>NC_080449.1:1610833-3001666 GCF_028018845.1 Melospiza georgiana | reverse complement strand
TTATTGCTCCTTATCTGTAAATTCTTTCTCCTGTCTAGCTGAGGTCTGCTCAGCAAGACAGTTCAGGCACTCTGCCTGCCCCCAGAGTGGTGTTATTTTTTTATACTAAAAACTACATGTGCAATATTTACAATTATTTTCCAATACTTATCACCTATGTCAGACAGTGAGCTTCTACTCTAAACCAATCTAAAAGTGCCAACATCACAGCAGAAGATGGAGGCCAAGAAGAAGAAGGAGAAAGGCTGGGCACACCCAGATCCTTCCATCTTGCCTCCTGAACCCCCATTCTAAAAACCCCAAAATCTTTTTCACTTTGTGATAAATTCACTATCATTCTGCTTAATTTGTCATGGCTTGCAGATCTTCATCTAAGGTTGGTAACTTGCTCCACGGGTCATAAGCAAAACCACACAGGGGCATTTTGGGCTCTGAGCCAGGGTCTCTGAGCCCCCTGGCAGGGTCCTGGCTGCTCAGGACAGACTGAGGGATGTTCTGGGTCCTGACAACCAAGGGGCTGAGCTCAGCAGGGATCAGGCACTGCCCCTGCCATGGGCACAGGATCCAGCTGGGAGATGCTGCCAGTGCCCCCAGGAAAGCACAGGGACAATTCCAAACCCAAACACCTCCCTAGGATGCAGTGCCACCATGATTCATGGGTTCAGCAATCACCTGGACCTTTAGATAACTTCCCACACTCGTGAGGGGGCAGGAATTGCACAACTGCTGCTTGCACATAGAGGGGAGATTCATGCTCTGCATTCCAGTCTGATCTCTTGAAATGGCAGAATAATTCAAATTTATTTCAACCCCTCTAATGACCTAAACAGGCTGTTGAGTAAAACATCCAGCCCATCTCCAGCACACTGAGGAGACAAATCCACTTTTCAGTTCCAGGCAGAATGAAATGAAAAGCAAAGCAAAGGCAGTTCCCCTTGCAATAACTCACATCAAGTTTCATCAGGGCTGAGAGGTCTCTCTTTGCTGTTTCCACAATGGCATCAATGTGTTTGCTGTTACAGGAGTCCTGCACAGCACTGTAATGGAAAACTGCTGAAGGAGTTTCTGTCACTGTCACTGTCTTCTTCAATATCGACTGCGAAGAGAAGGAACACATCAAGGATCAGGTTAAACATCAAAACTGGCACCTACCAAAACTGGCCTTTATCCTCTGCATTCTCTACCCACCACAACTGGTGGTCTGAAAAAAAAGAAATCTAGGTTTCCAAAAAAGCAACAGCTTCCTAACTTCATTATCCCTGCATTTTTCTGCACAGCCTGACACTTGAATCAAACAAAGTTACTCATCACAGCTTGTGGAAGGGAAGGAATGAGAGACTTCACAAACTGGGCTGCTGCCAGCTTGATGAAACTAAAACTTTACCAACCCTCTACACAAAGATGGAGGAAAAGATAAAATGCCTGTCAAGGTCACAGTGAGCAACATTTTCATTCCACATTTTAAGGTGCAGGTTTATAAATCAAGAGGGGTTTTGTGCTCTTGACTTCCTGGTCAGTATTTGTAAAAAGCAGACCACAAAAATAAAAACAGATTGATAAATAATGACTGGGAACCTACAGCTGATACAAGGTTTTCATTCCTTGTTGTAAAGGACCTCTCACAAATAGAGCATGGTCTGACAAATCCAAATAATCCATTTCATGAGTCAGGGGAAGAAAATACATAAAAAGCTGCAGCAGTGGCTTCCCATTGCTCACCAAGGGAATCTCAAAATGTGCAATAAAATGACTTGATGGCCACTAACATCTACTGAAACACCTGTAAGTTAAAAAACAATGACACAAAAACATTCAAGGCCAGGTTGGGTGGTGCAGAGAAGGTGTCCCTGGCCACGGTAGGAGGACTGGATCAGCTGGGCTTCAGAGGTGCCTTCCAACCCAAACCATTCTGTAAATCCAAATATCCCAACTCACAGAGAGCCACAAGGGCAGTGTTTTGCAGGCAGGAAGAAAACCTTTACATGACTGCAGGCAGAATGAGGTGAGGGAGGGCAGGAAGGGCAGGAAGTATCACCAGCTGGGGGTTATGTTCAAATCACCAACAGGACAGGACTGCTGGGGAACGTGCCTTGAGCTATTTTATTTTCCAGCACCACTCTCATTACATGGTTATGACAATGGGAAGATGCCAGCAGCTCACATCCCAGGCAGCAGACCAAGAACTTAATGTTACAACTTGTTGTAGCGTGTTTTTATGTTTTATAATGGTTTTGTCTTTGGATCTCCTTATTTTCCCTGGATGGTTTACCCCAAATTGTGTCCCCTCCCTCTACCTGTGTAATCCCTTTCCTTTGCTGAGATCATCCCCAAACCCCCACCCTCAGTCACTCAGCATCCCATCCCCTCCATCTAGAACGTTCTGTCCAGGACATGGAGTGATTAGCCAGAGGCCAGGGGTCAACCCTCCAAGTGTTTCTCCTTACCTTCTCCTAAATGTCCACTCGCCCGTATCCATCCCTTAATTTTTGTTATTGGTCAGTAAAATCTACTTGAGGTTTCCACCTCCCTTTAAATGTAACCTTGGCACCTCTCCCGGGGCTCTCAGCAGGAGGCCCCCTGAGATTGTAGAGGCTCCCTGGAACTCCTGAAATAAACCTTGGATTAACCCCTGCTAAGAGTCCATCCCTTCATCTTCCACCGTTGTTCCAGCATCTCCTCTGCTGCAGGTGATCAGCCTGGCTGCCCTCTGTCCCTCTGTACCCCTGGGGATCAGCCTGGCTGCCCTCTGTACCCACAGTGTAGCCATGATATTTTCTGAAAAATCCTTTCCTTAGGATTTTTCCTCCTGAGAAGCTGGGAGGCCTCAGGAACAAAATGTAAACAATGGTTATCTGCTGCTGTGGAATGCAACAGGTGCAGCTGTGATTGGTCTCATAGAGTTGTTTCTAATTAATGGCCAGTCACAGCTGGCTTGGACTCTCTGTCCAAGACACAAGCTTTTGTTATCATTCTTGCTTTTCTATTCTTAGCCAGCCTTCTGATGAAACCTTTTCTTCTATTCCTTTAGTACAGTTTTAATATAATATATATAATAAAATAATAAATCAAGCCTTCTGAAACATGGAGTCAGATCCTCATCTCTTCCCTCACCCTAAGGTCCCTGTGAACTCTGTCACATCCCCAGGGATCAGCCTGGCTGCCCCCTGTCCTTCTGTACCCCCAGGGATCAGCCTGGCCACCTTTGGTACCCCCCCAGGGATGGGGATCAGCCTGGCTGCCTTTGGTGCCCCCAGGGATGGGGACCAGCCTGGCTGCCTTTGGTGCCCCCAGGGATCAGCCTGGCTGCCTTTGGTGCCCCCAGGGATCAGCCTGGCTGCCTTTGGTACCCCCCCAGGGATGGGGATCAGCCTGGCTGCCTTTGGTGCCCCCAGGGATCAGCCTGGCTGCTCTGGTGCCCCCAGGGCAAAGGAGAGTGCCCCCTCCCCGTCCCCGCTGTTCACTGCGTCAGGGCAGGCCGGGGTTCCCTCAGTGGCTCCCCAGAGGAACCAGAACACCAACTCACTTTAGAAGTTTTTTGACCAATCCCACAAAGCAGATCCTGCCCCAGGATTCAGGCTGGGCCCTGGGAAGGGCAGACCCACCTTGGCCACGCCGGGGCTGCCGGCGGCGTCCTCGGGGGCCAGGTGCACCCGGGCCCTCTCGTAGGCCATGTCCATGTCAGACTTGGCACTGCTGGAATTGTCTGCAACACAAAGCAACACAGAAATCCTGCTGTGAGCACCTCCTGCACTGCAGCTCCTCACAAACAGCAGCTAGCACACCAAGGGAGCAACTTGGCACCTCCACGTTCTGGTTATTTCCCAGCTCCTTCTGACCTGGAGCTTGAAATCCTCCCATGGAACTCAGGTGTACAACACATCCCAGAACTCCCACACCCACTTTGTACAGGGTACAGTCATTATTTGGAGGTTTGGTGTGGGGCTTTTTGTCCACTGAGAATTGGCAGAGCACTGGAGAGAGGGAACTCTGATAACTTCAAACTTTGAGGTGTTTTTTATGCCTTTCTGCAAAACTGCCTGAGGTGCTGCTGCTGATGGTTCATTTCAGCTGCTGCATCTTATTTTCAATACTCCACAAATCCTTGAAATCCTTCATAGGGTTGACATTAAGTTTCAGGGGCCAATTCCTCATTGGTGAGAGCAGCTCACCCTCTGAGCTCATCTGTTGCCCACCTAGATGTTGATGGGTTTGTACAAAAGGTGGGATCTGCTGAAGAAATCTTATTTATTTTAAAAGCCTTTCTGGAAAAATTAAACATATTTTCTATTCAGTTCCACATCCTTGGAAGTCACAGTGCCAGGATGTAGCTGTCCTTCCTTTATCAATCCAGGTCACCTTTTATGCCCTAAAACCAGGCTCTGCTCAAGGGGAGGGACACAGGAAGAATATAAGACAGTTACTAAAACAACAGCTACAACAACCACAACAACAACAATAATAACAGTAGCAGTAAATCCACCAAATAATAATAACAATAACAACAATAATAATAATAACAGCAAATCCACCAAGTTTTCCTCACTGTTTTCAGGAAATTATTCTTAGTAATATTTTCACCAAACTAAAGAATTTTTTTGCACCCTATAAATTGCCATTTCATAGGGAGAAAATTATGATCAGCAACTTCTAAATGTCTTTCTACACAAAGCATTTTGCCCCTAAAAATTTCAAATCTTTTCTACAACTTGTCCAAATTGTGGTGCTGAAAGTCACATAAGAAATTCCCTTACAGTTCTCACTTAATTAATGAATTTGAAGTCAATGCTACTTCCATTCCTTACATCCCAATTTTAATACATCTTAATTACATTAAGACCTTGGCTGTCCCATGCACCTTCCAGGAACTTCTCTGAGTTAATCAATAATGAAAACATAACTGGGAAACTCCTCCTGTTTGAAAACCTTGAACAGGATTCCCACAGCCTAAAGATTTACAGATGAGTTTAAGAATCATGCAGAAATTGCAATTTCCCCTAACAAATAAAGCTATAATAATTTCAACCTTATTTCTATGCCTAATATACCTCCAAAGTAGACTATTCAGAAAAGTTTACATTTTCTTCCTTACACCTTTTACCTTCAGTCACTACATTGTTCTTACACTTTTGCTTTTTTAAGCAAATTGCTTTTATTAAAATTTTAAATTTTATTAAAATTTAAGCAATTTTTTACAAATTGCTGCTCAGGAATAAGCTGGACCCTTTGGAACAGCAATTGTCCCTCCCGAGTGGTAAATTCTGTCACCTAAAAAATTCAAAATTTTAATTCTGAATTCTTGCCCCACCTGTCCCTCTCAAGAGGCAAACACTTGAATTTGCCCAGGATTGCCACAAGCTTTGGGAATTTGGCTTTTGGAACCAGAATTTACCATTGTGAGCTGTGACCATGTGACAATACCACCCTACCATGAAGGGTGAATTCCATAAACTGAATTTCAAAAGCACAGTTTTTATTTCTGAAGGGTTTGACTCCTATCTCCCACCCCAGCCAGGCCAAGGGAAGAAGCTCACTGCCACAAATATTCACATCTACCTCAGAGTACCCTTTCCATGTCATCTTGAGGAAATGGCCTTGAGTTCTGCCAGGGGAGGCTTAGAATAGATATTAGACAAATCTTTTCATGGAAAGGGTTGTAAAATACTGGCACAGGCTGCCCAGGGCAGGGGTGGAGCCACCAGCCCTGGAAGTGTACAAAGGACACGAGGGTGTGACACCTGGGGACAGGGTTTAGTGCTGAACACAGGGTGGTGCTGCCTGGCAGTTGGACTTCAAGATCTTAAATCAAAAGATGTGCAATAAAATGACTTGACAGCCATAGCATCTACTGAAACACCCATAAGTTAAAAAACAATAACACAAAAACATTCAGGGCCAGGTTGGGTGGTGCAGAGAAGGTGCCTTCCCTGCCAGTGCCACACATCAGGGCTCTGGGAGAACAGCTCCAACTCTTAGGGAAAAAACACCAGAACAATAAAAAACAACTTCTATTTAAATTAAAAATAGAGTTAGGAAGACTTACTTCCAGGGACAATGAAGGGGTGAGGTTGTTACATCCAAAAGGCCCTGCTGTTTTATTTCTGCTTTCTAATTCCTCAGTCCCCCAGCCCAGATGCCTCCATGAATTAATTCTCTCTTTCTCCACCCAAAGTTACTACACTTATAAAGCAGAATAGCCTGAGCTGACAGAATTTATTCCCTCATCTGCTATGCTTCAAGCTAGATAACTACACAAAAAACCAAACAGATTACAGCCAGCCCCAGGAGCAACTGAGGCAGAAGTGTTTTCTCCCAAAGCAATTTTTAGCAGTGTTTATTAATTCTAACAACAAGCAAATCAAGGAGATGTTGAGATAACAGCACTTCTATGACTCTAACAATTTTCTCCTCTCTGAATTAATAACAAACATGATCAATATTCCATGGAGTCTGAACACACAGTAAGCAGTGGAATAGAATCTGAAGCACTATCTTGATCTTTTCATTGCAGACATCAAGACACTTTCTGTGCAAGCTAAACAGTGAGAAAAAAATCAGCTCTGTTAACTGAGGCAAATCATAATTACCCAATTAGATATGCTGCTTCTGTCAGTAAAAATTAGCTCTCCCTATCTGCTAAGCTCTGTGTACCTTGGCATAACTTCTATGACACATAAAAGGAGAAAGGAAGGACAAATGGACATACCCACTGAGAGGTTTGCAGGGATCCTTCCATATTAAAGCTCCTAAGAACACACAGGGACTGTTACTGAAATGTGTCAGGGCTGCACAGGCAGAGCTCACTGAACTGCCTCATTTACCTGGGGAAGGGGCTGTGTTCAGGGCAAGGATTAATTAATTTATCACTGAATCAAGTCTGCTGGTGCATTTTGTAATTCCCAGTGTAAAACAACCTCACACACGTGAAGATCAAGCTAAGTCAGTATTTTCTCTTAATTTGTCTCCCTGGTTTAGAAAGATGATCTGCTCACCCCAGCCAAAATCCTATTTCTGCATCACATCCACCCCCTCTGGACAGCAACATGGAAACCATGAAGAATCTAAGTGGGACCCTTTACACTTGCCCAGAAGGACTGAAGAGGAAACAAATGAGCCCTCCAGTGTCAAAACTGCAGGAACTCCCCACTGCTCTCCTCTGTGCACAGCAGCAGCTTTGTGTGGCAGCAACAAGTGACACAAACCTCACCCTGGGGAAAGCTCTCAGTGCTCAGGGCTCCCTCCTTCCTCCTTGTCTCCAAACCCTTCAACACTCACAGTATGTCCCTTTCTCCTAAGTCACTCAATAGCCAAGGTGAGCAATAAAAGCATCTTCTGAAGTAGCCAGGGCACCTTTACTCCACTGATTAAACATTTCTCTATTAGCAGTACCTGAGCATGAGCTTGGATTCCCTGGCAGAGGTTAATTTATTACTCAACTAACAGAGACAGATGCTTGTGCTCTGTGACTCCCACAAGAACTCCAGTTTTTCCACCTTGAAGCACAAAGCTGCCCTAAACACCAGGCCCAGAGGAAAATGCCTACAGTGGAGTAACTGAAGTTGCCTAAAATGACACTGCAGCATCAAAGCAGCTCAGCCTCATAAATGTCTCCTCAGAGCATCCCATGATCCATCACCTTTATTATCCTCTCTGAAGAACATTCCTCTAAAAGCAGCAAAGCAGTGTAATGTGCTTTTTGGGACAATCAGCCAAGCAAGAAACGTGTGTCATCTTTTATGTGAAAGATGATGGCCTATCATCATAATTCAGTTTGTTTCAGTAATATCAATTAATAAAGCTCCTCATTTGCAGGTCTTGGTAGCCAAATGATGTTCCCCATTGCTGATAATGACAGCAAGGGAATGCTCTCTAGGATAATAGTCCATTTGTTACTAAATAATTTTTTGACCAATGAGTTAGGAAGCAGCACACTGCAAGATGATTACGTACCATGAACAGGGCTGAAAGATGATTATCCACCATAAACAGGAACATTATCTAACCCAGCACTCCAGAGATCATGTGGCTTCCCCCATGATTAGATAAATTACATATTCCCCACAATTTTGCCAAGCACTACTTACTAGAAGCCTCTGTAGAGCCTGCATAGGGAGGGGATGAAAGGCTTCTTCTGAAAACATGCTCAGAGTTTTCTGCACCAGAAATCCTCAACATGTCTGAAATTTAAAAGCAAATGTTATAACCACAAGGTATCCCCTAATAAAGCAAGTTTCACTAACAATAAGAACCTTTAACTACCCACTACTAAAGGCTGACTTAAAGATTCTGAAACATGGACATTAAATTTAATATTAAATTAAACATTTTTCCTGGTTTTGATTTAATTAATTTTTTTCCATCTGCAAAGGCAAAATTCAACTCCATCTATTTTCCTGGCTTTACCTTCAGTACTGAGTCTTTGGGCTGCAAGGACACATATCCAGCAATTCTTCTGCTGGTGTCTAGAGTGTTGAATTTTCCCAATTCCCTCTCTGCATTCAAAATGAGGAGTCACTAATTTTTCCCCCCTTCCTTCATACCTCAGTATCATTGAGAGTAATATTTCCCCATTGAAGCCAAGGACTATCCAAAGGCTTCAAACTTGGAATGAATCTAAGACAATCCTTAACTACTCTGATAAAATAAAAATTCTCTGATCAATAGCAGTGATATCAACAGTGGATCAAGTGTAGTGAAAGGACACAGGAGAATGGTTTCAAGCTGAAGGAGGGCAGGGTTAGACTGGATTTGGGGAAGAAATTATTTACTGTTAAGGGAGTGAGGCCCTGGCACAGGGTGCCCAGAGCAGCTGTGGCTGCCCCTGGATCCCTGGCAGTGCCCAAGGCCAGGCTGGGCAGAGCTGGGAGCAGCCTGGGACAGTGGGAGGTGTCCCTGCCATGGCAGGGGTGGCACTGGATGGGCTTTAAGGTCCTTTCCAACCCAAGCCAGTGTGGGGCTCCATGCCAGGACAGGCAGGGCATGACCAGGGTGTGAGCAGACCCCAGGGGACAGCACAGGCTGGGATTCTGTGAGTAGTACAAAAATTACAGAAGATGCCAGAGGACAGCTCCTCCATGTTTCCAGAAGCATTACCCATTTCCAGGGCTTCCCCAGACTTCTCAAGCTTCTCTCCACGCTCCTCCTCCAAAGCACTGGGTGTTTGTCTCTTCCCTGCCTTGCTGCCTCCAGCGCTGACGCTGCTCACGGAGATCAGAGGGGTGCCCTGGCCCTGCTGGGAGCAGGAGGGACAAGCAAACATCAACCAGCCCTCCCTGACACGTGTGTTCCACACCCTGGAGCCTGCACAGACCCCCAGGAACTGCTCAGCTTGTGCTCATCAGCCCCAGATCCCCAAGGGGGGCTTGCCCTGGAATCTGCAGTGTTGTCATCTTATTGCAAAAGTTCCACACCTTCTTGGTGATTTCTCATGGGCTCTCTCCTCACCCAGCTAACCCACTCTTGTATAGCATTCATCCTTATTAGACACAGCTCTGGCCTCTTAAGGGCAGGCCTGCTCCTAATCTTTGATAATCAGTGCAGCTCCCACTCCTCAGGGGTGAGATTACCTTCTGCACTCTTTATTTTCTTACATTCTATCCCCCCACACTGCAGCTCCCTCAGGGCATCCCAGCAGGGCCGGGGGACTCCCAGCTTGACACCCTGAGCATTCCCTGTCCCTCTGCCACCACGGGGGCAGCATTTTCCCCACTGCTCAGGCAGAGGTGACATCAGCAGCAAACATCAGAAGTGCTGAAGCACCAGCAGAGCACACTCATCAGCATGGAATGATGCACTTGGGAAGTTGCAGCCTCCCCACCAATTCCCCAGGCACCAGTGTAGGCTGGCTTTTATGGGCTGGTTATACAAGTGCCTCAGTGCTCAAGCACTGTCATTATGAAATTAGTATGTAGCATTTGCTTTATGACCTTCTGGAAGAAGGAAAAGCTCTGTGTGCCCTGCCAGGAGAGCAGAGCCTGCCTCCCAAACTCACACAGCTGAAGAGCTCCGTGGTCAGCCCCAGGTAGTTGTGCAGGGCCAGGAATGTCACCCTCTGCAGCCTCACCATGATGATCTGCAAGCAGGGAACAAAGGCAGCAGCAATGGGTTTAGCATTCTCCCACACTCGTTCTGGCATTTAGACACAATCATGCACCAGGGTACCTCAAAGCACTCTATAAAATACAGACTGTACCCTAAGCTGAAATTCCTTTTTAGCAGCTGATAAACTGAGACAGCGACAGATTCAAATGATTTACCAATGACTTCACAATCATTTGATGCACGAGAATCCAAAGTCTTACTCCCAAACACCAAATGCTTTGTGTTTCCTATAAACATCAATAGTAAAAGTGCCTTGAAATAGAAGTACTTGTGTCCAATTTTCCTCTTCATTAAAAAAATTATTCCAGCTCTCCCCATAGAGAACCTGTCCCACTGCTCCACAAGCACTCAAAGCTAACACTGGGATCAGTGGCACCTTCCTCTGCCCTGCCAGCTAATTCCCACTCCTGAGCCATCCCCTCTTTTTTATCAGCTCTCACAGAGCAAATTAATTTGCTGCTAATGATCTGTTCTCCTTCAACCAGCAGTATGAGGAGGTTCATGTGTTGCTCATAAATCATCCAGAGACCAGAACAGTTTGCAAGGACAAACAGATTCAGAAGTGATGGCAAAGCAAAAGGACAGCCCAGAGTGACTTCTGGGGTCACCCTGTGGCTGCTACACCTGTGGGACAAGGCACCAGCCCTGGAAATCCTGAACCTGATCCCTGCACACCTCCCACCTGCAGGAGATGCTCCTTGGAGAGCTGTCTGAGCCCCTGCAAAGGTAAACACAACTGACACAAAGCACAGCTCTTCCCTCAGGAGCTGACAGAGGCTTCTAAAGCGAAAATTCACATGTCAGTCTGAATTTCGTGACTCTTCCAAAGCACCAGCCCTCACCAAACAGCTCCTGAGGGTCCAGCAGTCCTGTTTCAGGACATGTGGCAGTCTGTCCATGACTCTCAGCCATTCTGGAGCACCCCAAGCTGCAGAGCCCACACCAGCACCTTTCTACTCCCCAAGAGACTCACACTGCAGGTCTGGCTGATTGATGAGGGTACCACAGGCAGAAACTCAATCAATGGAGATATACAGATACATAAATTATGTTTTCCTGTTTGGGATAATACTGGATTATTAACTCTAGGGCTCAACAGCCAGGAGAACAGCAGAACAATCCAAATCTCAATAAGATGTGCTGAGCAGTTCTGTATCTAGCAAAGGATGGATGATGAGCTTGCTGAGCCTCTAAACACCCTCCTGTAACCTGGAAATGAGAGTGGCTCCCCTTCCCCCTCAGCTCTACATACCTGCACCACCCTGACAAGGGTTTCAGGGTATTTCTGGAACACATCCTGGAAGGCACTGGCTGGGAGCCTCAGAATTGTGGATGGAGAGGCTGCTCGGGCTGAGACGGTTTTATAGGGAGCAGGGTGACCCTAAGAGAAAGTTCCAGAAACAGGGGGTTAATCCATCAATGATCCAATCCAATTCTCCCAAATCCCTGCTTTGCTGCTGTGTCTGACAGACACCTCTGACCACAAAGAGCCTTGAGCAGGTGCTCCAGGACCATGGGGTGCAATGAGGGTGAATTCACACCTGCACCAGAGACAGGGCAGGGAAATGAGAGCTCCAGGGATCAGGGTGAGAAAAATGCCAGGATCTGTGACACAGCTGAATTACACAGCCAGCCCCTGAAATCCCAGCTAGTCAAGGCTGCAGAGAAAAGAGGGTTTGTTGATTTTATTATCTGTGCTGACAACCAAGTTATTTGCTGCATAAACAACCCCAGACTCACAAAACCAGTGAAAAACACAACAAAATTGTACAGCAATTACAGACATAATGGAGGAAGACAAAGGCAGGCAGACTTCTTGTGTTTCAAGATGTATATATACATTTTTTCATATATACACACACTTTAAATATTCCATGTGACAAAGCCAAACAGCTTCTCTTTACTGGAGACAAAGTGGGTCTAGACCATCCTGCTCAAAGAACAGATGGGGAACTAACAAACAAATGAAAAGTGGGTAGAATACAGAGATTTTTTCACACTGGAAGGCAAGCCTCTGGGTTTGGATCTTCCTCCTTAAATGAGAATAGATTTAAAAAAAAAATCTACTGCCAAACACTTGGATAAAAAGATAGACAATGCCCCTTTCACCCACTCAATAAATGCTGGAAACAACATCTCTAATTCATAAATTAATTTACTAATCCATCAAATATTGATTTACACAGTATTGATAAGATAAAATGAGCCTTTTTGCAGCACAGAGCAGGAGCAGGGGAAGAAATGGAGTTTCTATTTTAACAGCACCTCACAGCTCCAGCAGCTTTTCCCCTCCAGAGCAACACAAGGCACCTTTTTCCCAACACTGACACACAAATGTTAAATGCTGATTACAAACCAAACTGCCTGCAAGACTTGCAGAGCATCACACAACTCAACACAGGCACTCTGAAGGAATTCCTGCCTAAAGAACCCAGCAGAACCAAATAAGAGACTTTCTCTAATCACTCTGGAAAATAAAGCTGCAGCTCTGTCTGCCTGCTGGCCTGCAAGGCTCTGTGAAGCAGATTCTAAAATTAAATTAAATTAATTGGAACCAATTTCTTAATTACACCAACTTCAGCTGACCTTTTTATAAAATCTGGGGATGATATTAATAGCCTTGATTTTCAAGCTCCTGAGGGATCTGAAATTTTAAACATCCCTTTGACCTACAGTGCAAAACTCCCAGTGTCCTCAGTTTTCCCAAGTTTCTTTTAATTAAGTAAAGAAATTAACAAATAACATTTCTGTGCTTGGGCTGCAATCAAAAATAAATGCAGCAATCCTCTTTTACAGGCCAGTTTGAAGTCTGGCTTTACATGAAGAATTAATTTGGACTACCCATACTTACATGTAAAAGAAAATGTATACAGTCTGCTTTTAAGCACTGCATTTGCCATCATCTGTATTTTCTACCAATCTCTACAGCAAAAATATAGTAGAAAACCAAGTAAATTAAAATTTTAGTTGCTGGACAATGATAAGTATCAAGTTTAATGGTGTTTCATGAGTTATTCCAAAGAGCAAACTGAGCCCTGGGTATCCCAAAACTCAGGTCCCCATTCTACCCAGTAAAGTATTTGGGTTTTTTCTGGAAATGTTCAGTGCTGACAACCTCAGAAAAACAGCTTTGGGATAATAACAGATAACAATGCAGAAGCCTTTTTCTCCAAAGAACAGCCCATTCCTCTGAGTTTTCAGCATATAATTTTGCCTCTCTGAAATCCCTGCATGAGAGCAGCTCTTCTGAAAGGGCCAACACCATGGCTAATGGGGCTGGGACATGCAAGAGCTGTCAGGGGAGTGTGAGGAGCAAATCTTCCATAATTGTCACTTCTCTCAGCTCAAATGTTATCAGCAGCACAGGGAGAATACCACGTTCAAATTATACTATTTTGCAATCACACACTGAGATGACAAGAACAGTTAAGTTATAATCAGTTATGAAACAGGGTTTTTTTCAACAGAGAACTTTTTGTTCTCAGGGCAGGTAATTATTTACTTTTGTCTCATTCCAGAGCTGAGGCATCACCTCCAAGCAGCAGCTGAACACAGGTGACAGCTTATGGCCAAATCCAACCAAGTTTGGTCAAAAAATCTGCTGCAAGAGACTTGAATGTTTCACATTCTCCCTGTGAATGTACCCTGCAGTGGTAGCTCCTTTTTGGACCCAAAAATCTGAGATGTTCTCCCCATTTCCATGGCTGGATTTTGTCTTCCTTCACTCCTTCCTGACCTCCTCTACATCAACACTGCTGCACCCAAAGCTCTTGCAGCCATCAATCACTTCTTTATAACCTCATCCATCTTGTCAGCCCTGCAGGCTCACCTTTATCCAAGTGTTTTTCCAGCTTCTTTTAATCCTGACTTTCATTTTTCCCCCCCTCAATCACTGCCATTTGATCAATATCCCTCACAGCCTCTTCTTTCTCCAACTTTCTTATTCCAACCATGCCAGCAGGCCCCTGTTTTCCTAAGAGCATCTCCACATGGAGGACAAGAGCAGAGTGAACCCCAAATCTGCAGCAATCAGCACCACATCTCTGCTGGAGTTCACTCTGGATGAACATTGACTGTTCTGGGAAAAGCTCTGGCTCACACACAAGCTCTCAGCAAGAGCTGCTGAAAACAGAGACATCAACAAGGCTCAGCTCAGAGATTTCTTTGGTATTTGAGGCAGTATCAAGTCAAAGTCATTAACTGCACCTCAGAAATGTTCCAGAATACCAGGAAAAGGGGCTGCAGCTACTTGGATTCCAGTTTCTCCTCAGAGTTTGGAGAAAGCAGCATCAATCTGTTCTCAGAATAAGGGAAGGCTCATGTCACAGCTGCTAACTTTGTGCTCAGCAGAACTGAATGGACTTTTCATTTTAAAAGCTGAAAGATTCAATTAGAAAAGTTCCTCTGGTGTGACCTCTCTTTTAGGTCCACCAACCAGATCCTGGCACTTCTTGCAGCACCCTCAACCTTCCTGCACAACTCTCAACTAAGTGAGGGACCAGCCTGACATCAGGTGCTGCAAAATCAGCCAAAAGAATCACAAACCCAGCTCAGACAACTGAAATCCTCTCTGAATGCCCCCTTTCCTCACAGCACAGCCATGTGCTTGGTGGTGCACTGAAATCTAATTCAGGTTCTGCTATCTGCAGGATGTTCTAAGACTCACTCACTGTTTTGGGATGACACTGAGGGGTCTCCTCTATTTTGATCCAGTGCTACTTCCTCTCTCCTTGCCTATTTTCATGCTACTCCTCTACCTAAAGTCTGCAAGGAACATAAGGAAGAGGGAAAACAGCAATGAAACAAGCAGCTCACGAAGCTGGGAAGTGAGGAACAAAAGAGTTGTAAAAATAAATGAGAACAAGTTTAGCAAAAAATGTTTCAAGTTTTTTTCATTACAGATTCTTCTGCAGACTGCTAACTCTGTTCAGCACACTTTCAATCATTTCTATTTTTTTTACTTACCACTGGTATAACTAATGAGAAACAGAAAAAAAAATGACAGAATGAGAATTAAAAAAGAAAAAAACCCAACTGGATAAAAAATGAATGGCAACCACTTTTTTAAAAACAAAGCCATAAAGCACTGCTACACAAGGATTTCTTTTCTTATTTTCATTTTAAATGAGCAAGAACATGACTGGTATTCATGTTCCTTTATGATGGCCCTGTTATTTAGAATATTGTCATGAAGAAAATTTAGTGGTAGAAGTAACTAATATGAATTTACAAAGAAATTATTAATTTGACAGCAAGAACTAGACTTGTTACAGTCCAAATTATTCCCTTTCTACAGAGAAAACTGTGACCATGCTTAAAAAATGTTATCACTGTTGACAGGTTTTATGGGAACTGCAGATATACATAATATAGATGTACAGATAATGTGGATAATGTGTGACTGCTTTTGGAAATGACAAAGAACACCTCAGAGAATCCTTTAACTCACAGAATTCACAGAATCACTGGGTTGGGAGAGACCTTCAAGATCATCGAGTCCAGCCCAGCCCCAACCCCTCAACTCAACCCTGGCACCCAGTGCCACATCCAGGCTTTGTTACACACACCCAGGGATGGGGACTCCACCACCTCCCTGGGCAGCCATTCCACAACTTTATCACCCTTTCTGTAAAAAATTCTCCCTGATATCCAACCTGAATTTCCCTTGGCACAGCTTGAGGCTGTGTGCTCTGGCTGTGTCAGTGCTGCTGCAGACAGAGCCCAGCCCCAGCTGAGCACAGGCACCTTTCAGGAGCTGTGCAGTGATGGGGGCAGCCCTGAGTCTCCTTTTCTCCAGGCTGAGCACCCCCAGCTCCCTCAGGGGTTCCTCACAGGGTTTGTGTTCCCAGCCCCTCTCCAGCCTCGTTGTCCCCTCTGGATGCTCTCATCTCAATGTCCTTCCCAAGCTGAGGGGCCAGAGCTGGGCACAGCACTCAGGGTGTGCCCTCACCAGTGCTGAGCACAGGGGCACAATGCCCTCCCTGCTCCTGCTGGCCACCCCATCCCTGACCCAGGCAGGAGCCATTGGCCTCCTTGGCCCCCAGGGCACTCTGCTGGCTCATGGTCAGTCACTGCTGACCAGCACCCCCAGGTCCCTTTGTGCATGGGCACTGTCCAGCCACACCATCCCCAGCCCAGAGCATTGCAGGGGTTATTGTGGCCAAAATGCAGGACTGGGAACTTGCAGTTATTAAACTTCATCCTATTGGACTCTGCCCGTTCCTCCAACCATTCCAAGTCTCCCTGCAGAGTCCTCCTACCCTCCCACAGATGGACACAGCTCCCAGCTCAGTGTCACCTGCAGATTTCCTAATGAAAGACTCAAACCCCTCACCCATGTCATCAATGAAGACATTGAACAGAGCTGGCCCCAGCACAGAGCCCTGGGGACAGCACTGCTGACTGGCTGCCAGCTGGATGCAGCACCATTCATTCCCCAGCACTCTCTGGGCTGGCCATGCAGCTCCTCACACACAGCAATGGCAACTCTTGATGAACAGCAACACCCAAGCATGCAGAAACATGGCACAAAAGGGAAACGTGAACTGTCGCAGACATCTTTTATGAAAAATCCTTTCCTTAGGATTTTTCCTCCTGAGAAGCTGGGAGGCCTCAGGAACAAAATGTAAACAATGGTTATCTGCTGCTGTGGAATGCAACAGGTGCATCTGGGATTGGTCTCATGTGGTTGTTTCTAATTAATGACCAATCACAGTCAGTTGGCTTGGATTCTCTGTCCAAGACAGAAGCCTTTGTTATCATTCCTTCTTTTCTATTCTTAGCCAGCCTTCTGATGAGAACCTTTTCTTCTATTCTTTTAGTATAGTTTTAATGTAATATATATCATAAAATAATAAATCAGCCTTCTGAAACATGAAGTCAGATCCTCATCTCTTCCTTCATCCAAGAACCCCTGTGAACACCATCACAGTGAACAACTTATTGACTAGATTTATCTTCATCCTCTGAAATCCCATCCTACCAAAATCCTTCAGGAAAACACCTTCAGGGTTTGGGTATTATCAAAGATGTTGAATTCATCACCTTCCATTTAGGCATTCCTAAAGTGATTTCAGAAAACTATCATTTTAATTCCAACTGAAACAAAATCCACCAATTTTGCACTGAACAGGATCAGCACTCAGCTCATCCTGGCCCCTGCCAAAGAGCACAGCCCTCAGCTGGCCACCAGCACCACTGATGTCACAAAACAAAATAAATCCATCAACTGGTTTCACAGTCTAATTACAGTACTAACAACTGTCAGATTTATTTTCATTAGACTAAATAAAACCAAATTCATTAAGCAACTAAACAAACATGGAAAAGCCTGGACTGCTGCGCCCCAACCTGGTCCTGCTCCTGCCTGAGAGGAATAGCTTGTCTTTCCAAACAAGCTGTGGGTCTGCTGGTAGATAAATAGCACTGAGAGATAAAAGAAACAATGGGAAGGATTCCACTGATTGATAAATGGAAAAAGATATTTGCTTTTACAAATAAACTTTAGGTTTGCTGATAAATAAAATTAGACATTGAAAGATGAAAGAAACAATGGGGAAGAAAAATCCCTAAATTCTGTAAGAATTAAAAATGAAAAGAGAGGGTTATACATTAGAGGGAAATCTTTGGTATCAGGTCTTCTGGGAAGTCTGAACCTCTCAAGTACCTCAGTCAATGGGGAAAACCCCTTGAATTCCATAAGAATTAAAAATGAAAAGGGAGGGTTATACATTGGAGGGAAATCTTTGGTATCAGGTGTTTTGGGAAGTCTGTACCTCTCAAGTACCCCAGCCAATGGGGAAAGAGAGAAGGGAAATGTGGCTGGAAATTGGGACAAAAAGGAGGCTGCGACCTCCAAAAATGTGAGAGACCCCAGGGGAATGCCCCATGGCCTCTCCCTTTATTGGAATAAAGTAAAAGGACTCCTCTGTCTCCTTTTTGAACTTAAACCTCTGGTGTTTGTGGATTAATTTTCCTGACATGCCTGAGCTGTGATTTGAGCAAATCAAACTGTAATCTCAGTTTTCCAGACACAAAGGGATCACTCAGATCCTCCTGCCAACCAGGAGCAGCCAGTCAAGCACACATTTCACGAGCACCCTCCACACCACCAAGCTCAGCTTACACCTGTGAAGGTCAGGGAGGAGGAGAATTATCAAAAAACCATTTTACATCCTGATTCTTCCCTAGGAATGCCCACTCCCCCAGCCAGGCTGAGTGGGACAGCAGGGATGTCCCTGCCAGACTCACCGTGATGACATCCAGGATGCTCAGCAGGCTGTGCACACTGTCCCCTGCCAGCACCTCCTTCACCACCACCTCTGTTCCATCCTGCAAGCACACACACAGCATTACTGCAGCCTCACAGCTGCATTTGAACAAGCTTGCAGCGTTTCAGAAAGCTCAGGTGCTTCTTTTCTCTCTGCTCTGATGGAAATGTGCAAATTCCAACATGGAGTTTTAAATCATCTCTCTAAAAGTGATGAATTAAAAGAAACTATAAGCCAGCTTTTTCCAGGGATGTTGTGACCTGCTTGTCTTTGCTATGTAACACCAACAAAACACAGAGGCACAATGAGCTCCCTTTACTGAGGGGTTACCTGTCAAGAGGCTGTACAAAACAGGAGAAGCAAAATGTAAAAATAGACAGAAACCAGCAAATTTGATAAGAACTCCAAACACAAACCCACTAACTTTCAGGCACTGGAAAACTGCTCACATCCAAAAGTTAAACTCAAAGCTCAGTCAGGAAGAAGGTAAAAATTAAAAATTTAACTTGGCAGAAGAGATGACATGGACTGGTGCTCAACATTTTCAGACCCACATGGAAAACAAATCATCATCTTTTTTCTCATCTACCCAAAAGTGAATCTTATTCTTCATCTCCCAGACAAACCCACTGACTCCTGCTGGACTATTTTGAGGTGAGCTTGGGCTCTCCTGCTCTCTGTGCCCAAATCCTTTCTGTAATGACCTTAAAGGGTGAATGTTTCCAAGCCCATCTTGCACCCTGTCTTCCCTCAGTAACTTCTGCATCTCCTGTGTGAGGAGAATTCCAGCTGCCTCATCAGCTTTGTGTACTGCTCTCTCATCTGAGACACGAGGGACTGCTGCAAACCTTGATCTTTACAAATACCACAGCCCCAAAGAGCTGGGATTAATCCCTCCTAAAGCACTGTGATTCACATGTCTAAGTTTAATCAATGCTTAATGATTCATGCCAGCCTATCTGCTGTGCCAACAGATTTCTCTCAGGAAGTGCAGAGCAGTGGGTTCTTGCTGGAACTCTGGATGCTGAGAATTTTAGACTTTCTGTGCTGACAGGCACTGACCCCCAAGAGAACACTATATTTGACCTAAGGCCATGGAGAAGGCTTCCAAAACTGAATGACAGAACTAGGATTATGAGTGTGGAGTTTGATAGAAGTGTGTAATATCAACGTGGTGGAAAACTTAGAGTTTAAGGTTTTAGAATACAGTAATATAGTAATGTTAGAATATAGTAATATTTTGGAAGTGGCAAAGAACACTTCAGAGAATCCTTTAACTCAGAGAATTCACAGAATCACTGGATTGGAAGAGACCTTCAAGATCATCGAGTCCAACCCAGACCCAACCCCTCAGAATATAGTCATATACGTAAGGCAAGATGGAGGTTTTGGGGCAGGGGCTGGTTCTTCTTCTTCTTCATGGGTTTAGGTGGTTTTGTGTAATTGGATAAAAATTCCCCATTGCAAGGTAGGGTGGTTGGTTATTGGGTTAAAAATAAAAATAATTTAGGTGTCATTTCTTAATTGGACAGTTTATCCTTAAAAGACCTTGTGGAGAGAGAGCTACGTCTCCATTTTTACCTTGTTAGAGTAAAGTACTGCAGAACACACAGCTTGTGAGACTGCAACACAGCTAAGAACTAACAAACATCTGAGTCTGAACAGGTTCTTACACTTTCTTGGATGCAAACTTCCAGCTTTCCATCCTGCACCACGTAGATGCTGTCGTCCAGCTGCCCGGGGCGGAAGATGTACTCGCCCTCGTGCAGCTGCACAAAGAACATGTGCTTGCACAGCTCCAGGAACAGGGGCTTCTCAAAGTGCCCAAGGACCCTGCAGCACAGAAAATGCAAAGGGAAAACCTGAAATCACCACAGCCTTTGGAAAATCATTCCTAAATTAGCAAAGCCCCAGCCACTTGAGGAGCAGCTGCAGGGAAGGAGCCCCAAAGAGCTCCCCAGAATAAGGTGGAGGAGCAGCAGGAAACAGAGCTGGAAATGCTGGGGCTCCTTTGGAGGAGCTCTCCAAGGAATGCAGGCTCAGAAGGAAGGACAGCCAAACTTCCTCCAGCAAACACCAGCATGGCCTGTGGAGAGGAATAAAAATAAAAAACTTGCCAGATACACACACTCTGTGAGAAAAGTTACCCCAGGAACTTCCCCTTTTAGTGCAGCTGCCCTGCCCATGGAAGCAGGACACAGGAGAAATAAAGAAAAAGAGGGAAAAGCTCCTGTCATCTGCATGAATTGCAAGTTTGGAATATTCCATCTCCTGCTGCTAACATGCACCTGGACTCCAGTCAGTCACTGCCAGGCAGAGAGAAATATGGGTTTCACACCTGATCACTCTGTACAGAGCTCCACCAGCTCCCATTTATCAGGATCAATCCATCAAATCCTACTGGAACATCAATTAGTCATAGGAGACGATAATTTCACAGCAGCAAGTCCAGATGACTGAAATAGCATTTTTATTTGAGAATGACTGACCTTCAGGACTATATTCTATCACAACTGGGAGGAAAAATGAACATCCACAAGCAAAATCAAAATTACAGATTGGAAGATCTCCCCTTTGCTGTGTCAGCAATTTAACCCCTTGCTGAAGGGGCACAAACACCAACCCTTCTTCTCAGTCTGCCAAAGAGCTGTGGGGATTAAGTTGACTTTGATTTATTTGCAACCTTTTCAGGCAGAGAGGTAAAAGATCCTGCAGCCCAGGGAGCTGTCAATATGGTATCCAATTAACATTTACCAATTATGATGCTTTTCTGTACAAAAAAAATTGCCTGATACAGCCTAAACAGAAGTTTTAAGATGCACTAAATCTGTTCCATGTTAAAACACATTCATTAGCACTATTCCCAAGCTGACACAACTAAACTACTTCCTTTTTCTCCCCATCTTTTTAATTTTTAAAACAAAATCAGCTATTTTCTTAATGTTTCTAGAAAAGTCATTCATTTTGTCCTTATGCTCAGATGAATTTCAGTCAACTCCCTCAAGATTCTGACCATGCAGTTGTGAAATCTGAGATTTGACACAAACTGTCAAATATTTACATCACTTGAACATCCATCAAAACCAAACTCTAAATTTCTCTTTCCATTTAACATTACCTGACATTCTTAAGCATGTACAGGACTTCTGATGGCAAGTGGGAATTCTTGACATCAAATTCAGTCAGATCTGCCTCTAGCAAAGAAGGAGGAGGTTCTTTCCTCTGCAGAGTTGGACATTCCTTCTTAATACGCAGAATCCTACAAAGGAAAAAGGAAGTTCAGGATGTTCCCTCTTTTGTACTAATACGAAATGTCAAATTTGTACTATTGGAAATGTTAAATAAGCATATAGTAAGTATTAAAATTCATCATTCCAAGTTACACATTATCAATTAGCTAAAATTGCTAATTTTGGTGCCTTTCCTCACCAAAACCATCCCAGTCCAGAAAATCTCCCAGCTGATCCACAGATGACAGGACTAGGAAAAACCAACAGCTACAGAAAAGGGCTCTGCAAGGGGTAGGTTCCACATCACAAACAGAAACCCCAAAGCAGCCCCCATGACATGAATTTTCCCCTCCCCAAAGTCCCAGGTACCTTTTAGCCAGAGATAAAACCTTTGCCCGTTTCCGCATCCGTTGGCGAGGGACGGTGTTCCCAACCAGGGAGTTGGGAAGAGTTGTAACCTAGGGGGGGAATAATGGACATAAAAACAGTCACAAAACCCCAAAACCAAAAAAACAACCTGCTAATTCCAACCCTGCTGAGGCATCAACACATTTACCAGCTATTAGAGTGTGAGCAGAGTGAAGAGCTCGTGTAAGACCTTGGAGGATTGGAATATCTACTTCAGGATCACTTCCGTTCTATAAAGCAAGGAGAGTATATTTGGATTTTACCAATCAACTACTACAGTGCTAATGGATGGTAGAGGGGAAGAATTCCTAGCTGTGGTTCTCATTCAGGAACACTCTGCATCAGGAAGAGGAGTAAGGCACTGATCTCTGCTCTGGGACAGGGACAGGAGCCAGGGAAGGGCTGGGGCTGGGCCAGGGCAGGTCAGGCTGGAGAACAAGAGGACACAGCCTCAAGCTGCACCAAGTGAAAGTCAGGTTGGATATCAGGAAAAAGTTTTTCACAGAAAGAGTGATAAAGTTGTGGAATGGCTGCCCAGGGAGGTGGTGGAGTCCCCATCTCTGGGTGTGTTTAACAAAGCCTGGATGTGGCACTGGGTGCCAGGGTTGAGTTGAGGGGTTGGGGCTGGGTTGGACTCGATGATCTTGAAGGTCTCTTCCAACCCAGTGATTCTGTGAATCCTGTGAGCTCAGGGCAAGGCTCTGCCCCCAGAGGGTGCTGGCACTGCCCAGGCTGCCCAGGGAATGGGCACGGCCCCGAGGCTGCCAGAGCTCCAGGAGCCTTTGGGCAGCGCTGCCAGGGGTGCCCAGGGTGGGGCTGCTGGGGGGGCTGGGCAGGGACAGGGATGGATTTGATGATCCTGATGGGTCCCTTCCCATGAGGATATTCCAGGATTCTATGTGGCTGTAATTCCATGTGGCTGTGATGGTGACAAACCAAGGCTTTTCCTTGCATTTCCTAGTTCCCAGGTGCCACCCTCTGGAGAAACACCACAACTGCTACACCAAGCAAGCCCCTCATCAAGTATTTTAAAAACGTTACCCAAAGAGTTCAATCTCCGTAAAAAGTTTCTCTCCCAAAAAGAATCTTTAATTAGTTTGGAGAGATTTTTTTTCTTTTAAATAAAATCTTGGTATGTTATAAAAAACCCAGGAAGTGCAACCCACAGCAGTTTGGGTGTAATGTTCTCTGCCTTACTCAGGAAAGGCAAAAAGTAAGGTCTAAAACTCAAACAAAAAACTACCTGAAAGTATTTTCCCATGTGGAATTCTAAGCATTCTTTACTTATGTGAATTCCATATAAACAGCCTGGTTAAAAATTATTCAAATTATGAAGTTGCACATGAAAATCATCAAGAATATTAAAATTATGAAGTTGAACACACAAAATTTCCTCTCATTGAAGGCCTTTTTGGCCAGGTTCTGCTTAAAGGCTGACCTGCCATGCAAGATTCAGGGAGCATCCACCTCCTCTACGATGAAACAGCTCCAGAACTGAATATTAAACCCACCACTGTCTAATTATGTCAAAGTGTTTGAATTCACCTCAATGAAGTGTGGGAGGCAGAGGCTGGGGCAGCTCACAGGAGGAAGTGCTCCTCTACACAGGCTGACTAAGGCTGGTAACTTCCCTGTACCTTATTTTTCTGCAGATGTTGGTTTGCAGTGGACACCTGGACTTGGCAGCACAGGGAACAGCCAGGACCCTGTGAGGGTGGGCAGGCCCTGGCACAGGGTGCCCAGAGCAGCTGTGGCTGCCCCTGGATCCCTGGCAGTGTCCCAGGACAGGGCTGGGAGCAGCCTGGGACAGTGGGAGGTGTCTCTGCCATGGCAGGGGTGGAATTGGATGAGCTTTAAGGTTCTTTCCGACCCAAACCAGTCCGGGATTCTGAAATATTTAAACAATCATTAACTCCCTACAGGAGTTAGATACTCATTGATTTCTTGCTACCTTCATGGACTGCAAATATTTTTCAAAGAGGAAAGGTGTGGCCAGAAAGAGAAGCTGCTGCTGCTGCACCAGCAATGCAGTCAGTGCTGCAGGAGAGCTGGAACAGCCACAACATCCCAGTGACATTTACAGGCTGAGGCCCTGGGCCAGGCTCAGCCAGTCAAGTGCTGCAAACTTTACACCTCTCAGCTTTACACTGGATTTCAGCAGGTGCCCTCACCTTCCTCATGATCTTCCTCCCGTAGAACATCACTTTGTCCCTCTTGCGGAACCTGTACTGAGGCACGTGGGGCTGGAGTTGTTCTGCAACAGAAGCAGCACATCAGAAACCCCCTGCACAGCTGGGAGAGCACCTGAGCACAGCCTGGGCACTCTGCTGCCTCCAGAACAGCTCCTGTGGGCAGGCTTTGGGATTTAACCACCCTGGGATCCCTCATTGCCCAGCCCTGGCCAAGCCAGGCCCAGGCAGGGCTGCCCTGAGGCGCCACCTCAGCCCCAGAGCAGATAAAGGGCTCCCTAAGCACACTGAAGGCTTGGGCAGCTTCAATCTCCTCAAGGAAACCTCTGATTCAATCATTGCTCCATCTGTGACAGTGAAATCACAGCAGGGTTGAATTCCTCTGCAGAATTCACAACTGCTCACAGCCCAGAGAAATAAAACCTGCAGGTGCTGCCTGTGACAGCTCTGGGCTCACACCTGGGACAGGGAACCCACACAAGTTCTCCATCCTTTAAAGCTGCTGTCCTGCAAGAACCACACCTCTGCAGCAAACAACCACCACAGAAAATTACAAAAAGACTCAAGATTGATGGAAACATTGGGTTTAAAACTTACATGGTTATCAAGTACTTACTGGACTGTCTCACTCTTCTGTACACCACAAACACAACAACTGCTATAAGCAACAGTGCAACTGCAGCTCCAATTGCAATTCCAGTCAGCTGGAAGGGGAATTTAAGGAGAAAGAAGTTAATGATTTTCAACTTCAGAAGTTACTACATACTTTTTGAAAGGCTGAAGAACACTCAGCTCAGGGAGATGTCTAAAAGCCAAGCACACTCATAAATACTGAATTTATAATTCAAACATCTCATATACAAGAAGTTTAAACTGCATCAGTGACCAGTCCTATGATCAGATGGAAAATATTCCATGTTTTCTTCCCAAAGATCTGGGAGCTGATCAACTCAATGCACAGGGGGTGTGCGAGAGCATGGAGGGACAGGACAAAGGGGAATGGCCTCAAGATGGAGGAGGACAGGGATGGATGGGATGTTGGGAAATAGGATTGGTGCCCAGAGCAGCTGTGGCTGCCCCTGGATCCCTGGCAGTGCCCAAGGCCAGGCTGGACAGGGCTGGGAGCACCTGGGACAGGGGGAGGTGTCCCTACCATGGCAGGGGTGGCACTGGATGGGCTTTAGGGTCCCTTTCAGCCCAAACCCTGCTGTGATTCTAAATAACAGCAATTAATTCCTGCCTCGTGCACAGTGACAGCAAAGAAACCAACACTCAGAGTTTGGCAGTGGCTCAGCAGAGCTTGTAGAGCTCAGGAGAAGCTGCTGTGGATGCACCCCCAGCCCTCAGCCAGCTGCTGACTGCAGCTCCACTTTACCATGGTGGTCTGGATCCTGTCCTCCACAAACTGCAGGATGGGGGTCCCAGCTCCTGTCACCACAGCCTGGCAAGAAAAAGGCAAGTGAAATTAGTTTTGTGTTGCTAAACCAGGGTCAAACACAGATGAACACTTTTTTAAATCCCTCTATGTTATTCAGAACAACAAGGATGAGAATGGAATGCAAAGGACTTTATGAGACTGAAAAGAACAAGTCACAAACCAGCATATTAAAGTCACATAAAAAGCAGATGAAGCACATGAGCTCAGCTGTGCTGTCCTGGGACCTGTGCCCATCATTGTCACTCAGGAATAAAACCTAGCACTTAAAACTGTCTCAGAAATGACAACCCAAAACTTGAGAGAAAGGGGGGAAAGGTAAAACAATTCTTAGGAACAAGTGAAAACAATGTGAGTACAAGGACAAATACACCCCCCTCTAAGTCTTGAACCTTAAAAGCACTTGAATTAAGCACTACACACAGCTCAGGTCCCATTCCTGCCCCTGTTTCCAGACCTGGATCACAGCTGAACTCAGCTGTGCCACCAAGAGAAAAATGAAGAGCACACCCAGTCACCAAACTGGTCTCTCTAATGGAATTCATTCCAGTTTTACAGCACAAAGGAAACTCCTGCCAGACCAGTCATCCTCACACAGATCCCTGTGCTCACTTTGCCTTCTCAGGTCTCTTCAGCACTTTAATGTTTATCTTCCCAATATGAGTCAAACTAACTCTGTCACTATTGTTATCAGACTATTACTCATGGGATTGCAGTGAAAAGTCACAAGATTTTGAAAAAAAATAAAAGCTGAAGATGTGTCAGCAACAGGTAGAACACCTGGTGACACAGAGTTCCTGGTGAAGTCTGCTCTGGTCACTTAATGCATTTATTTCCCCTTGACAGTGTCAGGGACACTGGGACAGGGACAGTTCTGCTGCTCCCCAGGCCTGTATGATCTCAAATAACACCAAAAATAGTAATTGCCAACTGACACTCACATTGCTGCTGCAAGGGGAGAAACAAATCCACGGGGAAAAGAATAAAACACAAACATGCCCAGGCTGGGGCTTCAGTGCAGAAAAGCAACAAGGGGAAGATGAAATTCAGAACTCCAAGAACCCCTGAGAGGTTTTTGCAGAGTTTTCATGAGTGACAGTGTGATATTGCCCTGCTCAGACCCAGGGGGATCTGTCCCAGCCTGGACAATCCCTGTGGACAAGCAGAGGAAGCAAAGCAGCCAGGCTGAGCTGAGCTGACACCTGAGATGTGTCAGTGAGGGCAGTGACAGCTCCGGGGCAGGAATGAGGTCACAGCCGAGTCACCAGGGCAGCTCCTCTCTGAGGAGGGCTGTGCTCAGCACCCCAACCCAGGAAACCCTCAACATTTCCTCTCATTTAGGGCAACACCTGTGGGACCACCTGCAGGGCCTCCCTGCATGTGAACATGAGCCCAGAGCATGGACTGGCACAAAGAGCTTTGCTGCTTTGTACCTCAGATCTGACCCTTCCAAGGCTGGTTTGCATTTCACAATGGATCTGTCAGGCCCCTTCCCCTCCTCCCTCACAAACCAGACTTGTTTGTGCTGCTGTGCAGACCCAGTAAGTGATCAGCAGGGTTCCTGAATGGCTCAGAAAAGCCCCTGGGCAGAGGCTGGGCTGTGTGATGGAGGAGAGCTCAGGCAGGCCAGATGCAGGGCAGTGTGCTCACAGTGATGTTTAACAGACAAGCTGTGGTTCAGAAGGAAGTGCAGACTCTGTGTGATGGGAGGTGCTGGGGGATCCTCCTTGGGAGGGTCCTGGTGCTTCTCCATCATTTTCCATCACTCATCACCTGCCTGCAGATTCCTTCATCATTCCCTGAGCACAGAAAGGCAAGGGGGCCATTCCCCCTTGTCCTGTCCCTCTGCTTCCTGCTGTCCAGGTTTCCTTAACTCAAGGAAACTCGGGGCTGAGCAGCAACCAGTGCAAACATGCAGCAGCCCCACAAGGGCAGCTCACACCCATCCAGGGTCCAGCACCCAGCACTGCTGAGAGTCCAGCCACTCCTCACTGCAGTCCAAGGCAAACACTGACACATTCCCTGGGCAGGCAGGGGAGGGAAAGGCTTATCAGCCCTGAAAACAAGGACTGAAAATTGGGATTAGCCCAAACACAAGGCTTCCTCACAGCTCAGAGACACCCGTGCCTTGTTTTGACTACAGAACCTGGATTTTCACAAAACGTGTTAGCTGTTACAAGTACATTGTGTGTGTTTTTCAGTTGAGAACTATTTCCTCTCATGGGGTTTGTTTTTCACAACTAGGGAAAGCATCATGTGCCTTTTTGGCCTGTGAGTTCCACATGTGTGATTAAAAACAAAAGTAAGAAGTGCAGTTTGCCAGAATTCTGCAATTCCTCCTTCTTTAGGATAAAAATGTATTTAAATGAAGTATTGTATACTAATGTATAAAATACTATATACAATATTGTATATAAATGAAGAAATATATATTAATGAAGTATTTAGATCATAGTATTATTAAAACAGTTTAGAATTTGAAGCAGAGCATGAATGGTCTGCAAGAAATAAAACACACACAACACACTCAATAAAATGGGACCAGTCCTCAAAAGTTTGAAAGGATAAAACTCCCAGCAGGAAAGGCTCTTTCAAAGTAAAAGCACCTAAAGGCATGGTCCCAAAATGCTATCAAATTAGGCACAGCTGCTTTCAGCTTCTGGAAACACTCACAGGGAAATAAATAAGTCCAAAAATAAGAGCAAAGCATATTGTACCTGAAGGCTGGTGTTATTGTCTCCTTCATCCATGTCTGGAGGAGCGGCAGGAGCAAAGACAAAAACAAAGAGAAGACTGAGTTAAGAGATGACCGCAGCTTCCCATGCAAACTCTTGAACAACGCAAGAGGAGCAATAACTTTTTAACTTTATCCTCCCTGTGTGCTGAGCAATAAAACCCAGCAGTGAAGCGCTGGGGGCCGGGACTCTCCCGAAGAACCTTCCCAGCACGGGGATCCCGGCAGGAGCGCCCCGGGAGCCGCTGCACACCGAGAGAGCTGCGGGAGAGCCCCGTGCCCGGCGGCACGGCCGGAGCCAGCGCCGGTCCCTACGGAGAGCGAACACCGGGACGGCCCCGCGGGACGGGACAGAGCGGGGACAGCTCGGGGACAGCACCGACCCTGCCTGGGGACAGCCCCGGGGACAGCTCGGGGACAGCACTGACCCTGCCTGGTCACGGCCCCGACCCTGCCCGGGGACAACCCTGACCCTGCCCGGGGACAGCCCGGAGACAGCTCGGGGACAGCCCGGTGACAGCACCGACCCTGCCCGGTCACAGCCCCGACCCTGCCCGGGGACAGCCCGGTGACAGCACCGACCCTGCCCGGGGACAGCCCGGGGACAACAGCCCCGATCCGGCCCGGGCAGGGACCGGCACGGACCGCGGGTCACCCTCATGGGCACCCCCGGCTGGACCTGGGTGCTCTCCCGGCTGGACCTGGGTGCTCTCCCGGCCAGCCCCGGCTCGCTGTCCCGGCTGGACCGGGGTCACTCTCTCGGCCCGGCTCCGCCGGGCTGGAGCTTGGCACAAGGGCTCCGAACAAGACAACAACAACAACAGCAACTCCTTCCGCCGGGCCTGGGGCACCGGCACCGCCGGGGGCACCGCGCGGCTGCACCAGCCCGCCAGGCCCGCGCCCGCCGCCGCGCTCCGGCGATCCCCGGCACCCTCTCACCTGCTCCTTCCGCTGCCATCGCCCCGGAGCCGGCCGCGGTGCCGGTCGCGGTGCCGGTGCCAGCCCCGGTCTCTGTCCCTGTCCCCGTCGTTCCCGGTCCCCGGGCCGGGGGCGAAGGGCGCCGAGCGCAGACCCCGCCCGCTGCCGCCAGGGGGCGCGGCCGCGCCAGGCCCCGCCCACCCTCGGGCCGCTCGCTGCTGATTGGCGGGAAAAACCGCCCTGGAGCCGTTCGGCGCGCGGGCAGCACCGGCACTGCTGATTGGCTGGCGCGGCCCGGCCAATGGGAGCGGGCGGTGTTGGGGTGTGCGGAGGCGGGAGCGCCGCGGGGCCGCTCTGGGCCGTGAGGGGAGCCCGGACCCGGCTCCGTTCGGGGAGCTCCCGGTGCTCGCAGGGACCGGCTCCGCCTCCGCTGGGCCGCCCGGGTGCTCTCCGGGACTCGCTAATTCCGCAGGGACCACTCCGGTCTCTCTGAGCTGCCGGCTGCCCTCAGGGACCGGCCCGGCTCACTGAGCCCCCGGTGCCCTCAGGGCCCGGTTCCAGCCCCGCTGAGCCCTCGGTGCCCTCAGGGCCCGGTTCCAGTCCCGCGGAGCCCTCGGTACCCGGCATGGGGCTGCTGACCCAGCTGGTCCGCGGGCTGGTGCGCGGTGCCGACCGCCTGTCGCCGTTCACCAGCAAGCGCGGCCCGCGGAGCCACAACAAGGGCCGCGGTGCCAAGAAGCTGGGCGTGCTCACCCGCAACAAGAAGTTCCTCCTCGTCAAGGAGATGGTGCCCGAGTTCGTCGTGCCCGACCTGACGGGCTTCAAGCTGCGGCCCTACGTGTCGTACCGCGCCCCCGAGGGCTCCGAGCCGCCCATGACGGCCAAGCAGCTCTTTGACCAGCTGGTGGCTCCGCGCATCGAGAAGGACGTGAAGGACGGCACGTTCGACCCCAACAACCTGGAGAAGTACGGCTTCGAGCCCACGCAGGAGGGCAAGCTCTTCCAGCTCTTCCCCAAGAACTACGTGCGGTAGGGAGCGGGCGGAGATAGCGCCGGGCAACGCGGGACAGGATCCCTCGCTGAACAGCAAAGCAAATCCTTCTGCCGTGTTCTTCTGTGATACCTGATTGAAATCTGCGGTGTGACTGGTGATGCTCTGCGAGACAGCTGTGCCTGGTGAACAGAGCCCTCCCTGGGGTTCCGAGGATGAGGAATCCATGGCGTTTCTAAATAAAAAGTACTGCAAAGTTGAAGAATTAAACTTTACAAATTAAATTAAGACTGAAACGTTCGCTCTGGGAGAAAGGAAGATGAGTGGATGGTCTGTGAGGGCTGTAATAAGGGCTGACAGATGAGTCCTTAGGGTGGTGTGGGGGGTTCAAACCCCACATTTTGGGGCTGGGCAGGGCTGTGATGGAGTGGGGGTGCTGCAGCCCCAGTGACACAAGGATGAGCCACAGTGGGCTGGCTGGGGATGGGGAAGGCTTTCTAACAGCTTTTCTAACTGAGCTCTGCTTTGTTCCCCTCCTGCGGAGCTGATCAGAACCAGTCCCACACACGTGGCTGTTACTGCCTCCGTGGCCTTTCAGCCCTTCCCTTGGGAGCCTTGGCAGGTGCCTGGAGGGGGATGCAGGGCTGGAGAGCAGGAAATCCTCTGCCCTTCGCTGCCATTTCCAGCGTGCTCTGCACCCCCTCATTTCCCTCACAGCCCATGGAAGGAGCTCGCAGCTGGATCCTCATTGCTCTGAGCAAAGCCAGGCCTGGCCCAAAGCCCAAACCGGGCTGGTCCCAGTGGGTGTCACCCTCCAGCCTCGCTGCCCTGGGGCTGTTCCTGCTCTGCCAGGGCAATAAAAGCCATTACAACCTTTCAGACAGACACAGGGACACACCCTCGGCTTTCCCAGGAAACTGGCTGGTCCGCTCTGCCTCCCAAAGAATATCCACCCCTGGAGCCCCAGGTGGCCCAGGCCAGGGCAGGAGCTCCTCACAAGGACTGCCAAGTAACTTGATTTTTAAAACTCAACCAAAACAAGATCAATTGCTTATATCGGCTTTATTTTAGAAACATCCAAAAATAGCATGTTTGTTTTTTTCTTTAGCAAAAGCTCTTGTTTTCATTACTAATATGAATCTTCATGTAGCAGTGCTCCAGAATGTTTGCTAAAATACACATTCACCCTTGAGAAGGGGGTTACAAAGCAGCAATGTTCTCATCTGCTGCAGCACTGTTACACAGAGACCTGTTGCTGGTGTTTCTTTCCCTCCACACAACTCATTCTTTAGGACCCTCAAAGACAAACCGTGCAAGCTAAAGGTTACTGATCTAGTTTAAGCTGGTCTTTTGTTTCTAGGAGTAGAGAAATGTTCCAGAAAGGGTTTTGCTGATGTTTCACAGTGAAAAAAGAGAGCTGATGGAGCAACCATGAGAAATCCTGCAGCCATTCCTGGAGGTAGTTAGGGCAATGCTGTTAAGATTTTGGTTTCTGTACTTACTTTAAATTTAAAAAGATGTCAAGAAACACCACTTATACTTTTTGGAGGTTTTGATCTTAAAGCTGTTCACCTTTTAAAAACTGAGCTTGACTTTGGACCTAAAGGTGGCTCTGTGGAGAGCAGAAAGAATGAGCTGAATACAGAGAGGCCATGGGGGTGGGTGAGTGGCACTAAAACGTGGTGGGGTCACTACAGGATTTACCTGAGCCAGGGTGTGCTCAGGGAATGATGAAGGAATCTGCAGGCAGGTGATGAGTGATGGAAAATGGTGGAGAAGCACCAGGACCCTGACAAGGAGGATCCCCCAGCACCTCCCATCACACAGAGTCTGCACTTCCTTCTGAACCACAGCTTGTGAGCACACTGAGCACACTGCCCTGCATCTGGCCTGCCTGAGCTCTCCTCCATCACACAGCCCAGCCTCTGCTCAGGGGCTTTTCTGAGCCATTCAGGAACCCTGCTGATCACTTACTGGGTCTGCACAGCAGCACAAGCAAGTCTGGTTTGTGAGGGAGGAGGGGAAGGGGCCTGACAGATCCATTGTGAAATGCAAACCAGCCTTGGAAGGGTCAGATCTGAGGTACAAAGCAGCAGCCTGTGAGAGGAACTGGGACATGAAGGGAAAAACTAAATAAACCTGTCTGGCCATGCCCACAGGCCTCTGAGCAAAGCCTTCCCTCTGTGCTCAAATTGAACATCAGGAATCCCATCAGTGTTGGCCCTGAAGGACTCCCAGGCTCAGCAGCAAGATGGGAAAGCCCAGCAGAAGTCAGGGCACTGAGTTCAGCTCTCACTCTCAGTTCAGTTTTCCCCCTCTTCCATTGGGACTGGTCAATGCAGACTTCCAGCTGTTCCTTTGGATGGAGATCTGGGACTTGGCACATCTGGAGGGGTCACCAGGCTCATCTCCCACTTCCAGACATGGAGGATGTTGTCATAGAAAGAACAAGTGGCCACAATGCTCATTTCTTTGGGGCTGTCTGGAGACCTGGCTGGCTCACAGCCTCTGTCCAGCCCCATTCCATTGGCTCTCCTGGCTCCTGAGTCAGAGCCACTGGCTGGCCCAGGATCTGCCCCTTGGGCAGCCAAATCTAAACCTCCCTTTAAACCAGAGCCCCTGAGCAGTCCAGCATCCCCAGCCAGCTTTGGCCCTGCCCCTGTGGGTGCCACAGCAGGGCTTTCACTCTCCTCATCCAGGATTACATCAAAAGTAGCTGTGGGAGACTCATAAATTATCTTCAGGTTCTGGACCTGCAAATTGAGCCTCTCATCTCCTTGCCCTGATGCTGCCACGAGCTCCTCCTGAGGCTGGCACGCAGCAGCAAGGTCCTGGCTGGCAGGCAAGGAATCCCTTGGACACAGCCTTGACCAGTCAGCCCCATAGGCCAAGGAATTGTGCAGGACATAGGATGACAGGATGATACACTCCTCTGTGTTTTCAGCTTGAAAAAAAAAGAAAAAAGATAAGTGAAATTACTTAGAAATCAAGTTGTGGGTTGTGGCAGAGTGCTCAGCAGCCACTCCAGCACTGGCTGTGTCTCATGGGAAGAGTTCTCTGGTTATTCCCTTTTTCACCACCGAGTGAAGCAGGAGGAATGAGGTACTGAACATTTTTCAGCCATCTCTTAATGGTTCCTCCTGGGTCAGTAGCAGAGGAGAAGAGGGTTTAACATGCATGAGATTAAAGAGCATCACTATGCAAAGTGCCTACAAAAGCTCAAGACAGACCAGACTGGTCACACCACAACCTCCACTGAGCCATGAACACACCTGGGGGATTGCCAGGTTCTGGTTATTAACACACTGCAGATGTTCTTCCTGTCAGCTTGCAGCATCTGACCCTCACAGTGAGTTCCTTCCTCCCCCACACAGAAATGCCATCCTCATTTCCTAAGCTGTTGATCTGTCCAAGGTCTGGAGATCCCAGGAACCCAACCATCCTCTGTCAGACTGCATTTGTGATGTGAATGCAAACAGCTTTTCCACCATGAAGTACCTCATCATTCACATGAAGGGCTTGTTGATGTTATTCTGGATTAACCAGGCTGCAGAGCACTTCCTTCCTGAGGCAATAACTGACTCCCCTGCAGGTCACTGACTCCTGCTAACAGGCAAGCACCACCTGACAGTCAGAACCTCTCTGAACCATCACAATGCACACAAACCCAGAGTGGCTGTGCCCTCACACCAAACACAAAGCCTTTCCTCCATGAAAAAAAAAGTTACAAGACATTTAGACACAAACAGACATTGACAGGGCCTTGGCACAACCAAGCAGGCCAAGAGAGTGCCCAGATGTGGAAAAGCTGGAAGTTCCCTCAAACTGGAACAGAACCTATGGCTGTTACCACCATCTCAGACATTCCAGCAGGAGCTGGAGCTCCCCATGACCCTGGGGGCAGCAAAGGAGCACAGCAGCACCTCTGTCCCCAGACACTCACCCAGGCTCCCACGGCAGTCCAGGATCTTGAAGCCACTCTGCATGCAGGCTGCCAGGAGCACAAAGTCACACGTGGGGTGCCACTTCAGCCTCCACACCCCCCCTTCCACGTGGGTGTCAGCCAGAGGCTGCCTCATGTTCCTGGTGTCCCACAGCAGCACGTGCTCATCATAGCTGGGGACACAACACCAACAGGCAGAAAAGCACAGCCAGGTCAGGGCACAGAACAGAGGCAGGAAAGGCCACATGCTCTGCACCACATGGAACTTCTGCAGAGGCAGCAGCACAACCAGGGCTGGCACACCAGGGGAGAGCTGGAAGGGACTCACCTGCCTGTGGCCAGGAGATTCTCCCGGTGGGGACTGCACTGAATGCTGCACACACCCATGGAATGTCTGCAGGGGGAAGAGACAGCATTTTGAGAAGGGCTTCTTCCTTGAATTTAAAGGATTTTCAGTCCACATTATTTCATCAAGGTGTCTCAGGAGAGGTAAGCTCTAAATTTCAGTCCAGTGACCTGCCCAAGCAGAGTTTCATCTACAGAGTCCATCAGCCCTCCCAGGGACAAAACTCCTACTCACACCATCTCTCAGCACAAGTATTTTCTAGTAATATTTACCCCATAAACTGCTGCTCAAAGGCCCTAAGAATTCCAGCAGAACAACTCCATTCCCAGGAATCTTTACTCCCAAAATCAGTATTTCCATAACGATAGTCCCCAGTGTAATTTAAGTTTACATACAGAATTCCACTGGAGAGCTGTGTATATTGTTTTAACCATTTTTTTAAAATAAGATAGAAAAGAGATCACTTCAAACAACTAAACAGTGGAGAAAAAAAATTTTCTAATACACATTCCATTATAATATATCCAAATTTAACACACACAAAAATTGCCAAAATAAAAGTGTACATCAGGATCATCCTTTTTTAGAAAGAAACTACCACCTTCTTCACATGTGGACGTCAGCACTTGGTTTAATGTGTTAAAGGACAAAGAGAAGAAAGTTTCTTTCATCAGAACAACTTAAGGTTGAAACGAATAGATGCCTCCCTTTCCCAAGGGAGGCAGAAGCAGGACCCACTATCACTGCACATGCCCGAATTCAGTGGCTTGGCCAGGGGCAGGGCAGCAGCGAGTGTTCCCACCCACTGCTGGAGGGCTGGGCAGGGACAGGTCTCACTCACCTCCTGCTGGTGAAGACTGGAGCCTCTGGACTGCACCTGGTGTCCCAGCCCTTGAGCAGGCTGTCATCCCCTCCTGCCCAGGGACAAAACACTGTCACCCTCAGCACCAGCCCTGAGCACAGGGCAAAGCAGTGCCAGGGGGCTGCAGCTCCTCCCGAGGGGCAGCTCCCATCTCTGCTCTGGGCCAGGGACAGGAGCCAGGGCATGGCTGGGGCTGGGCCAGGGCAGCTCAGGCTGAGCTCAGGGCAAGGCTCTGCCCTCAGAGGGTGCTGGCACTGCCCAGGCTGCCCAGGGAATGGGCACGGCCCCGAGGCTGCCAGAGCTCCAGGAGCCTTTGGGCAGCGCTGCCAGGAGTGCCCAGGGTGGGGCTGCTGGGGGGGCTGGGTTGGATTGATGATCCTGATGGGTCCCTTCCTGCTCAGGGCAGTCTGTGACACAGAGCTGATGCTTTCCAGCCCTGGGATATCTCAGAATTTAACAGACACACAAAAAAATCACATCAGACTCCCAATGCTCATCACCTCAGAAAACACAAGTGGTGGCAATATGGTGGTAGCCTCCTCTTTGGTAAGAAAAATAACAGAAGTCATAAAGACTGGACTCAAAAAGCTCTCTGGCTCTTAGCATACTGCAGGAGGATATAATCTTTTTCACCAATAGTCACCCAAAATACAGTTTTCAGGGTACAGCTTCCAACCCCTTTCCACCATCAAGAAAAGAAGCCTTTCACCCCTAATCAGAGGACCCAGCTCTGCCAAGGGGTGATGCAAGCAGCTCACCCAACCCTGGCAAGTAAAACCCAAAGGAACACATCCCCAAACAAGGGGCCCCTCCCCAACAGCCCCCAAGGGGACTCCCAGCCCATACAGACCTGAATACACAATATCAATGTCCCAGTAATTAAAAGCAGCAATCCAGGCCTCAAATTTGTGAGCTTCCCACTGGTTCAGGACATGCACAGAAGGAGCAGATTCATCTATGGAGAAAAGATTCAGCTTCCCCTCTGAATCACTGCTGATCACTCTTAAAGGACATCCACTACAGCAGGGTACACAAAAAACATTGGGAATTACTGCCACAATCAAATATTTCAATTCAAATAAACACTGGCAGAGACTGGCAGCATGGTGCCAGCAATGACACATTCATACAATTCTTTCCAGCTTCATCTTAAAATCACCTGCCCTAGTGTCTGCCACTCCCTGCTCTCACAGGGAGCAACCACTCACACCCAGGTCAGGGAAAGAACCACTACTGGCTCTCATCTTTCTCAGAGATGCAGACATGGTTCACAGTACATCAATAAACAAATTCCATGTGAAGAGGGTTCTTTTTTTTTTTTTTTTTTCCTCCAAGTCAGACTGACAATGCCCTTTCAGAGCCTCTTCCCTCTTCTGGAGTACAAAGAGATGTTTTATTTCTTTGCTATCACTGAAAGCCAAAGCTGATCCTGACCTTTCCTGCTCTCTTCCTGTGCCACAGTACAGTTACAGTTTCTAGACACAGTGACCTTGGAGCACTGGCAAATGTTTTGCAATTCCCAGAGCACAGATTTTCTGCCATTCCCTGACATGAGCTAGGTCCTTTCTGTTTGGTTACCTGCAACTGCAGGCACTGCTTTGGTGGCCTGGGGCTTCTTTCCAGTTCTGTATCAAATTATTCAACCACACTCCCAAAATCTGAATCTCCCAAATTGCCACATAAGAGATACAGGGCCACCCCCTTCCTGCAGAGATGTGAACAATGGACATTTGGCTTCTAGAAGAAGTTACTGTTCTCTCAAGTGACAACAATGACAGGTTTAAAGGGGCATTTCATCATGGCAACAATCATTTATCATGAAGGACAGAGACAAAATAGAGGAGGAATGTAAGAAGGAAGTCTAACTGGCAATTCTACTTACTCATTAACACATTAGCACACACAGAAATGGCTTTAATTAGCAAATTTGCCCTACAGCATTAAGCAATGACTGCCTGATCCCCCCGGTTTCCAGCCTCACACCCAAGGCACCACTCTGCACCTATAGAATACATGAACCCCTCCCCCCCTTCAAGGTACAGCTAATTCAGCTTATTTCACACAGCAATGCCATTTCTGAACTCTCATGTATGAGCAGTTGAGAGAAGAAGGAGCCACTTCCACACCAATTCTCTCCTGTTTCTCACTAACCCATGATTAAACTTCCTACATGTGCTATTATTAGCAGTTCTTAAGGAGAACTCCACACTAAAATTTCAGCTGTTCTTACAGCAGAGTTGGTACCAGCAGCTCCATTTGCATCCCATTCTGGTCCTTCCTTTTAACAAAGGCAGCAGAGGACACATCCCTGGCTCACCTGCTGCCATTCCCCAAAGCACAACCTCCCATTTGTTGTTGGATTAGTCTCTGCTCCTGTTCCAGTGGCCACACTGTTTGTGTTCCTGTTACCCTTACTCTGGAAAGAGCAACTTCTAGAGCAGGGCCAGGGAGCCAGCTGGGATCAAGAAAGTCAAAACCACTAAAGACTGCTTCATCCAAGGCCTCAACTTCTCCTGAAGCTGTCCCCCACACCCTGGGTGCAGCCCCAGCCTCCCTCTCCCATCCTCACCACTGCTCTCGTCCAGTGGACCAGTCCAAGGACAGGGCCAGGCGCTGTGCCCCCAGATCCACCCTGAAGCGTGGCTCCAACATGCAGCTGTTCTTCTACTGGAAACAAAAGCACTGCATTAGGACAGCAGGCACATAATGACAAGTGCACTGCTTCCCAGAGCAGGTTTTCCATGGACTGATGAGCAAATGAGGGTCCCACAGCAAAGAAGCAATGAAATGTGCCACAGCACTGTACAATCATCCAGTGCTGGCTGAGGGGCAAACGTGCACACACAGGATCCCACCCTTCTGCTGCTCATCTCCCACCAAACCCCCCTTAAACTCTGCTGCTTCTCAGGAAGCAATGAAGTGCAGCAGGAGTGGTGACCTGACTGCTGAATTCCCTTACACTCTGTGAGAGTGGCTCTGATCACCCTCTTCTCTCACCCCACTCCAAAAATCCTCCCTGCTTTTACCAGCTTTGCACTTTCTGATGTTTCCCAGTCAGGCCATACTTATTTCCAGGGTTTGCTTGTTCCCTCTTCCTGCCTCCCCTCCCCAATTTGCAGATGGGTAGAGCCCAGCCCAGCTCTCTGGTATCATGAACAAGTTCATAAAATTTATGACAAACATTATCAGAGGACAAAAGAAGTATTTCAAAAGCTAAGCATGCTGAGGAAGCCATGGAAACCAGCTTTCCTGCAAGCCTATACACACTACCAGTAAATGCAGAGATGTAGCAAACATGGCTTAAAACAGCTTCAGCAGCAGCAGGCACTGCATCCACCCACCTCACTTCCAGTCAGGTGGAAAAATTCCACAGCACCTGTGGAGTTTGCAATGCCAGCCATGGGATGTTCTGCAACAGGAATGTGGCACCTAAAAGATCAAGTTAAACAAGTCTCCAATGTCCATCTTTCTTGTATTTTAGGAATAGAGCAAAGCCATAACTTTCATTCCAACATGCACAAGGAGAAGGTATGTAACTAAAAAAAATCTTACATTAAGAAAATCTAAGGCTCCTCAAGTTCCCACACACCTGCAAGGAGAGGATTCTGTACAAGGGAGATCTACTATATGTTATTATATAAATAAATGAGGTACAAAGTCATGACCAGTCCAGTAAGCAGAAAGTATAAAAGAGAAACAAGGCAGTCTTTGCTCATTGGAACAAACTGGAAAGTATTTCCTTCTGAGAAGTCAGGAACTGTTCCATTAGTAACTATTGCTGTTGCTGCCATGCCAAAAAAGGATCCCGGGAGGAGCAGAGCGTGCTGCGGTGGCACCGAGCCTGGCCGGGCCAGAGTTACCATTTGATGTCCAGGATGGCGGCCGTGTCGATGCGCTGGATCTCGGTCAGAGGGATGTAGGGCTGCTCCTCGTTGTAGTGGTACAGGTAGAGCCGCCCCGTCCGGTCACAGGCCCCGCTGCTCCCCCGGGAATCGCTCTGTGGCAAAAACACGGGAAAGAACGGGGCAAGCTCAGCCGCGCTTCTGCCTCCTTCCTGGAGATCCTGCTCGGAGCGAAGGCAGGGCTGAGGCTGCCTCTTGTGCAGTCCCAGCCTCGGGGGATGAAAGGAGAGAAGGGATGAAGGGAGGCAGCCACGCTCACCGGAGAGGCCCCTCTGACCCCCTCGAGCCGCCCCAGCTGGGACAAGGCACGGCCCCGCGGCGGGGAAGGGCAGAACCGGGCACGGGGATGCGGCTCGCCCGGAGCGGGGCCGGGCGGGGACCTGGGCTCGCCCTGCTGCGGTGTCGGTCAGCGATGGGGCCGGGGCTCTTCCCAGAGCGGTACCGGGCAGAGGCGGGGATGGGGCCGGGGCTCGCCTCGGAGTGGTACCGGGCAGAGGCGGGGATGGGGCCGGGGCTCGCCTCGGAGTGGTACCGGGCAGAGGCGGGGATGGAGCCGGGGCTCTCCCCGGAGCGGTACCGGGCAGAGACGGGGATGGGGCCGGGGCTCTCCCCGGAGCGGTACCGGGCAGAGGCGGGGATGGGGCCGGGGCTCTCCCCGGAGCGGTACCGGGCAGAGGCGGGGATGGGGCCGGGGCTCGCCTCGGAGTGGTACCGGGCAGAGACGGGGATGGGGCCGGGGCTCTCCCCGGAGCGGTACCGGGCAGAGGCGGGGATGGGAGCTCGCCCTGGAACGGCACCGGGCGGGGATGGGGACGCGGGCTCGCCCCGGAGCGGGGCCGGGGCCGGGCTCACCTGCTCGGGCGGGCGCAGGTGGTAGGTGCCGCAGGCCAGGATGCTGTGCCAGCCCTCCACCGGGCACCACTCCACGGCGTCCGCGCTGAACTCCGTGTCCACCACCTGCAGCGTGCGCGTCCTGCACGGCGCGGCCATCGCGGCCGGGCCCTGCTGCGCCGCCGGGGCGGCTCCCGGGAGGCTCCGGGGAGGCGGGGCCGGGCCCGTCTGCTTCCCGGTCAGGGCGGGCCCGGGGCGGAGCTGCCCCTGGAGCCGCCTCTTCCCCCGCCGGGCTGTTCTCACACGCGGGGCTCCGGCTGGGGTGCGGGCGTTCTTCTCGCCTGCCCGAGCTCTGTCCTTGCCGAGGGAAGGGGCTGCGGCTCCAGCGCCCCCCGGGAGGGATCCCTGCCCTGAACCCGGCAGCCGCTCACGAGGGAAATCCGGGATCAGCCCGACTCTTCCCGAGCACACCCGGGCTGGTGCCGCTGTTCCGGGGCTCGGAGCGCTCCTGGGCGCTGCCCTGAGCCTTTCCCTGTCCCCTCGGTCCTTCCCCTCTCCCCTCGGTCCTTTCCCTCTCCCCTCGGTCCTGTCGCCGGCTCAGCACGGGTCCCGCGGCTCGGGATGCGCCCGCAGCCGTTCTTCCCATCGCGGTGCCGCTCCCTGCGCTCTCCCGGAGCCTGCATTGCCGCTGCTCCCTGGCGGAAGCCCTGCAGACCCAAAGGTCTCGTTCCTGAGTGAAATCAGCCCAGGCCGGGCCGTTTGCTGCTTTCCCATAACCAACCCTACATTTATTGACACTGAATTTCATCTCCCACTGTCTCACAGCATCCTTCTGCAGTTCGCTCAGCCTTTCTTATCATTACACTGAATAATATCATCAGTGGATTTGTCAGTTTCATTATACATTACCTTTTTGCTATTTTTTTAATATACTGGACATCCAGCTGTTTACTTCCCACCACCATAAAAACCCTCCCTTCTACTCTTTCCTGTCTTTTAAACAGTTGTCTTTGTGACATTTCCCTTTTTGACCGGCAGCTTTTCTTCCTTAAGTGCCTTGAGCAAAGTCATCATTAAATGCAGTTCAAACTGCCCCAACCAAATCCCTGCTTGTTTGATGCCTGGAATTGAAGCAATCCCAGTAAAGTTTTGAAGCTGATTTCCCTGTACAGAACCCACAGTGACTCCTCCTCGGTATTCAGCCATTGGTGCTGCATCACAGCATCCATGAATTCACCAAGTGCCGGTGTCTGTAGTTTGAAATTCCTTCCAGAAGCTGCTGTGCCATTTGCTGTGCCATTGTACCGAGGGAGAGGTCGCCATCCCAGCTGGGAGCTCGGCTTGTTGGTCCCTGAGCTCCCTCGGAGCCGTAGGTGGCACCGTCTGCTCCTGGCCGCTTGTTGCTGCTCATTTCAGCTGAACTTCCACCTCTCCTGACAGCACTCCTGCTCTGAGCAGATTCCCCGTGGAGCTCTCCATATGGAGTATTCCTGTGTGAACTCCACCAGCTCTTTCACAGGGAACACACATGCAAACAAGTCACTGGATTTTCTTCTGCTAAAGCTTTCATCCTCAGGTCAGCCCTTCCCTTTGCTGTGCATCCCTCTCTGCTGACTCCAGCAGTCCCCCTGCTCCTGATTTTTTCAAAACCACTCATGCAAGTTTTATGACTTGAACATTCCTCATATTCATTTTTCTTTGCATTATTTTGCTGGGTTGGTTTGCTTCTTTGCTTGTTCTACATTTCACTTGCCAAATGTTATTCTTTCCATCTCTTACATTTGGACACAAGTTCAGTTTACCAAGGATTTCTTCTTACTCTGAAGAAGAAATACATCCCACATGCTGCTGTTTAATCACACCAGCCTCCTTTTGCTCTCAGTGCTCTTTTGCTGGGTGGTGAAGCTTTGCTCCTGGCCCATGTGGTGTCTTGCACCATTTCCATGCCTCCATAAGCATTTTCAGCCTTTCAGCTGCTCCTTTTACCACGAGTTTCATTTAAAATTAAGTCACAAAGGAAAACTAAGACCATAACCAGATGGTGTCTTCAAGGTCCCAGTATCAGAACACCAAGCCCTGCAATCCACCGTATTTCATATTTGGTGTTCCTTAGCCCAGCCAGGATTTCCAGTTGTGTTTTCTGCATGTAGGGATTGGTGATACCATCCTACTTGGATAGGGAGGAGCACTGGAAGGTGCCTGTACCAACATTTCAGTGTTTACAGGGGATGTGCAGCCCTCTGTTACAGCCAGGAACGCTGCAGCCTCCTGCCCTGAGCTGGATTTACTACATTTCCCTGCAGGAAACAACCTGGATGAAGATCATCTCCATCAGGGGGAAGCCCTTGGAAAATCAGGTCTTGATCAGAACTGTCCAGGTCTGCTCCCAGATAAATGACTCCAATCCTGGGGTTTTAAATATAGAGCTATCCCTGGCCAGCAGGGTTCTCTGTGGGTCAGGAGGGCCCTTACAAGAGCTCCATGCTCTGGGCTGCCTTGGGGAGCTGCCACCTTCAAGCTCCCTTCTGGCCCTCCTCACTGAGAGGGAAGATCTGTGCATGCCAAGAGCTGCCAGAATCACTGATCACTGATCCAGCAGGCAGGGATGTGTTCACTGCAGCCCCCAAGATTCAGAATCCCCATGGCCACTTCTCTCCTGGGGCACAGGGACAGTCTGGGGGCACAGATCACACACCCAGGTGTTGTTATCGCCCTCTCATCTCCCTGAGCCTCTGCACGATGTCTGGGCAGTTTCTTTCCACTTGGGTTGGTCCCTTTAACCCTGTGGGCATCTCCCCTCCTGCTGTAGCCCACCCTCCCACATCCCCTGGGATCAGGAATTCCCCAAGCACCTCCATCCTGGCTTTATCCCACCCATCCCTGATTCCCTCAGAGGAATTTCCCCATTGCCCCACCACCCTTGGGTGCAGCCTGTCCTTGTGCTCACAGCAGCAGCATTGAAACATCTGCACCAACTTCTCCCTGCTTGGTGCTGTTCAAGTGTTTAAGGGCTCTAAGCCTGCACTTTGTTTTGGTAAACATGATTTCTGTTAATAAAATGGAAAACTGGCAGGGCAGATAGCAGCTTTTAAACAGGCACCCAATACTTCTGCCCTATTCAGTGGATTACCTCAATAAACAAAATATCACTTATGTTCCATTTTATATTAATCAAAAACTGCATTTCACTTCAAGGAAAGAATTAATGTTTCCTTTAAATAAAAAAGATTACTCATTATAGGAAAATTTGACTGAGTCCTGCTTGGTTTTGTCATACTAAAGGGCATTTTGGGCTGCCTGAACAGAAAAGTTACAGTACAAATGTGGTTTAAGAGTGCAACTCAACCAAGTGCCTTCAAGTGAACTTCCAGCAGGAAGTTTCAGAAGTTTTTTGCTATTTCCCACAATGCTTAAAGCCAAAGGATGAAAACCCACCCAAATGTTAATAATTCAGAACTTCCTGTGCAGATATTAGAAACAGAATATAATATTGGAAGTCCACAGCAGATCAATTTTCTAACAAATTGAATACAAGCAAGACCAACATTGCAACATGAAGTGGCAAAGTGAATCCTGATTGAAAAAATCAAAATTCTAAATGGCTTTTACAAAAAAATTTTCACTAAGCACTCCAAGAAAGGCTCTGCATTAAGCACTCAGCAGCTCACATTCTTCTACTGTGAAGCAAGACTAACACCTGGCACTAAATTATCCATTTAGCTCTTCAGGAAACTCAGCTGATGTTCCTTACACTTCTAAGGCAAAAATGGAATAGAAAATAGTTATTCATGAAAAGAAAAATAGGCATGTGCTCTGCAAGGGAAATCCTCCTCCCATACTACTGTTACTCATTACTACATTAAAAAAAATCAAAAACTGATTCTTGGACTGATGACAACTCTTAGAAAAAGTGAATAAATAATTCAAATCACCCAATATTAGATATTTAAACATCTCTGCACACGACTGGAGTGTTTCCTATGCTACGGGGAAGCCACGAGGGCGACCACATCCACACACAGCTGCTCCCTGAGCTCCCCTGGCACTGCCCTCTGTGCCAGGCTGTGGAACAGAGAGCTGACCCAGCTCCCTGGGAATCCTGGCTGCTCCAAGGCCCATCTCCAGCAGCCCCAGATCCCAGAGGGTTCCTCTGCCCCACGCAGCTCCTGGGCCCTGCTCCTGCCTGCAGGGACTGCCAGCAGCCAGGGGGGCTGAGCTCCCAAGGCAGCTGGAAGGGAAGGGGAAAAAGCCAGAGAGCAGACATGGATTCATTCCAACCTTTACTTTGTTTGCTCTTTTTTTTTGTTTGTATTTTTTTTTGAAATAGAGCTTCCATGCAGAGTTCTCCAGAGTAAGTGCTGATGCCAGAGCCTGCCCCGCCGGCCTTGGCACTGCCACAGACACTTCTGCCACATGGGAGGAAAAGCTTTTGCTACATGACTTTTTTTCTTTTTTTTTTCCTTTTTTTTTTTTTTTTTAACTTTTAGGCCAACAACATGTTCTCATCTGAACATTACAGTTAATGAGTGCTATCAAGAATTCCTAACAAAAACTGTACATGAGTTTACAAACGTATTAACATATAAATAATGAGAAGCTTCCTGCCTGGAGCTCCACAGTAGTCTTTTTGCTTGAGAATATAATACTGGAAGGGCAGACCCAATCCCTTTCCACAGCACCAGTCAGAGCTGGCTTAGTCCAGTCAGCCATTCTGCTCAAGCATCACAGGGTTTTTTCTTCAGTGCCTCTGGCTTTGACAAGCAGTCTGTCATACTGTGCAAAAGCAAGAGTCCAATGCCTTTGGGAAGGAATCCTGCTGCTGAGAGGCCTCTGCACCCGGTCACCGCTCGGGGCCGAGCTCCTGCTGGAAGGTTCTCTTCTTCTCCCGACAGTGCTTCTTGTGGGCAGGCCAGTCCTTCTGCTGGCACTGCGAGCCGCAGTACCGCGCCACCTGGCAGCGCCCACAGATGTTGAACTCGCGCAGCTGCGAACAAGAGCTGGGGTTAGAGGGGCTGCTCAGTGCCAGGGGAGCCTCAGCATCCCCCAGGGACACCCCTGTGACAGACATCTTCTGTGGAAAATCCTCCCTGCTCAGTGCCAGGGCAGCCTCAGCATGCCCCAGGGACACCCCTGTGACAGACATCTTCTGTGGAAAATCCTCCCTGTTCAGTGCCAGAGAGCCTCAGCATCCCCCAGGGACACCCCTGTGACAGACATCTTCTATGGAAAATCCTCCCTGTTCATTCCAGGGGAACCTCAGCATCCCCCCATGTCACAGACATCTTCTATGGAAAATCCTCCCTGCTCAGTGCCAGGGGAGCCTCAGCATCCCCCCAGGGATGCTGTCACAGACATCTTTTATGGAAAATCCTTTCCTAAGGGTTTTTCCTCCTGAGAAGCTGAAAGGCCTCAGGAACAAAATGCAAACAATGGTTATCTGCTGCTGTGGAATGCAACAGGTGCATCTGTGATTGGTCTCATGGGGTTGTTTCTAATTAATGGCCAATCACAGTCAGCTGGATCAGACAGAGAGCTGAGCCACAAACCTTTGTTATCATTCTTTCTTATTCTATTCTTAGCCAGCCTTCTGATGAAACCTTTTCTTCTATTCTTTTAGTATAGTTTTAATGTAATATATATCATAAAATAATAAATCAAGCCTTCTGAACCATGGAGTCAGATCCTCATCTCCTCCCTCATCCAAGCACCCCTGTGAACACCATCACACACCCCAGCAGCTTTCTCAAGAGGAACTAGCAGCATTCCCAAGGAGCTGCACCATCAGGCAGCTGCCCATGGTCACTGAGTTCAGGTGCAGCCCTGAGAGCCAGGAGCAATCTGTGCCTCTGTCCATGCCTGTCACAAACAGCTGACAGGACAAGGCTGAACAGCCTCACAGAGCAGGGTGAGAGGGATATTGGGAGGAAATCCTTCCTGGCAGGCCCTGGCACAGCTGTGGCTGCCCCTGGATCCCTGGCAGTGCCCAAGGCCAGGCTGGACAGGGCTGGGAGCTCCTGGGACAGTGGGAGGTGTCCCTGCCATGGAATGAGATGAATTGTGAAGTCCCAACCCAAACCAGTCTGGGATTCTATAAAACACAAACACTCCATCATGAGTTTCAGAGAACCAGAAGGGTTTGAAGCAATCCTCTTTGCTTGTTTAAAATGAGCCTAATTTATAGACAAAATATTGGAGCATTACACATTTTTTGTCACAATGCTCCTGTTTTGTCAACTCAAGTTCTGTTTTCAACTACAAACAAACACCTGAAATTCGGAAATTAGCAGGAGGGCTGCACAAGCTCAGCCATTGCCAAATTAATGTTATCCAGGAGCTTTTGGGCACAGACCCAAATAAAAGGCAGAGCTGCCTCTGTTTCAAATCCAGGGAATTTAAGATCATTTTTGCAAATGTTCCCTTGCCCACAGCAGAAAGTGGAACACAATGGGTTTAGCCTAGTCAGCATCTGCTATCACAAGAAAAGCCCTTGTTTCTAGATAAGGCATCTGTGTGGCAGAGGCACAGCCCTTGCACAGCTCATTCTCTCTCTCCTGATGTTGCTTTATCTTCCCCCAGCAGAACTTTCCCTCCCAGCTCTCCCCTGGATGAATTGCAATTCACCTTCACCTCAGGAAATGGCAACCAGGTTATTTTTTGATTCCATGGCCATGCAAGCCCTCCTAGAATGCTGCCTGCTGCCTCACACAGCTGCTCACTCATCCCAGCTCTGCTCCCTGCAGGAAAGCTCCCACCTGGCTTTCTGTGCACTCTGCAGAAATCCCCCTCCTCCAGCAGCCCCTAACTCCCACTGCTCCAGCTCAAAGCCACATTCCCTCCCGTGAGAAAACTGAAAATTATCACAGGCTCTGGAGGTTCAGGCCAAAGAAAACCTGAGTGCAAGAAAATCATTGCTTTAACCACTGAATGGCTCATGTAAAGCTCTACATTTTAAATAACAAATAAATCCCCAGACACACCACTATGCCAAGGATTCCATGCTCACTGCCAGCTCTCTGAACCCACCTGTTTTTCAATCATTGTGCAGGGAGGGTAGTGACATTCATAGTAAGTGCAGGAGTTCTCCTCCTCCTCCACAACATCCCCATTAGCATTGTAATATCTGGTTACATTCAGGACAGGAAACTGCTCCTCTATGGGGTCTGTAGGAAGTTGTTGGATTGCCAGCCAGTACAGACTTTGTTCCCTGGAAAAAAAACAAGTACAAGTTTGGTACATCAATTCATAATAATCATACAGAGACACTGATTACAAATTTATTACTAAATAAGGTTAACATTGAATTTAGCCTCAGACTGCACATCCTGCCCATATATTGGGTGTTTTTAAGGCTATTTTAGCCTAAGTGCAAACCCCAGAAGTTTAAAGGTATCAATCAAGAAACATTTACATAGAGCAAAGTTAATTCTGTGCAAAACTATTCACACCAAGTCAAAATTAATTTTTGGCATGAAATCTGTTTCTTGTTCTTGAACCCCCAAAACCATGTAGAGCATTTGTAATTCACTACAGCTTCTCAAAATCAGTTTAATCAGCTCTAAACACCCCAATGTTAAAGGTGCCACCTCTAATGCAGGTGTTCCAGGATTAGAGTGATGTGAAGTCTGTGGGTCTGGACAGTCATTGATTACCCAGATCCATCCTGGCACAGAGTGTGATGTGCTGAGTGAAACCCAGCCTGAGGGGAGCTCCCCAAGCTGCTGCTGAGAGGTGCTGGAAGCTGAGCCCAGAATCCACCCTGAGGGAATCCAACCCCAGCTCACAGATCCCACCAGGAGCATCCATCCTACAGATCCCACCAGGAGCATCCCACAGATCCCACCAGGAGCATCCATCCTACAGATCTCACCAGGAGCATCCACCCTGCAGATCCCACCAGGAGCATCCTACAGATCCCACCAGGAGCATCCACCCTGCAGATCCCACCAGGAGCATCCCACAGATCCCACCAGGAGCATCCCACAGATCCCACCAGGAGCATCCACCCTGCAGATCCCACCAGGAGCATCCTACAGATCCCACAAGGAGCATCCACCCTGCAGCTCCCACCAGGAGCATCCACCCTGCAGCTCCCACCAGGAGCATCCACCCTGCAGATCCCACCAGGAGCACCCACCCTGCAGCTCCCACCAGGAGCATCCACCCTGCAGCTCCCACCAGGAGCATCCACCCTGCAGCTCCCACCAGGAGCATCCATCCTACAGATCACACCAAGAGCATCCCTCCTGCAGCTCCCACCAGGAGTATCCTACAGATCCCACCAGGAGCATCCTACAGCTCCCACCAGGAGCATCCATCCTACAGCTCCCACCAGGAGCATCCACCCTGCAGCTCCCACCAGGAGCATCCACCCTGCAGCTCCCACCAGGAGCATCCTACAGATCCCACCAGGAGCATCCACCCTACAGATATCACCAGGAGCATCCACCCTGCAGCTCCCACCAGGAGCATCCACCCTGCAGCTCCCACCAGGAGCATCCTACAGATCCCACCAGGAGCATCCACCCTGCAGATCCCACCAGGAGCATCCACCCTGCAGCTCCCAGCTCCCATTGGGGTTTCTGAGGGACAGAAGGCAGTGAGATGTGCAATTTCCCTGAGCCTCTGCCCCGCTGGGAGGGCACAGAGGTTCCTGCTGCAGCTGGCACAGCCCTGAGGGTGAGATGGGTGGGATGGTCCCTGCACAGCAGGACACGAGCACAGGCCGAGCCCCAGCTGAGTGATGTGTAAAGCACCCAAAGCTTCATCAAAAAAGCTCTGCCAAGGCAAAAAACACCGAAGAATGGAGAGAACACCTGCCATTGGTTCCCCTGCAGGTGCTCCATACCTTTGTTTGCTGGAGATGTCCTCAGCCTTGGGCTTCCAGCCCCAGGGCACGAGGCGCAGGTTGTCCAGGCGGTTGTCCACGGTCACCGAGTTCAGGTGCACCACCTGGAAGCCAGGAGCAATCCCTCCCCTGTGCCTCTCCCTGCAGGACACAAAACCAACCTCAGGGTCAGTGCTGCACAGGAGCAGCGAAAAACAACAAAGGATCACAGCAATTCCAGAGGCAGAGTGAGCTGGGAGCTGCTGGCACTGGGCTGCAAACAGGCTCCAGGGGCTGCTCCCAGGAGAAAGTGCCCTTTTCCAGCAGGTGGTTTCAATTATAAATTAGTTGAATCAAATATAGAGTGATTTTAAGTATATTGTTTAGTTCCAGAGTCTACTCCTCCAGTTACTGCTGAAGATCCATGGAATTATTGGAAGGTGCCAATACTGGCTTATTATTCCCATAGGAAATTCTATCAGACACATTTGTGCAAGTCTGGCACTGGTGTGCTTATTATTTATGAAGAAACATCTCTGAACAGCAGCAGGACAGAGGTTTCACCAAGCATGCAAATCTTTTCAGACTGTAATTGTGTGTCACACACTGAAAGTCTGAAATTACCCCACAATTGACCAAGAGACACCTGAAACTTGCCCAAAACCCAAAGCAGGGCTAAGCCAGGATGGCTGCAGGGAGAAATGTTCCCTACTGCCTTCTAGGAGTTTCCATTTGCCTTTCCCTCTCCTTTTCACCTCTCCTCTCTCTGTTTCATGGAGTTCACTGTCAAATACCCTCAAGCCTGGGCAAGTTTTGGAATCACTTCTTGCAGGAATCCCCATGCCAGCTGAAATGCAAGGCTTGGACAGAGGGCTGTGTCCCTGTGACTGTTGTGCCATGAGGAGAACAAGGACAAGCAGAGCTGAGAGCACTCACTGAGGGGAACCCAGCACCTCCTCATGGACACCTCCCAGCAGCTTCATCCAAGCCCAGCCTGGACACTGAGCCCTGCTCAGCCTTCACTGAACATGTCAGCTCAAATAATTATTTTAATTTTGAAGAGAGATTTGCCTGAGTTTAAAAATATCATGCTTTTTTTTTAACCTTTATAAAGCTCAGCAGAACGGGAAGCTCATTTTAACATGACTTACAATGAAAAATGCAAGATTTTGTATTCTTGGTCTAAATCCACCTAGACAGGTCTAAGTTATGTACCCTGGGGGTAAGAAAAACTCTTGCACTTCACATATGCCCCAAAACTTGGTACAATTTAATGAGGAAAATCCCCCTGGAGAGGCTGCAAGCAGCACCTCACACAGACTGTGCTGCAGCTCCCACCAGGTAATTCCTGGGAGAATTCCCTGCAAGGGAACAGAGCCTGGAGCCCCCTGCCAGGGAATCTGCTGGCCCTCCATGGAACAGGGAGAAGTTCTTCCCTTTGAAGGTAAAACCAATAAAATCCTTCTTTTGGGGGAAAAGAAACCAAACCACACACATTAAAGCAAACAAACTATGGCAGAGAGTCAGCTGAAGTGCCCTAAAGGAGGAACTCCAGCTTGATTTGGGTTGGAAGGGAATTTAAAACTCAGGGACACCTTCCACTATTGCAGGGTGCTCCAAGCCCCATCCAGGCTGGCCCTGGACACTGCCAGGGGTTCCCCACCCTGCCAGGGAACAATTCCTGATTCCCAACATCCCATCCCTCCCTGCCCTCTGGCACTGGGAGCCATTACAGCAACAGCTGTAAATGCACTTCTGAGTTGCTGAGGGCCAGCAGAAGGTCTGGCAAAGGGAATCAGGAGTCCCAAGAAGTGCAGAAGTGCTGGAGGAGAGCATCAGACAGACACTGGGACAGGGAAGGAGTTAAGGTTCTTAGAATGAGCCTGGGACCAAGTGCCAGCTGCAGAGATGGGACAGATAGGGACAGGAATCTGGGAGGAGACAGAGGTTCAGAGCAAGAACAGACTGTGCAGGGGGGAAAGGGAAGGGGATTCCAACACCAAGTTCAGAAATATTTTTGATTTTATTAGATGAGTTTAGAACTGCTGGAGCTGGGGAAGGAGAGGGGATTATGAGATTGTCCCTGGCACTGGGGTGGCACAGCAGTGGCACACAGCCACCCCTGCTCCTGCACAGCACAGATGTGCACCCAGCACCCCAAAAAGCAAATTCTGACCAAATCCCCTCCCACACTGAGCCAGTCTTTACCTCCTTGTGTAAAACCACATTTATCTACATCACTGCCAGCTTTTCTGTGGCCTCAAGTGACAAAAGCCCAAGCAAAGCTGGAAGCTGGGCCTGGCTGGTGAGCAGCCTGTTTTAAACTCCACTGCATGGAGGTGCCACATCTGGTAATGCCAAACTCAGGGTGGATCCTTCTCTCCAAGCTCTGAACACAGGAGCATTCCCCTCCCCAGGCCTCTGTGAGCATCCCAGCCCAGCCAAAGGAGCAGCAAGGACAGACAGACAGAGAGACAGACCCTGCCTTGGGAACAGCCTCAGGATGCAGCCAGAACTGCAGGGCTGGAGCTCCTGCCTCCCCCTGCACTCCTGAGCTCCTGCAAGATGCCAGGCAAACCCTTCTCCCAGGGATCATCTGGGTTCTGTTCTTTGGGTATTTCAGCAGCTCAGAGCCCAGGGCTGGAACACAAGTGCAGACACAGCAATTCCAAGCACCAGGAACCAGAACTGAGCCTGTTATAGGCAGCAAGATGGCAAGTGCTCTTAAAAAAAAAACCTTAAAAACCCCCAGAAACCAGGTCCTGGATGTCTCTTTGAACATGCAGTTGGTGCTACTTATGACTAATCCCCTTCTGCTGCTGCTGCTGCTCCCCAGGGAACATCTCCACACCAGAACAGAGCTGGGATTGCTCACAGGGAGCTTCTGCAGAGACCCCAAACCCTGCCTGGGGGAGCCAGGACTCCATGTGGAAATCACAGCAAGCACATGAGAGGCTGAGAACCAGCAGCAAGTTCTCCCTGTAAGAATTTCTGCAGCTCATATGAGGGGAATTTCCAGCTCTTGGATGCCTTTGGATCCCACAGTGCCTCTGCACAGGGCTCTGGGAGAAGGTTCCTGTCACTGCTGCAGCTCCAGCAGAGCCAGGATTTCCATCCCAAGGGCCCCATGATATGAGCAAAGATACCTGCTGAACTAGGAAAGAAAAAAAAATTCAAAAAATCTCTTTTCATTACATCCACCACATGCTACTCACTGTCTCTATAATCCAGAGGCACACAGCTGGGTTGGGTTTTTGATGTTTTTGGGGGTTCATATGCAGAGAATAACTGAATTCCACACCTACACCTGCAGCAATCCATGACCTTTGGCTTTCACTCACCCAAGGAGTCAGGCAGGCACTGGTAAATGCAATCAGTGCCAGCTCTCCTGGCTCCAAACCCCCAGCACTGCCCCTGCTCACAAGGGAAGGACCTGACACTGCTCCCAGCCCTGCTCTGTGCTCACAGCAGCCCAAAATTGCTGTTTAGGAGGGGCAGAGACTTCACAGCCCTGCAGAGACTCAGCCTCTGACCTGCAGTGTTTGAGCTGCAGCTGAGCATCAGCACCACCACCACCACCTTCAGGACCAGGCTGAATTCACAGAACAGCACAGATATTTTATACCTTCTATTTCAAAAACCTGACTGCAAATTCAGAAGTGCAGCTCTGCTTGCCTGGCAGCTGCCACCCCCCTCTGCGCCTCTCCAAAATCCCCATTACACACAATCTCTTATTTTTAACCACAGCCCCATGCTCGAGTGACACAATTTGAATTTCCTAACTGAATATGCTCAAATGACTTCCTAATTTGAGTGAAACAAGGCAGGAGAGGCAATGGCTGGGCTGTGTCATAAACAAATAGCTGGGATGGCATCATTTGCACAGCCCTCAAGAACTGACCTGAATAATTTTCAGGTGCTGTTTAATGCTCCTTACAGATAATAATTATGACTGTCTGAGGTTCACAGTTAGCAGCAGCTGTCAGTGATTTGCTCCACATATTGCAGCCAATTTCATAATTTCAACAAAGTTCTATGTGCAATAAGATTAAATATTAACAGATGCAGGTTAAAATCCATATTTAAAAAGCAGGCTGGAAATATTAATCTGATATTCCTCCTGTCTCCTTCCTCCTATGCAAAGCCTGGTTCTAGGGGATAAAAGGTAACCTGGAATGATGAAGGGCATCCTGGGCACTGTGACTTCCAAGGATGTAGAACTGAATAGAAAATATGCTTAATTTTTCCAAAAAAGCTTTTAAAATAAGATTTTTTCAGCAGATCCCAGCTTTTGTACAAACCCACAAACATCGAGAAGGAGCAACAGATGAGCTCAGAGGGTGAGCTGCTCTCAAATGAGGAAATTGATCCTGAAACTTAACGAAACTATGAAGGATTTCAAGGATTTGTAGAGCATGGAAAAGAACCATCAGCAGCATCACCTCAGGCAGTTCTGCAGAAAGCCATAAAAACACCTCAAAGTTTGAAGTTATCAGAATTCCCTCTCTCCAGCGCTCTGCCAATTCTCAGCAGACAAAAAAAAACCTCACAAACCTTCAAATGTTTGTCTTCCCCTGTCAACGGGGCAGGTCCTGGGGCAGCATCCCCAGGTGTGAACAGGGTGTCCATGACCCTGGCCTGGAACGTTCCACGGGCTGTGCCATGTAAGCATATCCTGCACCCCAAACCAGGGTATGCTGGGTTTGCCCCTTTCCTGAGGGCATTTGGGCACAGGGACCCCCCTGCCAGGCCGGGGCAGCCCAGGTTTGTGCTGCCTGCAGTACCCACCAGAGCAGCTCGTGCAGGAGGCGCCCCGAGCCCCGGCCCCGGTTCTTGTCGAAGGCGTAGGCGAAGATTTTAGCACCATTCCCATCAGCATCCACCTCCATGCGAGCCTAGAGGGGAGGGAAAGGCTGTGAGAGCAGCACACGGGGCACCCAGCACCCCTCATCTGGGGCCTGCACCCCTCATCTGGGGTCTGCACCCCTCATCTGGGGCCTGCACCCCTCATCTGGGGTCTGCACCCCTCATCTGGGGCATGCACCCCTCATGTGGGGCCTGCACCCCTCATCTGGGGCACGCATCCCTCATTTGGGGCCTGCACCCCTCATCTGGGGCCTGCACCCCTCATCTGGGGCCTGCACCCCTCATCTGGGGCCTGCACCCCTCATTTCACACTCGTCCCTGCAGGGCCCTGGAGCTCGATGGGGTCTGGGCTGTGCCAAAGCTCAGGGAGACCCAGCCAGCCCAGCCTGGGGACATCCCCAGCACTCTGGGGACACCCTCTGGGGACACCCCCAGCCCTGCTGTGCTCCCTGGGCTGGCTGTTGGCACCTCTGGGTGCTGGAAGCCAAAGGGCACCTCCATCCCCCCCCAGAATGGGGTACTGGGGGCTGTGGGGTGGCATGGAGCCTGTGGAGCCCAGGGAAAGGGCAGGGGGAGCTGGGGCTGCCCGGATGGAGAACAGCAGGAAGGCAGCTCTGGGGCTGGGATTCATGGCAGGATCCTCACTCTGCCCCATCACCCACCTCGCTGAGAGTGAGGGCCTGCCATTTGTCCTGCATTTCACTGTCATTTTTCCTGCATTTCCATTTTTTTCCTGCCCTCTACAATGGTGTTCAAAGCTCACAAGGCACAGCAGAAACGTGCTGCATTTGGGACAGTCAGGGTGTGTTACCACACAGTGGCTGCCAGAGGGGAGGAATGGGCAAACAGGGAGAGTCCTGGCAGCAGCACCCACAAAACTCCTAAAATCCCCAAGAGCAGCCCCAAAGCATCCACTGCACTGCAGAAATTCAGCAGATGATGGTCTCTCCTGCAAAAAAATCCCTTATTTGTTGAAGATTTTGTTGAAGATTATCTTTCACTTTCAAAGCCTTGGTAGAACCCATTTAGCAGTGGATGTGAAGAGGAAACACTTTTTTCTTGTCCCATAATCAGTTACATTAATAACAGTTTTCCTCATCCCAGACTAAGTGCAGAGTGAACATTTTTAATGTTTGCCAAACCATTGCCAATTATCAGTTCTCCAAAAGCACACAGATAACATTGAAAAAAAACAAACTAGAAAATAGATTAGTAAATAGATGTTTTAAAATAACGTTCGTCTAATTGGGGAAAAAAATGAAACCCCAGAACTTTTCCTGCCTGGAATCCCCCACGCTGGGACTCCAATAAGTTCAAAGTGATTTTTTTTCCGCCGATCGGGGGAGTTGCAGGCACGGCTCCTCCAGGGCGGCTCGGCCGGAGCCGGAGCTCCGGCGGGGCCGGGGCAGCCGCGGGCGGGGAGGGACTCACGGAACCGGGCCAGCACCGGGAAGGAAGGCGGGCAGCGGCGGGCTCACCTCGAACGAGTAGCTCTCCACCAGCGGGATGTCCTGCTCGTCGATCAGCGTGTACTTGGTCTGCAACACACCGAGACAGCGAGCGCCGTCAGCGCGGCTGGGCAAGGCCCGGGAGTGCACGGTGCGGCCGCGGCTCCGCACGGCCCCGCCACGGCCCCAGCGTGGCCCCGGCAATGCACAGCCCGGCCCGGCCCCGCCGCCCCCCGGCCCGGTCCCGCCGTGCCCGCGCTCACCTTGCCGGCCACGCGGCCCAGCCGGACGATGCCCAGTTTGAAGTCGGTCATGGCGGGGCCGGGCCGGGGCCGCCGCTCGCCCCGCGCCGCTGCCACGCGCCGCCGCCTCGCGCACACCCGGGGGGCGGGGCCGCCGCGCCACCGCCCCCCCGCCGCCCCTCGGCCAATGGCGGCCCGCGCCACCGCCCACCCGCGCCCGGCGGACCAATGGGAGCCCGCGCCGCCCTCGCGTCACTCCCGCGAACGCCGCCGCCGCGGCCAATGTGCGCGCGGCGCGCCGCGGCCCGGGTCACGTGGGACGGGGCCCCGCGCGCGGGCGCGGGCGGCGCGGACGCGGGAGGCGCGGGCGGTGACGTCACGTTCGCGGGAAGCTCCGTGCCGGCCGCGCTTAAAGGGACCGCACCCCCCCCCACGGGGCCGAACGGGGACAGCGGGAACGGGAGCAGGGCCGGGGACACCCCCGGGACCCCAGGGAGGGAACGGGGACACCCCCAGGGCCGAGGAGCCCCGGCTGGCGTGCCTGTAGCACATGGCGGCGGCGGCCCCGCCGCGTGGCTGCGCCGGCTCTGCCCGGGCCGGCCACCCCGCGCTGCCCCGGCGGGCCCTGCGGGGGGAGCCGTGCGGCGAAATCGGGCAGGGATCGGGGGGTCCGGAGCTGGGGACGCCCACCGGGATCACGGGGTGCAGCTCCCGGCCCTGCCCAGGACAGCGCGGCCCAGGACAGCGCGGCATTCCCGAGCTGCCGGTGCCGCCCCGAGAGCCGCGATGCGCTGCGAGAGCCCCGTTCCGTGCTGTGCCCTGCCCGGGGACAGCGGCACAACACCCCTGAGCTGTTGTGGGGTCGCCCCAAGAGCCTCCCACCAGCGCCGTTACTGCCAGAACTTCCAGCCATTCCAGCACTGGGGGTTACTTCGGCACCTCTGAGGGTGTCATAGCAATTTTTTTGTTCCGATTTCGGCCCAAAGTATCCTCCACATCTTCATTTCTTCAAAACACCCGCAAGATTTGTGGAATCCTTCTCCCAGGGCTGCTCCATCTGGTTATCCCCAGCCTGGATTCATCCCAGAGTTGCCCAGACCCAGGTGCAGTTCCAGCACAGGGCCTGGTCAAACCTCATGAGGTTCCCATGAGGTTGTGGAGCTTCCTTGAGCTTTTCCAAGTCCCTCTGGATGGCATCACATCCCTCAAATTTGTCTCTTCACCCTCAGCTTGGTGTCACCTGCCAGCCTGCTGAGGTTGCACTTGATCCCTTCATCTATGTAATTAATAAAGGTACTAAATTAAATTATTAATTAGGAAGATGGGTTTAAATGTGATGTTAATGTAGGTTGTTATCTTTGGAACCCTCTGCCTCCTTTTGAAGAGCATGATTTGGAAAAAATCAATTGGCAGGGCAAACCCTCCTTCCAAGCCCTGCTCTGCTCCTACCATAGCACATGCCCTCAGGCAGCAGGGTACAGGAAAGGCAACAGGTCCTGTCCCAGGAGAACACCCTGAAGGAAAAGGAATCATTTTTCCAACTGTTTGCAGCACTGCCAAGTGGAGGGAACCCCACACAGGACACCCCAAACAGGAGGCTGAGCAGCTCCTGAGGCTCTCAGGGCTCACTCCAGAGTGGGTTTCCACACCAGGGCCACAAAGATTTTAACAGAGTTTAAGGCAGAGCTGCTGCTGAAGGGGCTGCAGCCTCTGCCTGCCCTGCTCAGGCACCCCAGGGGTTTGTGAGGATTTGTGGGGAACCCCTGCAAGGAAGGGACCCAACCCTCCCCGGGCAGGGCAGCCAGGCTGGGCCGGGTGAGGATGGGATCCCCCAACCTCTGCACTCCCTCAGCCTGTGGCCACTCCACACAAAGGTTTTCTGCCCCTGTACCTTATCAGAATTTGTGCCACACAAACCCTTGGAGAGATGGGACTGGTTACAGAGCACCAGGAGCCACACCTGACCTATTCTGACAGCATACAAATTATTCCCTGCTTGAAACATGGTAACATGGTCAGTTCCAACAAAGGAAACCAGATGGAACCACAGAATGCCCTGATCTGGAGGGACCCACCAGGATCCCCCAGCCCAGCCCCTGTCCCTGCCCAGCCCAGCCTGGGCACCCCTGGCAGCGCTGCCCAAAGGCTCCTGGAGCTCTGGCAGCCTCGGGGCCGTGCCCATTCCCTGGGCAGCCTGGGCAGTGCCAGCACCCTCTGGGGGCAGAGCCTTGCCCTGAGCTCCAGCCATTCCCTCAGCATCGCAAATCCCTGGAATTTCAGCTGTATTATTTTTCCTGCCTGCTTCAGAGCAAGGCCCTACAATCAGCTAGGAGAAAACGGATAAAGCCTCAAACTCTGCTGGTTTTGGCTCCACCAGCTGCATGTGGAGCTGGGGACAGGGAGAGAGGGCCCAGCACAGGCCTGGAGCCCGGGCAGAGCTGTCCAAGGCACAGCCACACCAGGCAGGGACAGACACAGCCCTGAGCTCTGGGGCTTTTCCCATGGCTGGGGACACCCAGGTCAGGCTTCGCTCAGTTTTGCTTTAGGAGGGTGCAGCTCCCCTCCCCTCCACACTGACAGGGACTCCACAGCATGTCCTGGACAATTGGTGTCTGCCCAGGCTCATGGATTTGATAAAAATGGGGGTTTTCAATCACCTTTCCCTCTGTCACTACAGCCCCACTTCAGGTTCTGCAGCCTTTAAGTCACCAGGGCAGTGACCCAAATATCAGGGAGCAAAGGGCTCAAATGGATCTCGTTTTGAATAAGCAAGGCTAAACCTTCTGCTCTCATTCCTCACCCCATTTTCTAACAGCCACACTTCCATCCCTGCCCCAATCCATCCAGAATGGGCATGGACACATCCCACCAAAGGTGCTGTATTTCAGAGTTTACACAAAGGAAAATTCCCAGCATGGGACAGGGACAAATCACACCAAGAAATGTTTGCAGACAACTGGGTCTTTATTTTAATATTTAAAGTGCTACAAAAAACTGAAGGAGCCTTCATGTGGCAACTTCCTTTTCTGCAGTCTTAGCTCTGTTGGAAGAAGCAAACACAGCTCATTAGTGGAGTTTTTCAGTAATTAGATGTTGTACATCATTTTTGGTCAGAGCTGGGTACTCACAGCTGGGCACTCGATGGCACCACTGTTGATGTCATCGATGATGTCGTGGGGGTGTCTCCCATCAATGCTGCAGCCCACGGACTGGGCAGTGCCAAGGATCTCCTTGATGGTCCCTGCAGCAGCAGACACAGCCTGTCAGTGCTTCACCTCTGAGGAGCTTACCTGGGGCAGCCTGGGCTAGGGGAAGGTGTCCCTGCCCATGGCAAGGAGTGGAACTCAATGAGCTTTAAGGTCCCTTCCAACACAAACGTGGATTCTGACAGCTCACAGCTCTCAGCTGTCCCTGTTTCCTCAGGGGTTTGCAGGCTGAGCCTCAGGGCTCACCAGGGATCTTCAATTCTCTTATCCAGATCTCACACCCTGGCCTCCTCCAGGAACACACTGCAAACTCCCTGTGCCCCTCCCTCCCCAGGTGTTGGGGCTGCCTGTTCCCAGGGAGCACAGCTCAGCTGGGAGCCCTCTCTGCCAGGCCACGGGGCATTCCCTGTGCCCCCCAGGCCATGGAGCACTCCCTGCACAGGCCATGGGGCATTCATCCCCTGTGCCTGCCAGGCCATGGGCCACTCCCTGCACGCCCCCCAGGCCATGGAGCATTCCTTGTGCCCCCCAGGCCATGGAGCACTCCCTGTGCCCCCCAGGCCATGGGGCATTCATTCCCTGTGCCCCCCAGGCCATGGGGCACTCCCTGCACGCCCCCCAGGCCATGGGGCACTCCCTGTGCCCCCCAGGCCATGGAGCACTCCCTGTGCCCCCCAGGCCATGGAGCACTCCCTGTGCCCCCCAGGCCATGGAGCATTCCCTGCACACACCCCAGGCCATGGAGCATTCCCTGTGCCCCCCCAGGCCATGGGGCATTCCCTGTGCCCCCCCAGGCCATGGGGCATTCCCTGTGCCCCCCAAGCCATGGATTATTCATCCCCTGTGCCCCAGACTCACCGGAGAGCTCCCGGGCCAGCGAGCGGTGCCGCATCTGCCGCGCGATGTTGACGATCTCGTCGAAGGTGATGCTGCCGCTGTGCTTAACTGGGAGGGAAGAGCAGCACTGAGGGCACCTGGGCACTGCCAGCCCCTGTTCCCTCTGGGAGAGCCATTCCCAGGCCACAGAGAGCTGGGGGTTTGCAGCTCCAGCAGGGCTGCTGCTCCCAGATTATCCCCAACTCCTCTTTCCAAGCTGGCATTTGTGTCAGCTCCCCGGGCTGTGCCAGGCCCTGTGCCAACAGTGTGATACAGGGCAGGGGCTGCTCTACCCCAGCTGTGCCCAGAGCAGCTGTGGCTGCCCCTGCATCCCTGGCAGTGCCCAAGGCCAGGCTGGGCAGGGCTGGGAGCAGCCTGGGACAGTGGGAGGTGTCCCTGCCATGGCAGGGGTGGCACTGATGAACTTTTAAGCCCCTCCCAAACCAAACCAGTCCATGACTCCATAATTTCCTCAAACACAGAGCTCTGCTGATGTGCATCTGTTTGGCACCTTGGCACTTCAGGGACACCCAAAACCAGCCTTGTGTCCCATTTACCAGTTTGTGCCGAATAACCCCAGAGGAAGGTACAGGTATTTCCCCTCTTTTAGCCCCAAAATATAGAGAACCAAGTCCAGGGGAACACTTACTGTTCTTCTGCTTCTTCCTGTCACGAGGTGGCTCCTTCAGAGCTTTGATAATCAGAGCAGAGGCAGAAGGAACAACCTCTATCTAAATACAAAGAAATTAATTTCCCCCCCCATTCGAAGATACCCAATTAACCTATTAATTATTTCAGCAGAGGTAATTGCCAGAGCAGCGTGGGATTGATCAGCTCCCTCATGCTCCGGGTTTATTGCACTGCAGAGATCTGTTCCCAGGTTTTCGGCACAGGCCTCCCCACCAGCAGGAGAGGACTGCTTCCTGCCTGGGGCTTCCTCTCAGCTCACCACTGGAATGTACCAGCCACGGACAGCAGAACAGGTACAGTGGCGGGTGGCTACAGGAGTTGGCAAGATTTTAAATTATTTACTTCTATGCTGCTTTAAGTAAGGCTTTTTTGCCGGTTCCAAGTTCTGTAGAAAGAACAATTTATCTGCAACGGGATGAGAGTTGCATCTTGGCAGATGAGGATCTCTTCTCGGGATCCTCCAGCCTGGCAGGTCCCAAGCTCCACATGCACCCCCCCCACCCACGCTTTAAGGTCTTCCCAGAAGACCCCCACACACCCCTTGTGTGGCACTCATTTTATCCACCTCGGAAGGATGAAGGGCTGAGTGGACCCTGCCGGGATCCGGGCCGGTGCCTGGAGCAGGCGGAGCCCGCTTGGGCTCCACGCCTGCAGCACGGGGGGCCGGTCCCTGCGGCGTGCGGTACCTGCGCTTGCCTGTTCTGGATCGTCAGCTTCACCGTGATCCGCAGCCCCTTCCAGTCGCCCGTGGCCTTGGCGATGTCATCGCCCACCTTCTTGGGGGACTGAGGGACGAACGTGGAGGTCACACGGGCTCGGGTCAGAGCCGAGAGCCCCTGAGGGCCCCGGCTGCTGCTCCGAGTGCGGCCCTGCTGCGCGCAGCGCTCCGGGACGGAGCAGCACCGCCAGCGGCCCCCCAGCGCCTGCGGAACGCGCTGGATCCCACCCGCTTAAATTTAAATGGAATTTAATTGAAATTTACCCTTAAATTCCCCCCGGGACTCTCTTGTTCCCTAGCAAGGCACGCTTCCCACAGCGCCCGGCACATGTCTCACCCCTCCCTCCCCGCTACCCCGGTCCCCGGTACGTACCAGCCCCAGGGGTCCGATCTTGGGGGCCAGCGCGGACGTGGCTCCGACCTCGCCGCCGGTGCAGCGCAGGTAAACTGCGGGGACAGCGCCGCGTTAACCGTGCCCGCCGGGCCCCGCGGTCCCCACCCGCCTCCTCCTGCCCCGCTGCCCGCCACCTACCGACTTTGATCTCGTTGGGATCGAACTTGGGCGGCATTGCGGCGGCGGATGGCCGGGATGGAGGCGGATGGAGGCGGATGGAAGCGGAGAGCCGACCGAGGCCTTCCGGGCGCTGCGAAAAGACAGCGTGGGCGGCGCGGGCCTGAAATATACCCGCAGAGATCTCGCGAGATGACAGGGAACTTAGTCGAGATCTCGCGAGAGGCGAAGATAGGACCGTGGCGGAATCTCTATAGATGTGTATTTGTATTTCGATATAATACATATATAGAGGTATAGAGATAGATAGATAGATAGATAGATAGATAGATAGATAGATAGATAGATAGATAGATAGATAGATAGATAGATAGATAGATAGATAGATCGCTGTGTTGCAAAACGTGGATTGTGTGGAAGGGTGGTGAGGCACTGGCAGGGGCTGCCCAGGGCACCGGTGGAGTCCCCGCCCTGGAGGTGTCCAAGGAAGGCCTGGCCATGGCGCTCAGCGCTCTGCGCTGGGGACGAGGCGGGGATCAGTCCCGGGCTGCACTCGATGATCCCGGGGGATCGTTCCCGTCCCGGACAACTGCGGGATCCCGCGGCCGGGCGGGGCGGTCCTCCGGCCGCCAGGGGGCGCAGGGGCGCTGCGGGCAGGGCGCTCTGGGCAGGGCGGGGCGCTCCGGACGGGGCGGGGCGCTCAGGGAGGGGCGGAGCGCTATGGGCGGTGCCGCTGATCGCCTGAGCCGGCGCTGAGGCGGCGATGGCGGCGCCGAGCGGTGAGTGGGGTTGGGCGGGTGGGACCCGGCTGAGGGACCCGCTGTGGGACACTGGGGTTGCGCCGGCCGGCACCGGGCGCCGCGCCTCGGGGGGACCCTCGGAAGGGTCCGGAGCTGCGCGGTGCCCGGAGCTGCGCGGTGTCCGCCTCGCTCACTGCCCTGCTCTCCTCAGGTGTCGGTGCCCGAGGGCTGCGAGCCGCAATCCCGGCTCGGTCCTTCATCCTTCCGAGGCTCTGGGCCCTCGGGCACAGAACGGCGCTGTTCTAGATGAGGGAAGGGTAAAGAAGGCGAGGAGCTTGGAAGCTGTGTGAGCCTGGAAGGGGGAGCCGCAGAGAGAAGAATAGTGATGGTGAGGGAAAGGAAGGGCTGAGAGAGCGGAGAAGACGAGCGGAGATTTGTTCCAGGGCAGGCTCAGGCTGTGGCAGCTCCAGCACAGAGAGCAAATGATGCAGGACAGCGAGCGCCTGAGCTGCACTTCGGCTGCTGCCTCCTCTGGGCCTGTTCCAGGGCCTGCAGGGCTGGCTGGTGATACCCTGAGACAGCCAGGGCAGCCTGTGCCTGCTGGTGACACCCTGAGACAGCCAGAGCAGCCTGTGCCTGCTGGTGACACCTCTGTCAGACAGCCAGGGCAGCCTGTGCCTGCCTGGTGACATCTCTGTGACAGCCAGAGCAGCCTGTGCCTGCTGGTGACACCCTGAGACAGCCAGGGCAGCCTGTGCCTGCCTGGTGACACCTGTCAGACAGCCAGGGCAGCCTGTGCCTGCTGGTGACACCCTGAGACAGCCAGAGCAGCCTGTGCCTGCTGGTGACACCCTGAGACAGCCAGGGCAGCCTGTGCCTGCCTGGTGACACCTGTCAGACAGCCAGGGCAGCCTGTGCCTGCTGGTGACACCCTGAGACAGCCAGAGCAGCCTGTGCCTGCTGGTGACACCCTGAGACAGCCAGGGCAGCCTGTGCCTGCTGGTGACACCCTGAGACAGCCAGAGCAGCCTGTGCCTGCTGGTGACACCCTGAGACAGCCAGGGCAGCCTGTGCCTGCTGGTGACACCTCTGTGACAGCCAGAGCAGCCTGTGCCTGCTGGTGACACCCTGAGACAGCCAGGGCAGCCTGTGCCTGCTGGTGACACCCTGAGACAGCCAGAGCAGCCTGTGCCTGCTGGTGATACCTGTCAGACAGCCAGAGCAGCCTGTGCCTGCTGGTGACACCCTGAGACAGCCAGAGCAGCCTGTGCCTGCTGGTGACACCCTGAGACAGCCAGAGCAGCCTGTGCCTGCTGGTGACACCTCTGTCAGACAGCCAGAGCAGCCTGTGCCTGCTGGTGATACCCTGTCAGACAGCCAGGGCAGCCTGTGCCTTCTGGTGACACCTCTGTGACAGCCAGGGCAGCCTGTGCCTGCTGGTGATACCCTGTCAGACAGCCAGAGCAGCCTGTGCCTGCTGGTGACACCCTGAGACAGCCAGAGCAGCCTGTGCCTGCTGGTGACACCTCTGTGACAGCCAGAGCAGCCTGTGCCTGCTGGTGACATCTCTGTCCCCCAGGGCCAGCAGCATCTCCAGGAGCCCACCCAGACCCTGGCTCACTGCTGCCTCACTCCTGAGTGTGTTTTCCCAGAGTAAATAAAACATCTTTTCTTTCCACACCCTCACCATGTCTCACTACAGTCCCCAGATGGGTTTATTGTGTCCAGAAGTTTTTGAAAACTGGGGCTTCTCCCAGAGCTGTGCTGCTGTGTTTGATTTACAGTTGTTAGTAAAATGAAATGTTTGGTTTTATTTTGCTGTCATCATCCAAACAGCTACAGACTGGGAAACACCCAGAAAACATTCTGTGCCCTTCCTGAGCGTGTGGCTGCTCCTCAGGCAGAGCAGGGATCAGTGAGATCAGGGTTTGGTGTCTGTGGGTGCTCAGTGCCTGCAGGGATCAGGGTTTGGTGTCTGTGGGTGCTCCCTGCCTGCAGGGATCAGGGTTTGGTGTCCCTGGGTGCTCAGTGCCTGCAGGGATCAGGGTTTGGTGTCTGTGGGTGCTCAGTGCCTGCAGGGATCAGGGTTTGGTGTCTGTGGGTGCTCAGTGCCTGCAGGGATCAGGGTTTGGTGTCTGTGGGTGCTCCCTGCCTGCAGGGATCAGGGTTTGGTGTCCCTGGGTGCTGACTGCCTGCAGGGATCAGGGTTTGGTGTCTGTGGGTGCTCAGTGCCTGCAGGGATCAGGGTTTGGTGTCCCTGGGTGCTCAGTGCCTGCAGGGATCAGGGTTTGGTGTCTGTGGGTGCTCCCTGCCTGCAGGGATCAGGGTTTGGTGTCCCTGGGTGCTCAGTGCCTGCAGGGATCAGGGTTTGGTGTCTGTGGGTGCTCAGTGCCTGCAGGGATCAGGGTTTGGTGTCTGTGGGTGCTCAGTGCCTGCAGGGATCAGGGTTTGGTGTCTGTGGGTGCTCAGTGCCTGCAGGGATCAGGGTTTGGTGTCTGTGGGTGCTCAGTGCCTGCAGGGATCAGGGTTTGGTGTCCCTGGGTGCTCAGTGCCTGCAGGGATCAGGATTTGGTGTCCCTGGGTGCTCAGTGCCTGCAGGGATCAGGGTTTGGTGTCTGTGGGTGCTCAGTGCTTGCAGGGATCAGGGTTTGGTGTCTGTGGGTGCTCAGTGCCTGCAGGGATCAGGGTTTGGTGTCTGTGGGTGCTCAGTGCCTGCAGGGATCAGGGTTTGGTGTCCCTGGGTGCTCAGTGCCTGCAGGGATCAGGGTTTGGTGTCTGTGGGTGCTCACTGCCTGCATTGATCAGGGTTTGGTGTCTGTGGGTGCTCACTGCCTGCAGGGATCAGGGTTTGGTGTCTGTGGGTGCTCAGTGCCTGCAGGGATCAGGGTTTGGTGTCTGTGGGTGCTCAGTGCTTGCAGGGTGGGTGCTGGCCTGGGCACTTACAGGCAGTTCTTTCAGTAATTTAATAAATAAAAATGACATCATTAAATGGTCACATGCCCAGGGCTTTTTTCACTCCTGGCTGCTGGGTTTGATGTGTCTTCACTAAAGCAAATTTCCACTTTTGAGAGCTGTTCAATCTATGTAACAAATCTCTGATCCTTCATCTTGCGAGCCCTGCTATGATTCTTTTCCTGTTCCCTGTCTGCCCTTCATGCCTTGATCCATTTTCTTGGGTGAAAACTGAAGATTTCCCACTGTCCCCATGAGCAGTGAGGTCTGGCTGGAATGGGGAAGGGTGAGGTGGGACAGGGACATGCAGAAATGCTCAGCAGGATTGAATATGGTCACCAATTCAAGGGTATCCTGTTGCAGGCACCTTTGCCTTCTGCTTTCTCATCTTGAAATCATTTTGTTTGTGCCTCTTATGTCTTGCCCTTGGCTCTGCCCTGCATTTCCCTGCCAGCCAGCTTCCCTTCCTGCTCAGTGCTCTGAGTTCTCCTGGGAGCTGGCTCTGAGCAGCATTTCAGTCATCTGAGCTGGTTAGAGAGGCAGAAATTGGGGTGGCAGGGAAGGAGCCACAGAACTGCTGGAAATGAGTTTGCTGTGGCAGCAGGACAGTGACTCGGGGGGTCTCTGCCTCCTTGCTCCTGCACTGAAAGGAAGAGGGATCAATTACACTGAATTATTTTACTTTTACAGCGAGGATTTATCTCTGTAAAGATTTGACAGAGGTTTTGGCAGAGCTCTCCCTGCTCAGGGCACCTCCCTGGCTGGGTGCTGTGAGGAGCTGCTCCCCAGGAGCCCTTGGGGGCAGCTGGCAGACCCAGAGCTGGCAGAGATCAGCACTTGGTGTGCAGCACTGACTCCACTGAGCCCTGAGCTGAGCAGCTGTGCCCCACTGGTGAAGCAGTGCCTCTTCTGTGCTGGGTTTTCATTGTTTAGGAATTTTAAGTGTTTAAAAAGTCACTGAAAGTGTTTAAAGTGTTCAGGGCTCACTCCCAGCCTTAGCTCCCTGCCAGGTCCCTCTGGGAGCCCCTTTCAGCTGCAGCCCCAGCTCAGGCTCTTTGTGCTTTGCCCATTTGTGCCCCCTGGTCCTGTGCAGCCACAATAAATAGAAAATAAAACTCCTTTTCTCCTTGATTTCATTGCCCCATCTCTTTCCTTCATCTCCACTGGTGCCACCTCCTTCCCAGCTGCTCTCCCCATTCCCTGTGCAGCCACAGCTTTCTGCCTTTCCCTCAAACTCTGCCAGCAGCTCCTTTTCCCCACTGCTGGGTCAGAGCCTGTCCCAGAGCTGCCTGGTGTCTGTGCCCCTCAGCCACCTGCACCCCTGATTCCACCTTTTGGCATCTTCCTGCACCTTTCCTCTCTCAGGTTCAACTTCTCTTCCCTGGAATCCTTGCTCTCAGTCCTTTGTGCCAGAATTGACACAAAGTCAATTTGAGTTTAAATAATTGGGTTTAAATAATTTGGGTTTCATCCCTGGTACTTGATTTCTTGATACAGCTTTTTAATTTTTAATTCCTGGAGTGGACCCTGCATTTCTCTGATCCCTCAGCAACCTTTCTGTGCCTGTCCCAGGGCTGACCCAGACAACCAACCCCTCTCAGACCTCAGCAGGGCTTGAGTGCCTCATGTTTGTACTTCCCTGTGCTGGAACTGCCTGTCCAGCTAAACAAAGACCTTCACTGACACAATTGTTTTCTTTTTCATTTTCCCCCCAACTCATTAGGTCCCAGTTGTGCAGCCCAGGCTCCCCAGCAAGCACAGAGGCCAGGATCCCTCAGCCTTTCTCTGCAGTGACCACGTGTGCCCCTGGGCAGGGCTGAAGATGCCTCTGTTCTCCAGGAAGAAGAAACCCAGCGAAGATGCTCGGAAACGCCTCGAGTACCAAATGTGCCTGGTAAGCACTGCCAGGGTCATTTCTGTCCTCTGTGCCTGCTCAGCACTGCCAGGGTCATTTCTGTCCCCTGTGCCTGGCACTTGGGTGCCAAATGTGCCTGGTAAGCACTGCCAGGGTCATTTCTGTCCTCTGTGCCTGGTCCTTGGGTGCCAAATGTGCCTGCTCAGCACTGCCAGGGTCATTTCTGTCCCCTGTGCCTGCTCAGCACTGCCAGGGTCATTTCTGTCCCCTGTGCCTGCTCAGCACTGCCAGGGTCTGTGATGGTGTTCAGGGGGATTCTTGGATGAGGGAAGAGATGAGGATCTGACTCCATGTTTCAGAAGGCTGATTTATTATTTTATGATATATATTATATTAAAACTATACTAAAATAATAGAAGAAAGGATTTCATCAGAAGGCTGGCTAAGGATAGAATAGGAAGGAATGATAACAAAGGCAGCTGTGTCAGACTCTCTGCCCAAGCCAGCTGACTGTGATTGGCCATTAATTACAAACAACCACATGAGACCAATCCCAGATGCACCTGTTGCATTCCACAGCAGCAGATAATCATTGTTTACATTTTGTTCCTGAGGCCTCACAGCTTCTCAGGAGGAAAAATCCTAAGGAAAGGATATTTCATAAAAGATGTCTGTGACAAGGGTCATTTCTGTCCTCTGTGCCTGTTCCTTGGCTACCAGATGTGCCTGCCAGGGTCATTTCTGTTCTCCATGCCTGGCCCTGGCTCTGGGTGATTTGGTGCATCCCTGCATGACCAGTGACCATGTTCCATGAGCAGTAATTGTGTTGCTGATCCCACTAAGGTAGCAGGTTTTCTTCCTAATGCACCTCAGGGAATTTCTGCCTTTGCCCTCCCGCCCTCACATCCCCTTGGTGCCCCTTCCACCCCTCTCTGTGTGGTTTCATGGAGTGTCCCCCACCCCACCCCATCTCCTGCCAGCCTGCAGGTGGGACCCCAGCTCCCCTTTCTCCTCCATGCCCCTTTGCCCTCACAGATCTCCCAGTTTGCTTTTCATTAAAGGGAACCTGTGACTTCCCATCACATCTGCCTTGCCTTGTGCCTCTCTTTTGCTTCCCATTATTCTGATCTTCTGTCACTCTGAGGATTAACTCATTGGATGTTGCTGTTTGTTTTCTTGCAGTAGGATTTCACCAGGGTGCTCTGGCCCAGGGAATCTCCTGGGGAAGGGATGAGGAGAGGCTGAGGGAGCTGGGCAGGGGCTCAGCCTGGAGCAAAGGAGGCTCAGGGGGCCCTTGTGGCTCTGCACAGCTCCTGACAGGAGGGGACAGCCCAGGGGTCGGGCTGTGCTCCAGGGAACAGGGACAGGAGCAGAGGGAACGGCCTCAGGGTGGGCCAGGGAAGGCTCAGGGTGGATATTGGGACATTTTTTTCCTGAATAAAGCATTTTCAGACATTGCAACAGACTGCCCAGGACAGTGGTGGGGTCACCATCCCTGGCAGTGACCCAGAGGTGTGTAGATGTGGCTTTGGGGACATGGGTGAGTGGTGTCTGCCCAGGTCCATTGCTGTTAGCAGCTGCATTGCATGGACTTGATTTGAACATGGAAAATACTTTGGAACAGAACCAGAGAATCCCAGACTGCTTTGGATTAAGGGACCTTAAAGCCCATCCAGTGCCACCCCTGCCATGGCAGGGACACCTCCCACTGTCCCAGGCTGCTCCCAGCCCTGCCCAGCCTGGCCTTGGGCACTGCCAGGGATGGGAACCCACAAACTCTCTGGGCAAGAGGTGCTGGATTTGTGCATGGTCTGACTCCCTGGATGTGTTTGTTCCCTCTCCAGGCAAAAGAAGCTGGTGCTGATGACACCCTTGACATATCCAGATGTGAGCTCTCAGAGGTATGGCCTCTACACCTTCCAGCCTTCACTCACAGCTCTGATTCTCTGTCTGCTTCTTGCAAACAACTGTCAGACTTACTCTCATGCCTCTGAGCCTTGAGACAGAAATTGTTGCTGGTCCACCTTTTCCTTTATCTCCTGAGTTCTGGGGGACTTTTTTCCTGGTTTTTTTTTTTTTTTTTTTTTTTTTGTTTGTTTGTTTTTGGTTTTTTTTTTTTTTGTTGTTTGTTCTGTTTTGGTTTGGTGTTTTTGTTTTGTTTTGTTTTGGTGGGAATTTGCCTGTTCTGTCTCATGCTTCAACACCATTTCCTGGGAATCCTTTAGAAGGGCAGAGTGGTCTCATACCCTCCACCTTGTTTGACCCTAGTTTGGGACCTCATGGCTTAATTTTGCTGCTCCTGAGGGAATTGGTTTGCCAGAGGTTGAGTATTTCTGATCTTAGAGCTACACATTCTGCCACCCATGGTTGTTTTCCTGTGTAAGTGAAAATCCCAATCCTGCTTCCAAGTTGCTGGGTAAGGATTTAAAGGATGGAAGTCTCACCCCAGCTTGGCTTCTTTTATTGTAATCAACTAAATGAGAAACAATTTTCTGGTGTGTGGGCAGGCAGTGACAGAGTGCCAGGCACAGCTTTTCCTCAGGCAGAAACTCATTTCTATCTCGCTTTTCATTTTTATTCCTTGTCTCATGCTTCCAAAATGTTGATCCTGAACACAGGATGCCCTTGCCAAGCAAAGTGTGGAGATGTGACACCATCCTGGAGGGGAGAGCTGCCTGCTGTGCAGTGTGAGATGGCTTTGCTGAGCCTTTGGGATGTTTTGTTCCAAGCTCAGGAGCCACCAGCAGCTCTGTGTGGGTTTGCAGGTGTGTGGGACAGCCTGGGGGTGGCAGACAGAGGATCCACCCATCCAGCCCCACTCAGGGCCACAGCTAATCTGGTAAAACTGTCTTGCTGTTCATTTTCATTGTTGTTTCAATAAATGGAATGAGACATCACTTTGGTTTTACAATTAACCATGGACAGGGGTCTGCCTGCTGCTGGTTCTGTGCTGCAGGGAAGGTCACAGTGCCCAGCTGTGCCTGGCAGGGGCTGAACTGGCACCTCCTTGGTCTGCTGTCCCTGTCCTGGCACACCAGGGTCACCCTGTCCTGCCTGGTGCTCCCCTCTCTCTCTCAGCACACTGCAGAGGGGTTGTGAGGTTGCCAAAGCACAGAATGCATTTCTGTGATGAGAAAGCTGAACCTTTGCCTGACTCATCTGCACAATGAATATGAAATCACACAAAGCTTGAACTCCTGCCTGAGCCTCAGCCTGTTCTGTGCCACTGCTGTGTCTTGGAGAGCCCCTGGGAGCTGTTTAAATGGAAACTCCCTGGGAAATACTGGGCCCAAATCACAGGGCAGTGATTTTAGGCATCACTTTTATTTCCAGTCAAGCTGTTCACACCTTACAGGTGGACAATGTAGAACTGCTTAAAAGAGAAGTCTGACATGACTATTTTTTATTGTTTTTAGGTTCCTTATGGGGCTTTTGCAACTTGCAAGGTCTTGCAAAAAAAGGTAATGTTTTAATCAGAAATAATTAAATGATTATTAAATAATTCTATTAATATGCTTAACTATTGTTGTCATGTTTGATATGACTGTGTGGGGTTGTTTTATGGTGGCCCAGAAGGAATTTTCTTGTCAGGAATTTGTCCACCTGTGTGAAACTACAATAGAGAGCAGTTTGAGTCAGATCAATCCTGTTTGTGTTTTTTACAGTTAATTTCTGCCAGGAAAGAGCAAGTGGTTATTCCTGTCTTAGCCCATCTAAGGATATTTCTCATGTGAGGAACTGGGCTCTGGTTTAGATCTCATGTGAAATGTTTGACCTTCTCTGACAATCCATTTCCTACTGCAATGTTTTATATGAAACTGAGTTCTTGTACAGCCTCCCCAGTTCAATCCCAACAAAATTGCTTGTTCTGGTGTCTCATGTTTATGTGACAATGAGGTTTTTCCTTCCCAGGTGCTGATTATTCATACCAATAATCTGACATCCTTAGTTCCAAAGTCCTGCAGCCTCCTGAGTCTTATAACTGTGAAGGTAATTGTGATTCTTTTCCTATTTTCCTTGATTTGAGCTGCACTAAAGCACACCAGCCCAAGTAAATCCCTTCTGGCTGGCTGGCTGGCTCAGGGATCAGTACCAGGCTGACTCCTGCCTTTTCTGGGTTCAGCTCCAGGCTGGCAGACAGCACTCACTGAGGGGTTAGTGGCACATCACCACCAGTCCCACAACTCATTTATCCCCTTCAGAATCCCACAGTTTCCCCCTCAGGAGGGAGGGAGGGCTCCAGGTCTTGTCCCACCCTCTCCCTGCACTGCTGTTGCAGCAGTTCAGCTCATTGATCCTGCAGAAATTCCTGCTGCCAGCCTGGTTCCAAGGGGATGATTTATCCAGGTGGCTCCTCCAGTTCTGTGGGACAGCTCCCTCAGTGTCACTGCTCTCCCTTGTCCCTTGTTTGTTACTGATGCCTGAATTTCCAAAAGACCTCCAAGAATGAAGTATCCATGTCCCCTGCAAAACTTGAGCTGCTTTTCAAAGTCCCCATTGGAAGCAAAGTAATTTTCATTGTGAGATAATTCATGACTTTTGTTCCCAACCCTGTTTGGTGACATCATCTGCTTTTCCAGGTTCTGGATCTGCATGACAACCAGCTGGCATCACTTCCTGCTGATATTGGTCAGCTGACAGCTCTTCAGGTAAAAGATTTGAGGCTGCATCCCAGGTGTCTGTACAGGGCATGGAAAAAGGGAGAAGGGAGCAGGAGAAGAGCAGGAGAAGCCAGGCTTGGTTGTGTTCTCCAGCTTGGTGCAGCCCAGGTGGCTCCCATGGCCAGGCAGATGCTCTGAGCAAGCAGAGTCCTGCTGATCTCCCCAGACATTCAGGTTTTGCTGTTCTCCTTGGGGTGGTTATGTTGAGAACCCAGAGCAGTGTCTGAGGGCACACTCAGGATCTCTCTGCTCAGGGAGAGCTTTAGGTGAGAGCTGGAGTTGGGGAGGGCTGCCCTGGACACTCCAATTCCCAGTTCCTGCATCTGGATCCTGCACCAGATGCTGGTGGTGAGCAGAGTTTCTCACTGCCCCTGGTAGCTTGGCATGCCCTTTATCCAGGGGATATCCATACTTATCCATGGGATATCCATATTTATTTATATGGAAAATACATTTTTTTAACCCTGAAAGTGCTATCTGCAACCAATTTCAAGTTGTCTGAAAGCCCCAGCAGCACAGATGTGTAGAAGACATGAGACTTGGATGAATATTTTGAATATCTCTTCTGTTAATACCTTAGGTCCTAAACCTTGAAAGGAATCTTTTAAAAAGCCTTCCACAATCTATAGGAGACCTTGCACAGCTCCAGGTCCTCAATGTGAAAGGTATGGAATGGGATTGCTCTGGACAAAGCACATTTATTATCTGGTCATGGTGAGCTGCATTAGCAATTATTCCTTTCAATCAAGGCAAACAGCACATGGTTTACACTCAGAGTGCTGAGAAGGAGCACAAGGAAGGTTTGAATTCAAATAGTTGGCAAGGCAGGAGAAACGATCTAAGCAGAAAATGTGTCAGCCTCAAGCCCTCCAGTAAAGCAAGCAGAGCACTCAGCCAGGTAAACTGGATTACAGTTGGGTCCCCCAAGCCCCAGAGCTGGCTCCTGTGTGTCTCCATAGGTTTGCACAGCCCAGGCACAAAAGTCACACCTCTTTTCCAGACTCCTGGACATTCTCCAGCTATGCAGTGCCATAAATCTGGGAGAAAAAGGAGATTTAGTTATGTGGAGCTGTTGCTGAAACAGGGAAGGCGGTGGAGGGTGAGGAGCTTGGAAGGGCAGCTCAGATCATTGCCTGTCTGTCTGTCTGTCTGCAGCACCTGGGCTCTGAGCCTGGGGTGTGCAATCTCACACTCAGTCCCCTTCCTCCCATCCCTGGGGCTTAAGCCAAGGGAAGAACATCCCATGTTACAAATATTCACCTGATAAAGAGCACAGATCCAGCCTGCAGCAGTGACCTCAGCTGAGGAGGAGATCTGGATCCCAAATTGCCCTTGGTGGGCAGTGCCATCCTTTGAGTCCCTGTGTGACCTGGCACAGCCTCATGTGTGTGGTTATGGATTGGTGCTGGAACAGATGAGCTTGGCCCCTGGTTTGGGAAGGCTGGAAAAGGAGACTCATGGCTGCCCCCATCACTGCACAGCTCCTGAAAGGTGCCTGTGCTCAGCTGGGGCTGGGCTCTGTCTGCAGCAGCACTGACACAGCCAGAGCACACAGCCTCAAGCTGTGCCAAGGGAAATTCAGGCTGGATATTAGGGAGAAGTTTTTTACAGAAAGAGTGATAAAGTTGTGGAATGGCTGCCCAGGGAGGTGGTATCCCCATCCCTGGGTGTGTTTAACAAAGCCTGGATGTGGCACTGGGTGCCAGGGTTGAGTTGAGGTGTTGGGGCTGGGTTGGACTCAATGGTCTTGAAGGTCTCTTCCAACCCAGTGATTCTGTGAATTCTGTGAGTGGTGTGGATTCTGCGATTCTGTGAATCCTGTGGTTCCATGGTTCCAGCTGCCTTTCTGTCCCTGCAGGGAACCAGCTGAGGGCGCTGCCCGGGAGCGTGAGCGGCCTGCGGAGCCTGCGGGCTCTGGATGTCAGCGGGAACGAGCTGCAGGAGCTGCCCCGGGGGCTGGCCCACGCCCGCAGCCTGCAGGTACCGCCCTGGGGCCCTGCCTTCCCTGCCTGCCTCCCTCAGCTGGGAATTAATCCAGCCCACGAGGGGATGTTTAGGGTCTGGGCAGGATTGTAACAGGGCTGTTCACACTGTCCAAAATAGCTTTTATGTACCTGCTCTGGTCTTTTCTGATCATTTTTACCATTTTATCTGATCATTTTGTCATTTAATCATGACCAAAGCGATCCCCAGAGAGTGAAGCCCTGGATTTTACCTGCCAGGGCTGTCTTTAGGAGCACAAACCGTGCTTCTGTCACCCTGGCAGATCTCCAACTTGTTATCAGCTTTGATATGTTTATGGCTCTCTGAAGTGCACATTCAGAATGGGAAAAGCAGCAGGATTTTTATGGATCTGTTCCTTCTGGCTGCCAAACCTGTCAGTGCTAAATGCTGCAAGTGTGAGGCAGCAGGGCTGCCTCAGACACCAGCAGGAAGGTGTGAATAAATGCTCTCCTGTCTCACACAACATTTTGCTTCACTTCTCATGAGCACAGCCTGAGTTGAGGCATCTGTGCAGATTTGCCCCCTGTGCTTGATAAAGTGGTTCCTTTCCTGCTGTGCCCTTCCCTGCACAAGGCACCATTGGGTCCTTTGGTGGCCACAGTAGGACAAAAGAAGTGGCTCTTCCCCTCTTTCTTTATGGGACCCCTCTCCATGCCCTGGTATCACCCCATTTCCATGCTGAACTCCTGACATGGATAGGGAATGTCTGAGCTGAGAAGTGCTCTGACCTCTGGTACCTAAATGAAATGCCAGTGCCTGCATGAGGGGAATGTTCAGTGGATGGCCAGCTCAGAAACTTCCAAATAAGGGGCAGTGGAGTCACCTCTGAAAGGTGCCAGACACCCAGCAGGGATTCTGTGGGAACCCAGAGCACAGGGAATATTTCTCTGTCTGTTCTGGGTTGCCCTGACCCCCAGGGGAGCACTGACCTTGACCCTCATTCATGGAGAAAGTTTCCTAGACTTCAAGATAGACTGGAACCCACAAAAGTGTGAAATAGATTATATAGAGCAGTGTAGGTGTATCACTTGGCGAGAAATTTGGATTTTTTTATTTTTGTTATGTTGTGGATGGGAGCAAGATGGAGGGCACAGGGTGTCATCCTTGGTTTCTCCTTCTTACTTCTTCTTCCTCCTTCTCCATGGGTTTGGGTGGCATTTTGTAATTAGGCAGGAAAGTCTGCACTGGGGGCTCTTTGGGATCAGTTATTGGGTTAAAAGGGGAAATAATCCAGGTGTCAGCTCTTAATTGAGTAGTTTAGTCTTAAAATACCTTGTAACCAGAGATTGTTGGCCATTTTGTGCCTTCTAATGAAAAGCTGCCCAACTCACAGCAGTGAGACAGTTTAACTGATCAGAAATAATAAACACTTGAGTCCCAACATGAATTCCTGTCTCAAGTGCCTTCAATCCAGAGCCAGAAAAACCAGAGACTGGTACTGCCACAGGATTCAATACAGCCTCACATTTATGTTAGGATTTAGGGTAACATGAAGTAAGATTTTGGGGACCTGCAAGGAGAACTGCAGCTGGCCTCTGTCTGGACTCAGAATAACCTGGAGCTCTGTGTGTTCTGTTTTGGAGACTCTGACCCTGGATGCCTCTGCCATGACCTACCCACCCCCTGAGATCTGCAGTGCAGGCACAGAGGCCATCCAGCAGTTCCTCTGCACAGGTAAGCCAGGAGCAGCTGGGCTGTGCCCAGAGATGGCATTTCTGGGGGACAGACATGGTGTGAGCCTGCTTGGGGTGGTTGGTGATGCCCTGCACATCTGGTTACCTGTCTGTGATGGCAAACAGCACAACAGAATCCTTCCCTGAGCCCTGAGTCCTTCCCTGAGCCCTGCCACACTGCAGAGTGGTTTGTTAACAATCACAGTGGCTGGCTCAGGCTGTCCCAGTGGCCATAAGAGGTCAGTGCACCTCCCGTGGTTATTTGGGTTTTCTGCTGTGGGAGGATTGGCCATTGTCAGCTGTCACTGCCTTGGGACAAGGAGAGACACTCAGGAGTCACTCAAAGTCCCTACTGCTCTCATTTTCTCTGAGGAAGGACCTGGGCCCTGCAGGTTGTTTGGAGAGAGGTGAAAACAGATGGAGAACTCAAACTCATAGATAATATACTGGGAGTTTGCAGCCACTGTGTTTAATACAGACAGGGAGTTTTGGTGAAGGTTTTATGCAGGGAAATGCCTTGCCAGCCATTGGGATATTTCCTGAAAAAACAGGACAGTCAGAACTTATTTTGGTCTTCAGCCCTGCAGAAGTCACCAAGCTGCACCTGTGTGCAGAGTGTGTTTCTGTCTGAGCAGATGCTTGTCCTGGTGGGGATGGAGTGGCCCCAGCTCCCCCCAGAGCTCCCTGTCCATCCTGCCTGAGCTGAGTCCTGGTGGGAATGAAGTGGCCCCACAGCTCCATCATTTTTTTGCCATCATTAAAGGCAAAATGAGCCCAAGCTGGAGGAGCTCTGCCAGGCACTCCCTGATGTGTGGGCACAGCTGGAAGCAGCCCCACACAGCAGCCAGCTCACAGCCATGGTGCCAAGGTGGTCTTTGAGCCTCTATTGGAAAAAGGCTCCCAATATTCCCAGTTAGATTGTGCCTGGGCCAGTCTGACCCTCGCTGCTGGGCCAAAGGCAGCAACTGTGGTGTATCACCCCAGAGATACCTTAGCTTGCTGGAGATTGCAGCTGGGCACTGAACAAGTCCAGGCTTGTTAGGAACCCCGTTTACCTCAGGAGGAATGGCTTCAGGCGATGGTGAAGAGAAAAAGGAGAGGATTCTGCTGGAGGGTTTAATGTCCAGAGGTTTATTCCATGGTTACAGAGGTCTGAACGTGAGCAACTGCTCCAACAGAACCTCGGCTGCATGGTCTGATCACCTTTTTAAGCTCAGGGACAGGGGAGGGGAGGTACAGGTGAGCCACCAACCAGGTGAGAGGGGCAGGGTCTCAGGGGAAGGTGACACCCAGACAGGCCAATGACCCCTGGGCATAGGGGCATCCTTTGAACTTGACCAAGCACACGATGCCTTGCTGGAATGTTCAGCCTGATTGACAGGACTCACTCAGCATGGGGGCAAGGGGGAAGGGAGAGAGGTACAGGCACACCTGGGGGAATGACCTGGAAGGCCAAAATGGGACATTACAGCACACCACAACAAGCCTCAAATGTTATTTTGTGTTTGGTGCTTGCAGAGTGTGGAATTGCATACTCCCCTCCCTCACAGCACCTGCCCCCCACGCTGGAGAGCCATGGAGGAGGAACTTCAGTGGATGGGGTGGACAGGACAGTGGAGAAGTACCTGGAGGAGGAGAGTGAGTGGCAGGTGAGGCTCTCCTGTACCAGAGGGTTTGGGATTTGTCTCTGTGCTCCCCCAAAGCTTCTCACAGCACTTGGCTCATCATCCCTCATCACCTTCTCCTCCATGGGTTGTGTCTTTTGGGATTGAGGGAGTAGCAAGGGTGGCTCATCCTTCCTCAGCTGGGCTGGTGTCACCACACTTATTCCTAAGACACCTCCCAAGGAACTGTCCCCATCCTTGAAAGCAGTGATGGAGCCAAGGGACAGGGGTGACAGGGGGACATGGAGTGTGCAGTGTGTTTTTGGGAGGACAGAAAACTGCAGAACCTTGTGCTTCCCAGCCAAGTGCTAGACATGTTCAGCCCTACCTGGGAAAGGGGAGGCTGGGCCAATAATTGTGGTAATTCCTGTGCTCTTTGGCAAGTGCAGAGTCACTGCCTGTGCCCCTGGAGAAGCTTGAGGGACTGGACTTGGGGTTTGTGTTGCTGTGCCTTTGGTTGATGTCTTCACTCAGTATGGGGAGACTGTACTTTGGAATAATAATATCTACACACAAGTACTTCTGGGAATAAATGTCTGCTGGTATTGCTTATTTTTCAGAACAAATTCTTGGATTATGAGAAGAGGAAGGTAAGGATCAACTCCTGCAACTGCTTTGTCTGCAGCATGGGTCTGCTTCTGCTTTTTGTTTTCCATCTTTTTATTTTGTTTCTCATTCCCCTCACCTGGCTGCACTTTTAGTTTGTTCTTTTTGTTTCCCTGGTCTCTGTCTCTTCCCCTGTGCATGGCTCACTTTGAAATAGCCAGAAGCTCCTGCCTTGCAGTCCCCAGTGATTTTTGCTTGAGTTGCTCAGAGCTGGCTGCTCCCTTCAGACTGGGGGGTCCTGTGCCATGGGGAGCTGAGCCCAACCTGCATTTTGGGCTTCCCTGCACGTGTTTATATTGGCTGGTTTGGTATCAGTCAATGCCCAGGGAATTCAGCTCCATGACATGAAACAGTTTAGAGATCATTGTGAAGGGAGCAGCAGCTTCTGCTTTCCAGTCTTTGGGTTCCTAAGGAGAGAACGTTCCCCTCCCCTAGACAAGCCTCCTGTTTGCCATTTAGCTTCCCTTCTCCTCTTCAAGGGGCTTCTATCCCTTGCTTTACCTTTCTGGCTGGTTATGTTCTTGCTGGGGAAGGAGATTCCTGTCCTTCATCTTTCTTCTGATTCCTCTCAGGAAAGAAAAACTCAGGAGAAGCTGGAGTTTGAGCGGCGCCTGAATGTGGGGCAGCGAGAGCAGGCCCTGCTGGTGCAGCAGCTCAACAGCCACAAGGATGAGATCCTGCAGACAGTGAGAGAGGTGGGTGTGCTGGGCAGGCCCTTCCAGGGCACCCAGTGCCTTCCCCAAGCCCAGCACCTGCTCCTGGTTTCCCTGCTCTGGGCAGGAGCAGCAGAGGCTGGAGCAGGGGCTGTCGAGGCACCAGCGCTGTTTGGAGGAGGAGAGGCTGAAGCTGCTGCAGCAGCTGAAGGACACAGAGCAGGGCATTGCCAGCCGGATCCAGAAGCTGCTGGAGGACAACCAGAGGTGGGTCTTACTCTGATTTTGTTTTGTCATGTTGTTTTGGGCAGTTGATTTCATCTCTGAGTGTTTTGGACCTGGTCAGGATCGATGTCTGGAGGAGCTGCCTTAGCTCATTTCAAGCACATGGAATCTCATTTCAAGACCCATTTCAAGCACATGGAATCTGCAGCTTACAAAAACTGTTTAACAGATGTGTGATGTTGGGATTTTTCAGTGCTATGGAAGAAATTTGAATTCCTCATGGAAAGTGCAAATTTGAAGTGTTAAGTTGCCCCTGCCTGTGTCTGCTGGGTGTCCATGTGAGCTGGTGCTGATGGGAGGTGCCCAGCCTGCTGAAAGCTGCTCTGCTGTGCATGACAGCAAAGTTGTTTTCTCTCAGGCACATGGGGGGATTGTTGGGGTTGTCCTGTGCAGGGCCTGGAGTTGGATGATCCTTGTGGGTTCCTTCTGAGTCAGGATTCTGTGACTCTGATTCTGCCCTCTGGGCAGAATGTTCTACTCAGGATGTTCTACTCAGCTTGATGAAAACCTTTTGTTTTATCTTTTTTAAGGCAAAAACGAAGTTCAGACATTTTGAAGTCCTTGGAGAATGAGAGGTGAGTCTCTGAAACAAACTTGTCTGGAAAAGGGGTTAGAAGCTGGGAAGAGAGCTGGGAGCTTCCTGTCAGAGTCACAGTCTGAATCCACCCTAAGCCAGGTGAGGTTCCTCTCACACCTACAGCTGGCTCTGGTTACTGTTGGAGGCAAGAACACTGGACTCAGAGTGGCTGGTCCTACCCAGTCTGGCACACCCAGTCACAGAGTGATTTTACCTCTTTTTCATCTCTGGATGGTCCTAAATAATGAGTTTGGGAACAAAACTCTATTCCAATATCAGAGACCAGCAGAGATCCTCCATCTGCTGGCAAGCAAGGCAGGTATGAGTGTGTCCAGCAATGTATTCAGGTGGGGAGGAGCAGGTGGGAAGCAAATCTGCCATTGAGCCAACACTGTGAGCTAACTCTGCACCAAAAGTGACTGTCCCCAGCTCTGCCCTGCCTGTGAGCTGCCCCCTCCCTTCAGCCAGCTGGGCTGTGGACCAGTAAACTGGGTGAACATCATCCAGTTGTTTGTCAGGCTGTTCCCCAGCCACACCAGCTCCTGACCTGGTCAATGGTGGGGGGAATGTGCTGGAACAAGGGCAGGGGTGGTGGGGAGGGAGGCCGGGCTGCTGCCTGCAGTGGCACTGCTCACTTGGGCCAGCTCTGCAGGGCTCATCCAGCTCAGCAGAAAGGAGAGCCAGGGAAGGGCCTGGCACTGTTTGGGGAGAGCATGTGCACGTTGTGTGGATGTTCTGTCTCCAGAAAAATCAATTTCCCTGTCTAAAGCTACTGTCTCTGTGCTTTTGAGCAAATGTTGTCTCCCATAAAACTTAGAGGGTCTTCACCAAAAAATCACTGAGCTTTGGTGTCTCTGATAAGCCCAACTTTCCTGAGCAGGGTGAACCTGCCCAGCCTTGAGGCTCTGAGCTGGGTGGGTAAAGGAAAAGGGATCTTTTGCAGGAGTGGCTGAAGTGTTGTTTGTTGGCAGAATCAGGATGGAGCAGCTGATGGCAATAACCCAGGAGGAGACGGAGCAGCTGCGCAGGAGGGAAGTGGCCTGTGAGTCCAGCCAGGGCTTTGGGAGAGGGGTGAAGGGGCACCAGGAGCAGCTGAGGGGGCTCAGCCTCGAGAGGAAGAGGCTCTGGGGAGACTTTCTCACTCTCTACAACTCCCTGAATGAAACAAGGGTGAATCCAAATGGGGGTCAAGCTCTGCTCCTAGGGAACAAGGGACAAGAGAAGAGGAAACAGCCTCAAGTGCCCCCAGGACTGGCAGAGCCCAACCCCTGCTCTGGGCCAGGGACAGGAGCCAGGGCACGGCTGGGGCTGGGCCAGGGCAGCTCAGGCTGGAGCTCAGGGCAAGGCTCTGCCCCCAGAGGGTGCTGGCACTGCCCAGGCTGCCCAGGGAATGGGCACGGCCCCGAGGCTGCCAGAGCTCCAGGAGCCTTTGGGCAGCGCTGCCAGGGGTGCCCAGGCTGGGGCTGCTGGGGGGGCTGGGCAGGGACAGGGGCTGGGCTGGGGGATCCTTGGGGTCCCTTCCTACTTCCCAGCAGATTCTGTGATCTCAGGGTTGGTAGGCAGGGACTGGGCTTCTCTTAGCACTGCAGAGGTGCAGGCAGAGGCAGGGTGGAGTTTGCTGAGCTCTTTTCCCAATAAAGAGCCACAGGTGGGTGGGTGTGCTCTGGAATTAGAGAGGTGGGAAGGGCAATGAGAAAGGAGCCACTGTTGGTTGCAGTGACTGCAGCAGCAGTGGTGGGTGAGTCCTGCTCTGCACACCCAGGCCAGGCAAGCACTGACAGCCCCTCTGTCCCCTCTGTCCCCAGCTGCCATGCAGCAGATGCTGGCTGAGACCTACAAGAACAAACTCCTCCAAACGACCTCGGAGTCTCGCCGGCAGGACCTCGTCAGCCAGGCCTGCTCCAGGTGCAGGGGCTCTCTGGGGCTGGTGGTGCTGTGAAATCCCTTTCTTTCAGGAATGTAATTTGTTGTGGTGTGCTGTAATGTCCCATTTTGGCCTTCCAGGTCACTTTCCCAGGTGTGCCTATACCTCTCTCCCTTGCCCCCATGCTGAGTGAGTCCTGTCAATCAGGCTGAACATTCCAGCAAGGCGTCTGTGTGGTTGGTCAAGTTCAAAGGATGCCCCTATGCCCAGAGGTCATTGGCCTGTCTGGGTGTCACCTTCCCCTGAGACCCTGCCCCTCTCACCTGGTTGGTGCTCACCTGTACCTCCCCTCCCCCTGTCCCTGAGCTTAAAAAGGTGATCAGACCATGCGGCCGAGGTTCTGTTGGAGCAGTTGCTCACGTTCAGACCTCTGTAACCATGGAATAAACCTCTGGACATTAAACCCTCCAGCAGAATCCTCTCCTTTTTCTCTTTACCATCGCCTGAAGCCATTCCTCCTGAGGTAAACGGGGTTCCTAACAAGCCTGGACTTGTTCAGTGCCCAGCTGCAATCTCCAGCAAGCCAAGGTATCTCTGGGGTGACACACCGCAGTTGCTGCCTTTGGCCCAGCAGCGAGGGTCAGACTGGCCCAGGCACAATCTAACTGGGAATATTGGGAGCCTTATTCCAATAGTAATTCCCATAAGTACACCAGGAACTCCTGGAGCTGCTGGAATGCAGCAGGACAGCTGTAACAGCCCAGGACAGTACAAATTAAACTGTCAGACTGCCTTAAATGAACCACCTTCTAACCACCCAGTTTGCATCTTGTTAATCACACTTCGGGGGAGCTGTCACTTTTTTGCACTGTTTATTTTGCCTTATACATTCTGCTAAATATGGAGGGTGCAGTTAGACCAGTTGTATTCCTGTTTTCTGAGGCACTTCAGTGCCAAACTGTGGCCCAGAGCTGCTCCCCTCAGCTCCCAGGCTGCCTCAGGGGTGCTGTGTCAGCATAAGGAGTACATGAGTGTTGCTGAGCATCCTGGCTCACTGTTTACAAGATGAGAAATTTTAATCTGGCAACATCTGGCACTGACCAAAACCAGCCTTGTGAGCCTGTGACCTGCTCAGCAGGGCCACAGGAGCCTGTGGTGCAGGTTTGGTTTGGGTGTAGGGAAGGAGATGTTAAATTTGTGGCCTTCAGCTGTGCAGTGCCACTTCCCCTGTTCATTAAGAAATTCCTCCTCCTGCTTTCCCCACTGCCTGCTTTCCTCTGAGTCCCAGCCCCAGCATTAACCCCATGGCACATCCATCTCCTTGCAGCCTGGCTGAGATGGATCAGAAGTTCCAGCAGATCCTGGCTTGGCAGCAGCTGGACCAGAGCAAAGCTGTCAGTGAGATCTTGCAGCAGGTAGGCAAGGGAGCAAACTGCTCATGGGGGATGGAGGAGGGCAGGATCCAGAGTGGGTCACAGGAGCAGCAGGGGCTGGGCTGCATGCAGAAGTGATTTTATTTAACACTACATGCTAAACTTTGAAAATATCTGCTATTCAGCCAAACTAACTTGGGTGGTTGAAATAAAAATTATTTTTTATCTAGCCAGCAAATTTGCAGAAAGGACAGAAGCACAACTGACACAATGATTAAGAGGGGATTTTGAGACAGAAGTGCTGTCTTTTGGCAGGTTTCCTGTGGGACTTGGGACAAGCATTTTCAAAGTTTGTTCTCAGAAGAGCTGGGCAGCTGTGCCCTGCAGCACAGCCTGGCTGCTCAGTGCTGCTGAAAAGGAGAGCTGGGCTCACACAGAGCATTCTAGATGAATGTTTGAATGACATTAATATTTCTCTGTGTGTCTCCAGGCTGGGCTTTACCTGTTGGGCTCTCAGCTGTGTTTCAGGACGTTGTTGCTCAGAGCAAGCACCACTCAGGGACTTGTTCCTGAATCCCTGCCAGGCAGCAGCTTCTGAACCCATCAGCAGCTGCACCAACCACCTCACTAAGCAGGGTTTTGCCTGTCCCTCAGGTTGAGATGCAGAAAACTGCCTTTGAAGCTCTCCAGGTGAAGAAGGATCTTATGCACAGGCAGATCAGGAACCAGGTGAGTCAGCAACAGAGGAAAGAGCAACCAGCCCCTCAGCTCATGCTGCTGTTTGCTGAGACCCTGGGAGGAAGAACAAAGTGCTGTGAGCACAGAGCAGGGTCTGAGGACATGGAGAGCTCTTGGACAGTGATGGTTGCACTCCAGCTCTGAGGGAGGCAGTGTCAAAGCAGGTTTTGGCTTCTGGAGGTGGTGGTGTTGCACCTCAGATTTCCTTCAGGCTGTGTACTTGGCAGGGCTGCTGCTTCCACATGAGCCCACTGCATCTCCATCCAGCACATCAGAGCTGCACCTTGAGCCATCAGTTCACCTTTTCTTTCCCATTCTCAGCTCCATGCCTTTCTGAGCTCCATTCCACAGGAGGTGCAGTGATGTAGGTGGGGGGAAGAGCAAGAGCTGATGGAGAAAGTAGGGGTGGATGATGCAGGAAGGTGGAAAAGTGGCAGGGCATGATGCAGGATGATGGAAAAGAGGCAGGGGATGATGCAGGATGATGGAAAAGTGGCAGGGGATGATGCAGGATGATGGAAATGTGGCAGGGATGTTGCAGGATGATGGAAGAGTGGCAGAGGATGATGCAGGATGATGGAAAAGTGGCAGGGGAGGATGCAGGAAGGTGGAAAAGTGGCAGAGGATGATGCAGGAAGGTTGGAAGGCAGCAGTGGTGGATGCAGGAAGGAGGGTTGCTGGTTTCTGACACTGCTCCAGAATCTTCCCTCTCCTGACTGGACACAGAGTAAAAGTCTCAGTTCAGGATTTGGTGGATAGACTTGAGGACTTGGATATTTTGAGTGCCCCAGTGACCAATCTCTGCTGGAAGCGTGTGCCCTGTCTGACAGCTCCCATCATTGCCTGGCTTCACCATAAGGGCCCTGCATTTTACTCCCTCTTGCTCTGTGAACAAAGGGGGTTTGTTCCTTGATGCCAAGGCTGGACCTTTCACCCTTGGGACCCCTCCCACCCTGTGCTGCAGGGGCAGAGCCCTGGGGTCAGCAGGAGCAGCGTGGCCTGGGGACAGTTGGTGGCCTGGCAGAGGGGTGAGCTGGGCTCTCATCTTGGCTTTGCTGTGGGACCCTGGACCTTCATCTTGGGCTTTACTGTGGGACCCTGGACCTTCACCTCTCTGTGTCTCAGTTGTCCCACCTGAAAGAGCAGGTGTTGTTCTGGGCTTGCTGGAGCACCTGGAAAGCAGAGGACTGCCCCAGGAGTCTGAGCTGGGAGGGCCTTGGCTCTGCATTCCAGGGTGGCTGCCAAAGGTTTGGGTGCACAAACTGATGGCAGTGTGAGCTCCAGACCTGAGCAGAAGTGTTCAGAGTAGAGAGACAGCTGGAGTGGGGGGACACAGCTCCTCACAGGTAAAAGAAGAGGCACCCTCAGCACACACATCACCAAAGGGCACAAGCAGCACCTCTGGGTGCTCTGCAGTGCTGCCCTTGCCAGTGAGACCTCATTTAAAAAGAGCATAAATCAAAGTCATTTTAAATGTCAGTAAAAAATGTTTCATCTTCTGTTTAGATTAAATTAATAGAAACAGAGTTATTGCAGCTGACACAGCTGGAGGTAAAGAGGCAAGAACTGGACACAGAGACACTGCAGGTACGTGGGGCTCTGGGGCTGCCCCCCACCCTCCCTGCTCTGGGGTTGCTCCACCTGCTTCCCTTGCTCCTGGCACTTTCCAGATGGGTTTATGCTCTGTCAGGAGGTTCTTCTGCACAGGACACCAACCCCTGTGTGTCCTGGCAATGTGGGACACCAACCCCTGTGTGTCCTGGGGATGTGGGACACCAACCCCTGTGTGTCCTGGCAACATGGGACACCAACCCCTGTGTGTCCTGAGGATGTGGGACACCAACCCCTGTGTGTCCTGGCAATGTGGGACACCAACCCCTGTGTGTCCTGGCAACGTGGGACACCAACCCCTGTGTGTCCTGGCAACATGGGACACCAACCCCTGTGTGTCCTGGCAATGTGGGACACCAACCCCTGTGTGTCCTGAGGATGTGGGACACCAACCCCTGTGTGTCCTGGCAACATGGGACACCAACCCCTGTGTGTCCTGGCAATGTGGGACATCACTGCTGCTCCCAAACACCCCCAGGCATTCTCAGCAGAGAGACAGAGGAGCCCTGATAGGGATGGGCAGTTCCAGGTGTGCTGGGTGGGGAAGGGCTTTGCAATCCAGTTGTTGGCTGTCCCAATAAAAGACTGGATGTGGCACTTGCTGCCATGACCTAGTTGAATTGTTAGAACATGGGTTGGACTTGATGATCTTACAGGTCTCTTCCAGCCTTGAATTTCTGTGATTCTGTGAAAACCACCTGCCTGCTGTGCATTGCATGTCCTCTTGCATTGTGTTGTGTTTTGGTTTTGGCATCATCAGCAGTCACACATTGAGGAATGCCAGGTTTAGCCTCAGCAGCTTGGCTTTAAATTTTGTTTTGTGATGATTTGCATCAGTTCTTTTCTTCTGTGTGCCATGTGCCAGGTCAGGTCACCTGTTTATTCAGCCCACAATCAGTGACAAACAGACCAGTGGGAAGTGCTGGCTCCAGACAGCAGTGCCTGTCCTGGATCCTTCAGGTGCCAGGTTTGGGCTGTGCTGCCTGGACTCACTCAGCTCCTCTGTGTCACTCTGTGCTGTTGGAGGGACCACCCAGAGTTCCTGCAGGTGTGAGCACAGGAGCTGCAGGGCAGTGCAGGGAGCAGAGCTCTGCACCAGGGGCTGAGGAACGAGCCCTGAACACCTGGGTCTGCCTGATCCCCCTGCCCTTGGTGCTGTGCCCCCCACAGGGTCCCTGCTGGGCTGGGGCAGCTCCTCCTGTCATCTGTTGTCCCTGTCCCTCCCTGGAGGTGCTGGTGCTGCTGCCTCTGTGGTCTCCTGGAGGTGGGGCTGGCCTGGGAGGGGCAGCTGCTCCTCTGCTTGTCCCTGTGCAGGCTCCAGGTGCTGATCCCAGGCTGGACAGGCCTGGCAGCCCCCTGGGACAGTGGACAATGTCCCTGCCTGTGGTAGGGGGTGGGACAAGATGGGTTTTAAGGTCTCTTCCAACCAAACTAGTCTGGAGTTCTGTGATCAATGAAGGTGTCCCCAAAGTTCAGGGTGTAACAGAATCCTTGTCCCTGATGGCCTCTGCTCAGAGATGGGTGAGGTGGGACTGAAGCTGCAGAGGGGCCATGATGGGACATTCCTGAGCCAATTAACTCTGCACTGCCAGGGAGTGGCTGCAGGGATGCCTGGCCTTGCCCTGGTGTGCTTGGGGTGAGACCCCAGGGCAAGGAAGCATCCCAAGGGCAAGGGGACCTCACTGTCCTGGTAACCTGCAGGACTCCAGACCTGCTTTCAGGTGGTCTTTTCTCAGCTGGACAGGGCTTGGAGCAACCTGGGACAGTGGGAGGTGTCCCTGCCCATGGCAGGGGTGGCACTGGATGGGCTTTAAGGTCCCTTCCAACCCAAACCAGGCTGGGGTTCCATGATTCTGAGGAGGGGTACCAGGGGTACCTTTGGCTGAGCTCCTGATGGAGCGAGAAGGAGCAGCTGCAGCCAGGGTGGGCTGGGGCTGACACAGCAGTGCAGGGCTGAGGGAGCAGCTTCAGCTGGAGAGGATCTGAGCTGTGGGGCACAGGGATTGCACAGCCACAGGGGCTGCTGTGGGGCTGGCAGGGGCTTTGCTGGGAGCAGTGGAGGCAGCAGTGTGGGGCTGGGGCTGCAGTGAGGGGCTGGGGCTGCAGTGAGGGGCTGGGGCTGCAGTGTGGGGCTGGGGCTGGGGCTGCAGTGTGGGGCTGGGGCTGCAGTGTGGGGCTGGGGCTGGGGCTGCAGTGTGGGGCTGGGGCTGGGGCTGCAGTGTGGGGCTGGGGCTGCAGTGTGGGGCTGGGGCTGGGGCTGCAGTGTGGGGCTGGGGCTGCAGAGTGGGGCTGGGGCTGGGGCTGCAGAGTGGGACTGCAGAATGGGGCTGGGGCTGCAGTGTGGGGCTGGAGCTGCAGAGTGGGACTGCAGAATGGGGCTGGGGCTGCAGAGTGGGGCTGCAGTGTGGGGCTGGGGCTGCCAGAGCTCTCCCCTTGCAGGAGGCAATCACGGAGCAGCGCCGGGCACTCGGCTCCCTCCTGCAGCAGCTGCTCAAGGAGAAGAAGCAAAGGGAGGAGGAACTGCAGCAAATCCTGGTAATGAAGCCCCTCATGCAGAGCTGTGGGTGAGGAAGGATCTGGGTTGGCTGCAGGGAGAGCCCCTGGCTCGGTGTGGGAGTGAAGGGGAGCAGGGCAGGGCTGTGTCCAGGTCCAGAAGCCAGTTTAGTGCCAGGGAGTTGTAACACGAACCTGGGGGGCACAGCAGCACTGCGTGGGGCAGCGTGGGCACCATCATCACCCCCAGTGACCCTGCTGGGAAGGGAGGGGGCAGCAGGATGAGCACAAGGGATGGGAGTTGTGCTCTGAGCCTCAGGAGATCAGGCCACAGGGCTGGGGCAAAGGGAGCAGTGAAATGCACAGCCCCGTGTGGGGTCAAAGTGGGGCCAGCCTGCAGGAGGCAGAAATTCTGTCTGACCCCATCACAGGGCTCTGGCTGGGCCCTGCAGTGCCCAGGCTGGGGGTTCCCTCCTCACACTCATCCCTGAACCCCCCTGGCCGTGTTCCCTTGGGTGCTGAATGAATGGAGTTTTTTTCCAGCTGGAAATGGAGGCAAAGAGCGAAACCAAGCAGGAGAACTATTGGCTGATCCAGTACCAGCGCCTGCTGAACCAGAAGCCCCTGTCCCTGAAGCTCCAGGTGCTGCTGCTGTTCCTGCTGCCACTGTGGCTCTGCTTTGCTCTGGGGGGAGCAAGGAGCCCCCTGAGCTGAGGCTGGGAGCAGGTCACAGAGCCCTCACACAGATCCAGTGCTGCCCATGGTGCTCTGAGCTCCCTCATTCCTGCCTGGGGAGGGGAGGGGTGGAGCTGCCCAGGTCCCTGTGGTGCCAACACCTCAGCTGTTCCCAGCAGGAGCTGCTGTCCCAGCCCCAGACTGCTGGTCAGGAACAGCAAACTCTTGAGTACCATCCAGGCAGGGCTTCTTGTTCCGGCTGAGCACCCAAAGGGCTCTGCTTGGCTCCCCAAATTCCCTTCAAACACGACTGAGTGCAGCAACTCCTGCCCATTCCTGCCCCTCATGGCCTGAGCCAGGACTTTATGCTGGTCAAGTCCCCTCAGGGTGGGCACAAGGAGCTGATCTGAGCTCTGCCTGTGCTGTAGATTGGCCTGAGCTGGCAAAGCAGGGGCTGCTGCAGACATGCACTGCCAAGGGTGGTGTTTCATGTGTGAGGGCAGAGCTCCCCGGGGCTGCGGCTCCTCCCGAGGGGCAGCTCTGATCTCTGCTCTGGGCCAGGGACAGGAGCCAGGGCACGGCTGGGGCTGGGCCAGGGCAGCTCAGGCTGGAGCTCAGGGCAAGGCTCTGCCCCCAGAGGGTGCTGGCACTGCCCAGGCTGCCCAGGGAATGGGCACGGCCCCGAGGCTGCCAGAGCTCCAGGAGCCTTTGGGCAGCGCTGCCAGGGGTGCCCAGGCTGGGGCTGGGCAGGGACAGGGGCTGGGCTGGGGGATCCTGGGGGTCCCTCCAGCTCAGGATATTCTGTGATTTCCAGACCTCAACAATTTGAACTGTGCCCATAAAACCCCTGGGGCCAGAGCTGCTCCAGCTGTTGGGTTTCCAGGCTTTGCTGTGTTTGGATGCAGCAGAGCTGGAGCAGGGCAGGCCAGGGATGGGCACAGCCCCAGCCCTGCTGCTGCCTGGCCCCAGGGGCACATCTGGGAGCTCATTCCATGTTTTGCAGGAGAAGGGTTTGGAGCAGCAGCTGGTGGCCCTGCTGCTGGAGCTCTCTGCTGAGCAGTACGTGCCCATCTTCGCTCACCACCGAATATCCCTGGACACGCTGGGCACCATGAGTGCCAGTGACCTGGAGAAGGTACGAGACAGAGAGCCACAGTGTGGGGCAGCACCAGCTGGGATTGTCCCTGTCCCTGCTCAGAATCCAGCTGTGCCTGGCTGCATGCTCTGCTGTGTCACCTCCCCACAGGGACAGGTGCCTGTGCTGCTCTGTCTGTCCCTGTGGGCAGTGGCTCTCCCAGAGCCCTGCATGGTGAGCTGCAGCCTGGCTCCCTCTTCCACCATCCTCCAGGTGCTCTCTCTGTCATAGAAATAGCACCAGGGAATTCCTGGTGCCTGGCAGAGGGGGCTTTCCTTGGCATGGCCACGTCTTGCCAGTAATGCCCAGGAGTTTTCAGTGTTCCCTTGGGGACATCAGCCTGCTGTCTGTCCCTCTGGAGCCAACACGCTCCTCTTTCCCCACAGCTCGGTGTGACAGAGGCTGGGCTGCAGCATGCCATCCTCAGGCGGGCTCGGGAGATCCTGGCTGTGGCCACGACCATCCCAGGTACTCCCAGCTGTTCTCTGCCACATTTTACTCTCCCAGCAGGTCCCTGAGCCCGGAGCAGGGAGCTCTGTGGGTCAGACACCGCTGTGGGTGTGTGAGGAGGGCAGGAGGGCTGCGGGGGCGATGGCAGCGCTCAGGGCACTCAGCTGGCTGTGCTTGCAGAGCTGCGGAGGGCAGAGGACAGCGAGGCCCCTGCGGGCCCCGAGCCCAGCGCTCCCCTGGAGGAGCCCCCGGGCCCCGCGGCCCCCACGGCCCCGGCGCTGCCGGGGGAAGAGCGGCAGTCGGAGTGCGTTGTGTGCATGGAGCGGGAGGTGAGAGCCGCCACCGCCCGGGAGGGAGGGCGGGATCCAGCGCTGCCCCAGCTCTGCCCGGCCCTGGCAGTGCCCGGGTGCTGATCCCGCCAGATCCGGGCACGGCCGGGCTGGGCACGGCAGCGGGACGGGGGAGAGAAGGGCAGGGCAGGGATGGACAGGGCCGGGCAGGGACGGACCGGGCTCCGTGCGGGCTTGGGCAGGAGCTCGCTGAGCTCCGCCGCCGGGCCTGGGCAGCGCTCACGGGGCTGCTCTGCTCAGCTCAGCCCCGCCGTGTCCCGCCCCGTGTCCCATTGCATCCTACCCTGTGTCACATGGTGTCTGTCCTTCCTCGTATCCCATTGTGTCCTGCCCCGTGTCCCATGGTGTCCACCCTGTGTCCCATCGCGTCCTACCCTATGTCCTACGGTGTCCTTCCCCATGTCTCATCGCGTCCTGCCCCGTGTCCCGTGGTGTCTGTCCTTCCTCGTGTCCCATCGTGTCCTTCCCCCTATCCCATCGTGTCCTGCTGGGTGCAGCCCTGCCCCGCACACCCAGGGGGGACAGACATCGGGGTGTGGGGCTCTGTCCCCACGCTGAGCCCCCGCGGGTGCTCCCCGTGCCGGGAGCGGTGTTCAGGGCCAGCAGCACTCTCCGTGTCCCCTCTGTGTCTCTCCCGCAGCCCCAGATGATTTTCCTGCCCTGTGGTCACGTCTGCTGCTGCCAGGGCTGCTGCGAGCGGCTGCTGTCGTGCCCGCTGTGCCGCCAGGACATCGCGCAGCGCGTCCGCATCTTCCACAGCGCCTAGGGCAGCCCGGACGCCCCGGCCCCGCTCGGGCTGTTCCCGCTGCCGCTCCTGTCCCCGGAACAGCCCGCGGCTGGCACTGCCCTCCCCACGCTGGGAGCCCCTGCATCCCCCTCGCAGCTCCCCGGGGCTCCTGCAGTGAATCCCTTCGCCCTTGGTCCCCGTGCCTGGGTGACAAACCGGGCGCAGCTGCGGCTCCTCCTCTCTGGCAGAGGTGTTTGCTGTCAGAAAGGCCCCGGGGGCTCGCAGGGACACGGGGAGCGCTTCCAGCAGTGCTGCACGGAGGGAGGGGAATTTCCCGTGGGATCATTCGGTCAGGACATGCTGTTCTTAGTGTGCTCACAGTGCCGTGCACCTCTGTCATGCCAGAGGTCTGGGGCTTTGGCTCTGGAAGCTGTCTGGGTCTGAGCCTTAGGAACTCCCCAGCCCCCGGTTCCTGCAACACCCCCGGGACTGGAGGGACCTGCCCTGGCCAGGGGAGCCCGTGGGGGTCCCTCATCCACAAACCAGGTGGGCAGAAAGTGCTGCTGCCACTGGGGCAGGGCTGGGGCTGTGCCCAGCTCAGGACCATGGTGTCTCTGCACTGGGGGGTGGGGGCTGCGCCGTTGTCATTGATCAGTAACAATTCCTGTCTGCCCTCAGCTCTTGACCCTGAAATATAAAAATGCTGCACGAGCCTTGTCCCACCACAGCCTTCCCCAGGAGCAGCCATTAAATGCAGCTGGTTTCTGCTGGGAGTGTTTGCTCACTCTTTCCTTCTGCAGGGGGGTGGCTGGAGCAGGGACAGGGCCACCACCCCATGCCCAGCTGTCCCAGTGTCACCTTCTCCTTCTCGTCTCCTTGTCAGAGAAGAATTTGAGCCTCTGGGCCTCCTCCCAGGGTGTTGCTCATCGTGGAGCTGCCCCAGGGATGTCCAGGCAGGGGAGACCTTGGACCCTGCGCTTCGCTTGCCTCACGAGCTGCCCCATGCAGAACATCCCTGTGGGACACGTGTGTGGCCTCGTGGAGGTGTCCTGGGGACGTGCCACAGCACCAGGGCCGGCGCCTTGGGAACACCCTGGGGATGTTTTTCCAGCCTCTGTTTTCACGTTTTGCTGCCGCTGCTGCCCATCAGAGCAGGCAGGTCCTTGGGGAGGGACAAGGGCTGCACCAGGAGCGGCTGGGGCTGGGATGGAGGAGGGGAGCCCTGGGCGGTGCCCGAATGAGGGCAGGGAGGCTCATGGAGCACCCTCACCCCTCCAGGCTCCCCCTCCCTCGGCATTCCCTGGGGTCGGGGAGGAGGAGAGAGTCACCAGCCCTGGCCTGAGGGAGAGGCAGGGAGAGAGGATCCAGCCCCCGCTGCGCCCCCTCCCCAGGGGCAGCCAGAGACCACACGGGGATCCCACAGGTCCGGCCGGAGGGGAGGGAGAGTCCCGAGGGCTGCCCCGACACCCGGCCGGCAGCAGCGAGGCTGCAGCACCCCCTCCATCCCTCCCGGGGGCCGCCGGGCCGTGCCGGGGGTGGCGGGGCCTGACAGGAGCTCAAGGTCCGCTCGGGGACAGTGAAGAGGAGCCAGCGCTTCCCGAGCCGGGCTGCGCTTCATGGGCAGGGCCAGCACGGCCCCACTGCAGGGACAGCCCCGCTCAGCCACGGGGCTCACAAACATCTGGAGCATCACGGGGCACTTTCTGAGACTGCGGGGGAAAGTAAAATAATAATTAAAAAAGCTCCCTTCGGCCCCAGCCAGCCCCAGCAGTGCCGGGCAGTCGGGTGCTGCAGCCCCGTCTATCCCTGGAGCCCTGAGGTGGCGGTGCCGGTGGCCGGGGCCGCCTCCTACACCGGGTGACAAACAGACCCCAGGGCTGGTGGGAAATGGGTGCTAAAGCTGCTGCACCCAAGGCTCAGTTGGTCCTGATGTTCATTAACAGCGATAGAATCTGTGCTTGGGAAGTGGTAATAACATAATGGATTTGGAACGGGAAAAGGGAAAGAGCAGCAGGTGTTTAGGGGCAGCAGCAGCTCTGCGGTGGAGGAGGAGCGTTCCCTGTTCCCGGTGCCGCTCCAGCGCCCGCCGAGCACCCTGGGGCCAGGCTGAAGTTCAGGGGGGGGCAGTGGCCCCGGCCCCCTCAGCCCTCCCAGGGCTCGGCCATCGCCGCCCCCCGCCTTCAAAAGCGGCGGGGCCGGGCCGTGCCCGCGGAGCGCGATGGCAGCGGGGCCCGAGGCCGAGCCCGGCCGGGAGTGCGGCATCTGCTACGAGGCGTACTGGGGGCCCGGGGGGGGCCCGCAGCAGCTGCCGTGCCGCCACTCGCTGTGCCAGCGCTGCCTCCGCAGGCTCGTGTGCCGCGCCGCCAGCGTGGCCTTCGTCAGCTGCCCCTTCTGCAGGATGGTGACGCTGCTGCCCGAGCCGGCCCCGGCGGAGCCGGGAGAGCGGCAGCCGGAGAGCGGCGGTGCCCCCCCGGAGCCCGGCCAGGGCTCGCCGCGCTCGGTGGCCGCGCTGTGCTCGTCCCACGCCCCCGTGTTCGCCGTGAGCAGCTCGGTGTCCCCCTGCGGCCTCCGCCGCGGCTCCGAGGCCCCTCACGCCTTCGTGCTGGGGCTGCTGGGCCGGGGGCTGCTGCTGGACACGCAGCCCCCGCTGGCCTCCATGGAGAACCTGCGCCTGGGCTTCGCCGCCGGCATCCTCGTGCTCATCGTCTCCACCTTCTTCCTGCTCGTCTTCCTCAAGTAGGTCCGCATGGCGCAGCGGGGCTCCCAGCCCGGTGGATGGAGCCGGTGATGGGTCAGGGACTGCTCGGGCCGCGGCCACGGCTCAGCACCCGCCTGGATCCAGCCCTGGGGCCCGCAGGACGCTCGGCTGCCCCGCACGAGAGCCCCCGGCCGTCAGACTCTTTAAAAATTAACTTAACACAGCGCTTTCCTGCCCCGGGGCCCGGCCGTGCTCTCGCTCCGTCCCGAAGGCTCCGGGCCCGCTCGGCGGGAGGCGCCGTGAGGGGCGGGAGGGTCCCGCGGGCAGCGCTGCCCGGGGCCGAAGCTGTTCCAAGGCCACTCCAAGGCCTTTGCAGGGAGGAGAGAGCCCGGAGCGTGTCCGCAGAGCGAGGAGGCAGCCGGGGACGGGCTCCAGGATGAAACAGCCGGGATCGGGCTCGGCCCCTCAGACACACCAGACATTAAAGCCAGCCATGGGTCCAGCGCCGCGTCCGCAGCTTCTCTGTGAGTCCTTGAGCCTCGGCAGGCAGGGCAGGGGCTGAGCACCAGGATGGAGCGGGGGGGTCCTCTCCTTCCCGGTCCTCAGCAAAGTTCTCTGCGGTTCAGCCACCTCAGGCCGGAACTCAGCTGGGACCAGGGTCAGCCCCAGCACAGCCCCTCAGACAGCATCGTCCTCCTGGGCCCTGGCACATCCCTCCTTCCCCGGGGCTGCTCTGCCTCTGGAAACCCAGAGCTGCCCCCTGCACCCCAGGCAGGTGCTCCCGCAGGCACAGACAGGGTTAATTTCGATCCCGAGTCCAGGCCGGGGTGGGGAAGGGGGTGTGGTACCTGCTGGGCGCCAGTGGGGTGTGGGGGAAACGAGTTTCAATCCCAACTCTGGCACCCCGATCCCTGCTCAGAGCTCCCAGGCACAGAGGAGCTGAACCCTTCTGCAGCCCCAGCGCAGCTCAGCAGGGACTGGGCTCTGCAAAGCCCCGGAGATGCCCAAGATCCCCTCCCCTAAAATGTGAGGGGAACCAGGCAAGTGCCCTCTGTGACCATCAAAGTTCTTTGTGCTCCAGCTTCTCACCCCAACCCAATCCAATGTGAGAGCACAAGGAGCCACAACAGAAAGGGACCTTCTCTCCTTTCCCAGGAGAGGGCTTCAACAACAAGAACAGAGAACAGCTTCTAAATAAAATTATGCCAAATTTAAGTCAGAGCAAAGTCAGTTTTCAGGTGGTAGATGAAGCCAGACTAAAGTAAAGCCACCACAAGCAAAAAATCAGGTTTAATTGCACTTTATTGTCCAAGAAGTGAAATGCAAATCCCTCAGGGTGTCTATCTGTAATGGGGAATGAGAAGTGGAAGTTGTTATTATGAGCAATAATCACCCCTGGGACCCTGCATGGATGGGTCCAGAGGCCACATGAGGGGCACTGACACTCAGAGCAGCACAAGCACCCCCAAATCCAGTTCCAAACACCCTCACATTGAGCACTGAGTGATGCCCAGGAAGGCCCAGCTCAGGTCACCCTGCACAGCAGCAGGGTGGCTGTCACAGGCTTTGGTCTCTGCCCCAGTTTCAGCTGCATTTGGCAATTTGTGGTACTGAGGATGGGGCACAGGGACCTGCCACACCCCAACAGCAACAGCCAGTGTTCTTTTGGGTGTTTTCCTCCCAAGAAATATCTTTAGGGGGACAGATATCTGATTCCAGTCAGAGACTTTAAAGGCAGGTGTAGAAATGAAACCATAGAATTAGTAGAGTTAGTTTAAGTCCTTTGATTTTATGCAGGGGTTTATTGTAAAGACTTCTGGGATGAAGTTGTGTTAGTGCCCATGAATGGAGAATCAAAGTGCTGTGAGAGCCCCAGGCTGTTTGCCCAGCTCTGTCCTCACTCCTTTCCCCTCAGAGTGCAGGGAGACCCCAGCCTGGCCAGCCCAGCCCCTCTGTACAGCCTGACTGCTGCTGGGATGGTCACACCTGAACAGCAGCACAGCCAAAGGCACGGGAGAGGGGCTGGGCTGTGGGGAAGGACTTCCCAACCACACAGCCCAGCCCAGAGCTGGGGGGCTGCTCCCACAGGGAAACACAGCCAGCAAAAGCCTCCTCAGCTCTGGGCTCAGGAGGAGCTGAGCTGTGTCTGACACACAGCAGGGACTGAGCTCCTTGTACCATCACAGCTCCTGTGCCACAGCTGAGGCAGAGCCCCCCTGAACCACCTCAGCCCCCAGGGGCTCACAGGAACACCTGACTGGGATTCCTGGGGGAACCTCCAGTGGCACATGGCTCAGACAGTGGGGAGAGGGTGCAGAGTCCCTGAGAGCCACCTGGGGACTGAGAAACATCCAAAGACTTCATCACTGGGGAAGGAGATTTTAGTCTGATTTTTGAACAGGATGTTGCCACTGCAGGCTCCTGCCAGACTTGCTCTGCTGAAGCTCTTCACCAAGTTCCTATTTGCAAAAGGTTTGAGATTAATGAATCCAGGGCTCAGGGGAGGGGGACAGGGGGTGGCTCCTGCACTCAGCCCAAGCCCAGAGTGTTCGGCAGCTCAGCGTGACACGTCTGAGCACGCACTGGTGGAGGAAGAGCCCTCTGCTGCCAGGTCCCCTGCACAACCACGAGTGGCAGAGGAGCCCCCTGCTGCCAGGTCACCTGCACACCCACGAGTGGCCGAAGAGCCCCCTGCTGCCAGGTCATCTTCATCATCATCACCGAAGAGCGGCAGGGGAGGGGGACGCCCCTTCATGCTCTGCAAGGCACACCAGAGGGAAACTGCTCAGCCCCAGCAGCTTCCTGGCATCTCCTTATCACCACACAAACTGCTCTGCAATCTCGGCCAGCTCTGAGGAGAGCTGGGAACAAGAAGCCTCATTACCCGAGTTTTTATTTCTCATGTGATGGTTTGCTGTTCAGATTAGGTTTAGATTAGATAGCAGGAAAAAAATTCTTGATGGGAAGGAATGTAAAGCATTGGCACAGGCTGCTCAGGGCAGTATGGAGTCACCAGCCCTGGCAGTGTTCAAAAAGTGGGTTGATGTGGTACTTGAGGACATGGTTCAATGGTGAATGGTGCTACATGGATGGCTGGACTTGATGATCTTAAAGGTCTTTTGCAACCTTGAGGATTCTGTGGTTTTATGATTCCAGGCTAAAAAGGACTGGAGAGGGGCCAAACACTAAAAGCCTTCAATTAACCTGGCAAGTCCCACAGATTTCATGCCAGCAGAGTCTGTCACCACTGCCTCAGCCAAGCCAGCCCCTCCCAGCTCAGTCACCCACCCCAGATACTCCTGATTTACACAGGGAATGCATGGGGAACCCTGGGCTCAGCCAGGCCCCCCCTGCCACAGGGAGGATGTTACAGGTCAGAGCAAACACCCAAATACATACCACCACCATATCAATATCCTCCTCTTCCTCCTCCTCCTCCTCAGCAACCAGACGCTCCAGTGGTTCAGGAGATGCTGTTTCAAAGTTGTCATCCTCAAAGAGGCTGCAAGGAGATAAAGAATGAGCAGCTGGCTCTCAGAGGATGGCATTTGCTTTTACAAGTTCTGTTGCTGAGAGATGGCAAAGCTTTGGCACGGAGGGAAGCCTTTGTGGCAGGTACTGCTCAGCAGTGCAAGGCAACTCTGGGCCCTGACAGGCACCAGGATCACTGCAGAGGAACTGCACAACCCCTGGGAATGTTCTCCACTGCCTCCAGCAGACAGCAGGCTGCTCTGGGGCTGCTCCCAGTGCAGTGTGCCCTGGGCAGCCTGGTCTGTGCCACCCAGTGCCAGCCCCATGAGGGGGCTGCAGCCCCAGCCTGTGCTGTCCCAGCCCCAGCTGACCCTGGCACCCAGCACCCCCCCCTCACCTGGAATTTGTGTGCCTGGGATTGGAGCCCAGTTCCTGAGATCCTGCAGCTTTTCCCAGGACAGCTGAGCCTGGCTCTGCTCTGCTGGACACTGAGGCAGGTTCCTGCTCAGAGTCAGCTCCATCCCATGGGTCTGTGCCATTCTCCTCCTCCCCATTAAAGGGAGGAGGTTCTAAACCTCCCCCAGCCTCCTCTGCCTTCTGCTCCACAGTTGGAGGTGCTGCCTCATCCCCCTCTCCTGGCTTGGCTCCTGGAACAGAAGGCACAGCAGAGGGATCCTGTTCTGGGCCAGCCCTCCTGATGGGAACACTGTCCAGCCCCTGCTCCAGCCCAGGAACAGGCTGTCCTGCAAGCACAGGCTCCTTCTCAGCATCCAGGCTGGAACCAGCTGTGGGAGGCAGATGCTCCTCCTGAACCTTCTCCTCCTCTGCCACCCCACTGCTGAGTGTCTCCTCAGGAGCTGTGGGCCCAGCAGGGTGAGGAGCAGCCTGGCCTGGCTGCAGGGAGCCTCTGGTCACTCCCCCAGGGTCAGCTGGGGCTGCAGGGCTCTGGGCTGGGCTGTGCTGCAGGGCCTCTCTGTGCTCAGTCCTTGCTCCAGGTGATCCCTCCTGTCTCCCTGCTCCTGTGCCACATTCCTCATTTTCACTGCCATGCTCTGGTTTCTCCTGCTGCCTGTTGAGCAGCTGCAGTGTCACAGTCTGGAAAAGGGAGTAGAGAGAACACAATTACACCCTAAATACAAACCATGCCAGATCCCTGAATCACCTCCTCCTACCAGGCTGCTCTGCCACCCACAACAAATCCTCCTTCAGTTATTTCAGTCTCACAGCACAGATGGGAGGTTTCAGCCCAAGGCTCTCTCTCCTCTCACACTGCCATACCTTGATAGTGTTCATGACCACCCCCAGGACTGTCCTGCCACTGTACATCTCATCCAGCTCAAATTCACCCCGAAGAGACTGAAACACACCATTCATGATCTTCTTTACCTGCAAAACAGCATGACAGGAAACAGAGATACAACTCATTAGCACGTGAAGCACTCAACACCAGGCACTTCTCCAAGGGAAGGAACAATAAATCCAAACACACACAGGTAGTTTTTCAAATAATTGACTTTCCAAACCAGAAATTCCTCACCACATCAGGCCACCTTAACCCAGACCACTCTATGTGACCCAAACTTATCCCCCCAAACTGAGGCAGGCTGCACAAAGCCAAGGCAGACTTGCACTTCTTTCTTATTTAAATTTTTAAATCTAAGCCTCAAATGTAGAGTTTTAATAAGAAATATAATCTAGGCAACAAAGTGGGCTGCAGGAAGATGGAGTAAGGCTTTACAAGGGATGGAGAGACAGGACTCAGGGAATGGCTCCCACTGCCAGAGGGCAGGGCTGGATGGGACATTGGGAATTGTTCCCTGTGAGGGTGGGCAGGCCCTGGCACAGGGTGCCCAGAGCAGCTGTGGCTGCCCCTGGATCCCTGGCAGTGCCCAAGGCCAGGCTGGGCAGGGCTGGGAGCAGCCTGGGACAGTGGGAGGTGTCCCTGCCATGGCAGGGGATGGAATTGATGAGCATTAAGGTCTCCTCCAACCCAAACCATTCTGTGTGCCCATGACTCTAGGATAATATCCCACCCCTTCTTCCTCTGTGGACTGTTACTACAAGCCCAGTGCTCTGTGGAGAAAATGAAGTTTTTCCTTCTTATGTCAGTTCAAAGAGAAATAATTCAAGGTAAATGCATTTGCTGAGGAAGGAGAAGTCCTGAGGGCCCAGCTCACTTGCTCAGTGTAGTCTGCAGGGGAGGATCCATCCTGATCCTGGTGCAGCTCTCGGAGCCGTTCCTCGTAGCGAGCCCTCAGTGCCCCCATGTCTGCCTGCAGGGCTGAGAACTGCCAGGGGAGAGGGAGAGAGGCACCCTCAGAGCTGCCCCCACAGCACAGCCCCACCCAGGCTCACCTGGCAAGGGCTGCAGTGAGGCACTAACTCTGAGAGGGGCTTTAAGCATGGCACAAAAGATTTGGCTGAAAGCAACAGCACCAAAAATAAGGACAGCCAAGCCAGCCCTGGAGAGTCACAGTTGTGTCATCAGCTCCTCAAATGCCACCAAGAATAGGTGGGTGCAGCATCACTGAGATCCCAGTGAGATAAAGGCTGGGCCTGTTCTTATTCAAAATTATTCCTTCCCCACAAAATTATTCCTTCCCCACCATATTCTGGAACTCCCATCCTCATTATTCTGGACTATCCTGAGGCTGCTGTTCCCTGCACTCCAGTTCCCATCCAGCTGCTGTGTTATTCCTTTACCTTCTCTTGGATAGGCTCCAGCTCCTCCAAACGTTGCTGAGCCTCAGACAATTTTTGCTCCTCTGCTTTTTTCGAGTGTTTGAGAGCTGTGAGCTGAAACACAAGAAGCAGAGCAGGTCCAGCCCCTGGCAGTGTCACCCACTCCAAGCAGCCACTCAGGACAGTGCAAGGAAGTGGAAGTTGTAGCTGTTGCTGCAGTTCAGCACTATCAGCACCTTGGCTCTCCCTCCACTATAATAAACCCAACCCAAGCCCTGCACATGGCCAAGATCAAGCTCCACAACAGGCAGGGAGTTAAAGTCAAGCCCCAGTTTGGTGGGAGAAGACTGCTGGTTCCAGCTGCTGGTGTTTAGTGCCCATTACAGCAATGAAGAACAGATCTTTACCTTCTCTTCCAGCTGGGCCAGCTGGTGCTGCAGGGAGTCCCTCTGCTCACACAGCTCCTGGCACTGCCGGGTGTGCTGCTCCTTGGCTGAGGCCAGGGCACGCTCCCACTTGGCCTCACACTGGGACTCCAGCTCTGCCTGGATCACTGACAGCTGCCCAGGGTACAAGAGACCATCAGGAACACACACACACAGATCTGTGTTTGCACAGGAGGTGAGAGCCAGGGCTGGACACCCACAGACAGAGTGCAGCCACCAGCTCACACCCACACCTCCCACTTCAGCTCCAGCCACAACCCCCCAGGCAGGCCAGATGATCTGGCTCAGATCTCAGACCTCTTGGCACAATTCTAAACAACTTTCACTCCTCACAAGTCCCACATTCTTCTCTCTACTACAATCTCAATTTGGTGCCTCTCCTTTCCCCAGTTTGACACTAACCCAAGAATTCAAGCAGGCAATCCTTTCATTCTTCCCCTAGCTGAGCACTTTCACATTATTTCCTACCTGAAGGCTCCCACAAGCCCTCCAGACCTGGAGCAGCAGCTCCCTGGGTCCCCACCTGCTCTGCTGCTGCCTGGTCAGTCGAGGTCCTGGCCTTTTTCAGGAGCTGCCTGAGCTTGTCCAGCTCCTGCTGGTACGACCTGCGAATCTCCTCCATCTCCTCCTCTGCCTGGGCTCTCTCTGACAGTGATTTCTTCTTCCTCTCTGCAAGATTCTGCAGCACAGAACATGACACACAACAGGCCAGACTGCACCAAAGCAGCTTTTCTCCCTCAGGCAGAAGGAGAATTCTGCCTGAGGGAGAAAAGGGAGAATTCTGTCCAATTCCCTTTGGACAGGGAACTTCATCATTTGAAATCAAGCTGAGGCTATCTCAGAGGTAAGGAAGGTTGACACATTACTGGGTAAGACATTAAATAAATAAATAAATAATTAAAAAAAAAGTAAATAAATTAAATAATGACTAATAAAATAAACAATAAGCAATAAGTAAATAATAAATCAAAAAGTAATAATAAAAATAGCAATATAAAAATCAATAGGTAAATAATTATTCGATTTAAATAAATAATAATTACTAATAAAAATAATAATCAATAAAAGAATTTTTAAAAAATGAATTAACATAACCACAAAGGCTCCACCAACCTGCAGATGAGTTAAGATTTACTTAACATACATATTTAATAGCAAGAACCTTTGGGTTTTGGGTTAACCTTCAGTAAACAACTGAAACTGTGTTGCTGGCACTGGCCATACCCTTTCCAGAGTCTCCTTTTCCACCCTCAGGTCTGCCAGCTCTTCCTCCAGTGCTGCAATTTTCATATCCAGCTGTTTGCGGCTCTGCTTCTCAGCCTTGAACCTGCTCTGAGTGTCCTGAGAGGCTTCCTGCAGCTCTGCAAACAAACCCCCATTTCCCTGTGAGCTTGGTGCAAACCCCACTGCAGGGGAGCACATTTTGGGGGCTGATGGGGAGGAACAGAGTCTCCTGCACAGTGCACTCAGCAACTCCACTTGTGCCTGCAGTGGGGACTGGGGTTTATCAAGAGCAGCCTGTTCCAGTGCTTTGCAACCATTTCTGTGAAGACATTTTTCCCAATATGCAACCTAAATTCCCACTTGCACAGCCTGAGCTGTTCCCTCTCCTTCTCCTCTGTTCCCTGGGAGCAGAACCTGACCCTCCCAGCTGTGCCCTCCTGTCAGGAGCTGTGCAGAGCCACAAGAGCCCCCCTGAGCCTCCTTTGCTCCAGGCTGAGCCCCTGCCCAGCTCCCTCAGCCTCTCCTGGGGCTCCAGCCCCTCAAGGTCCTTCTCATCATGTGGGGTCCAGAAGTGACCCCAAGGTTCAGGGTGGGGCCACAGCAGTGCCCAGCACAGAGGAATGAATGAACACCTCATGTTTATCTCAGCATCTCTGGCTGCTCTACAGGATGTTGGACAGAAAAACCAAGAGATTGTTCTACAAAAGGCATCCCTGGAACAGGATGATTTTGTTTGTTGAGTCATCCCACTTTGCCTTCAGTGTTGACAAGGTTGCACATCCCTCAGATATTTCAATGCAACCATATCCTTCCATCCCCTGTGCCTGATCCTAGGGAAAGCAGGAATATACCCCAGAAGACAGGAAAAAACTACAACTTATCAAAGAAAAGAGACATGAAGGAGGCTCCCACCTGCCACCTGTGCCTGCAGCTTGTTGAGCTGTGCCTCCTGTCTCTCTGCATCCTGCACAGCACAGGACAGCTGCTTCCTCAGGTCCATCTCCTTCTTCTGGTGGGCAGTGAGCTCCAGCTGCAGCTGGGAAACCTGGGCTGTGGCAGCTGCCAGCTCCTCTGCAACTTTGGCCTGGAGCACAAAATGGAGCAGGAAAAGGGAGGAGGGAAGAAAAGGGATGTGTGAGGAAGCAGCAGAATTGTTCTCTCAGGAAGAGCTGGATATCAAGGACATCTCCAGAGTGAGGAGGCAACAGTGACTCTTCTGCCATGGCAGTTTTGTCCAGGCTGACTAGAAATCTGCACGAGGCCACCAACAACCTCACCACCACATCAGCTAAACCCAGTGAGTTTTTCTGAAAAGGTTAAATAGGTTTAAGCCTGGTACCAGTGCCTAGTGGCTCTGCTCAGTTTTCAGGCTATGAAAACATCTATTTGAGTAAAAAGTCTGGGCTCCCACATATAATTGTCTTCCATAAGCTTACAAATCACTGAAGAGCCACTTAAACACAGGCTGGTCCCAGCCAGGAGAGCAGCCTGTCCCCAGAGCACACAGCACGAGGTCACCTTGGCTGCCCATGGGCAAGGCTGGCATTTCCCAGCACAGCTCTCAGTCATTTGGGGACCTGTTTAGGTTTAGGATTGCTGAGAGTCAGTGATTCACCCAAAACCAGGCACTAGCACAGCTTGTTAGACAACTTGTAAACAATGTTAGCAGGGGCTCAAGGCATCAAGACAGACACAAAGTCCCATTCCCAATCCTGCTGAGTGACACACAAACTTCAGAGGATGCTTGCAAAGACAGAATTTGCACAGGGAATCCCTAAACACCTTCCACACCTCTGCCTATTTTGAGATTCCCAACAGATTTTTCATATTCTTGAAACAGGTAAGGTCAGGAGAACTGGATTTTCTCTCTGCTTTATTCCCCTCAGAGAATTCCCTCCACATGAGGACCAACACCTTCTGGCACAGAAGAACTGTGAGCAAATTGTTCCAGCAATGGTGATGATGAGGATGTGCTGACCTGGAGGGCTGGGATACCACAGCACTCATTCTACAGAGGAGGCAGCATTTCAGAGAGTGGCCAAAACCAGATCTGCTTTCCTCCTGTGCTTCCATAAATGTTCCCCTGCTACACTGACTCCTGGCTAAAACCAAACCCCATGGCACAGCTAAGGACACCTGAAGGTTATTTTAACCCTGGCCTCTGTCTTTAATGGCAAATAAAGAAAACAAAATGAGGAGACCCTGTGGCAGGAAGTGTTACTAGACAGAAGTTTCTACAGGGGATGCTTCATGTCCACAGCTCAGCTCCAGCTTTCAGGAATCCTGGGTGGCCTGTACCTGCTCTGCCAGTGATCCTGCTCTCCATGGGGAGGGAACAAGCAGCAATGTGAGAGAACTCTTGGAAAAGGCTCCCTGAGAAAGAGGGGGCCAGTGGGGAGACACTGCCACTTCTAAAGCCCTTTTCCAGTCAGGGATCTGTGCTCACTCGAGCTCTGAGACAATTCTTTCCGTGCCAATCAGTTTCTAGCTCAAGAGGAAGCTGGGCTGGCACTGCCCAGGGCACACCCATGTAGCAGCTACACAGTCACAGACACTGCCTCACCTGGTCCCAGCCCCGATCCACTGGCAGCATGTGCTGGGAAGAGAAAGCAGCAACAGGAAACAGGAAGGGTTAACAACACAGCTGGAAAGGCAGAGGCATTCATCAGCAGAAAAGCAAAATGCTTCATAACAGGAGCCTAAGGCATGCCAGAGAAGCCTTTAAATTACTCCAAGGACTGTAAAAGCTTAGACAGGAAAAGGAGTGAAGCCTGATGTAAAAAGAGAGACACTAAAGGTGACCTTAGGGTATGTCACACTGCAGAGCTGGGAGCAGTCCTGGCTGTGACCTGCACTGGAGAGCTGGGGAATTATTTATGGGTCACAAACCCTCACCTAAACTTGTGACTTGCTCTGCCAGGGCCAAAGATCCACAACCTAAAGCAGTGAGTAACCAACACCTCAGTGACCCTGGGTACAACCAAATAAATGGTGAGTAAATCAGTGTGTAAACAATGGGCAAACAGCTTCCAATCAATCCTCTTCCCATGGGAATCAGGGACTGCAGGCCCAGGGTAAGCTGGGTTAGACAAAGGGAAGAGGAAGGAACACCAGCCTTCATATTTCCAGTCAGTACTCCCACAGAAGCAGGGGCAATCTCCCAGTGCAGGGCAGGGCTTTCCTGGCCTGAAGCCTGTCCATGGAACATCATCCCTGGGCACTGGCTGCTCAGCCAGGGGGGTCCTGCTCAAGATGAGGCCCAAAAGATTCCTGAGGATCTTGTACTTCCAAAAGATGACTCCTCCCCAGGTTTCATTGTACCAGCAGGATGCTGTCCTCACTGAGGAGGGAATTCAATTTATTATTTCAGTCTGACTTATTCCTGGTTAGAATCTCTGACACTCCTACATATTGTGGGTCTGGGGTGGAAAAGCAGCTCCTTCCCTGCCTGCTCTCAGCACTGTCAGCCCTTCCCTGCTCTACTCTTGACCACCCTTTGGAAAGCTGCAGTTCTGCTCAGCTTTAGGTGCACCAAGCTGTGGTTCTCACACAGAGGAAGCATTTGTCACCTCACATTTCAACTGGAGAGAGCCAGCTCAGCAGCAGAGCACAGAGCAAGACTGGACTTGGTGCAATTTAAGAAACCAATGCTTGAGGAAGCAGAGCAGGCACCATGCAATGGCAGAGCCAGAGCAGCACTCCTGGCCTAGGCTGGCCTGCAGGGATGGTTCAGGGTATGCAGCCATGCAGAAATGCATTTCACTGCTTTAAAAGCTATTTCCCAACAGCTCTTGTCATAAAAGCACAGAGTGTTACTGGGAGAAACAAACAGCTTCTGATTAGCATTAAAAAAAAAAAATCACAAAAGTGCAATGAAGAAACTCCAGTAGGAAATACATTTTTTGTTGTATCCATATTCACTCTGTGTTATATAAAAGGAATAAAACTCTTCTGCATCTATCAGTGCAACTAAATAACTGAAGTATTTCCAACTCAAAAGCCCTGAAAAGCCCTGTGATACAAAATTCCACAACACACTGGCCACATGTCTACACAGTTAACAATAAATCAGACACTCTCCTACAAAGTAACAACATTAAAGTTATGACAGCATAAAATGGTTACATCTCTGTGATGCTTTGGTCATGAAAGCCATCAAAACATCCATTTTTTTTTCCCTCAAAACAAAATTCAGAACTGCAGCTGCCTTCTAAGAAAACTGCCTTGACTAACAAGGCCTCAGCTTGTTTTAATGCAGAACCCTGGCTTTGTTCATGGCACTGTTACCTTCTCCTGCTCTGCATGCAACACTCTTGCCTGTGTGCTCTCGTTTGTGGTCTGCAGGGAGTGGTTCCTCTGCTCCATCAGCAGGTTACTCTGCTCCACATACCTGTGAACAGGGAGACTCTGTGGGATTGCTGCAAGCACAGGGCCAGGAGCCAAGGGCTCACACAGCAAAGGAGACATCCCAAAGCACAGGAGGTCTGTGCTGAATTCATGACAAGTCCCAGACAATCTGAAGTGCTGATCCCAGAGGGGTGGGAGGGCTGATCTACTTATCAGCTGGGATAAGTGCTTCACCTCTCTGAAAATGTTTCATGTTCCAAGAGTTTTGGTAACTTGGTAGCACCTGAACTTCACAAAGGGCACCACAACCCCTACAATTTCTTCACCTCACTAAAAAGCCAGCAAAAATAAAGTAACTCCCAGAAGCAGGGCAAGTGTGCTCACAGACACTTGAGGGAAAAGAAAAAGGGATTTTGTTCCCCTTTTACACATTCATGTTTACTATAAACCAAAATTTTGGGGATAAGCCCTGCAGAGAAGGTGGGAGGAATACCACACTTTAAATACATTAGGAAAAAAAAATCAAAATATCAGAATATGGCTGTCTCCTAACAAATCCCCCTCAGTTATGCCCAAGTGTCAGCTGCAGAGTCTGGAATGCAATGAGGCTCCCAGCCCTTACCTCTGGTTACGTTCAATCAACTCACTGATCTTCTCATTCTGCTCCTCAATCCGACTGCTCTTCTCAAAGATCTCCTGCTTCAGTCTCTCATTCTCCTAAAGCACAGCTCAGCATCAATATTCAGCTCACTCAGATTTCCTTGCAGCAGCTCCTAGACCTTTATTTGCACAGAGGCAGGACAGTGGTGAGGCTCATCCCTTCTGTGGGAGCAGCCCAGGGAGGCACCTGCCACATTCAGCAGAATCCTGGCACAGGACAGTGGCTGCCAAATCACATTCTGGAAAATATTGTGTCTGGTTGACTTCTTTACCCACAAACCTCAAGTTTTTGAGGCTGCTGCTTAGGAAGGCTTCAAAGCATAAAATTAAATGGTGAATAGCAGAAGCAGGTGGTTTCTACAATGTGAACTTCAGCTGAAGGCTGGGGGCTAAATCCATAGTGGCTTGAGAAGCTGAACTTCTCCTACACAAACCTTTTGTCAAAGCCCATTAAATACCCACAACTCTGACTCAGAAAACACCCAAACCCCAAAATGCTGAGAGGAGCTTTTTGGAGGGGGAAAGAGGGATGGAAATCATTCTAAGTCTCATCCTCATTGTGACCACACAAAACCAGAAGCCATGGGAGGCTGGACATTTGCTCTCCTTAGGGATAATGAGAGCCCCAGGTGCTGTGGCAGTGACAGCAGCTGCCCATGCTCACCTGGATGATGCGCTGGATGTTGCTCATGATCATGGAGGCCTCCATGGTGACAGAGGAGATGCCAGGCAGCAGGGAGCTGCTAGCACTGCTTTGCTTCTTCAGCTCCTCCACCTGCAGGGAGAAACCATTCTTAAGCCATTTGAAATCAATTTATGGGTGTAGGTGAGAGTCAGACATGTGCAAAGAGGCATTTCACTCTTCCTTCTGCTCAGCTGTAGGGAACAGGCACTGAATCAAGCGTGACACCTCCCAGAGGGCAGGGAATCCCCCAAGCTATGCACCACATGATATTCAAGACATTAAGGCAGCACTTTTCCCCAAGCCTAAGCTTTGTTTTTACACAGCAGCTGAATTGCTGCCACTTGAAGGTGTGATAATATTGGAATTTTACTCATTTACTGTATGCAGGCATTTAAATAGAGCCAACTGCTCTCAGCACACCTGGAGAGTAGAAATGTCCTGGGCAGCCAGGTGATCCATTTGATCCATCCCTGGGCAGCCAGGTGATCCATTTTGCCCAGCTGATCCATTTTACCCATCCCTGGGCAGCCAGGTGATCCATTTTACCCATCTGATCCATTTGATCCATACCTGGGCAGCCAGGTGATCCATTTTACCCATCTGATCCATTTGATCCATACCTGGGTAGCCAGGTGATCCATTTTACCCATCTGATCCAGTTTATCCATACCTGGGCAGCCAGGTGATCCATTTTACCCATCTGATCCATACCTGGGCAGCCAGGTGATGCATTTTACCCAGGTGATCCATTTGATCCATACCTGGGCAGCCAGGTGATCCATTTTATCCATCTGACCCATTTTATCCATACCTGGGCAGCCAGGTGATCCATTTTACCCATACCTGGGCAGCCAGGTGATCCATTTTACCCAGGTGATCCATCTGATCCATACCTGGGCAGCCAGGTGATCCATTTTATCCACGACTTTGCTCACAGCCAGTCGGATTTCAGTGTTGTGCTGCCGAGCTTCTGTCATCAAAAAGGAAGTGACATCTCCAGGGGCTTGAAGGGAAAGGAGAGAATTTACAGTGACAAGGGGAAATACCTGCAGGGACACAGCAGAAGCTGGCTAGCATGAAGCCTGCCACCAGCAAAGCCCAGAAATTAAAAGGACATGGTATCTGGAAAATGAATAATGTAGGTATTTCCCAAATAAACTCAGGCAGGTTTGAGTACAGGAAATTCTTGAGCCATGTGACAGCTCAGCTCAACAGCAAAGCCCCCAGACACACCAGAGCAGCAGAGGGACAATCAAACCACAGCAGTGAGGGTCAGCTTCTGCAAAAACAGGCTCCAAGGAAGGCTCAGTTCACTCAAGACTTCACCAACTGGGATGACTCAATGGTTCTTTCAATGCCTTTGGTCCTTCCTAGGTTTTGCCTTTTCCAGTTCAATTCTCTCCCTGGCTGGTAGTTTTAATTATAACTGGAAGCACCATCTACCATTCCTTTAGTAATACCCAGCCTTAGGAAGACACAAATTCCAGCCCCTTTCACACTGCACAAAGCTCTTCAAGGTAAGAAAGAGATGAGTGTTTATTGGGAAGTGCTTGCCCCTATTTGATATTAAAAAATAAGTATTTGTGAAACAGCAGAGTGGTACCACAACCATAAATCATCATCACCAGCTGTTTATGCAGGAGCTGCAGCCCTCTGAGAAGCAGATACCCTTTAAAACATACCTTGGTAAGGAGCAGGATACATCTGACCCACAGGCTGCAGTTGAGAGGCAGATGCAGCAGTTTGGGGGTAAGCAAATGCCACTCCTGGATATGCCTGGCAGGACAAGTTCAAGAGGTTAGAGTGTTTTGCTGTTTCCCCATGTCCTCACAGTTTCATATTTTTTGAAGCCCAAGAGCAAGGATGATGTTTGGAAAGAAAAAAATCCAAGAATTAAGGAGTGGGAAAGTCAAAATACACAGGAGTCATTGTGAAAGGAAAATAACACTTCTTTTGAGGGTTAGTTAGCTCCCACCTTGACTCAAATTTCAGCAAAACTGTCATCCTACATTTGTGAGAGTCAGATCAGCATGTGAACAGCTCCCTCTGATGTTAATTTGAACACAAGGTTATTTCCTTAAAAGGGCTCAAAAAGCACAGCACAATTTGAGTGCAACTTTACTGCTCATTGCTGAGGAACTTGAAAGTTTTATTTGTATCCACTACAAAACCAGGTATTAACAAAGCCTGGTTCATCCTTAGTTTAAGAACCCATCACAAACAGAAAGTAAGCCCTTTTGGAATAAATTTCAAGAGGCATATGGTGAAAACCTGAGAATGCCCAAGAGTCACAGGAAACAGCCTGGAATTCTCACCCTTATTTTGAAGTCCTTGCTCCCAGCAATGGAGAAGACTCAGGAGAAAGGACAGAAGTGCCAATATTCTCCTTGATTTCATTTTTAGTACCTGAAAGCCTTGTGCTCCTCCAGGCAGAGCTGAATGGGGCTGGATCGTTGCAGGAATTAAAGCAGCAGAAGATACTGAAGGTGCAGCACCAGATGCTTGAGGTACTGAAAGGGAAGAAATAAATTCAGCAATGCTCAATAAAACAGCTCAAAAGAATTTAATTCACACAGTGTGAAATGGCAAAAAAAACCCCATCAACAACCAAACCACTGAATAGGCAAAAGTTTAACAAAAGCCTGTCTGCAACCTTGTGAAAATTAAATCCAGTCAAGCAAATGATAATGGGTCAAGAAAAGAGTAACTTTCACAGAAATCCCACTTCTGGCTCCACTTAAACAACCTCTTTTCATTCAAACAGAGAGAGCTCTGAAGTTCACTGACACAAGGTGTGACTCAGACTGACTCTGAGGGCTGCTCAGCTGACCAGCAGCTGATGTGACCATTCCATCATGGGAAGGCACATCCAGCCCCATGCTGCCCTTCCTCCACTTGGATTTCCATCATTCCTACAAGTACTGTTCACTGGGAGAGGATTTGTAACATTCCATTTACAATCCCACAGCCAATCTCAGTGCCCAGTGACAGGACAGCTCAGGCTCTTCCTCAAGCACAGGACCACAAGGAAGAAACACTCCAAGGATTCTCTTGTGCTCCAGTGGCTCAGCAAGCCTTATCAGAAGCTTCCAGCTGATATTTCAGCTCCTGGAAGGAATCCTGTGTTCCCCCAGCCCCCCTGGAGTGGAAAGGGAGTGCAGCAGCTCCCCAGCACGTTACCTTGTGTGGACACTGTGGGCAGCACTGCCTGGGCTGGCTGGGAGGGTCTGGTTGAAGCCACTGGTTGTGTTGTCCCTCTCAGAGTATTGGGATCCTAAAAACATTTCTGCATGTTACAAGAAACACCAAAGAACAAGGCCCAAGGTCACTTGAGACAAGGTGCTACCCCAGGAACCCAAGTGGGACCTTTCTGTCACAGAACCAGAGCACATTTCCCTGGACAAGGGCAGAGCCACTGCTCCAGATCCCACTTCAAGCAACCCCCAGTGCAGGAAAAGGAGTGAAGGAGTCACCCTGCTGTGGCTGATACCTCTATTTCTGAGTCACTGGAGTCCAGCTGGCTCCCTGCTGTCCCAGCAAGGAAAGGCAGCATGGGCTGTCCCATTCTGGCCATCCGAGAAATCAGCTTTGCCTTTGCCACATCTGGGTTCTACAAGAAACATTTAGTTACTCTCCCTTTGTCTCAGCCCAGGCTTTTGGGGTATTACAAACACTTCTAAATCTCAGACTGAATTTCGACTCAATTTTTCAATGGTTGTGTGAAAATCTGGTCTTCAAGGACCAGGATTGTTAATCTGGCTTGTTTTATACATCCTCTTTCTGGGATGACAGTGCTGTCACTACAGAGGAAAATCTATCCCTGCACAAAACACCAACAAGAAAATGTGTGAGCTCAGGAAGCTGCTCAGCAGCTTTTTCTGTCTGGAGGCACAAAGTCTTCTCATGCAGCTCTATAAACTGTCTGGACAGAGGGAGGGACTGGCTGGTTAGGGGCTGGGAGCATGAAAGGAGGACAGGCAATGGTCTGAGGTGGGAGATGGTCTCAAATGATCACTTAAAGCAACTCAGATGACTGTATGCAGCTCTGGGAAAGATGATTGTCCATGACTGCTGTTGCAGAATGACCAGAAACTAAAGGAAAAGCATCAGCACAGGGAGCAAAGTGAAAAAAGTTGTTTGTTAGACTTGTACTCGACACAGGGTCGAGTATCCCAATGCCTTTGGGATGAATATCCTAATGAATATCCCAATGCCTTTGTTATCTATTTTAAATTTATCCATTTATCTTGAAAGACAACCAGCCTTGTGAGCATCCACATGGTCAAAGTCACTTTCATTTAAGAGTAGGAACTGGGGCTGGGGGTCCTCAGGTCCTGGTAATCACAGGTAAGGTTGGAAAAGATCTTTAAGGTCATGGAGTCCAACCATTAATTCCTACAAAATCAAGGCCCTAAGCTGCTGTAAGGTGAACATTCCAGTGTCTTGCATGATGCTCACTTTATCTTCAGCAGTACCCAATGCTTAAAGTGCAAATAAACTTCTCTAGTCAGGCTTCAAGTCAGGAGAAGGCAGCACTTACTGCAAGCTGCTCACTGATGGAGTTGGACTTGGCCCGGACAGCTGGCTCCCTGCAAAGCCAACAGGAGGGGAGATCAGCCAGGAGCAATTCAGGAGCCAACACTCTGGATTTATAAACACTGTTAAATACACCTCTCCCTAGGGAAGTTGCTTTCTCACACCATGAGCATTTCCTTTAGCCCACACTTCTGGAACAGTCTTTGCAGTGTTATCTGTAGATAAGCTCAGGACACCACTGTGGCCCCTTGGAACAGCTGATTATAGCAAGATAATTTTGTTGATTGCTTTAACAACCATGTTCTGGTATAAATAATTTTAACCAAGTCCAATGAACTGCTTATGGCAACAAGAGCAGCACTTGGACTCCCTAAAAAGGGTGATGACCCCTTTAATTTCAGGAACAGAACTATTAGGAATAGAATTATTAAGGTTGGAAAATACATCTAAGGTTGAGTCACCAACCACTAACCCAGCCCCAGCATGTTCAGCACTAAACCCCATCCCCAAGTGCCACATTTGCATTCTTTGAACACCTCCAGGGATGTTAGCTCCACCCTGGGCAACCTGTGCCAATGCCTGACCATTCTATCAGTGGAGGTTTTCCTAATATCCACCATAAACCTCTCCTGGAGTAACTTAAGATATGATTTCCTTTCCCCAGTAAATTACCTGAGAAAAGAACCCAACCCCACCTGGCTACACCCTCTTTTCAGGGAGTTGTGCAGACTGAGAAGGTCCAAACTGATGCCAATGATATCAGCTGAGACAGCTGCTAGAGCAGCACCCACACAGCTCAATCCCACTGGATCTCAGGAATGCTGGAATGATTTCCTTCACTGGAGCCCATCCCAACTACTTTAATTTGGAAGTCAGCACTCAGGCAGAAAATTCCAGCAAGTCCTGTTGGCAAGCTCTGCTCTGCCACATGGAGGGCACTGAGCTGGCACAGGGACCCCACATTTGCCAAATGATGTATCAGTGCTGGTGGGCACCACCAGCACTAACACAGAAAGCTGTTCAGGCCATGCTGCCTCTTACCCAGGCTTTGGAGGGATGGTGGAGGGAGGCACTAAAGCAGAGTCTGAGGAGAAGCCATCTGAGCTGGGAACTGGAGAAGGTGCAGGAGAATCCCTTGAACTGACACTCAGCCCATCTGAACCAGAGCTCTCCTTTGCCAGCTTCACCTTAAAAAGCATGAAGTTAAAAAAATATTTTTGTTTTCTGGGTTCCTGTAAAAATTGCCATCAATTTATTTGTGATGCCACCGCCTGTGGAGCTCCTGCACTTCAAGGAAAAGCAGCCAATTGATTCAGAGCTGGGGAAGCTGAGTCTTTACATCCTCTCATTCCTCCCACAATATTCTGTTTTCCCAAGTGACTCACAAATAAGACAGCTAAAAGATCCCAAGACAGTTACAACAGACAAACAGCCTTGAGGGATTTTCTGGGTTTAGGGCTCTTTTTTGGGTTTGTTTGTTTGAATTAAAGATACACATCTTGCTGAGGTTTCTAACAGCTTCTGAGCTGGAGTTCTCACACCACCAGCAGGCTGCCCCCTTGCAGACACAAAGCAGATGGAAACCAAACATGTGGCAGGAAACACTCACCCTCCTGAGCTCCACCTCAAACACCAGAGTGGAGTCTGGGGGCACTCGAGCAGCCACGCCCTGAGCCCCATAGGCCCAGGCTGGAGGAATGATGAGGAACCTTCGCCCTCCTTTCTTCATGCCCAGCATTCCTTCTTCCCAGCCCTTTGGTGTGCACAGGAAACAGAAGAGAGAGCCACATTTAAATCAGTGACATTATTTACCCCACAGGTTCGAAAGCATATAGAGATTCTTGCAAAATCCTGTTTATTTTCAATGTGCAGCACTAAACCTTTGTCTTGCCACAAATCCTGGCAGCCAGTTGTAAATCCCAGTGTTAACTTGAGAGTAAAGATGCAGCTGCAGCACACAGTGGCAAACTCACTCAGTATTCTGGGGAAGAACTGGACTCCAAAGAGATCTGAATTGCTCTGGTTAGACTTACAAGGCAACCAAAGAATATAGTTGTAATGAGGGACATGAAGTCAGAGCAATGCAAACTGCCCAAGGGATGCCAGCACTGAACAGGATGGCTCAAACAGCCAGGCAAAATTAGTAAGAACAGGATAAAACAAAGTAGACAAATAGCACACCTTCAATAAAAGACAACTTGTAACAGGTCATACTTGAATTATACAGGTCATACATGAATTACTCAGGTCATGGAAGTGACCTGAACAAAAGCATCTCTGACTCAAACCCTGATTTTATGGGATAACATAAGGGAGTATCACAACACCTGGATGAAAAATTGTTTCCTTTAGAAATAGGGTTCCCCAAGAACAAGGGAGTGGATGAAATGACTTCTAGGAAAAACAAAGACAATAAAACCCCAGCTCCTGGAAACAGAAGTTTCCTTTTTACTAAAGAGAGCAACTCCTGTCCAACACTGATGTTGAAAAGGAGACTGGGCTCTATTGTGCAAAGCTTGAGTGAGTCACTGTCACAGAGTGTTTGCCAATAAATGAAACAGAAACAGCAAGTATGAATCCTGAACAAGATCTGCAGTAACACAAAGCTCTGAGGCTTGAATTATTGTGATGAAAGTGCCAGAAGTTGTACCTTGATGACCTTTCCAGAGCCCAGCTTCAGCCGCAGCAGCTTGTCTTTGTTAACATTAGAGTCAAACACCTGAGAGTTGAACAAGAACACAAAACACATGGATTTCCCAACTGCTTCAAGATTCTGAATGCTGCTTTACACATTCCATAAACTCCTAGAACCTCTGGCTAAATGCTATTTCCCATCCCACTGCTATCAAAATTAATTCCCAGCCATAAGAGTGAGCTTTAGTTCATTTCTTGAAGTACAATTTCATGAAGTGAATGATAACTGGAGACTCAGATTTGCTTTAGGACAGGGCTGGGTCAAGCAAAGCACAGCATTAAATATTCATGTGTGAGAGAGCCCACAGAAGCTTAAAAGCATTTCAAACACTTTCCCCTGAACATAACAGAATAATAGAAATGTTAAGGTTGGAAAAGCCCTCTAAGATTACCAAGGCCAACCATTCCCTCAGTGCTGCCCTGTTCACCACCACACCATGTCTCAAGCACCACATGCAGATGGACTTTGAACATTTCCAGGGATGTGACTCCACTGCTGCCCTGGGCAGCCTGTGCCAATGCTCAACAACCCTTTCAGTGAGGAATATTTTTTGTAATAGACCAGAATCCCTTGATATTCTATAGGCAGTACAGATGACCCCACTTACAGTGCCCCAAATGCCCAGAGTACACTTTAACATCAACCCCAGTACTATGGTGGATGAGCAGGCTCCTGCCAGGACTGTCCCACTCAGCAGTGGGAGGTGGCAGAGGTGTCCTTACCTGTCCAAGGCCGTTGTTCTGGAACAGCCATCCTGTATAGGCAACCTCCAGGGAGTCTCCTCCTTCCACCCCCTGCCCTTCTCCCAGGAGGAGATCCTGGCAGAGGACTGAGTCCAGGGCTGGAGAGCTGTTGCACTTGGCAATGCACACCTGCAGAGGGAAAGCCTGGCAGTGTCTCTGGCCTTTCATGACAAGTCCCACTCATCAATCTGATGCATTCCTTGCTGTGCTGATCCAGCCCACATTAGAAATGCACTCCCAGAAACACACAAATCTCCTTGTGCTGAATGAACACCCTCTGCTCTACAGAACCATTGATGTGCAGCACTTGGGAATCCTGAGAAGCAACAGGCTCCCAGCCTCACAGAGATTTGCTTTAATGAACAAAATTCAGGGCAGGCTGCTCTCAGATCTGTCTCCATCACAGTTATGCACTCAAAGCTGAACTCCAGTGAAAACAAAGCTTGATTTACCCCTGCTGTAAAGCACCATCAGAACTGGCTGGCCCAGAGGGGAGCAGTTACCTGCTTACTGAAATCCACTGCTGCCTTTTCTGACTCAAACATGATGGACCAGTTCTGCCTCTGATCATCATAGAACGTGCTGTAATTGTTGGGCTGAACCTGTGGGAGAGCAAATCAGTTCCATCTTAGCCATTAAATGAACTCAAAACCCACATCCAAAAGAAGCTTAAAAATAAGAGCTACTGAAATAAGGCAGGAAGAACACTGCTGTTTACTGCCCAAGTTCAAAATTAGCCTTTATTTATGTGCTCTTTATCATGGAAGAATTATTATAACTCAAATATGTGAGCAAATATTAAGTGCTGCCTACATGCTGCAGTTCACACATGAAGGTGAAAGATTTCAGAACCTCCCTTGAAGCCTGGTTCTTTGATATGTACTGAGAATTTTTAAGTGAGAGTAATTTGCATGTCATAGTTTATTGTATTTAGGCTTCCAGAATCAGCTGGAGAAATCACTTCTTCCTCACTTCTAAACCCATGTATCAGAAGTGACTATAAAACCCATTAATTTTTCAAGAATGTGCTTATAAAAAACTAGAGAGCAAGGTCTAAGCTGGGACAGAAATTGCATTGTTTTAGAGTGAAATTTCTATCTCTCATACAAAGAAATTTGATGCCATCTGATGACAAGCTAAGAACAGTAAACCATCACATCAATTTTCTGTAAAACTGGCAGAAACCAACTTCCTGAGAGATTCCATTTTAGAGCTCACAATCTCCAGATTGTTCTCAACAGCAGGAAAATGCTGAGTGCAAATTTTCTGAGAGAAAACATTTCCTTGCTGTCATTTCCTTCTGCTTACTCACTTGTATTCTCTCAGACACTTAACTCCAAATTCTCAGCAAAACGAATTTTGCTGGTTTTATCCAGGGCTGCAACCCCCAAACATCTCTGTGAGCACAGGTAATAATTTACCTCCTACAGGAGCCTTGGTTTGGAAATCTCCTGAGGAGGTGTCAGCCAAAGGGAGCTGTCACAGCCTCTTGTGCAATCCATGAGGGGAACAGTCACACTGGGACACCTCCTGCTCTGTCACTCACATGTTTGATCTCAAAGGTTACAAGCCAAAGCTTAAGGAAGAATTTTAGAGCCAAACTTGTGTTTGGTGTGATCAAAAAAGGCTTTTCCAAGCCAGAGTCTCACCGTGAGCACAAAGCCTGGGTGGATCCTTGCAGAGGTGATCTGCTGCTGCTGGCTGATGTAAAGGAGGATCCTGTACTGGATTCCACAAGGAAAAAGAAGAAAAACAGGAGCTCAAAACCTCTCCAATTCTAAGGTGCTTTGTCACACACAGAGCCTAAGGCTCAGTATTTATTTGTCAAGTATATCACAGCAAAAATACTTCATACAGTTCTGTGACACTTATTAAAACTGATTTATTCTCAAGGGCTTTATTCAGCTGCAGCAACCAAGCAAGCAAACTCGTTGTTTTATAATAAACAACGTGCTTTAACTAATTCCACATTTTTCACAGTTACAGTGGAAAAAGAGGGTGCACTAATCCTTCCAGACACAGAACTCACCACACATGGCATCAAACCACCAGAGTCATTTAAGTTGGAAGAGACTGAATGATCCAAGATTACCCCCCCAGCCCTGCCAAGGTCACCACTGACCCATGTCCCCCAGTGCCACATCCACAGGGCTTTTAAACCCCTCCAGGGATGGGGACCCCACCACTGCCCTGGGCAGCTGTGCCAGGCCCTGACCACCCTTTTGGGAAAGGCATTTTCCCTCAAGAGGTTTGTGTGTGAAATCTTTTATCTTTGCATCAACCTATTGACACAACACACTGAGTTGGAAGGAGTTTTCCAAGTACTAAACAACACAGATATGAGCTTTATTGACATATTTGGCTCTACTAAACATAATTATTATGGAAATGTGTTTCCCTTTGTGCACCTGCACTGCACACAGCTCAGTGGTGAGCTGGGAGTGACCCAGTGACTGCTCCCAGCTGGATGTGAGACCCCACAGGCAGCCTGAGGAAAGCTGGTTCAGCTTTCTCCTGCCTGTCCCCCCCAGAACAACAGCTCAGCACTTCCCACATCACTGACTCAGGAATTCAGTTACCAAACTAAGATTTATTTTGTTCTTGCCGAAGAAGCAACTTAGTGAGACATGAATGGGGACTTGGGGGATATGAAACATCCCAAATACCAACACCAGGGAGGGGTGAGAGTTTTCAAAGTAGGTTTCAAACACACCAAGTTACTGGGCACCTCAGTTCTCTGTTCTTCAAGGAACACTTGGGAAAGAAAGATGCTTTTGATACTAAATAAACAGAACTTAAGCAAAGCATCTCTGTACTGCTGGACAGAACTTTCCTTTATATCCATTTCCATGTGTACAAATGCATGATCCATCTGTAAAAGACATTCTGAATAAATACCAAAATGACTGCCAGAAACACTGCAAACTATTTCAGGCACGAGTTGTAAGAGATCTTACAAACTCTCAGACTGCAGGAAAGGAAGATGTCACCATGGTGGGTGGCTGAGCCCCAGGAAAACCCAGGGGGCAGAAAGGCAGCAGGAGAACAACACCAAAAGCAAAACACCTGAGAGCTCACCAAAACACCATCTCACAGCAGTGAGCCCTCAGCAGGGCAGAGCCAGGGAAGGAAGTGTCTCTCACCTCTCTGGTGGTGTGGTTCCCCACTACAGCTGCTCCATACTTGCCTTGCTTCAAGTATTGCCCATTTGTACTGGAAGATAAGGGAGACATTCAGTGGCACAACTGCCCCTAAATCAGAATTCTTTAGAGTTCAGATCCCTTTTCCCAGGTATAAAATGTCAGGCAGTCTTGCTTAGCTTAGGGACATTCCTGCTTGCCCTCAGGCAAGAGCACACATCGTGGAGTGAGCTCAAAACTCCTCTCACAGATCCTGGGCTGAAACATTTCCCCATCACACAGTTTTAGTGCTCTCACTCTGCTCATGCCTCAATTCTCAAGTGCATGAACCACAGGCATCTGACAGAGCAGGATCCCAGCCCAGCAGCCAGGACAGAGCTCCCAGGCCCAGCCAGACCCAGAGCTCGCTCTTTATCTCAGAACTGCGCCACCAGAGCTGCAGCACAGCAACTGAAACTGCTCTTGAGCAGCAACTTCAGTGCCTTGCAGCATTCCCACCATGCAGACAGGGCTGAAAACCAGAGTCTCTTCCCATTTATGCAGGAACACTCCCCTCTGGGACCAGCAGCAGTCACTTACTATCGATAGGCGAGCACGGCCGTGGCCGCCAGCACCGAGGGGGCTCCCGAGGCTGCCGGCGCCTTCTGGGGCTGCCCTGTGGGGACACAGACCAGGGACAGCTCTCAGAGGCACAGCACGGGCTGGGGACACCAGCACAGCATGCCCCTGCCCACAGGGAGAAACAACCCCAGTGGGGAGTACAGAGAAATAAAAACTTGAGTTGCAAATCACCCAGGTGCAGGAGGAAAACACCCCTGAAGGAAGCTCAGGGAATTGTTTGCTCTGCTGCTCCTCACAAGGGTTCTCCCCACACACACACACACACGTGCTGCTGAGTGTGCTCCCCATGCTCAAGCCCAGTTACTCACCAGCTGCTGTCTGACCCTTCTTGGGCTGCTTTGGTGCAGTGAACTGGAAGAAATCATTTCCCTGGCTTGAGACTGTTTGATCCAGGCCAAAGAGAGAGGCTAATCTGGCTCTAGAAAGGGAAATAAAACCATTAAACCTTATTTAACAGGGCATTATACATAATGCACACCCTTAACTAGAAGTTTGATCAAATACAAAGTGTTTGCCATCACTTTGGGGCTGCAGGTTAAGTTGCTTTATGCTAATTAACCATTTAATTTTGAATAGGCAGAACTTGTATATGAAGATGCTGGGAAAGTAGCTAAGTTATGTTCCATTTCCTCAAAAATCAACTGAAGGCGTAAGAACTGAAACTACACAAAAAAATAGAAGTTACATTGAAGCAATGACTAGAACTAGCTTGACATAAAATAGCTGATTCTTACAATAGCCAAAATAATGAGTGACAGAGAAACCACCATTCACCTCCTGGAGTTTTTTTGTCTTTAAACGTCCAGGAAACAGATTCTCCCATTAAGTTTTAAAATGGCAGAAGCTCTCCCAGCTACGGGCAGAGGGTTTAATGCTGGAGGTTCCGTCAGGACACGTTGTTTGCAATTTCACTGCTTCAAGGCCAGTTCTACTCAATCTATTGCTCATATCACGGGGCAAGGGAATAAAAAACCAAAAGATGACACCACTGCCAGTGAATGTCCTTTAAAAAAATAACTAAACTTCCTATAGAGAGGATTAGTTTATAAGAGAAGCTCCTGGAAGGGGGTGTGGAGTGGAACTGCAGCTCTTGGAGCAGGAACAAGTCAGCGATCCAAACCCGGGATGTGCCGCACACAGCCCCGACCCGGGGGGGTCCCGGGAGCGGCCTGGGAGGAGCCAGCCCCGGGCATGGCCCCGGAGCGGCACCGCCAGCACTGCCCGCCGCTGCTCGCTGAACTGCGAACACCGAGCGCTCTGCCCCGGGACCCCGGAGCGGCTCCGCCAGCACTGCCCGCCGCTGCTCGCTGAACTGCGAACACCGAGCGCTCTGCCCCGGGACCCCGGAGCGGCTCCGCCTCCCCCTGCGGGAGGGTCCCCGAGCCCAGCGGGGTTTCAACCCCCAGAGCCCGCCCCGGGCACAGCCGGACCCGTCCTGGGCTGCCCGTACGGCGCTCCCGCAGCGGGTCAGGAGCGGGGCACAGCCTCGGTCACAGGAGGGCAGCCCCGGCCCGGCTGCACAGAGGACGGCCTGCCCGCCCTCACGGCCGCGGGCCTTCACCGGGGCCACGGCCCCGCGGCCTGTCCGAGCCGCCGCGCCCACCTGGCGGCGGGGAGGGAGTCCCGCCGCGCCCCCGGCGCTCACCCGCTGGCCGGGGACAGGAAATCGGCGTCGTCCTCCTCGGCCGCCGCGAACATGGCCAGCGAGCGCCGGGGCGGGGACGGGCGGGCGGCGGCGGCGCTTTACGGCCGGCGGCACCGGCACGGGCGGGGCGGGGCTTGGGCGGGACGTCACAGGGGGCGGGGCCTCATCAACGCAGCGCGGGGCGGAGGCGTGGCTTAACATCACCGAGGGGCGTGGCTTGTATTAACGTCATCGGCGGAGTTTTGATGGACACTCGGAAAGGGGCGGGGCTCCGTGGGCACGGCCGAGGGCGGGAACTTGGGGGGGGTTTATGGGTCCGCGGAGGGGGCGGGGTTTAGCGGCGGGGGCGGAGCAAGGCCGCGGCTCGTGGCGCTCGCGCGGTGAGTGACGGGCGGGCTCGGGCAGGTCTCGTGCCCCCCGCGCCCCCCACCCCATCCCGGCTGAGGGGCTCCATGGCCGCCCCCCCTCCCTCTCCTCAGGCCGGGACCGGGGAGCTCGGGCCGGGGCCGCCGGGGGTCCGAGGGGATGGGCAGCTCTGGGACGTGAGGGTGGAGGTGCGCGGTGAGCTCGGTGTGGGTGCCGGCAGCGCTCCCCGCGCTCCGGGGGAGGCGCTCAGGCCGGCCCTGCGGTTCCCAAGGTGACAGCGGGCCCGGGCTGCCCTTGCCGTGAGGGAGCCGTGAGGGAGCCGTGACCCGCCGGGCTCCGGGCTGAGCCGCAGGGCCCGCACGGCTCCGCTCAGGGCCCGGTGGGTCCGCGGGGCTCGGCCGGGAGGGCTGGGGACGCCCGGGCGCTGCTGTGCTCTGGTTCTGTCTCTGGGTACCCAAGGGCACCAGCCATGCGCTGCGTTCTTTACATCCCAATAGTTCCTTGCCTCTGAGCCGCCCCTCTGAAGCAGTTTCCCACGTTTCTCTCGCACCTTGATAAATACACCTTATTGTTGGTTTGCTTAATGAATTTTTTGTAGTCTGGTGTGGTTTTCCCCCTCTTGGAGAGCTGATATCTCTATGTGCTTTGTGAGACCGGCTGGCTTTAATTTCACCTTAGACACAAATGATGTTGAAATGCAGAAGAACAATGTGCAGGAGGTCAGAATGGCAATAAGGGCTGATATTTCCTGGCTTTGGGTGTTTGCTGGCACTGGTTGGAAGTTTGTGCTGTCAGTTACTGACTGGATGTTTGAGTCTTAGCAGGAAGTTGCCAGGTCTGTTGTGGAGCTGAGTTTGCAGTAATTCAGGAGTTTATTGCAATGATTGAGATATCAATGATTCCACTTCTAAATGAAGACGATAAAGGATATTGTTAAGCAGAGTATTGTTATCTCCTTTTATATTGCAGAATGTGTGATGAATTTAGAATGAAACCTTAAAAGGGTCAGCATCTTATTTCTGTTAAAGAAAACCAAAAGCCAAACCCGCAATAATTTGGTGTAAATTCCCAGTGGGAGTAGATTGTTCTCAGGCAGGTGGGCATGAATTTCCTTCCAATGCGAAATGTGCTCCCTTGGATGAAGGCAGTTTGTTGCTTTGGCTCCTGTATTTCTATCTGGATGGTTGTTAATGTAGTTTTGTTTTTTAAGTGCTGAAGACCCACGTGGCTCAGTCCCGGTGTGGTACTTCAATTTACATTTTTTTAGGTACAGGAATCACAGAATATCCTGAGCTGGAGGGACCCACCAGGATCATCCCTGTCCCTGCCCAGCCCCCCCAGCAGCCCCAGCCTGGGCACCCCTGGCAGCGCTGCCCAAAGGCTCCTGGAGCTCTGGCAGCCTCGGGGCCGTGCCCATTCCCTGGGCAGCCTGGGCAGTGCCAGCACCCTCTGGGGGCAGAGCCTTGCCCTGAGCTCAGCCTGAGCTGCCCTGGGTTAACTGAGGCCATTCCCTCAGGACAGAGCAGAGCCTGGAGCTGCCCCTGAGTGGGAGCTGCAGCCCCTGCTGATTTCTGCCCTCAGTTTCCCCTTCAGGATGAACAATCCCAGTGCCCTCAGCTGCTCCTGGTGTGGCCCTTTCAGACTCTTCACCACCTTCCTAGCCCAGTGTTATACCTCTGTATATTTCCATTTTTTTTTCTACTAGGATTCAGCACTGGCCAGTTTTAATGCCATTGTGGGAAAGAGGCTGTAGCAGCAAAACCTGCAACACTCAGCAAGCATCACATCTCAGCCACTTGCCCTTTTTTAATGTATGCTTTGTTTATAGTCCTCATTTGTATTTAAGTGTGCAGTGGGCTTGTGGTTCCACTCAGTTCCCAGGCAGAGGCCAATTCTTCCTGTTGGTGCTCAAACTCCAAGCTCCATAATGCTTACTAGTCCTGCTTTTTGTGCCCAGCTGGATGAAACGCTCCTCACAAGTGTTTATTAAGTTGATTTTTCAGTCTGTTTGATCTTAACTTGCCTCTGCTTGAGCCTGAGGTCAGCAAAGCTTTTGCAGGATTTTTCATGAGTAACAATATGGGATCTTACAGGGTAAGTTAACATTCAAATTAATAATCCCAATTCCTGTCATTTATGATGTAATGTTTCCTGAGGCTTTCACCAGCCTTTGGACTCTGCATTAATTTTTCCCATCCTTCATTAAAAAGGGGGCCCTGGGAATAATGTGTGAATGTTGCTGTTTAAATGAAGATTGGTTTTGTATCTCAGGATTTATTGGTGACTGCTCTGCTGTACATTACAAAATTAAAGTGATGCTTTTTGCTGCAAACACAAAAATTGTTGCAATAAGCAGGATTTTGCTCCTTTTGTTCTCCTCCCCCCCAAAAAAACAAGGTACTGAAAATATAAGAACTGGCAGGAGTTGCAGGCTCCCACACAACTTTGGGTTGAGAATGGAGGAATTTTTTACAACCACTTCCTACTCAGATTTGGCTGCTTTTCATATCAGATTTCTCATCTAGGCCAGGTTGGTAACCAAGCTGAGAATTAGGATAATTTCTGCCAGTAGAGAGGAGGAGTTAAATCACCTCTCCAGGCACTTTTGCATGTTTGCTTTTTTATTTTAAAGCTATCATCCCTGACACTGACTCTGACTTGCAATGGTACAAGGACAAAGTTTGTGGGGTTTTTTTTGGTTTTTTGTTTTGGAAAGAGGTTTGGGAGGATTTTTCACTTCACTTTTCCCTTCTCAATGTAACTTCAAGATTTGGATTAGTGAGACCCTGTATCCCTGAACCAAAGCTTAATGCCTGAGAAGGGAGGACATTGAGAATAATCTTTGCCAGTTTTACATTAGAAATAAATGACAAAATCTGCCATGTTCACAGGGTGAGTTTTGAGCAGGGCCATGAGGAGTTTCCTTTCAGCTGGCTTGTTTTCCAGTCAGCCATTAGGCCCAAGAGAAGACAGAACTTTTTATTCTTTGAACTAAATGAACTATTTTCTGCTTTCCTCCTTGGTTTCTCTGTTTGCTGTGCAGACCCCTCTACCCAAGAGAAAGCTCCATGGCTCTGCAGAGCTGCCTTCCCTGCTCTGGCCTGAAGGTCACCTCAAAGTTAGCAGGAGCCTGCAGCAGAATTTTGGGAAGTTGGGCTGAAGGACATTGCCAGCATGAACTTCTTTCTCCACAGCTCTGCCAGGAAATCACTGGGAGTCTTGGCAATTTTGCCTTAGGGAAGGATGAAAAAGACTCAATCTAGTTTATCTTGTTTTTCTCTGGAAAATCCAATCTTAGTTAATCCACTCCATTGCCTTTTGTTTCAATCTAATTTTCTGGAAATGTTCCCAATCAGGTCCTGGAGAACACGATGCCAGTGGTTTTTTCATTAACCTTTTTTTCATCTGAAAGCTGGAATCTGCTAATGCAGAGAATAATGGGACTAGTTATTGTAAACAAATTAAACTCCTATTTTGTGTACTTTCTAAAGCCTTTCATTTGTTGGTCCTGGAATTAGATTTTCCTGGTTTAGAAACCAATCTAGAAGTGGGAGGTTGTGATGAAATAGCTCCTTTTCAGTTTTCCTTTTTTATTTCCAAGTTTTTAATGTCATTTCCCATTCTCTTTTCTTCCCTGTGCTAGCAGTTCATATCTACAAGGGTCTCCAGCTGATTTCCAGTGGCACTTCAACAATGTGACTGCAGCCAGAACAATGGCTTTGCTTCCTGCTCTTTTCCTCTCTGTGGGTATAACCTTAGAAAAATCTCACATTTGCTGTATCACAGATGTAAACAGCATTTATCAACTGCTAAAAAAGTTGTACAAGATTACAAAAGTTGTGATCTTTTCCTTTTATCTAAGTGACTAGAGCAGTCCATGGTGGCTCTGGAGCACAGGCCAAATGCTCTGAGTGGTTGAGGCTCTTCTGTTCTCAATGCTTGCTGTGAATCCTGATTCACAAAAATCTCTCTCAGAAAACTGGGAGAAGACTGGGAGCAGAGTGGAGGTGTTCAGGCTGGAGCTCACAGTGAGTGCCCCAAGCTCTCCTGAGACTCTGGAAGAGCCACTTCACTCCCATAAAGCTTCTTTTCCCACACTTACTCATTAGTTATCATGGGTTCAGATCTCTTTCTCTGATGAGAGCTTGGAATATGAGCTTTGTGATATATTTAGCTGATCTTCTGGCTAACCAGGATAAGGAGAACCCTGGCAGTCTTGGCTGGTTTTTGTGCCTAAGCACTGCATCTCTTGGGGGAAGGAGTGCCTGGCAGATGCACTTTCAGACTTGTTTCACATTAGACAGAATATAATTGGCCCTGGCTCTGTAGGATTAAGAAGTGCTTTGAGGCCACCTGTGAAGTGCAGTGCTCATCCTGAGCTAATGGTGTGAGCAGACTGGCTGGCCTGCTCCAGAGAGCTGGGAAAAAGCTCCTGGAGAGGGAAACAGCTCCAGCCTCCTCAGGGAGAGACTGAGCCCTGGGACCCAGCTGCTCCTTGTCTGCTGTCTCTGATGGGTGGCTGCACTGTGCTGGGACAGTGACAGCAGCTCTTGGCACCCTGGCTGGGCTGGGAGCAGAGACCCCACCACTCACTGGCTTCCCCATTAACCTTCCCTGCTCCAAAAGCCTCCCACTAAAGAGGCTCAGGCAGCTCACTGGCACAGCTGCTCTGCATTTTTAGCTTTTACTTGGGAAGGAGAAGCACAAACGTGGAGCAGAGTCAGAGCTCCCATTGGAGCCATCCCAGCTCACTCTCCTGCAGCCTGGGGAGGTCACTGCAGGGCTGCCATTAGTGTGGCTCCATGGGAGGGCATCTCCAGTGGGTAAATCAACCCTTGGACATCAGTGATAAGGGAAGGGGGAGCGCAAGCTCCAGAGGAACACACCCAGCCTCGGGGTGCAGTGCAGGTGAAATGCAGTCAGTGTTGCAGTCTGGTTTTCTTGGATCCCGTGTTTGTCTGAGCTCCTGAGGACTAATGGATTTGACAAGAGACTGAGTCATGATTTCTGGGTTCACTGCCAGGTGAGTTTTATACAAATCAAATTACCACTGGCTTTGGTGCCCTTCATTAACTTGGGATAAGACATTATCTCAAGAGGATACTGAACTTTAGTGTTTCAGGTGGTGTCACGTGAGGCTGACCTGTGCTGGAGGAGCATGTTACAGATCCTGTGAGGCTGAAACCTGAACAGCTGCAAACAAAGTTAGCTGGGAGTTTCACAGCTGCCCTCATCTTCCTGTTATAGGCTTGGTTATACTTGTACAGCCATTTTTGTGCTCTTTTCATAAAAGGCACAGAGATATCCTTCTGTAGGGGTGGTAAAGCCTAATACACTTAATTCTGATTATTTTGCTTCTAGTTTAAAAACCTTTTGGCAGCAGCCTGACTTTCCTTAATTTTCTGAATTGCTCAAGTAAAACCCTCCAGGACATCACAGCAGGATCATGTGCCCTGCTTGTCAGTTGATTCCATTTTGTGTAACTCTTGCTTGAAACCACAGCCCCCACCACGAGGCCCCTTGTGTTGCAGCCCACAGCACAGCTGCTCTTCTTGCACTTTTTCTGCTTTGCCCTTTTTATTTTCCATAGCTGTTGTTGGCTCCAGCTTTCCAAGCAGAGGGGTCCCAGAGCCAGGACACTGCCAAGGTTTGTCCTGTACAAAAAGTGTTGAAGAATTTCTGCACAATTGGTTATTTATTTGCCTTGGGTTTTTTTTTCTCACTTCCCAATGCTCCTAAAATCTGTCTGATAGCTTTGAAAACATTTCTTCATGATGGGGCAAATGGAGTCACAGGGTGATTTGGGGTGGAAGGGACCCTAAAGCTCATCTTGTTCCCTCCCTTGCCATGGGACACCTCCCACTGTCCCAGGTGCTCCCAGCCCTGCCCAGCCTGGCCTTGGGCACTGCCAGGGATCCAGGGGCAGCCACAGCTGCTCTGGGCACCCTGTGCCAGGGCCTGCCCACCCTGCCAGGGAATAATTTCTTCCTAATTTCTTATGTAAACCTGCTCTCTCTTAGTTTGACTACTACAATACTTAAATACTAAAATAAACTAAGCTTGGTTTGTTGCAATATCCAGAAGGAAGCAAACCACTAATTTATCTGATAGAGACTTGAATGTTTGAAATGTGTTTTGATTAATGTGTTGGAAAGTAATCTCTGCAATGCACTTAATCAGAGAGTTCTAAAATCTCTTTGCATTTGTGCAAAGATCTCTTGAGGGAGACTCAGGAGCTGCTTCTGCTGCTTTGTGGATCTCTGTGTGAGCATCCAAGTGCTTGGTCTGGTCCTAAGCTAATGTGAGCAGTAGTTAATGATTAGCCTTTGATAGAGATAATGATGTGCTTGTCAGCATTATGTGAGGGTTGAGAAACTTTGATCACTGTCAGACTTGTTGCTTCTCTGGAGAAAAAAGCTCTGCTGGAGTTGGTAGATGGAAAACCTGTCTCTGGAAGAGTAAGTACTCAGCATTTTTTAGCTCTGAATCATTTCTGCTTTGGATTAGCAGCTTTGTGGCTGTCCAGGGGTTTGAAAATAATGAAAAAGCCAGCATTCAAAGCTCTTTCCCAGAGTGTTTTGTCACTCATAGAAAAATTGTTGATGGCTTTTGTTCTGGCTTGCCATGCCTACAGTCATGGCTCTTCCTGTCAGAAGAGTGTCACGAGGCCAAGGCTCTTTCAGAGATAAGTTCCTTTCCAGAGAATTGAGTTGATTGCTCTTTTCCTCTTCTTGATACTGGAGATCTACCTTGCTGAGATTGTATTTTCAGTGACTCAGTAATTTTAATAAAACCTCCAATAGTTCAGTTGCATTTTCAAAGGGAGAATGCTCTGTTCTATGGATTGGGGCTATGAATCTTTTCTCTGAACCCTTACAAGTATTTGCATTATTGCCTGGAAGCTGTTTATATATCACTGTGCCATCCACTTGCTGTTTGCCAAGATCATGGATCAAGAGTAGGAAGGTGCCTCTGGTGATGGATATTTGCCCTTAACCATCTTCCAAAACAGAGGTTGACTTCCTGGCCTTAATTAAAAACCCACTGGAATGGATTTTGCTGCTTGTGACCTGAGTTCTACCTTGCATTTTGCCCAGGAACAGCTTGAGGCTTCTCAAAACAACTGTTGGAGGCACAGAGAATTTGATTCTTGGCTGTGGTAGAACAGGTTCTTGTGTCAGGGACACTCATGGATGGTGCTGCAATGAACACACATCCATTTTTCCTCTGCAAGAAAAGGTATTTTTCTAAAAGTCAGTCTTGGGAGCTCTTAGGTCTTTAGTCAAAGCCTGCATTTCAGAGGTGACCCTGACAGGAGCTGGAAATCCCAGGGTGTCCCAGCAGGAGCTGACATCAACAGTGGCTGTTGAGGAAAGGTTTGACACAGGCTGGAACGTGGCAGCTCCAGGGAAGGGAATAGTTGAGTGGCCACCTTAAAATGCTGTGTGTGCACATGGACATGTTTCTGAGGGTAATTACAGACCAGCACCTGCCTCAATGTGAAAAGAAAGGAGTGAAAGGGAATTGCTCTGCAAGGACACTTTCCCATGTGTGTGGCTGTACTGGACATGGAGAAACGTGTGTGGATTGCTTAAACCAGTATGTGTCATGTCATATGTGTGGAATGGCCTCCTAAAAAATAACCAGGAGTTTTGGAGTGTGGTTTGCTTGTTATTCACATTCTCAAAACACCTAAAAGTCGCTTCAGAACTTGTACAAGTGTTGTCTTTTCTGAGCTAAGTCAGATTATAATGTTGAAAAGCAGCCAGAGAGGGGAAAATGAACTGTGTGAACATGGCAAGTAGGGTAAGATCTGGGAATCTCCAGTGAATCACCTGTGCTGGACTCCCTTTTATGAGGCCTCTAATAAACCAGTGCCGTCCATTTATGACTCTCAGGTTTATTTTACCTGCATGGGACAAAGGTATTTATGCTGTTGCAAGATAACATCTGTAAAGAGGCAATAACAGATAACATCTGTAATTACCTGACCTGGGGGTGCTGGTCAGCAGTGACTGACCATGAGCCAGCAGAGTGCCCTGGGGGCCCAGGAGGCCAATGGCTCCTGCCTGGGTCAGGGATGGGGTGGCCAGCAGGAGCAGGGAGGTCATTGTGCCCCTGTGCTGGGCACACCCTTGTCACGGACATCTTTTCATAAAAATCCTTTCTTTAGGAGTTTTCCTGTCTGAGAAGCTGTAGCTTCAGCAACAAAATGTAAACAATGGTTATCTGCTGCTGTGGAATGCAACAGGTGCATCTGTGATTGGTCTTGAGTGAATGTTTAAATTTACTGACCACTCCCAGCAGAGCTGTTCTTGCTTTCTGCCTGGACACAGAACTTTGTAATTACTTCCTTTTCTATTCTTAGCTTAGTAAGCTTCTAAGAACTTTTCTCTTTATTCCTATTAGCATAGTAATAATGTAATATATAGCATAAAATAATAAATCAAGCCTTCTAAACATGAAGTCAACATTCTTGCCTCTCTCTTCACCCTGAAAAACCCTTGGAAGCCCTGTGACACACCCTGAGTGCTGTGCCCAGCTCTGGCCCCTCAGCTTGGGAAGGACATTGAGATGAGAGCATCCAGAGGGGACAACGAGGCTGGAGAGGGGCTGGGAACACAAACCCTGTGAGGAACCCCTGAGGGAGCTGGGGGTGCTCAGCCTGGAGAAAAGGAGACTCAGGGCTGCCCCCATCACTGCACAGCTCCTGAAAGGTGCCTGTGCTCAGCTGGGGCTGGGCTCTGTCTGCAGCAGCACTGACACAGCCAGAGCACACAGCCTCGAGCTGTGCCAAGGGAAATACAGGCTGGATATCAGGAAGAATTTTTTACAGAAAGAGTGATAAAGTTGTAGAATGGCTGCCCAGGGAGGTGGTGGAGTCCCCATCCCTGGGTGTGTTTAACAAAGCCTGGATGTGGCACTGGGGGCCAGGGTTGAGTTGAGGGGTTGGGGCTGGGTTGGACTCGATGATCTTTAAGGTCTCTTCCAACCCAGTGATTCTGTGAATTCTGTGAGTTAAAGGATTCTCTGAAGTGTTCTTTGTCATTTCCAAAAGCAGTCACACATTATCCACATTATCTGTACATCTATATTATGTATATCTGTAGTTCCCATAAAACCTGTCAACAGTGATAACATTTTTTAAGCATGGTCACAGTTTTCTCTGTAGAAAGGGAATAATTTGGACTGTAACAAGTCTAGTTCTTGCTGTCAAAGTAATAATTTCTTTGTAAATTCATATTAGTTACTTCTACCACTAAATTTTCTTCATGACAATATTCTAAATAACAGGGCCATCATAAAGGAACATGAATACCAGTCATGTTCTTGCTCATTTAAAATGAAAATAAGAAAAGAAATCCTTGTGTAGCAGTGCTTTATGGCTTTGTTTTTAAAAAAGTGGCTGCCATTCATTTTTTATCCAGTTGGGTTTTTTTCATTTTTAATTCTCATTCTGTCATTTTTTTTCTCTTTCTCTTTCTCATTAGTTAGATCTTGAAGGTCTCTTCCAACCCAGTGATTCTGTGTGTGATTTCTGTGTGTGATCCTTCCCCTGTATTAAAGGCCCACTAATGCACTTCTAGGACACATTGAATTATTTTGGCTCTGAGGAAACTTGTGCTTCCTTTCTTGGGAGTGCACTTTTTGGCTCTGATTTAATTTTGTGTCTCCTGAGATTATTTCACAGTTTCACAGGGTTTAAGGCTCAAAGACACCATGAAATCAATCTGACCAGAGCTGTTTATGCTCTGTAACCTGGTGTGTTCTCACTCCAGCCAAGCATGGAGCAATGGTTTGTCAGGATCAACTTACAAGTAGTTCTCTGTCTTGCATCCTGACATATCTGTCATTCCTTGGAGGTGGAGTGAAGAGCCTGAAGAGCCACAAACAACAATTTGTGTCTTCATCCTGTGGACAGACACGTTTTTGTGGGAGACAGGTTCCTTTCCATGGGTACAAATGGTGCAGGAGGTGTTGAATGTGCAGGAATCTGGATGCTGAATTAGTGGGCATGATAAAGAACCTTGTATGCAAATGGTGAGGGGTTTTGTTTTTGTTTCATTTGGAGAGAAAACTTCTCCCTTCATTTAACAAGTGCCTGTTGTAGGTAGAGGAATACAAGCTAGAAGCTGTTCTTGATTAGGGCACATGAAATAGGAAGTGAAATTCTCTGCTAGGCCTGGTTTTTCTAAGGAAGCAGAAGTTGTCTAATCTTACAGAACACACATCTTGCAAGGGGTTCCAAATATTAATATATTTTTATATTAAAGAGTTTTTGAAGAGTATCACAAGGCTCAGGACTGTCCCATTTGTTCTCAGCAGGATGGTTCCTGCTCTCTGGCCATATGGATCACATCTCCCTGGTCACCATTCCTGTGTTTGGTTGTGTAACATCTGAGCAAAAACCACCACTGAGGATAAGGGAGTATCTGTTTATTCAGGAATTATGTAATCTTGGAAAAAATTGGTCACATGGCCCTCTTTTCTCTCTCCACTTCCTGCTGCTGTCCTGTGTCTCCTCCCTGCTCAGGATCCTTGGTTGTCCTCAGCTGAGGAGTGAGTGCTGAGAGTTTTCAGCAGGAGCTTCCCAGGTGGCTCCTGACTGAGCCTCACCCACCCTCCTGCTCCTCCATCTCAGCACAGCTCTCACTCCCCTGGCCTTTGAGCCATTCTGCCTTATCTCTGCCTAAACTCCCTCCCTTCCTGCCAGATTTCTGCTCCCTGGGTGCTCAATCCTGGGGATTTGTGACCTGGATTTGTGTTGCTGTGCCCCTGATGATGTGAGGGAGGGAGGTGAAGATCTGCTGGTGTGGCCTGCTGCTCTGCAGACCTGGGCTGGCAGCTTCAGAAGGCTCTGAAGTGCTCCTGGAGATGCTCCTGAGGATTGCCTTTGATGGAAACCTGTCAGTCCTAGCTCTGAATTCATGCTGGCCTTGGCTGTGAGGAATTTTGGTGTTTGCCATGCCTTCTATCCTGGGTGTTTAATAAAGAAATTTTGTAATGTGGTGTAGCAGTTGGTCTGGGCTAAAATGTAACACCACAGTGTGGCATCCTGTGCCAGTTTTGGTGTCTCTGGATTCTGTGCTGTGCACAGAATCACTGTGGTACAGCATCTCTGCTTTGGCAGCTGTGGGACTGGCACCTCAGCTCTTGCATGTCCTGAGGTGCCTCAATTCTGCCCAGAAATGTCTGAGCTCTTGTGTGCCAGAAAGGGGACAGGTGCCTCATCCACCCAGACAGAAAGGGGAACAAAGGACAGCATGGGGCAAATAAGGGATCCAAAAGGCTGATGGAGGAAATGAAAATGGGATGGAAAACCACTGTCCATGTACAGAATGGAGGAAATTGTGCTCTTGGTGGGCTTGAGCAGGACAAGGCACTCCTGAGTGCAGAGTGGATGTGCTCTGGCTTTGACATCCCACTGACATTGCTGTCCTTGCTGGTTTTGCCCAGAGGGCAGAGCTGGCTGGGGCTGTTCTCTTGGAGAAGTGACATGGAAAAGGGGGAAGTTTTGTGGCAGATGAACAGGGAAACTGAAGTGTGTGAGAGATCCAATCACCTTTTAATTGGCACCTTGTCACTATTCCTCTTCAGAGCCTGCTGATACAGCAGTTCCCTTTATGAATACAATCCTGGTTGGCATTTATTGGCAATAAAAGCAACCTGTGGTTGACATGTCTGTTCCTGGCCAGTGCACAGGTGACCCCAGGCCAAGTGAGCTCTGCTTTCTTCCCTGAGCTCCACTTTGGGTTTGCTTGGTTTGTTACAGTCCCTGGCTGGGGTTCTTCAACACAGCCAAGGCTGGAATGTGCTCTGACCCTTGGGAAGTGTCCCACTGGGGACTTGAGGTTAATTTGGGCTCATGCAGGTTGAAAGTATTTGTGTTTTACCAGAATGGGAGCAGGTTGTTGCTGAAAACTCCAGGTCAGGGCATTCTTGATGTTAACTTCTCCAAAATGATTTTGCTGTGCTCTGCCTGGTTGTCCTTTGTGCGGAGAAGTGTCCCTTGTGTGGAGAAGTGTCCCTTGTGTGGGTAAGTGTCCTCAGCCCTGTGACAGCCCCCAGCATCTGTCTGGCACCCAGAGCTCCCTCCCTTGAGCCAGGCTTCTGTGACAGATGTGCCCTGAGCAACATCTGCCAAACAGACTGTTTTGTAATCCTGCACCCCGTGGCATTCACAGCAGCTGCCAGACCCAATCCCAGTGGAATTCCTGGTGTCATGTCCTTCCTTCTGCTGTGCACTGGGCAGGGCAAGGAGTGTGCTGCATTTGCAGAGGCATGGCAATGATCCAGTCACATGTACCCAGTGCTGGACTCTGAGCCCCAAAGCCTGAGCTCCAGACCACTGTCACCACAGCAGAGGGCAGGCAGCTGTGCTGCTGCTGCTGTCCCATGTCCTGCCAAGAGTGGGGTGCCCTGGGGAGCACCTGCACATGGGGACCCCAAGATTTGGCCCAACAGTTGGGGGCACAGATCAGTTTGAGATTGCAGTGCTTCTTTCAAAGGAAAACATTCACTGGGGTGTGTGGGATTCCTGTGAAGATGAGGGGAGTTTCTGCCCCCTCCATTGCTGGATTTGTGAGGGACAGACTGAGGTGTGACAGTGCTGGTTCTGTCACCTGTTGCTAAAGATCCCTTATCTGTGCTGCCAAGGCAGGGGTTGAGAGGTGGCCAGCACAAGCAGAGGGGTGTTGGAGGGTAGAGTAGGATGGAAGAGGAGTAGGAATGTTAAGTTGGAAGGTGCCTTCAGTAATCATCTGGTGGAACTGCCTGGTCTCAGCTCGATGGAGGCAGCAGAGGATCACTGTTGGATCTCCATGCAGAGCTCTGGGTGCATTCCAGGTGTTTGCTCCTGGGCTGGGTCAGACTTCTCTGCAGAAATGAGTCCACAGCCAGGAGGGGTTGGCAAGGACTCCTCAGTTTTGCTTCTCACAAGGATCCTTTGAGTGCTCTGCTGTCTCCTGCAGTTTCTGTATGGCTGAGGAGAATGCTTGACCACAGGGAAGGCTCAGCCTGACTCCCCATTATTTTGTCACCTTTACACAGCTCTTGCCAGCATTTCTCAGCCTTTCCTGTGATGTTACCATGCTTAGAGTCTGAGGTTTTGTGCTCTGCAGGGTTGTTTTCAGCTGCCTTTCACTCCACTGGGCCTGTGGTTAACAACATGGTGTGTGCTTCACTTAATGAAGTTCAGTATATTGTCCTGTAAAGAACAATCTGTCCTGGGTTATTTTTACTTCTTGTTCAAAGATTACAGATTTCCTGAGGCGTCTGCAGAAGCTGGGAAATTAGGAATGACCATCCCCTTCTAGCAAAGCCTCTAACAGAGGGTGATCAGACAGGTTTGCTATGAAAACAAACTCCATCAAAGGGCCATTATTGTAGCCATGCTGAGAGGAAAAGCTCTGGCCCCTCCTCAAGTAATGGGGGCTGTGCTGAGTGCCTGTGACCAGCTTTGCTGGAGTTGTACAGCTGAGGAATGCTTTGATTCAAAGCAGAGGACAGGACTTTAAGGATTGAACATATGCTGATACTTCATCATCTTGTTTTAATCTTCATTTTAATTAAACATTAATTAATACATAGAACTGCATCAAGCTGCCAAATGATGTGGTGCAGAGTCAGGAAGCTTGTGTGAGCCAGCATCCCAGCTGGAATCCATGGTGTGGAGCTGGGGCACTGTTTGGGGTGTTTGCCATGTCTGTGGGTGCTGTGTGGTGTGACCGTGCTCACAGGGGTCTCAGATGAGGATCTGACTCCATGGTTCAGAAGGCTGATTTATTATTTTATTATATATATTACATTAAAACTGTACTAACAGAATAGAAGAAAAGGTTTTATCAGAAGGCTGGCTAAGAATGGAAAAGGAAAGAATGATAACAAAGGCTCTGTCTCACACTCTCTGCCTGAGCCAGCTGACTGTGATTGGCCATTAATTAGAAACAACCACATGAGACCAATCCCAGATGCACCTGTTGCATTCCACAGCAGCAGATAATCAATGTTTACATTTTGTTCCTGAGGCTTCTCAGCTTCTCAGGAGGAAAAATCCCAAGGAAAGGATTTTTCATAAAAAGATGTCTGTGACAGTGATGGCTCCATATGGAAGGGGCAGGCTGAGCCTTGGGGACACAGCAACATGGTAAAGAGAGGGACAAACACATTGGTACAAGAAACACAAGGATTTGGTAATAATAAAATAAGCAACTGATGGCAGCAGGAGGCCTGGGGATGGGTGTTTGGAGGAGCAGGAACTGCAGGGAGTGATTCTGCCTGTGCTGCAGAGAAGCTGAGCTCAACTCTGCCTTAAAGCATCACCCCCAAAGCTCCCTGGGTGGCTGATGTGGGTTTGCTTCATTCTCCTCCCACATCCTGCCTGTGGGGTTTGTCAGGATCTCCTTAATAAGGGTGTGTCTCATCCTGGGCAAATCCCATCAGCTGTGGGCACGGCTCATGGACTGCAGAGTGGTTTTGAGGTGCCAAAACTTTGTCATTGTCTCCAGCATGCACAGCAGTGCTGTCATGGTTCCAGCTGGGATCCTCAGTGGAGGTGAAGGATCTGTGTGGGTTTCTTCCCTCCCAGAACATGGAAGCCCTGCACATCATTTCAAAGCCCATTCTCTGCCTGTGCTGGGAGAGCTGGGCTCTGGCTGCTCCCAGCTTGGCTGCCTGTCCCTGCTCACTGCTCCCATCCTGGCATTCCTTCCTCAGAGGCTGCCCAGCCATTGTCTCCTTTTGAACCTGAACACAAGATGTTGTCTGCAGCCCTGCTCAGCTCTTTCTTTGCCCATTATTCTCCACTCCCTGCACTGCAGCCTCTGGCATCTCTGGCTGGACATTCTCCAGAGTGCCTGTCATCCTTCAGAACTCCTGAAACCTGTGGGTGGGGATGGCTCAGCCTGCTCTCAGGCAGACAGGGAGAATCACAGTGTCACACTGTGGGCTCTGCTGATCCAGTTTGAATCCAGCAACCTTCCATGATCAGGGACAAGCCCCAGGAAATCCAAATTTGTCCAGCCTCACCCTCAGTGTGTATTGGAGCTCTGGAGCTGTGCCCTCTCTTTCCCTTTATTCTATAAAGGGAATAAAAATTATCTATTCTATACATTATATTGCACATTATATTGCACATTATATTGCACATTATATTGCACATGATATTGCACATATTGTACATTATATTGTACATTATATTGCACATTATATTGTACATTACATTATATTGTACATGATATTGTACATGATATTGTACATCATATTACACATCATATTGTACATCATATTATACATTATTTATTATATTAATTATATTCTATTTATAATATATATAATAATATATTATTCTATTGATTTATTCTATTTATTATATAAACCCCTTCTGGTGTGTTGAGCTTTTGTGAAGCCTTAAACTTCTGGAAGAAGCTTTAGGATGAGACTCCAAGGTGGTGAGGCAGTACCAGGGCAAGCCACAGTTCTGCTGTGAGCTCACAAACATTCCTTGAGTTCTTAAAATAGCTCTAAGAGCTCCTTCTTCAGGAATTGTGCAAGGGAAACCAGAGGTGTGCAATTAAATGTGCTGGGCACAGCACAGTCCCTCCCTGTGTCTCAGTGCCAGCCTGGGGTTGCTGGAGCTGCCTGGGAGGGTTCCAGGGAGAATTTTCACACTGGGAAAACAGCAGAGTATATCTGTAACACGTGTTGTGCTGCACTACTGAGGAATGTGGTGTTTGTTCCCTGGCTCTTTAAAGTGTGTCTTTGCAGCCTGGTGGCATTGCTGTGTCCCTCAGCTGTGCCTTTAAGCAGCCCTTCAGCTCTGCCTGGCATCCTGCAAGAATCACAAGTCCACCCATTTGGAAAGGAAGCAGTTAAAGTGGAAAAGTTTGCCAGGAAATTGAATAAACTAAAAGCAGTGCTGAGGTCTCCTGATGAGGAGCTCAGTGGAGCCCAGAGCAGTGAACAGAGCTGCAGTGTCTGCAGGCTGCTGCTGCCCTCCCACTCCATTGACAGCACTGCTGAACAAAAAAGGGACTGGGCTGGGGACCACGAGCTGGGAGCCAGAGGAGCTGGGGCTGCCAGCAGCACTGCTGTAAGTAGAGCAACTCCTGGGTGCCTTTTCCATTCCTTCTCTGCTTTTTCTGTAGCATTCCTTTGTGTCATGCAGCACTGAGCCATATGGGATAATGTAAGCAACAGGTCTTTGCTTTTCCAGCTTGCTATTTTTAATAATTTTCCCTTGGCTTTCTCTCAGGAACTTTGATTTTAATTCTTAGTAAATATTGCCAAGTGTTTCTCACTTGTTCAGAAGAGAGGGAGCTCCTGACCTGTTCTTGCTATCAGAAATGTTGGTGGAGAGACTTTGGGTATGAATTATTCCAGCTGTTCTGAGAGGAGTCAGGAGGGTTCTGAGCAGGAGCCAGTCCTGTGCTGGCCACTGCAGCAGCACCCTCTCTGTGGGACAACAACTGCTCCAAAGGACACTGCAGACAGGGGTTTTTAGGCTCTGGTCCTTTTGGGCAGAGCCAGTGGAATTTTGTTTCTTGGGTTTTCTGATCTGGTTTAGGAAAGCTGAGGCAGTATTCAGAAGGGAAGAGTTGATGCTGTAATGGGCATTGATTTAGGGCTCCAGTGTAAATCCTGTTGGATTTCTGATTTGGAAAGGGGCTTCATTCCGTTTGGGACTTCAAGGAAGATCTGTTTGACACTGAGCTGATTGTAAAGTACTTCCTGGGAGCTTACTGGATCCTTCCCATAGTGTGTCCTGTTTCTGCATGTCCTGTGTTCCTGCATTGGAAGGTGTATTTTCCTTGGGATTTGCACAGGAGAAACTGTGATTTGCTGTGAATTTTGTGGGACTCTGGATGAACACAGCAGAAGGAATAGATTGGGAAGCTGTGGAGGGGGTTATGTGAATGGCAGTGATCTTTGGCTGAGACCTGCCTGAAAGGACTCTGCTCTGGCTTTGACATCTCATCTGATCCACGCCTTTACCTGCACTCGTGTGTACCCTGGCACCTCCTGCCTGTCCTCCCCTTCTCTGTGGCTCCTGGTGTGTGTGAGGTGAGGTGAGGTGAGGTGAGGCAGCACTGCCTTGGTGTTGGCTGGGGTGAGGGTGAGTCCTGGTGCTGACATTTTGCTGCTGCCAGATCCTGCTGCACCTGTGCTGAGCCAGCCTGGTGTGCAGAGCTGCCACGGTGGCAGGGCTGGCACAGAAACCTCAGAGGGAGCTGGGCCTGCCTGAGCTCCTGCTTAAAGACAGAGAAGTGTCCTGTGTGCAGCTCTGAGTCTTGCAGTTTTCCCTCAAAATCTGAGGGGTTGTGAAATGGAGGCTGTGGCTTCTCTCACCTGGGGTGACAGCACTGAGAGGGAAAGAAAGAAGCCCTGCAGGAGAATTTCCTCATTCCTCTCTCCTGTTCCACCCTGTTTGTTTTCTTAGGCAGTGGGTTACTGCAGAGCACAGAAATCACTGTGTGTGTGTGTGTGTGTGTGTGTGTCCCTTGTGGTAGGCACACCCTGGGGTCTGTCCCCTTCAGGTGTTCAGGGTACCTGAGCCTGAGGCAGCTCCCTCTCCAGGGCTCCATGCTCAGGAATCTGCTCCAGTGCCTCTCCCTCTCAGGGCAAACATATGGAGCAGGCAGCAGCCACAGATCAGTCACCCATTCAGACAGAAATACCTGCTGAAAGGCTGCCTTTGTCCAAGGCTAAGCCTATTTAAAGAATTTACAATAATAGAAGCTTGTGGGGGGTGGATTTTTTTCATTCAGGTATGGAGTCAGCCTTGTTAAAGCACCACTTTCTTGTGACACACAGAGCTCCACATCTGTCAGCTTATTTCTTAGGAGCTGTGCAAACCAACCAGGGATTTGCAGCTTGGAATATCACACACCCATTAACCTGCTGCTGCTGCTGCCCTATATATTGTTTCTTACCTTGAGACTTAGGTAGGGATCTCCCAGGTTGTAAATCAGAGCCTGATTGTCCACTGGAAAGGATTTATTTTTAAACAGAAATTTATCCATTTACCTTCAGTGACACAAAACACAGCTGAAATGGCTCAGGTGAGGTTATTTACTCTTAAGCTACTTAATACCCCATCCTTTCAGGGTCTCATAAAATGTCCTTCAGCATTGGGTGACTGCAGCAAGGGCTTGGATTTGGTGTTGGAGCCCTGGGATGGCAGAGTGGGAAGGAGATACCTGGGTGAGGGTCAGGTTTGCCCTTTGTAACTGTACCAAGGCACAGGCAGCCACTCCTGAACACCTGAGCATGTTCTTTGTTCCTCCAGAGTAAATATCCTGAAACACATCCACTGTTTCTCCCTTTCTGCAGACAAATGATGATTAGTGAGAGGGAAAGGAGTGGAAAGCTGGACACAGCCCAGCCATGAGGGCAGTTTTACCTGGTAACCAGCCAGGGCTTCTGTGGAGCATTTTGGAACCTGCTGAGCTTGGCAGGAATGTGAAATCCTAAAAGGAATAAATAATCATTGGACAGAAGCTGGTGAGGATGTTGTATTCAAAGGAAAAGCAATGGATCAGTCAATTGAGAGAAGAGGGAGGAGACAGGGACAGCTCCCATCTCTGCTCTGGGCCAGGGACAGGAGCCAGGGCACGGCTGGGGCTGGGCCAGGGCAGCTCAGGCTGAGCTCAGGGCAAGGCTCTGCCCCCAGAGGGTGCTGGCACTGCCCAGGCTGCCCAGGGAATGGGCACGGCCCCAAGGCTGCCAGAGCTCCAGGAGCCTTTGGGCAGCGCTGCCAGGGGTGCCCAGGGTGGGGCTGCTGGGGGGGCTGGGCAGGGACAGGGGCTGGGCTGGGGGATCCTTGGGGTCCCTCCAGCTCAGGATATTCTCAGGATATTCTGTGGGCTCTGTGATTCCAGGAGATTTTGGCTGCAGGAGAGGGGAAGTTCTTGTGTTACGTCTTTCCTCTCCCAGCACATTTACCTTTGATCCTCAGGGTAAAGCACTTGGGCCATTCTTCTTCCTTCCCTGATGCAAAAGACAATTTGAAGTTTGTGTGTTTTGGCAGAGGATTCTTTTCCCAAGTGTTTTGGGACTGCAGTTCTAGAGCCTGAACATTTCAGCTCTTGAACAGGATAATCTTCCAAGCTGTGCCATGTGGAAATCACACTGGGCATTCTGCATTGGTGTTCCATGGGCATTCCATTCCCTTGGTGAAGTTTTTCTGTGTCAGCCATTTTTCTGGTCTCAATATTAAATCAGGGACAAAGTGAGCTAAAAAATATTAGCAGAAATATGGGCAGGGAATTCATTCTGCTTTAGCCAGTGCCATTGGATTCCATGATTCCAAGTTACTGTCCAGGGGAGTATTGTGAGGTTGTCTGATGAAATAAGAGATGGGCTGCAAACTTCTGCACAGAGATGGAGAACACACCTGAGCTGTGGGTACCTGGTGTCCCTTCTTGGTGCTTCCCTGCATTATTTAATTTCTGTATTTGCAGGGTATTACTTCTGTCTTTCTCCACTTCCTCCCTGTCACTGCTGACTTTGTTTCCTTACCTTCCCCAAATCTTTAATTTCTCTCATTGCTCACTCCAAAGTCCTTGGATGTCCCTGTCATGGGGCTGCCCTGGCCCTGCTGCTCTGGGCCACCAGTGGCCCCTGCACAGTGTCACTGTCACACACTGAGCCAGCTCCACCACCAGGTGCCTTTCAGGGCTTTATTTGCTACTTCCAGTTCAGAAAGCTCTTCTAGAGTCTCATTTCCTCTCTTCAGTCTAAATATAGCCATGCCTACCTGTTCAAACACAATGCTCATTTTAGCTTAAAAAACTGAAAAACCACACTTGTATACTCTCCTGATGGTTTATGTGGAAAGAAGTCTGTATCTCATTTCTTTTTAAACTTTAATTTGATGAAGTGTCCAAGCTTTGTTTTTTATTTCCCTTGGTTTTACTCCAGTAGGACAGATGCTGTGCTTTCAGGACTGACTGGTATTCCCAGGTTATTTTCTCTCCTGTTGCTGTTTGAACCTGATGATTTTCATTTCCCACCAGCAATTGCCAGCCCAGGCAGTGCTGGGCCAGGCTGCAGCAGCCATGCCCACAGGTGACCAGAGAGAATATTTTTATTTATTTATTTTTAGTGTGTCCAGACATCCCTGATTTGTGGTAACCAGATTAAGGATTGGGACTGGCAGGCTCTTGAGTGTTTCTCTCACTGTGGGTAATGTGATTGCAGGGGAGATGTGGCAGTGTGAAGCTCATGGAAATGAAATTGGATTGCCTGTAGCTGTTGCAGACCTTTGCCTGACAGTAGGTCTTGTTCCAACTAACACAATTTCTGTGTTAAACATGTTCCCAATAAAATGCTTAACTGTCAATTAAGAGAAATCCTGTAATCTGCTCCTTTAGTAGATGCAATTTAAAGTGGTGCTTGTGATGTTTTTGCCTCTTGCAACACTGCTCTTGGGAAGGGGCTCTGGTTTTTTCCTCATGTAGATAAGAAATGTTCCTTTATGCTGATCTCAATCAAATGAGGCTGCAGAGGAACAAACCTCCTCTGAAGTGTGCTGCTGTGTGCTCTCTGTAGCCAGAGCAGGACCATGAGGGAGCTCCAGGAGTTGTCCAGAGGCAGCAGCTCTCAGTGCCTTGGAATATTTTCTCATGCAGCAGCAGTAGAGAAACCTCATTCTGTTCAGAAAAGGGCTTCATTGTTTGTTTGTTTTTCAGGGTCCCACTTTTCTATGTGCCTTTGTGAATCTCTGTGTGCTCAAGATGTCTCACCACATGAACAGCTCCACACTGCCAACCTCACATCCTCCTGAGCACCAGCACCCCACCAGCACAGCCTCAGGCCATGGGGGCCACGACATGATGATGATGGTGAGTGTGGAATTCACCAGAGAGCTTCTCCTTGTCTGTGTACAGAGTAACCTGTCCTCTTTAACACTGTGCTCTGGAGAGCTGCAAATGAAGCTGAGCTTTGGAAGGCAGGAATTCATCCAGGTTAAACCCAGATCCCATTGTGGGTCTTCTGGATGAAGGATACAGAGCAGGAATGGATTTCAGAGCTGGAGATCCTTTGGCAAAATTATCTTTTCTTGGAAAAAACCTTTCCAGCAGCCAGCCTGGTGTCTGCTCTGCAGCCAGCTAAGGGCAGAAATGCAAAGCAAGATTTTTTCCTGCAGGAAACAGATGGATGGAGTTCTCCAGGCTGGCAGGGGGAGCCCCAGGCAGCCCTGAGGGGGCTGCCCAGCAGTGTGAGGGGCTGTGCTGAGCTGTGCTCTTCCCTCCTGAACCCTCAGAGCACACTGCTGGGAGCACAGCAGTGCCAGGGCATGTGCCATGTTGGCATGAAGGCTGCATTGGTCCTGACTCCTGCTGCTCCAGCTGGCTTTGATTGCAGCAGGTTCAGACTTGTGCATTCTGGCATCACTGAGGCTTTCAGAGATCCTGGCAGAGTTTCCATGGAGGTGGCTGGAGGGTCAGTGTTTGTGTGGAGCCAGTTCTAGGAACTTTTTCAGCTTTTTCTCCTTTTCCTAAATACTTCTGGAGTGAGTTTCAGATTATTAAAACATGCCTGTTTATGATGAAATTTCAAAAGGAGGGGAGAGAGGGCACATTTCTATTTCATGTGAGTGTTCTCAGGAGTGGATTTTGCAAACCATCAGTTGGGGTTTGTTTGCCAGCTCTGTGCCTGAGGAGAGAACCAAGAATCTCTGCTTCTATTTCTATTGCAACCAGTGTCAGAGCAGGAGAGGAGAGCACCAGAACAGCCTTGGTGGGCATGGCCCACGTGGGGCTCTCAGTCCAGCACTGCCACTGCTCTCCTTGTGAGCTCTTCCCATCATCTCAGCTCAGTTTTGGCATCCCTGGGCCATTACTTTCCATGTAAATGTCATTTCTTTACAAATGTCAAGTGTTCACTGGATAGTTACAGGACCCTGCCCTGCCCTGCAGCTGAAAACTGTGAGTAATTGCACCAGATTTTGAATTCATATTGCAAATAAATCTGTCAGGCAAGGCAGTACATAGGTGGAGCATCTTAGATAACAGACTGAGCACATTTAATGTGTGTTTTCCCAATCCTCACTGGTACCAGGTAACAGGCTCAGGTTCACCTGAAGTTCTTTGCTTTATGTGGGTTTTGTTTTAAATGTAAATATGTTAAATTCATTGAAGAGATGAAAGTACTCTCTAAAAGGTGTTTTACAGTAAATTCTGCTCTGGGGAAAATGAGCTGATTCTTATAGATGCTGAAATGAATCATAATTCTGAGCTTCAGCAAATAACCTTAATTAAGCAACGAGGGAAGTTCAAAGAGAAGTTCCTCTTGCTTGGTCAGGACTTCCCATGTGAAAACCCTGTGTGCAGCTGTGCCCAAGACATGCCAAGCTGTTTTTACCTAGTTTGTATCACCTCCAGCTGCTCTGGGGATCTTTGCTCTTTCCCCTTCCCACAGCATTCACTGTGCAGGCTCAGGAGCCCTTGTTTTCACCCAGGGTAGCTGTGAAGTGGCTTTAGCTCCCTGTGTAGCTGCTTAGGCCTCTGTTTGCCTCAGGATATTGGGAATTCCATGGGGAGACAACAACTGGCACAGTGCAGGAGGGGACCAGAGGACTCACCTGTGCAACCTCACCTGTATCATCCAGACAAGGTCCAAGTGGGGAGGGAAAAGTGCCCTGTACCCAGTTCCTGAGGGGATGGGGAGCCAAGGAGGAGCTCCATGGGGACATCCCCAGTCCCTGAGCCCTGCTGATGCTGTGGGAAAAGGGGCTCCAAAGGCAAGGAGAAGGCACTTCCCTGGAGTCCTGTGAAGGACAGGGCCTCCTGCCCAGGGCTGCCTGAGGAGCTGGAACTGGGGCCTGGAGCATCTCATCCCTGCCTCACTTGTGTGTGTTACACCAGATCTGCTGCAGAGTTCCTTGGAGTTTAGGTGTGATACACCAGATCTGCTGCAGAGTTCCTTGGAGTTTAGGTGCTGACCAAACAAACAAATCTGAGTTGTTGTTCTGATACAAACCCCATTGCCACACCTTGCTTGAGCTCCTTGGGATGAGCTCTTCAGGCTCATCTTGGTGTTCTTTGTGTTTTGGGCAGGCCATGACTTTCCACTTCAGCTGTGAGAATGTGCCATTGCTGTTCTCTGGACTTACAATCAATTCTCCTGGAGGTTAGTAACACTGTCTTGTGCAGTCCAAACAGAAGGTTTGCAGGATCCATGTTTCAGGAATTTGTTACTCCTGCTAAAAGTCTGTGGACATGCTGTGTTGAATCTGGTCTAAATGACATCTGTGGGGTGAAAGAAAAATTTTTAGAGTTCAAGAATTTGGTTTTATTAGCAAAAGTGATTGCTGCTTTTGCAGTGAGAGTGTGGATGAAATTCCCATTTCCCTCCTGTCTGTGCATGCACACGGGGCCTGGCCGTGGCCTGTGCAGCACAGTTCAATCACACAGTGGCTCTGCTGCCATTCTCCTGCCCAGAGACAATGGTGTTTCCTCTCTTGTCAGAAATGGCTGGTGCTTTTGTGGCTGTCTTCTTCCTGGCCATGTTTTATGAAGGGCTGAAGATCGCCCGGGAGTGTCTGCTCCGGAAATCCCAAGTCAGCATCCGCTACAACTCCATGCCAGTGCCCGGCCCCAATGGCACCATCCTGATGGAGACACACAAAACTGTGGGGTAAGGGCTGCACTTCATCCTAAAGCAGGGCTCTGCAGCTGGAACTGGCACAGAAGGAACTTTGTGCAGCCAGTTTTGATCTCTGGAGAGCATCCTGGCTCCACACTGGGGTGCTGCGTGGCTCTGGAGGATGGGGGACACCTGGGCACCCTCAAGGATGGGGGAAAAAGGAGGAAAGCAGCAAGGAGCCAGATGGGCTTGGGGTTTTTGTAATGAACACATCTGGGGGTGTTCTGAGGAAGTTTGGATGTTACATCCAGTGACTCTGACAGAAAACACTCAGAGTCCTTTTGTTGACAGGTAGTTGTGTGCAGCACAGGAGCCAGTCAGCTGTTGAATGGGGTGGGGGAGTAAAAGAAGCTTGGCAAACTCTGTTTCTCAGCTAAAAGTGTGTCCTCCCAGCAAGCTGCATGCAAAACCACAGCTCCAGGTGCCAGGAGTCCCTGCCCAGGCTGGTGTCACCTTCTGTGCCACCCCACACCCTCCTTGCTGCCCTGGCCGCTTTCTCTTTGGGGATGAGCATTTCCCACCTGTTCCTTTTGCTGACTTGTTTGGGTTTGTGTTCCCAGGCAGCAGATGCTGAGCTTGCCCCACCTGCTGCAGACTGTGCTGCACATCATCCAGGTGGTGGTCAGCTACTTCCTCATGCTCATCTTCATGACCTACAACGGGTACCTGTGCATCGCCGTGGCCGCCGGAGCGGGCACCGGGTACTTCTTCTTCAGCTGGAAGAAGGCAGTGGTGGTGGACATCACAGAGCACTGCCACTAGCACTGGGGGTGCCTCTCCACCCCTCTGCTCCCTGCCAGTGCAGCCACACGAGGACTGGAGCATTCCTAAGCTGCCAAGAGAATCATGATAAAGAAAATCAACTGGAGTTCACTACAGGTTCCTGGAGGGGTGCAGGGATGTGAGGAGCTGGGACACGCTGCTCCCCTTGACTCCTGAGAGTCCATGGCAGCCATTCCTGGCCAGGATTTGCTTTATTCTTAGATTATGCTGTGATTGAAATTAGTTGGCTGACAGAACTGTAGAAATTATTTTAAAAGGAAAACAAAACCATTTTATTTTTAAATTGTAAATGCTCATCAGTGAGGGTTTAATGAACAGTAGGAAAAGATCAGTTGCCAATAATGTGTGAATGGCTGTTTTAATTTCGATTTTTTTTTTTTCAATGTGTACATAATGCCAGGGGAGGAGATTGCCCTGGCATTGTGGCTTTTGGGGCCAATGACACCTTTTGCTGTAGGACTCAGCCTCTGAGGAAGATTTGGTGCTGCACATCAGACACATTCAGGTGTGTCCTGGCAAGGGAGGACTTTGACCCAAGGATGTGAGCTGTGTGCTTCAGGGATTGGATGAAATTGCCCTCCAAGCCCACCAGAGATGATGAGTGTTGTTAATCTGGTGTATCCAGCAGCTTTACTCAGCCCCCAGGGAGAACACTTGAGTTGGGCTGCTTTCCCTTGAATGGTTCTGTATTTACAGGGCAGAAAGATTCCCAATAAAGCATTGAAGCCACAGGTACTTCATGTGGAGCTGCACCTGGATGGAACTAGGGCCAAGCTTTGGGTTACTAGAACTGGTTCTGTGAATGAGGCAAGAGCTAAATAATGATTTCATGACACTAAAGTGAAAATGGCTGGAGGGTATTCCTGGCTGGAGGTGAAGAGGGAAAACAACCACATTCCTGTAAAGGAGAGATCTGGGGAAGAGGAGAAGGAAAATACAGGACTACAACAGCTTTCAGCGTCTTCTCAGGTGAAATTTGGAGCAGTGTGGGCCAATCAAAAACTATTCCTGACCCAGATGGCTCCTCTTTGTCTGGGTAATCACAGTGTGCCCATGCTGGATGTGCAGGATCTCAGTGCAGTGAGGGAACTCAGTCAGTGCTGTGGGCTGTGCCCAGGCTGTGAGGGGGCAGAACCACGCTCCTGCCAGGCCAGGCTTGGGGAGCAGCCCTGCTTTAGCACCTGGATGTTAAAAAGCTTGTGCAGAGCTGGAGGTGGTGGTGAAAGCTGGAGTCTTCCCTCTGCCCAGATTGCCCAGTTTGTGCCTGGAACTGGCTGGAAGGGAAGACAGTGGGAATTTGGGAAGGACACTGAGAACAGGCAGTGCTGTCAGGCTGGGACTGGTGTCTGGGAAAGGCCATGAGAACAGGGAACCCTGCTGGATAAAGCCTCTGGGCACACACAGGAAGGGTTTTTTCCCCTGAAGATGCTGCTGGTGACTTGTGGCAGCAGCTGTGTGAGGAAAACTGATCTTGGAATGATTTTTTAGCCCCTGAGCCTTAGAGGGTGAGGCCATCATCCCTGTGTACCTGGTGCTCCGTGGTGCTGGTGCTGCTGTCCCTGCCCAGAGCCCACACTCTGTAAGGAAATCACAACTGCTGCTACCAGGGCTTGAGCTGCACCTCCTGAGAGCCCTCCTGGGCTGATGCCAAGTGTTTATTTGGACATCTTGTTTGCTCTGGACAGTGCAACTAGAGAATAAAAGGAACTGAGTTAAAAGCAGGCTTAGGTTCCTATGTAGCTGCTTTCTGTAGCAAATTCACATCTGGGTGAGAGAGGCAAAGTTCTTTTCATGGAAAAGTTCTAGCCACCTCCTGCTGAGGGACAGGAAAAGTGCTAAAGTGCTTCCTTCCCCAGTCTGGTCTTTGAAGGGATTCTGTCTGTGACAGAGCCTCCTGTGCCCTCTCTGCACCTGTCACAAAGGTAAAACTTTGCTGTGCCCTCCAGGCTACCATGGAGGGGAAACCTCACCCTCCCCATCCCTGGAGAGCTGGGAGGAATGTTAGTGTTGGACAGAGAAAATGGACAATCCCTTCCCACTGCTGCTGGAACTGAGAGGAAATCTGAGTGTTGGTCAGAGAGAACTGGAGCTGTTAAAAGCTGGAGGTGGTGGTTGATGGGGGAGGTTGCACCCTTGGAGGAGCTCAGGGTGACACTGCCACTGCTGCCGTTGGTTTTTCTGGAAGGGGCTGGAACTGTTACCATCACAAGGACAGGCTGGAGTGAGGAGTGGCTGTGTGGTGGCACTGGTCACCTCATATACCTCTTGCTGTGTCTTTCTTTGGAACAGAAGCTGCTTGGCCTGATCTTGCTGTCACCTTTTAGCCACTTTTCTGTGTATCCAAGTGGCCAGACTTGAATTCTCTGAGGGATGATTTGGAGATCAGGCTGTGGCTCTTCAGTGTCAGTCTGGTTCTTGTTAAGCTTTTCTGTTTGTACCACCTGTGCCCTGGAATTGTTTCCCCCAGAATGAGCTTCTCTCTGCCCGTGCTGTCCCCAGAGGGGGCACAGAGCTTTCTGCAGCATGCCCAGGGAGGGGACACTGCCCTGGCAGGGCACGAGGGGAGGTTTGGGAAGGTGAGAGGGGAGGTGGCTGAGGAGGGCAGGTGAGGCTGTGTCCCTTGTGCTGAGGCTGTGTCCCCTGTGCTGTGTCCCCTGTGCTGAGGCTGTGTCCCCTGTGCTGTGTCCCCTCTGCTCTCAGCTCCTGGGGCTCAGCTGGGGAAGGGCTGCTCCTCCTGCCGTGGCTGTGCTTTCCCAGTTCAGTGTGACAATCCAGAGCAGCCATCGGCCTCCCTGTCCCAGCCTCCCCTGCCACCATGGCAGCACGGTGTGTCCTCAGCCGGGCTGCTGCGTGCTGTGGCACAGCCTGAGCAAAGCCTGAGCAAAGCCTGAGCAAAGCCTGAGCAAAGCCTGAGCTCCCTCTGGCGGGATCGGCAGCTCTGGGACAGCCCCAGCCCCTCGGCTGAGTTCAGCTTTGTCCTGGCAGCACGGGGAGGGCTCCAAGGATGCCCCCCGTGTCCTGCTCGGGGGTGACGCCCTGTGCCCGTCTCTGTGCCCTGCACACGCAGTGTCACCGAGGAGGGAGCTCACAGCAGCTGGCCCTGTCCCTCAGAGGGCTTTTGTTGCTTTTCTTTGAGTGCCTTTTGAGTTTGTCTGGAGCCAGTCCCACCCAATCCAGCAGGATTTCTAGTTTTGTTTACAGTGGACTGTCAGGTTTGTTTTTATTCTTGCTCTTTGTGGCGGTAACTTGTCTGATGTTACTGTGAATATCAAAAATCTCCTGTACATAATTAACCAATAAAATAGATTGCATTTTACTCTGGTGGGGCTGTGTTTTGGGAACAGTCCTTGGTGCAACCCTGGGAGGGAGCAGCAGGGCCCAGGGTTCCTGTTCAGGTGCTGGGGGTGGGTGAGGAGCATCCCCTGGGCCTCCCCAGCTCCCTGGAGCTGCTGCAATGGGGATTCACTGAGAAATCTTTGTTCCAGCTCAGTCACACTTTGTGGGGAGGGATGGGAAGAGGAATTGGTGCCTCCCAGATCTGCCTGCCCTGCAGAGGAGTTTTATGGAGCTGTAACAACCTCTGAGGTGTCCTCTGAGAGCTGGAATGGCAGCCCAGCAGAGCAGCCCCTGATCAGTGTATTGGTGTTAGACAGAATGCAGCTTTTTGCTAGGCCAGCCTGGGGCTCCTTCCAGTTGGAAAAGTTTGGAGTTCTGTACATTTCCCCAGCCTGAGCTGGAATTTGATGCACCTACAACACAGGAAGCCTGAATTTAACTGAAGTCTGCTTTGGAGGAATGCTGAAAAACCAGCCCTGGTCATTGTGCTGGAGATGGTTGGAAACAGCCCTGGCCAGGGGCAGGGGAGCCTCCAGCTCCTGAATTGAGGCCCAGGGCTGTGGCAGCCTGCCCTGCTCCTGGCCCAGGCTGCAGGGAGCAGATTCCTGAGCACCCAGAAACTGCTCAGGATTTTAAGTTGCTTCCTTCAACTCGCCCCAGTGTGTGCCAGACCCCTCCTGAGTGGGCTCTGCCCCAAAACTCACCTAAATCAAATCAGAACCTAAATCAAATCCGACCTCACCCTGCTCAGCACCTCGGGAGGGTAAATCCAAGGACCTGCTGAAGAAATCCAAGTGCCCTTGGCGTTTCCAGGTGCCACCAGCCACAAGGAACTGTTTGGTGGCCTTTGCTCCAAGCAGCAAAGAGCCCTGAGCTCCACTCCAGGGGTGCCAAACCAGGGCAGAGCTGGATGGAGCTGGAGCAGGGAAGTGTAAAGGAAAAGCTGCTCAGTCAGAGGATCTGGGCTCTCAGACCCCATCCATGAGGCCAGCCCATGATCCAGGCCTGCAGGCACTCCCTGCCCAGGTGACACTGACTGAATGGAGCAGCTCTGGGATGTATTTGGGATCTGGCACCCAGAGCTGTGGCACCTTTATCCCAAAACACTCACCAGACACTTCCAGAACCTTCTCCTCAGTGGGTCCACCACGGTAGGGTGTCTGTTGTGTCTATTTCCCTTGTGATTTGACTGAAATAAAGCTTGCTGGTTATGGGCAAATAACTATTTCAACCCCAGTGTAGCCATGGTATTTTCTGAAAAATCCTTTCCTTAGGATTTTTCCTCCTGAGAAGCTGGGAGGCCTCAGGAACAAAATGTAAGCAATGATTATCTGCTGCTGTGGAATGCAACAGGTGCATCTGTGATTGGTCTCATGTGGTTGTTTCTAATTAATGGCCAATCACAGTCAGCTGGCTTGGATTCTGTCTGAGCCACAAGCCTTTGTTATCATTCTTTCTTTTTCCATCCTTAGCCAGCCTTCTGATGAAATCCTTTCTTCTATTCTTTTAGTATAGTTTTAATATAATATATATAATAAAATAATAAATCAGCCTTCTGAAACATGGAGTCAGATCCTCATCTCTTCCCTCATCCTGGGACCCCTGTGAACACAGCCACAGCCCAGTACTTTTGATGTTACAGCAAAAGGATTTTTCCCAAAGGTAGTAAAAAAAATACAAATAGCAACAGCCAGATTGCCATGTAAATACAAACAACTTTGAGCTAAAACAGATTTGACAAACTTCCCAAAATGACAGAGGATTGAGAGAGGATTCAAAAGATTAAAAATTATTGATGGGAATTTTGTGTATGTGTGTGCTATCCACATGAGCCTAATGTGAGCAGACATGAGGATGAAACTGAAAGCAACTTGAAAAGCTGGTGTTTGTTATCATTTAAAGATTGCATTTTCAAGAGTTCTTTACATTTTTCTGATGCATTTAGCAGAATAGAGAGGAAAGAACACAAGGAAAGGAAAAGGAGAAGAAATGAGTTCTAAAACCGAGATCTCCTTTCAGACACTCCCAAATGCTGTTGCAAACAATTCTGTGACCCAGCTCATAGGTGAGCTCTGTGAAATACAAATTACTAGAAAATGGAGGGGGAGAAAGAAAAGCAAGAGAAACCTGTGGGTTTGCTAGATCTAACATTAAATAATACGATTGATTCTCTCGGGAGGTTCAGGGGGCCACTCCAGTCTGCTTTAAGATCACCAGATCACTTTCCCAGAGGATCCTCCCGGGGTGTTTCATCCCCCTGCTCACAGCACGGAACGGGGGGTCCGGGTGTTTCCACCGCCACCGGTCACTGCAGCCGTTTACAGCAGCTCGTGGGATTATCATCACTTTATTATAAAAAAATAAGTGTTTATTTAAAACAAAACACTCGGCAAAGGGGCCTTCACGGCCGTGTTAACCAAACTTAAAAAACAAAAATGTAACAGCTCGGAGAGGAGACAGCGAGGCCCGCCCGGCGCGGCCCGCCCGGCTGAGAGGGCCGGGGCTGCCGGGGGTACCGGGGCTGCCGGGGGTTCCCAGGGCTGCCAGGGGTACCGGGGCTGCCAGGGGGTCCCGAGGCTGCCCCGCTCAGAACTCGAAGGTGCCGAAGTGCGCGGTGCGGCCGCCGGCCTTGGGCTGCGGTTTGTACCCGATGCGTTCATGGATGAGCTGCTCGCGGCTCTTGTGCTCCGTGCCCAGCGCTCCGATCGCCGCCGCCTCCTCTCCGCCCGCCGCCGCCTCGGCCTCGTCGCGCTGCTTCCTGCGGCTCTGCGGGCGAACGGGCCGGTCAGGGCCGGGGGCGGGCCGAGCCCCCCGCGCCCGGCCCCGCGCGCACCTCCAGCTCCTTCCGGACGCTCTCGAACTCCTCGATGTCGTCCAGCTTCAGCTCCAGCCGCGTCGGCTTCCGACGGAGCATCGCGACCGGCGGCACTGCGACCGGCGGCACGACCGAGCGCTCCCGCCCTCAGCGGGCCCCGCCCGGCCCGCCACAACTCCCGGCGTGCCTCGCGCGAACCGCCCTCAGCGGGCACTACATCTCCCGGCGTGCCCCGCGCGTCCTGCCCTCAGCGGGCACTGCATCTCCCGGCGTGCCCCGCGCGTACCGCCCTTAGCGGGCACTACATCTCCCGGCGTGCCCCGCGCGTACCGCCCTTATCGGGCACTGCATCTCCCGGCGTGCCCTGCGCGTACCGCCCTTATCGGTCACTGCATCTCCCGCCGTGCCCTGCGCGTACCGCCCTTATCGGGCACTGCATCTCCCGGCGTGCCCCGCGCGTACCGCCCTCAGCGGGCACTACATCTCCCGGCGTGCCCCGCGCGTACCGCCCTCAGCGGGCACTACATCTCCCGGCGTGCCTCGCGCGTACTACCATTAGCGGGCACTGCAACTCCCGCCGTGCCCTGCGCGTACTACCATTAGCGGGCACTACATCTCCCGGCGTGCCTCGCGTGTTCCTCCCTTAAAGGGCGATGCAGTTCCCGGCATGCCCTGCGTGACCCGGAAGTGGCCGTGAGGCGCCGGAGCGCGAGCGCCGCGAGTCTCGCCCCGTTCCCGCTCTCTGGTTCCCGTTCCCCTTCCCGGCTTCTTATCCGTTCCTGGGCTTGTTCCCGGTCCCGCTCCCGCCATGGCCACCGCGCGGGCACCGGCGGCTCGCGGCGGGGCCCGGCCCCCTGAGGTGAGTGTCCGGGAGATGGGGGCGGCTCCGGGCCCGCAGGAGCGGGAGAGGCCGCGGGAATCGCGGCTGCTGATGCTGTGCGGGGTTTACGGTGCCCCGGTGACAGCGGAGCTCTAAAGGAGCCCGCAGGCTCCCGTGTTTCCCGCACTTGTGCCCAGTCCTGGTTGCTCGCTCGGGCGGTTCGTGTGAGGCCTCTCCGGGGGGACGGAGCCGGGCACCGCGCACTCCTCAGCATTCCGGGGAGGGAGCTGGAGCTGGGGCATGGAGGAGGAAAAGCTCCGTGTTCTAAAGCTTGCTCCAAAAATACCTCTCCAGATAATAAATAAAAGGGGCCCAACATTGCCTGATTCCAGCAATGGGCTTCAGTGCCCTTCCACCCAAACCAAGCTGGGGTTCTGAGAGGTCTTTGCCCAGCCCTGTTGTCCTGGCCCAGGCAGGCTGTTTGCTGTGTGTCTGTCCCCACGCTCTGTGTGTCTGTCCCCCCACGCTCTGTGCCCCCTGTGTCTCCCCCCAGCCCCCCAAGGCCAAGGCAGCCGAGGAGGCCGAGGCTCCCCCGGCCAAGCGGGCGCCCATCTTCTACGGGAGCCTGGAGGAGAAGGAGCGCGAGCGCCTGGCCAAGGGCGAGGCCGGGCTGCTGGGCAAGGAGGGCATGAAGGCAGCCATGGAGGCTGGCAACATCAACATCAGCACTGGTGAGCACGTGCAAACACCCTTTGTTGTCCCCTCCCTGCGGATGTGACAACTTCCAAATGTCTCTGTGGGCATCACCTCAAAGCACTCCGGGGTGGGCGGCTCCGTGCTTGGATCTTCCAATTCCAGAGGCATCCAGGGCAGGGGGGATCTGGGACAGCTGAGGGAGGGATCCAGGAACTGAGGGAGAGGGATCCAGGGGCTCTGGGGGAGGGATCCAGGTGCTGAGAGGCTCTGGGAGAGCTGAGGGAGGGATCCAGAACTCTGAGAGAGCTGAGGGAGGGGTCCAGGGGCTCTGGGACAGTTGAGTGAGGGATCCAAGGGCAGAGGGGCTCTGGGACCACTGAGGGAGGGATCCTGGGGTTGAGGAGCTCTGGGAGAGCTAAGGGTGGGATCCAGGGCCACTGGGAGAGCTGAGGGAGGCTCTGGGGTGCAGGGCTCTGGGACAGCTGAGAGAGGCATCCAGGGGATGAGGGACAGCTGAGGGAAGGGTTCAGGGGCTCTGGGAGAGCTGAGGGAGGGATCCAGGGGCTGAGGGAGGGATCCAGGGGCTGAGGGAGGGAGCCAGGGGCTGAGGGAGGGAGCCAGGCCCTCTGGGAGAGCTGAGGGAGGGATCTAGGGGCTCTGGGACCACTGAGGGAGGGATCCAGGGGCTGAGGGAGGGATCCAGGGGCTGAGGAGCTCTGGGAGAGCTGAGGCAGCTGTGCCGTGTCCCTCCCTGCTCACATCCCAAACCCTCCCGTGTCCCTGCTGGGGGTGGCCCTGCCGGGGCCGGGCGCACTCTGGCTGCCCTGCAGAGAGCCCTGGCAGCCCCAGCCGTGCCCCGGGCCGTGCTGGCTGCCCGTGCTGAGGCTGTGTGTGTGCCCAGGGGAGGTGTTTGACCTCGAGGACCACATGAGCGAGCGGCAGGCCGAGGTGCTGGCGGAGTTCGAGCGGCGCAAGCGCGCGCGGCAGATCAACGTGTCCACGGACGACTGCGAGGTCAAGGCGTGCCTGAGGGCCCTGGGGGAGCCCATCACGCTCTTCGGAGAGGGCCCTGCGGAGCGCAGGGAGAGGTGCTGGGCCTGCACGGGGAGGGGACAGCTGGCGCAGCACAGGGCTCCTCCTGGCGGCTGGGCTGCACAGAGCCCTGTGCCACAGCGCAGCTGCGAGAGCTGGGCGGGCTCACCTGGGAGAGCTGAGAGTCCCTGCCAGGGCCTGAAGGGATGGAGGGACAGGACACAGGGAATGGCTCCCACTGCCAGAGGGCAGGGCTGGATAGGATATTGGGAATTGTTCCCTGTGAGGGTGGGCAGGCCCTTGGCACGGGGTGCCCAGAGCAGCTGTGGCTGCCCCTGGATCCCTGGCAGTGCCCAGGAAAAGCTCTGGGTTCCAGATCTTTTTTAAAATATACCCCTCCCTTTTATTTATATATAAATAAAAGGGACCCAACATTGCCTGATTTCAGCAATTTCATGTGGCATTTTACTTTTGTGCTTTGGCCTTCAGGCAAAATCCTCAATGTCCAGGGGCTGCTCCATCCCTGGCAGTGCCCAGGGCCAGGCTGGACAGGGCTGGGAGCAGCCTGGGACAGTGGGAGGTGTCCCTGCCATGGCAGGGGTGGCACTGGATGGGCTTTAAAGTCCCTCCCACTCCAAACCAGTCTGGGATTTCTGTTCTAAGGACCCCAAGGCAGAGGGAATCTCACAGTGATATTGTTAGGACAGCTGAGAATTTCCTGACTAAATGCAGCTTCATGATTTCCCTCCCAGGTTAAGGAACATCCTCTCAGTAGTTGGCACAGATGCATTAAAGAAGACCAGGAAAGACGATGACAGGTCCAAGAAGTCCAAAGAAGAGGTGAGGGTGTCCCCTGTCCCTCAGTGGTGTATCCAGCTCTGATATAATCAGGACTCTGCCTTTGGCCAGCCTCTGGATTCTCATGCCATCCCTTCAGACTTTTTCTGTGTTGCCCATTTCAGCAAACCTGTGGCAATGTTTGGTCACAGTGAGGAGCACCAAGTGTGGTTTTTACTCACAGACCCTGCTCTGTGCTGCTCTCACTGTGCAGACCAGGAGAGCAGGTGTGTGGGCTCTTACCTACTGCAGCAAGTCCCTTACTTTCCTTCACACTTGGGAAGAAAAAAATATGTTCCTGCTGCTGCATCTGTCTCTGCCTTTGATTACTCCTTCTGTTTCTGTATCTCTTCTGAGTCTCTTTTGCCTTACTATTTTTGAGCTGTACTGTAAGAAATAATTTCTGCAGCTCTCTCTCTTTACTGAGTAATGTGTAAACAAGGAGGGAGTTACATATCAGTAAGTGCAGATGAGTCAGGGTTCAACTGGAATGTTGTGTGAAGTGGCAGCATGTCAGGATTGGATCTGTAGGGCAGAGAATTTGATTTATCTCCCCAAATCCTTTTCCTGGGGCTTAATTGTGCAGAAAGCCTTTAAAAAGAGGCCAGAGCACAGCAGGGTTTGGGGCAGGTGCTGCTGGGAGGAGCTGACGGGAATGAACACAGGGGCAGCAGCACCAGGGCTTTTCCATCACTTTTATTCCTTTTTTACAGTATCAGCAAACCTGGTACCACGAGGGCCCACGCAGTCTGAAAACAGCCAGGCTGTGGCTGGCCAACTACTCCCTCCCCAGGTGAGAGAAAACACAAAACATTGGGCAAATCCTGCTGGGGGGAGCATGGGAAATGCAGGGAGTGGGGGGCAGGTCCAGTGAGCCCAGAGCTGGAGCTCTCAGGGACTGATCCAGGGAAGAGCAGGGAAAAGGCATTTCCAGGGGCAGGAGGGGATGTCTGGGGGAAGAGCAGAGCAAAGGCATTTCCAGGGGCAGGGAAGGGACAGTTCTGGGGGCTCCCACCCCACCTTTGCTCTCCCCAGGGCAGCAAAGAGGCTGGAGGAGGCTCGGCTGCTCAAGGAGATCCCTGAGGCCACCAGGACATCCCAGAGGCAGGAGCTGCACAAATCCCTGAGGGTAGGTTTGGCTTTGGCAGCTGCTCCACTGCTGTGCTCACGAGGTTTGGCTGATCCTCTGAGAGCCCAGCAGGAATTGAGCTGCCTGAGGTGCTGTCCACATGCACATCAGTCTGTGCAGTCTTGGGAAGTTCTGCTTTTCCTCTTTCCCTGTGTCTCTGAAGCCTTTTCTGACTCCTTCAGAGAAGGAAGGAGGAGATGTAATTTCTCTCCAGGGAGATGTAATTTGTCCCTGGCATGGCAGAGGGTGCAGAGACATCCCTGTCCTGCCTTGCCACTCACCTGTGAGGCTGAAGGAATGTATTCCTCCCTCTGCCTGGGGAGCCCAGGAATGCCAGGGAAATACCAACTCTGGGTGCTGAGCATGGTTGGGATGACTCTGAGATGCCCTTTGTGAGCATGCTAAGCCAGATTCCCAGCTTAACCAAACAGAGAGGCTCAGGCAGAGTGTGCTGCCCCCCTAATCCTGTTTACTCCAGAGGATTTGTTCTCCCCTCTGCCCTGTCTGTCTGGTTGGATTCTTTGGATGATCTGTGGGCAGATGCCAAACTCCAGCCAGCTCTGTGTCAGAGCTGCAGCTGCAGAGCTCTGGGGCTGGGGGCACACACCATGGGTGTTCCTGGGGGGCTGTGCTGGGCCAGGCTTGTCCTGGCCCTCCTGCCTGGAGCTGCAGTGGCTCTGAGGCAGCATCTCCCTTTGAAAGTGACTTCCCAAGGGCCTCTGCCTCCTCCTGTGCACGTTTGCCTCCCTCACCTCAAGCTTTGGCTGGGGATAGCTCTGGGCTGGCTGTGCTTCAGTCATTTATTGATGATTTTCTTTGTGTTTCTTACAGTCCTTGAATAACTTCTGCAGCCAGATCGGGGACGATCGCCCGCTGTCCTACTGCCACTTCAGCCCCAACTCCAAACTGCTGGCCACAGCCTGCTGGTGAGCCTGCCTTGGCAGCACCTGCCCTGGGGGCTGGGGGAGCACAGGAATGGTTTTGGAGCCTTGGGAACTGTGAGAGGCTGCTCTGAGCTCTCATCACCTCATTTAGAGCTGAGCAGAGATTGATTGATCAAGAACACTGATGTGTTCCTTGCTGTCCTTCTCCACTGACATCCATTCCTTGTGTTCACAGGAGTGGGCTGTGCAAGCTCTGGTCTGTGCCTGACTGCAACCTGGTTCACACCTTACGAGGTACTCAGGGGCTCTCACTGAGGCTTCTGCTTCTTTTGTTTCTCTCTGTGCTGAGCTCCCACATCTGAATTGCTTTGTGGTTTAAAATGTTGTGTTCAGGCAGGTTTCTGTCTTATTGAGAGCATCCCTTGGCTTGGGAGCATGGGAATGTGTCATATAATGAGAAGGGAGACCTGGCCTTCAGCTCAAACCTCAGACCTGGCCTTCAGCTCAAACCTCAGACCTGGCCTTCAGCTCAAACCTCAGCTCCAAGTTTGCTGTTTCTGAACAATTTGGTTTGGTTTCCAAATCTGGTTTGAGTTACTTGAGTAACAAACAGCTGCAGTTTTGGGCAGCTCACTTGACAACAGTGAGGTTCTTTGAGTAGTGGTCACAACTTGGACTAAATACAGATGTGAGGACAAATCCTTTGATTCACGTGTTGAATTTTTGAGAGTTCCAAACCTTCATTTTGGATGCTCTGCCTTGGGTGCTCCTGGAAGTGCAGTTTGGCTGGGGGTGACAGGGCAATGCCACCTCCCTCCCCAGTGCCAAGGAAATGCTGCTTTTCTGAAGAACTGGCCAGGATCCTGTGGCAGATTTCTGAATTTTGCTTTTCTTTCCCTTCAGGACACAGCACCAACGTGGGGGCCATCGTGTTCCACCCCAAGGCCACGGTGTCCCTGGACAAGAAGGACGTGAGCCTGGCCTCGTGTGCAGCTGATGGCTCTGTCAAACTCTGGAACCTGGAAAGGTCAGAACTGTTCCAGATGTGCACAGCTGCAGCCTTGCTGTGCTGGGGTTCATATTCCATGTTCCTGCAGACATTCCTGCCAATGGGACCTTTCCTTGTAGCTGCCCCAGTGCCCTCCCTGGCCTCAGTATGTGCCACCCTGTTCAGCAGGAGGAGAGATCACCCTGATTAGGGAGCCCAGGTGAGGGAGGTGGTCTGAGAGGGGCTGAGGCAGAATTGCTGCTGGGCATTGCTCAGCTGCTGGGGGTGATGGATGGAAAGTCTGGGGACTGTTTCATTCTAACAGCTCACTAAGGAGAAAATTGCCCCTCTTGGATATTAAGAAATGAATTTTTGAGTGGTTGGAAAGCACCAGGATTTGGAGAGGGATTGACCAAATAAATGCACAAACAGACACAAAAAGTTCTGCCTGTGCTGCAAACAAATGACTGTCAGTGCACAGAGGAGCTCTGGCAGATGGGCAGCACCTCCCTCAGGCCTGGGAGAGGAGAAGGGTTCAGGTACTGAGCCTCAGCATCACCTGCTTGAGAACTGGAGCCTCAGGGCTCCTGGGAAGGGCAGGCAGCTCCAGAGGCACAGCTGTTTATCCTCAGCTGAAATCACAGTTTGTAACAGCAAAAGTGCCCCTGGGCAAAGGGACAGGGGGTTGTTAGGCTCATGTGACCACATCTCTTAATTAACCTGTTGGAAAGAAGCTTCAGTGCTGTTCAGAGGGTGTGTGAGTGCTCCTGACCTGCTGCCTGTCATTCTGGGAGAATAAATGTTCCCTGCCTCCTGCAGAACAGCAGGAGCTGCTGCAGTTCAGGATGTTGTGTTCTCAGAACTTCCTGCAGTTCAGGTTTGTTTCTGTACTTCCAAAAGTGCTAATGACAAGGGCCTTGTTAATTTTCATTAATAATCATCATCATCCCAGGAGAGCTTTACAGTCAACAGGAGGTGTGGAGAAAGGGTTTCACTCAGAGCTTGGAGCGTGGCAGAGTTCAGAGTCATTGGCAACAGCTCTGCTGTTGCTGCCTGGTTTGATTTCCTCAGCAGAGCTGCTGCTGCCATCACAGTGTGTGAGCAAGGCCTGGCTCGAGCCAGAGCCCAGGCCAATGGTTTGTTCTGTGTTTCAGTGATGAGCCCGTGGCAGACATCGAGGGACACAGCATGAGAGTGGCCCGAGTGATGTGGCACCCCTCAGGGAGGTTCCTGGGCACCACCTGGTACGGACACCGGGGCACTGGCATCCAGAGGTGACCATGGGCTGGTCACCATGGGCTGGTCACCATGGCTTCCAGTGACCATGGCTTCCAGAAGTGACCACGGGCTGGTGACCATGGCTTCCAGTGACCATGGGCTGGTGACCATGGCTTCCAGAGGTGACCATAGCTTCCAGTGACAATGGCTTCCAGAGGTGACCATGGGCTGGTGACCATGGCTTCCAGAAGTGACCATGGGCTGGTGACCATGGCTTCCAGAAGTGACCGTGGCTTCCAGAGGTGACCATGGGCTGGTGACCGTGGCTTCCAAAGGTGACCATGGGCTGGTGACCATGGCTTCCAGAAGTGACCGTGGCTTCCAGAAGTGACCATGGGCTGGTGACCGTGGCTTCCAAAGGTGACCATGGGCTGGTGACCATGGCTTCCAGTGACCATGGCTTCCAAAGGTGACCATGGGCTGGTGACCATGGCTTCCAAAGGTGACCATGGGCTGGTGACCATGGCTTCCAGAGGTTGACCACGGGCTGGTGACCATGGGCTGGTGACCATGGCTTCCAGAAGTGACCATGGGCTGGTGACCATGGCTTCCAGAGGTGACCATGGGCTGGTGACCATGGCTTCCAGAAGTGACCATGGCTTCCAAAGGTGACCATGGGCTGGTGACCATGGCTTTCAGTGTCCATGGCTTCCAGAAGTGACCATGGGCTGGTGACCATGGCTTCCAGAGGTGACCATGGGCTGGTGACCATGGCTTCCAGTGACCATGGCTTCCAGAAGTGACCATGGGCTGCCCAGCTGGTGGCCCTGGTGTCAAGGCTTGTCCACAGCAGCTGGGCAGGGCTTGGCCATTGTGAGCACAGCTGGGCTGCTGCAGTGTCATGGACAGCAGGTCATTGGGATTCCTTTCCCTGCCCCTGTGTGAGACACTGGGAATAAAATGCTCCCAGGGTTGGTGAAATATCCTGTTGTTCTCCCTGGAGTTACATGGAGACCAGGGGAAATAACCTCAAGTTACACCAGGGAAGGTTTAGGTTGGATACTGGGGGAAAAACATCCTCACACAAAGGGTGGCCTGGCACTGGCACAGGCTGCCCAGGGGTGGAGTCACCATCCTGGGAGTGGTCACAAAACACCCAGAGGTGGCACCTGGGGATGTTGGTTCATGGTGAATGTGGTGGTGCTGGGTTAACAGCTGGACTCCATGGTCCTGGAGGGCTTTTGCAGCCTCAGTGACTGTGACTAAGGAGAGCTTTGTTCCTCAGCTACGACCACTCGTGGCGCCTGTGGGACCTGGAGGCGCAGGAGGAGATCCTGCACCAGGAGGGGCACAGCAAGGGCGTCTACGACATCGCCTTCCACACCGACGGCTCCCTGGCTGGCACCGGGTGAGTGCCCCCTGCACCAGGGCCTTTCCTGGCACCAGGGACAGTGCTGGGGAGTGGCTCCCACTGCCAGAGGGCAGGCATGGAGGGGATAGTGGCAATTAGGAATTGTTCCCTGGGAGGAGGGAAGGCCCAGAGCAGCTGTGGCTGCCCCTGGATCCCTGGCAGTGCCCAAGGCCAGGCTGGGCAGGGCTGGGAGCACCTGGGACAGTGGGAGGTGTCCCTGCCATGGCAGGGGTGGCACTGGGTGGGATTTAAGGTCCCTCCCAACCCAGACCAATCTGGGATTCTCTGAACACCCTGGGCCTGCTCAGATCCTCCATTACCCCAGCAGCCCCTGATTTCATTTTATGGCATCTTCCCACTCTCTGTGCATGTTCTGCATTGATTTCTCTTTGTGGGGTTTCCATCATCCAGGTGATCTGTCACCTTGTCCTGTCCTCACCAGGGGCATCCAGACCCCCCCTCCCCTGTGTGAGCCAGATCCTCCCTTTGTGTCCCTGAGCAAACAGCCCGAGGGGCCTGGGCAGCTCCTGGCAGCAGCTGGGCAGGGCTGGGAGCACCTGGGACAGTGGGAGATGTCCCTGCCATGGCCAGGGTGATCTGTAGGGTCCCGCCCAGCCCAGCCCAGTGTGTGATGCTGTGTGGGGGCCTGAATATATATGTATTGTTATGGAGAGAGTCCCTGTTAAGATCTATGTATTAAATAAGTGGGTCCTTATGGAGAGAGTCCCTGTAAGGTCTGTGTGGGTCCCGGTTACTCCAAACGAGCCACAGCTGTGAAGTCCTCAGTTGGGCAGCAGCTGTAGCTCGTGAAGGTAACTGGAATAAATAGGGGTGGGTAGAGAGCCCAGGAGGAGCCCCTGAGAAGACATATGAAGAACTGTGCTGCAGAGAAGAACAGCTTGGTACAGTATGGGACTTGAGAAATATGAACACAACAAGAATCCAACAATGCTGTGCTTGCAGAGGCCTGGATGCCTTTGGCCGGGTGTGGGACCTGCGCACAGGCCGCTGTATCATGTTCCTGGAAGGGCACCTGAAGGAGATTTACGGAATCAACTTCTCCCCAAACGGGTAAGGAAGGAGCTGGCACTGATGTGGGGGCTCTGAGTGTAAACTGCACTCCCTGAACACTGCTCTGCCTCCCCTCCTTGGCAGGTACCACGTGGCCACGGGCAGTGGGGACAACACCTGCAAGGTGTGGGACCTGCGGCAGAGGAAATGCATCTACACCATCCCTGCCCACCAGAACCTGGTCACCGGCGTCAGGTTTGAACGTGAGTCCCTGCTGCTCCCCGTCCCTCCCCTCTGGCAGCTCCCATGCACACCTGCAGCTCAGCAAGGCCTGTTTGTGAGCAGGGGTGTCATGTGTTCATTGCAAGCCTCACTTCTCCCCTTTCTCCTCCTGTGCAGCCAACCACGGGAATTTCCTGCTCACGGGCGCCTACGACAACACGGCCAAGATCTGGACCCACCCTGGCTGGTCCCCCCTGAAGACACTGGCGGGGCACGAGGGGAAGGTGATGGGCCTGGACATCTCCCTGGATGGGCAGCTCATTGCCACCTGCTCCTACGACAGAACCTTCAAGCTCTGGACAGCTGAGTAGCTCAGGGGGACAGGTTATGGACTGGGACAGGGACATTCAGGACTTTTGCCTGCTTTTTTATATTAAAAAAACAAAACAGGGATGCAGTGTGTTACAGCAGCTGCAGTCATGGCTGCTCTGGAGTTTGGGTGTGTTTGAAGCACCACTGTTGGCCTGGGCTTGGTTGTTGTCAAGTCTTGGGAGTTTTCCCACATTTTGGACTGGTTTTATACTGCAGGTACCACTTTCTGCTGTATTTTTGATCCATGTACTTCTACCCTCCCTTCCAAGTTCGTCTCCCAGGTGTCCTCCAAACATTTGCAGTAACCACAGAGCATCTCAGGTCTGGGGTGTGTTTCAGCTTCTGTTACTGCCCTTCTCACCTTCCTTTTTGGTAGGAGTGTGACTTCAGACTTGATCTGCATTTAGGGAGAGAGCCCAGAGGGAGAGGCATGTGGTGCTCTCCTTCCCCTGCCTCCACATTGGATGGAGATCTGCATCCCCCTGGATTCACTTACAGTAGATGTCCAAGGCCAGGGAATCTCTTCTTTTCCAGGTACCACCTTGTGTCCTCCTCCATGAGTTGTCCCATGGACTGAGTGTTGCAAATCCATTTCAGCATCTCCTGTTTGGGGTTTGCTGTGTGAGGTCACTCAGTGTAGGATTGTCTTGTTCTGCCCTGCCCTGGGGAGAGCTTTTGTACTTATTTGTTGTTTAAATTGAGGTTTTGCAAATAATGTGCCCTGGAAGATCTAAAGAGGTTTTGAATGTGTATCCTGGGTCTCACAAGGAATGGAGAAATTACAGGAATTTCACAATGCACAGTTTGATTTCTGATGGTGTAAGAAGGAGGGGTGAGGGTATTGGGTTTGTTCAGTCTGGAGCAGGGGAGGCTGAGGGGAGGCTCAGGGTCTGCAGCTTCCTCTGAGGGGCAGCTCCCATCTCTGCTCTGGGCCAGGGACAGGAGCCAGGGCACGGCTGGGGCTGGGCCAGGGCAGCTCAGGCTGGAGCTCAGGGCAAGGCTCTGCCCCCAGAGGGTGCTGGCACTGCCCAGGCTGCCCAGGGAATGGGCACGGCCCCGAGGCTGCCAGAGCTCCAGGAGCCTTTGGGCAGCGCTGCCAGGGGTGCCCAGGGTGGGGGGGCTGGGGGGGCTGGGCAGGGACAGGGGCTGGGCTGGGGGATCCTGGGGGGTCCTTCCAGCTCAGATGGAAACCTTCAGGAGTAAAGAGAAGACAGATTCACCTCCCTGCTGTCAGCTGGAGAGCAGCTCTCTGTTCCTTGGGAATGTGAGCACAGTTCCTTCCAGGGAAAATACACTGGAATGAGAGGCCAGCAACTAACAGAGAATTATTTCATTGCAGTCTCCTCTGGTCCAAGCCCAGGTCCAGCTGTGTGTGCTCAGCCTGGTGCTCAAGTATCTGTCCCTTGGTCCTGGTGTCTCATCTCCTCCCTCTGCCCATCCTGTGCCTCTCTCTGGCTGCAGGGAGGCTTTGTAAGGAAAGTGCAGGAGGCTCACTCAGGAGCAAGGGCTTGGCCTGAAGGCTCCCAGGGTTTGGCTTTTCTCCTGGACAGCTCTGAATGCTTCCCTGTCACCCACAAACCAACCAGCAACTCCCCAGCCCTGCTGCCGTGCCCCACAGGCACAGAGTCCCTGCTGCCCACTGTCAGGGCAGCTCTTGGGGGTCACATCCCCTCCTGGGACAATCTGGGACAATCTGGGGGTTCCAGTGCTCAGAACGCTGCCACCTCCTCCAGGGACAGTGTTTGACGGGGTCCCGGTGCTCAGAACGCCGCCACCTCCTCCAGGGACAGTGTTTGACGGGGTTTCAGTGCTCAGAACGCTGCCACCTCCTCCAGGGACAGTGTCTGACAGGGTTTCAGTGCTCAGAACGCTGCCACCTCCTCCAGGGACAGTGTCTGACAGGGGTTCCAGTGCTCAGAACGCCGCCACCTCCTCCAGGGACAGTGTCTGACGGGGTCCCGGTGCTCAGAACGCTGCCACCTCCTCCAGGGACAGTGTTTGACGGGGTTTCAGTGCTCAGAACGCCGCCACCTCCTCCAGGCTGGGCTCCGCTCCGCCCCTCACTCGCAGCACGTGGATGCCGGAGTTGGAGCTGGCGCAGAGCAGGGTGCGGCTGTCGCAGGCAGCCAGCGAGGCCAGCGGGCCCGAGCCCTCGAGGCACAGCGTGGCCAGGCAGGCTGCAAGGGAAGGGCAAGGGAGGGAGGCTGGGCTGGCTGGGATGGGGCAGGGCCGGGCCACACCAACCTCCAGGCTCTGCTCGCCTCAGGTGGGTGAGTGCTGCCTGGATCCACATTGAACACCCTGGGGTGTGCCCCTGGCACAGAGAATCACCCCTGTGCTCTGCCCAGGCTGACAGGGATCCACACCGGGCTCAGGCTCTGCCCCTTCCTGGGAGGGGAAGCAGGGCTGGATGGACCTACAGCCCCCACTGGGCAGAGCTGCAGGATGTGCCTGGAGCCATTTCCAACATCCCTTTTTCTCCCAAATTTCTCACAGTTCTCCTAAGGACTGTGCTACACTCACCACACAGTTTTGATGAATCTCCAAGAGGGAAAGAGAAATAAGATTTACACAGGAGCCTTTCTGTTTGTTATTAAACTCCCTGAGACAGTTTGTGCAGAGACCCCAGGGCCAGGCTGAGCTGCAAACAGAGCTGCCCTTGGCCTGGAGCCTCTCCTGGGACCCTTCCAGAGCACCTGGATCATGGCTCACCCAGCTGGGAAGGCAAGAGGATCAAAGCTGCTGCCAGCCCACAGCCAACCTGGGTGCACAGGAAAGGAACAGGTAAGGGAACAGAAGGTCCTTCTCTGCAGGAGAGCCTCAGGTTTCTATTTTCATCCCATCTTAAATGAGTTCCCTTGGAGAGGGGCTTAGCCCTGGGGAGTGTCTAATGCTGTGAAGCTGAACAGCTCCCAAGAGGTCTGCCTGCAGCACAAGGGTTTCTGAGAACCTGCTGCCATGGCAGGGCTTGGCAGGCAAACAAACCCCTTTGTGTCCAGCTCGGGAGGGACTCAGCCTCACCACCAGGTTTAACCCCAAAATGCCCACGATTCCTCCTCAGGAGGACAACCAAAATGAGGGTGTTGGCTGACCAGCCCTCTGTCCCCCAGTACAAATTCTGTTCCTTACACCTTTCTACTTGTACCTGCAGAAATCTCTGGAGTTCCCCTGCTCTTTTTTTCTTTTTATAATTTGTCTTTTCATGGCTTAACTCTGATGTACCTTTAAAAGTTCCCTGGTAATTCTTCCTTTCAGCTGAGAGCAGATCCCTGTAACCTGAGACATGCAGCTCCTTCATCTTTGTCGAGCCCTGGGTTTGCTCCGGGCATTTCTCCACCCTGCCCTGCAGGCTCGGAGTGAACTCCAGAGATTGCAGAGTCACCCTGCCCAGCACCACGAGGAGACAGACCTGGGGAAGGTGGGTTTGTTATCCAGGAGAAAGGAGCAGAGTGGGCAGGAGCCTCCCCTACCTGCAGTGCCTTGGTCCCAGAGCTTCACTGTGCTGTCGCTGGAGGATGTGGCAATGCTGGGGGCGAGCGTGGGGCCCCGGGGCAGGAAGACACACGAGGTGGTGGTCTGGAAATGCCCTTTGTACTCACACACCCGGGCCCTGGTCTGCCTCAGGTCCCAGAGCTGCAGAAACAGGCAGTGGTAGAGCCCCAGGGAGGTGTTTTACCCAGACAGGAAGGTGGGTTGGGATAAAAGGCTACTGCCCTTCATGCTCACAGTCTGAGAACATCAAAGCCCAAAGGATTTTCAACAGGTGACTGAGGACATGGCCACACCCATTACAGCCAACAAGCTAAGACTGTGCAGGCAGGTAAGAAGTGTCCAGCCTGCTCCCATCCTCAGCCCTGCCCACCCTGGGATGGGATAGTTTCATCCTCTTGATCCTCACACAAAGGGCTGAAAATCTGCAGGGCTGAATCCCTGGTTTGGAAACACCTGAAGCAAAGGATCCCTTACAAGATTTCTGCAAGAACCTTGTGTTCCTTAATGGCATCCATTGTTTTTTTCCCTGTGAGTTTTACTGAAATGAAATGAAATTCCAGACTGGTTTGGGGTGGAAGGAACCTTAAGCTTCAAGAGTTTCAACTCACAGATGCCACTCACTAGATCAGGATGCTCCAAGCCCCATCCAACCTGGCCTTGGACACTTCCAGGGATGGGGCAAATCCCAGAGGTTTAATCAGGAGGATCAACTGCTGCTATTCCCCAAGCAAAACGGGACAGGCAGGAGGACACCAAGGCCAAGGCAGTGGGAGCACTCAGACCCTTGTGCAGCTCTCCCTGTGTGCCATGGATGCGGGAGGGAAGGGAGCAGAGCCCAGGGCTGGCTGCCTTGAGCAGTGCTGTGCTGCTCTCCCTGTCTGGGAGGGAGCAGAGCCCAGGGCTGGCTCCCTAGAGCAGTGCTGTGCTCCCTGTGTGCCACGGGGTGGGAGGGGATGGAGGAGGAGCCCGGGGCTGCCCGGGGCACTCACGGTGGCCTCGGCGCCGTGGCCGCCGGAGCCGCTGCTGCTGCTGAGGCAGTACCGCCCGTCCTGGCTCACGTCACAGCACGTCTGGATGTGCTGCTTGGCTGGGAACGTGTGGGCCACCTGCAGCTCCCGGCTGTCCCACACCCTGCAGGGAACAGCAGGGGGACCCTGAGGCATCATCACCGCCGTGGCTTCCCTCTGAGCCCTCCTGCACACCCTGGCCGTGCCCACAGCTGCTCCCAAGCTCTCCTGCATTTATCCGTGCTGCATTGCTCTCCAGCTCTCTCTCACAAATTCTCCTTTTCACCTGCAGTCACCACCCAGTGCTGCTCCCAGCCCGTGTCCCTGGCTGCAGGTCACACTCCAAGGCCCAGGTGAGCTGGCAGGTGACTTTTAGCCACACCAGCAGGGGTCACGACAACCAACCCCCACAACAGCCTCGGGCTGTACCTCCCTGCTCTCTGGCCACAGGGAGAATTTACCTGGTAGTTTTAAATTTACCTGGTGGTTTTATCCTCTGAGGTCTGGATGACATAAGGCTCCCCAGGAACCCAGCACAGGTGTGTGACCTGTGGAAAGGGAAGGATGAGCAGGAGCCACCTCTGTGTGCAGCCCAGGCTGCACCTGCCTGAGGATGGAACCACTGAGCTCCCATCCTGTCCCTCCTCCTGCTGGGTTGGAAGCTGGAAGTGTTGGATGAGGACATTTTCTGCTCCTCTGCCAGGTCTAGTCCCAGTGGTGATGGAGGCTGGGAGGTGGCAGCAGCAGGACACAGAGCCATGGGAGCAGGGACAGCACAGGCACCAGGGCTGGCACCCACCCCAGCTCTGGGCTGGTACAGGAGGGAATGCAGCCCCACTGCACAGGCCTTGTTCAGCCAGGAGGAGACCCAGGGGGATCTTCTGGCCCTCCACAACTCCCTGACAGGGGGTGCAGACAGGTAGGGGTCAGGTTTTGCTCCCAGGGAACAAGCAATAAGAAGAAATTGCCTCAGGTTATGCCAAAGGAGATTTAGATTGGATACTGGGGAAAATTTCTTTGCTGAAAGGGTGGTTAGGCATTGGCACAGGCTGCCCAGGGCAGTGGTGGAGTGACCATCCCTGGAGGGATTTAAAAGCCATGCTGATGTGGCACTTGGGGACATGAGTTAGTGGTGGCTGTGGCAGTGCTGGGGGAATGGCTGAACTCTGTCTCAGAGGTCTTTTCCAACCTCAGTGATTCCATGACTCTGTGTGCTTCCAAACAGCTCTGAGTTAGAGCATTGATAAATTGCCACAAGTCCCTTGGTACCTTTGTGCTCCTGGGTTTGTTGTTACCTGGAGAAGAATAACCAGCCTCCAGCTGAGCCTGCCCAGGTGCGCAGTGTCCCAAGGGCTCCCTTTGGCACCAAGCTCCCAGAAAATCCTCTCTGCACAGCCCCACATGTGAAATAACAATGTAGGCAGGGAGGGGAGATGGATGATGGGATGGGATGGGAGGAACCAGCAGATCCTACCAGGTTCCTGGAGATTGCAGCTCTGCCCAGACACTCCCCGGTCTCAGTGTCCCACTTGCACACGGTGTTGTCCCGGGAGCCCGTGCACAGCTGGGAGGCATCTGCAACCACAATTAACATCCAAACCAGGGCAGGAAACACTGTCAGTCAGTCCCTGGGGACTGGGAGTGCAATGTCCCTCACCTGGGCTCACAGCCAGCCCAGTAACAACCAGGTCATGTCCTGGGAAGTGCTGCCTTGGCCCCTCAGTCCCGTGCAGCTCCCACATCAGCACTGTCTTGTCCCGGGACGCGCTGAAGACTCTGCTGGAGTCGAGGGCTGAGGTGACCTGCCAAGGACAGAAGGAGAAGCTGCTCATCCTCACACCCAGCTCACAGGGAGAGGAAAACTCTGCTGCTGTCCTGCCACAGCTCAACACAGGCAGGAACATGACTCCCAAAGTCTGGCCTCCCAACTCTGTCCCGTATCCCCTCAGAGCCAGGGATGGTGCATGGGTGCTCTCAGGTCTTGTTCTTAGGAACCATTCCTTTTATAGGAAAAATGTCCTTGCAAACCCACATGAGCCCAGTGCACAGCTGTTTTGAGCACTGAGGTGAACAAAAAGCCCCCTTTGTCTTTGCAGTACCCACTGGGGCTGTCCCCTGTGGAGGTGCACTGGCCACACCACACACAGCTACAGCCCCTCTGCTCTCCAGAAACCTGCTTGGCTTTATCATCCCAATTCCAGAAAGGAAATGAAAGCCCTGCTATTCCCAGAATATTCCAGCTATGGCACATGGAATGGGTATTCCCAGCATGTCTCAGCCAGGCATGGCTGATTTGTGGAATAATATCAGGTCTAGCAGAATGAGGCCTGAAAAAAAGTGAATGGCATCTCTGCATCAAAAGCTTGACCTCATAATTTATCCTGACCTTCTGCTATACAATCTCTTGGAGGGGAAGACAAGCTCCCATCCAGACCTCCTGCAGCCCTGTTTATTCTGAATGCAACACTCCATGCTGCTTCCAAAAGTACCTGTTGGGACCTCGGGAAAAACCTAACGCGTTCTGATCACAGAATCATGAATCATTAAGTTTGGAAAAGACCTTTAAGGTCATCCAGCTCAACCATCCCCAGCTGGACACCAGGAATACCCTGATCCCACCTTTACTGGAGCACAAACCAGTGCTCCATCACCCCTGGCTCCCCAGCTCTCACCTTGGTGACCTCGCGCTCGTGGCCGGTGAAGCGGCGCAGGGCAGCCCCAGACCTCCAGCTGGACACAGCCACACTCTGCAGGGACAGGGACAGGGACAGGGGTCAGCACAGAGCAGGGCAGGCAGGATGTCACACCAAGGCTTGTGCACAGTCCACAGCACAGGGAACAGGCTCCTCTGGTTTTCAGCTCCTACAGTGTTGTGGTGTGCTGTAATGTCCCATTTTGGCCTTCCAGGTCATTCCCCCAGGTGTGCCTATGCCTCTCTCCCTTCCCCCTTGCCCCCATGCTGAGTGAGTCCTGTCAATCAGGCTGAACATTCCAGCAAGGCCTCGTGTGCTTGGTCAAGTTCAAAGGATGCCCCTATGCCCAGATGTCATTGGCCTGTCTGGGTGTCACCTTCCCCTGAGACCCTGCCCCTCTCACCTGGTTGGTGGCTCACCTGTACCTCCCCTCCCCCTGTCCCTGAGCTTAAAAAGGTGATCAGACCATGCGGCCGAGGTTCTGTTGGAGCAGTTGCTCACGTTCAGACCTCTGTAACCATGGAATAAACCTCTGGACATTAAACCCTCCAGCAGAATCCTCTCCTTTTTCTCTTCACCATCGCCTGAAGCCATTCCTCCTGAGGTAAACGGGGTTCCTAACAAGCCTGGCCTTGTTCAGTGCCCAGCTGCAACCTCCAGCAAGCCAAGGTATCTCTGGGGTGATACACCGCAGTTGCTGCCTTTGGCCCAGCAGCGAGGGTCAGACTGGCCCAGGCACAATCTAACTGGGAATATTGGAACCAGTTTTTACCAATACTACAGCATGTACAGCTGTCCTTAAAGGCAGGTGATGTCAGAGTCAGTTGGCGATCCCAAGCCTGGGTGGGAGGATTTGATGTGATATGAGCTCTGGAGAGGTTACAAAATTTGATTCCATGTGCTTCAGGGTGTGCCCTCACCCTAAGCTCATTTTTCCTTTCTAAATCCAGGCACCAGCACAGCCACCATCCACGGAAATGTTCAAAGCTCACATTCCAACCTTACTTGTGAAGCTGTTGATGTATTATCCTGTCCCAGGGGATACCTCACCTTATCCCTTCCTCCTGACACGCACAGGTCTGGTTTGAGGGCAGCCACAGAGGTGACAGCATCAGTGTGAGCAGGGCTGTGCTGCCAGGAGGCACCAGCAGGTCCCGTCTGTCCCACGGAGCCCTCGGCCCTGCAGAGGGACAGGGACAGCAGTGGGAGTGCAGGGGCTGGAGGAGAGGCCAGGTGCCATCCCCTGGCACCTCTGGCATCTCCTGACACAACAACATCTGTCTTGGAAAGCCAGACAGAGGCTGTGAGTGAGATGGAGCAGACCTATCCCAGCTCCAGAGCTGCTGAATAATTAATTGTCCCTCACTCTGTGCTGGTGCAAAGAAAAGAGATTTTGACCTCACCAGCCTCCACAGTCCTCACATGGGTCAGGCTCTGCTGCTCTTTGCTGTGACACCTCCCAGGCCATGAGTCCCCCCATGCCACCCTGTGCTGCTCTCCAGGCACAGAACCCTCTCCCTGCTGTCAGAGACTGAATTATTTCATCTTGGCCATGAGGGCTGGTGACAGGCTCTGAGGACACAACAAAACTGTTTGGATATTTGGAGCTGCTCCCCTTCAGAGCTCTGCCTCAGCCATCACAGAGCACAACCACTGCCATGGTTTGTGCTTTGCCATTCCTGTGAGTGACACTTGGGATTTCAGCCCCCCAAAGAAGCTGAGCAGACTTCAAAAGTGAGGATTAGAAATGAAAATCTGGTTCAAACATCCAATAATGAAACTTTGTGCTCTCTTCCCTCTCACACCTGGTTTATTAACAAGACCTGATCTCCCAGCGTTGCTTTACCTGTATTTGGTGGTGTTGAAGCTGATTTTACTCTGCAGTTTCCCCATTGTTCTGGCAACCAGTGGTGGGTGTCACATCAGCACCTCGGGCACCTGCTGTGGGGACAGGACCTGTGGGTGAGGGGACACGGCACCACCAGGGATCCAGAGGGGTTTCTGTTTGTCACACATACAGGATAAGGTGCTGGTAATGTATTATCTACATCCTAACTCCATTCAGATTAAGGAGAAAACCTCAAAGAAGGGACATCTGGAGGTCCTGAGTGGAACCTTTAGCTTAGAGCAGAGCCAGCAGCACGGTGAGCTCACTGGGACCTCACACTGAGCTTAGAAATGCCCAAGCTCGGTGAGGCTACAACAGACATGGAGCTGCTGCCTGGCACTCTTCACACCTCCTGTTGCTCCTGGATCTGGTCTGGACTTCCACACATCCTGGAGATCCCAGTGTTTGGCTTGGAGAAGGCAAACACCTTCAGACTGAAGCTGTGCAGCAACGGGTGGGACCAAGTGCAGGCACAGGCAGCCCCAGCTCAAGTGAGGCAGCCTGGCAATGCTTGAAGTGATCTTTCCATGAGCTGAGGAACACTTTAGGAAGAGTTTCCACGTCCATACACCAGTTCCAGGCATGGCAAGAGCACGTGGATAACCCAGATGCACTCAGCAAACAGCTGCTGGCCAGGCTGGGGCCAGGCTGGTCCCTGTGCAGAGGGGACAGCACAGGCAGAGCTGCAGAGCCAGCCAGGTGAGGAGCAGCACCTGCCCCAGGTCCCCACAGAGCCAGCAGAAAGCAGTCTCAGTGACAGTGAATTGTCACAGACAATAACTGCCTGCAGCTTAGCTCAAGGCACACTAATTGGATTTAGTCTGCTGGTATGCCCATCTTCCACGGCTGCAGCATTTTGCTAATCAAAATCAGGGACACAAAACCCAATCTGCTTTTTTCAGCAAAAAACTGCTTGAAGGTTCTGCCCACAACAAAAAAAAAAAGTGAAAACCAAATCCTGGAAGCACTGAGCAAAAGGTTTCTACAAAATTCCCTTTCTAATTTTACCCTGACATCCTTTGTGATTAGCAATTAGTAATACCCAGTTAATCTCCTGCTGTTCTGTCCATGAGTTTGCATGTTCCAAAGATGTGAGGAATGATCAATCTCACAGCTGAGGGGCTGTGTTAATTTGGCAATTTATTCTTTCAATCCGACTGAGTGCCCCAATCATTTCAGTCCATCAGGAATGTGATTTTTCTCTGACAGTGGGAGAAGTCTGGAAGTTGGAAAACAAGACTCTAGGAAAAGCTGAGGGGGGAATTCTGAGTTTTTAATGATGGTTACTGTTTCCAACCAGCAGCTAGTTCATGTTGATCCCTACCTGCACATCCACTCACAGGGAGCTGCCCAAGGCCAGGGGAGGCTGCAGGGAAGGTGGGAGCCTTGTCCTGTGTCTCACTGTTCTCCTGCCTCTTCCTCACTGCAAGAAAGAGCAGATTTCTCTGCATCCTGGATGAGAACAGAGCTCAGGCAGGATGTTAATCCAAGGTTTTGCTGTCTGTATCCCAACACACGTTTATCCATCAGCTGCTCCACCACAAAGCTCTAAAAACTCAGAGATCCTACAACAACTGATCCACACCAAGCTTCACCTCCAGCAGCCTGAGTTTCATGCTGGAGGATGCCCTTATCCTCCCTTCCCCCCAGATCCATCACTTGACACAAATCAAATGCATTTTTTGCTGAATTGCTTTAGAAAAACAAGCCATGCTGCTGCCTCCACCTGTCCAGGCTCTGCAGTGAAACCTGTGCCCTGGGATAAGGAATGTCAACAACCACAGCAGCAGCACAGGGACCCCAGAGGAGCTGCCCCATCCTCATGGGGGAATAAGCATTCCTTCGATGAGAGTGTTTGGCTTTGGGGAGAACGGGGGTGTCGGTCTGACTGAACCCAGGATGTTCCTGGGTTCCTGGGGCTGGGTGTGACCCCACAGTGGTGCTGGCAGGTCTCTGTGGATGGGGGTGACCCTGTGGGGTTAAATGGGAACATCCTGGGTCTCTATGGATGGGGGTGGCCTTGTCAGGGTCAGTGGGAGCATCCTGGGTCCTCTGTGATGGGGGTGTTTCTGTGGGGTTAAATGGGAGCATTCTGGGTCCCTGTGGTGGGGGTATCCCTGTGATGGAGGTGTGCCTCTGGGGTTCGATGGAAGCATTCTGGATCCCTATGATGGGGGTGTCCCTGTGGGATTAAATAGGAGCATTCTGCGTTTCTATAGATGGGGGTGTCCCTGTGGGGTTCGATGGGAGCATTCTGGATCCCTATGATGGAGGTGTCCCTGTGATGGGGGTGACCCTGAGGGGTTCAATGGGAGCATTCCGAGGGAGCCCCTCAAGTGCCATGTGCCGCTGGCAGGGGCGAGGCGGGGCAGCCCTCGGGAAAGGGTTGTGAGGAAAGGTTTGTGAGGAAAGGGTTGTGAAGAGCCGCGTCCCTGCGCTGGGGCAGCCCCGCGGCCCGGCCCGGCCCGGCCCCGGCGCGCACTCACCCTCACTCACCCTCAGCAGCCCCGGCGCCGTCCCGCCCGTGCCGCCGCCCGCTGCCGGCTCCCGGCGGGGCCGGGCCGGGGCGGAGCCGAGCCGGGAGCGCCGAGCGCGGCCGGGCGGGGCCGCCGCCCCCGCGGCAGGTGCGGGCACAGCATGGCCCGGGCCGAGCGGCTGCGGGTGAGCGCCGGGACCCCGGGCCGGGCCGGGCCGGCTGAGGGGAGCGCGGGGCTGGGCTGGGCTGGGCGGGGCAGAGGGGCCGTGCGGCGCTGGGGAGTTCCGGCGGGACGGGGGGTCCGGGCGGGCGTGCGGGGAGTGTAAGGGCTCCTGGGGGGATATGGGGCTCGCTGGGTGTGTATGGGGGTCCCAGTGCGGGTATGGGGCCACAGGGATCCCTGACGGGGTGGGAGGTGCCGGACGGGATGTGGGGTTCCTGGGCTGTGTGGGGCCGCGGGTGTCCCAGACCGGGTGTGGCGTCCCTGGCAAGGTGTGTGGGGCCGCGGGGGAGCCTGGCAGGGTGTGGGGTCTCTGGGGCTGTGTGGGGCCGCGGGGGTCCCTGGCAGGGTGTGAGGCCGCGGGGGTCCCTGGGGCTGTGTAGGGTCCCTGGCAGGGCGTGGGGCCATGCCGGTGGTTCCCGTGGGGAGCTGGGTGCTCTGAAGGAGCCCCTGGCGGGTGTGGAATCACCCAGGGATGGGGACGGGCGCTCTGCGAGGGGCTCCCGGCAGTGTGGGAGCTGTGGGGCCCTGGCGGGTGTGGGGCGGTTCGGGGTCCCCCGTGGCGATGGGGGCTCTCTGTGGGGCGGTGCGGGGCACCGGGCGGGTGTGGGTGTGGGCTCGGGGCCCCGTCCAGCCCCGCAGCCATCCCCGCGCTGCTCCGCGCCCCAGAACAAGCTCGTGGAGCGCTGCGAGCGGATCCAGCTGCAGAGCGCGGCCATCGCCCGGCACGTGGACGAGGTGCTGCCAGCCAAAGACCAGGACGTCCAGGTGAGTCCCGGGGCTGGCCCTGCCTGCTCCCTGCTCGCCGTTCCCGGAAGGGATGCTCAGCTCCCGGGGGAATGTGGCTGTGGAATGGAATGCCAGGGTGTGCCTGGAATTCCTGCTTCATTTGCCTAGAAAATGTGCGCAGACAGTGGTGTGAGGGTACAACAATCAAGCATCCTACTAGGATCAGTGTCTTAGAATTCCTAGGTTTATTTTATTTGTTCCTTGTTGTCATTGAGGATGAGGACAAAGGACAGTGATAAAATCATAGAATCCCAGACTGGTTTGAGTTGGAAGGAACCTTAAAAACTACTGTTTCAACCCTCAACTATAGGCAGGGACACATCCCAGTAAGCCAGGTTGCTCCAAGTTCCATCCAGCCTGGCCTTGGACGCTTGCAGGGGCAGCCACAGCTTCTCTGGGCACCCTGTGCACCTCACCACCCTTGCAAGGAAAATTGCTTCCCAATATCCTCTGGCTGTGGGAAGCCAATCCCTCTTAGTCCTGTCTCTCCAGGCTCTTGTCCCAAGTCCCTCTCCAGCTGTCCTGGAGCCCCTTTAGGCACTGGAAGGGGCTGTAAATTCTCCCTGGCATCCTTCCTTCAGGCTGAGCACCCCAGCTGTCTCAGCCTGTTCTGTTTCTCACCCAGAGTGAATCTCTGGAGATTTGCTGAGGACAGAACTCTGTGCCTGTTGTCACTTGGGTACCGGGGCTGGCTGAGGAGGCAGTGGGCAGGTTTGGGCTGATGTGGTGCTGTGGGCTCAGTTTACAGAGTAGCACCAATGGCTGAGCCCCAGGGGCACAGGCAGAGCTGCTGGGGCTGCTCCCGGGGCTGGGGCAGGGCTGATGCCCCCGGGGCTGGGGCAGGGCTGATGCCCCCGGGGCTGGGGCAGGGCTGATGCCCTGCTGTGTCCTTGCCCGGCAGAGCGCGGCCAGCGCGGCGCGGGAGCTGGTGGTGCAGAGGCTGCTCCTGGTGGGCAAGGCCTGCGAGAACGAGGAGCAGCGGCTGCTGGAGAGGGTGCATGCCGAGGAGGAGAGGGCACACCAGAGCATCCTCACCCAGCAGGTGCACTGGACAGAGGCTCTGCACAAGCTGGGTGCCCTCCGCACCTACCTGGTGGACATGATCACCAGCCTGGATGACCAGGGCCTGCTGGTGAGTGCTGTGAGTCAGGCAGCCCAGAGCTGACCTGCACGTCGTGTTCTGGGACTTGAATGCAGAGTTCAGCAGCTGCTGTGCTGCCAGCAGGGAGGCAGAGGTGGGCAGGACATCAAGAATTCACAGAATTCACAGGTGAGGGATCACACACAGAAATCACAAAGAATCACTGGGTTGGAAGAGACCTTAAAGATCATCGAGTCCAACCCTAACACCTCAACTAAACCCTGGCACCCAGTGCCACATCCAGGCTTTGTTAAACACACCCAGGGATGGGGACTCCACCACGTCCCCAGGCTGGCCATTTGCAGACATTTTTCAGGTCTGGCTCATGGAACCTCCTTGACCTGATCCTGATAAGCCCCTGTGGTTTCTGGTGGTTCCTAGAGCATCTGCTCTGCCTGATCCTGCTCTTGCTTGCAGTGAGGTCCAGAACCACCCACGTTCAGGTCTCCAAGCTCTGGGCTTGTAGTTGCCCTTAGGCTGGACAGCCAGGACAGCTCTGGGTTGTGAGCTACTCTTACAACAGTTGTGCCATCAGTTTTCTAGTGTCTGGTTTAATCAAAACTGACCCTTGGGAACACCTGCAGCTCTTCTGGGAAGTCCCCTGTGTTGCCTGGCTTAGCCCTGTTAGGGAGATTTGTCATGCAGAGCAGCCTGTGCTTCCCCTTGCTCAGTTCCTTCCCTGGTTATTGAATCATCTGGGCTCACCCAAGTGATTCCTCTCATTTTAGATGTGATCAGGACCTCTGCCTTGCCACCACCATGCTCAGCCTCTGCTTCCCACGTGTAAATTTGTCAGGAGAGGAGCAGCAGTTTGGCTTGGAAAACAGACCCAATCCCATGGAAAGAGGGCAGATGCTCCTTTGGTGGGAAAGGCAGTTCCTATCCTGTAGCTGCACCATAAAGAGGAGAGGTTGGAGACCTGGATCCATCACTGCCTGTGGCAGAGAGCAGCCACACCCTCAGTTTCTCCTTTGGAAGGGAATTAGGGGTTCATGTGTTCTCCACCCTGGGCTGTCAGTGTTGGTACTCGTGCCTCTCTGGAATCAGCACATGGCATGCCACAGGAAAGCTGAAGGCATGCAGAATGCAGGGCTTGGATTTGAGCAGGGATCAGGTATTTCCTTATCACTCTGCTGTACCTTGAGAGTGCCTCATGGCCAGCAGGCACAGAAACAAGTGAGACTGACCATGAGGTCACCTGACTCTTGGCTTTGTCCCTCTGCAGCCTCCCTCCTTTGCTGGAAGCCCTAGGGTTGTTTCCTGGGAGCAGAGGCTGTTCCTGCAGCCTGCCCTGGTGGGGTGGGGACAGAGAGGGAACAGCAGGCAGTGTCCCAGCCACACGTGCAGTGTGTTGCCTTCAGCCATTCCCACTCATTTTCAGAGTTGGGAATGCTGCAAGTGAAGAAAATGGATGTTGGATGCTCCTGCTGCTGCCCAGAGCTGGGGTTGGGGTGAGGGGTGGCTTCTCTGGGTCAGGAAGGGGAGCACTGCTCCCCAGGTCCTGGGCTTGCTGTGTTTGGGGTGTCTTCTGTGGGGGTTTAAGCTCTGATGACTCTTTCTCTCCTTGTCCCCAGCGTGCAGAACAGGAGATCTTCGAGAGGTCAGTACCTGGCTGCTCTGCTCCTTTCCCTGCTCCTGCTCCACACCTGCATCCCCACAGCTCCTGTGCTGTGTGCCATGACTCAGACACCCCATGACACCTCTTTTATCCCTCGTGCTGCTTTTGTTGTGGAAAAAAGCACTGAGATGTCAGTGTGGCCTCTTATCTCTGCTCCTTGTGCTGTGCTGCACCTGGACATGCTCCATGTGCTCTCCCAGATCAGCAGTGCTTGCTTATGGGAGAACTTCTGCAGCTCCTCAGGAAAGCCCAGGGCTTGCTGGGGGATGGAGCAGGCCTGTGCCAGGCTGTTGGCAGCAGCTGGGATGGTCTCTGCTCCATGTAGGGGGTGGCTGGCACAGCATCTGCCCAGCTCTGCATGGGCAGGGAGAGCCAGCTGCAGGTCCCAGTGTCCCCAACAGCCCTATCAGTGACACTGGGCTGCCCTTCCTGAGGAAGCACCTTGGTGGTGGTGGTTTTTATTAATCTATTTCATTTTATTTGAGTCATTTATTTCTGTGGCTGCTGTGAGGATGCTGCCCAGAGCACCTGTTGGGGGTATTTGTGCCTGTGGAGAGTATGGAATGTGCCCCAGCACATCCCCAGCAGCTGTGCCCCAGCCTGTCCTCACAACCAGGAGTTCTGCAGGCCACAGGAGCCAGCAAAGCCCTGGCTCTGTGCTGGGTGGAACCTGCTGTCCTGGCTTGCTCTGTGCCCAGACTGTGGGGCTGTGGCAATGGAGGGAAATCTGATTCTCTGCCTGTTCATTGTGCTCCCCTGTACCCTGATGGCTGCTCACAGACACATTTATTTACCCTGTGTCTGCTGAGTGAGGAGCTGTTGGCTCAGGCTGCTGGGATGTGTTTTACAACACTGCAGCCCTTTCACCAGGAACTGTGGGCAGAGCCAACCCAAAGTATCACTGGGGGTGAGAGCTGGCCCAGACACCCCTGCTGTGGTCTCTGCAGCCAGAGCTCCTCTTTAACCTCTGCCATACCTCCTTGTAATCTTTTAAACACCTTCCAGCACAATAAATCATTGTATTTTGAAACAGCTCCTCTTTTCCTTTGCTAGGACAGAGCTGGCAGAGGGAATCTTGGAGCCCCAGGAGTCCCTGAAGTTAAACTTTAATCAGAGCTGTGTTCAGAGTCCACTGTTGCATCGACTGTGGGCCTGTGCTGTGCTCTGCTGCCTCACAGGTCAGTGCCTTGCTCAGATCTCTCATGCTCCAGGGATTCCTGCATCCTCTCTTGTGTTGTGCCCACAGAAACTCCCTGGTGCTGTGTCCAAACTTCCTCACCCTGTGTCCAGACTTCCTCACCCTGTGTCCAGACTTCCTCACCCTGTGTCCAGACTTCCTCACCCTGTGTCCAGACTTCTCACCCTGTGTCCAAACTTCCTCACCCTGTGTCCTGCCCCTCTGCTCTCCTAGCCCTTGTTTCTTGGAGCCCATTCAGGGAGGCAGCAGCAGCTGTGGCAGATGTAGGGGGTGGCTCCAAGCACTTGTGGCTCCAGGAAGAACTGGAGTTTGAAAAGATTGTGTGTACTACCAGCTCTGTGGCTTTAACATTGTGTGGTTTCTTTTGCTGTTTCCTGAGTCTCTGGGTGACAGCAGTGAAGCTGATGCTGCTGTGGGAATCTCTGGCACAGAAATCTCTGCTCACAACGTTTAGCACTGGGCTGCTGGGGACTTTGAGAGGGTGATTTCATCTGGGGGGTGTCTGTGATGCTGCCCAGTGTAGGGGCAGTGAGTAGATGGAGCAGTGTTCTGATCACAGGCTGAGGTGGTGGCTGTGCATGAGCTGCTGGTTCTGGAGGTGTTTGTGCTCTGGCTCAGCCCCTGTGTGCAGCTGAGGCTGCACTGGAGGCATTGGCCAGGCCACTGACAGGCTCTGGGACTGGTTTACCTGGTTGGTCCTGGCTGTGTTAAGCAGGGAAAGACTTTTTTCCTCTGGCTGTGATGTGCTTGAATGGCTGGTTGTGAAATGTTTGCTTTTACTCTGGTTTCAGTCTGTTGTTAGAGTATTTCAAATGCACTTTTTGTTTCTCAGAGATGGCAGTATCCTTCATAATTTGCCTTGTGAACAATCCCTAGCATGTTTTTCCAAAGCTGCTGTACAAACTTCTGATTTCTGCTCATCTTGGTGTGATTTTGATGAGCTGTTTTCAGTTTTTCCCTGTTTCCAGGCCCATCTCCAAACTCTGCACTTCAGGCTTTTATTGCTGTCATGGTTTGAAGTATTAGCTTGAGAGTCTGTGCCTATCAAGCACTACCATCATGTGTTTATCTGCTGCAAACTCTGGTGTTGCTTTCCCTTTGTGATTAATTTCCCTCTTTGGGATCTGTGAGTGCTGGCAGTTGAGGAAAGTGTCCCTGCAGGGGTTGGCACTAGGTGATCTTTAGGGTCCCTTCCAGCCCAAATCACTCTGTGATTCTGTGCCAGTCCCTGCAGTTGTGAATTGACAGTGTCACAGAATCCTGTGCCAGCCCCTGCAGTTGTGAATTGACAGTGTCACAGAATCCTGTGCCAGCCCCTGCAGTGGTGCCTTGACAGTGTCACAGAATCCCAGAATTGTTCAGGCTGGAAAAGACCTCTAAGACCATCCAGTCCAACCTGTGATCACCATCTTGTCCCCCAGCCCAGAGCACTGACTGCCAGGTCCAGCTGTGCCTTGGCCATCTCCAGGGATGGTCATTCCACCACCTCCCTGGGCAGTCCCTTCCAGTATTTAACAGCCCATTCAGTGAAGAAATTCTTCCTGAAAGAATCAGTCAAGCAGCTTCTCAATGTTCAGAGCTGTGGAGTCAAGCAGGAAGCCTTTCCCTAATTTCCTTTGCTGGGACAGAATTTTTGTAAGGATTCCTCTCCCAACAGTATCCTTGTGAAATGTAATGACTTTAGGGCATTTGATTCTTGTGGTGGGTGTGCTGATGCACTTATTACACAGGAATTTCATTCTCTTTGGGGTTTTTTTGAGTGTGTGGTTACATTTCACATGTCATTACTGCATGCTGAGGATGCCTGGTGTATCCTTGTGGATCTCATCAGTCACCAGGCCACTCTGGACTAAGCCTTAGAGATTTAATATTAAACAGCAGTGGTCTGAGCTTGTCTTAAGACTCAGTAATGTGAAGTGTCACTCTGTGGTCCTTTCTCCCAAAAGCAAGTGAGCAGGTGGCTGTCTTGTGTATTTGCTTGAAAACAGAAAATTCCAAGCCTTGATGGCTCACTCCATAACCTCTAAAGTACTTGGAAAGCAGCTGCAAAAGGGCCTCTATGTTACTCTCAAAAATAAACATCATTCCTTTGATGCCTTCACCTGGCATCCAGCCTTCTGCATCACTTCTGTTTGGGGTTGGCAGCTTCTTCCTTGCACCACAGGGTGATGTAAATCTCCTGGCACCGTTTTGGGAGGGATCTCAGTTCATGGGAACTTGGATTTTTAACAGCAGCCAGATGTGCTGCAGCTCACACAAATGTGCTCCCCAGAGCTGTTAACCATGGGAATTTATTGTCCCAGTGTCCCTCATGTCCCAAGGCCACCCTGATGGATACAGGACACAGAGAAAATAGACTTGGGGGCAAGATGAATTCCCAGTGGAGTCATTCATCAGAATTATATGTGAAAATCCAGATTTAATCAAGACAAAACACTTGTGTGAGGGGCAGAATTTACTGATCTGAATTCCTGTGCTGTTACTTTGCCAGCACTTCCCCTCCCTCAGATGCTCCCCTGGAACTGCAGCTCCACAGCAGAGCAGGGTGGGTGTCACTGTCACTGGGGTGGTGTTTCCCCACATGGACCACCAGGATGCAGCCTGTGTCAGCTGTGTGTGACACAAGGAGGTTTGGTGCCCTCCTTCTGCCAGAGGAAGCTAAAGTCTGGTGCTGCTGTGTTTTCTATGAATTCAGAGCAGCTCTGGCTTCCTGGAAAGCCACCCTGCACAGCAGCAGCAGCAGCGTGGGCAGCCCAGAGCCCTGTGGAGAGCTCAGCCTTGGCTGCTGTGTGGGGAAATAAATCATCAGATGAATGAGGCTGGCAGCTCCTGCTGAAGGAAGTGCTGGCTTCAGCTCCTCTTTGGGCTCACTCTTGCTTGCAATACCTCCTGCCTAACGTGCACAGGTGCATGGCACTGATTTGCAAAGGGATAATTCAGCCTCTGTTCATCTGCCAGGGAGCACCTGGGCAGGTGCAGCCTGAGGGAACCCTGGAGCATTGCTGGTGGTGTTTGCTACTGGGGGGATTCTGACCTGGGTCCTGGAGCAGGCTGGGCTCTGGGATGACCCTGTTGAGGTCATCCTTTGGTTCTTTAAGGTTCTCGTCATGCTGTGCTCTGGATGCTGAGCAGAGGGTGTTGGGCAATGGCTGGCACTGCCATGATGGGGTAGAGCTGCTGGCAGGGATGGCAGAGCCACTGAGTCACCCCTCCAGCCCTCTTTCCATGGTGGTTTAAGACCTAAAATGAATAAAGTGAGGGTGGGGGAAGGCAGGGCAAGGAAGGGCACCTGCTGGAAGGACCTGGGTCTCCTCAAGAGCAGGTGAGTCTGCTGAGCATCAGCCTCACCTCTGCTTCACCAATTTAGAGACTGAGGGACACACTTCTGCAGTTCCACAGCTGCACACCCACACAGGGGGCTCAGGGGGAGCATGCAGCCATGGCAGGGCACCATGATCTCAGAGATCTTTTCCAATCTCTACAGTCCTGTGCTTCCATGACTTGGAAGTGGTGCAGACCCACAGTGGGTGCTGTGTCCTCTGGCCAGCCTGGGCTGCTTCTGGCTGGGTTTGTGCAGCTGGGCACCTCTTCTTTCACAGCTAAGCCAGACCCAGTCACAGCCATGCTCAGCTCTAAGCCTGGTGCCAGCTCCCAGCACCTCAGGGCGGGTTGATCAACACCTGGGGCTTTGTAGCAGGAAAGAGATTTCCCTGCCAGGCCCTCTCCAGTCCTGTTTTTCCAGCTTTGCAGGTTTTCTGCACACAGCCCTCCCAGGCTTGCCAGGCTCTCGGCTTTCCTGGCTGGGGGAGGAGCAGCCAGGTCCTGCTCACCCACCGTGGGGGTGGGAAAGGACAGGAGCTAGGTTTGGATCTCTCCCAAAAGTGGGGTGAGCCAAAGCTGCTGAGTTCTGTTCTGTGGGAGTCAGGCCAGGGTCAGAGGAAGATGAGCAAGCTGGAGAGGTGTCTGGTGAGTCTGGGCTTTGGCGAGTCTCTGCCTTGTCCTGGCCCTGGCTGAGAGGAGAAGCTGTGGCACCCAGCCTGAGCCCAGCACTGTCACCCCCAGGAGCAGTGTGTGAGGAGAGGCTGCTTGTGCTTGTGTTTCTCACAGCCATGACCACCTCAGGTGCTTCAGGTGGTGGCCACTGCATCAGTGCTCATCACGTGGCTTCTCTTGCAGGCTCACAGGAGATTCACATCGATGAGAAAACCCTGAGCCCCCACCTCAGCCTGTCAGAGGACAAGAGAACCCTGACCTTCAGCCCCAAGAAAGCAAAGGTGGACTCGGGCTGCCCCGAGCGCTTTGACCACTGGCCCAACGCTTTGGCCACTGCCCCTTTCCACTCGGGGGTGTGTGCCTGGAAGGTCAGCGTGGAGCAGAGCTGTGCCTACAAGCTGGGAGTGTGCTACAGCTCCGTGCCCAGGAAGGGCTCTGCCAACGAGGGCCGCCTGGGCTTCAACGCCGCCTCCTGGGTGTTCTCACGCTACGACAAAGAATTCCGGTTCCTGCACGCGGGGCAGCCCCAGCCCGTGGAGCTGATCAAGGCCCCCGCAGAGATCGGGGTCCTGCTGGACTTTGCAGGGGGGGAGCTGCTCTTCTACGACCCTGACTCCTGCGCCATCCTCTTCTCCCACCGGCAGCCCTTCCTGGAGCCCGTGTTCCCCGTCTTTGCCGTGGCACACCAGAGCATCTCGCTGGGCCCCCGTGCGTGACTGTGTGTGCAGTGCCCGGGGCAAGGGAGCTGGGGCAGGGCTGGGGGCTGTGTGCAGGGCCCTTCAGACAACACCTGCCTTCACACTACACCTGTCCTCCTGTGTTCTCTGCAGCTTTCCTCTCGTCCCACAGCCTACACCCTGTGCTGGGGTGAGGGGTCTGGCAATGCCTGCCTGGCCAGCTGCTCCTAGGTGAATTGTGTGCTTTCTGCCCCACCAAAGGCAGCTTTCCAGTCTGCTGGTGGGCTGGAAAAAAGAGGAGAAATAGTGAGAGATATTTGTGGAGAAGTGGCAGGGAAGAGGCCCATGGAAAGGGACACAGTGTGCTCTACAACTCCTTGGCAGAGGGAGGAGCCAGGGAGGGTCAGGCTCTGCTCCCAAGCAACACAAGAGGAAATGGCTTCAAGGTGTGCCAGGAGAGGTTCAGGTTGGATTGTGGAGAAAATTCCTTCTCTGGAACGGTGGTCAGGCCCTGGCACAGGCTGCCCAAGGCAGTGATGAAGTCACCAACCCTGGAGGGGTTTAAAAGGCATTATGGATGTGGCACTTGATGACATGGTTTAATGGTGGCCTAGGCAGTGTTGGGAGAACAGCTGGACTCCATCCTCGAGGTGTTTTCCAACCTAAATTAATCTATGATTCCCTGACTGGGACACAGCTGGAGACACTTTTGGGAGGAGCTACCCCACTGCAGAGCAGGGACAGCACAGGGGGCTGTCCCCTGTGGGGGAACCATGCTGGCACAGGGGCACTGCTCAGGGGCTGTGGCCATGTCCAGGCAGAGGAATGAGCAAAGACCAGCAGAAAGAAGCCAAAACTGAGTGTCCCAAGGCAGTGGGGTTTGAGTGTAACGTGGTGTAAACATGGGGAGCTGATGGCAGCAGGTAGGGAGGAAGGAGAGGTGTAGGCCTGGAGTTGAGCCAGAGAAAGGGGTTTAAAATAATCTTTAAAGGGTCGTCTTTATTTCATTACCTGAATCAGTAAAGTTTGTTAATTAGCAATTCAATAAGTGAAATTGCCCAGCTCCAGGCTGTTTTGCCCACAGCAGGAGACCTGCAGGCACCTCCTGGCTGCCTACCGCTGTTGGGAAGGGGAGGATGTTGGTGAGATGGCAAAGCTGGGGTACACTGAGGGTGCAGAGCCTGGGCAGGGGTGCCCTGGGTGTTCTGTGTGGGCAAAGCTTCCCTGGGACAGGGCCACCACTTGCACTGGGGGATGTTTAGGCCTGTCCCTGGGGTGAGTGAGAAGGGATAAACCTCAGTATCTGCCAGAATGAACCTCTGCAGTGACCCAGTCACAGCCCTGTTAGGGGGAGACACCACAGCTGACCTTCTGTGGTGGTGTTAGAGCCATGAAACACATTTGCTCTGCTGCTGGGCATCAGAAATGTTTTATTGCATGGACACTCCTCCTGCTCCATAGGCAGCTCAGACTTGCTGCTCTTCCCTGCCCACCTGGCAGAAAGAAATCTCCTGTCAGGACAGTTCAGCACTGGCAGCAGCACCGGACCCCTCGGAACCGCAGCTACTCCTTCTCGATGCGAGCCAGGAGGTGGCTGAGCGTGGGCAGGACGTGCTCGGGGGGCACCTCGGGCCCCTCGGCGTGCCCGGCCGCCCGCAGCAGGAAGCTGTGCATGCCCGCGGCCCGGGCCGCCCGGTAATCGCGGCTGTAGTCATCGCCGATGTGAGCCGCCTGCTCGGGCCGCGCCCCGCCGAGCCGCAGCGCCTGCTCGAAGATCCTCCCGTCCGGCTTGGCGAAGCCCGCGGCCTCGGAGGTGAGCACGAACTCGAAGTGGTGCCGCAGGTTGCAGTTCGAGAGGATGGCTTCCAGCCGCCCGTCGAAGTTGGACACCACTCCCATGCGGAAGCCGAGCTGGCGGCACCGGCTCAGGGTCTCGGCCGCTCCCGGCAGCAGCTCCCAGTTGTTGGAGCTGCAGTAGTCGCGGTAGAGCTTCTCTGCCAGCTTCGTCACGGCTGCCTCGTCCTGCACGCCCGAGAGCTTGAAGCTCTGTTTGACAACGTCCAGCCACCACTGCCGGGAGCTGAGCCCCTGGCCGTGGCCGTAGTTGGGGAAGCGCCGGCTCTGGGCTCCGTACACCTCGCGGAAGGCGCGTCCCAGAGCCTCGGGCTGCACCTGCAGCCCCTGGGCCCGGGCCTCGGCCGCGTAGCTCTGGCCCACGGGCTGCCGCAGCCGCAGCAGCGTGTCCTTCACGTCCCAGGTCAGCAGGCGCAGTCTGAGCATGGCCTCGGCAGCGCCCGGCGACACCGCCGAGCCCGCGGTGCCACTCGCATCCGAGGGCTGCGGGCACACCGGCCTTCTGTCTGCCCCAGGACGAGCGTCGGTGTCCCTCCGGCCGGGCTCAGGGGCACTCTGGGATCAGCACGGAGACACGGCAGGGAGGGCAAACCCTGCTCCGAGTGCCAGGGGCAAATTCTCCCAGGCCGGGACAGCGACACTCGCCACGTGAGTGCCGCAGACGGGGCGAACTGGGGCACCGGGGCCGGACAGGGGCTGGGGGTCAGGGGCACGGCCGGGCTGTCTGGGGAGGGTGTGCGGGGCACAGCCGGGGTGTCGGGGGCGGGAGCACCGCTGGGACGCAGGTGCGGGCTCACGGTGTCCCCGCGGGTCCCGGAGGTGCGGGGCGGTGCCGGCGCTCACCGGGCCGAGCTCCCGGTGCACGGGGGCTGCGGGCTGGGGGGGCGCGCAGTGCCGGGACCCACCTGCGCCGCTGCCCGGAAGGGCCGCCCCTAGCGGAGAACCGGCCCCTAGCGGAGAACCGGCCCCTAGCGGAACTCCCTCCCATCCCGGAATTCCCTCCCATCCCGGAGAACCCGCCCCTCCCGGAATTCCCGCCCCTCCCGGAGAACCCGCCCCGGCCGCAATGGCCGCGCTCAGTGCCGGCCCGCCGCCTCCCGCAGCCAGCGCAGAAGCTGCGGTGTGAAGTAGGTGATGATGATGTCGGCCCCTGCGGAGAGACGAGACGCTGGAGCCAGCCCGGGGGCACACGGGGGATAGAGAGGGAGCCACGGGTGTTGCAGCCTCACCTGCGCGCCTGAAGGCCGTGATCGCCTCCTGCACCGCCGCCTCCAGGCTGAAGGCGCCGGCCTGCGCCCCGTGCCACAGCATGGCGAACTCCCCCGAGACGTGGTACACGGCCAGCGGGTGCGTGGGGTGCTGCGGGAGCGGGTCAGTGCCGGGGACAGCCCGAACTGCCCTCCGCACACCCCGGGGCTCCAGCGCCCTCTCCGCACAGAACCCACAGCCCCAGCCAGAGCCCTCCCTGCCCCGCAGGCCTCACCCGAGCCTTGACGTCCCTCACGAGGTCCAGGTAGGGCATCCCCGGCTTCACCATCAGCGTGTCCGCGCCCTCCCGCACGTCCCGGTCCTGCCACGGCAGCGCGGGGACAAGAACAGCTTGGTTTTGCCCAGGAGTTTGGAGCCGTGGTGGTTTTCCCCAGGAGGGATCACAGGAGGCTGTGAGCCCCTCATGGCCAAGGTGGCTGGAGCTCCCCTCACCACACCCGTGGTGCCTGGGGAGAGCTGGTGGCTTTGTGTGCCTGCACCTGACACCCCCAGCCAAGGAGGGCATGGGGACAGCAACTCAGCCCTTGGGCACACAGTGGGACCAGCTCTGCCAGGCTGGTGGGCCTCGTGTTTCTTTGGCTCATGGAAGGGGAACACCATTCACCATTTGCCTCCCAACCTCTTGCTCGCCCCAAGCCCTGCGGGTGCGATCACCCAGGCCCTATGTGAGAGTGTCCCACCCCACAGGCATAACCCCACAGCCTACACTCACCCCACTGAGGGTGTCCCACCCCACCGCCTACACTCACCCCACTGAGGGTGTCCCACCTCACAGCCCATATTCGCCCCACTGAGGGTGTCCCACCCCACAGCCCATATTCACCCCACTGAGGGTGTCCCACCTCACAGCCTACACTCACCCCACTGAGGGTGTCCCACCTCACAGCCCATATTCACCCCACTGAGGGTGTCCCACCTCACAGCCTACACTCACCCCACTGAGGGTGTCCCACCTCACAGCCTACACTCACCCCACTGAGGGTGTCCCACCTCACAGCCCATATTCACCCCACTGAGGGTGTCCCACCTCACAGCCTACACTCACCCCACTGAGGGTGTCCCACCTCACAGCCTACACTCACCCCACTGAGGGTGTCCCACCTCACAGCCCATATTCACCCCACTGAGGGGGTCCCACCCCACAGCCATAACCCCACACTCACCCCACTGAGGGTGTCTCACCCCACACTCACCACAGCGCGCAGGGCCAGCCCGCGGGCGCCCGGGGGCAGTTGGTAACAGCGCCGGTCCCCAAAGGCCGGTTTGGACAGCGCCGCGTCCCTGCAGAGGGGCAGAGGGTGAGGAACCCCTGGCTCCCACAGCTCCAGAACCACCAGGACAGGCTGGGACAAGCTCTGAGCCACTGAGCCAGAGCAAGGGGCACTTCCAACACAGCTCAGCACCCAGGGATTGCTCTGGGAGGTCCTACAGGCCCAGGCTGGCCCTGGGAGCTGTTTCAACACCCACTGCCCCCCTCATGCACAGAATCTGGGTAAAATTATGCCAGGCTCTTTTCCAAGGTAGATTCCTTGGAAATACCCAGCCAGGGTCAGGCTGTTCTTGGGACAAGGTCTAACAGCTGACTCAGCTGAGGCTTGTCCCTAAAGTCACCCTGTGGGGCAGCACTGACTGCTGACTCCTGACTCTCCTGGAAGCTGCAGGCAGCTCCCTCTGCCTGCCTTGCCACCAGCACCCAAGCAGGTGAAGGGTTAGGATGGAAGATCACCCTTCAGTGACCTTGCTGCCAGCCAGCCTCTTCTGGGCAAGTCCTTTTGCATGGAGAAGTAGGAGTAGGGTGCTGCAAAGTGACCAGTGTGCCCCAAGTACAGCCCAGGCTCTTGGCAAGCCCCTTTCCCAAATAACTGCCTGGGAATGCACTCCCAGCCAGCCTGGCCCCAGCTGGACACACAGACCCACCTGAAGGGGCCGTAGAAGCACGAAGCAAACTTGGCACTGTAGCTCATCACCGAGACCTGCAGGGCAGAGAGGGGCTGTGAGGGCAGGGAGCTCAGGGCCACATCCCAGTGCTGGGACAGGAGACATTCCCTCCCACAGCTTCACCCTCCCCCTGCCACACGTCTGGCACCTCACCATGCCTGGGCACTCCCCCCCAGCCAAGGACATTCCTGTTCTGTGCGTGCCAGGGCAGGGCAGTGCCCGTGGCACCAAGGGGGGTTTGTCCCTCCTGCCCCTTGCCCTGTCCCGCTGTGCTGCAGCCTCCATGGGGGTGGTTTGTGCCTGTGGCACACACAGAACCCTGGCTCACCTTGTTGCCCAGGTCGTTGGAGATCAGTGCCTGCTTTATGGCTGCAATGCGCCCGTCCATCATGTCCGAGGGGGCCACGATGTGGCAGCCTGCAGGGACAGACAGCACAGGGCTGTTGGAGGCTCACACCCTGCAGGGGAGCACTCCCAGCTGGAGCCAGGCCCAGGCTGCTTTTGGGTCTGCCCAAAGCAGAGAGGGCCAGCTCTGAGAGCCACTCTGGGGTGTCACCGCCAGGGCTCCCCACCTGCTTTGGCATAAGCCAGTGCCACCTCGGCCAGGCGCTGGCAGCTGAGCTCGTTCTGGATGGTGCCATCCTCACGCAGGATGCCTGGGAGACAAACCTGGGTTACACAGTGCAGGGACAGCTCACTCCCCAGGGGAGTGGGGCTCTGGGGACAAGCTGAGGAGATGCTCAGAGCAGCAGTGGGGAACCTGCTGTGTTCAGAGAGGTGGATAAGGACCAGGAGCCTGCTGGGGACTGGACACAGCATGTGGATGCTTCAGGGAAGGGAAGGCAGAGATGGGGCACATGGAGGGGTGCTCAGACTCATGGGCCTAAGGGAGGGTCTGAACCACCCATGCCTCCCATGCTGTGGTCAAAACCCAGGAGAGGTCACCCAGACTCAACTCCAGCAGTACAGGGAAGCCAAGTCTTGGAGCAGGAGCTGGCCAGATCCTCAGCAGAAAATGGCAAATCCCAGAGGCTCCCACAGGCCCCTGCTCACCACAGTGCCCATGTGAAGTGTAAGGGCACAGGCAGACATCACAGGCAATCAGCAGCTCTGGGAAGGTGGAGTGGATCTTCCTGATGGCCTGGATGGCAGGAGTGCCCTCGGCATCAGCAGCAGAGCCTCTCTCATCCTGTGAGGACACAAACACCTCAGCATGCACAGCTGACACTTCCCACTGGCTCCTCCATGGCAGAAGCTCTGCCCAGGAAGCATTTCCTGAACTGTGGGACCCTGTAAGGCTGGATGGTGGGACTCCACTGAGGGAGAAGGGTGATGGGCAGCTAGGGCAGGTTTTGGGGTCACCTGCAGAGCTCTGGGGACTTTCTGGGTGTGATAATATCCTATCATATCACAGCCAGAGACCCTGAACTGCTCCTGTTTGATCAGGAGACCACTCCCACCCAGCCCCCATTGCTCTGACAGCCCTGTGGCTCTCCCAGCACCCCCACACCATGCACTGACCTTGTGCACCTTGCTGGGCACCCCAAAGATGAGCACACACTTGAGGCCATCTTCGACCAGGGGCCGCAGCATCCCCTCCAGCTTGTTCACTCCATACCTGCAGGGCAGAGGGCAGCAGCTGCCAGGCACCCAGAGCTGCCCCGTGGGGACAGCTGCCCTGGCACTGGGATGCTGCTGCCCTGGGAGCAATCCAGCATCTCCAGGCAGTGCCTGCAGCTACAGGGGAGGTGTTGCCTGAACACTGGGAGGAACAATCTGAGCCCTTATCTGGGGCTCCAGGAATGCTATCAGCCCGGCAGGGACACTGCTCTGGAGGGATGGGCATACCCTGCCCTTGGATCCCTTATCTTGGTGGCCCTGGTGCAGCTCCAGGCCCCTTTCCCATCCCAGCTCCCCTGCCCACAGCCCTGCCATGTTCAGCAGATGCAGAGGGAGCTGCCAGTCCAGTGGGATCCAGTGCAGGACCAGACCCCACATCCTTGCAGAGGTTTTCTGGCTGCTGCTGGAAAACCCTTCCAGCCTCCCTGTGTGCCCAGCCCACACAGCCTGGGAGTGCTCTGGGACACAGCCAGCCCCTGGTGCTGTCCCTCCCAGCACTGACACTGCCAGCATTCCCTGCATGATCCCCTGCACTCCCTCAGTGGATGAACATTCCCACCTTGCCTGATGTGGGGATCTCCAAAGCAGGAACCAGAGGGTTGGGAGCCTCCCCCTGGCTCATGCTCAGGGCATAAATGTACCCTCCCCAGACACAGCACAGCAGTGACTGGGGGGCTGGATTCATACCTGGCTTGTCCAGGAAGGCTGGGAATTTGCTCCACGGCATCAGGGCTGTCACTGTGGGAGGTGGATGGGACAGAGATGTGAGAAGGAAGCCTCTCCCCCAGACTTGTCCACAGCAGCTCTGCACCTGTTTAGGAGCTCAGGGGGTGCAGGGATGGGCCCAGCCAGACCCTCTGAGCCAGGTCCATCCCTGCCCCCAGAGCTGGGGCTCACTCACGTGACAAAGATGGGGTAGATGAGGTTGGAGGCATCGAAGGTGGTGGCTGTGCACTGCCAGGAGCGCAGCACGGGGTGGAAGTAGCCACTGTGGAGAACAGAGTCTGCCTGCATGGTGGGCTCTGCTGTCAGGGAGGGAGACTCTGAAACACCAAAACAAACAGAGGGGCCCTGGTGAGCTGCTGCTCTTGGCACACGTGAGGAGGGGCTGGGATGCAGGCAGCCCTGCAGGACTGGCCCTGTCCCATGCCAGGCCATGAGCTGCAGCCCAGGCAGCCCCACCTAGCCCGGGCACTCTGGGTGCTGCAGGACCCCCACCAGCAGTCACAGCCCTTCCCATTAACAGGGGTGTCACTGACTCCTCCCCACAAACCTCCCAGTTCTGTGTATGAAACCCCCATTTCCAGCCACTGACAACCCCCCTAGCAGAACCACGTTCACCCTCTGCAGGTTCCTTTCCTTGAGCCCCAAGAGGGTCATTCTTCATTCATTTCACTTTTCCTTAGTGCTGAGAAATTGTGGTTTTGTATGGAAAGGATACAGAGCTGCTCTGGGTCATCTTTAAGGTCCCTTCCAACCCAAAGCATTCCATGATTCTGTGCAGCACCACGTATTTATGGCTGCAGTGTGAAGGGGCAGTTCCAGAAGAGCAGGGGCACTGCAGGCACGGGACCATCCAGGGCTCTAAAGCTCTCACACAACTCTCACAGTTAAACAACTCCAATGGCCACTTACTGCTGGATAAAGAAAACCATGGAGTTAGGCAAAACTGATTTCAGAGATAACAAAAAACTCACACATAAATCAATCATTAGTTATCTCATGGCTGAAGCTTCTTTTGTAGCAATGTTTTACTCTCCAGCAGATCTAGTAATAATTCTGTGATCAGCCCATTAAGAATTACATTTCCATGAGGGCTCAATTCCCCCCACCAGGCTGCTGGTGGATGTGATGGGAGGGCCGTGGGAAGGGAGCTCTCCTGGGACGAGGTGTTTGGCTGCAGTGCAGAGCAGCAGCTGCACGACCCCAGCAAGGGATTGTTTGTGCAGAGCAGCTCCAGGGACTGCTGGCTGCTCACACAGGGCCACATCCCCTGAATGCCCCGTGCAGAGGAGCTGGGGTGCCCTGGGAGACAAAGCAAAGTGCCTGCTGGACAGTGTGGGGTTTGGGGAGCTGAGCCTGAGGGAGCTGAGATGGGATTCTGAAAGAGCAGGTGGGTTCCTGTGAGGGTCCTGGGCAGGGCAGGGCCTCCCTAGGGAGATGGAGCAGCCTTGGTCCATCCCAGGAGGGGTCATTAAACCTCTCTGACCCCCAGCCTGTGTCCAAACTGTCCCTGGAGAACAGAGTGGGATCAGAGTGCCCCTGGAGGCACAGCTCCAGCTCCCAGCACAGAATCCAGGACACAAAGTTTTACACCAGCACTCACGACACCAGCCAGTAACAGAGCTGGGAGATGGCTCAGTTCTTGTGGAAAACCATTAATATGAAGTGTTTCACCTATTTTACACACTCAAGACCCTTAAGATGTTCTAATGTGGAGCCAAACTCTGTCAGAGCAGCCCAGTGCACAGGACACTTGGAACAAAGGGGAATTGTGTTCAGTCCAGGGCTGGAATCGAGCCTCTCATACCCCAGGGAATCACTTCTGCTTGGGGATGAGGAAAGGCCCCTCTTGGTTAGAGGCTTACACGTATAAAAACCCCAATAAAAACATCAGGTGGTGCTCATGGGGGATACAGAGCAGCTGACAGGAACCTGGCAGCGTCATGGCATCCCTTGGCAAGCCATTTTTAGCCCTTGGAACGCTGCTTGCTCCAGGGAAGGGGACAGCCCTCGGGTGAACCGGAGCTGGCAGCTCCAGCAGGCGCCTGGCTCCAGGCAGGGCTCCCGGCAATGGCAAACAAAGGGCTCAGTGAACAAAACCCACCTCGAGAATCCAAAAAATGCTTTAAACAGTTAATCCCAGCCGAGGGAGGGGAGGGGGCCGGGTGGGACCAGCGGCACCTGACTGCATGGGACAGATAGAGGCCACAGCGCCCGAAACCGCGCTCGGGAGGAGGAGGAGACGGCGCCGGCCGGGATTGCAGGGCCGAGATAAGAGCGGCACGGGCGGGTCCCGGGTCCTCCTTCCCAGCCCCACGGCCAGGACGAGCTGCTGCCCACCCAGGGCACCCGGCGGGACCAGGGGGCACAGCGGGGAAGGAGGGCACGGCCACGGGGACATTGCGCCACCCTGGGCCCCTCCCGAGATCCCGGCAGAGCAAATTAACCTTTCCCCAACACCCAGGGCCCAAACCGGACTTTCTAAAGCTCTTTGCTCCGCGCACACCGGAGGAGTTCAGGGCCAGGTCGGCAGCAGAGCGGCTTCACCTTTGCTCCTTCCACTGGGGCCGGTCCAAAGCCGCAGCAGCCGAACCCGCAGCGGTGCCCAGCCCGTGCCCAGCCCGTGCCCGCGGCACTGCCCCGGTTCCTCGCTGCTCTCCAGGGACGGGAAGCGCCTTCCCAACGGGAGAAGCCGGCACACGCCGGCCCTCGGACGGGCTGGAGACAGAGCCGGCGCTGCTCCGGCTCCCAGGAGCTGGCAGGGTTCGTCCCCTCCTCTCCCCTCATCCTGGCAGCAAGAGGTGTCCCAGCATTTCAGGACACACAAGCACACGTGGCCTCAGACGTGAGCACAGTTATTTAGCTAAATCCCACGGACATGCAGGATCCCAAAATCCCAGCTGGGCTGGGGACGGACTGGAGTGTTCTAGGAAAGTGGAGCTCCCCAGGCACAAAACGGAGCCGTGGGTTAATTAACAGCCACTAATGAAGGCTAAGCTGTTACAGGGTTAATTAAGAGCTACCTACGAAGGTGAAGCTGTTAGGGCAGGTTTCTCGCTCCAGGACGGGAACGGGGATGCTCCGGGGTCTGGAATTACACCCCAGGACAAGAGGGATCCCCGGACCGACGCCAGCTCGCAGCATCACACGCTGCTCGGTGCGTGCCCCGCCGTTGCCACGGTTACGGAGCAAAAACGGAGCAAAAACGGAGCAAAACTGAGCAAAACCCGGGCTGTCCTTACTGCGTTACCCGGGGCTGCGCTTCCTGCCTGCACCCAAGCACGGCCGGGCCCCGTCCCTGCAGTCATTTTCCGGCAGCCCTGCAAGGGGCCGAGCTCGGGGAGCGGAGGAGGCGCGGACGCCGCGGCCCCAGCTCCGGTGCCCACTCCCAGCCCCGCTCCCGGTCCGGTTCCCGGTCCCGGCACTCACCGATCAGCGCGTCCTCTGCGGCCGTGCGACAGTGCCCGTGATTTGCATAACCACGCCCACAATCAGCATAGCCCCGCCCCCGCCGAGGGGCTGGCGGGAAGTCTCGCGGCGGAGCGCGGGAAAGGCGGGGCGGGGGGACGGGGGCGGCGGCGGAGCCGGGATTTGGGGGTCTGGGGCCGGGATTTGGGGTCTGGGGGTGGGATTTGGGGGTCTGCGGCCGGGATTTGGGGTCTGGGGCTGGGATTTGGGGTCTGGGGCCGGGATTTGGGGTCTGGGGCTGGGATTTGGGGGTCTGCGGCCGGGATTTGGGGTCTGGGGCCGGGATTTGGGGTCTGGGGCCGGGATTTGGGGTCTGCGGCCGGGATTTGGGGGTCTGCGGCCGGGATTTGGGGGTCTGCAGCCGGGATTTGGGGTCTGGGGCCGGGATTTGGGGGTCTGCGGCCGGGATTTGGGGTCTGGGGCTGGGATTTGGGGGTCTGCGGCCGGGATTTGGGGTCTGGGGCTGGGATTTGGGGGTCTGCGGCCGGGATTTGGGGTCTGGGGCCGGGATTTGGGGTCTGGGGCTGGGATTTGGGGTCTGCGGCCGGGATTTGGGGGTCTGCGGCCGGGATTTGGGGGTCTGCAGCCGGGATTTGGGGTCTGGGGCCGGGATTTGGGGTCTGGGGCTGGGATTTGGGGTCTGGGGCCGGGATTTGGGGTCTGGGGCTGGGATTTGGGGGGTCTGCGGCCGGGATTTGGGGTCTGGGGCCGGGATTTGGGGTCTGCGGCTGGGATTTGGGGTCTGGGGCTGGGATTTGGGGTCTGGGGCCGGGATTTGGGGTCTAGGGCAGGGATGGGCACGGGGCACGGCCTCGGGGTGCTGTGGGGGCAGCTCTGGGTGCTGGGGCCAAGCAATCCAGTCCCGGGGTGCTGTAGGGGCACCTGGAGCCAGGTTTGGGGGTGCTGCAGGGGGACTCACAGCCAGGTTTTGGTGTTCTGGAGGACACGGAACAGGGCTTTTGGGATGATGGGGGGGGGGGGGGGGAAGAAGGCAGGGTTTGGGGGTTCATGGAGGCTGGAGCAAAGTTCTGGGGTGCTGCAGGACCCAGAGGTAGGTTTTGAGTGCTGAGGGGGACATGGAGCAGGGTTTTGGGGTGCTGGAGGGCTATGCAGTCCAGTTCTAGGGTGCTGTGGGAGGACCTGGAGCCAGGTTTTAGGATTCTGGAGTGGCTGGGACAGGGCATTGGGCTGCTGTGAGGGTTTGGAGTGCTGCAGTGTTTGGTTTAAGGAGCATGGCTGAGAGGCTGTGGTGGCGTGGAGCAGGGTTTGGGGTGCTGCAGAGGCACCTGGAGCAGGGTTTGGGGTGCTGGGGGAAACCCAGAGCCCTGCCTTGGTCTCTCAGAGCAGGGGAGATGCCAGGATCAGGTTTAGTGCAGGAATTCTGCAGCTCCCCCACCAAAGCACCATTCCCTGGCTCACTCCGGTGCAGAAACCCTGGATCCAGATCCTGGATGGTCCCCCCAGCCTGGAGCCTCTCCCTGGAGCTGACAGCTCCTTCCCCCAGCAAACATCAGCGACCTGGAAATCCCCTCCTCCTTTCCACAGTCCCTCCTCTCACACAGGCCAGGCTGCAGCAGCCTTCATCATCCCCTCATCCTCCTCCACGTCGGCTGCTCCAGAAACCAGAGCATTTCCTGCTCCCATCCCACTGATGCAACCACAACCTGCTCATTTTATAACTGACCAAAATATGAGACACCCATTTCTGTAAAAAAAAAAAAAAAGCTGGTTTTATTTAGATCTCATTCCCTTCCAGAATATGCACCCCAGATATGTGCTGAAGAGAAAAACAAAAAAAAAAAAAAGAGAGGAAAAGAGCTGGAAGGTGGGTGTTTATCAGAAATGTGGGGAACACATCATCAGCTCAGGCTTTGAACAGCCTGACTGGATGCCAGCAGAAACTAGACAGCAGAAAATCTGTGTTGGTTCAGTTCTTTTCAGAAGCTGGGCTTGTGTGCGTGTCAAAATCCAGCAAGCCAGAAAAGCAGGAGGGCAGGGTGGTTCTTGTGGGCAGCTGCCACCACTTTTTGGTGGAAAGGATCCAGGATTCCTCACAAGTGCTATTTCAAAACTGCACATCATCAAAACCTGGGGGTTTTAAATGTATCTAAAACTTCCTGAGGGAGAAAAGGCATCAGAACTAAGAGTTCAAGTGGAAAAGCACAAACCTACACCAGCACAAGGGACACCAAGAGCTTCTCTCAACCCTTCCTTCCTGCAGGGGCCTTTTGTGAAGCCACAAGGGCCCCTGGGTGGGCACACAGCCCCTGCCCTGCTGCCCTCCCTGAGGCACCCCTGGGATGGAATTAGCCCATCCCAGCTGGGAAAAGGGGAAAAGACAACCACAATTCCCCACTCTGCTCTAGCACATCTCAGCTTGCTGCAGGTGAGACCACCAGACCCCAGTGTGGCACTGAGCTGTCACACCCCCAGCATGGCACAAAGCCACCTGTTTTCAGCCCTGCTCCTCATCTGAGCCCTCCTTGTGCTCCACATTTTGAATCATCTCCTCTTTGTCTCTCAATGCACTGTCACTGCACAGTTTACCCCGTGTTTTTCAGATTTGGGTTCGTTTGGGTGAGTCAGTGAGTGAACTCGTGGTCCCTGTGCAGCCACCCTGAGGCTGGAGGACACAGTGTCACTGTCACAGCACAGCAGGCAGAGGAGGCACAGCCAGGATGCAAGGAAACAAAGGGAAACAACTCAACTGGATCAAAAGCTTCAATGTGCAGCTCCCAAGCCTCTGGACATCATCACCTACATTCTACACCCCAGAAGTGATCTGTGAATGGATTCAGCCCCTCATCTTCAAGATTCTCATGTTCTCCTGGCCAGTTTCTGCACTGAGCACCCACCAGTGCTTTTTTCCTCTCTTTCAGAGCCAGCCCAGCATCAAAAGCCCAGGAAGTGCCTGCCCATAGCCTGGGGAGAGCCAAAGCCCAGCAGGCACAGGGAGGAGCCACCGTGCCAGGGAAAAGCTTCAGCACAGTCCTTTATGTACAAATTCCAGCCAAAAGGGACAGGCCACAGAGGGGCAGTGCAAAGCTCTAAAGGACACTCCAGGGGATGCAGCAAGGTCGATTTACAGCCTTTACATCCCTCTGAGCACACCCCAGCCCCTGCCCACGAGCCAGCTCAGTTGTCCACCTCTTCCTCATCATTTGGTTCTTCCTCCTCCATCCTTTCATCATCATCATCATTGTCCTCCTCTCGGCTCTTATCTTGCTCCTCCGAGTCTGCCTTCTTGTCTTTATCTTTCCTGGCCTCTTTCTTCCCTTTCTGCTCCCGCCTGTAAACTGAGGAGAGGGAACAGTGAGGGCTTGGCACAGCACAGACAGGTCAGTGGCTGAGATCCAACATCCCCTTGCTCTCCTGGCTTTGGAGGGGAGCAGGGGACTCAGAGCACAACTCACCCTACGAGCTGAGCTGTGCTGAGCAGCTCCATAGGAAATCAGGTTAAATTTCAGCAGAAAAATGCTGAAAAGGATGCAGGAGGTCACATTTACAGGCAGCACCTACGGCTTTCCTTAGATAACATAATAGGGGAGTGAGAGCAGATGAGACTTTCTCAATCCTCATCAGTTGTGCAATAATGTTATCCCAGTCCCGTTAAGGTGCACATTAGTTACTCCCCAGGCAAACTGCAGTGTAGGATGCTGGGCAAAGAGAAGAGAAACAAGACAGGCAATAAGTGTTGCTTGTCCAGCGTTGGAGGAAACAGGACTCAGTGCCTCAGAGTCCCTGGGCACCCATGGAGCACGGTACCTTCCAGGGATTCCTTCAGAGGGGCCACGAATCTCTGGAACTCCATCTCCTCCATGGCAGAGAGCACGTCCCCAGCATTCAGGGTTTTCCTCTTCCCCTTCATGGCAAAGTTATTTGCACTAGGGAGAACCAAAAAAGAGAGGTAATAGGGAACTGTTAGCAATTCCATCTTGACTTTAATAATCAAGTCATAAGCAATTTAAAGAAGCCATCCACAAAACATTTAGGGTTTTTTTATCATTTACTAAAGAAGGTTTGAGACATTTTTGTTTACACTGGCTGTCTGTGCTTTCTCACAGTGTTAGTTTCTGCTTGCACAGACCTTTTCTATGAGCAGGAGAAGGAGAAAGCCTGAACCTTGACTGTGACAGTTCCACACAGCCCTAGAAGCACCTGCCACGAGAGAAGTGACTGCCTGCAGAGATTATGCCAAACCACCCCAAAATGTGACTGTGCCCTCTGTGGCAGCTCTTGCCCTAACACAGCTTCATGATGAAGAGCCTGACAGTGAGTCAAGTGCCCCTGCCTTTGCCAGGAAGGCTGTGCAGCCACGTTCTAAGGCTAATGGCAGTTTGGGACCCCTCTTTTTGGGACATGGCTGTGTTCAGAGCCCAGCTACCTTCCCACGGGCTGCTCTGAGCAGTCCACCCCACCTGCTGCAGCCTGGCAGACTGGTTTATTTATATAAACAGAAAATACAGAAAAACAACACTGGGAAAGAGTCCTCAGGCCAGCAGAGATGAATTATCAATCAAGTGCCCCAGTGATTGCTGCACCAAGTCCTTACCATGATGTTGCATAGAGCACAAACACGCTCGCTGCTCGGGAGATCGCGCTCCGGGCTTCTTTGGAAATATTGACTCCATCAGGAAGCTGAAAAACAAATACAACTTTTATCAGCAGCTGCTAAAAACAAACTCCAAAACTGAAGTGCCAGTGTGTTAAGGCACTCAGAGGGCTCAGAAGAACTGGGAACTGCTCTGGGGTGCTGTCACAGGAGCTCTGCTCCCAGTGGAAGCCCAGGGAATGTGTCCCCCAAAGGTACAGAGCTGAGCAGAAGCCAGTGACTCTGGCATTTGGGGTCTGGCCACTGTCTGCAGGTAACTCATCCTGTGACTGCCCAGCTCCTGACATGCCTGCCAGGCCCAGACCCACCCAGCAACACCTCACAGCTCCAGACCAAACCAAGTAAACTAACTACTGGGAATTATTCTGGATTTTTATATAGACACGGACTTGTGTGCTGAAGTTTCAGGGGGCCTGGTTCTCACAGTGCCACTGCGGGAGCTGCACCGGTACAGCTGCAGTGAGGGGGCCGCAGCCCCGGTACCCCAGGGGGACAGCCCAGGGCAGAGCCCCGCGGGCGGGGACACAGCACGGGCCGGGGCCGGGGCCTCCAGGGCCGGGATCTCCCGGGGCTCCGCTGGGCCGCGGGGCCCGGCACCCACCGCCTCCTTGATGATGCGGGTGATGACGGCGTTGGGCAGGTTCAGGTCCTCCGGTCTCTCCGCCATCCTGGGCCTCCTGCAAGGCAAACGCGGCGTCAGGGGCGCGGGGATGGGCGGGATCGCGGTGGGACAGGCGGGATCCCCTCAGGACAGGGGGATCGCGGTGGGACAGGCGGGATCCCCTCAGGACAGGGGGATCGCGGTGGGACAGGCACTTTCCCCTCAGGACAGGGGGATCCCCTCGGGACTCGGCGCTCTCGGCCCGGCCGTACCCAGCCCGCGCTCCGCCGCCGCCCCGCCCGCTCCCGGCGCGCACCGCGGCCCTGCCCACACGGCGGGAAATGGCGGCGGCGCCTGAGGGGCGGGCAGCGGGAAGGGAAAGGGAAAGGAAAGGGAAAAGAAGGAGAGGGAGAAGGACAAGGAGGAGAAGCAGGAATAGGAACAAGATAAGGGCAGGGATAGGGACAGGCATAGCTATAGGTGTAGGTACAAGTGTAGGTGTAAGGCCAGGTGATGGTGAGGGGACAGGTTCAGGTGCGGGACAAGTTCAGGTGAAGGAACAAGGACAGATTCAGGTGTAGGTACAGGACAGGTGCAGGGGCAGGTTCAGCTGTAGGTGAAGGGACAGGTTCAGGTGCAGGGACAGGACAGGTTCAGTGCAGGGACAGGCTCAGGTGGTCACACCGCTGTCCCTGAGGGGCTGTCAGAGCTCGGAGCAGGGCCAGGCACAGGCACAGCCTGGGGCAGAGCTGGGGCAGAGCTGGTGCAGCCCTGGGGCAGAGCTGGTGCCTCTGGGATTGTTCCCAAGGTGCCCAAGGCTCACTCCAAGGCTGTGTGACACTGTTAGTGACTAAGGCATTACTGTATCCTTGTGTGTGGCTGACAAAGCTCCAGCCTCTGCACCAACACTAATACAAAACTTTTCAATTTATTTATACATTTTTAGCAAACAAATTAGTGTTCATTGGCTCTAGGTTACATAATTCTCTTCATTAGTTACCGTTTTCTCTGCTCTTGGTTGTTAATTTCTCACACTTCACGCTAATCTGGTCCCCATACTTTATTACTTTTATAATCTTTTTCTCAGTCAGGGAATCTCCAGCTTTCCACTCCTTAATCTCCTCTGCATTTTCTGCTTGCTTCAACACCCTTGAAGGGTCATAAATTTAAGATCCCAGATGTCCAATCTCCAACTCCCTTTGGCTTTGTTTATTGAAGCTTGGCAGGGTTACTTTTAGCAAACTTGAGGTTTTGGTTATTTAGTGATCAAAGAAATTGTAAGAGCCTGTGAAGAAACTTAAATAGTGCTAGCTGAAAGTGGGCACTGGTTGCAATTAATTAAAACAATTAGTTAGGAAAGTTGCATCATTTCCAATGGGAAATAACAGCTGTTTTACCCCACACTGGTGTCTGGCCTCTTCCCTTGTTGCTGTGTGAGGGCACAGGGCTGTGAGCTCCTCCATCCCTGCCCCACTGACCCCATGCCTGGCCTAAACCCTGTAATTCCACGAGACTTTATCCCTGTTGATAACCTGACCAGGTAATTAAATAGGCTCAGAGTGCAAGAAAGCAGATTAATGCTGTGTTGGGGTGATACTTGAAATTGTGAGCAGTGATTGATCTTTTCCATGGGAAATGGGAATTCCCTGTTATCAAGGGCAGCGTTTCTGTTGCAGGGAGAGTTGGCAGAAGTTTGTGAGCCCAGGTGAAGGCAACAGTGGTGGACATAACGCTGTGCTGGGGGAAGCACACACTGAGCACAACTGTTCCAGTTCCACTGGATTAATAAACTCCATCCCTGCTGTACAAATGGTGTGTAAATTTTGGTTTTAGCTCCTTTCCATGTGCTCTGTTGCTCCCCACCTGTTTGGTGTGGCAGTGCTGGCACTGGGGAGGGACATTCACAGACTGAGCTGCTGTGACAGTGGCACACTGAGGCTGTGACCATGGCACACTGGGCTGCTGTGACAGTGACTGTCACCCTGTTCTGAAGTTCTTCTAAGCCTTCTGATGTTTACATTTTTAAAATAGAGAGTTTCTCACTGACTTTTCATGTAAATAATGATTGTTTTGCATTCCTTTCTGGAGGAGGAGAGAATTGGACTGTTGGTTTGACCAGTGTGGTCGGAGAGGTGGTGATCTCATCCTCCAATCCATGGTCACTTTTGGAATTCTATAAATAGTGAGGTCTGGAAATAAATGCACCTTTTTTGCCTTGGACATCTCAGAATGTGAGTGTTCATTTTGTGTCCTATTGTGACAGTGACCATGGCAGACTCAGATCCTGGACAGGGGTTTTGTATTTGTTGGGAATGCCCCAATGAAGGCAGGAATGATGCATCTGACTCCATGTTCTCAGAAGGCTAATTTATTACTTTATAGTACTATATTACATTAAAGAATATATTTAATATATTTTAAATATAATATATTGATACAATTATATATTAATTATATATAATACTATATTCTATTGAAGAATATACTATATTCTATTAAAGAATACTATACTAAAGAATACAGAAAGAATACTTACAGAATGCTAAGAAGATAATAATGAAAACTCCTGACTCTTTTCAGAGTCCTAGCACAGTTTGGCCCTGATTGGCCAAAGAGTGAAAACAACTCCCAGCAGAATGCAATGGAACAATCACCTGTGGGTGAACAATCTCCAAACACATTCCACATGAGCACAACACAGGAGAAGCAAATGAGATCAGAATTGTTTTCCTTTTCTCTGAGGCTTCTCAGTTTCCCAAGAGAAAAATCTTGGGCCAAGGGATTTTATCAGAGGATGTGAATGCCACACAGGGAGGGTGGCTCAGAGCTGTTGGAGCCCTTGGGAGCCACTGCTGCTCATTTTGGTTTCTTAGAAAAAGCAGCTTTTTTAGAGCATGAGGTGTTTTTGTCCATGAAGTGAGAACCAAGCGAGGTGGTGGTGTGGGAATGCCTGGAGAAGGGGCGGGATGGAGCAGAGCCAGGAATGGGGGCTGCTCAAATCCAGGGATTCAACACAAAGCTGCCCCATTCATCCAGCTCTGTGAGTCCTCTGGACACAGCAGGCTCTCCTCCTGGCCCCTGGTGTGAGTCTGTATTTGTTTTTAAGGACAATGTCTGTAGGTTGGTACATTGAGTCCCAGGAAGGGACATTGAAGACCATTCCATGGCAGGGACACCTCCCACTGTCCCAGGCTGCTCCCAGCCCTGTCCAGCCTGGCCTGGGACACTTCCAGGGGCATTTCCAGGGATCCAGGGGCAGCCATCCATCCTGGCCTTATATCCTGTAGGTCCAGAGCCTTTATATTAAATCAGTTTTCTAGTCTTGTTTCACTGTCCTGTGTAAAACACAGAGGATGTTGAGCATGCAGTGCTCAAATTTACTGCTGTGAGTCACATTTTACACTGGAACAAAAATGTTGTTGCACGTAGCACAGGTATAAATACAGTGACAGAGGAGCAGCAGCTCAGCCCAGCCTGAGAGGGAAAGCAAAACCATGGGACAATCAATATTGTCCTTCTGTACCTCAGGGAAAGGCTATAACAGATTTAGATTTAAATGCTTTGAGTTAGATATTAAGAAAACAACCTGTGAGGGTGGGCAGGCCCTGGCACAGGGTGCCCAGAGCAGCTGTGGCTGCCCCTGGATCCCTGGCAGTGCCCAAGGCCAGGCTGGGCAGGGCTGGGAGCACCTGGGACAGTGGGAGGTGTCCCTGCCATGGCAGGGGTGGAATGAGAGGATCTTCAAGGTCTCTTCCACGTTCTGTGATTCTGTTCAATGACTCTGCACTGGTGTCAGTAGATGAACACTGTGAGATTTAAGCCTGCAGTGACGGTGGGCACTCCTTTAACCTCCTTGTTTTTCACAAAATTGCACCAAAATGTGACATTTATGGTTTAGCTGCAGGCAAAGAGCTGACCCAGCAGTGTTTGTACTCCTCAGAACCCACTGTTAGCACAGAGGGGCTTGAATCTCACTTGACTTCTGTGAAAATGACACTTCAGTATCATCATGGCCAAAGGAAAAAAATATTACTACAAAAAGACGGATTATTCCAATGTAGAACAGTCATTGTGGAGCAGCTGAATTGTTTCCAGCACTCCTGAAGCCCTGTTTGGATGGGAGCCATCCAAGCCCTGTAAATAAGAGGCTGCTGATGCAGTAACAGATAACTCTTCCTCTTGTAGAATCAGGGATGAGGTGTGCCAGGACATGGTGCACAGAAAAGTTCTGAAGAGCAAACCCTTCCCTCTGGGCTCTCCCTGCTCTGCTCAGAATGTTTTGGGGCTGCAGGATTCACTGTGAGGGCCTGAGAAGCGTTCAGTGCCTTCCTGTGCCCTGAGTCACTTCACACCTCTGCCCTCGTTAGTGCTGAACGGAGCCGGGGCTCGGGTGACTCAGGGGGACAGGACAGCCCTTAGGAGGCACAGCCAACAGCAGGGGACACAGGGGACACACGGCAGGGACACAGGGACACATCCCAGACTGGTGTTGGATAAAGGCAGGGATACAGGGACACATCCCAAACTGGTGTTGGATAATGCAGGGACACATCCCAGACTGGTGTTGGATGATGCAGGGACACATCCCAAACTGGTGTTGGATGAAGGCAGGGACTCATCCCAAACTGGTGTTGGATAACCCAGGGACACAGGGACTCGTCCCAGACTGGTGTTGGATGAAGGAAGAGACACAGGGACTCATCCCAAACTGGTGTTGGATAACCCAGGGACACAGGGACATGTCCCAAACTGGTGTTGGATGACTCAGGGACACGGGGACACATCCCAAACTGGTGTTGGATAATGCAGGGACACAGGGATTCATCCCAAATTGGTGTTGGGTGATGCAGGGACACATCCCAAACTGTTGGATGTGTTGGATGACTCAGGGACACAGGAACCTGTCCCAAACTGGGATTGGACAATGCAGGGACACAGGGACTCATCCCAAAAGTGGTGTGGATGAAGGAAGAGACACAAGGACTCATCCCAAACTGCTGTTGGATGATGCAGGGACACGGGGACACATCCCAAACTGGTGTTGGAGGATGCAGGGACACAGGGACTCATCCCAAACTGGTGTTAGATAACTCAGGGACACAGGGACACATCCCAAACTGGTGTTGGAGGATGCAGGGACACAGGGACTCATTCCAAACTGGTGTTGGAGGATGCAGGGACACAGGGATTCATCCCAAATTGGTGTTGGATGAAGGAAGAGACACAGGGACACATCCCAGACTGATGTTGGATAACTCAGGGACACATCCCAAACTGATGTTGGTTAACTCAGGGACACATCCCAAACTGCTGTTGGATAACTCAGAGACACAAGGACTCATCCCAAACTGCTGTTGGATGGTTTGCACTTCCCAATTTAAATTTCCTTGGGAGACTGTCTACGACTGCTCCGTTTTTAAAATTCATTTTCCTTTTGGCTATGGAAGAAGAATGAATGTGAAACACTTGGCAGTATCCTTTTTAAAAGGAAACAAGGTTTTGCTTGGTCATTACAATCTCTAAATGTTTAAGTGCATCAGGGCTCTAACAGAGCTGGTGCCTGGAATGATCCCATTTTTCCTTCCCCTCAGGACAGGCCGGGCACTGCAGGCAGGAGCCCGGTCCCCAGAGGATGGAGCTGTCCCTCAGAGGTGTCACTCACACTCTTCTCTTCCTGCCTCAGCCCCTCTAAGTTTAGCTCACCTCTGATGAAGGCCTCCGAGTGCAGCACTTTTCAAAATATCTTCCTGGCATTCTTTTTTTAGCCATAAACTAATTCAGCAGTTTCAGCTGTCAAAAAAGTGCCAGCCTGAAATTCTGCTGATTGAGTGGACCTTCCTATGTGACCTAAGCCAGAGACTTGGACAAATCCTGTGTTCCAGGTCAGGAGCTATTTTCAGCTGCGTGGATGGACTATTGCATTAACTGTAACTTTGTTACTCCCTTTGGAAAGTGCTTTGGGAAGGGAAGCTGTAGGGTGACCTCTGTGTCACCTCTGGTGGTGTTCACTCGGGTTTGTGGCACCATGAATCTTGCTCTGTTTGTGCCCTGCTCCAGCCAGGGCTCTGCAGCAGGGTCAGACATCTGTGCTCTCACCTGCACCGACCATCCTGGTGCTCTGCAGTAACACAAGCACAGTGAGTGCTCCCAGCTCCCAGGGTGTCAGAGCTCAGCACATCCCTCCGGGTGTCCAGAGTTGCTGAGGACCCCGTCAGGGGGCTCAGAGACCCTGGCACACAGCCCAGAGCACCTGGGGATTTGATTGTGACCCCTGGAGCAAGTTACCAGCTTTGTATGAGGACCTGAAAGTCACACAGGTTTGAATGGTGTAATAACAAAATGATCACAGGGTGAAAATGTAGATTTTAGGATTTTTGGTGTGGGGGTTATGGGGACAAGATGGAGGAACTTGGACATGTCCAACCTTTCTTCTTCTTCTTCTTCTTCTTCTTCTTCTCCTTCTTCTCCTCCTTCTCCTCCTTCTCCTACTTCTCCTCCTTCTCCTTCTCCTTCTCCTTCTCCTTCTCCTTCTCCTTCTCCTTCTCCTTCTCCTTCTCCTTCTCCTTCTCCTTCTCCTTCTCCTTCTCCTTCTCCTTCTCCTTTCTCCTCCTCACTTTTGGATTGGTTTAGAGTAGAAGCTCACTGTCTAACACAGGTGATAGGTATTGGGAATTCAGTGTAAATATGTTATATGTAGTTTGCAGTATAAAAGGACAGCACAGAGTGCCTGTGGCTGTCCTGCTGAGCAGATCTCACTGGGCAGAAAGAAAATTTTATAGATAAGAATTAATAAACAACCTCAAGACTGAAAAGTGAAGAGTCCAGACTCGTTCTTCAGCTGTGCGGGCTGAAGCAGAGACATCCTGCACATCTGGGGCAGCAATTATCAACAGCAACCTGAGAGCAGGGAAGGGAATGCCTTCCTGATTCTGGGTAGTGGGATCACACTCAAACAATATGGGCAATAATCAGGTTGTGCTCAGCTAATTGATCCAGCAAAACAATTAATCCACAGAGTGGCTTAAAGGTGCCCCAGTAAGGTGGGCTAATGGTGTAGTGTGCCACTACAAAATGGGATCCAGCTCCTCCTATGTCTGCCAAATGCACATTAAAGTTGACCCTACAGGAGTGGAAAGTCCTTGAATTGAAAGTGGTTTAGGGCTGGGCAGCTATTTTGGAAAATGTCTTGTGCCTGCTCTGTTGTGTTCTCCCCTGGGCATCACCTTCTGTCATGAAACAGGAGCTTTGTCTGACCCTGCTTTTATTTTCTTTAATATTCTTGAATATCCTTTCTCCTTAAATATTCTTGTAAAGACTCCTCACTGGGAGGGTGGTGGTCACTGGCACGGGCTCCCTGGGGAAGTGGTCGTGGCACCAAGGCTGCCAGAGCTCCTAGGACACCTGGAGGATGTGATTAGTGACAGGCTTTCATTCTAGTCCTGCAAGGGAGTGGGGCTATGATCCCTTGCAGCTGGAGAGACTCTGTGTGCCTGTTCCCATGCCTGGGCTGAAGGGGGGAGTCAGGATCAGAGTTCTGGGGGAGAAATGAGGCAGCTGCCCTTGGAGCAGCAGCTTCACTCTAACACCAGCTTAACTGAACAGAAAAATGTCAGAGACCCTTGGTTTACTCTGTCCAGCCTGGCAATGGGGAAGATAATGATGATCCAGATGACAAAGGAGATCTCTGTCAAGAGAAAGGGCAACTTTCCCCTTCTGTTGTGCCCCAGGACAAAGGACAATGGCTTTAAACTGAAGGAGGATACACTTAGTTAGATATTGGGGAGGAATTGTTCCCTGGCAGGGTGGGCAGGCCCTGGCACAGGGTGCCCAGAGCAGCTGTGGCTGCCCCTGGATCCCTGGCAGTGCCCAAGGCCAGGCTGGGCAGGGCTGGGAGCAGCCTGGGACAGTGGGAGGTGTCCCTGCCATGGCAGGGGTGGCAACGGATGGGCTTTAAGGTCTCTCCCATCCCAAACCAGTCTAAGCGTTCTGGCAATTGATCTGTCTCTCCCCATCACATGCCAAATCTGTTTGGGTGCCAAATGCCAGAAATATTTGATTTTCTGTGAAATCAGTGAGCTAACCTGGCTCACTGGGAGGCAGAGCAGTGTCAGAGCTGGGGAGCAGAGGTACCTGAGAGGAGAGCTCAGCGATTTCCTGCAGCTCCAGACTGCAGTTCAGCTCAGGTGACAGGCAATAACTTCCTAAGCTGTTTTAACTTCATTACTTTGATCCATTTGACCATTCTAAGGCCAAAAGCATAATTCCCAAGAGACCTTTTGCTATATTGAAACTGATCTCTTTTATGAGAAGGGTCACTAAAGACCCAGCTTGGTTATTACATTGTTTTTATTGCATTAAAATAAATCAACAATGGATTAATACTCAGCATTTGTCAAAATGCGGCAGCAGGACTGGATGCTCAGATCAGACATCCTCTAAGAGACCTGGAATGTCTCATGGTGCTGCTCTTGTGTGTCACTGAGGGTTCAGAGTGCAGGAGAATGGTGCTGTGAGCTGTTGTGCTGCTGTAATTCACTGGGTTTTTAATCAGGTTAAGGTGCAAGACATGTGTGTGTTAAAGAACTGGCCTGAGGAATTCCCACTGCCCCAGGGAAATGCAAAAGCAAGGACAAAGCCTTGAGCTGGGAAAATTGTCAGGTGTGGGCCCAACCCACTGTTATTCTGCAGGCTAGGCATGGCAAAAGGGGAAAAGGATGAAAAAGGATGAAAAAGGGGAAAAAGGATGAAAAAAAAGAACAAAAGAACAAAAGTATAGTTTATGATGCCCCATTAGTGAGAGCAGCCTCTCAGCCTGCAATCAGACTGAGCTGTGTGCCTTTAATGGGGAGAGAATCATGGAACCCCAGCCTGGTTTGGGGTGGAAGGGACCCTAAAGCCCATCCAGTGCCACCCCTGCCATGGCAGGGACACCTCCCCCTGTCCCAGGGGCTCCCAGCCCTGCCCAGCCTGGCCAAGGATGGGAACCCACCCCACACAGGCAGCCTGTGGTGCTCTGGTGGCTGCTGCTCGCTGTGATTGCTGCTCCTCGCTGTGGAGGCTCCTCCAGCCCAGAGGAGATGCTCTGTACAGGATGTGTCTGGAGGGATCAGGGAGCATCCCTGTGCTCAAAGGGATCCCTCTCCTGAATTCAGCCTGGATATCTCCCTAACCAGCCCCAGGGCAGCAGGGGAAGAAGCCAGGCAGTTTCTGCAGGTGTACAGTGTTCAGATGGGTGAAAATCTGAACTGAAATAAAACAAGAGTTTCTTGCTCTCCCATCTTTTCCCTGCTGCTCTCCTCCTGGACAGGAGCTGGTTTATGGAGCAGCTCTTACACAAACCATGCTGTGCTCACAGCTGCCTTGGTTTCAGCCAGTTTGGCAATGGCAAAGGGACAAGATGAACTGTTTCCAGCAAGCCTGGCCCTGTTGGAGGATGGGCACAGCACAAGTGGTTGTGCATGGAGACTGTTCTGTGCTCTGCATCCCTGGGGAGGCACCAGGGGCTGTGCCAGCTCCTGCTCACGTGGGGTTTGTCACAGACTGCCCTAGAAATGCTCTGTGCTCCCATCCTGAGCTCCTGCAGACACCCCTCAGAGCCCAGGCAGAGCTGTGGCTGCTCCCTTTGCATGTGCAGAGTCTGCATTTCATAGGGAAGGGGCACAGAGGGAGGTTTAGAAAAGAGATCAGCCAAAGCATAAATTTGTTACCCTAAATGATGGGTGCAAAAGGCCAAACACATGAAGTGCTGTGGAGAGGCAGGGACACAGTTTGTGTCAGACTCTGGATGTTGCCAGGACTCTGATATTTTGCAGCAGCTGAGCTGAGTGCTGTGCTGGGATCCTGTCTGGCTGTGGGGACCCTGTGGAAGGGGATGGATGGTTTTGTGAGCAGGAGCAGCCCATGAGGCTGGGGCAGTGCTGGTTTGACACCCAGGGCTCTGTCCTCTCCCAGCTCCATTTTCCAGGAGTGTGGAGTCCTGAGTGCATCAGCCTGGAAAGGAGGAGACAAGGGAGCTGCAGGACAGCAAAGGCAGCAGCAGAGACCACGCTGGGGATGTTGCTGCTGCTCTGGCTCAGATCTGGGCTCCAACAGGATGCTCACACTCTGGGATGTGGGCAGAGAAGGGGTGGTGTACCTAAAATACCCTGGAAGGAGGAGAAACCTTTTTTGTGCCTCAGATTGGAAAAGGATTTGCAATGTGCCAGTCTGCCTCTTTGTTGGGCTCCTAACTGGAGTTTTCCAGGGAGAAGCTGAGCTGTGCCTGTGCAGAGGTGGTGCCAGGGACAGCAGCACCTCAGCTGGGCCCTGGGGAAGAGGGGCTGCACTGTTCCCACTGCTGGAATGGTTTCTGTGCCTGCCCTATCTGCCAGGCTCTGCTAATCCCAGAAATCTGCCCTCAGGATTGCCCCGAAATAGCCCAAACCCTCCTTCCTGCAATCCTCTTACCATCTGGGCAGCCAGATAATTTTTCCCAGCCTGATTGAGTTTCTCTAGTTCCAAAGTCAGCCCCAAGCCTGTGGGTTTTCTGTGTGCATATGTTGCCCTTTTGCCTGGAATAACTGTCTAAGCACGTGTTTGGATTTGAATATCCAGCCAAAGGCAGACCCTGGTGCTGGCAGGCTGGAATCTGTGATGGAGAATGGTGTTAAACTTTAAAAGAAAGTCATTAACTCCCAGGCCAACCAGCTGAATGGGCAGTTTGCTGGGGACTCCAAGAGAACTGCAGGTTAAGGTCAGTCCCAGGCTGGAATGTGAGGGGGGAAGTCAGGAGGAGTTGATTTTTGCTGTTGGGAGCCAGGAGAGAACAGAGCTGTTGCAGGACCACCATCTCCCCCAGCTCACAGTTTAATTTGTACCTCCCCAGCTGGATCTCTGCTCCCTTGGGACATTTTTATGCTGGTTTGGATTGGGATTTCCCCCTTTCCCTGCAGTGGTACCACGAGCAGAGGCTCTGGGAGCTGAATCTCCTCAGCTGGAGAGGATCTGACCTGCGAGGGAGCCATGGAGCAGCCCCGTGAGTGCTGGGGGTTCCTCTGCCTTTGAGCACTGCTCATTCCCTGGGGAGCAGGGGGATGGGTGGGTGTGCAGACATCTCTTATGAAAAACCCTTTCCTTAGGAGTTTTCCTCCCGAGAAGCTGAGAGGCCTCAGGAACAAAATGTAAACATTTATTATCTGCTGCTGTGGAATGCAACAGGTGCATCTGGGATTGGTCTCATATGGTTGTTTCTAATTAATGGCCATTAATCAGAAACACAGTCAACTGGCTTGGACAGAGAGTCTGAGACACAAACCTTTGTTATCATTCTTTCTTTTTCTATTCTTAGCCAGCCTTCTGATGAAATTCTTTCTTCTATTCTTTTAGTATAGTTTTAATGTAATGTATATCATAAAATAATAAATCAGCCTTCTGAAGCATGGAGTCAGATCCTCATCTCTTCCCTCATCCTCAGACCCCTGTGAGCACGGTCACAGATGGGTGGTGGCTCTGTGGGTGGCTGCTCATGGCAGCCAGATCTGGAGCCTGGAGGAGATGAGGGTCTGTGTCTGCCCTGTTCCTGTTGTGGGGGGCTGGAGATGCCCAGCTCCCCGTGCGATCGTGTTTGATCTCAGGGCTCTCTGTGCTGCAGGACAGAGGGGATTTGAATCCACTGGGTTTGTGTGTTAGGAGTGATTTCTGCAGCCAGAGAGCCTCAAACCCTCTGGGAGCAGGGCAGGGAGAGCTCCGGGCCTGGGAGCCCCACAGAGACCCTTTACTATAATTTATTTATTATTAGTTTGAAAGCCCTGTCCCCTGGGACTCTTTCACCCCAAGCTGTGCTTCAGCTGGACAGACAGAGCTTTTATTACTGCCCTGTTTGCCTCTTAAAAGCCTTTTGCAATGAGAGAGAGAGAGAGGAGGCTTTGTGTGAGCCTGCGGAGCTCCTGGGAGACAGGGGAGTGAGTGTAAATAAACAGCTCTGAGTGCTGGGAGAGCTGCTGAGAGGAGCCACACAAACCACGGTGCTGGGGCTGGGACAGGGACCAGGACACTCAGGGCTGGGCAGGTACAAACCCTGCCCCATCCCAGAGGTTCAGGATGCCTGGGATTGTGGAGGGAATTGTTTGATGCTTGCTCAGGAAGCTGCTTGGTGATGCCTGTCCTGTGGGCTGAGCTGTGCAGTGAAAAATCCGTATTGGTTTGGTTTGGTTGGGTTTTCTCCCAGGTGCAATCCCAGGTTGGTTTGGTTTGGTTTTCCCAGGTGCAATCCCAGGTTGGTTTGGTTTGGTTTTTCCCAGGTGCAATCCTAGATTGGGTTTGGTTTGGTTTGGTTTGGTTTGGTTTGGTTTTCTCCCAGGTGCAATCCCAGATTGGTTTGGTTTGGTTTGGTTTCTCCCAGGTGCAATCCCAGATTGGTTTGGTTTGGTTTGGTTTCTCCCAGGTGCAATCCCAGATTGGTTTGGTTTGGTTTGGTTTTTCCCAGGTGCAATCCCAGATTGGATTGGTTTGGTTTGATTTGGTTTGGTTTTTCCCAGGTGCAATCCCCGATTGGGTTTGGTTTGGTTTGGTTTGGTTTGGTTTGGTTTGGTTTGGTTTGATTTGGTTTGGTTTTTCCCAGGTGCAATCCCAGATTGGTTTGGTTTGATTTGGTTTGGTTTTTCCCAGGTGCAATCCCAGATTGGGTTTGGTTTGGTTTGGTTTGGTTTCTCCCAGGTGCAATCCCAGATTGGTTTGGTTTGGTTTGGTTTCTCCCAGGTGCAATCCCAGATTGGTTTGGTTTGGTTTCTCCCAGGTGCAATCCCAGACTGGTTTGGTTTTTCCCAGGTGCAAATAAAGTTGCTGGGAAAAAGCTTTAACTTTGCTGGGTGGCAGATGGAGATCACTGGGAATGTTAGCAAATGGATTCAGCTGAGCAAATGAAGAGTTTTGATTATCCTGAAAGGAGGAACACTCAGAAGTGCCTTAGGAATGACCTGGATCCCTGAGCAGGGCCCCCCCAGCTGTTTGCTGGCTCCTGCCTGTCCAGGTCAGAGCTTTGGTGCCATGTGTGTGGGGCTCTGGCATCAGCACAGGGACAGAGGGGGCTGTGGCAGGGCTGTCCTTCAGCCCTCCTGTGCAGGAGGTGACAGCAGCACTGACTGTGACCCCAGGCAGCCCAGGGCCTCTCCTCTGCATTACAAACACACCCATGAGAGAGGGAGTTTGAGCCTTTGTGGGGTTTCTCTGCAGACCCCAGGGCTGGGATGATGAGGGGCCCCCAGACCCTCCCCGTGGGCAGGACAGGAGAGCTCTTGGAACATTCTGTAACATAAACACACTTCAGTTCCTCCCCAGCACTGCCTGTTGAGGGTGGGACGAAAATGAAGGTGGGATTAAAGGGTCCATCCCCACCCCAGCTCTGTATCCTGGGCTCTCTTGCCTTTCAGCAAGATGTGCAGAGGATGTGACACCCCCGGTGCCAGCCTGTGATATTTGGGAGCAGCTCTGATGTTGGAGCTGTGCTGGAGCTCAGGGTTTGCTCCTGGGAGAGCCAGAGCTGCTCCCCTGGCTGTGCCCGTCTGCAGGGAGAGCCTGGAGCAGCCATGGGATGTGTTTGGGAATGCCAGGGTGCAAATATCAACCTGGGCAGCTGGGACATCCCTGGGGGATGCTGTGGCACTGGCTGTGTGCCTGGCCAGGTTGGCTCCTGGCTGGAGAGCTGCCTGGGATGCAGGATTGCTCCTGCCCGCTGGAAAAGGGCCCCTTCCCTCTCTGTGCTCCCCTCCTTGAGCTTCTGGGTTTTGATGACTCTTGGGTTGGCTGTCTGTTCTCTGCCCTGAGATGTGTGGGATGGTGGTTCTGTGGCAGCATGTGCTTTTAAGAACGAGTCTGGACTCTTCACTTTTCGGTCTTGAGGTTGTTTATTAATTCTTATCTATAAAATTTTCTTTCTGCCCAGCTGAGATCTGCTCAGCAGGGCAGCCACAGGCACTCTGTGTTGTCCTTTTATACTACAAACTACCTATAACATATTTACACTGAATTCCCAATACCCATCACCTGTGTTAGACAGTGCACTTCTACTGTAAACCAATCCCAAAGTGCCAACAGCACTGCAGAAAATGGAGAACAAGAAGAAGAAAGAAGAAGGACTAGACACGCCCAGATTCCTCCATCTTGTCCCCATAACCCTTATACCAAAAATCCTAAAATCTACATTTGCACCCTGTGAATACTTTATTACAACACCATTCAAACTTGTGTGGCTTTCACATCCCCATGCCAAGCTGGCAATTTTTTAGAAGGATCAAAATCAAATCCCCAGGTGTTCTGAGCAGCATGCCAGGGTCTCTGAGCCCCCCAATGGGGTCCTCAGCAACTCAGGACATCCGGAGGGATGCACTGAGTTCCCACAGATGACTGCATGAATCCCTTCCTCAGGGACCTGCAAAGCAGCTGTGCCAGATGTGGGGAGCAGGTTTTGTTCTGGCAGAGCAGCTGGAGCAGCCTCTCCCCTCCTGTGTCCCCACATTCCACCAGAGCTCACCCTGGGCTTGCTGCTGGGGAGGCAGCAGCTGTGGCTGCCCTGGGGGTTCCTGGCTCCTGAAGGATTCCAGGGGCTGCAGGGCACCTCTGGGGGCTTTGGGGATGCCAGGCAGACAGGAGAATTTAGGTGGTGGCCCAGACTTGCAGGGATCAGTGTGACCAGGCTGCACCTTCTGCTCACCTCCCACACCTCTGGCACTGCCAGCTGGGAAAGGGGATCCAGCTTCTCCTGGGTCCAGCCAGATGTGCTGTGAGGGCAGCCAGATGTGCTGTGGGGGCAGCCAGATGTGCTGTGGGAGCAGCCAGACGTGCTGGGGCTGCTGAGGAGCTCCTGGTGCTGTCTCACAGCTGCTCCTGCTCCCTGCCCTGCCTGTGCACCCCCTGCCCTGTGATGAGGGCAGCAAAGGCCCTGCTGTGCTGCACAGACACTCAGCAATTACAGAATAAATCACATTTATAAATCAGCAATTACAGAATAAATCACATTTCTGTTCCTCAGCCCTCCCTGAGCCCTGGATCCTGAGGCTGGGGGCACAGGAGGGGATGGGGAGCTGAGGAGTGCTGAGCAGCCCAGCTGTGCCCCCAGATGTGCCTCTGCCCTGGGCTGTGTGTGCAGGGGCTCCAGCAGCACAGCAGCCATGGCCATGGTTCTGTGTAGGAGTGTTGGGGGTAGGATGGTGGGGACGGACAGACACCAAAGATCTCTGGAGCCAGGTCTGGAACTTGGGGTTTATTGCAAAGGGCCTGGGTGCAGGGCCCTGCTGGGAGCTGCCAAACACAGCTCAGAGCAGGAATGAGAGAAGAGAGGGGGAGAGAGGATGAGAGGGTGAGAGAGTAAAAGGCAAGAGAGCACGGTTCCCATTACAATACCATAAATCTTCTTCTGTGCTGAATATTCTGATTCTCACAAACCAATCTAGTACAAGATACAAATCCTACAGCATTTACACACAGCCTATAAGAATCATTACATCACCATACTGTGTTACATTTTAAACCCTAAAAACTCCTCTTTGGGCCCCTTCTGCCAAGCTGTAGGGTCTGCTCTGACCCTTGGGCCTGTCCTTCAGCTGGCCACACCATTGTTTTCCAGTTGTTCAGTAACTGAGGGATCTCAAAGCTTGCTTTCATTTCAATCTCGCTTATAGTTTCAATATTCTCAAAATCTTTTGCCAGGCAATCATATTGATAAGGCTTTCCTGTTTCATCTTCCCCACCAGTTCTGGGTGCTTCCCAGGGCTGCAGAGGGACTCTCACAGCCCAAGGGGACCCAGCTCTGGGCCTTTCCCACCCCACTGGTTCCTGAGCTGCACATTGCCCTGCTCCCATCCTGGCTGGTGCCTCTTTGCTGTACTGTGGGGAGGAGGGAAGAGGAGGCTCCTGCCCTGTTGTGGTGTGCTGTAACAGGGTCCTAACAAGCCTGGCCTTGTTCAGTGCCCAGCTGCAATCTCCAGCAAGCCAAGGTATCTCTGGGGTGATACACCGCAGTTGCTGCCTTTGGCCCAGCAGCGAGGGTCAGACTGGCCCAGGCACAATCTAACTGGGAATATTGGGAGCCTTTTTTCCAATATTGCCCCTCTCCAGCAGGAAAGCAGGAGCTTGGTGTGGGAGCTGGAGCAGAATCCCTGCCAGGCCCTCAGCAGGAGTTTGGGGTTGGAGCAGGAGCAGAATCCCTGCCAGGCCCTCAGCAGGAGCTTGGGGTGGGAGCTGGAGCAGAATCCCTGCCAGGCCCTCCCCAGCTGTGAGCACCCCCAGGCCTGGGCAGTGCTGGCTGCTCTGGGCTCCTGCAGGGTGCCAGGGCCAGGCTGGCACTGCGGGCACAGGCAGAACTCTGCTCTTTGTCTGGAGGCTTTGGAAGCTGCTGGGGTGGGTTTTGTCCCCAGCAGTGCCCAAAGGGGCCTGGATTTAGGGCAGTGGTACAATAGGTGTCCATGGCAGTGATGGATTGGGCTGTGCAGAGCATTCCTCCCTCCTTCCCTCCCTTGTTTGCTCTGTGTCCCTCCTGCTGCTTTTCCTTCAGTTTGAGGCAGTTTTGCTGGTGGAAGTTCAGCTGAATCAAATCAGTGCCCCTGGCAGCCTTTGGGAGAAAAATCAGCTTTTCCAGTGAGCAAAGAGCCTCTCCAAGCTGCTGCCTCTGCCCAGGGGCTGTGGGGATGGATCTATTTTTTATAGATATTTTGGGGTACTGGAGGCACTGGGCAGGGTGTGGTGGGTGCTGTCCATCTGTCCATCCTGGTGCACACTGGCACAGGGCTGAGGGACACTAAAATCCCATCTGAGGCTCTTTTGCCTTTACAGCTGCTGTGAGAGTGGCTCCACCAGGGCTGAGGGACTGCTCTGCCCCTCTGCCCTTCCAGGGAGTTCTGGGGTTCAGAACTGGGGACCCCCCATCTGGGGCTCCACAGCTACCCTGTGTTCAGGGCAGTGTAAAACAGCTCAGCCTCACCAGTGCCACCCTGCTCGTCCCTGTGGACAAGCCTGGGCAGATGTTCCTGGTCCTGGGCAGATGTTCCTGGGCTGTGCTGGGCTGGGAGATCTCTCCTCCAAGGCCCCCAGTTCTGGGTCTGAGCACTTTTGTCTGTCTCAGCATCAGATCCTGTGCCAGGTTGGGATGGCTGTGAGTGAGGAGGGCCAGGCTGGGGCTGCTGGGGCTTTGTCAGGGCGCTGGACATTAGGAAAGCATCCAATTCCCCCGTGTGGAGCCTCCTCTGAGCCCCAGCACATCAGCAGGGCTGGGCTGGAGCTGGCTCTGAGCCAGAGTCCTGCAGGAGTGTCCAGCTCTGGGGCCACCCACAGCAGGACCTGGAGCTGCTGGATGAGTCCAAGGAGGCCACGGAGCTGCTCCAGGGCTGGAGCCAGGCTGGGAGAGCTGGGGGTGCTCACCTGGAGAGGAGAAGCTCCAGGTAGAGCTCAGAGCCCCTGCCAGGGCCTGAAGGGGCTCCAGGAGAGCTGGGGAGGGACTGGGGACAAGGGATGGAGGGACAGGACCCAGGGAATGGCTCCCACTGCCAGAGGGCAGGGCTGGATGGGACATTGGGAATTGGGAATTGTTCCCTGTGAGGGTGGGCAGGCCCTGGCACAGGGTGCCCAGAGCAGCTGTGGCTGCCCCTGGCTCCCTGGCAGTGCCCAAGGCCAGGCTGGGCAGGGCTGGGAGCACCTGGGATAGCTGAAGCAGACATGGAACTGGATGGTCTTTAAGTTCTCTTCCAACCCAGACCACTCTGTGATTCTCAGCCTGTCCTGAACACCCAGTTCAGGGCAGCATCTCCAGTGTCCTGGACAGCTGCTTACACATTAATAAAGATCTGACAGGGCTGGTCATCTGTTCTAAATAAAATGAAACTGTGCTGAGCAGAGCCTTGGGATGCACTTGGAGTGTGGGACGGGAAGGGCCACGGCCAAGGCTGCAGCTGGGGCTCCTGCTGGGGTGAGTCCCTCTGAAGATGGCTCTGTCCCCTCTGTGCCACTGCATCGAGTGCACTGCCATCGCTCCTCTCCTCTGTGCTCACAGGGAAGGCTGGGCCAAGGTGGGCACAAACCCCCGGGGCAGAGAAAGCTGAGGCTGCAGCAGAGCCTGTGAGCTCCCTGCTGTCCCTGCTCCCTTCGCTGCTCTCATCTCCTCTCTCCCGGCAGGTCCAGGGCAGAGCCCCGCGGTGCTGGAGCCTCTCCCATCATCCAGGGGGCCACAGCGGGCCGGGCAGCCGGGAGCCCCGGGCAGCAGGAGGAGGATCAGCCGTGCCCGAGTGAGAGGGAAAGGTGAGTGAGGGGTGTCAGGGTGTTGTGGGAGATGAGACAGGAAAGCCTTATCAATATGATTGTCTGGCAAGAGATTCTGAGAATATGGAAACTAAGGGAGATTGAAATGAAAGCAAGCTTTGAGATACCTCAGTTACTGAACAACTGGAAAACAATGGTGTGGCCAGCTGAAGGTGATCCCCTTTGGATGGAACAACACCCTCTGCTTGCAGACAGGCCCAAGGGTCAGAGCAGACCCTACAGCTTGGCAGAAGGGGCCCAAAGAGGAGTTTTTAGGGTTTAAAATGTAACACAGTGTGGTAATGTAATGATTCTTATAGGCTGTGTGTAAATGCTGCAGGATTTGTATCTTGTACTAGATTGGTTAGTGAGAATCAGAATATTCAACACAGAAGAAGATTTATGGTATTGTAACAAGAACCTCGCTCTCTCTCATCCTCTTTACTGCACTCTTGCCTTCTTTCTCTTCATCACTCTGCCTCCCTCTCTCAGGCCTGCTCCCAGCAGGGCCCTGCCCCCAGGCCCTTTGCAATAGGCCGCAGTTCCAAACCCAGACTTCAGAAATCTCTCATCTCTGTCCATCCCAACCATCCTACCCCCTTCACTCCTGCAGGGGGGCTCTGGGCTCATCCCTGGCCAGGGCTCTGTGGAGGGGTCACTGTGGGCAGGATTGGGGTGTGTGTGTGCTCGGCAGCCTGGGCTGCATGAAGATCTCGTTCTTTTCCATCCCAGAGAGATCTGGCCCAGCCCAGCCCTTAGGGAGGGTTTTTTCTCCCAGGAACCATCTCCACCATTCCTCCACACCCTCTGGAGCTGGAGCTGAGCCCTGGTACCCCCACTGAGCTGTGCTGCAGCACCCAGAGCTGATGGGTGCACCCAGCTCCCGGGTGATGGGATGGGCTGCTCTGGGCTCTTGCAGGGTGACCCCGTAAACATGGGGTGCTCTGAGGCTCTTCCCCTGCCACATGAGAGCCAAGCATGTCACCCCTGCCCTGCCATCCCCTGCTTCAGCTCATTGTCCCAGAGCAGTTCTGCTGCAGCAATGTCCCCAGGGCGCTGTGCTGGCTCCCGCCCCGTGCTGAGCAGCTGAGATGTGCCAGCACAGGCAGGCCGAGGGGCTGCTGACACCAGCGAGGGTCTTCTCTTTGCCCTGCAGCCCATTCCTGGGGCACCATTGGCAGGGTGGCTCCGGGGTCCACGGGGGCGGGCAGGGCACTGTCCCCAGTATGGCGCTGTCCCCATCGTGGCACTGTCCCTGTCCTGGCACTGTCCCACCCTGGCACTGTCCCCGCACTGCCACAGGTAGGGAAGGGCACTGTCCCCACTTTGGCACTGTCCCCATCGTGGCATTGTCCCCACCCCGGCACTGTCCCCACTGTGGCGCTGTCCCCATCCAGGCACTGTCCCCGCCCTGGCATTGTCCCCACCGTCGCACTGTCCCCACCCAGGCACTCTCCCCATGCTGCCACAGGTGGGGAAGGGCACTGTCTCCACCCCAGCACTCTCCCCATCCAGGCACTGTCCCCAACCTGGCACTGGCACTTTCCCCGCCCTGGCACTGTCCCGATCCAGGCACTGTCCCCTTCCTGGCATTGTCCCCACCGTCGCACTGTCCCCATCCAGGCACTACCCCCGCACTGCCACAGGTGGGGAAGGACACTGTCCCGATCCAGGCACTGTCCCCGCCTTGGCACTGGCACTGTCCCCACCGTAGCAATATCCCCATCCAGGACTGTCCCCAACCAGGCATTATCCTACCCTGCCACTGTCCCCGCCCCGGCACTGTCCCGCCCTGTCCCTGGCACTGTCCCCATCCAGGCACTATCCTACCCCGGCACTGTCCCGATCCCGGCACTGTCCCGCCCTGCCCATGGCACTGTCCCGATCCAGGCACTATCCTACCCTGGCACTGTCCCGCCCTGGCACGCGTCCCAGGTGCGCTCCCGTTCCACCCCGGGGCCGATGGGAGCCGCTCCGTTCAAACCGCGGCGGTTGTTCCGCGTCCCGTGGCAAGGCCGGCTCCAATCACCGCGGCTCCGATTAGCGCTGCCGTGCCGTGCCGTGCCGTGTTGTCCCATGCCATGGATGCCAGCGGGGTCTCGCTCTGCTCCCGCCGGGCCGCTCCCGTCCCGGGCTCGTCCTTCTGCCTCAGCACGTTCGGTAAGCGCGGAGCCCCAAGCCGGGGGTGCCAGCCCGGCCGGGGAGCGGCTCGGGAGCTGCTTGGGACGGTGTTCACAGGGGTTCTTGGATGAGGGAAGAGACGAGGATGTTGGTTCCATGTTTCAGAACGCTCGATTTATTATTTTATGATATATATTACATTAAAACTATACTAAAAGAGTAGAAAAAAAGGTTTCATCAGAAGGCTAGGCCTAAGTATAGAAAGGAAGGAACGATATCAAAGGTTTGTGTCTCAGACTCTTTGTCCGAGCCAGGTGACTGTGATTGGCTATTAATTAGAAACAACCCCATGAGACCAATCACAGATGCACCTGTTGCATTCCACAGCAGCAGATAATCATTGTTTACATTTTGTTCCCGAGGCCTTTCAGCTTCTCAGGAGGAAAAATCCTAAGGAAAGGATCTTTCATGAAAAGATGCCTGCGACAGCTGCTCCTCGCAGGAGCCGGGGCCGGGCAGCAGCTCCTGCCCCGCTGAGCGGCGGCAATGCCGGAGCTGGAGCGCTGCCGGTGTCCCAAAGCCAGCCCGATCTGCCTGCATGGACACGGGCTGGGGCAGGGCTGCCTGGAGCTGTGCCCCGTCCGGACAGAGCCCTGCTTTCCTTTCCTCTCCTCGGGGTCTCTCTGTGGCTGCCTCAGGTGTGCAGGGTGGGTTTGGTGCCCCGGGCAGCGCTGGCTCTGCGGGCGGAGCTGGCCCGGCCCTCGCTCAGCTGCGGGCCCCAGGGGAATCTGGATGTCTTGTGGACGTCCTGGAATTTGTGGATGTCTTGTGGATGTCCTGGCCGCTGTGTTGTCACAGACATCTTTTATGAAAAAACCTTTCCTTAGGATTTTTCCTCCTGAGAAGCTGAAAGGCCTCAAGAACAAAATGTAAGCATTGATTATCTGCTGCTGTGGAATGCAACAGGTGCATCTGGGATTGGTCTCATGTGGTTGTTTCTAATTAATGGCCAATCACAGTCAGCTGGCTCAGACTCTCTGTCCGAATCACAAACCTTTGTTATCATTCTTTCCTTTTCTATACTTAGCCAGCCTTCTGATGAAATCCTTTTTTCTATTCTTTTAGTGTAATTTTAATGTAATAGATATAATCAAATAATAAATCAAGCCTTCTGAAACATGGAGTCAGATCCTCATCTCTTCCCCCATCCTCAGACCCCTGTGAACACTGTCACACTGTGTCAGGACTGTCCTGGCAGCAGTGTCACACACAGGCAGCTGGGTGCCCCTTCTGGGTGCTGCTTTCAAAGCTCCTCTTGCTCTCGTGAGCAGAGCAGGTGAGCATGCACTGAGCTCCTCCCTAGGGATGTTGTCCCTTCCCAGGGATGCTGCACCTTCCCCTTTTGGCCTTCTGAGTACCAAAGTGCCTGGAAGCTGAAATCCTCCTGTCTCTGTCTGTAGGATAAAGGGCAAATGATGTGTGTTCTGTGGTGCCTCCTGGCTCTGGTACCAAGTGCAGGCCAAACATCATCTCTGCAGCCACAGTTCCCCTCATGGGCTGAGCATCACTGCTGAGATGTGGAGCTCTGTTCTGGGCTGCAGAGCCTGGCAGGGCAGGGCCAGCACTGCCCTCTCACTGAGGGTGACCAGGAGTCTCCCAAAGGGCTGTGCCAGGGCAGAGACTGCAGTTGGTTATTTTGGGGTGCCTTGTGCCCATGGGGACCTCCCACCCAGGCAGGATCTGGCACTGTGTCCTCTGGCAGGATCCCCTCTGGCATTTGATAGATGCTCTTGGCTGTCCCAGCCAGGCCCAACGCTGTGTTTTTCCCACAGTAAAGCAGAAAAGCATTTAAGAAGAACCCCAAATTTTCCATTTGTCAGAGACCATCAGTAAGGAACAGGTTTCCCTGCTTTTCTGCTCCCATAGAAGGTTGCCCTGTCCCCTCCCTTAGCCTAGCAAACTTCTCTCCTGGGTGGGAACCTGTTTGATTACCATCTTGTGCTTGTTCATGCCCATTTTCATGCCCTGTTCTCCTTGTGCCAGCTTTGTTCCTTGGCAGGCATTGCCTCTCCTGGCCCTGTGGGTGCAGGTGGATGGGGCTGGGAGCTCTCTGTGCTCTGCAAGCCTGGCTGAGCTCTGTGATGGGATGCTCACCCAGGAGCTGCATGTGGCTTCTCCCTCTGCCCTTCTTCTGCACTTATTTTAATTTGTATTAACCTTTATTTCACAGAGAGGGCCTGGGCGAGCTGTGTCAGGGCCTCTCTGCTGGGGCTTGTTTCCCTCAGTTCTTGTTGGGGATGTATCAGGAGATAAACCAGGGGGAAAGGTTTTCCTGACCCACTGCATCGGATTGAGGTGGGAATGCAGCCCATGGACCTGCCTTGGCAGGGTTTGTGCTCCTGCCCACCCAGGTGTGGCACCAGGTCCCTGCTCTGCTCCTCTGGCAGAGTGCCCAGCTCTGTCTGAGCACAGGCCCTGGCACAGCACATCCCTGACACCAGCTTTGGCTGGATCATTGCTCCCAGAGCAGCTTCCCTCTCTGATCCTGAGTGCCTGGGGCCAGGCAGGGGCTGGGGTGTGCTGGGGGCTCTGATTTGTCCCTTCATGTGCTTGGGAGGCACTCAGGAGCAAATGGATTAAGAGAGAAACATCCTCTGTTCCTCACAGAGGGGAGAGCACCTAAAATCCCGAACCCTACCATGGCCAATTTGTGTTTCTCCCCAAAAAGGCAGAGCTGCCCCTCTTCTCCCTGCTCTCCTGTCCTTGTGCCAGGGACTCTGTCCCCACAGCAGTGACACACACAGGGGGCAGGGTGACCCCATCCCTCTCTGTGCCAACCCTTGGCCCCTGAGCTCCCCAGGAGCAGCCCCAGCCACCCCAGGGCAGGACAGGACAGGACAGGACAGTCCCCAAACTGGCACACCCCAGATTAACCAGCACAAAAACTTCCCTTCTCCTTCCCCTCTCCCTTCATCCCCCTGACTCCTCCTCACTGGGCTGCACTGGGGCAGTTTCCTTTGTGCTGTGACATCTGTGGTGTGCTGACAGCAGAGCAGCAGGGCTGTGGGGCTGGGGCAGGGCTTTGGTGTGAAGTCCCTCCTATCCCTGGAGAAGGAACCTCCGTGTCCCAGTGCAGGCTGTGGGGCTGGAGCAGGGCTCCCTGGGCTCCCTGGGCTCTCTGGGTGGATGAAAAGGCTTTTCCCATGGTGGGAGAGGGTTCCTAGGGAGGTCCCTGCTCCCATTCCCAGTGTGCATGGGTATTGGAATAAGGCTCCCAATATTCCCAGTTAGATTGTGCCTGGGCCAGTCTGACCCTCGCTGCTGGGCCAAAGGCAGCAACTGCGGTGTGTCACCCCAGAGATACCTTGGCTTGCTGGTGGTTGCAGCTGGGCACTGAACAAGTCCAGGCTTGTTAGGAATCCCGTTTACCTCAGGAGGAATGGCTTCAGGCGATGGTGAAGAGAAAAAGGAGAGGATTCTGCTGGAGGGTTTAATGTCCAGAGGTTTATTCCATGGTTACAGAGGTCTGAACGTGAGCAACTGCTCCAACAGAACCTCGGCCACATGGTCTGATCACCTTTTAAGCTCAGGAACAGGGGGAGGGGAGGTACAGGTGAGCACCAACCAGGTGAGAGGGGCAGGGTCTCAGGGGAAGGTGACACCCAGACAGGCCAATGACCCCTGGGCACAGGGGCATCCTTTGAACTTGACCAAGCACACGAGGCCTTGCTGGAATGTTCAGCCTGATTGACAGGACTCACTCAGCATGGGGGTAAGGGGGAAGGGAGAGAGGTATAGGCACACCTGGGGGAACGACCTGGAAGGCCAAAATGGGACATTACAGCACACCACAACAGATGGGCAGTGTGAGGCTGGGGCTGGTGTGGGTGCCGGGGTGGTGGGGAGGCTGTCACAGGAGGGATCCTGGCACAGGGACACAGAGTGGCAGTGATTGGGGCTGCACTGAGCTGTCCCCAGAGGGTTCCACAGCCCCAGAGGTCTGCAGGAGGCAGAGGGGTTCCACTCCTCCCTTTGCTCCCTCACCTTTCCCTTGTGCAAATGCACACAGACACCATTTCCACGTGTCCATGCACACGTGCACTGCTCAGAGCTTGGACCTTTTTTTTTATTTTGAGTGAAAAATGTGTTCTCTGAATTGTTTCAGGTTAAACAATCCCATCAGATATCCCCTCCCAAGCAAGCCCAAGCCCTTGGGTGTGTCTTTGACAAAATGAAATGTTGGGTTTTAACTTGCAAGGTGTTTATATGTCTGTACGTTATGTTTACTCGCCTGTAAATGATGTTTACTCACTTGTTTGCTGTGTCTTGTAAACTGGGGAAGAGACAAAAATGGGATCTTTGCTTTGGACTAAGGGAAACATTGTGGCAGTGATGTTTTCAGTCCTTGGATTCTCCAGGGGTGTTGGGAAATGTTTAATTTTGGGTCGATCTAGAACAGTTACATGACTAGAGACCTTTCAGTGCCATTAAAATCTGCACATCCTGTTGAGACTGGCAGGCCCAGCTCCCAGGGAGCCTTCAGGGAGGACACCCAGAGGGGAGCAGCTCACCCTGCACCCTGTAACCATCACACCCTGTAACCATCACACCCCGTAACCATCACACCCTGTAACCATCACACCCCATAGCCATCACACCCCATAACCATCACACCCAGAGGGGAGCAGCTCACCCTGCACCCCATAACCATCACACCCTGTAACCATCACACCCAGAGGGGAGCAGCTCACCCTGCACCCTGTAACCATCACACCCTGCAACCATCACACCCAGAGGGGAGCAGCTTATCCTGCACCCTGTAACCATCACACCCCATAGCCATCACACCCCATAGCCATCACACCCCATAACCATCACACCCCATAACCATCACACCCAGAGGGGAAGCAGCTCACCCTGCACCCTGTAACCATCACACCCCGACCCTGAAGTCACCCTGGGCTGAGCCCTCTGTCAGTCTGGGCCTTTGGGGGGATTTCAGGGCTGATGCAGAGCTGCCAGTGCACGGAAAAGCGAGGGGATGGGTGTGAGCAGGCTGGCAGAGCAGTGCCCTGGGTGCTGTGCCCTCGCCCAGCAGGGCACACTCTGCTCTCCTGCCCAGGGCTGGCACCAGGGCTGGCAGTGCTGATCTCCAGCCTGAGCCTCTGTGAGCTGGGGGAGGGCAGGATGTGCCTGGCCCTGTGTGAGCCCTGCAGCTGAGGGGTGGCTGGGTCCCTCAGCGTGCCCCTCAGCCTGTCCCCTGTGTCCCCTGTGTCCCCTGTGTCCCCTGTGTCCCCAGGCCAGCTGAAGCTGTCCACCCCTCAGCCTGTCCCCTGTGTCCCCTGTGTCCCCTGTGTCCCCTGTGTCCCCTGTGTCCCCTGTGTCCCCTGTGTCCCCAGGCCAGCTGAAGCTGTCCATCCCTCAGCCTGTCCCCTGTGTCCCCTGTGTCCCCAGGCCAGCTGAAGCTGTCCATCCCTCAGCCTGTCCCCTGTGTCCCCTGTGTCCCCAGGCCAGCTGAAGCTGTCCACCCCTCAGCCTGTCCCCTGTGTCCCCTGTGTCCCCAGGCCAGCTGAAGCTGTCCACCCCTCAGCCTGTCCCCTGTGTCCCCCGTGTCCCCAGGCCAGCTGAAGCTGTCCACCCCTCAGCCTGTCCCTTGTGTCCCCAGGCCAGCTGAAGCTGTCCACCCCTCAGCCTGTCCCTTGTGTCCCCTGTGTCCCTTGTGTCCCCTGTGTCCCCTGTGTCCCCTGTGTCCCCAGGCCAGCTGAAGCTGTCCATCCCTCAGCCTGTCCCCTGTGTCCCCTGTGTCCCCAGGCCAGCTGAAGCTGTCCATCCCTCAGCCTGTCCCCTGTGTCCCCTGTGTCCCCAGGCCAGCTGAAGCTGTCCATCGAGGCGCGGGGCCGGGCGCTGGCGCTGCACGGTGAGTGTGCCCTGGGCATCCCTGGGCTGGGGTGGGACAGCACTGCACGCTCCTCCTTCTTGGTCCTGGTGGGAACAGCCCTGTGGTGCAGTGGCACAACTGGGAGATCTCTGATTAAGAGACCAAACTGAAATTTCTTCCATGTGTTTCCACCTATGTGTATAAATTACTTTTATTCCACATGAAGAGAAAAAAGGCAAATACAAAGGAAAGGAAAGTCTGGAATGCTTCGTCTCTGCCAGAACTCTTTTGCCATATTTGCCAGGATTTCCAAACTCTTCTGTTGCCTCCAAATGCTGCATTTTTAACATCAGCAGTATTTCTTCAATAAAGGTGTTTTGATGGTGATTGTCAGAGAGGCCAATGGGAGTGTCAGAATTATCTCTTTTTTTTTTTTGGGAAACCTGTCTGGGGGTCTGGCACAGGCTTTACCCCAAATCCCTCCATCTGGAGGAGCCCCAGTGTGAGCTGGGTGTGAGTGGTGGGGTCTTGTCCTGGCACATCCCAACACATTCCAACACACCCTTGGCACATCCCTGGTACATCCCGACATCCCTGGCACATCCCTGACACAGCCCTAACACATCCCTGGCACATCCCGGGCATGCCCCTGGCACATCTTGGGCACAGGCCTGGCACATCCCATACACATCCCTGGCACGCCCCTGGCACATCCCAACACATCCCTGCCATATCCCGACACATCCCTGGCACACCCCTGGCACACCCCTGGCACATCCCGACACATCCCTGGTACATCCCTGACACAGCCCTAACACATCCCTGGCACATCCCGGGCATGCCCCTGGCACATCCTGGGCACAGGCCTGGCACATCCCATATACATCCCTGGCACGCCCCTGGCACATCCCAACACATCCCTGCCATATCCCGACACATCCCTGGCACACCCCTGGCACATCCCTGGGACACCCCTGGCACATCCCTGGTACATCCCTTGCACATCTCTTGCATATCCTGGCACATCCCAACACATCCCTGCCATATCCCGACACATCCCTGGCACACCCCTGGCACATCCCTTGCACATCCTGGCACATCCTAGCCCATCCCTGGCACATCCCATGCACATCCCTGGCATGCCCCTGGCACATCCTGGCACATCCCTGGCACATGCCTTGCCCCAGGCAGCCTCAGGGTCCCAGCAGTGGGGCTGAGGCAGCGGGGCCAAGCAGTGTGGGGCAGTGCCAAGGCAGTGGCAGTGCAGTGCCAAGGCAGTGTCAGCGCCAGGGCAGTGTCACAGCCGTGCCAGGGTAGTGCCAGGGCAGTGCCAGGAAGGGCCATTGGTGTTTAACTGGAGGATGTGTTTGGTTCCAGGGGAGGTCGGGCACGGGGAATTGCAGTTTGTGCCACCCGGATGCTGAAGTGCTCTGCCCCAGCTCAGCCCGGGTGCATTTATAGCACGGGTGGGTTAGAGGGAAACCATCAACCCCTGCCCCTGTGTGAGGGACCAGCCTGGGCAGCAGAGGGCTGTGGGGCAGGAGATGCCTCCCCTGCTGCTCTGGGATGTGAACATTTCATTTCCTTTCCAGTCATGGAAGCCAAAGCTCTGATGGGAGCAGAGTGCCGTGTGTGCAACTCCTATGTGAAGGTGGGTGCTCCTGGGGCTTTGCTCAGGGACCTTTGTGCTTTTTGGGGGACAATTTTGGGGTTGGTTCCTCCAAGCTTGCTCTGCACTGTTCTTCCCTTCCCCTCCTTTCTCCATCCTGCTCTGGAAGAGCATCCCCAGTATGCAGGGACAGCTCATGGGTTTTGTTGGCAGTGTCTGGGTGAAGCAGAAAAGGGGAGGGCAGGACCCTGCTGAGGGCTGTGCCAACCATTCCTTGCAAGAACCCCCCAGAGGGTGCCCCAGGCCTGCTGGGGGTGTCTGCTGGCACAGGGTGGGTGATGCTGGGATGGGCACAGTGCAGGAGGCAGCTCCTGACAGGGCTGTGGGTCAGACCCAGCCAGCCACACTCGTGTGCATCACTCCTGATTGTTCTGCTCTGTTCCCTCCCTCCCCTGCCCCGAGGGGTTTGAAATGCAATTACCTGGCAGGAGAAGGGTGGGGTGATCCCAGCCAGCCTTAGCATGGGCTCAGCAGGATCTTTGAGCTCAGCCATCCATCCCAGTGCCTGTGCCAGTGTCCTGCCAGGGCAGCTGGGGTGTGCTCTGGGAATGTTAACCCTGCTTGTTTTCCTCCCAAAGATGTCCATTGTGCCAGATGCTGGCTGCAAGTGCAGGCAGAAGACGAAGACAGTGCCAGACAGCAAAAACCCTGTGTTCCATGAGCACTTTGTGTTGTGAGTATGGCAGGGCAGGGGCAGCTCTGGGCCATCCCCGTGTCACACAGAGCCCGTGCCACTGTCCCAGGGCTCCCTCCCCACGCCACAGCCCTGTGTTTGCTTCTGCTTTGTGATCTCTAATAAACACTGAGCACGCCTGAGCAGCCCTGCTGCTGAGATGAGGAGTGACAGACATTATTCTGCTGCTTTTTGTGGCTGGAGTGCCTTGAACTTTTGGGCAGAGCTCTCAGCACACCCAGCATGGCACTGCTGCTCCTGCATGCTCAGACCTTCTTGCTGTGCAGGAGTTGGACAAACACTCTGCATTTCCCAACCTGGCACCTGCAGTGGTGTGACTGAGGAAGGTAAAAGGGTTTCCTACAGCTCCAGCACGTCTCTGCATGGGGAAGAGTGCATGGCTTAGTGTTTGAGTAGAGCTTGTCCCTGCTGGTGACAGGGGCTGTGCCAGCCCTCTGACCCATGCAGGGCTGGGTTTGGCACAGGGTGCTGCTCTCACTGCATGAATTGGGGCTTGTTCCTTGCATTTATTTACCCTTTGGTGCTGGATGTGTCTTCCTGCAAGATTATTTCCCCCTGAAGCCACGTGAGTGGTGTCCCCACACCTGCCCAGGAGGGGTCCCATCCCCTTGCAGCTGTCAGGGTGAGCAGATTGCTCCTTGGGGAGGTGCTGCAGGGCTCTGTGCAGGGGCTGGGGGAGAACACCTGGCTGTGAGGAGGCTGTGGCTGTGAGGGCAGCCCTTGCTGGGTGCTCCTGGGGGGGCTGATGGGCTGTGCCCTCCTGTTACAGCCCCGTGAAGGAGGAGGATGAGCAGAAGCGGCTCCTGGTCACAGTCTGGAACAGAGAGAGCAATTCCAGGTAAGGGGTTGCCAGCTGTCAGAGGATCCTTTTCAGGTGGGGCTGCTGTGGCAGAGACCCTGTCCCCTGCCCTGGTCACCCCGTGTGAGCTCCTCCAGGGCCTGAGGGCTGGCCCTGACCTCAGGGCTGCTCTGCTCAAGGCCTTGGGCCAGGGATGTCCCAGCTGGTCACACTCGTGGGCAGCCAGTGCTGGGGAGCATCACGGGCAGCAAACCCTGCCCTTGCCACTCTGCTGGTGCTGCCTGGTGGCCTCCAGCATTTAAACCCCTGAGGCCACTCGTGCCTGCACTGTTGGCCAAAGCCAGGTGGGGCTGGGATGGGCTGGGACCTGCCCTCCCTGTGGGGACAGTGCAGGGGGGGCACAGGGGGCTGGCACCTTGCAGGCTGTGCTGCCAGCCCAGCAATGCCACCTTGGCCAAGCTCCTGCCAGCACCAGGTGAGCTGGAGGTGACCAGGGGGCTCCAGCCCAGCTCCTCCTTGCCCTGCAGGTGTGCTCACACCAGGGGCATGTCCTGGGCACTGCCTGGCACCAGCATGGGCAGGGATGGTTGGGATGAAACCAGGGGGGATCTGTTGCTCCAACAGGCGTTTGCTGACAGTCCCTGAACTCTGGTTTGTCCTGCAGGCAGAGTGAACTCATTGGCTGCATGAGCTTTGGTGTGAAGTCCCTCCTGTCCCTGGAGAAGGTACCTCTGTGTCCCAGCGCAGGCTGTGGGGCTGGGGCAGGGCTGTGGGGCTGGGCCAGGGCTCTCGGGGCTCTCGGGGCTCTCTGGGTGGATGAAAAGGCTTTTCCCATGGTGGGAGAAGGTGCCTGGGGAGTTCCCTGCTCCCATTCCCAGTGTGGATGGGCAGTGTGAGGCTGGGGCTGGTGTGGGTGCCGGGGTGGTGGGGAGGCTGTTCAAGCAGGGATCCTGGCACAGGGGGTGTCAATCCCTTTGGCAGGGGCACAGAGTGGCAGCGATTGGGGGTGCACAGAGCTGTCCCTCCCCCCCAGTTTGCAGCGGGGGGGGGACACAGGACATGGGGCCAGGCTGGCACGGGTCACATCTGACCCGTGGGACACACTCAGGAGTCTGCCCGATTCCCAGCAGTGTGCTGATGGGCACAGGGCAGCCACAGAGGTTTTTTTGGCTGTTCCTGCAGGAGCTCTGTGCCAGAATCCCGGGCCCTGCTGCCGAGGGTTTGGTCACAGTGCTGCTGCCCCAGCCTGGCTGCTGCTGGTCAGTACAGCCGGCTCTGCTGCCCGGGCAGGGCTCACAGCGAGCGCCGCAGCCTGGGAACGCTCCATCCCGGGGGAATGCTCCATCCTAAGGGAACTCTTCATCCTAGAGGAATGCTCCATCCCGGGGGAATGCTCCATCCTAAGGGAGCTCTTCATCCTAGAGGAATGCTCCATCCCATGGGAATGCTCCATCCCAGGGGAACCCTTCATCCCAAGGGAACCCTTCATGCCATGGGAGTGCTCCATGTTAAGGGAACTCTTCATCCTATGGGAGCTCTTCATCCCAAGGAAATGCTCCATCCCATGGGAATGCTCCATCCCAGTGCCCAGTTCTGTCCCTGGGCAGCAGAATGTCTCAGCAGGCTGCAGGGGTTTCATGGAAGCATTAATACATCCCCTGAGCTCAGAGAGTCACAGATTATCTCCACAGGGAGCATTAAGCCCAGCTCCTGCACAGACAATCCCACCCAGTGCCTGACGGCGTTGTCCAAAAGCTCCCTGATTTTTTAAAGTTTCACAGCTGAGGTGTGGATGTTTTCTGCATAGCAGGACACAAAAAGGAGCTGGTGGTGGTCTCCTGAGAGGTGGGTGAAGCATGGCCTCCTCTGAAATTTGGACAAATGAGGGGCAGCTTTTTAAAAACAGTTTGGTGCTCACAGGGTCTCAGCAAGGCTGAGATGAGGTCCTGTGCCCTGGCTGCTGCATGATCCTGCTGGATATCCCTCTGAAAACCTGGAATCTGCTGGATATCCCTCTAAAAACCTGGAATCTGCTGGATATCCCTCTAAAAACCTGAAATCTTGGTGCTTCAGTAAAATCCTGGAGTCTTGGTGCTTCAGTGTTGCTCATTCCCCCTTTCAGGGAGGATGGAATTTTAGCAGTGGCTGAGCAGGACTGTGGGCTCTGTGTGTGTGAGCAAATCTGGGCACCTCTGGGGCTGTAGCTGGGGCAGCTCCTGCCCTGGATGGGTGCAGGGGGCAGAGCAGCTGCCCTGCATGCACGGCTACCCTGCATGCACATCTGCCCTGATGCACAGCTGCTTCCCTCCCCACAGGAGATCAGTGGCTGGTATTATCTCCTCGGGGAGGACCTGGGCAGGACCAAGCACCTGAAGGTGGCCATGAGGAGGCTGAAGCAGAGCTCAGGTGTGTCCCAGCACAGGAATGTCCCAGGGGTGTTGGCAAGGCTTGCAGGAGCAGTCACTGCTGTGTCTGAGCCCGTGTGTGGAGCAGCCCCAGCCCCATTCACCCTGTGGGCACTGCTCTGCCCTGTGGGCACTGCTCTGCCCTGTGGTGCTCAGTGGGCCCTGGCATCCCAAAATCTTTGTGGGGTGGGGATTTTGGCTGGTTCAGCAGTCCCTGCTCTCCCCTTCAGCCTCGCTTCTGGAGCTCTTTGGGGACCCCAGCCCTGCAGCCATGTCCCTCTCTCTCTTGCTTGGCTTGTCCTCATGCTGCCTCCTGCCTCTCAGACTTGGGGCTCATTGCTGTGGCCACTCTCTCTTTGTCCCTGGGGTCTGGGCTGGATGTTTGGGGGCTTTTTCTGCTGCCTTGGTCTTGCCAGGGATGGAGGAGCAGAGGCTGGCACAGGTCAGGGTGGGCAGCAGTGCCTGTCCCAGGTGTGCCTGGGGGCATGTGCCCATGCCATGTAAAGGTCCATGTGCAGTGTGGGCTTGTCAGATGTGCTGTCACACTCATGGGGACTTTTCCTTTTTAAAAAAATGTTTTAAAAATCATTTCAGAAGTCAAGCCAGGAAGTCAAGGTGCAGCCCAGGAGAGGCAGGACGCTGTGAGCCTGCAGCAGCTGAAGGTGGGTGTGACAGGGCTGTGACCCACAGCACGGGGAACATGTGGGGTCAGTGCCTGCCTGAGGGGTTTTCAGGGAACCAAGGTGTGGTGGTGTGCACAGGGGTCCCAGGCTGAGGGAAGAGATGAGAATGTTGACTCCATGTTTCAGAAGGCTTGATTTATTATTTTATGATATATATTATATCAAAACTATACTAAAAGAATAGAAGAAAGGATTTAATCAGAAGGCTGGCTAAGAATAGAAAAAGAATGATAACAAAGGCTTGTGGCTCGGGCTTTGTGTCTGAGCCAGCTGAACTGTGATTGGCCATTAATTAGAAACAACCACATGAGATCAATCACAGATGCACCTGTTGCATTCCACAGCAGCAGATAATCATTGTTTACATTTTGTTCCTGAGGCCTTTCAGCTTCTCAGGAGAAAAAATGCTAAGGAAAAGATTTTTCAGAAAACATCATGGCTACACCAAGGGACAGTGTTTTAGTGGGGTTGATGCTGGAATGAGGGAGCTCTGTCACCTCCCTGTCACACCATGGCTGTCACAGGCAATTTGTTACCCCTGCCAGGCCCCAGCTGGTGATTTGGGTGCTGACCCCCATTGCCCCAGGGATCTCCTGTTTTCCAGAGTATTCCCACTCCAGCCAAAGCCCCAGCAGTGCCTGGGCTGGCAGGGCTGGGCTGGCAGGCTCCTGCCCCACCCCACGGGCCCTGCCCGGTTCTGTGGCTCCTTGGACACGTCTGCTCCTCTCCTCCTTCCAGGACCGTGTGCTCTGGGAAGGGAAAGGCCCACGGTGGAGCCTGGGTGATTTATAGGAGAGGCAAGGATGGGAAATGGGAACACAAACACATGGTTTGCATCGGAAACGGGGCTCGGGCGGCCCCGTGATTTATCTGTGCCGAATTCCGCCCTTCCCCGCGCTTCCCTCAGCTGCATTTGCAGTTATTTGTTTTACAGCACAGGGCTGAGCAAGACAAACAAAGCCAGCGCCCCTCTCCTCCCTTCCTCTCCGGCAGTCGCCTCTGGCTTGAGCAGAGCTGGCTGGGAAGGAAAGCTGCTCCTCCTCCTCCAGCCCCAGCCTGGCACTGTGGCTGCCCTGACAATGCTCTGATGGCTCTGCCACCATGGCTCTCCTGGCAGTGCTGAGGCTCCTCAGCTCCCTGCCTGGCCCTGCCACCTGGTTACTGTGCAGGAGAACCGGGATTTTGGGTTCCCTCCAGCCTTCCCTCCTTTAACATCCCCCTGTAGGAGTGTGGAGGGTGTTCTCTCCTGTTGGAACCCCATCTCCCAACTCTGGCAGAGGGGCAGCTGAGCCCTGCTGCTGCCTGTGCTCAGAGCTCCTCTTGGCCTTTAATTCCAAATTCCACCATGGATGCAGCTCAGTTGACCTCGGTGCTTCCCCCTCGGTGACTTTGTGAGCACAAAGCACAGGGACGTGCATATCCTCTGGGTCTGTGCTTTCAAAAACAAACTTTTTCTTGGGTTTTTTTTTTTTTTGCTTCTACAAACCCAAACCTCTGATTTTTTTATGAGTGTGGAGTCATGTCCTTCATGGAGCGAGGCTCTCACAGCCAGTCCTGTGAAACGCCGCTCAAACATCCTCCAAGTGTTTGTGAGAACGTCGCAATAACAAAGCGCTCCGTGCGCCCCAAGAATGCCACGGGAACAAAAGCCACATCAACAGAGCTGGGACTGGGGAATACTAAAGAGTTGACAGGAATTTTAATATAAAACTCTCTCCCTTCCTCGTCAGTGAGGGCTTTCAGGAAGCCTCTGGCTTATCGTGGAGCGGCATACAGCGCTCGCAGGGGCCGGGGAGGTGAAAGGTGGCTTCCTGCCATTCTTCTCGGGAGCTGGGTTCCCATGGGCGGTCATGCCAGCGTGACTGGGGCTCCTTCCAGAGCCAGCAGTCCGGGAGAGCCGCGGGAGCTGCGGGGTTTTCATGGGCTCGGGGGGCACAGCCATGAACCGCTTCCATGGGCTCTGCAAGGTGTGCTCGGAGCCGCGGTACCGGCAGGTCTGTATCCCTGCACCCACCCTGGGGCTGATCCCTGAGAGCCTGGCAGATCCCTGAGAGCCTGGCAGGTCCCTGAGAGCCTGGGAGATCCCTGAGAGCCTGGCAGCTCTCTTGCCATGGCTGGATGTGAGCAGTGGATTTGTAGGGTCGGATATAGGGAATGGATTTGTAGGGCTGGATGTGGGGAATGGATTTGTATGGTTGGATATAGGGAGTGGATTTCTATGGCTGGATGTGGGCAATGGAATTGTAGGGCTGGATATAGGGAATGGATTTGTAGCGCTGGATGTGGCAAATGGATTTCTATGGCTGGATGTGGGGAATGGATTTGTAGGGCTGGATGTGGGGAATGGATTTGTAGGGCTGGATGTGAGGAGTGAATCTGTAGGGCTGGATGTAGCCAATGGGTTTGTAGGGCTGGATGTGGGGAGTGGATTTGTAGGACTGGGTATGGGGAATGGATTTGTAGGGCTGGATGTGGGGAATGGATTTGTAGAGCTGGATATAGGGAATGGATTTGTAGGGCTGGATGTGGTGAATGGATTTGTAGGGCTGGATATAGGGAATGGATTTGTAGGGCTGGATGTGGCCAATGCATTTGTAGGGCTGGATGTGGGGAATGGATTTCTATGGCTGGATGTGAGGAATGGATTTATAGGGCTGGATATAGGGAATGGAATTGTAGGGCTGGATATAGGGAGTGGATTTGTAGTGCTGGATGTGGCAAATGGATTTCTATGGCTGGATGTGGGGAATGGATTTCTATGGCTGGATGTGGGGAATGGATTTGTAGGGCTGGATGTGAGGAGTGAATCTGTAGGGCTGGATGTAGCCAATGGATTTGTAGGGCTGGATGTGGGGAGTGGATTTGTAGGACTGCATGTGGGGAATGGATTTCTATGGCTGGATGTGGGGAATGGGTCTGTAGGGCTGGATATGGTGAATGCATTTGTAGGGCTGGATATAGGGAATGGATTATGTAGGGCTGGATGTGGGGAATGGATTTGTAGGGCTGGATATGGAGAATGGATTATGTAGGGCTGCATGTGGCAAATGGATTTGTTGGGCTGCATGTGGTGAATGGATTTGTAGGGCTGGATGTGGGCAATGGATTTGTAGGGCTGCATGTGGGGAATGCATTTCTATGGCTGGATATGGGGAATGGATTTGTAGAGGATTCTTAAAGCTTGACAGAAAGCTCACATAGTATATAAACTTTGAGATAAGAAATGCTGGTGTAGAAATGTCATGGAATAGGACAGACGTTGTGAGAGGAATGGAGCTAGAAATAAGTTTCAAAGCATGGCCTTGTAAATAAGACTGGATACTTTGGAGAAATAGAACTATGAAAGATGCATTGTAGTGGGGCCCATGAAGGATAATTTTAGATAATTGGCTTTGAGGCATTTACAGCATGGTGTGGCAAAAAGTTGATAGGCCAAGAAACACTTATAATGTATTGTAATTAGGAAATAATTAGCTTCTGTTTGTGATGGTGTGTATTATAACATCTCTATTGTCTCACCCTTCACATGAGACTGAAAATGGAATAAAAGTTTTTAAAATGCCTCTCAATTGCCCCATCTCTGGGTCAGAAAAGGGCATAACCTGACAAATGGACTCTGTGGGTGCTGTTTGTGAGGCGTTGACTTGATATTGTTACAATTTGTAAATTACAGTGAGGGTAGAAGGAAAGCATCTTCACATGGGTGCCTGTGGCTCATCTCTGCTTGTTGCTGCAGTGGAGAAATGGGCAGGGAGGGGTGCTTTTTAAATATATATAAATTATTAAAATATAGAAATACATGCAAATATAAAAATAAATTTATTGTACAACTTGCAGGTAGCATGCTGACGGTAACAGTGGTGAGCTGCAAGGTGTTGTCTTAATTTCCCCCTTATTAGAGAAGAAGCAGAAGCTCTTTTAAAATTATTTTAGTGTTTTTGGGAGCCCCCAGCACTTGTTTCCTGTGAGTAGCTCACTGTGCTGGTTCCAGTTCTCCCAGTGCACAATGCCAGCTGCTGCTTTTCCATGTGCAGGTCCCATTCTCCTGCATTTCAAATAAATATTCTCTCTGTGGTCTGGACTGGGATTCCCAGCTCAGGGTCAGCTTCTCCCTGTGCTCCTGAGCTCATGGTTCAGGTTATTCCAAAGCTGCTGTGGGGGACAGCAGACACTGGGAATTACAAAAGCTGCAGAATTCCAAACCCAACTGCCCCCTCCTTGCCAGGGCTGTGGTGACCACCTCGTGCAGGAAAGCTGCTCTGCCTTGGCTGGATAACAACTGACTCTGCCTTGTCTCTTAGAGCTCCTTAAGTCTTTATTTTGAAAATTTCCTCTGCGTTTTTTGGCAAAGTTTGGGTACATCAAGCCTCCCCACCCACCTCCCAGCTCGTGGCAGATGCTCATAGTTCTTTAGTTTCTGTGCATGGCAGCAAAAATGGGCAAAAATGGGCAAAAAATGGGCAAAAAATGAGCAATGACTGCCTGTGATAGGCATGGTGGTGGGAGGTGAGGAGCATCAGCAGGGAGAAGTGGCACAGGGCAGGTGGGGGGCAAGGTCAGCCAGCTCAGGGAGGAGTGGGAGACCTGACACAGGGAAAACCTTGGGCTGGGAAGTGCCTGTGGAGTCTCTGTGGTGGGAGAGATGCTGGGCTGGCTCCTGAGGTGTTGGAGATGAAATTGTAGGATCTGGAATATCCTGAGCTGGAAGGGACTCACAGGGACCATGGAGTCCTGGTTCATTCAAAGGTGCAGTGCCACCTCTTTGAGGAACCAGCAAACTCCAGAGAGAAAAATAGTGCAATGGGACTGGATCTGTGTTTGGTCCTGCCAGGGCAAGCCAGTTTCTCTTTTGAAGCCTGATTTTGTGCTGAGCAATCACACAGGGACAAGGTGCAGGGAAATGAAAGGAGTGAGGAACAATATCACCCCCTTGGCAACTTCTGCTGAATTCCTCATCTTCCTTCTGCCTGTTTGTTCTCAAAATAATACAGGTCAGATGTAGGATTTGTAATTTTCTTTGCTCTGTCAGTAAAACAAGCATCTTGACTGATGTCTTGGGGGCTAATCAGGTATTTAGAGGATCTGTCACGCTGAGCTGCTGCTGGAAGCCAACATCAAAAAATAAGGATAATTTTATTAATAAGCTCAATGCTCCTCGAATCAGGAGGAGAAATGAGCCTAAATCAACCCAGCATCCATCCTCTCCAAACTCAGTGAGGGAAAACACTCTCAGCCCAGGGAAGGGGTGATGCACACAGATGTCTGGAGGACAGGAGCATGCTGAGCTCCCTCCGGAGCAGGGGAGTGCTGCTATTTCTGTATTCTCCAACAGGAAATGAAATGTTTAAGTGATTTGCTTAGAGAAGTCAGTGTCAGGGCCAGACTGCCAGGTTTTCCTTTCCAATGGCTCCTCAGACCTTTCCTTACACTTGGGAGGGCTGGGAGCAGAGTGTGTGCTAAACAAACACTCCTGTGGTGTTCCAGAGAGCCTTGGCTCCATCTGGCACTGCCTTTAGCCCCCATTCCACCCTGGGGGTGTCAGGGACAGCCCTTCCCCGTCTCCAATGCCATGTGCCAGCATTGCCAGGGCTGTGGGGCAGTGTGGGAGGGATGATCACAGCCAGTGGCTGCTCTCCCACCTGACAGGTGTCTCCCTGCAGATCACCATCCCTCGGGGCACTGACGGCTTTGGCTTCACCATCTGCTGCGATGCCCCAGTCCGTGTGCAGGCTGTGGACTCTGGTAAGAGACTGGATCCTTTCCATCCCTCTTGATCTGAATCAATTCTTGCTCCTTTTTTGCTTCCCAGGCTGTGGACTCTGGTAAGAGACTGGATCCTTTCCATCCCTCTTGATTTGAATGAGTTCTTGCTCCTTTTTTGCTTCCCAGAGCTGGTTGTGATTCTGGAGCTCCCACGCCTCGCAGGACTCTGGGTACCTCCAAGAAACTTCATTAGATGAATTCTCTGTTGCCTCTAATGAGGTCAGAGGCCCCTGGGTTAGCAGTGTGCCACTATTTTGGCAATGTTTTGCAGTAATTTGCAGAGATTTTGTTCCCTTCCCTCTCCAACCTGAGAACTGTCTGGGTGGGTGACCTTCAGAAATCATTTGAGGGGAAAACAGGTCAGAGGGGATCAGGACTGTGGGAATCCTCAGTTCCCTGAATAGAACCTCTTGCTGTGGATCTGTGGGATGGACTGGTGTCTCCAGTGTGCTCTGCTGCTCCCCATTGCACCCCAGGAAACATGGGGATTGCATGCAGTAGCTCTGAGGGAGCACTGCTGGCTCTGTCCTGGTGCTCTGTGTGTGTGGATGTGCTCCAAGGTGGAGCTCCAGGTTGGCTGACCCCATTTCATTTTCGGGTGTGGGTGTCAGATGGGGTTTGGGGCAGTGAGGGCTGCAAGCTGTAGGGCTCTCTGGGGGTCTCCAGGGCTTCTCCTTCCCCTCCCATCACCCTCCTGCCTGGCAGTGACTGGAATTTGTCCCTCTCAGGTGGCCCAGCAGAGAAGGCAGGGCTGCAGCAGCTGGACACGGTGCTGCAGCTGAACGAGCAGCCTGTGGAGCACTGGAAATGTGTGGAGCTGGCACATGAAATCCGGTGAGTGCTCCCCAAAAACCCCAGGGCAGGGAGAGCACTGAGGGACTGAGGGAAGGGGAAAGATCTGAGGGATGCAGGACACTGGGAAAGGATTCCCTGGAGGAGAAGGAAGGATACAGGAAAGGATTCATTGGAAAGGAAGGATGCAGTAAAGGATTCCCTGGAGAAGGAAGGATGCAGGAAAGGATTTCTTGGAGGGGAAGGAAGGATGCAGGAAAAGATTCCCTGGAGAAGGAAGGATGCAGGAAAGGATTCCCTGGAGAAGGAAGGATACAGGAAAGGATTTCTTGGAGGGGAAGGAAGGATGCAGGAAAAGATTCCCTGGAGAAGGAAGGATGCAGGAAAGGATTCCCTGGAGGAAAAAGAAGGACGCAGGAAAGGATTCCCTGGAGGGGGAAGGATGCAGGAAAGGATTCCCTGGAGGGGAAGGAAGGATGCAGGAAAGGATTCCCTGGAGAAGGAAGGATGCAGGAAAGGATTCCCTGGAAAGGAAGGAAGGAGAGGCTGGGGAGCACGGGAGAGGGGCAGAGGCTTTGGAGGGAGGAAGCTGCAGGGCTGGGTGCAGCACACGGGGCTCCAGCCCTGATTTCCCCACCCATCTGTGGCAGGAACTGTCCCTCGGAGATCATCCTGCTGGTGTGGAGGCTGGTGCCGCAGGTGAAGCCGGCCCACGAGGCCATGCCCCGCCGCTCCTCCTGCAAATCCGCCTACGACCTGCAGTCCCCGCCGCAGAAGCGGGAGAAGAGCGGCCCCGCGCAGGCCGAGCAGCGCCGCAGCTGCCACATCCTGTACGATGGCACCGAGGGGCTGGGGCTGCACACCTGGGACAGGTACACGGAGCTGGGCAAGCGGGGCCCGAACACCCTGCCCGCCCTGTCCCGGGTGCCCTCGGCTGCCGACCAGAACTACATCATCCTGGCGCCGCTGAACCCCGGCAGCCAGGTACGGTTCGGGCTGTGCAAGGCCCGGGGTTGCAGCCTCTGCTGGGCTTGCTTCAGCCTTAGCCAGTATCAGCTCTAAATGCTTGCCCGTTTTACAAGCCACACCTCTGTCCCCTTTCACTGTTTTCCTAAAGCATTTTCCTGCTGCCTCCCCTCAGGGCTCACCCAGGGGCGTGGGGAGTGTTCCAGAGAGCCTTGGCTCCATCTGGCGCTGCCTTTAGCACCCCTTCCATCCATTACCTGTGGGGCTCACAGTCACAGCCCACTGTTTTGTTCCCACTTCACAAGACCGCACTGTCAGTCATTGCTCTCATTTTCTGCTGCAAAAATGATTTTCCCCCCTCTCTGAATTGCTTTGGCTTGGCTGGGTTTGGCATTTACCTCTGTTCTGGCTGTGTCACTGTCCCTGAGGCCTGCTGCAGGTGACCGTGTTCCCACTGCATAAGACCATACTGTCCTTCACTGCTCTCATTTTCTGCTGCAAAAATTATTTTTTCCCCTTTCTGAAGTGCTTTGGCTGGCTGAGTTTGGCACGTTACCCTCTGTAGCTGTTGTGTCACTGTCCCTGGGGCCTGACCGTGTCCCCGTCTCTGTCCCCACAGCTGCTGAGGCCCGTGTACCAGGAGGACAGCACCGCTGTGGGTGAGTGTGCCTGGGCTGGGACAGCTGCTCAGGGCACCCAGCTGGGCCTCCTGGCACCACCAGCTCCCTGTGCCAGCCCTGCAGAGCTGGGGTTGAGGGCAGGAGCAGCCCAGGGGCTTTGGGATCACTGAACCCAGAATCAGAGGGGAGCTGGGCCCGGGGTGAGCCTCACATGAGGGGTTGGGGGAGCTCTCAGAGGGTTCTGATGGTGGGGATCTCCCAGGGCAGGGTGAGAGCTCTGAACATCCTGCTTCCCACGTGTTCTTCTCATCCATGAGGCCTTGCTGGGAGAGCTGATCCCCTGCTCTGAGGCTCCTGCAGTGCCCCAGGAGTGAGGGTGGCTGTGCCTCACATCAGTGCCAGCAGCTGTGCCACATTTGGGGAATATTCAAGCCCAGGGCTGCTGCAAAGTCTCTGGGCCAGCTCTCCTCAAAAAACCTTTGAAACATAAGCTCATAACACAAACCACAGCTGTGAGAGGTGTGTGTGGGAGCTCCCTGGGGATGGTTGGACTGTGGGAAGAGTGGCCTGAGGTGGTGGCAGGGCTGGGCACTGCAGGAATCCAGGTCCATGTGGAAATCCCCCCTGTCTGCTGATGGATTTGGGAGCTTTGGGAGGCTGTGCTTGCCCTGGCCTGGCTGGGTGCCCTCAGGATGAGCTGAGCTCCTGGAGGATGTGAACCCCTCAGCATTCCCTGTCTGGCAAACTTGGTGCTGTCTCTGAGGTGGGGCTGTGTCCAGAGACAGCCCAGAGTGGGGCTGGCAGAGCCATGGGGCAGTGCTATGGGGCAGGAGGGAGCACTGAGAGCCAGGCCCCCCTGCCTTGGGAGCTCCCAGCCCTGGAGCTCTGCACCAGGAGAATTTTCCACTCTCAGCTGCAGGGGATGTTTTGTTCTGTGGATAATTGCAGCTCTTTCCTGCTGTTTGTGGGTCCTGTGAAAAGATGAGCTGGACCACGGGGACTTGTTCTTACAGTGGGGTGGGATTTGAAAGGCTTGGGCTTCTTCCTGTAGCAAATTTTGGATTTTTATGGATTTGTTTTTAATTATTTAATGTTAAGTTCAGAGGGAGGGAGGTATCAGTTAGCCTGAGCAGGGATGAAGTGTGGCAGCACAGAGCTGACATTTGGGTGTGTTTCTGTGCCAGGACCTGTGCAGGTGATTGTTTCCTCTGATAGAACGAGGTGATTTAGGGATAAGAGCAAAAGCAAATCCTGAACAGCCCAGACAGATCTTATCTGGCCTGTGCTGAGCTGTCTCTTGAGCTTTGATGTTATCTGCCAGTGCAACCAGGAAAAAGGGAAAAGGGAAAATGTCAGGGTTAATGCACTTAGAGGTGGAAACAAGCTCTGAGGTCATGAGGGTGCCCCCAGCAGAGGCAGCTGCTCCAGCCAGCAGTAAACAGCCAAGCTGGCTTCCCAGCCCAGGCTGGCTGCTCTGCTGCCTTTATCTGGGAGTAAATGTGCTATTTCCTAATGCTTAATGGAATATGTAATGCTGGGCAGCTTTGTGTGTTTGCTTTGGACCAGACCTTATCTGCCCTGGGCCACAGTCAGGAGTGTTTTGGCTCATTTCTGCCTGGGAAGGTGCTGGGCATCCCTCACTGTGCCAGGGTAAAGGCTCTGTGGTGGGAGCAGGAGCTCCAAAAAGCTCTGGGTGGGAGCAGGAGCTCCAAAAAGCTCTGTGGTGGTAAAAGGAGCCCCAGAAGCTCTGGGGTGGGAGCAGGAGCTCTAAAAAGCTCTGTGGTGGGATCAGGAGCTCCAAAAAGCTCTGTGGTGGTAAAAGGAGCTCCAGAAGCTCTGTGGTGGGAGCAGGAGCTCCAAAAAGCTCTGTGGTGGGAGCAGGAGCTCCAAAAAGCTCTGTGGTGGTAAAAGGAGCTCCAGAAGCTCTGGGGTGGGAGCAGGAGGTCCATAAGCTCTGTGGTGGGAACAGAAGCTCCAAAGGATCTGTGGTGGTAGCAGGAGCTCCAGGAGCTCTGGGGTGGGAGCAGGAGCTCCAGAAGCTCTGTGGTGGGAGCAGGAGCTCTGTGGTGGGAGCAGGAGGTCCATAAGCTCTGTGGTGGGAGCAGGAGCTCTGGGGTGGCTGCAGGGAGGGAAGGAGAGGTGCTGGGGTCCCCAGGGAGCTGCAGGGGAGATGCTCATTCCTGTTCCTGGGACATCCCTGTGGGGGAGAAGGAGAATGCTCCAGCTCCTCACCTGGATGTGTTCAATCCCAGGGGAGAGCTCTGCCTGCAGCCCCAGGCTGGCTCAGTTCATCAGCTACAGGAGGAGGGAGGAAGGAAATATTGGTTGATTTTTCAGTGGGGCTTCTTCTGAAGGTGTGAATTTTGGTTAGAGAGCCATGCAGCTCCTGTTGGATCTGTTGCCTGTGAGTTTTAGGGCAGTTTTAGGTTGCTGGGGTCCAGCAGGACGTGGTCTGGGGTGGGAGGGTGCAGGAGGAAGGCTCCTGTAATCCTCCTTTGGGTGAGGATAACTCTCCTCAGGGAAGAGGGACAGACTGAAAGCCAGTCAGGCTGCTTGGGCCTTTTCCAGCCCAGAATGTAATGCTGACAAACAGAGGATGATGTGATGCCAGCCTCATGAACAGTGAGCTCATCCTTTATAAATACACCCAATGTCTGAGGAGCCACTGCTGGCAGCAGCAGGGATTGATCCAGCCATGAGTGTTTGTGACTCCTGCCTCTTTCTCTGGCACCTCCAATCCCAGCATCTCCTGAGAGCTGTCATTAACCCACTGCCCCATGGCATGGCATTCCTGCACTTTGCTAATTCCATGCCCACAATGCAGAGCAGCCAGGGCTTGTGTGGATAAAAATGATGAAGTTCCTCTCTTGGAGCCCCTTTAGGCCCTGGCAGGGGCTCTGAGCTCTCCCTGGAGCTTCTCCTCTCCAGGTGAGCACCCCCAGCTCTGCCAGCCTGGCTCCAGAGCAGAGGCTCCAGCCCTTGGAGCGTCTCAGATGTCTCCTCTGGACTCATCCAGCAGCTCCAGGTCCTTGCTGGGCTGGGACCCCAGGGTGGGACAGAGCCCTGCAGGGGCAGACTCGGAGGGCAGAGCCCTGGTGGGATGTGGTGGCCTGAAGCAGAGCTTGCTGTGCCCTCCCTGGGGTCTGTTTGTACCTTCCCAGCTGTGTCTGTGCTGCTGGTGGCACCCACTGGAGTCCTCAAGCCACCAAGCAAACAGCCCTGGACAAACCCACCCAGGGGCCTCTTGTTTGCTGTGACAGTGTTCTCAGGGGTTCTTGGATGAGGAAGAGATGAGGATCTGACTCCATGTTTCAGAAGGCTGATTTATTATTTTATGATATATATTACCTTAAAACTATAGTAAAAGAATAGAAGAAAGGATTTCATCAGAAGGCTGGCTAAGAATAGAAAAGAATGATAACAAAAGTTTGTGGCTCGGGCTCTGTGTCCAAGCCAGCTGACTGTGATTGGCCATTAATTAGAAACAACCACATGAGACCAATCCCAGATGCACCTGTTGCATTCCACAGCAGCAGATAACCATTGTTTACATTTTGTTCCTGAGGGTTCTCAGCTTCTCAGGAGGAAAAATCTTAAGGAAAGGATTTTTTATAAAAGTTGTCTGCGACAGTTTGCCATTAGAAACAATGGATCAGTGCTGTTATTCCTTGAATCCCTGGGACTCCTGGGTAGCTGAGTGCTGCCTGTCCCTGCAGCTCCTGGCCCCAGCAGCTCCCCAGGGTTCCCAAGCCCTGCTCCAGCCTGGGAGAGCAGGACTGAGCTGGAGTGACAGAGCTGGAGCTCCCTCCTCATCCTGTGTTTCCTTCTGCCTCCTGTGTCCGTCCAGGGAATGGCTCCAAAGGGAAATCCCACACGGGCTCTGGGAGGAAATCCAGGCTGATGAAGACTGTGCAGAGCATGAAGAGCTCTGGGAACTACCAGAACTGCACCATCGTGAGGCCTCACATCCCCCATTCCTACGGCACCTACGTGACCCTGGCCCCCAAAGTGCTGGTGTTCCCCATCTTTGTGCAGGTCAGTGGGTGTGCTCAGTGCCCAATCTCACCCCAAAGTTCTGGTGTTCCCCATCTTTGTGCAGGTCAGTGGGTGTGCTCAGTGCCCAATCTCACCCCAAAGTGCTGGTGTTCCCCATCTTTGTGCAGGTCAGTGGGTGTGCTCAGTGCCCAATCTCACCCCAAAGTGCTGGTGTTCCCCATCTTTGTGCAGGTCAGTGCAGCCTCAGTGCCCAATCCCAGCTCCAGGGAGTGCCCAGCTGGGCATCCATGCCAGGATCTCCCTCCTAGCAGAACCCCTGCCATGCTCAGCTCTCCTCTGGAGCTGGCTGCACTTGGCACAGTGCTGGGCTGACCAGACTGGACAGTGCTGGGGGCTGTCTCAAAGGGAATTATGTCCTGCCCAAGCAATTCTCTGTTGGATTTTTGTTTCTCCTTTTCAGCTTTCAAATGTGGCCCTTGGTAATTGTTTGGGTCAAGAGGAGGTGTCCCAGCTTTTGGGTTTCAGAGATAACTTTGGAATTGCAGATCAGTGTGGTTCTTCTTGATGGTTCTTTGTGCTGTCAGTGTGTGCAAAGGGGTTTTAATTTAGCTGTGGTCACATTAAAATTTGGGCAGCCAGGGCCTCACCATCGTCACAGGGAAGAGTTTCTCCCCAGTATCCCATCCATCCCTGCCCTCTGGCAGTGGGAGCCATTCTCTGTGTCCTGTCCCTCCATCCCTTGTCCCCAGTCCCTCCCCAGCTCTCCTGGAGCCCCTTCAGGCCCTGGCAGGGGCTCTGAGCTCTCCCTGGAGCTTCTCCTCTGCAGGTGAGCACCCCCAGCTCTGCCAGCCTGGCTCCAGAGCAGAGGACAAGGATTCAGAGCAGTAATGGCTCCACAGGGGATATTCTGCCTCTGCAGGTCCATGAGCTGTTTTAAAAGAACAGCCTTGAATTTGGTGGTGGTAGCTCTAACTCCCTCCGTGTCCTTCATGTGGCCAGAACCCCAAAAATCTCATCTGCTCCATGTATTTTAGCACATTGCTGATGAATCCCTTCCTTTCTGAGCCTGTGGGGAGCCCTTTGTCCTCCTTTGTCCACCTCAGCCCAGCCTGAAGCCATGGTCCCCATTCCCTGTCCCTCCTGCCTGAGGGCAGTGTGGGCTGGGCTGGAGCTGGGGCTGGTGTCTGATCCCCCCCTCCTCCCTATGGCCCCTGGCTGAGCCCTCAGCTTGTGTTGGCAGGAACACAACTGGAACTTTCTGCCTCCTTACTCCCAAAGCTCATCCTGGGTTGTGCCTGGGATTCTGCCCCTTCAGGAGCTGCTTTGTCCCTCTGCAGTGTCACCCTGCAGGGCCTTGTGCAGATCCCTCCTGTTCCCACTCTGCTGCTGCTGCAGGGTTTGTTGTGCACTCAGGACACCTGAACCTGTCCCATTCTCCAGCACTGAGCTGGGTGTGGCACGGGAAGGGACAGGAATTCCTAAAAGTTGCTTTAGGAGTGATGCACACCATCAGGTACAGCGCTGGTGCCTGAGGGACGTGGGAACCTGCCTGCCAGCTCTGTGGTTGTGCTTCCTGCTGACAAACACCCATCACCCCCCTGAGAGCAGCCCCTGTCAGCTGCTGCTCTTTTCACAGCTGGAGGTGTGAGAGCAAGGCTCTGTTTTCTCCCCTCACTGGACTGCAGACTCTGTGTCCTTCTGAGCGCAGCGAGGGGTGGCGTCTCCCCGTGTGAGTTACAGCTCAAAGTGAGACAAAGAGGGTTTGGTGGGTGGAAAGTGTATCTCACTAACCACACTGTCACTGGAAGGTGTGACTGTTTCTTTTGTTTCCTTTTTTTTTTTATTATTTTCCCATCCAAATGTAGCCCCTGGATCTTTGCAACCCAGCCCGGACTCTGCTGCTGTCGGAGGAGCTGCTCCTTCTCGAGAGCAGGAACAGAACCACACAGGTAAAACTCTTCACTTTGTCTGGGGTCTCCAAACCTGCTGCTCTGCTGTCTTATATAGAGGATTGAATTGTAGAATCACCTGCTTTGGGTTGGAAGGGACCTTAATGCTCATCCTGTCCCATTCCACGGGCAGGGACACCTCCCACTGTCCTAGGTGTTCCCAGCTCTGTCCAGCCTGGCCTTGGGCACTGCCAGGGATCCAGGGGCAGCCACAGCTGCTCTGGGCACCCTGTGCCAGGGCCTGCCCACCCTACCAGGGAACAATTCCTAACTCCCAATATCCCATCCAGCCCTGCCCTCTGGCAGTGGGAGCCATTCCCTCTGTCCTGGCATTCCACAGCCTTATTCTTGTCTCCAGCTCTCCTGGAGCCCCTTTAGGCACTGGAGGGACTGGAACGGATTCCTCATTACATTGAGAAGGGAAATGTTTCATTGTGCAGTGATTATATTGATATGATATTTGGAAAGAATTCTGGACAGTTTATTGTGGGAAAAACTAAATATCAAAACTCTTTTGTGCTAGAAATCAACTGTTGTTCCTGTTGCCTTTGGGCTCAGAGAGGAAACTGTGGGTGGCAAATGCACATCAGTGACAGCCCTGAGGCTCAGGAGGAGGGGGTTTGAGATGTTTTGTGCCAGTTTAGAGAAGCACAGAGTGGTTCAGGCTGAAAGGCATCAGGGAAGGTCATCCAGGCCCATCCCCTTGTTCAGGATCCCCTGAAGTCACTCAGGGTTGTGTCCAAATGGCTTTGCAGCATCTCTAGGGAAGGAGAATCCACTAGAACTAGAAACAGACAGAGAACTTGCTGCAGATGTTCTCAGAATTTCAGTTCCTGAAACAGCTCACGTGTCCTGCCCAAATTCCTCTCGTTCTTCTTACTTCAACTTTCCCGCCATGTTGTTGGAGAGCTGGTGGAACTCTGGGGCACAACAGGACTTTGGCACCCTGGGGATGAGACAACTCTTACCAAACTGGCAGGGTTTGGATGTGTTGATCATGTCTGCTGCTGGCTTCACTTGCATCCAACTGCAAAGTCTGCAAAGCCTTGGAATGTGGGAGGGAGGCAGAGCCCACTCGTGCACTGCTAACCAGAAACATTTCTTCTGGGGCAATTTCAGAGGATCTCACAGAGTAATCTGGGGTTGAATTCAGTAGGAGCGAACAATGTGTCATCTCCACAGATCTTAGAGAAAATTCTGCTTCACTGGTTTGAGTTTCTGGGTGGCCAACAGCAGAAGGCCTGAGCCAAGTCCCACCACTGGCCAGTACAAACCAGCAGAGGGTTGTGCTAAGTGACTCCTCTCTCTTTCTGGTTTTCATTGTGTAATTCATCCTTTGCTTTGACTTAAACAACTTTTCCTTTTTTTCTGCCCAAAAGTACATGAAAATACATCAAAGCACATCAAAATTTCCATGATTGATTGGAAAACATGGTACTAACTTTTAACTAAACCCCTTTCCCTGTCTGCCCTGCTGTCCTGTGCTGCTCAGGGTCTTGTGGGCACCTGCAGGACTGAAACCCAGGAAAACTGCTGGTTGTGTGGCACAGCTGTGCTGGGTGGCTTGGGGGTGCAGCTGAAGGCAGGGAGCTCCTCCTGGCTGGGTTGGTTGACCTGCCTTCAGGCCAGACACAGATATTTGGAGCAGCAGCCACATCTGGAATATTTATGGATAATTAATGCTGTTTGCAGTCTGGGTGGGGTATTTGTGCATGTGGGGGGGATGAAGAACCCCAGGGCAGGGGTGTTTGGAGGAGCAGAAACCCCACTGTGGGCAGGGTGAGGAGGAAAATGTCTCAGGGAAAGGACTCTGCTTATGATGCTCTTGGGATGAGCTGGAGCTGGGAGAGTCTCAGGTTGCTGTTGATAATTGCTGCCCCAGATGTGCAGGGTGTCTCTGCTTCAGCCTGCACAGCTGAAGAACAAGTCTGGACTCTTCACTTTTCGGTCTTGAGGTTGTTTATTAATTCTTATCTGTAAAATTTTCTTTCTGCCCAGCTGAGATCTGCTCAGCAGGGCAGCCACAGGCACTCTGTGTTGTCCTTTTATACTACAAACTACATATAACATATTTACACTGAATTCCCAATACCTATCACCTGTGTTAGACAGTGCACTTCTACTCTAAACCAATCCCAAAGTGCCACCATCACTGCAGAAAATGGAGAACAAGAAGAAGAAGGAGAAAGGCTGGACACGCCCAGATTCCTCCATCTTGTCCCCATAACCCCCATACCAAAAATCCTAAAATCTACATTTTCACCCTGTGATCATTTTATTATTACACCATTCAAACCTGTGTGACTTTCATGTCCTCATACAAAGCTGGTAACTTGCTCCAGGGGTCAAAATCAAATCCCCAGGTGTTCTGGGCTCTGTGCCAGGGTCTCTGAGCCCCCTGACGGGGTCCTCAGCAACTCTGGACACCCAGAGGGATGCACTGAGCTCTGACAGGAGAGGATTTCCCAGCTGGAGCTGGTGCCAGGGTAGGGCAGGGTGCAGGCCAGGGGTGTGAGGCAGTGTTTGGGAATGCTGCTGCCCTGTGGCTGTGCTGTCTGGGTGAGCTGGCACAGGGGCAGGGCTGAGTCAGTGGGTGAGGAATGAGCAGTGCTGAAGGGAACAGCCCGTGGTGCTGAGCCCAGGCTGACAGGGACAGTGGAGAGAGCAGGGCTGGGATGTCACCTGTGGCCCTTGGAAGGGCTCTGTCCTGTCCCAGTGTGTGGCACAGCCATGGAAGGCTTTGTGGAGCTTGTGCAGGTCTCTCTGGAGTGCCAGGCTCTGCTTTGGTCCTGCTGGGCTGTGAGGGGAGAGAACCTGAACCTCTGCAGCCAGCAAGGCCTAAAACAGCCTGGACACCACAGGTGGCTCCTCTCTTTGCTGGACTTGAGTTCTTTCCCTCTCTGATGCCTGGGCAGAGGCTGCCTTGTGTCCAACCAGTCCTCCCTTCCTTGCTCCATGAGGTTTTCTGTTTTCCCACTGCTCTTCCCACACAGCCTCTCTCCAGCTGGGCTCCTGTGCTTTGCAGGATTGTTCTCTGTGTGTTATTAATCTGTTTTACCTGAGAGGCTCAAGACAGGAGGGCCTGGGTGCAAGGACCAGAGCTGCAGCTCCTGCTCCTTTCTTTCTTTCCCAAACCCCCAGAATCTTTTCCTGTGGCAGTTTCCACATCAGGCACTGCATCCTTGTCCCTGAGCAAACTCTCTCCCATCTCCTGAAGGAGTCAACCTATCTCTCTGGAGGCTTGCCAGGGTCTGTCCTTTCCCTGACCTTACCTCTGGGGCAATCCTCATTCAGGCCTTAATCACATCCTGTCTAGACTTTGCTGCAATTCCCATTTTCTGGCCTCCTGAAATCCCTCCAGCCCCTGGAGTGCCAGAGGAGCCAGCGGGGGATGGCCCACGGGGTGTCCAAGGTGGCCTCTGGCCTTGTCCATCCATCTCCGGTGGACCTGGAGTTCTCCCAAAGCCCTGAGGTGTCTGCTCAGTGTGGGCCATGCTCCTGCCCTCCTCATCCCTCCTTTCTGCCACTCTGGCAGGGTCTGCAGGTCAGGATGGATGGATTAACTGTCTAGAAGCCTTTTCTTCTGAGTCCTGCAGCCTCGTGGATGGGCTTGGCTGGGTTAATTCTCCTCTCTAGAGCAGGAGGCTTTCTCCTCTTTCTCCTCTTTCTCCTCTTTCTCCTCTTTCTCCTCTTTCTCCTCTTTCTCCTCTTTCTCCTCTTTCTCTCTCCAAGGCTGCATTTCTGGGCACCTTTTCACAGTGATTTTGTTGCCACCTTTTTCTTCCCAAGGTGTGATATTGGCTCCCTTCTGCCCCGGGCAGGGCTCAGTGGCAGTCCCAGGGTTATCCCCCTTTGGCAGCACACTGACCCAGGGTCCTGCCTTCCCTCTTGGCTTTCGGTTTCTCCTCATTTCCCTCTTTAAATGTGTCCCTGTCTCCTGTGCCAGTGCTTTGCCAATCATGTCCTGTAGCTGCTCAGGTCCCTCAGCAGAAGAGCTTTGCTGTTTGTGGTGCAGAGCGCACCCAGATGAGCAGTGTGGGGACATCAGGGTCAGCTCTATGAACCTTTCCCCCCTGTAAAATCTGTTCAGACCCCCCTAAAAGTCCATGTGACAATGGCCATTGGCCTCAGTCACTGCAGCAATGACCCAGGGTGCCCATCCCTGTCTTCAGAGAGTCCTTCTGTCCTGGCAGCTCCTGGAATTCTGACTCTGGGCTAGGAAATTCTGCTAAATACCCAAAGCTACTTTGACCCTGCAGGGAGCAACTCTGGTGAATTCTGTGACTTGCCTGGGTGAGCCCAGACGTTGTGTTTGTTGTTTGTTTGCTCTTGGCTTTTAGGAGCCCTGTGGTTTCTCAGGGTAGATGTGTTTGCCAAGGGCTGTTACAGACAGGTCACAGCCTGTGAGAGTGGGATGGCTGCCCAGGGCAGAGCTCCATGTTACTCCTCCAGTCTGCCCTCACTCCTGCTGCCCTGGGCTCATCCCTGAGGCCCCTCCTCAGCTCTCAGGTGTCCAGGTCTAATCTCTGGGTCTGCCAGAGCCCCAGGCCCACAGTGCTGGGCTGTCCCTGCCTCTGTCTCTGTCCCTGTTCCTGCCTCTGCCCCGTCCCTGTCTCTGCCTCTGCAGATGGAAGGGGCACTTTTATTTTTCCTCCCAACAGCCTGGAGGAGCAGAGGCACCTCTATCAACTGCTCTCAGATCAATTGTCTTCCTGGAAGCAGCCTCTGACAGAGACTCTCCTACAGAACCTGCACTTTTGTGCTTTTACCTTCTACATCCTGAATACAATCTGTCCAATTTTCCTGTAAAAGTTCAATACCTGTAAATCCTTAGCCATGTAATTCCATTTCCAAGATTCCCTATTGAAACTTGCTTGGCTTTGAAGTGATTTTCTTGCTGCTCCCACTCTTTTTTCTACCCTTTAAACTTCCAGAGGCAGTAGGTTTTCAGTTTCTTTCCTCCATTTCTGTGTGACTGTTAGCTGATCATGCTTTTATCTCCTTCACTTTGGGTTGCTGTTCCCAAAATCCCTTCAGCATCTCTTCTTTGTGGTTGAGGGGCCTGAGATGGCACCAGACATGTCCCAGAAAATGGCACAGCTTTGGCACAAGGTGGGCATGGGCTGAGGGTTGTAGTGCAGTTTCTGCCAGGTTATTCCTTGTGCTACCAACAAGATCAGAAGGAATGAAGAGGGTGGATGTGGGCACAAGGCCAGCAGAGTGTTGAGAGCAGAGGAAGGGATTTTCCAAATAACACAGACAAGAACATCCCCTCCCTGGTTTCACTGTCAATTAAAGCTCCACCAGCAGCTTTGTACTTACTGAGAATGCCACAAAAATGAACTTGCACTGCAAGGAGAATTCTTGTGGCAAGGGCTTGGTTTTGGATTTGGAGCCAGATGCTCTTCCCTGAGGTGAGACTCCCCAGCATGTGACAACTGTTACCCAGCTTGTCCTCCTCAGGATGTGTCCATCAGCCACAGACACAAACTGTGCTGTCAGCTGAGCAGAGTCACCTCTCTGTGCCCCCTCCCACCTCTCTGGGGCTCTGGGTGTTGTCTCCTTTTGCTAAAAGACCACAAACCCTTCCTTGCTGTGGCTCAGTGTTGCAAAACTTTCCCTTTGTTGTGGGAGGTTTGGGGGGCACTGCAAGTGCCTCACCCTGAGCAGGTCTGGCACCCACTGTGCCACTATGCCAGTGCCACCTTGCAGCTGCTCCCTGGCTTCTCTGGTGACCAGGGCACAGCTGGGGCTGGGCCAGGGCAGCTCAGGCTGAGCTCAGGGCAAGGCTCTGCCCCCAGAGGGTGCTGGCACTGCCCAGGCTGCCCAGGGAATGGGCACGGCCCCGAGGCTACCAGAGCTCCAGGAGCCTTTGGGCAGCGCTGCCAGGGGTGCCCAGGCTGGGGTTGGCAGGGACAGGGGCTGGGCTGGGGGATCCTTGGGGTCCCTCCAGCTGAGGACATTCTGTGATTCCATGATTCTGTGATCTTTGAGGCTCTCTGCGTGCCCCAGCTCCTGGAGGCCAGAACAGGCTCACACCAAGCTTCTCATCCCTGGGGGGGTTCTGGGTCCAGGATCTCCAGTGCAGTGGAGAAACCCATTCTTATTTTCAAGGTCCATTAATCTGAACTGATTCACTGGGGACCTCAGGCAAGTAAATGCAGGGACAGCATTTACTGTCCCTGGCCTGGAGGAGCCCCCAGCCCCTGGGACACCCAAGGCTCTGCTGGGGCACAGCTCTGGGAGACTCTTGGGTGGTGTTTCCTGTCCACCCCCACAGTGGTTTGAGGCGTCAGGTTTGTCCCCTGCAGCTGCTCTCTGTGGTCCTGCTCTTGTAAAAACCAAACTTTACTTTCTCACTGAGAGCAGCGAGGGTGATCAGAGGGATCAGATTTGCTTTCAGGCTGCAACTTCTGCAGAGTGCTGGGATTAGTCGGCAACTTCTTCCCTCCTCCTGCTGTGATTTGTGACTGGTGTAAGTGGGAAGTGACAGGAGGGAGCAGAGAGGGTGTGTTTGTGTGGTGTGGAACTGCCAGGCAGGTTTATCCCTCCTGTCACAGCACTCACCAGCCTCAGGAAGCGGCTGCCAAGTCAGGGGAGCCTCATCCAAAGCTCGCTGGGTGCAGCAGCCCCTTGGGAAGGGCTCTCTGGGCTCCCTGGTGCCTCTCCCCGGGGCAGGGGACATTTCCAGGACACTCAGTGCCAAGAGATGAGCTCCCTATAGCTCCTCCTGTGCTGCTCCTGTGCTTCCAGGTGACTCTCTTTGTCTACTCCGACCTGCTGCTCTTCACCAAGGAGGACGAGCCCGGGCGCTGCAACGTGCTGAGGAACCCTCTGTACCTGCACAGTGTCAAGCTCCAGGAGGGTGAGTGTTTGCAGCAGCAGCTGGAAGCATTTTGGGGTTTTTCTGGCTGCTGGCTGCAGAGGTTTCTGGCCAGCAGCACCCTGCTGTCCTGGTGCTTCCAGGTGATCCTTGCTGGGGTGCCAGCAGCACCCCTGCTGTCCCTGCATTTACCTGGGAGCTCCATCTCCTGGGACACCTCAGGAGCACCCAGGCCCTTTCCAGCCTTTCTGGGTGCATGGCTCAGGATCTGGGCTGGCATTCCCCAGTTGGTGTCACACTGTCACAGCAGGGACTGGCCAAGGCTGGGAAAGGGAACTGAAGCCTTGAGGTTTGCCCCATGATGCCTCGAGGGAGTTCAGAGATTGGCTCCAAGCGTGGCTGGCCAAGCTCTGATGACCTTGACTTTGCTACTTCTCTCTTAAGCTGCCCACGGTTTCCCTGTTGCTCACATCCATCCCCCTGCTTACCCCTCAGGGGAGGAAAGAGCAAACCCTCAGAGCAGGGCTGGGGACCTTGCCCTCACCCTGCACTTTGGCTGACACCTTTTGTGTCCAGCTGAGGGCTCAGAGAGGGCTGGGATGACTGGAAATGGGTTAATTCAGGCTGTACAAAAGACTGCCTTTAGCTCCTCGTGGTCTAAAGAGGAATAAGGGAATTGCTTTACCACATCCTATTTGCTATGGTGGAGCCACTTGTTGGCCCTGGGCCCAGTTTCACCTTATTCCTTGTGTGCTGTGGTTGCTTTTGGGTATGGGCTTGTTTTATGTGCAGTTACCTGAGTGTGCCACAGCTCCTCCTGCAGCCCAGGCAGCTGCCCTGGGACCCCACAGGGAGAATCAGGATGAGATTGAAGGAGAAACTTTCCTGTCATGAGGTTGGTCAGATGTTGAGTGGCCCAGAGAAGTTTTGTGATCTCCAGTCCTGGAGGCATTCAGGACTCCTGAGTGCCCTGCTCTGGGTGCTTGGTCAGGGATTGGACTCCAGAGCCACCAGAGAGGCCCCTTAGAACCCAAATTACCCTGGAAGTGATGAGCAATGTTTTATGCAGTCCTGTGGCCTGACCAAAAGGAATGAATCCAGATCTGGGCTGCTTCTCCAAAGGGATCCTTTTCTGGGTGAATTTTGCTGCTTGCCATGACTTTCCCCAGCTGAGCCACGAGCCCTGTGGATGGGCTGTGTCTCTCCACATGCATCACGTTGCTCTGAGCTCAGTGCTGGACACCACAGGCTGCCTGTCACTTGTTATTTCCCATTTCCAGCAACGTTTCTGTTTCCAGATGAATTCCCTGACCTATTTGGTGGGAGCAGAAGCACGGGGGAGGGAGATGGGGCACCACAGCCACGAGCCACTGAGAAAAGCCATTGAAGCCTCCCTGGGCTTTGCTGAGTGTGTTCTCAGCACTGCTTATTTCTAAGAAAGGGACAAAAGAAATTGTTCCATGTTAAAGTGCTTTTGGTCAGCTCCTGGGCTGTGTGTGTGCTGCCTCTGGCTGCTCCCAAAGGCTGGGGAATAGCTCTGCTTGGAGAAATCAGCATCCCTGCTGCTGCTCCTGGCTCTGCCCAGGATTGTGCCTCCTCACCTCGGGCATGGGGGATTTATGGGCAGTTTTCTGCCACTTATTTCCTTGTTGCCATAATAACTCGGCTGGATCCTGTCTGGAACAGCTTCCCAAGGCTGTCCAAAGGAGATGGGGTCCCTGCAGCCCTGAGCCACCCCCCGTGCACTGGGAATCCAGCCCAGCTGCTGTTCAGGCAGCTCAGACCCTCCTGCTTGGGGCAGGGCTGCTTCAAAGGCGGCTGGAGGGAGCTGGGAGCTGTCTGTCCCTCTTGGCAGGGGTTTGCTGCTGCTCTCCTGAATGACTGAGAGGCCCATGAATAGGAACAGGCGTGTGGCTGCCTCCAACAATTGAGACATCTCCGGTGCGCTCAGGGCCATTGTGCTGTTTCCTGTTCCTGCTCTGTGCGAAAGCAAATCAGTCTGATCTGCCTCACAATGCTGCCTCTTCCTGCTTTACAGCTCAGCACGGGCTGATGAGCTGGCTGCAGTGACACAGGGCTGGCTTCCTCAGCAGCCCACTGTGGGAATTTCCACACACCGGGATCCTGGTTCCCCCCCAGTGGCTGTGCTCAGCTTTGGGACAGAGAGGAGTTTTCCTTTATCCCCACTCTGGGAGCCCATCCCCAGCTGGGATCCTGCAAACAGGGGCTTCTTGACATCCCAGCTGCTGTGTTGTGCAGCCCCAAGATGCTCAAGGGGCCAAAGTGGGATTTAAGGGCCTGCTGTTCTTCCTTGGGATGCTGGGGAGCACCCAGGGCTTGCACCCTGCCACACTCCCCAGTGGATGAGCTTGTCCCCTCCTGCAGCTGGGTTTGGATGTGCTCAGCAGCATATCCCACACACCAGGGCCTGGCAGCACCTTGTCCTGGCTGCTGGGGGCAGTCCCAGCCTGGCTGAGCAGAGCTGAGGGTTTGGGCTCGGGGTGCCTGCCCTCAGCAGGGCACTGCCACAGCAGCAGCACCAGCTTCCCTCTTTGCCCCTCTTTCTGACCCAACACCAGCCATGCACCCCCAGATCCTGAGAGCAGCAGGTGCTGTCCATGGGCTGCTCAGGGAAGTGGCAGAGGCAGAGAGGAGCTGCTGTGCAGTGTGGGTGTGCAGGACAGGGCTTTGCTGGACAGGGAATGTGTCCCTGCAGAGCTCCCACTGATTCTCGTGCCCAGCCTGGCACAGGCTCAGCTCACGTCACTCTGGAAGGCAAACCAGCCCCAGCTCAGCACATCAGGAAGAGAAGGAAATACCTCCAAGTGAGCTTTTTCCTCCTGCTTATTTCTTCTTAGCATTTCCCTGACTTTGGCTGAGGGAATGTGCTGTGCTGCTGTCACGAGAGCAGAGCTGGGGATCATCCCAGGTGTCTGCCACCTCTTCAGTGCCAGCTTGTGCTTCTCCTGTGTATTTCTGGGCTCTGGGCACATCAGGCTCTGCTGCTCCACCCTGACCCTCCAGAGACATGGAAAGAATCCTGGCAAACCTGGTTTGTGGTGAAATCTGCACCCAGGTCAGCCCTGCCTGGCTCTGCCATTGCCCTCCAGCCTCCCCCTGTGCCCTGCCAGGGATCAGCCCTGCCTCAGCCCAGCTGCTGGGATGGGCAGCCAGTGCATTACTGAAGTTCTCCCTAAAGGCTGGAAAAAATGGGATTTGAGCCATTCCTTAGCCCAGACTGGCCCCCTGCTTTGTGTGTCCTGCTGGGCTGTGTGTGGCAGTGAGTCCTGGAGGGACAGGAACAGCAGCTGCTGGCTCTGGAGGCTGCTGGTGCCAGGATTCACAGCTCAGGGGAGAGGAATTTGAAAGGGAACTTAATTCTGGTGGGTTTGCACCTTGTCAGGATCACTTGTTACTGCAGAAAGAATCCCCCGAGGCCCAAGGGGAGCAGGGTCATTCCCTGGGCTGGCACCCTCCAACAGGACATTTCTTTATGAGGATCCTCACACTATGAAAAGCACGTTCATTCTCCTGTGAAAACGTAAAAAGTTTAATAAAGGACAATAGGAGACAAGGACCATGGAGCAAAGGTTATTAAGGCTGGGTGCATCTTGGCATCTAAGTGTTATCTTTGGGAATACCCCTTAAATACCTTTTAATTACATCAGCCTATTGCATATTCACAGACTCTTATGCATAGTAAACTTTTCCTTAAATTAGTTTACATATTCTAAGAATTGTTTAGCATATCTGCTCCTCGAGTCTGTTTTTTAAGAGTATGTGTATTTTTTGGTCCTGGTTTTAGTCTATTTTTATTATTTCTAGGTTTTGGGCCTTGGTCCACACTGTGACACTCTATGGTGAGTGCTGATAGTTGGCACATCTGTAGGAGGTGTCTTCTTCATATGTTTATTGAATGTTATCTCATCTAAGAAGGCAGTTTAATGCAAGTATAGCTATTTCACTAGTATGTCTAAGCTTAATTAACAACAGAAATAAAAACTGTATATTTATAACAAAGTTACTTTAACACTACTGATATAAAATCCATTTTAATATTTGCAAAAACCCAATATTTTAATATGTATTTATGGCAACATCATCAGGGAAAACCTGGCTAAAGCTCCTGAAGAAACACAGCTGGGATGTGCTGTGACCTGCTGTGCCAGTCAGCCTGGAGGGGTCCTGGGGCAGGGCAGAGCAGGGCCCAGCTCAGGAGAAGCAGGAGAGGATGGTGGGCTCGTGGTGTGCCAGCAACAGGCACAGATCCTGCTTCCAAACTCTGCCTTTCCCAAGGGGAAAAGCACAGGGTGAGGGGCTCCAAAGGGCTCCATAGGGAAATGCTGCTGGGAGTGATGGGAGAGGGGCTGGGAGCACTCAGGCACTGCCATGGGGGCAGTGGGTGTGTGTCTGTGTGCAGGGGTGAGGGATGGGCTCCCAGCCAGGCCCAGCTGCTCCTGCTGCCAGGATCCAGCACCCTCCCCTCCTGGGAATGAGGATTTGGAGGGGCAGCCCTGGGGGAGCACAGGGGAGATTTTGGGAGCACCTGAGAGGGCCACAGCAGCACTCCCAGTGGTGCTGCCTCCAGCAGCCACTGTCACACAGTGTCCTGGTGTCCCTGTAGGGATTTTCCAGCCCAAATCCTGCAAAATGCATTAAAACTGAAGCTGGCAGTGGAGGCAGAGCTGTGACCCCACAAAGGACAGCTGGAATGGACACCCAGCAAAGGGCTCCAGGCCAGTTCTTCCTGGGTTTCACGTGGCCCAGGGAGTGACTCAAGAGGCACACGAGTCCCTCAGTGGGTCACAGCTCTTATCTGGACATTTGGGCTGCTGCCTGCAGCAGGAGAATTGTTTTCCTCCAGGGAACAGGGTGTTTCCAGCCCTGTGCAGAGCCTGTTCCCATCCAGCAGCTCAGGCTGCTGAAATGAAGCAGAGCTTGTGCTGACACCACTGGCAGTGGGATCTGCAGCCATGCCCAGGCTGCAGCCCTGAGCTCCTGGCACAGATAATGGCATTAGGAGGGTCAGGGAAGCAGCAGCCCCACGGTGCTGCCAAGGGCAGAGCCGCTGGGGAGGGACCAGCCAGCTCCTGGAGAAGGGATGTCCTGCCCTGGAGATGGGATGTCCTGCCCTGGAGATGGGATGTCCTGCCCTGGAGATGGGATGGGATGTTCTGCTCTGGAGATGGGATGGGATGTCCTGCTCTGGACATGGGATGTCCTGCCCTGGAGATGGGATGTTCTGCTCTGGAGATGGGATGTTCTGCTCTGGAGATGGGATGGGATGTTCTGCTCTGGAGATGGGATGTCCTGCCCTGGAGATGGGATGTTCTGCTCTGGAGATGGGATGTCCTGCCCTGGAGATGGGATGGGATGTCCTGGAGATGGGATGTTCTGCTCTGGAGATGGGATGTCCTGCCCTGGAGATGGGATGTTCTGCTCTGGAGATGGGCTGTCCTGCTCTGGAGAAGGGATGTTCTGCTCTAGAGATGGGATGTCCTGCCCTGGAGATGGGATGGGATGTCCTGGAGGAGGGATATCCTGCCCTGGAGATGGGATGTCCTGCCCTGGAGATGGGCTGTCCTGCTCTGGAGATGGGATGTCCTGCTCTAGAAATGGGATGTCCTGCCCTGGAGATGGGATGGGCTGTCCTGCTCTGGAGATGGGATGTCCTGCTCTGGAGATGGGATGTCCTGCCCTGGAGATGGGATGGGATGTTCTGCTCTGGAGATGGGCTGTCCTGCTCTGGAGATGGGATGGGCTGTCCTGCTCTGGAGATGGGATGTCCTGCTCTGGAGACGGGCTGTCCTGCTCTGGAGACGGGCTGTCCTGCCCAGAGCTGAGGTGACCCTGTCCTGGGCAGTTCCATGTCCTCCTGTGGGTTGGTGTGTGCCTGGAGCTGGCTTCCCTCGAGGCTGGGGACACACCAGGGCCAGGTAAATCCTCAGTAATGCCTTTTGGTTGGGTGCAGGGAAGGCTGGACCTCCAGGGTCCCTTGGCTGGGTCTCCTTGGTGTCCCCATGCTGGGCAGTTTGTCCTCAGCCCAAAGGAGCAGGATGAGCTCCTGCCCCATCCTGCTGCTTCCCATTGCTCTGGGATTTGGCTCCATGCCCTTGCAGAGGCAGTGCCCCAGCTGCTGGCACTGGGAGAGGCTGGGACAGACAGCAGGACCACCAGGACCCCCAGGACCACCAGGACTTGGGGCAAGAAGCTGGGAATGAGATGCAGGAACAGGAGTTTCTCTGTGAGTCCTCCTGGGAGCAAAGTGCCCCCAGGGATAGGATGGAGACACCCATCCCTGATTCCCAGGGTGGCTGTGTGGGTGCTGCAGGACGCTCCCACAGGCTGCAGGTGCCAAGGCAGGCTGGGCACAGGGCCTGCAGTGCCTCTGAATGCAGCAAACCCTTTCCAAAGGAGGAACCCCGGGAGGATCCCTGCCAGGGCACTGAGTCCCTGCAGGGCGCCGCCGTGCCCGGCCCTGGCAGATGCCACATACATCACCCAGCTCACAGCCTGGTACTGGGGACAACAACAAGCACTCATTCAGGGCTGTCTCTCAGCCAGTTCCTCTGCCAGTGGTTCCTCTTGCAGAAATGCAGCTGCAGCTTCGCCCTGATCCTGGTTTTTCTTCCCTGCAGGTTCAGAAGATCGCAAGTTCTGCATCCTTTACCTGGCAGAGGTGAGTGCTGCTGATTTCCACTTTAACCTTCCAGTGAGAGCTGGGCAGGTACTGACAGCTCTGATCCTTTTTCTTGGGCAAGGAGCACTGAAAAAATTGATTTTAACTTCTCTTTAAATGAATTTGCCAGAAACCTGGAAAAGAAATGTAATGGCTGTAGAATATGTGAATAAGAAGCTGCTAAAAGGAGCTTGGGCAGCACTAGGACAGGTTTCTTTTTCCCTTCTCCCTGTGGATCTTCCTTGAGACACCTCACTTTTGTTTTCTCTTAGGATTCTTACCCCTGGGGGCAGATTTCTTTGCCAAGTGTTTTGTCATTATTTTTAGGCACCTTGCTTTTCTTGTCTTCAAACATCCAGGTTTGGAGCCCTCAAAAAAAAAAAAATAAGGAAGCCCAGTGTGAAAGCAAAATGACAGCTGTAAACCCACATGTAGCTGAGTGCTCTAAGCAGCCTTGGAGTCACCAAGGCTTTGGCACAGTCCCTTTTGTCAAATCAAGGACTGTGCAGAGTTGGTTCTCACTGCACCTCCCTAACCACTGAAGGCCATGGGTTTTTTTTTTTTACTTTTGACTTTGCTGTGTTCCTGCTTTCAAGGCCTTGCACTCTCTGAGGTGGGAAGGTGGGTCTGGGAAAGCTCCCCAGGGCACAGAGGAGAAAGGCAAACACTGCTGAGTGCAATAATGAGCCATTGTGAGGGCTGGGTGCAAATGCTCAGGGTGGAAGTTGTTCACCTTGAGAGGCTGGAGCTGGGCCAGGGCACGACTCACTGCAGAATCCTGCACTCCTCTCCTGTTCCTTCCTTCCTTGTCTGCTCTGTGCTCTGTGGCAGGGGCTGAGCCTCCCCTGGCTTTGCTCAGTGTGTGTCCCAGGCAATGTCACCCTGGGCTGGGGACAGCTGGGCTGTGACTCAGCCAGGCTGGGCTGGGTGCTTGGATGAGCCTCTCCTGCATTTCTCTGGCACTTGGAAAAATGCACTCAGAGCCTGATGTTTGGTTTAGAAGCTTAGTGCCCCTAAGTAGAAGTGACCAAAACAGAGCTGGCTGTGTTTCATGAGATCCTGAGATGTGAAAAGTGTCTTTGTCAGGCTGTAATGAAGGGCTGGGCTCTCTTCTGAGGGCCCAATTGGCTGTGAGAGCTCTGGTGATGGAGATCCCTGGCATTGCTGTGGCTGGAGTGGAGCACTTGGATAGAAAATGTGAGGTTTTTGCTTTCCCACCTCCTGTTCCCCCACAGATTTCAACAGTTCTGGAGTGGCCATGCTGTGGGACTCTGCAAACCCTGGCTGCTGCTCCTGGGCTGCTTTGGGGCACTCACAAGGGCAGTGGAGCTTCCCAGCAGCTCTGCCACGTGCTGGACCCCAGGGCTGGGTGATCTCCCCTGCACTGCCAGCCCAGCTCTGAGGTGACACTGGGCAGCCCTGGCTTGGGGACAGCACCTGGCCAAGCAGGGTGTGCCCTGTGCCACCCTTCCCTCCCAGCCCCATGGCTGTAAGAGCTGAAATGAGGGATGTGGAACTCCAGGGGCTCTCCAAAATGCACTTTATTGTATACAAAATGCAGTTTATTGTATACAAAATGCAGTGTATTCCATCCAGGAGGTTACAGCAGCCCAGGGTGGTGGGTGACAGAGCTGTGCCCACAGCTGTCAGCTCCAGCTGCAGGCAGGCCTGGAGACCCTTTGGGTTTGCTTACAATTTTTCTTTGCTGAGCATCTTCATACAGCAGAACCAATCTATACCTTAACCATTACCTATAGCCTATCATAACTACTGTAATTACCATGTTCATGTTACTGTTCTCCAATCACTAAAAGTCAGTACATTACAGTTTAAGCTAGAAGTTGTTTTTCAGTTTTCTTGCAGTGGAAAATTCTGAGACCTTTTTTCTACTTGCTACATCAGCAGGCTTGTTTGCCTGTGCTCTCTTTCTGCTTGGTAAAAACATCTTGTTTGGGGTGGGTTTATCCTTTGCTCTAAGCCATAAAAACCCCTTCTAACTCACACACCCTTTGCCTCCTTGGTTATCCAGTGAGACTGGCTCAGCAATTCTTTTCTTCTATATCAAAACTTGCTTCCATCTCTATTCCTTCTTCAGATTCTACATTTAAAAATCTTTCTGCCAAGCACACAAATCTGTGAGACTTTCTTGTCAAACTTTCATCCTTCCTAACACGAGGCTGCTGCTGTGTCCTGGCCAGAGGGAGCAGCTGGCTCCAAGGTGGAGGGGACAGGAACCTGCCAGCTGTGGGTGCCCTGGGGCTCTCCAGCAATGAGAAATTGGGGTTTGAAAGGGGAACAAGGTGGGGATGTGTCTGTGAGTCAGCAGTGAGCCTGGGCAGCATGGGGCTCTCCCAGCACACTTCTCTCAGATGTGTCTGCTGGGAAGCAGTGACCTGTGAGCTGCAGGTCACCTCCCCAGGAGCCACAGGGAGGGGGGACAGGGCTGCAGGGCTGGGGATGGGGCAGGAGAGCAGGAACCCCCCAGATGTGCAGCACAGGGGCTGTGCCCTTGGCCCCAGGTGGAGAGTGAAAGGATGGGAACATTCCAGCATCTGATTGCTGCAGGGAAGCCAGGAAGAGCATTTCCTTCAGGTTATCTCTCTTTTCTTTTTGGCATTCACATTTTGGGAGCAGATCTTTGCTTACAGGCCTGTGGGGTGTCACCAGCAGGCTTGGGAGGGGACAGTCCCCTCAGAGGCGTCCCTGCAGGCTGGCTCTCACAGAAACACTGCAGGGGTCAGTGGGGAGGCTGTGGGTCCCTCTCTGGCCTGGTGGGAGGCTGGATTTGTGTGATAAGGTGATTTTTGCAGTGGGCCTGCTCTCAGATGAGGGCTGGGGCTGGGGCTGGAAAGTGGCACTTGCAGCAGTCCTTGGGCCATCCCAGTGCAGCTCTCCCCAGCACCTGGCAGCTCTGGTATCCAGTGGGTGCCACACTCTGCTTGTGGCACCTTCTTCTGCCCTGCTGAAAAGCTCAGCCTCCTTCCTGGCTGTGGGAACAGCCTCTGCAAGGATGGGCTCCCCTGAGGGTCTGGCTGTGCCCTGGGGACAGGGATTGCCCCAGAGAGTGGGCTGGCTGTGCCCTGGGGACAGGGATTGCCCTGAGAGGGGCTGGCTGTGCTCTGGGGACAGGGATTGCCCCAGAGAGTGGGCTAATTATGCTCTGGGGACAGGGATTGCCCTGCAGAGGGGCTGGCTGTGCTCTGGGGACAGGGATTGCCCTGCAGAGGGTCTGGCTGTGCCCTGGGGACAGGGATTGCCCTGAGGGGCTGGCTGTGCCCTGGGGACAGGGATTCCCTTTGAGAGGGGCTGGCTGTGCTCTGGGGACAGGGATTGCCTCAGAGAGTGGGCTAACTGTGCTCTGGGGACAGGGATTGCCCTGAGAGGGTCTGGCTGTGCCCTGGGGACAGGGATTGCCCTGAGAGGGGCTGGCTGTGCTCTGGGGACAGGGATTGCCTCAGAGAGTGGGCTAACTGTGCTCTGGGGACAGGGATTGCCCTGAGAGGGTCTGGCTGTGCCCTGGGGACAGGGATTCCCTTTGAGAGGGGCTGGCTGTGCCCTGGGGACAGGGATTGCCCTGCAGAGGGGCTGGCTGTGCTCTGGGGACAGGGATTGCCCTGAGAGGGTCTGGCTGTGCTCTGGGGACAGGGATTGCCCTGAGAGGGGCTGGCTGTGCTCTGGGGACAGGGATTCCCTTTGAGAGGGGCTGGCTGTGCCCTGGGGACAGGGATTGCCCTGCAGAGGGGCTGGCTGTGCCCTGGGGACAGGGATTCCCTTTGAGAGGGTCTGGCTGTGCTCTGGGGACAGGGATTGCCTTTGAGAGGGGCTGGCTGTGCCCTGGGGACAGGGATTGCCCTGCAGAGGGGCTGGCTGTGCCCTGGGGACAGGGATTGCCCCAGAGAGGGGCTGGCTGTGCTCTGGGGACAGGGATTGCCTTTGAGAGGGGCTGGCTGTGCCCTGGGGACAGGGATTGCCCTGAGGGGCTGGCTGTGCCCTGGGGACAGGGATTGCCCTGCAGAGGGGCTGGCTGTGCTCTGGGGACAGGGATTGCCCTGAGGGGCTGGCTGTGCCCTGGGGACATGTTCAGGTTCCTGAGGGGGGGTCAGGACATCCTGGCTGCCCAGCCCGTGGCAGCTGGAAGGGATGAGGATGGATAGGGGCAGGATGTGTGAGCTCTCATGGCATTTTGGCGCCGTGTCACCCTCAGGGATCTCTCCCCATCGTGACCTGCTCCATCCCTGGCTCTGTGTGCCCTGAGCCTCTCCTGGCTCTGTCCCTGCTGCTGGCGGCCCAGCGGGGTTTGTGGCCGCTCTCAGCTGGGCTCCTGTCGCCCTGGGCTGGGCAGACACATCCATTGTGCTGCTGTGATGGGCTGGGAGGTCGGAGGAAGCTCTTGAGCTGCTGTTTGTTGCCCACAAATCATCTGCAATGAGCACTAATGGGTTTAGTGATGCTGAGAGCTGAGAGGAGCCCACGGGGCAGGGCTGCCACTGCCTTTGCTGCAGGAAGAGCTCTCTGCTGAAGCCTTGAGCTGCAGCCTCCTGCTATTGCTCATCTTGAGGGTTTCTGAGTAATATTCTGACCCATAAGGTCACAGATTTGCATTTGGATCTGACACATTACAAAACGAAAGTATGTTCTAATACCTGTGAGTTCCTTAATTTATTATAAACAAGAGAGAAAATTCCAACCTTCAGGAAGTGTCACAATAAAAGCTTCTGCTGCTCATCCTGTCTAATTGTGTGTAATAAATCACTGCACAGAGTTGGAACCCTGGGCAGTGTGGCTGTTTGCAGGCAGAGCTAGCAGGAGCTGCAGAGCCTGCTGTGGGTTCCAGCATGAAGGGTGTTTGTTTTACAGCCTCTGCAAGGTGAGAACTGCAGGGTTTGGAGATCCTGAGTGAACATGGACCTGGTTCTGGAGGGGCACTTGGCATGCTGGAAAGGCTGAATGTAGAATGGGATTGGAAAGGATGTGAGAGCAGAGGGAGGCTCTGCACTCAGCTGTCCCCTGTGGGGTTTGGTTCCTTCTGGTGGCTGTGATGGCCTCAGCACAGACATGAGCCAGGATTTTGGAGGTGGAGGTGGCACCTTTACATCTCAGGAATGCCTGAGTGTGTACCTGGGATCACAGAGTCCCAGAAGAGCCAAGGCAGGGGCACCTGGAGCAGGTGGCACAGGAAGGTGTCCAGGTGGGTTTGGGATGTCTCCAGAGAGGGACACCCGACACCCCACACCCTCCCTGGGCAGCTGTTCCAGAGCTCTGCCACCCTCATGGAGAATTGCTCTTCCTCATGTTGGGTGGAATTCCTGGTGTTTCAGTTTATGGCCATTACAGCTCCTCTAATTTTCTATTTGCCAGCTGAAATGTTAAAAACTCCTGGCAGAGCACTGAGGCCTGCCCTGGGCCATCTTTCTTTTCAGGATTTCAAATCCAAAGAGCACAGTCTGAAGCTGAACAGCCCCTGCCTGTGACAGCCTCTGGCTGATTTGGGCACTGCAAGACCTGGCACAGGGGTGCCCAGAGCAGCTGTGGCTGCCCCTGCTTCCCTGGCAGTGCCCAAGTGTTGGATGGGGCTTGGAACAACCTGGGACAGTGGGAGGTGTCCCTGCCATGGCAGGGGGTGGAATAGGATGAGCTTTAAGGTCCTTTCCAACCCAAACCAGTCTGGGTTTCTGGGATTCAGTGTGGACCCACATTTCTGCACCCCTCAGGATTTGGGATGTGGGAGTTTGTCTGCATTTTCCCCATTCCCTGCAGGACACACACCCCTCATGGGACGTGTACAAGCTGTCAGCAGGGAATGTTTGCTGCCTGCTGGGAATGGGCAGCCTCAGAGGGAGCTGTGTGGAGCTGTGAGTGTGCTCCAGGGCTGCATTCACACCCTTCCCTGCTCCGGAAATATCCTGCTGAGAGGAAACTGCAGGTCAGGGGTTTAATGCATTGTTACAAGTGTTTGATTCCAGACCAACATGTTCAGACCAAATCGACTTAAAACCAAACAGCTCAGTAAGTTTTTCCTTTGAAAAGCACTGGCAATTTTGATCTTTTTCTTTTTTTTTTTTTCCTCTGGAAGTTTTCATCTGCAGACACAGGAGTTTGTCTTGGGAAACAGAAAATCCTTCCAGCAGCAACTCCTTGTGCTGCTGTGGTGAGCACTGGTCCAGAGCTGAGCAAATTGATGCTGTGACTCTGTGCCTGAGCTGGCTTTGCCTTGGACATGCCCATCCTGCATGGGAGAGCCTCTGGACAAGTGCCAGTGAAATGCCACCGTCCCCCACCTTGGCCATCAGAGAATCCCACACTGGTTTGGCTTGGGAGGGACTTTAAAGATCATCTTGTCCCAGCCCTGCCATGGCCATGGATGGCACTCACTGGGCAGGGCTTGGACACTGCCAGGGATCCACAGCTGCTCAGCAGCCTGGCTCTGTGTGGGCACATCCCTGCTCCTGTTCCCACCCTCAGCTGTACCCAGGGGATGCTTTGGACAAATGGATCACAGAATGCTGTAGCCTGTGTACTGTGCCTCTCTCCATCCATGGCCCAGCTGATTCCACAGCAGCTTTCATTTCCCAAGGTGTTCTCTGCTCTCTGGGTGCCCTTTGGGATGTGGCATTGTCCCAAAGGGAGGAGTCAGGGAGAGCCCAGGTTCTGTCCCCAAACAGCAAATCTGAATGCTGGGAAAAGCAATTTACTGATGGCACCGAGGACGAGTCTCAGGGACACTCTGGCAGATTTTAAACACCTGGGTAATTTGGAGCTGGCTGTTCTGGACACATCATCAGCAGAGTTTGCAAGGAGCATTTTGGGCACTGTCTGGGCAGACCTAGAGGGCACTTGGGCAGATGGTTTGGTGATAGGCAGAGGGCAAAAGGGCAGGGCTGGGGTGACATCAAAGCTAGGAGCCCAAGCTGAGGGGAATTTGGATGGGTTGGACTTGATGATCTTATAGGTCTCTTCCAGCCTTGAATTTCTGTGATTTTGTGATTCTGTGAATTTGTTCAGTGAGAAGGGAGTGGAGGTGAGCCTTTGTGTGGGAAATGGGCTGTGTGCTCTGCTGGAATTGTATCTCGGTTTCCTCTCACTCACAAGAGGACAGGAGAGGATGCTTGTCAGGTTTGTGGCTGTAATCTGTGTGATCAGCTTGTCCTGCACAGGGGAAGGATCCCCTGGGCTGTGGGGGAGGCACTGCAGGCAGGGCTGGGATCACTCAGGCAGGGCTGCAGGGGCTGGGATCATTCCCAGGCCAGAGACAGCCTGGAGACTCCTTGCTCTCACCACTTCTGTGACATGAATATTGTGAGAGAACAGAATTGTTCACCTCTGTTCCCATCCTGTTCAGGGGAAGGGGGACTCCCTGTGCTCCATTCTGCTGCTGGTGGCCAGGAGATGTCACCCAATGAAAAATCCTTTCCTGCTCTCTGGCATTGCCTTTGTTTCCTCCATGGCTCCTTTCCGGGATGCTGGAGAGGTTCCCCAAGCCTTGAGCCACCCCTGAGAGCTGGACACTGAGTCCCTCTGCCATGTCACACTCACAGCAGCAGCTGAACTCATTCCTGAACTGAGCTTTTCCCCCTCCAAAGGCCCTCAGGTCCCAGCCCCTGCATTTGTCTGGGTGGTGCTGAGCAGTCCCAGCTGCAGCTGCAGGGAGGCAAGGTCAGAGCAGTTCCAGCCTGTGGAGAAGCCCCTCTGGGGATGCTGTGACATGAGCCCACGTGCAGATTGCCCCAGATGCTGAGGTGTTCCACTCTGCCCAACCCAGCATCCCACGGCAGCCCCAGGTTCCAGTGCAATGTCCCCCTGGCCCTGCTGTCTCCTGGGATGTCCCTGGAACTGGGACACCATGGCAGTGGCTGTGGAGCTGGGACATGGCAGTGGCTCTGGAGCTGGGACATGGCAGTGGCTCTGGAGCTGGGACATGGCAGTGGCTCTGGAGCTGGGACACCATGGCAGTGGCTCTGGAGCTGGGACATGGCAGTGGCTCTGGAGCTGGGACACCACGGCAGTGGCTCTGGAGCTGGGACATGGCAGTGGCACTGGAGCTGGGACACCCATGGCAGTGGCTCTGGAGCTGGGACACCCATGGCAGTGGCTCTGGAACTGGGACACCATGGCAGTGGCTCTGGAGCTGGGACATGGCAGTGGCTCTGCAGCTGGGACACCATGGCAGTGGCTCTGGAGCTGGGGCACCCATGGCAGTGGCTCTGGAGCTGGGACATGGCAGTGGCTCTGGAGCTGGGGCACCCATGGCAGTGGCTCTGGAGCTGGGACACCATGGCAGTGGCTCTGGAGCTGGGACATGGCAGTGGCTCTGCAGCTGGGACACCCATGGCAGTGGCTCTGGAGCTGGGACACCCATGGCAGTGGCTGTGGAGCTGGGACATGGCAGTGGCTCTGGAGCTGGGACACCATGGCAGTGGCTCTGGAGCTGGGGCCAGGCTGCTGCTCTGTGCAGACAGACCCTGGGCTTCCCCTCTTGGCCTGGGGGCTTTCCTTGGCTCAGATGTTGGGTGATACCATGGCAGAAACCCCAGGCTGGCACAACCCAGAGCCTGGGCACTGCCAGCTCCTGGGCACTGCCAGCTCCCAGCTCAGGGCTCCTCAGCAGAGCAGGGAGTGCTGGTGTCCCAGCTGGAGGAGCAGATAAACAGGGACACTCTGCTCTCCTGGTTTTGTGCATCTTCACACAGCTCAGCCTGACCCTGAGTGTTGAGATAACAAAAAAAACCCAGGAGTTTTTCCCCCCCAACTTTAATTTTGGGGTAATTTCCCAGGTATTGGCAAAAAGAAGAGTTAATATGGTGCAGTTAGAGTGCTAGAGAGATTTTTAAAAGACCCAGACAGCACGGGGTGAGGATTCCAGAGGGCCCTGGTGCTGTTTGCACAGGCTGGAGCTCTCTGCCCATGGGGCTGTGCCAGGGAAGAGGCAGGGAAAGCTCTGGGGGAGCTCTGGGGCTGTGCTGGCCCTGGGTGGGTGAGGTTGGTGCTGCTGGGGCCACTCAGCTCTGAGAGGAAAGGATGTCTGCAGAGCAGGAAGGTGCTGGCCCTGCTCTCTGTTTGCTGTGTTTGAAGCGGGAGCTCTGTGCCTGGCTCCTCTCAGGGTTCCTGGGAAGGCTTTTACCTGATGAGCCACGTGAAGACAACTGCCTGGCCAGGAAAACAGCCCTGTGTCCTCACTGGCTGCTCCACAGGGGGTGGAAAAGGTTCTTCAGGCTGATTTTCCTCTTGGAGGTTTAACAGAGAACCCCAGAGTAACAGAATGGTTTGGGCTGGACCTCAGAGCTCATCTTGTTCCAGCCCTGCCATGGCCAGGATGCCTCTCCCTGGGTCAGGTTGTTCAGGGTCCTGTCCAGCCTGGCCTTGGACACTTCCAGGGATGTGGCATCCACACCCCCAGGCTGTGCCACCATCTGTGTTCCCAAAAACAAGACCCAGAGCAGAGCCATGCAGGGACTGTTGTGTCCTGCCAGTGTTACCTCCATGCACATCCTCTCCTGCAGCACCCCTGGCACCTTTTGGGCATCCTAGCTCTAGCAGGGCCCCTGCTGTTAGTGCCAGGGTTTGTTTTTTGGGCCTCACCAGTGTGCCCAGCAGTCCAAAATGCACAGGAAGAGCCCTGGTCCCCCCCACTCCCCCAGCAGGGAGCAAACAGAACTTTCTCAGCAGCCCTTGGTTGGTGGAGCATGAAGTCAGCAGGCAGCAGTGCCCTGTTTTGTGCACAGGATATTCCCAGGGCTGGCTGTTTCTCCCTGGGAAGGTTTGCTCTGTGATTTGGAGCCATTGTAGTCTGGAGCAGTTTCCGAGGTACTTCCCCTCTGGGATCTCTGCTGCCCTTGGCCAGGACCCAACCCTGAGCCTTGGAGGGCAGGGCTGGGCTGGGAGCCTGTCCCCAAAGCACCCTGCCACCAGCCTGGGGACAGAGCCCGGGGAAGGAGCACCAGAGCATCCCTGCATCTGTGAGCAGCTGGGGCTGCCCCTGGACCCCTGGCAGTGCCCAAGGCCAGGCTGGGCAGGGCTGGGAGCAGCCTGGGACAGTGGGAGGTGTCCCTGCCATGGCAGGGGTGGCACTGGATGGGCTTTAGGGCCCCTTGCACCTCAAACCAGTCTGTGATTGTGTGACATCACCCCTCCCTCCCAGCCTGGGAATGTGTCCCTCACTCAGCCAGGACAGACAGTGGTGTGAGAACAGCCCTGGGCTCTGCTGGGCACTGAGCTCAGGGCACCAGAGGTGTCAGACTGAGTCTGGCTCCTCATCCCTGTGGTGTCTCAGCTTTGCAGTGTCACACAGAGCCCCAGTGTGTGCTGGGCCCTGCACAGAGGGGTGTCTGCAGTCAGGGGCTCGGGGTGTGGGGTCTGGGGGCTCCTGCCATTCTCTGGGGCTCCTCTCATGATTTATGGGCTGCAGAGTGCACAGCCCCTCCTTGTGTGCTGTCTGCTGGGGTAGGCAGGAGCTCTGCATGGCCAGACCTGTCCCTGGCTGCTGTGGGGTTGGGTCCCAGCCTGGGGGAGCTGTTCCCATGGAGCAGGAGGAACTTCTCCTTGGCTGTGGCAGGGCCTGGCTGGGGCTGGTGCTGGCTTGGGCCATTCTCTGCAGTACCTGCTGTGTTCTGCTGCTCTCCCTCGGGCAGTGTGGGGAGCTGGGACTGCCCTGAGCACACAGCACCTGCAATAACATGTTTGTCACTGTGGGAAGGCAGGCAGAAAGCCACTGGCAGCCACTCCAGTCGCTGCCTTTATCTGGTGGCAAAGGCCCCCTTCACACCATCTGCATCCTCCTTTCCCAGCCCTGGAGATCAAACCCTGTTTTCTCTCTGTAAATATTGGCAGGCCAGCAGCAGCCTCCCTGAAGGAAAACAATCAGGGGAGACTGTTCCCAGCTCCCAGGGCAGCGTGTGCAGGCACAGCTCCCTGAGCCCTCCCCAGCCTCCCCTGGGTGGGCAGCTCAGCACCCAGCCTGGACCAGGCTCCAGGGACACGAGTTTTATCCCAAATAACACCCAACCCTTCATCTGGCTGCATCCCAAAGGGCTTTGCCTGGGTTTGGAAGCAGCTGTGGGTGCTCAGCCCCTGCAGGCTGGGCTTTCCCCAGTCCAGGTGAAGCTTTTGGGCAAGCAGGTTGATGGGAGAGGGAAAACCAGAGCTCTTTCCTTGGGAAATGCACATTGGAGAGGTTAAATGTCACTGTGGTGCATTTACGTTGGACAAATGCAATTTTGGCTGTTCATGTGCCCCCTCAGCCTTGCCCACAGTACCTGGCACACACTTTGGGCTGGTTGCCTTTCCCTGAGCTCTGGAGCAGAGGGAATTGTGCTCTCCTGGCTGTGCCACTCCTGGGTGGCCGAGGCTGGGGAGCCTGCAGCAGCTCAGGGGGAGCAGGGGGAGCAGGGGACACTTTGCTCCCAGCAGCCAGCAGGAGCTGAGCCTGGCTGAGTGCTAAATTCAATCAAAGAGATGGGCTGTAATTGAATCAGGGAGGGGCTCAGGGCTGGGCTAGGTGAGCTCTGTGTCTGTCACAGCCAGGGCACAGAGATGTCCTTGGAGCTGCTTTGAGCCTGGCTGCAGGGGAGCCACGGGAGCTTGGCAGGGCTGGGGGTGTGCAGCAATTCCAGCACCAGGGTGGGCTCCTCACAGCTCCCCAGGGCTTTGGGGCTCTGCTGAGCTCCTGCTTTGTTCTCTTCTGACCACAGGTGTGGGGCAGGGGAGTGCCAGCCTGGATTCCATCCCAGCAAAGGGTGCCCATCCTCCCCTCTAAAGTGGGAATGATTCCTAGGGATGAGTGGGTGTCACAGTGGTGCAGCCTGGCGACCTGCTGGTGTGGGACTGGGACAGACTGGGACATCCAGGATGGGGAAAACTCACTGTGACACTCCAGGGATGCTCTGAGCATCACTGCCACCCAGGATCTGGGGGCAAGGGGGAGCCCCACCACTTCCTGTCCCTGAATCCCAAACCTCTGCTCATTCCCATTGTGCTCAGGAAGCCTGAGAAGGAATTTTCAGTGTTAAAACCTGTAGGAATAAGTGTGGGGATGTCCAGGCATAAGAAAGCTCAAACTTTCTCCTTCATGGAAGTCTCCTTGCAGGGGCAAGGACTGAGCCAGAGCCCTCTTTCCCAGGAGGTGATGTGGGAGCTTGGTTTATTTACCACTTCAGGGGATTTTGGATGGAACATGAATGAATTCCCATCCAATGCAAACACTGATTTAAATGGTGTGACTAAAGAGCATTTCCCCTTCTGGCTGTGTTATGTCTCTGGAGTCACAAAGCTGCAGGTTCTCTCTGACCTTTCTGGGAAAAACCAGCTACTGGGGACCTGCCCTTCTGGAAGGAAATTCTGGGGGGAAAGGAAAGGTCTTTTTTATGGCCCTTAGTGAACGATTCTTTTTCCTTTCTTTGCAGTCTGTCCTAAAGTTGTGCTTTGATTTTTTTTTTCTTTTCCCCCTCTGGCCACTTAAGGAGATGATCCAACCTTGGGCATTTCTGGACCCTTTATAAAGTGAAACGTGCAAAATCCCAGCAGGCAGCAGATGTTATAATGCTTAATTTTTAGCATGAGAGATAAGCAGTTGAAGGGCTGGGAGACAGCTGCTGAAGGGACTTGGTCAAAAAGTTCCTTAAGTGAGTGAGATTTGGCCCAAAGAAAACCTGTCCAAGAGGAACAGAAGGTGTGTGCAGGGAAGGGCACAAGAGGAGGTGGGCTCAGCTGGGATGACTTCTCATCATTTCTCTTAATTCCTTCCTTGTTGCATGTTGCTAACAGACAGTGTGTGACCAGAGCTGGAGCTTCATCCCCACATTCATCCTGGTGAGGAGCAGGACAGGGAGGCTGAAGTTTATCCCCAGGTTCATCCTGGTGTTCAGTGAGGAGCAGGATGGGGAGGCTGCTGTGAAGTTTATCCCTAAATCGTGGTCCTGGTGTTCAGTGAGGAGCAGGATGGGGAAGATGCTGTGAAGTTTATCCTTAAATCGTGGTCCTGGTGTTCAGTGAGGAGCAGGATGGGGAAGATGCTGTGAAGTTTATCCTTAAATCGTGATCCTGGTGTTCAGTGAGGAGCAGGATGGGGAAGATGCTGTGAAGTTTATTCCCAAATTCATCCTGTTCAGTGAGGAGCAGGATGGGGAAGATGCTGTGAAGTTTATTCCCAAATTCATCCTGTTCAGTGAGGAGCAGGATGGGGAGGCTGCTCTGGAGTTTATCCCCAAATTCTGATCCTGGTGTTCATGAGGAGTAGGATGGGGAGGCTGCTCTGGAGTTTATCCCCAAATTCATCCTGGTGTTTAGTGAGGAGCAGGATGGGGAGGATGCGGTGAAGCGTACCCCCAAATTGATCCTGGTGTTCAGTGAGGAGCAGGACAGCAAGGCTGCTCTGGATTTTATCCCCAAATTCATCCTGATGTTAAACAAGGAATAGGATGGGGGCTGCTCTGAAGTTTACCCCCAGATTCATCCTGGTGTTCAGTGAGCAGCAGGACAGTGAGGCTGCTCTGGAGCTTCCCTGAGCTCTTCCTCCCAGCCCCACCCAGCCCAAAGGCTCTCGTTCTCACCAGTTCATGCTCTGGTGCCTCATTAATGTTTGCATATGGCAAAGAGCAATTTCCACCCTCGGTTTCCCCTGCAGTGGCACAGGGTGCAGGACTGCCTGTGCTCTGCCCATGGAAGCTCCCCTGCAGCACTCTCCCTGTCCCTGGAGGGAGCTGATCTCCAGTGCCTTTGCCTCTCCTGTGCCCAGGGCGCAGGACAGGGCTCAGAGCTGTCCCCTGCTCTGCCGTGCTGTGTGGGGACAGAGGAGTTTGCAGGGCCTGTGACACACAGCTAATGACCTTCTCCCTGCCTGTGTTTCCTTTACGTCAGAAGTCGGAGTGCTTATTAAGTTTGGAGGCTTACTCCCAGGAGCAGAAGAAGAGGATCTGCTGGTGTCTGGCTGAGAACATCACCAAGCAGCAACATCCGGCAGCGGCTCCTACGGAGAGCAAGGTAAGAGAGCCACGGGAGCTGGGGATTCCTGCCTGGAGCACGGCAGGCTCTGCCTCTGGGGGGCTTTGTCAGGGATGCTCCTGCCAGGAGGGTGTGCAGGAGGCTCTTTGTTTGCCAGGTGAGCAGGGAGTTTGTGTTCAGGCACTGCTGTGTCTGCAGCTTCCTGCCCTGCCTGGGGAGCAGTGGCTGCAATTGCATCTGCTGGCTGGAGCTGAGGCAGGCTGGGCTGACACCTCCCAGCATCTGCATTTGGATATTTGGACAGCTGAGGCTCCAGCCTGCTCTGAGAGCTCGCCTCTGGGGCAGGATGGAGAACAGAGGGAGAGGTTCAAGCTGGGATCTCTGGGTGCTGATGTAAAGGCTGTGGTGATGGGGGCACTGGGGCAGAGATTTGCCCCTTCTGTGCCCTTGGGTGGGCTCAGGTGTTTGATTCTGACCCCACAGATGTGCTCCATGCACAGAGGGCTTGTTTGGGCAGTGCTGTTTTTCATGCCCAGCAAGGCAGCCCCAGCACTTTTCCCACACTGAGGAGCTTCAGCCTGGCCCGGGAGCGCTGTCTCAGCAGCTCTGGCACAGAAATGTGTGTGAGCAGGGCTCTGAGGCTCTGCCTGCCCTCTGTGGGTGCAGTGAACACCCTAAACCACTTCCTCTGGGGCCAGGGCTGCCCCACACACAGAGCTGTGTGGGACAGTGGCACTCTCTGCTGGGTCCTGTTGTGTCCTGGGGGCTGGGTTTGGATTGCTGGAGAGCAACACTGCTGTGGGAGAGGAGAAACCCCTGGAGGGTGGCACTGCTCTGGGAGAGGAGAAACCCCTGGAGGGTGACACTGCTGTGGGAGAGGAGAAACCCCTGGAGGGTGGCACTGCTCTGGGAGAGGAGAAACCCCTGGAGGGTGACACTGCTGTGGGAGAGGAGAAACCCCTGTGTGGGATGTTTGAGGAGCTTTAAGTGCTGCAGATGAAGATTTTGGGGGTAAAATGCCCGGATCCCTCCCTTGGCTGGTGTAGGGTGGTGGAGCAGCTTCTGGCCCATGTTCCTGCCCCGTGTGGGTGCCTGTCCCCATGTGGGTGGGTGCCTGTCCCTGTGTGGGTGCCTGTCCCCATGTGAGTGCCTGTCCCTGTGTAAGTCCCTGTCCCCGTGTGGTGGCTGTCCCTTGCTGGCCCAGGGCGGGTGGCTGTCCCCGTGTGGGTCTCTGTCCCCGTGTTGGTGGCTGTCTCTGTGTGGTTCTCTGTCCCTGTGTGGGTCCCTGTGTTGGTGGCTGTCCCCTGCCGGCCCAGGCCGGTGGCTGTCCCCCTCTGGGTCCCTGTCCCCGTGTTGGTGCTGTCCCCGTGTGGGTTCCTGTCCCCTGCCGGTCCAGGCCGGGTCCCTGTCCCCGTGTGAGTCCCTGTCCCCTGCTGGCCCAGGCTAGGTGGCTGACCCCGTGTGGGTGGGTGCCTGTCCCCTCCCCGTGTTGGTGTCTGTCCCCTGCCGGCCCAGGCCGGGTCCCCGTCCCTGTGTGAGTCCCTGTCCCCTGCCGGCCCAGGCCAGGTGGCTGTCCCCGTGTGGGTCCCTGTCCCCATGTTGGTGGCTGTCCCCTGCTGGCCCAGGCCGGGTGGCTGTCCCCGTGTGGGTCCCTGTCCCCATGTTGGTGGCTGTCCCCTGCTGTCCCCGTGTGGGTGGCTGTCCCCTCCCGGTGTGGGTGGCTGTCCCCTGCCGGCCCAGGCCGGTGGCTCCTCCCGCCGCCGCGGCCCGGCCCGGCCCGGCCGGCGCTGCCCGGCCCCGCTCCCGGCGCTGTGGCTGCGGCTCCGCAGCTCCCAAAGTGGGTCAGCACAAACAGCTCCGCAGGAGACACAGCCTCCGGATTCCTTTTCCTGCACGTTTCAGGCAGACTAAAATAGCAACAGCAGCGCGCAAAGCCTGAGAACCTCGTTACCAGGCCGAGCTCCCGCTCTGCGGGTGCCCCGGGCCGCTGGTGCACACAGGTGACAGCTCGGCCACTTCTGCTGGCCCTGGGGCACCCGGCTGGCACTGGGCCCTGCTGGAACCCACTGATTCCAGCTCTGTGCTGGGCTGGCTGTGATCCTGCCTCGGGCTGGGGATCAGCCAGGGTGGAGCTGTGCAGGGACATTTCCAATCTGAGCATCTCAAAGGGGCATCTTGGGGCTCCGTCCTGGCAGGAGCTCTGGGCTCTGGGGCTTTCAGGGCATGGGGCTGTTTGCCCTGCCCAGCCCATGGCAGGGTGTGGGGCTCTGCTCCCTGAGCTCTGGAAGGAGCCTGGCCACTGGGCAGGTGAAAAAGTGCTCCGGAGGACATCACATCTCTTTCAAAAGCTTTTCTGTGCCTCAGTAGCCAGGAGGGTGTTCTTTGGGTGCTGTGGAGAGCCATCATGGGCCCTCCAAAGTCGTGACAAAGGGGGTTTGTCTTGGCTTGCCAAAGCTGATGGAAATCCCACTGCTGGGGTGTGGGGCCAGGAGGGAGAAAAGGAGTGTGACAGCAACTACCAGGCACTGTAAATTGAGTTTAAAGCATCATTTCTGTCCCAGCAAGGTGTAAAGAGCCCAGGATGCAATTTTAAAGCAAACCTGGTGTAAAATGCAAGAAGGAGCAGTGAAGTGCAGGAAGGAGATCCTGAGGGGACAGGGAGGGTGCTTGGGGCAGGGTGGGCACACAGGGCTGGGCAGGAGCCTGAGCTGGGAGAGCTGCAGCTGGGGCTGTGTCCAGGCTGGTTTCTCAGGATAGACCTCTCTGGGGATGCCAGAGCAGTGGGAGACAGGAGCTGGGAAAATCAGCTGCTTCTTGCAAGGGAGAACTGATCCATTAGCTTGGCGTACCGGTCATTTGATACTAGGGCTATTCAGGGAAAAAGCCCAGTGTCTGTGCTCTGTGAACAGACAAATTAAGCTGGAAATATCAGCCTGGCCAGGAATCTGATTTGCAAAGCCTTCAAAACTGCTGCAGCTCAGCAAGAGGCAGCTCATTTTGCTGTGGCCACAGTCTGGCCAAGGGGATGTGGGCTTTGCTGTGGGGTGGGGATGAAGGGCCAGCACAGCCCATGTGCCATGTGCCAGCTGTGTGCTGGAGGCAGGAAAAGGGACACTGTCCGAGCACAGAGCAGCTCCTCAGGAGCCTCCATGGCTGCAACCTTCAAGCTGTGCAGATATCAGACAGATTTGGGGCTTTGGGGTGGTGCCTCCTGTTTTTCAAGGCCCCCCTGAGCTCTCCTGGGCAGGGCAGCACTAAGGGCAGGGAGGTGGCTCAGGGCCAGGCTCTGCAGAGCTGGCAGTGCCTCTGGCAGTGCCCCTGGCAGTGTCCCCAGGGAGGATGGTGTCAGGCCAGGAGGATGAGCCCTGCAGGGGCTGTGTTGGCAGTGCTGCTGTCAGAGCTGGGTTTGGAGCAAAGCTGTTGATTTCTGGGGGACTTGAGCAAATGCAGCATCTGCTTCTGGAGATGGAGGAAGGGACATCCATGAGGGATGCAGCTGTGATGGTCCAGCCCTGCTCCCAGTGGGCTTTTCCTGCCAGAGTCAGGGCAGGTGGAGCTCTGGGGACAGCGTGGCTGTTGTGGTCCAGCTGTCTGTCCCTGGTGTCCGATGTCAGTGTCAGGGATGTGCTGCAAATGGGGCTCTGCTTTCACTGTAAGACTTGGCTGGACTCCCCTGAGCTGCAAACCCACCCAGGTGGCTGCGGCAGCTCAGGAATTGCCCTGTGGGGATTTTCTGCACCTGCAGAGCCTTCCCCCTGTCATACTTGTGCCCAGGTCTGCTCTGGATGCTGCCCCTGCCCTGTGACTGTGCTGAGTCCCTCTAAAACACATCCCCATCTTGGAGCAAACCTTCCCCTCTGGGGCTGTGAGGAGCCTGGAGGCTGTCTGGGGCTGCCAGGAACCACAGCCTCGGCAATGAGATTACAGAGGAGCAGCTTTGTGCTTTAACTGCGTTAACCCTGGCTCGGGTGCTGACCATCAGCGCTGGGCTCCCCTCACATTGCTGCACCAGCTGGGGAGATTCAGCCTGGCTGAAGGGAGAGAGGGCAAATGCAGAGAGCAGGGGCAGGGCAGGCACTGGGCTGGGGCTGCTCCAGCTGCTGTGGCTGCCAGGGAAAAGCTCCACACACAGCAAACACCCCCTATGTGTGATGGAAAAGCTCCACACACAGCAAACCCCTGTGTGTGATAGTAAAGCTCCACACACACCAAACCCCTGTGTGTGATAGTAAACCTCCATACACAGCAAACCCCTGTGTGTGATGGAAAAGCTCCACACACAGCAAACCCCCCCTGTGTGTGACGGACCTGCTGCCACCGTCTGATTCTCACTGCTTGTTTCTTTGTGTCTTCCACACTCAGAACGGCTGATTACTCTTCCCTTCTGGCTCCGTGACCTGAGATTACCTCGGAGATGATGGCTGGCTGTATCTGAGAGATGCAGATTATCCTTAAGCTAAATAATTACGGACACTCGGTGGCGTGGACTTTGGGAGTCCAGGACGGGTGCTCCCCTTGTTTCCCGAGGGCGGTGGTGGATGCTCAGCGCTTTCCCAGCCCTGCTGGGAGCAGCGTGGATGACCCGGCCCCTCCTGGCAGCGCTGGCTCCGGTGCTGGGAATGAGCGGCGGGGGGACCGGCCCCTTCCTGGCCGTGCCTTGCTCAGGAAGGGCAGGGCTGTTTCTCTCACTTATTTACAACGTGCTTGACAAGTGCGAGTAAATGAGCTGTCGGCAAAAGCAAACAGTGTGTGATGGAGGGCTGATTGAAACCAGGGCTGGGAGGGCACCTGCGGCTGCTTCAGTGGGGGTCACCCCTCTCCTGTCCCACCCCCTGCCTCCTCTTCCTCACCCCGAGCACCCCACCCTGCTCTCCCCCCACAATCCCTGCTCCTGGGCACCCCCTGTCCCAGTAAATCCCTTCTCCTTGCACTGGGGCATCTCCTGGCCCTCAGTGCACAGTCCAGCACCAGGTTCTGGGGTGTGACAAATACTTGGGGACAAGTGTGGACAGCCCCGTTCCTCCCTGTGTCTCTGAGCAGTTTAGCTAGAGTGTGATCAGCTCTTTCATGGGGAAGGAGGGGAGGATTTTGTATCTTCTGATTTTGTTTCTGGCCAAAGTCTTCTCATTTTGGACTGGGAACCTGCTGCCCCATGGGTGCCAGCTGCTCCAGGGGGTTCTGCTCATCTGCTGCTGTGGGGCAGGACATGGCCAAGGGTGCAGGAAAACTGGAGCTTCACCAGAGCCTTTCCTGCCACACACCAACACGAGAGGCTGGCCAAGGCTGAGCACAGCACAGCAGGACCTGGAGGGCCAACCTGAACCTGGCCATACCCTCTGAGCACCTAACTGTGCTGTCAGGGGGCTCAAAGAGGGGAGAAACCTTGAGGGTGATTCTGCCCCAGTGAGGGACAAAGGATCAGCTGGCAGCACGTGCAGCCAGGTCACAAAAACAAAGTCTTCTTCCACTGTTCCACCAGCAGCTCTCATCCTGGACTGGGGAAACTCATTGCTAAGGACAGCCAAAGGCTCCATGGATCTGTGAGGATGTGGGACCAGAGATGCTCTTCCTCTCTGAGTCAGGCTCCAGTGCACTTAAAATCTGGAGGAAGCTGTCCCTCCTTAAACAGTCATGGAGCTACAGACTGGTTTGGGTTGGAAGGAATCTTTAAAATCGTCTGCCGTGGACAGAGACACCTTCCACTATCCCAAGTTACTCCAGCCCCATACAGCCTGGCCTGGGACACTTCCAGGGATCCAGGGGCAGCCACAGCTGCTCTGGGCACCGTGTGCCAGGGCCTGCCCACCTCTATAGTAAAGAATTTTTTCCTAATATCTGACCTAACCCTGCCATCCTTCATCTTAAGGCCATTCCCTTTGTCCTGTCACTTCAGGCCCTTGTCCAAAGTCCCTCTCCAGCTCTCCTGGAACCCCTTTAAACACAGGAAGGGGTTCTAAGTTCTCCCCAGAACCTTCTCTACTCCAGGCTGAGCAGCTGCACATCAGTTGGCTTCTAGCCTCCATAGCAAGGACACGTCCCAAGGCCCCAGGGAGCTGGGCTGTGCCTGTGGGCTGGATGGGATGCTGGGCTGGGTGCTGATCTGTTTATCACCTCCCTGAGCCCTGGGTCACTGAACCCTGGCCCCCTTGGCCTCGCTGCCAGCCCTGGTGCCGTTCCTGGTGGCACTGAGTGGCCCCAGTGCCCGAGGCAGGGGCAGGAGGAAGGGAGCAGAGGGGCCCAGAGCCACAGCTCCCCTGGGATTGTTCCTTTGCTTGGCTGTGCTCCTGAGCCATGAGCAGAGCAGGGCTGTCCCCTCTCCCAGAGGTTCCTGGGGCAGATCTCTCCTGGCCAGCCCACACCCCTCACCCCCAGCAGCAGCACAAGGCTCAGGGCAGCTGGGCAGGAGCAGCTGCCAGCGCTTCCATCATGGCCAGAGGCAGTGTCAAACCCTGAAGGGCTGCTCCTGGCCATCCCCAGAAGGGCTGGGAAGGGGAAAGTGCTGGCAGCAGCGGCGCCTGAGCAGGGTGAGATCATCTGCAAGGGTGGGCAGAGCTGAGTGCTCTGAGCCAGAGCTGCTGTGATTTAATGGAGGTGCTGCAAGTGCATCTTGCAGCCTGCCAGCCTGGAGCCCTGTTCTTCTGTGCCCAAACCCCTCCTGCCTGTGCCCAAACCCCTCCTGCCTCGGGTGGCTGCTCCTTCTCTTCCCCCCGGGCATGGCAGAGTACTGTGAGCGTGTGACTGGGCAGACTCTGAAGCCAGGTTGAAATAACTTCATGCAAAAGTTATCCAAACCCTGATATCTCTGCAGAGTTAAAGGATTTATTCAAAATTTCAGGGGGCTTTGGGTGGTGATGCCCAGAGTGGTGTGGGACTGGTAGGCACAGCTTCATCCTGTCCCTGTGGCACCCTGGCCCTCCACCAGGCTTGGTGTCCTGCCCTGAACGAGCACCTTCCTATGCAGCAGCAGGGCAAGGCCTGCCAGCAGCACTGCATGAGGGTTGTGTGTGCCTTTGGAGCCACCAGAGCTGGGTTTGGGACCATTTGGGATTCCTCCCTGCTGTGTGTGGCTCTGGCCATGGTCCTGTTGGAGGCAGTCACAGCACAGCTGCTCTGCCAGGTCCTCTCCTCCCGGTGGATGTTTCCTTCCAGGGGTCTCTGCTAGCACAGGAACAGCTTCCAGCACAAGCCTCTGGTCCTGTGTAAGTGGTGTTGGGATGAGTCCTTCCCAGTGGATCTGCAGTGCCTGAATGCATCAGGCTGTGGTTGTCACCCCCCTCACCCTGCCCAGGGGACAGAGCTCTGCCCTGCCCACAGAGCTGCAGGTTCTCCTGCTGAGCAGCACTGAAGGGAAAGGGTTCTGTGGGCTGATGGCAGTGAGAGGATCTGCTCCTTCCTCCCCCTTTCCCACCACTCTGGATTTTTACTGCCAGGGATATTTATGACCCAGACATCATCTCACAGCTCTGGGTCCCCCGGCACCTGCCCTGCAGTGATGAGGCTGCAGGCAGCAGCTGGAGCCTGCTCAGGAGCTGTATCCCCCACAGTGGGGACAGAGCAGTGGGTGTGGGCAGGCTGGGCTGGTGGCTGGGTCATTCCTCATTGAGAGGCCCCGGGGACTGGGGTGCTCAAAGTCTCAGGGACATCCAGGCCCCCCCAGTGTGGTGACATCCTGTGTCCCACACTCCTGCAGCCAGCCAGGTGGCCTCAGAGGGGGAACAGGCACAAACCCCCCAGGCCCATCTCCCTTCAGCAGTGCAGGCAGGATGGGAGCTGGGCACAGCTGTGGGGGTGGCTGTGCCAAGTCACTGCTGTCCATGGTGACCACGTGTAGCTGAGCTCAGCTCTGTGTCCAGTGACACCAGGGAGCTTCCACATTTCCTGTGCCACTGCAAAGCTGTGGCTGCCTGTGAGGCAGAACAGGCAGCACAGTCCTGCTCATCCCAGGAGCATTCAGGTGGCTGCAGCTGGCTGAGCAGGGGACGTGTGTGTGCCCAAAGTCTGTGCTGGGGCAGAGCTGAGCTCAGGCTGTCACTGGAGCAGTGAGGGGTGGCTGTGGGGCAGATAAAACCAGCACGTGTCTGGGAGTGGCTGTGCACACACACCTATCTCACTGTGCTCTCTCTGGAACCATCAGGACACTTTCCTGTCTCTGTCAGTGAGGTGGAATGCCCAGCCTGGGGTCAGGTCCCCAGCCCCATGTGCATGGGGGTGCCATGAGAGGGACTGGCCTTGTAGGAGCAGAGGGAGGGGGCAGATGGTCACACATGGGCTGTCCCCTGGATGGACTCCATCCACCATCCTGCATGGACACCATCCACCATCCACCATCCACCATCCACCATCCACCATCCACCATCCACCATCCACCATCCTGCCTGTTTATTCTCCCTGTCCCTGCCCGTTGGGGTCGAGCTGCTCACAGAGGTTGGGATGCCAAGGGCAGAGCTCCCCATTGCAGAGCATCCCCCACTCCAGAGCTGTCACTTCACCACAGAAAACAGTCTGGGGAAAAAAACCCGTGAACAGCGAACTTGCAGCAGAATTTCCTTAAGCAGGAAGCGGTGAGGACCCGCCAGTGAGGGGTGGCTGTGGGGCAGATAAAACCAGCACGTGTCTGGGAGTGGCTGTGCACACAACCCTCACTCTGCTGTCTCTCTGGAACCATTAGAACACTTGACTGTCTCTGTCAGTGAAGTGGAATCCCAGCAGGAGAAATGCCCAGACTGGGGTCGGGTCCCCAGCCCGGTGTGCATGGGGGTGCCATGAGAGGCCCTGGCCTTGCAGGAGCAGAGGGAGGGGGCAGATGGTTACCGTGGGCTGTCCCCTGGATGGACACCATCCACCATCCACCATCCACCATCCACCATCCACCATCCACCATCCACCATCCACCATCCACCATCCTGCCTGTTTATTCTCCCTGTCCCTGCCCGTTGGGGTTGAGCTGCTCACAGAGGTTGGGATGCCAAGGGCAGAGCTCCCCATTGCAGAGCATCCCCCACTCCAGAGCTGTCACTTCACCACAGAAAACGGTCTGGGAAAAAAACCCCGTGAACAGCGAACTTGCAGCAGAATTTCCTTAAGCAGGAAGCACCGGGATATCTGCTCGGTGTCGCCGGGGGCAGAACAGGGCAGGAGGAGCAGAGGGTGATGCATGGCCCTTCCTCAGGGCACAGCGGCCGTGCGCTGCTGTCAGCAGGTACCAGCACCTCCGGGGACAGCCGCCAGAGCCAGAAATAGCACGGGGGGCACGAGTGAGCCGCGTCTGGGGGAGGCTGGGGCGGTTTCAGCCGCCGCTTGACACGGCCATTAATAACAGCGGGGCAGAGCCGGAGCCAGCAGCAGCAGCAGCAGCCGAGCGCCGCCGCGGGCACATGGGGGCTGCAGCCGGCGGAGGAGCCGCTCGCCCGGCCCGGGGGATGCAGCTCGGGGGCCGCGGTTGGTAGGTGCTACAAGCCCAGGATGCAGCTCAGGGGCCGCGGTTGGTAGGTGCTACAAGCCCAGGATGCAGCTCAGGGGCCGCGGTTGGTAGGGGCTACAAGCCCAGGAGGCAGCTCAGGGGCCGCGGTTGGTAGGTGCTACAAGCCCAGGATGCAGCTGAGGGCCGGAGCCGGGGCTGGGCAGGATCCGGCTCGGGCTGAGGGAGCCTCACGGGGCGCCAGGAGCGCTGGTGTCCTTGGGGATCCAAGCTCCGCTCCCTGCCCTGCTCTCTCCTGGGAAACTGTGGCTCCTGCACGGCTCATCTGCCACCAGGCTGGGCTTGAGGGAGAGCAAACGGGCATTTGTACTGCGGGGATGTTTTGAGGTTCCCCCTCAAATCCGGGCTGTGCTCGGCTGTGCCGTCGGCCCCAGCTGGCTCTTACTGTGGGATCAGCATTGCAATGTGCCCACAATGTGGATTTTCTGCTCCGGGACTTTTGAAGCCTTTAGATACCGTCTCTGGACTGGCACTAGGGACCAACCAGCAGGTTCAGGCTGGAATTGCAGCCGTGGCATGCTCGGAGTCTCGCTGGGGATGGATGGGCTGCGATGCGGAGCTGGGGCTGCGGGTCGGGGCTGGCGGCTCGGGGCGGTGTCGAGCCCCTGGTGGCGGCGTGGGGAGGGTCGGTCCCGATTTGGGGCTGGCACCGTGAGCTGACACCGAGATGCGGGGTGGGAGCCGAGCCTGCAGCCGAGCTCCTCTCCCCGGGCACGGGGCTGCTGCCGTCGGGTGGGCTCCACGGAGCGGCCCCGGGGCCGCAGGGCTGGGGCTGGGCAGAGCCCTGTGAGCAGCGACCACCGGGAATGCAGGGATGGGGATCGGGATTTGGGCAGGTGTTGGGGAAGATGAAACAGGAAAGCCTTATAAATATGATTGCCTAGCAAAAGATTTTGAGAATATGGAAACTATAAGCGAAACTATGAACTGACAGCAAGCTTTGAGATACCTTAATACTGAACAACTGGAAAACAATGGTGTGGCCAGCTGAAGGTAATCCCCTTTTGATGGAACAACACCCTCTACTTGCAGACAGGCCCAAGGGTCAGAGCAGACCCTACAGCTTGGCAGAAGGGGCCCAAAGAGCAGTTTTTAGGGTTTAAAATGTAACACAGTGTGGTGATGTAATGATTCTTATAGGCTGTATGTAAATGCTAGAGGATTGTACTAGATAGGTTAGTGAGAATTAGAATATTCAACACAAAAGAAGATTTATTGTATTGTAACAGGAAACTTGCTCTATTAAGCTTTTGCTCTCTTGCCCTCTCACTCTCTCACCCTCTCACCCTCTCTCCCCCTCTCTTCTCTCATTCCTGCTCTGATCTGTGTTTGGCAGCTCCCAGCAGGGCCCTGCACCCAGGCCCTTTGCAATAAACCCCAAGTTCCATGATCTGGCTCCAGAGATCTCTGGTCTCCGTCTGTCCCGATGCTCCTACAGGCAGGGATCCCCCCGTGCTTCCCCCCGAGGGCTTCTCCTGCCCGGCTTCGCGGTACAAACACCCCCCCCATCTCCCATCTGCACCTCCACCCTCCCTGCCCTGCCCTGCCCTGCCCTGCCCCGGGCACTGCCAGCTCTGCTGCTCGGCTCAGACACCCGCGCCCTTTTGCTGTTCTGCTAATTGCCCGGGATCAATTATTCATTGTGCAGTAATGAAGCAGGGCGAGGGTAGAGAACCCGGCTGAGCAGCGAGCCCTGGGCTCCGGCCGGCCTCGCTGGGTGAGGAGCAGAGCTCGGGCAATGTTCCTTGTGAGCACTTTCACAATGACTCCCACCAAGATTTTCTCAAGTTTTGGTAGTTCTGCTTTGCATTTCTGGCTCTGCTTTCTTCCCCTCAGCCCCGTGCTGTGCTTTAGATGCTGTTCCCTGTAGCTGGGAGCTTCCTGGGTTCTTAGAAGTCACTTTGAAATCCTGAGGTGCTCAACAGCCTTTCACAGAAGTTTCCAATCTGGTGGATCTGGGCACAGTTTGTCCCATGCTAAGAACCCAAACTGAAAAATATTTTCCTTCTGCTTTAGGAGAGATCTACTTTGGAAAGATTGGTTTTCCTGGATGATGTGGGTACTCTTTTTTGCATCAGCTGCAATCCAGCTGGGGTGGGGTGGGATGTTGCCTCCAGCACAGGGAACCCACTGCTGTCTGCAGCTCTCCCTAGATAACCTTGGTCTCATTCCCATGCAGTTAAATGCTTTTGGGGACAGGTGAGGCCTCTCAGAGCAAAGGTCCTTGAAGGGCAACAGGAGCCACAGAGGGACACAGGGAGGATGGAGTTGCCATGGTTGGGGACAGCCACAAGATTGGCTCCTCCTGCAGAGTCCCTGGAGGTCCATCCACCCTCCTGGGTGAGAGCACATCCCATGCTCTCCTGCTACATCCATGTCCAACAGCTGCAGGGACTTCCCTGTTTTTCCCAACCCCTGGTTTTAGCTGAGGAGGTACCTGGGTGCAGGGCAGCTCTCTGAGCTGAGTTTTGCCTCCACAAAAGAAAGAGAAAACCTGAGCATCCCCATCAGGAGCCAGGAAAGGCTCAATTAAGTATTAAAATTATTAAATATTAAAAATAATAAATTAAATATCCCCATGGCCAGGTATTTCTTGAGCCACAGTGGCTCCATGACTGAGAGGAGCAGAGGCTTTGAAATGAGAAGCTGAAAGCCTCAAACCCCAAAAATCCCTGACCTCCCCTTGCTGGGGATTCCAGGCAATGCCACCTGTGCCAGCACTTCTGGCAGCACCAGGGCAAGGGCAGGGCAGGCTCCAGCTCTCAGTGTGCTGTCTCCATGGCTGGGGTTTCCCCAGCAGCAAGGCCACATTATTAAAAGAAATGCTGGAGAAGTCAAGGTTGTGATGGCACGTATTGAAATTTTCTCTGCTGGTGAGCTGGAACTGTCCTGGATGTGAGCAGCAGCTCAGAAAAACCTGAGTTTGAAGTACAGACCAAGGAGCAGAGGGTTTGCAGTTCTTCTGCCTTGCCTTGGTTTCAATAAAACTTTAAAAACTTGAAAGAAACCCTAATTTTTGGGATAGTGAGTGATCCTTGATGGCAAAGAGAACCCAGAGAGTGGGTAACAGGTGCAAGGTTTGAGGATGTTGAAGCAGGCAGGGCAGTGTTGGCTTTTTTTGGAGTGTGTTGATATTTGCTCAATGGGGAGATAATTCTCAGGAACTCTATTGCTGTTGCTCTGCTCTCAGACCTATCATCCTCCTTCCCTAAAATGACCCCAGAGAGCCATCCTGGGCTTTGGAGGCAGCTCTTGCTTCTGCTTTCTCTTCCCCTTCTCAGGAAATGCTGCCTTGGCCTCTGAGTCTGAGACAGAAACTGGAGGAGTGAAGTGTGAGACCCTCCAGGGAGGATGGAGTAAATCCCCTCAGCCCTGCCCCGATCCAGACAGGGAAACCCAGAGGCTGGGAATGGCAAAACCACTTTGTTGGGTGCAGGGGAGGATGCAGGTGGTGAAAAAAGGGAAATCTGCACGTGGACCTCAGGGACAGCCAGATGCTGAGAGCAGTGAGACCAAGGCATTGGGAATGGAGAAGTCCAGATGTTGGCTGCTGGCTCCTGAGCTGCTGCAGGGAGAGCAGGGGATGTTTGGGTGAGTCTGTGAGGGGGAAGGACAGCAGCTCCCTCAGACAGCACCAGCTCTGCCTCCACTGCTGCTCCTCCAGCAGCCCCTTGGCCACATGAAGGGGTGAGAAGGTGTCAGCCCCCCTCAGGTACTGGAGAAGCTGCTCAGTGGCTCCAGGGCCTGAAGGGGCTCCAGGAGAGCTGGGGAGGGAATTTGGGCAAGGGCCTGGAGTTCCAGGACACAGGGAATGGCTCCCACTGCCAGAGGGCAGGGCTGGATGGGAGATTGGGAATTGGGAATTGTTCCCTGTGAGGGTGGGCAGGCCCTGGCACAGGGTGCCCAGAGCAGCTGTGGCTGCCCCTGGATCCCTGGCAGTGCCCAAGGCCAGGCTGGGCAGGGCTGGGAGCAGCCTGGGACAGTGAACCCCATGGAAGGAGGTGGGATAAGATGGGCTTTAGGTCCCTTCCAGCCCAAACCATCCTGTGAGCCTGTGAAACCTGGTCACATCCCCATCCTTGAGGTCCCAATCAGCTTTGGGCAGCAAGGTGGCCTTGGCTGATGAAGAGCTGATGAAATCCCTGGTGCTGATGCAGTCCCAGCCAGGAGCAGCTCTGTGGGCTGGCAGTGATGGCATTGCTGCCTCTCCCCAGCCCAGGTGATGCTGAGCAGAGCTCAGCCCTGTGCAGACAGCATTTCACAGCCCTAGTGATGCTCTCAGCCCAACATGGAACCGACCCTGGCTCATGGTGAGGCTGCTGCTTTTCCCCTCCATGCCAGAGAAGAGCAGCAGAGGCTCTGATTGAATTAGTGCAAGGATTTAATTTAATCCCCAAATGTCTCTCATTTTAAAGGAGCCTGTTCATTTCCTTCTAGGACCTTATCAGATGCAGGCACCCAGCACTGTGAGCAGGACTGGGCAGAGAGGCAGGGTTGGGGGAGGGCTTTGTGGGCACTGACTCCAGGGCTGTGTGGGTTTTTCCTCTAATTATTTCATGAGATAATGATGACAGTGATTGCAAGACAAATAAAACATCAGCAGCATCATTGAGGCAGCTCTGGTGCAAATGGGCAGCCTGGCAGGGCAGAGCTGGAACATTCCCTTCTTACAGGGAATTAATGTGCAATTTCACCCCAAGGGTGGGTGAGGGGGCATTTGCTTTGTGCCTGACACCAAATCCAGCTGTTTCATGGGCAGAGCGGTGCCATGGATGCACCAAGCACAACGTGGTCTCTGAATTTGTGTTCTGACTCTCTGGGGGAGTTCAGGTGATGCTGAATCTCTGCTGGGTGAGCCAGGCTGGGTGGGACAGAGCTGCTGCTCTCTGTGCTACAGGTGACACAGGGACCCTTTGGGTGTGATAAACCAGGACAGGGCACAGCTGGACACGTGTGGGCTGTGGCACTGAGCTCCAGCATCTTCCTGGAAACCCACCCAGCTCTTTGCCCCCTGAGCCCAGGCTGGGGGGTGTCTGTGCTGTCCCCTCTGTGTACAGGGGGCTCACACCCCCCACCCCTGGTGTTTCCTGGAGGTGACAGCAGTTCTGCAGCCCAACATCTGCACACAGCTGCTGGGGATGTCCAGGGTGGTTATCCCTCCTTTTTGTGCTTGGGGGAATGAGGGGTGTCCCCTGCAGGGTGGCTCTCCCTGGGGTGCTGTCACAGGCTGGGATCTCCACGGGGATGGAACCTCTGTCCACTCTGTGTGTGACTCTTCCCAATGGGATGTGTGGCTGGATGGGCTGACTCCTGGGGCTGCTGTCCCTTTTGAAGCTGAAGTCAGGGGTGTTTTTGTTAACTCCAGCTTTCTGGTGTCACTGGTTTGTGAAAATGCTTGGATCTCAGCTGGGGATACAGTGACTTCTTTTCTGGGTGGTTTGTTAGCTGGGGGTGGTGCTGTGGAATAGTCCCTGCCCCAGGACCTGTGAAGGAGGGAATTGCTTCTTAAAGAGAGGATTTTCTCTCCTTTGGTCTTTTTTCCCCTGCTGGGCTGGTTTTGCCCCTTTGGCTTAGACACAAAAATCACACAGGACCCTGCCCTGGCAAGAGAGGGCTCATCAGAGGCTCCCCCTGCTCACAAAAACAACCTTGGAGGTTCTTCCCCTTGGATTTTTCCCTTTGAAAGGACAGAGCTTGCTCAGGCCTTCCCCAAAAGGCAAAGAGACCTGGAAACCCCATCCCCAAAGGCACAAACCCCGGCAGGGGCTGGCAGGAGCGGCTGTGGTTTTGTGGGGCTTGCCCAGAGCTCGGGCCGAGCTGGGGCAATGCAGGGATGGGCAGAGCCCGGCGCTTCCCCTCGGCCTTTGATGATAACGCGGTGCAGGAGGGGCCAGAGCTGCCGAGGAGCTGCTGGGTTTCTCTGCAGCCCTGGGGGATCCCGGCAGGGCAGCAGCTCCAGCAGACATCGGGGTGAGGATGCTGCCATGGCTCTGCCTCTGTGGCTGCAGCCCAGCTGGTGCCCTGGGATTCCTCAGAATGCCCCTCAGTGGGAGCTGAGTGCCACCATCCCGCTCCTGCCAGCCGGGGCACCTGGTGTTCCAGGGCTCGGGAGCAGCGCTGGCTGCTGGCAGCAGTGGGTGACTTGGGGACAATGCCATCCCACCCCGCAGGGCACTGCTAGCGTTGTACAAATCGGTGCCAGCCTCGTAGGTGGGGTGTGAGGAGGTGAAAGGCTCCCCAGGAAGGTGCCAGAGAGATCTGGGGATTTGGGGTGCTTCTGGTTTCATCTTCTCTATCTTCTCCTGTGGCAGATGCTGGAGACGGACGCCGAGAAGCCGGGGCAGATGCCCTCGGAGGATGGGAAGGCAGCAGTGGGTGATGCCCCTCTGGCCGCCAAGGCAGCGGCTCTGGCCGAGCCCTGGGACGCTCTGGGCGCCCCCCAGGCTCCTCTCCCGGCGGAGAAGCAGCCGGTGGCCACGGCAAAGGGAGAGGAGCAGCCCGGCCCCCTGCCCGCCTTTGTGATCCCCGAGCTGCGGCTGGACAGCACCTTCAGCCAGAGCGCCGCGGGCACGGGCGGCGCCACGGACGGCGAGGACGAGGAGGAGGATGAGGAGGAAGATGAGGACGAGGAGGACGACGAGGAGGAGGAGGAGGACAGCGACGAGCAGTACCTGGAGAGGAACGAGCTGAAGCGCAGCAGCATGATCGAGACGGGCGGGCAGGCCGGCTACACCCTGAGCGTGCAGGGCTCGCTGCGGCGCCGCACGCACAGCGAGGGCAGCCTCCTGCAGGAGAGCAAGGGCCACTGCTTCACCTCCGACACCACCCTGCACTGCCCCGACAGCCAGGGCACCGCCGCTCGCTGGGCCCTGCCCTCCCCCAGGACCCTCAAGAAGGAGCTGGTCAAGAACGGCGGCTCCATCCACCAGCTGACCATGCTCTTCTCGGGCCACAGGAAGGTACGGACGTGGTGCAGGGACAGCTCCTGGGCTGGAGAAGTCCTGCCATGTGGGCCCTGTCTCCATTGCCATGGCAAAGCTCCCTTCTGAGGGTCCCTGCCCCTGGCAGCAGCTCTGGAGGTGCCAGCACTCGGGCATGGCACACGCAGCAGCGTGCTGGGGCCGTGGGTGGCACTGCCGCTGCTGCACCCATGGCCTGGGCAGCGCTGTCTGCTGGGATGCTGGTGGCTGAGTGCCCCTGGGGATCTGGGAATGCACAGGGGAGAGTCCCTGGTGACAGTCCCCAGCGTGCAGGAGCAGTGGGACCCTCTGCCCCAGCAGCCTTCTGCAGGGCTTTGGCCACTGTGGGTCCATCTCATGCAGAAGCTGTGCTCAGCAGGGATGTGTGACCCCCTGTGCTGCAGGAGGAGCAGCAGAGGCTGTGCTGAGGCAGCTCTGCCCAGGACTGGCCAGTGCAGGGTCTGGGGTGCTCCTGAGCCCCCAGAGCAGAGCTGGCCCTGGCTGCATGGTGCAGAGATCATTCATGGCAGTGCTGCTGTCCCCATCCTCCCCAGGTGGCACTGGCAGGGTGCTGAGAGTGGCCCCAAACCCTGCTCTGTGCCATCCCCAGCTCTGGGTGCTGCTCAGGGCTCTGGTGCTCAGCACAGGGCTGCAGTTCAGTGCTCAGGGTGTGCTCCCAGCCCAGGACCATCCCTGCTACTTGGGAGCTCCTTGCAGAGGCACATTCTGCTCCAGAGCCATGGCTCCTTGGCAGGAGAGGCTGCTGCAGACCCTGGGGTTAAACCCAGGCTGGGTTAACCCTTTTCCTGCCACGCTGCTTGAAAAGCCACCCTGATGCTGTTTCCTGGAGGAATTTTTGGGCTCAGTTGGTGAGAGCCCTTCCCAGGGTTACAGACTGCTGGGATGGGGCTGCTGTCTGCAGGGGAGCCCAAACTCTCCTGGAGACTGAGGCCAACAATTAATTGTGTGCGGGAGGCGATGGAGGGTTCAGACCCGCCCTATCCCCGATAAAGAAAAGCCACCCTTGTGTCAGGGACGCGGTCGCTGCCTGTCACACTTGCGGGGGAGGCGGTGACAGCGACAGCGCCAGCGCCGGCTGGGAGCGTCCCGTGAGCGGTGCCCTGAAGGAGAGCTCACAGTGCCGCTGTGTGTGCAGCCCCGAGCCTGCAGCCCTGAAACCCTGCATCCCTGCAGCCCTGCATCCCTGAAACCCTGCAGCGCTGCCCGGGCCGGGTGGGCTCTGTGTCCCTGCCGGGCACCCCGGCTGTGCTCCCCCTGCCCCGGGGAGCGCCCTCTGCTCTTCCTGCTCTCACCTGGGGAGACATTTTCCCGAGAGGTGAACGCAGCTCCTCCTGCGTTAAACTGTTCTGAAGGTGCACGTTAGACTGGGATTTTTGGGGCAGGGATTGGCAGCCTGTGCCGGTGGAGAGGGCAGTGTGGTGGCTGCACCTCCTGCAGTTCCCAATTCCAAGCCTGCAGGAGCTCTGGCTGCCTGGAGCCTAAATCCCTGCCCATGTGTTCTGCTGGGCATCCCTGCCTGTTCCTGCTGCCTGCTCCCTGCTCACATCACCCTGCTCCCACTGCCCCATTTCCTCTGCTCTGCTCCCACTGCTCTGCTCCCTCTGCTCTGCTCCCACTGCCCCATTTCCTCTGCTCTGCTCCCACCACCCCATTCCCATTGCCCTATTCCCACTGCCCCATTCCCACTGCTCTGCTCCCATTGCCTGCTCCCATCATCCCATTCCCATTCCCTTGTTCCCACTGCCCCACTCCCATTGCCCTGTTCCTATTCCCGTGTTCCCACCACCCCGTCCCCACTGCCCCGTCCCCACTGCCCCATCCCCACTGCCCCATTCCCACTGCCCTTTTCCCATTCCCCTGTTCCCATTCCCCTGTTCCTATTCCCCATTCCCATTGCCCTGTCCCCACTGCCCCATTCCCATTCCCACTGTCCCATTCCCCTTGCCCTATTCCCACTGCCCCATTCCCCATTCCCACTGCCCTATTCCCACTGCCCCATTCCCTATTCCCACTGTCCCATTCCCCATTCCCACTGCCCTATTCCCACTGCCCCATTCCCATTCCCACTGCCCCATTCCCCTTGCCCTATTCCCACTGCCCCATTCCCCATTCCCACTGCCCCATTCCCACTGCCCCATTCCCATTCCCACTGCCCCATTCCCCATTCCCACTGCCCCATTCCCCATTCCCACTGCCCCATTCCCGCCATGCTCCCACTGCCCCATTCCCATTCCCCATTCCCATTCCCCATTCCCACTGCCCCATTCCCCATTCCCACTGCCCCATTCCCACCGTGCTCCCACTGTCCCCTTCCCCTTGCCCTGCCTCTCCAGCTGCCTGTGGAGGGAGTGCAGCAGTCAGGGAAGGCAGACACGGGGCTGAGCCGCTGTGGGATTGCAGCCCCTGCCTACACTTCTGGAACACTTTCATTGCTCTGTGCCCTTGAATAGTTCAATGAAAACCTCCCAGCTTTTTGGAGCAGGCCACTGATGCACAATTCCCACAGGGAATTCCCCACCAAGGATCAAGCACTGGCAACACCTGCACCCAGCTGCAGGGCCTTGCTGCAGGGCCATCACATCCCTCAGCCTTGGTTATTTTCCCATCTGGGAGTGTTCCAGAGGGGCTCATCCCACAGCCTCCTTTAACCCCATCGTGCCCGGTGTCCCTCCCCATCCTCCTTCCCGCGGTGGGGTTTGGAGCTGGATGTTCTATGGGCACGGTGGGGAGCCTGGGGCTCCTCGGGAGAGCTCTGCCGCTGCCTTTTGTCCCCGAGGCCGGAGCCTGTGCGGACAATGGCAGGAAGGCGCGGCCAGCCCGTCTGCCGGGGCTGCAGCGGCCGGGGCCGCATTGTTCGGGCCGATAAACTCCGGAAAGCGGGGCCAGAATGGAAGGAAATGTCCGGAACCCCGGGCCCGGGGCTGCGGGGCTGAGCGCTGGGTTCCCACGGCCCGGCCGCGGGGGATGAGCCTGGAAAGCGCCCGGCAGGGACACACAGCCCCCGGGGCTCTGAAACACCCCACGGCCAGGGCGGGCCCCGAGTGTCACCGTGTCCCCTTGGTTCCATCAGGCCCTGCAGTGTCACAGTGCTCCCTGCGCTCCCTGAGGCCCCACAGCACCCAGCCCAGGCCATTGCCCTGGTTCCAGTCACTCCCAGTATGACCCCAGTGACCCCCAGTCTCACTCAGTATATCCCAGTTGCCCCCAGCATGCTCCCAGTCACTCCCACTTCCTCCCAGTTGCTTCCAGCATGATTCCAGTTGCCTGCAGCTACTCAGAGTCACCATCAGTGCAGTTCCAGTTGCTCCCAGTATATCCCAGTTTTCCCCAGCATGGTCCAAACTGCCCTCAGCATGCTCCTGGTCACTCCCTGTATGATCCCAGTCCCCCTAGTGTCATCCCAGTTCCACTCAGTATGATCCCAGTTGCACCCAGTCACCCCTAGTACAGTCCCTCTCACTGCCAGTATGATCTCAGTGGCCCCCAGTATAGACACAGTCACTCCCAGTTGCTCCAGGTTGCCCCCAATATGGTCCCAGCTGTTCCCAGTGTTGTCCCCTCCAGTATGGTTACAGACACTCCCAGTACATCCCAGTTGCCCCCAGCATGCTCATTCCCAATCACCCCAGTTTCCCCAGTATGGTTGCAGTTGCCCCCAGGAAGACCTCACTCATTCCCAGTATATCCCAGTTGCCCCCAGGAGGACCTCACTCATTCCCAGTATATCCCAGTTGCCCCCAGGAGGACCTCACTCATTCCCAGTCACCCCAGTTGCCCCAGCATGGTTCCTCCCAGGGATCAGGATGCTGGCCATGAGCATCTGCAGCGTGCAGGGATGGATGGAATGCTAAATCCCCTGGGCCACGGTGATCCCGTGGGTCTCCCTGCCTGGTGCCAGCCTTTGTGGCTGTGCTGGTGCTGCCCTGAGCTCTTGGCACATCCCAGATCCCCTTGGTTTGTCCAGGCTGCCCTGGAGCAGTGGTCAGAGAGGACAATTGTAAACTGCAATGATATGATTCAATTATAGTTGACCTGCTCTGATTTCTCCTGCCTGGGGACTGCTGGGAACTCCTGATTGATTTTAGGTGCCCATCCTGGTTCTGGGGGGCTCTGTGGGCAGAGGCAGGATCCCTGTGCCCCCTCAGGAGTAGGAGCACCAGGAATGGGGATTGAATGCTCTCCCTGTAGGAGGTTCCACTGTCAGCACCTTGAGCCTGGAGGGTACCTGGGCTGTGGCCCTGGGGTCTCCTTGGATGCTCCAGGAGCACCATGGGCTGAATTGGCAGAGGATGAATGAGGGCAGGGAGGTTTCTGTGTCAGGAGCTTGTCCTGTGTCACTGCCATCCTGGGGAAGGGGCCCTGTGGGTGCTGTGGGTGCTGTGGGTCTGGGCTGGGTGCTGTGGGTGCTGTGGGTGCTGTGGGTCTGGGCTGGGCGCTGTGGGTGCTGTGGGGATGCTGGCCCTGCTGGCTGGTGACACAGAGTGACACTGTGGACACGTCCTGGTGTGATGACAGACACTGTTGTTCTGTTCCCCCAGCTGAGTGGAGCAGACCCCGAGTGCAGCTGTGACGAAGGGGACGAGACCTCCCGCAAGAAGCGCAGCAAGAGCCTGTAAGTGTCACACTGGGGGTGGCGCCAGGGGGTGCCAGGGCTGTCTGTGGGGTCAGACACCTCGGCCTGTCCCTGCTGGAGCCCTCAGGATCCCTGTCTTCCCCGTGACTTTTTCCAGCAGCAAAGCCACGCTCTGGGGTCCCAGTTCAGAGGGAATTGTTTCCAGGGAGGGTGCGGGGTGTGCTGGGGGCACTGCCCAGCCCAGCTGGGAGCCCCCATCCCACCGAGCCCGGGCAGGGCAAGGACACGGGCTCTGGGGAGAAACAGCGTGCCCGGGTTCAGGGAGAGGACATGGAAGCGCTGAAATCTGAGCTGGGGCCTCCTTCCCGCTGGCCCCATGCCGGGAGGGGAATGGGGAGCTGGGATGGGGAGGGTCAGGCTCAGCCCTCGCCACTCATCCGCGGCAGCGCGGTGGGAGCGGGGACCGCGGGGACCCCCGGGGACACCGGCAGCTCTCTGCTGCCCCCGGTAAGGCTTCGGGGTGCCAAAAAGTGGGTGCGAGCAAGGACAAGGCAGCCGTGGCCTTTGCTGCCCTCAAACACAGCTGCAGCTGAGGGGGGCAGAGGCACGGGTGAGGATGTGCGGGAGCGAACTCTGCAGAGCGAGGATCCGGCCGGGGGTGCCCGGGCCGTGTGCCACGTGTGCCCGCTGCCCTGCTCGCTGCCCAACCACCCTGCGCCCTGTGCGGGCAAACGGAGCCGCCACACGTGCTCGGAGCGGCCCGGGCTGCGAGGGGGCTGCGCACGCCGCGGTGCCAGCGAGCGGCACTGTGGGCCCGCGCTGCCGCAGCGCTGCCGCCTATTTTTGGCTCTTTTATTATTTCCACCCCCCCCAACAGTGGAAATGAAAGCAAAGCCCTTGGAGCAGGGACGTCCCCGCGGCCGCGGGGGGAGGCTGGGCCCCCCCGGTCAGGAGAGGGCTCCGCTCACCTTGAGCGGCGGGGGATGCTCGGGGGATGCTCCGGGGAGCGCTGGCAGCGCCATTGGCTGCGCCGCCCGTCCCCGCCGGCCCCGGCACTATTTATGGGGCGGGGGCCGCGCTCCGCGCTGCTCCTCTCCCGGCCTCCATGTGCCACGCCATGGTGGACTTTTCCGAAAAATACCTGGAAAGGTAGGACAGCCAGCGTCCTGTGAGGAACGGGGATGTGCTGCCCCGGGGATGGTTTGGAAACAGCGCAGGGTGATGGTGCTGGGCCTCGTGGTCATGCTGGGGTGCTGGGGCAGATCGATTTATAGAGGCAACTCCGCGGTGAAATCAGCAATTATTTTGTGGAATTACTTTTGCTGGGGCATTTATTGGGCAGTGTGGCCGCAGCTGGAGGCTGTGCTGCCCATGGCTGTCACAGCCTGGGTCGGTGCCACTCCTTCTGTGCAAGGGTGGGCAAGAGGAGCAGCATGTGGAAGTTGGGGAGCTTCCTTAGGAGGTGTTTGCCTGGTGTGTTCCAGCTGGGAAATCCACCCAGGGGCCAGGATCACCTGCCTGGTGTGTTCCAGCTGGGAAATCCACCCAGGGGCCAGGATCACCTGCCTGGTGTGTTCCAGCTGGCCCAGTGCCGAGGGTTGTGCTGTGAGGGTGACCCTCCTGTGTCACACAAGGGGTGTTCAAAGCTCTGCCAGCCCGAATGCTGCCCTGCTGAACTGGCACTGCTGGGAACAGCTGGGAGCTGCAGTCCTGTTAAACTGGGAGCACTGCTGAGAACAGCTGGGAGCTGCTGCCCTGCTGAACGGGGAGCCCTGCTGGCATCGCTGCTCGGGGCTGTGCATGGCTGCTCCCGTGTGCTGGCGGGTTCCCGGCTGCCGGCGGCGCTGGCGGCGCAGCGATGGGAGGCAGATGGGGTTTGGAGCGTGAGGCTCCGTGTTTGGATCTGCTTTTCCCACATTAGCCGGTGCCTGACGTGCGTCCTGCTGGGATCACAGCCCAGGGGGTGTGAAGGCAGTGAAACTGTCCTTGAGGGTATGGATGGCACCGGGGACTGGGGGAGTGATTGCCCTCTACAATCGTTCTGTGGCTCATTGGACTGAGCCCTGGGGTTGTTGCACCTTTTATTTTACCCTCCTGGGACTGGAGAACATCACCTGGGGTGGGGTGGTGCATCCGTGCCCTGAACCCCTCCTGTCCCCCTTGTGTCCCTGGGCATGGCTTGGCCAGGTAGAGGTGGCTTCTCTGTGCATCCTTGCTGTGCGACCTGTGGCAGATCCTGTAACGTTAAATCTGCAGAATCAGAAAGAGCAGGAAGTGGAAACTGAAGCCGCTTGTCTAATGAGATGTCAGATAAGGAGCTTCAGATTTAGGGGGCAGAGTCCACCTGTGTTGAGAAAAGAGTGATGCTCTTAAGTTTTGATAAATAAATTACACCCACAAGCAGTGAAACACTGTCTATGTGCACTTTATGATGAGATCGAGGAGAGGTATTTTAAATGGAAGAAATTAAAAACACAGATGGAAGCTGTAATTCTTTCCAGCTATAAGCGTTCCAGCCACATGTAATTAAGATAGCAATATACTTGCTTTTTAATGAGTGACAGATCAGTGCCATTGGGAGAAGACTGCCAGAAAAGGGAGTGAGAAGCAAGGCCCAAGCGCTAGAATTGTCCTTGCTGCATTTTTGGGGTTTTTGGGGCTTGGGTGGTTTTTGGGGGTGTTTGTTCGCCGTCCCCGCCGTGTCCGGGTGCAGTGACCGCGCGATGCCACGCGGGGGCAGCACCGCCCGTCCCATCCCTGCTCCTGAATGGGGGGGTGGGGGGGCTCCTTTTCCCACGGCGCTTCCCAAAAATCCGAAATCCGCACGGATTTGTGTGCCTGCAGCTCCCGGGGGTAACCGCGACCCCCGCGGCCGTGTGTCCCTCAGTCTGTCTGTCCAGGGATGCCGGAGCTGCGCGGGTGACAAAGTGGGGCGTCTTTGCCCAATGCCCTGCGCTGCCAATCCCGGCCACCCCTTAGGGAAATGTCCCCAGGCCGTGTCCCGCCCGGGCTGGCACCGCACCGTGTGTGGGTGCCCACGCAGGGGGGACACGGGGCAGCGAGGTCCCCAGTGCTCTCAGCCCGCTCCGCCCCGCCGCCGGCCCCGCTGCCTTCCCCGCGCTCTATAAATAACCCTCGTAAATCCTCGCCGTGATTATTTTTCCCCGCCGTCTCTTGAAAGGCCCCACTATCCGCCTCGGCGCTGATTTTTCCACCTTTCCTCAAGTTTCCCCAGCAACGGCAGAGCCGTCCGAGCCAGCGGCGGGGCTGACACAGCCTTTACTCACTCACTCTCTCACTCACTCTCTCACACTCCCGGGCCGCCCCACGGCGCATTTAAAGCTCCCCGTGCTGCGCCCTCCCACTTCCCGTTCGCGCTGGAGCGCGGCAGGAGCGCGGCTGGGCCGGCACAGTGTCCCCGCTGCCGTCCCCGCCGCCGTCCCCGCTGCCGTCCCCGCTGCCATCCCCGCTGCCGTCCCCGCTGCCGTCCCCGCTGCCATGCCTTTCTTCCGCGACCTGTCCAAGCCGCAGCCGCTGGAGTTCCACGCCGAGATGCTGCTGGCGGTGCAGCGGCCGCACACGGGCAGCCTGCAGCGGCGGCACACCATGAAGGAGTAGGTGCTGGTGGGCGAGGGGCCGCAGGGAGCCGCGGGTCCCCTCGCCCGCCCCGCTCACACTCGCTCTTGTCCCTAGAGCCAAGGACATGAAGAACCGCCTGGGGATTTTTCGGCGGCGGAACGAGTCCCCCGGAGCCAACCCCTCCGGCAAGCTGGACAAAGTGCTCAAATCGCTCAAGTAGGTGCTGCGAGCGGGCGGTGCGGGCTCGGGGACCGCGGGGGTTTGGGGACCGCGGGGATGGGGATGGGGACCGTGGGGGTTTGGGGACCTTGCGGACAAGCTGTGCTCTGGAGCTCCTCACCTCCAGGGAAGCTGTGCTCAGCCCGTTTAGGGAAGCTGTGGACAAAGTGTTTGTGTCTAGAGGAGCATTTTTAAAAATGTTTTTTGGATGAAAGTCTCCTGCTGGAGGGTGAGAGGTGCTGCCTGCACAGTGGCACCGCAGCAGCTCGGGCTGGAAATTTACCTGACAGCAGCGTTCTCCCAGTGCCTGCCTATGGAACTTTAACTGTCCAGAGGATGGTTTGAAAAACCACTTTGCTCTGGAGATGCTCCAGCAGCTGGAGACAAGCCCTCCCTGCTCTGGCTCCTGGCAGCTTCTCTGGCTGCTTGAATGGGGCAGCTGAAATCCCACTTTTCCACAGCTCTGCATCACCCAGGGCTTCTTCAATTCTTCCTCAGACACTCCCAAGTGCCACAGCTGGTGGCACAGACCCCCGGGGTTGGAGTTTCTTCCTGCCAGCCTAAAGGCAGGGGTTTCCTTTCAGTGTTGCTGCCTGTGCAGAGCCTGGCTCTGCCTTCAGCTGCTCTGCCAGTCCACTACCAAGGTGGGAGCCAGGGCCAGCCCCTCGGGCACACAGCGTGGCTTTATCCTCTGGAAACATTTAGCAGGAGCTGATTTGGGAGCTGGGAGCAGCTGTGCTGGGCTCACAGCCTGGCTTTTAATCCACTGGAAATGTTTAGCAGGCAACACAAGCAGCTTTTGCTGCTGAGCTTTGCCAACGTCCGTCCTTTCTCCACAGGCCCACTCCCGAGGAAGCACTCAAATGGGGGGATTCCCTGGAGAAGCTGCTGCTGCACAAATGTGAGTGTGTGTCCATCCCTTCCCTTGTGTTTGCTGCCAGGGGAATATCCAGACACGTGCCTGGATAAAGCTGGGATTTCCTCTTTAATCCCTTCCGGAGTTTGGGGATGCACAAAGCCAAATTGGCCTCTCCCTCGTGTGCCCCCCTCCTGCTCCTGCCAGGCCCAGGGGGGATCTTGGGGACAGGGGCAGGGAGAGCTCCAGGTCAGGGCTGCAGCCCCAGCTTGGGGAGGAGGGGGCAGGGATCCATGGCCGTGCCCAGTCTGGGGCTGTGCAGAGGGACATGGAGCTGCTTTAGAACATCCTGAGCATGGGAGGACAGCCCTTCTCAGGCACCCTATCATACACCCAGCCCAGGGGGTGGCATGGGGGCCCTGTCCCCACTCCAGCCCAGCCTCCCTTCTGGCTCTGGGTGCTGCAGCCAGGCTTGGGATGTGGATTCAGCTCCTGGATGGGCTGTGCTGCCCTGGCAGTGCCATCGCTGCCTGTTTGCACAAGGGGCTTTTTTGGGCAGTGCAGGGAGGGGGTTTGGGCTGCAGCTGTGCCGTGCCAGAGCTGAGGCTCCTGTGGGGCTGAGGCTCCTGTGGGGCTGAGGCTCCTGTGGGGCTGAGGCTCCTGTGGGGCTGCTCCCTGGCTGTGAGCAGGGGTGGAACTGTGTCCCTTCTCCCACAGACGGGCTCGCTGCCTTCAGGGCCTTCCTGCGCACCGAGTTCAGCGAGGAGAACCTGGAGTTCTGGCTGGCCTGTGAGGAGTTCAAGAAGATCAAATCCCAGTCCAAGATGGTGTCCAAGGCCAAGAAGATCTTTGCTGAGTACATTGCCATCCAGTCCTGCAAGGAGGTGAGGGCTGGCTCCCACGCTGGCGTGCGGCTCCTGGCACAGTGCCTGCCTGGGGAGCTGCTCACCAACCCTGGTTCCTCTGCCCACAGGTCAACCTGGACTCCTACACACGGGAGCACACCAAGGAGAACCTGCAGAACATCACCCGCAGCTGCTTCGACCTGGCACAGAAGAGGATTTACGGGCTCATGGAGAAGGACTCGTACCCCCGCTTCCTCCGCTCCGACCTCTACTTGGACATAATCAACCAGAAGAAGGGCAGCTCCCCGCTGTAGGCCCAAGGACTGTCTGGGGCAAGCTGGGAGCTGTGTGTTTACATGGAATTGGGCAGTGGAGGCCTTCCCAGGAGCTGGTGGGAGCTCGCTGTGCTGCTCGTGCCCCAGGCCGTACGGACAGGGGGCAGCTGAAGGAACTGAGCCGGGCAGGCTGGCACTGCTGCAGCCCCACCATCGCTGGTACGACGCCTTCGGGGTGGCCCCGGCGTGGATTTAGCCTGGAGGGAAGCTCCCACAAGATACTGTGAAGCACCTGCCCCAGCCAGGAGCGTTGCTGGAAGGTGGAGAGCGAGCCCAGCTCGGCAAGGAGGGGATCTCGTGCAGGGCTCTGGCGAGGGGACAGCAGCACCGACACAGATGTGGTCCTGGATTAAAGCCTTGTGAACTGGAGCAGCCCCAGGATGCTGCTGTGCTTCCCTGTGGGCCTCCTCCTTCCCTCCTGGGGCCTCTGGCAGGAGCCCGGCGCTTCCTTGGCTCGTAGTGGGTCCCCCTGGAGCAGCGAGAGCCGGGCCCTTGCCCTGTGCTGGAGGGTGCCAAGCACCCCCTCCTGCCCTCACCCCTGGTTTATTTATTGCCCTCCTGTAGCTGGACACGTTGCTGTGTGCTAGGAAAGCCCCGTGTCCTCCCCGTCCCCACGTTACAAGTGCAATATTTGTTTGTGTCGCGGCCGAGTCTCCGGCGGAGTGGATGCCTTTTTCTTTTTGCAGGTGTGTAGATTTTGTAAGGTAGCAGGTTGTGTGTGCCAGACCCATTCCCTGGCAGCGGGCCGCTGGGGGAGCCTGGTGTAAATATCAATTACTGATGCCCTGACGACGGAGGGTTTGGTGGTGGAGAAAAGCAGAAAAGCAGCTCTGAGCAGCAGCCGCTCTCCTGACTCTGGATAACAATGCTGTGTTGGGAAGCAGGGGTTCCTGCTGGCCCTGGCAGGGCAGGGTGCACTGCCTGCCTCCCAGTTTACAGTGCAAAGCATCTCTGCAGCTAGAAACAAACCTACATTGTCATGGTCATAGGTAAATAAAAGGAGAATATCATTTCTTGTAGCTGGCTTTTGTTCGTGCCGTGTTTGTCAGCACTGGTGGAACCGTGCAGCCCTCGCCTTGCTGAGGAGTGTAAAATCCTGTTACTGTGTGCCTAAAGAAGGGAAAATCTGATTCCATGAATTTCTGAGCTGTTTTTTATGATGGAGCAGCTGCCAGAGGTCAGGTCTGGGTGTAGGAGCAGAGTTTTGCCCAAAGTGAGACTGTTCCCAAGGCCAGCAGTCGCTGTTGAACACAGCAGGGCACAAAGCTCTGAGCAGGGAAATGCCCAAACACACCAGTGATCTCCTGCAGCTCCAGCTCCCTCTGGGACACACCAAAAGCAGCAAGAAAAGGCTGTCCCAGGTCTGTGCACAGCTTGGCAGGGCTGCTCCTCCCCAGCAAGGGCAGGATGGTGTGGGATGCAAATACTTTGTAAAGGCTGTTCAGGGTGTGTTTGGTACCTGAAGTGCCAGCTGGTTGTGGTGGGCCTTGGATGGCTCAGGGGAGTGACTGTGGTGTCCCAGGGCTGTGGTGTGGCTGCCCAGAGCTGCTGGTGATGCCTAGGGCTGTGTGGCTGCCCCACCTGAGCACAGCTGTCCCGAGCAGGTACCATCTCTGGGGAGCTGCCTGTTTTCCCTCTCCAAACCACCAGCAGGTGCTGCCAGGTGAGGCAGAGCTGAGGGCTCTGCTCAGGGCTTGGCTGGGCCAGCAGGGTTGGTGATGTGCCTCTCCTGGTGCCTCTCCTGGTGCCTCTCCTGGTGGCTCTCCTGGAGATGCTGCTGGCAGCCCAGGGTCCATGGATGGGGTCCCAGTGGTGCCCCAGGAGCTGCTGGCACCCGGTGGGTGGGGGCACCCTCCCAGCTGCTCCTCCAGGCCAGCCCCTCCTCTTTCTCCTGGCATTGCCCAGAGCTTTCATCTCCTCTCCTTCCCGGCTGGGAGGGTTTCCCTGTGTGTCTGGACTCAACAGAGATTTTCTTGCACCTCCTCCTCTCTCCATCTGCACCCTCCTGAGCTCCTCTCTCCATCCCAAACTGTCAGTGTTGGAAACTCACAGCAGGGTCCCTTCACTGTCCCATTTTCCCATGTCCCCAGGCTCACTGGGGCAGAGGCTCTGGGCTCGGGGGCTCTGTGGGCAGCTCAGTCCCTGCTGTCCCCTTCTCCCTGCCCTGAGCACAGCCCCAGCAGCCCTGGTGCATCCCGTGGTGCTGCTGATGCCCAGGAGCATCCCAACCCCATAACAATGCTGGATTTTGAGCCTAAAACCTCCTTCCCTCCAGGAATTATCCCAGCCCAGAGAGGCAGGGAGGGCTGGGGCTGCCATGGGGTGTGTGGGGTGGGAATCTGGTGTTTGGCTTTGATCCCTGCAGGGTACAAAGGAGGGGGAATGAGGACCTGGGCTGACTCCCTGGGAAGATGAAATAGCCCTGGGTGAGTGGCAGGAGCTGGGTTATTGTTGTAAGAGAATTTATTGCTGGTTCCAGGCTGGCCTGAGTCACTTGGCACACGCCATCCCCACGTGCCTGGGGACACAATTCCCTGGAAGGACAGGTTGGGGCAAAGCTGGAAGGGCCACGTGCTTTTCCCTTGTTTTCCTGGGATGGCCAGTGCCCCTGCACAGGACAGGTCTCAACATGAACCCAGGTCTCCTCTTGGACTCTGTGGTGACACTGAAGCCACAGCTTTGTCCTCTCTGTGCTGAGGGAGAGGGGCTGTGACAGCTTCTCCAAGACTTTGTGCTGCAGAGCAGAAAGTGTGAGCAGCTTGGAGCATCTGCATGGGAACTGCTGAGGGAAGTGAGCCCAGGGAGGGGGTTTGTGCTGGGGACATTGGTTGGGGTGGAGATCCAGCCCAGGTTTGTTGGGGGATGTTGGTTGGGGTGGAGATCCAGCCCAGGTTTGTTCTGGGGACATTGGGAAGGAGATCCAGCCCAGGTTTGTTAGGATGGAGATCCAGCCCAGGTTTGTTGGGGGACATTGATTGGGAAGGAGATCCAGCCCAGGTTTGTTCTGGGGACATTGGGATGGATATCCAGCCCAGGTTTGTTCTGGGGATGTTGGTTGGGGTGGAGATCCAGCCCAGTTTGTTGGGATGGAGATCCAGCCCAGGTTTGTGCTTGGGACATTGATTGGGAAGGAGATCCAGCCCAGGTTTGTTAGGATGGAGATCCAGCCCAGGTTTGTTGGGGGACATTGGTTGGGAAGGAGATCCAGCCCAGGTTTGTTGGGGGACATTGTCTGGGATGGAGATCCAGCCCCACTGCCCTGAGAGGACACAGGAGCTCTTTCAGGGACACTGAGCCTACAGCACAGAAGGGGGAGAGAAATGTCCTTCTGTAGCACAAAATCAAACATCCAGGACAAAATCCAGTCATGCCAATAGAAGAAATTCCTGACTCATGGATGCCAATGCCACAAGCCTGTGTGAAGGGAATGGGAATTAGGTATATCCCTAATTCCTAATTTGAGCCACAACCCAAGTGCCACTGCTGCAGGGACATTCCCAAGGCAGCAATGCTGGGATCAGGGGGTCACCTGGCTGGGGGTGGCCCTGGGGGACGAGAGGGGACATTTCCTGCACTGAAGCCACCCAAGAATGGTGACACAGGAGCTGCTGCCTGTCCTGGGCTCATGCCGAGGCTCAGGGATGTGGGGAAGAGCTGCCTGTGGACATCACTGGTGCTGCAGCCAAAGGGAATTTCCTCTGTGTGGAAACTGGTGCCTTCCAAAACAGGGAGCAGCTTATCTCAGCAGATAACGAGGATTTATCTCTGGGCTAAAAATTAGTGGTTGCTGAGTTGCAAATAGCAGCAGCTCAGCCGTGTTTGTTGTGTGCAAACAGGGCAAAGTCCAGCCAGGTGCTCCTTGCTCATCCATGGCACACAGCTCACCCAGCTGAAGGCAAAGCTCCCAGGGAAGGGATTTATGTGGGAAAATGGCAATTAGCACCAGACAGAGCTGAAAGCTTCAAAATCTGATGTTTTTGAAGAAGGTAAAATGTCCTAAGATCCTGGATTTAATGTGATGGTTCCCTCACATCCTCAGGGATGAGGAGGTTGGGATGAACAAAAAGCACTTGGAGAGGTGGGAAAATGTGTCACCTGTCCCAGGTGATGGCCTTGACCCTGCAGGTGCCCCTCAGGTCAGTGTTGCATCAGCTGTCTGACGAGGCTGGCAGCCAGGGATGGGTGCTGGGGTCACCTGTGAGTCACAAAAGCAAAGGAAGCTCTGAATGTGGCAGCTGCAAATGCAGCTCAAGCTGCTGAGCACCTCTGGCATGAAGATTTATTGGGAGAAGGGAATGAGGAGGGAGAGAAGGGAATGTAGCCATGCAGGTGAGCACCTGGGCTGCAAGGATTCTCATTCCAGAGCTGGCTGAGCCAGGAGCACAAAGCTTTTCTCTTATTTCTACAGAAACACAACTTTGCCTTTTTTTTGCAGGCATGTCCTGTGCCCCAAGACACTCCAGCACTGCCCAGCCTTTACTTTTCCAGGGCACCATCCTGGAGGACAAACCCACCCAAATAAACAGAACTTTCTACTGAGTAAAATCATTCCTTGGACCCCTGATTAGACAAATGTTCTCAGAATAGAAGCAAGGCTGCTTTCCAGCCACAGACTAAACACAGCTCAGCAGTTTGATACTGAAACCACTGACACAAGAATTCCCTGCCTGGAGTAAACAGCTGAGCTGCTGTGACAGTCCCTTCAGGCTTATCAGGAGCAGCCTGAGCTCTAATTTGGGTGCTGAGGTGCCCAGGATCTGTCTGGAGCCCCACCACAGGAGCCCCCAGCTGTCTGCAGGGTGGGGATGGAGGCCAGCCCTGCTCTGGCTTTGTCTGGGGCCTTTGGCATGCCCTGGGTGTGATAAGGGTGCAGAGTCTGTTTGTCCTTCCTGCTGGGGCTGGGCTGGGCTGGGGAGGGGGTGCTCAGCTCACTGTCCTGCCCAGGGTGCCACAGGTGCCCTCCCAGAGCATCCCTGCACTGGGGCTGGCAGAACCAGTGCCACCAACCCCACCAATGCAGGTGGCATCAACGATGTCACCCCCAAACAATGCAAGGGAGCAAATACAGAGAAAGTAAAAGGATTCTGAGGTAAGAATAAAACCAGACTCAGAGGTTTCTGTGCAGGAAACAAACCCAGCTTGGCTGGGCCGGGGCCAGGGCAGGAAATGCAGCGGTGCTGGAGTCCCCTGGGTGCCTCCAGCTCAGTGGGGAAGCATTGTTGTGGCCCTCTCATGGCTCATTTTCTGATTCTTCCCTGCATGAGGTCATTTTTACTCAGCCCATGCAGCTCACACATGTCCTGGAGCTGGGGAGGAAAGCAGAGAATGCTGAGTGCAGCCAGCCCTGAGCCAGGGGAGGATGGAGCAAAGGATGGTGGAAAATGCTTTTATTTGTGGCTGAGCAGGGGTGGGACACAGGGAGGGGACAAGGGGCACCTGCTCCTCAGGGTGACCCCTGCCAGCACCTGCGTCCTCTTTGTGTGGTGAGAATCCCAAAATCAGCAAGGTGAACATACCAAAATCTCCATCTCCCACAGGCAAGGATGAAGCTGATTTTGGGATTCCCACCTTGGGGAAATCTGGGATCCCCCATTTCCCTGCCCCCCTCCCTTGGCAGGGAGGAAGAAGAGCCAAGCAGGAGCAGGAGGGGGCTGTGGATGCAGCGTTTGCACAGGAGCCATTTGCAAGTAATTTCTTGTCCCTTCCTGAACTAATGGGACAATTACTTGGGGCCACACGTGTTTCTCATGGAAAGTTCCACACGGGCCCTGCGTCATCTCCTCGGGGGAGCAGCCCTGCTGGCCCTGACGTGATTTTCTAGACAAAGAAAAGCAGGTGAAACTGCTGCTCCTGGGCCTGGGGACAGCTGGGATGGGTCACAGAGCACCAAACAAAGCTCCCAGGGCAGAAGGGGCTGAAAGCTGATCCCAGGGCCAAACAAGCTCTGGGATGGAGCTGCTGGCCTTGGCATGGAGCTTTTGGATGTTTCCCTCTCACTGTGGGTTCTGTGCCCTCCAGCCAGCTCAGGAGAGGGGGGGGGAAACCAGGGGGAATCTTGGAGAGGCTGCTGAGGTGCAGGGAGGAGAGGGGTGGGATGCAGCAGCATCACAGCTTTGGGAAGGACAGCAGGAAAGGTTCAGAGCAGGGCCAAAGTTGTCAGGGTAGCACCAGGTGACACAATAAGGGACAGCAGCACAGCGTGTGACAGCTCACAGAGCTGGGGACTGTCGCAGACATCTTTTAGGAAAATCATTTCCTTAGGATTTTTTCTCCTGAGAAGCTGAAAGGCCTCAGGAACAAAATGTAAACATTGATTATCTGCTGCTGTGGAATGCAACAGGTGCATCTGGGATTGGTCTCATGGGGTTGTTTGTAATTAATGGCCAATCACAGTCAGCTGGCTTGGACAGAGAGTCTGAGACAGAGCCTTCTATTCTTAGTTTAGCCAGCCTTCTGATGAAATCCTTTCTTCTATTCTTTTAGTATCGTTTTAATATAATATATATCATAAAATAATAAATCAAGCCTTCTGAACCATGGAGTCAGATCCTCATCTCTTCCCTCATCCCAGAACCCCTGAGAACACCATCACAAGGGACAGCAGGACAGCAGGACAGCAGGACAGCAGGACAGGTGCTCTCATGGCACAGCAAGAAACAGCCCCAGAGAAGGAGGGATCCCATTGCTGGAAGGGGACCAGACCTGACCCCAGTCCCAGCTGTGCTGGGGACATTCCTGGCTTGTGGCAGGGTGGGGACAGAGCCCAGGGATGCAGCCCAGAGCTTGGCATGGCCATGGGCAATGTCCCCCAGCACACAGGAGATGCAGGGCAGAGCTGCAGGAGGCCAAAGGCCTCGTGTGAAGACAAATCCTGTGTTTTTCTACAAGGCAAAAATTAAATTCCTTAGCTTGAGGATGGGTGCACTGAGTTAATGCTGGAGCTGAGGGAAGAATCCTTCTCTTTGCCCTCTGAGCACTCACAATCTGTTTGGTTGTGGGGAAAAAATGGGAGCTGAGAGCCAGATTTTGGGCTGTGGGATGTCCCTGTGGAGCTCAGGGTGACATCTCTGCTCTGCTCATCTCCCTGACTGGTCATTCTGATCTCCACATTGCTGTGCTTTCTACAGATCATTCCCAAAATCTCTTTTTTTGGCCTCCCCAGGCCTGAGCAGCAGTGAGAGCTGTGCAGGCTGGGCTGTGGATGGGGATCCTGGATGCCTCCTGCAGCTATTGCCCCACGTATTTTATTTAATTTGTCATTTGTATGCAAACAATCCAGTTAATTAACTGGATGATCTTTCAGGGAGCGCAAGTGTTGCCAGAGGTAGGAAGTCTGATAAGTTGATCCAGCCAATCTTTCCCTTCCTAAAATAAACAATGAGGAAGGAAGTAGGATGGGAGCCCCTGAAAATCACATTTTAAATAGTGTCAGCTTTTATGGCCGAGCCATAAACCCGCAGTTCCTGAAGCCCTGGCACGGCATTAATGAGATGATAATTATGGCCACACTCGTTACTGCAGCTCCATCACAGCCCAGGAATGGCTGTGGCAGGGAGCAGGGTGGGCTCTGCTGTGCCCAGGGGCCAGGGGAGGGATTCCAGGGCAGCTCCCACTGCTCTGCCACAGCCTGGCTGCCCTCAGCACCCAGGGCAAGGCTCTGCCTCCCTCAGACTCCCTTGGAGTCCCCAAACCCCGTGGGGAATCTGCTGGAGTCCCAGCCTGGTGGCTGTTGTTATAGGACATGAAAGAACACAAGCTCACACTGCTGTTTTTAAGGTGAAGAAAAAGGGAAGTTTATTTCTGACTCCAACATTTATAGGTTTCTAAGAGGGGCAGTGGATTGGAGGGTGACAGTGCCACCTCTCCAATGACACTGGACAAACCAACAGTCTGTCAACTTTCTCCTCTTCCAAAATGAAATGCAAAACAATGAGTTATTTAGGGAAAGTGTGTGAGAAAGCTCACTACAAGAATGTCATCATCAAAAGGCTTAGAAAATCTTAAAAAACCAGAGTGACAGGTGGCAGAGTGACCTCCCAAGGGACATTCCCCCCCTGTCCCTGCTCTCCTGCACAGGGAGGAGCCTCGGGAGCAGCTTCAGGGCCAGAGGGGGCTCAGCTTGGTCCTCCTGGTCCATCCTGGTGTCTGAAAAGGCTGCAGGGGCACTGCCCCCTCCCACAGGGATGTTTTAGAGGGATGGAAGTTTGCTGGGAAATGGGTCTGCCCTTGCTGGCTCCTCATCCATGTCTCTGGTTGCTGTTGATAATTGCTGCCCCAGATGTGCAGGGTGTCTCTGCTTCAGCCCACACAGCTGAAGAACGAGTCTGGACTCTTCACTTTTTGGTCTTGAGGTTGTTTATTAATTCTTATCTATAAAATTTTCTTTCTGCCCAGCTGAGATCTGCTCAGCAGGGCAGCCACAGGCACTCTTTGTTGTCCTTTTATACTACAAACTACCTATAACACATTTACACTGAATTCCCAATACCTATCACCTGTGTTAGACAGTGCACTTCTACTCTAAACCAATCCCAAAGTGCCAACATCACTGCAGAAAATTGAGAACAAGAAGAAGAAGGAAGGCCAGACATGCTTAAGTTCCTCCATCTTGTCCCCGTAACCCCCACACCAAAAATCCTAAAATCTACATTTTCACCTTGTGATCATTTTGTTATTACACCATCCAAACATGTGTGACTTTCATGTCCTCATACAAAGCTGGCAACTTGCTCCAAGGGTCACAATCAAATCCCCAGGTGCTCTGGGCTGTGTGCCAGGGTCTCTGAGCCCCCTGACGGGGTCCTTGGCAACTCTGGACACCCGAAGGGATGCACTGAGCTCTGACATGCAGGCACCTTCCATCACCCAGAGCATGCTGGGCTCCAGCTGAGCTGTCAGCAGAGCCCTCTGGGAGCTGCAGGGACACCTCTGTGACACACAGACCCCACCAGGGGTTACTGACTTGCCCCCGTGGAGGAAGAGGAGACCCCTGATATGCCACTTTGTCCCCACAGACCTGGACAAAACTTGATTTCTCCTGGCTCTGGAGAGGCAAAGCCTCCTGAGGAGGGTGGGAAGATGAGTTCCTGCTTGTGTTTGTGGCTGCACAGGTTTGTGGGGTCGGGGGTGGCACCCCCAGCCAGCCTGAGCCCTGTTGGGGTGGGTCAGACACTGGAGGTGTTTTCCAGGCTCTGGTTTTAAAGACCACTGGTGCTTGGGTTTTCTGGTTCCACCCTCTTGTCCTGCTCATCTCTCCTGTTTCTGGGGGTGGCTAGAGCTCCTGCTTGCTGGATAAGGACAGGCTTGGGGAATCCTGCTGTTTTTTTAACCCTGGGGGTCCTGTCTCCCCAGTGCTCCATTCTTGGGTGGGATTTTGAAACCCATTAAATATGTGATTTACTCCATGGCCTTCCATCCTCTCTGTTCTCTGCTGTTTCTCTGGCTGAGGGGGTTTGGATGGGCACCCTCACATGAGGGCTCAGCTGAAGTTGGGCTCAGCTTAAATGGGGCTCAGCTGAAGTTGGGCTCAGCTTAAATGGGGCTCAGCTGAAGCTGGGCTCAGCTGGAACTGGGCTCAGCCTGGGCAGTGGGCAGAGGCACCACCCAACCCTCTGTGCAGTGATGCTGCAGGAGCAGTGAGACCCAGCAGGGAGGTTCCATGGCTTTTCTGCTCCTCTTCCTCCCCCTGGACCTCCCCACCCTGCCCAGCTCACTCCACTGGCCCTGCCCACCCCTCCTGAGCTCTGCTCCTGCACCTGGTATAGAAGAGCTGGTGAATCCAGGACTTCCTGTGAGAGATGGGGGAATTCTCACCCTGGCAGTGCTGCAGAGCCCTCCCAGTGGGGCTTTGCATCTGGGGGACACAGCTGGGCTGGCTGGGGACACTGCTGGGCCACTGCCACAGGCTCTGTGCTCAGAGCATCACAGCCAGGCCTCAGGTGGGACTCAGGAGGAACAACAAACACCTGGGTCTGCTCCCCACAGGGTGACAGGACAAGGGGAATGGCTCCCGACTGAAGGAGCAGGTTTAGGATGTTGTTTAGGAAGGAATTGTTCCCTGTGAGGGTGGGCAGGCCCTGGCACAGGGTGCCCAGAGCAGCTGTGGCTGCCCCTGGATCCCTGGCAGTGCCCAAGGCCAGGCTGGACAGGGCTGGGAGCAGCCTGGGACAGTGGGAGGTGTCCTTGCCCATGGAAAGGACCCTTCCAACCCAAACCACTCTGGATTCCATGATTCCACCCCCAGGCACCACAAACTCAAAGTCTCTGCTGCTGAGCCCCCTCTGTTTGCTCTGCTCTGAGCCCATCCTGCTCCTGTTCCTCACTTTTCCATGGCTGCAGAGTCACCAGGAAATGCCAAACTCCTCCAAGATGAGGAGCCAGGGATGGAAAGCCCCTGGGCTGGAGCAGGGCTGTGTGGAGCCCCACTGGCTGCCCTGGGCTCTCCTGTGGTGCTGTGCTCAGTTATTTCCAGCTGTGGCTTCTGGAAACCTTCAGTGCTTTTGCCTCTTTTAGCCCTGGTGGCTCAGAAACTGCTCCTGGCAGGGCTGGGGCTGCTCCTCATTCTCTGGAAAAACCTTAAAATCCTGCAGAGAGTCAGAGGAACGCCAACTAAGGGAAAAAATAACAACCAGAAAAACAAAACCTGGTCTTTTTCCAATCAGGCTGCAATGCTGTTGTATTTTTCTTAAAGAAAAACACATCTCCTTTTTTTCCTGGATCCAGCTGGCCCCTGCACTCTCCATTGTGCCAAGCTCCCAAAATAACTGCAGCTGTCAATGGAAATAAAGCTCTGGGAGAATCTCCCATGGCTGTCTCACCCTCCTGAGCTCCTGGCGTGCCCCACACTCTGCTGGTGACAAATCTCTGCTGTGGCAGCTCCTGGGTGTCCCAGTCCCAGGGCTGTGTGAGCAGCCCCCAGAGGTGGCACAAACCAAGGGCAGCACGAGGTTGGCAGCTCTGGGTTGTTGGTGGATCCCTGCAGGTTTAACCCTTTGTCTCTGGGGTTGGCAGTGCCCCACTCGTGGCCAGAGCAGGGTTTGGGGTGTTCTGGGCTCCATCCCAGCACATCCACCCTTGGTCCAGCCAGTGATTCCCACATGAATTGTTTTGGACTTGGGAGTGTTGAAGATCTGCATGTTCCAGGTCAGGAAAAGGAACAGGCACAGCGCTCGCTCCTCTGGGTGAAATCCCTCAAATTGTTTGGCTTTTTTTTTTTTTTTTTTAATTCCTGTACACAAATGTTTTCCTGGCCTCCTGCTGCTCCCCTCAGAGGGGCCTGGGGGCTCTCCTTGGGGGTGGCTGCTCTCCCACGGGCACAGGTGTGTTCACAGGGCCCACAGAGGCTCCTTTTCCCATAAACTACAGAAATGCCCTGGAAAAGGAGGGTCAGGCCCAGCCTCTGGCCAGGATGGCCTGAACTGGAGCCTCAGGGCTTCAGTGATGGTTTCCTGTGGAAGGACTGAGCTCTGCTGGGGCTTTTGGAACCAGAGCTGGCTCTGTGAGCAGGGCTGGGAGCTGGAGCTCAGGCTGGCATCATCCAAGGGTGACGGTGCTGTGGTTTCACCCCATTGTTCCCTCCTGCCCTCCCAGCTTTCCCCATCCTCTGCTGGGCACACCCCATTTCTGCAGCCCAGGATCTCTCCTGCTCCATGGGGCAGCACCAGGGGCTGTGGGAAGAGCAGGGATGGGGCAGCAGGTGGAGGGTGAAGGGCTGGGCTGGGGAGTGCCTCCACTCTGACCCAGGTGATGATGAGGCTCCTCTGGATACCATGGAGGCGACTCCACCCTGAACGTCACAGCCCTTCCTGTGCCCTGACCTCCTCACAGCCCTTCCTGTGCCCTGGCCTTGTCACAACCCCTCCTGTCCCTGATAGCCAGCCCTGCAGAGGGCTCCTCCAAAGCTGCAACAGCCAGGTCAGGAGGAGCTGGAGCTGTTATCAGCCAGGGCTGGGAGTGCCAGCCTGGCCAGGCCCTGCTGGGCCGCCGTGGGATGAGTCACAAGGGTCACAGCTGAGTAATAAAATGGCTGGATCTCACCATGAGGAGACAGATGTGATGTGGATGTACAGTGATATGTCCCCCAAAGTCCTTTTTCTTTTCCCTTATAACAGCCTCAGGGCATTCAGAGAGGGCTGGTTTGTTACCAGGAGAGGTGGCACAACAACACCTGACCTCCAACCAGGATGTGGGAAGGGAATCTCCACCAAGGGATGGCAGAGAAGGAGTTTGTGGGAAATGGATTTGTACAAAATGCCATGGAATAGGACAGACATTGTTGAGAGAGCAATGGAACTAGAAACAAGTTTCACAGGATGGCCTTGAAAAAAATACTGGATACTTTGGAGAAATAGAACTGTGAAAGATGCATTGTAGTGGGACCCAGGAGGGGTAATTTTAGATAATTGACTTTAAGGCATTTACAGCATGGTGTGGCAAAGCTGATAGACCAAGAAACACTTAGAGTGTATTGTAATTAGGAAATAGTTAACTTCTGATTGTGATGGTGTGAATTATAACATCTGTATTGTCTCACCCTTCACATGAGACTGAAAAGGCCTCTCAGTTGCCCCATCTCTGGGTCAGAAAAGGGCTTAATCCAACAGAGTTGACTGACAAAACCTTGGGAGGGGCTGAGGGTATAAAAGGCAGAGCATTCATCTTGTAGAGGAGCATGTGCCTGGTAGTCATGGGGGCTCCCAGCACTGCAATTTTTCCTTATTCAGTCCTTTTGTTGTATTTTTTTTTTTTTTTTTTTTTTTTTTTTTTTGTTAAGGTTTAATAAACCTTTGACACTTTAGAAGTGAGCAGTCATTACTCACACAAGGGTCACGGGGTGATTCAGTGCCCAGCCTGTGCCACATGGGCAGGGCTGGCACAGGGCACACGAGTGTCCCTTGTCCTGCAGGTGCTCAGCAAACCATGGCCAGAGCAGCATGGTGGGCACTGGCAGCTCCCAGTGAGCCCAAGGCCAGCTCCTGACCACCCTTGGATTGGGGGCTGATTCTCCTTAAAACAATGGGCTGTAAACTGGGGAGGAGCCTGGCAGAGGGGGAGTGCAGGGGCTGAGGCCAAGGCCAGGGTTGTGTGTGATTCCAGCTCCTGGACCTGCAGGGAAGGACACAGGACAGAGCGTCCTGGTGGGCCCAGCCTGAACCTGAGGGGTTCTGGTGCCACAGCACAGGGTGGGGTTTGGCAGAGCAGGCCCTGGGCTGATGGAGGAGGTGGAGAAAAGGGGCTGGGGCTGAAACCACCGAGGCAGCCCTGTGGGTGCAGCAGGGGTGGGAGAATCCTGGTCCCTGCTCCAAGGACTTCCAGCCCCTCGTGGGCAGCTCCACGGGAAGGGCTGTGTAGTGTGCTGGCCCAGCTGATGGCAGGGGATGTCCCCTGTGTCCCCTCCATGGCCCTGTGCTCTGGGAGGAGCTGCTGGAAGGGGCCACTCCACACAGGAATGAGTCCCAAACAGGAATGAGTCCCAAACAGGAATGAGTCCCAAACAGGGGTGACAGCCCTGGAGCCCTGGTGGGGCTGGGGGCAACCCTGGGGCTGCAGGAGACCCCTCGTGTGGGACTGCACTGATCTGATGGGTCTGGGAATCAGCTGCTCTGGGGGGATCCCAGAGGTCTCTCCAGACACATTCCCTGGGACTGCAGCAGGACATGGCAGAGCTGGCTCTGCAGCTCCAGAGCAATTCCCAATGAGCCCAGTGCCCCCAGTGGGAGCAGAGCCCACCTCTGGTCACCCCCTGCTCCTGCCACCCCTCTGCTCTCTCCTCCACCTTCCTCTTGCTGCTGGGATGCTGCTGCCTCTGTCCTCTCCCCTGTCCCTGCTGCACTGCATGGATTTGTCCCAGGGCTGTTCCCACTGCCTGGTCCCTGCTCAGTTTCTTGGCATTTTTTCCCTGTAAATCTGAGCCAGGCTGGTGCTTCCAGGGGGTTTCTGCAGGGTGGAGATTTCATCACTTTGTTGTCTCCTGTTGTGCTGCTGGCAAGGCTGGAGGCCTTTGGAGGTGAGTTTGTGTTTGGGTGTTACCGGAGCAACCCTGGCAGGCTGAGAGCCTTTGCCTGCCTGCAGCACATCTGTCCAGCAGCTGTTTCCAGGCTGTACCTGTGGGCTTGGGGCCTGCCAGGGGGGCTCTGCTCTGCTGGGACCCTTCAGGGGATGGAACCTGTTGGAGAGCCAACAATTGGCCCTTGGATGTGATCCCTGTGTGCCCCAAGGATTGCAGCAGGCTCTGGAAAGAGGATTTACAGTAAAGGCTGAACTCAGTGTAACCACCCAGGTACAGGAGGGGGAGTGGGACAGGGTTGGATGTCTGAAGGGTGTAGGGGGTAAATCCCAGGGGAAAGGGGCTCAGCCTGGAGCAAAGGAGGCTCAGGGGGGCCCTTGTGGCTCTGCACAGCTCCTGACAGGAGGGGACAGCCGGGGGGGTCAGGGAACAGGGACAGGAGGAGAGAGAAAGGCTCAGGGTGGGCCAGGGCAGGCTCAGGGTGGGCACAGCAGGAATTTCCCCATGGAAAGAGGCTCAGGCCTTGGCACTGCCCAGGGGGGTTGACTTGGCACTCAGTGCCCTGTGCTGGGGACAATGTGAGGGTTGGGCACAGCTGGGGCTCCGTGGCTAGGAAGGATTTTCCAACCCAAACAATTCTGGGGTTCTGTGTGCCCCAGTTCAGACACTGCCAGAACATAAAGGACCTGCTGTCCACTCAGTGCCCCTCACCAGGCTCTTGGGTTTCCTTTGCAATCTTTTGGGCTCTTGAAGCTCCCTCTGCAGCACTTTCCAAAAGGAATAACCTCCAGCTCTGCAGGCAGGCTCAGTCAGGCTTGGGCCAGAGGACAAAGCTCCCCAGCATCCTGTGATGCTCACCCAGCTCAGGCAGGAGAGAGGGCTGGAAATAGCCCTGGAGTTTGGGTGTCTTTGTGGCTGGGACCTTGTGGGAAAATTCCCTGTGGTCGCCTGACTGCCAGCAGTGTCCCAAGGCTGTTTGCAAGCAGCAAATGCCTGTGTGAAATGCAGGGAGCAAATGCAGGCTGGCCTGTGTCTGCAGGGCAGGAGCAGCCCCCAGCAGCACAGGAGGGATGGAGAACACTTGTCCCCAGCTGCTGGGGCTGTGGGATGGGGCTGGCCCTGCTCCTGCACCAGGCAGGGCTGGCTGTGCCCCTAGGGTGCCCCTGGGAGGTACAGGTAACTACAGGTACCCCTGTACCCCATGGCATTGCCCAAAGAGGGACAGGGACCCCTGTGCCCCATGGCATTGCCCTGGCAGGGACAGGGACCCCTGTGCCCCATGGCATTGCCCTGGCAGGGACAGGGACCCTTGTACCCCATGGCATTGCCCTGGCAGGGACAGGGACCCCTGTGCCCCATGGCATTGCCCAAAGAGGGACAGAGACCCCTGTACCCCATGGCATTGCCCAAAGAGGGACAGGTACCCCTGTACCCCATGGCATTGCCCAAAGAGGCACAGGGACGGCTGTGCCCCATGGCATTGCCCTGGCAGGGACAGGGACCCTTGTGCCCCATGGCATTGCCCAAAGAGGGACAGGGACGGCTGTGCCCCCATGGTGCCCCTGGGAAGGACAGGGACCCCTGTGCCCCATGGCATTGCCCTGAGAGGGACAGGGACCCCTGTGCCCCCATGGTGCCCCTGGGAAGGACAGGGACCGCTGTGCCCCATGGCATTGCCCAAAGAGGGACAGAGACCCCTGTGCCCCATGGGATTGCCCAAAGAGGGACAGGGACCGCTGTGCCCCATGGCATTGCCCAGGGAGGGACAGAGACCCCTGTGCTCCATGGCATTGCTCTGGCAGGGACAGGGACCCCTGTGCCCCATGGCATTGCCCTGGCAGGGATAGGGACCCCTGTGCCCCATGGCATTGCCCTGGCAGGGACAGGGACCCCTGTGCCCCATGGCATTGCCCTGGCAGGGATAGGGACCCTTGTGCCCCATGGGATTGCCCAAAGAGGGACAGGGACCGCTGTGCCCCATGGCATTGCCCTGGCAGGGACAGGGACCCCTGTGCCCCATGGCATTGCCCTGGCAGGGACAGGGACCCCTGTGCCCCCATGGTGCCCCTGGGAAGGACAGGGACCCTTGTGCCCCCATGGCATTGCCCTGGCAGGGACAGGGACCCCTGTACCCCATGGCATTGCCCAAAGAGGGACAGGTACCCCTGTGCCCCATGGCATTGCCCAAAGAGGGACAGGGACCACTGTGCCCCATGGCATTGCCCAAAGAGGGACAGGGACCCCTGTGCCCCCATGGTGCCCCTGGGAAGGACAGGGACCCCTGTGCCCCATGGCATTGCCCTGGCAGGGACAGGGACCCCTGTGTCCCATGGCACTGCCCTGGGCTGGCTCTCCCTGAGGGCAGGAGCAGGAGGGATCCATCCTGCCTGCCCTGCCCCACCTCGCTGGGATTGCTCCAGGGAGATGGAGCTTGGCCAGGTTGGTTCCCTGGGATAAGGAGACCAATTGGAAATGCAACATTTTGGTGGCAAACTGGTCTTTGGCCATGTCAGCGTGCCCTGGACTGGAAATGGGATTGCTGTGAGGGGGGAGGGTGTCCCTTGCTCCCCTCAGGTGAGACCCCACCTGCAGAGCTGCCTCCAGTTTGGGGGACCCAAAGAGCAGCAGGACCTGGAGCTGCTGGGCCAGAGGAGACACCTGAGATGCTCCAAGGGCTGGAGCCAGGCTGGGAGAGCTGGGGGTGCTCACCTGGAGAGGAGAAGCTCCAGGGAGAGCTCAGAGCCCCTGCCAGGGCCTGAAGGTGCTCCAGGAGAGCTGCAGAGGGACTGGGGACAGGGGATGGAGGGACAGGACACAGGGAATGGCTCCCACTGCCAGAGGGCAGGGCTGGGTGGGATATTGGGAATTGGGAATTGTTCCCTGGCAGGGTGGGCAGGCCCTGGCACAGGTGCCCAGAGCAGCTGTGGCTGCCCCTGGATCCCTGGCAGTGCCCAAGGCCAGGCTGGGCAGGGCTGGGAGCAGCCTGGGACAGTGGGAGGTGTCCCAGGGTGGGATGGGATGGGCTTTAAGATCCCTTCCAACCCAAACCACTCTGGGATCTGGGATTCTATCAAATGGATTTCCTGGGGGTCCTGGGGAGGAATGGACACATTCAGGAGCGTTGTTCACAGTCACTTTCAGAGGATGATCCCTCAGATTTCTTTCACCTTCCTTCCCAAGGTGCAAATTTTTAATAATTGTATTTCAAAGAGCTGCTTGTGTTTGTTGTGAAGCTGTATTTGAACCAGAGCAGAACAACTGCAAAGGAACAATGAGACATTTGGAACATCACAAACTCAGAGGATGGAAAAAAAAATTACCCTCAATTTCTTTGGGCTCCATCCCAGCTCCAGGACAATTAATTCTGTGTGTCCCTCGAACACACTGGATGTTCCCTTTACTGCAGCAACTGCAGAAGATAAGAGCCATGACCTGGCACCAACTCTGGGTGCTGAGGAATTTCTAAGCTCATTTTCTGATAAGAGCCTTCCCAGGGTGGTTGGAAACAGTTTGTTTTCATGGGTACTGTGCAAGGTCAAGTTGTTCAGCCAGGGCCACCCCCCAATAATGCAGAGCAGACTGAAATTAGGGTGGGAAATTAGGGAAACTGTGGCACTGCAGACCCTGCAGCTCACAACAGTTCAGGCACAAGGCAGGTCCAGGAAAAGCAGAGGGAAGGAAGGGAATTCAAAGTGTAAAACTGCAGAATGAAACATTCACACTGTCCTTCTGCAAGGGGAAGGGGTTTCTGCTCCAGGGGTTGGGGTCACCCAACCTGCCCAGCAAAGGCTGCCTGGCTGTGTTTGAATTAGAGCAACATTTGCTGCCTTTGGGCTGGATGAGAGCCTGGAAACTGCACCCTAACACCTTCTCCCCACTGCATTTTGTGGACAAATCCAATCTTTGCATGTCCAGGAGGGGAACAATCCTGCTTCCCTGAGCAGGGGAGGAATGGGGAGCTGCTGGTTCCCCACCAGGTGCTGCAGGTCCATAACTCTATTCCATAACTCCATTCCCAGCTCCAGCCCCACGGGTGCTGGCTCAGTCCAGGACTCAGTCCCTTGTCCCCCACAGCAGCACCCTCAGGGTGCCCTGCCTGTCCCAGCTGAGCCCTCCCTGCCCTCCCAGCTCATCCCATGGAGCTGACAGCTCCTGCTGGGCAGGGCACTGACCCCATGGCTGGGCACTCGTGCCAGGGCTGGGGGTCTGTGAGGAGCAGAAGGGAGAAGGCAGAAGGCAGCAGGGTGCACCAGGGCCCTGCATCACCCACGGGGCTGTGGTACCACTGAAAGGGGCTGGAAAAACACCACTGTGTTGGGGAAGATGAAACAGGAAAGCCTTATAAATATGATTGCCTGGCAAAAGATTTTGAGAATATGAAAACTATAAGTGAGATTGAAATGAAAGCAAGCTTTGAGATCCCTCAGTTACTGAACAACTGGAAAACAATGGTGTGGCCAGCTGAAGGTGATCCCCTTTTGATGGAACAACACCCTCTGCTTGCAGACAGGCCCAAGGCTCAGAGCAGACCCTACAGCTTGGCAGAAGAGGCCCAAAGAGGAGTTTTTAGGGTTTAAAATGTAACACAGTATGGTGATGTAATGATTCTTATAGGCTGTATGGAAATGCTATAGGATTTGTATCTTGTATTAGATTGGTTAGTGAGAATGAGAATATTTAACACAGAAGAAGATTTATGGTATTGTAACGGGAACTTCACCCTCTTACCCCTTTTACTCTCTTATGCTTTTGCTCTCTCACCCTCTCATCCTCTCTCCCCCTCTCTTCTCTCAGTCCTGCTCTGAGCTGTGTTTGGCAGCTCCCAGCAGGGCCCTGCACCCAGGCCTTGTGCAATGAATCCCAAATTCCAGACCTGGCTCCAGAGATCTTTGGTGTCTGTCTGTCCTGACCGTCCTACCCCCTGACGCTCCTACAAGATTTGCTCTCACAATTAAAAGATATCTCTTGTGTGAATATTAAGAGAAGCTTTAGTGGTGTACAGTTATGTTATTGTAGTTCAGGTGTCCTCTGTTCTCCCCACAGTTCCCTTTCCCCCTGTATTGTTGCCATCAGACAGCCTGGGCTGTCCAGGACAGGTACAAAGAAGCTGCACAGGTGTCCCTTACCTGGGGCAGGTGGGAATGGAAAAGCTTGGGGTGCTCAGGGGGTGAGGCATGGCAACACCTGACCTCCAATCCAGTTACAAAGCAGTTTCCACTGATAAATGGCAAAGAAGAGCTGACTGACAGACTTTGGGAAGGACCAGGGCTGGCTGATGCAAGCCTAGGGGTATAAAAGCCTGAGCATCCATCTTGAAGATGAACTGGCCTCATGGTGTGCACAAGGGGCAGCTCCCAGTGCTGCAGCTTTTTCCTTGTGTAGTCCTTTGTTATGTTTTTGTTAAGGTTTAATAAACCTCTTTAAATTTTCAAAGTGAGCAGTTGTCTCTCACCACTGGCTGAGAAGTGCCCACCAGCTGGGCCCAGTGCAGGATCCCCCCAGTCCCAGCTCCCATCCAGCTGGAATGGGAGCTTTTTCCAGAGCAGTGGCCATTTGCTGGGAATTCATGCAGACGAGGACAGGGGGTCACCCCACGTCCCAAGGCCTTGTTCAAGGGGCACAAAGGAGAACAGATGTGCCTTGGCCTGTGGACAAACAGCCCCCAGAGGCTGCCCAGCCTGGGGTCACCCTGCTGGGGCTGGCTGGGGCTGCTGTGAGGAGAAGAGGCAGCAGAACACCTGGGAGCCCAGGAGCAGCACTGCAAGGGGCTTTGGCACTGCCAGGGCTCTCTGCTGCACACACACAGGCTGCTTGTGTGGAGCAAACCCTGGAGCACAGAGGTGTCATTGACTTCACAGGGCCTGGGCACCTCCTTGAAGGAGGCACTTGTGTGCTTGAGGCTCTGGAGCAGGGTGAGTTTGCTGGATGGGCTGGGGTGGAACTGCAGGACACTGAAATGCTTCAGGGCTGAGATCACTCTTGGCCCCGTGGAACGACTGCAGAAGATTTATTGACGTTTATCTCCATTGCTGCAGAAAAATGAGTGGTGTGTTTGAGCCAGAAAGGCAAAATCAGGCTCTTGGAAAAGCAGCAGGGAGAGTTTCCAGTTTCCAAAGCTGCTGGGTGTTTCAGGGAAGGTTCTCCCACCCCAAGCCTTGAGGTGTTCCTGCAGTAAAAGCCCAGCTGGGAGGGAGCAGGAGCATGGAGCTGTGTCTGGAGTCAGGGATGGCCACAGGGGCTCTGATGTGCTGCTCCCATGAGGAAAGGACACCTTCCCTGCCAGAGTAGACCACAGAAGCCTGGGAAGATGGGGGGGATCGCTCTTCTTGGCCCAGATTGCTCTGAAGAGTTCACGTCTTGCCCTTCTGGGGAGTGCACCTGGGCAGAGCATCACCAGCACTGTGTCCTGGGCAAGCTCTGCCCTCCAGGGCTCAGAGCAGCCCAGGGGCTTTTGGCCTTACATTAAATCAGTTAAATAATGTCAGGGAACAGCTGGGAAAATGGGGAGGGGGGTTCACAGGGAGCTGATGGGAGGTCACTGCTGTGTGCAGCGTTTGTAGGATCTCCCTGGGCTTGGACAGGGGGTGAAGGGCACCTCTGGACCTGCTTGGATCTGCTGCTCACCTGGCTCCTGCTGTCCCTGCTGCCAGGATGGAGCAGGGCTGGAGCACAGCTCCTCCCCACCACTGGTGCCAGCAGGGTGAGGGCTGGGGGTGGGGTTGGGCTGCTGCTCAGGAAACGCTGGACCCCGTGCCAAGAGACTCTCTGGGAAGCAAAAAGATTCCCTGGGCTGGGTGGGTGGAAGAGGTGGCACAAGGAAGGCTCTGTGTGTGCATCCTCCAGTGCCCACCCTCCGTCCCAGCAGCAGGAAGAGCCTCTGGGCTGGCTGGAAGACACAAACATTTCTGCTGAGGGCTCTGGGAGAGCCAAGCAGAGCCGTGGTGGGTGCAGCCTGCTTGGCTGGGTGTCCCAGCTGTGGGGCTCAGACCCCTTGGGCTGTGCTGCCCATCTGCAGGGAGCCCTGAGCATCCCCAAGAGCAGAGAGCAGGAAATGCTGGGCTCAGGGCACACCCTGTGCTGACCCCAGCCCCTCTGGAGGCTCCCTGCCGATGGATTTCTGCCCTCTGCTCCCTTCCCTCAGCAGTTCTCCCAAAGGAAATCTCCAGGGAGCACCTCAGGGGGGCTGAGCTGGGCTGTGCGTCCCCCAGAGCCAAGGGATGGCCAGCCCATTGGGAAAAACACTTGTGAAAATGTAAAAAGATAATAAAGGACAATAGGAGACAAGGAGCATAGAGCAAAGGTTATTATGGCTGGGTGCATCTTGGCATTCAGCTAAGACTACACTGGCATTTTCGGGGATTCTCTTGAAATGTTTTTTTAATTACATCAGCCCTTTGCGTATTTTTAGACTTTTATATGTATCTATAAACTAGTTTACATATTCCAGGAACTATTTTACATGGTTCTTCTTTGGATCTGCTTTTTTAGACTACGTGTGTTTCCTGGCTATGGTTTTGGTTCTTTTTTTTTTTTTTTAATACTTCTAGTTTGGCTTTGGTTTAAATTTTCTTCAGACAGTGAGTGCTGATAGTTGGCATATCTATAGTAGGGGTCTTCATTGGATGTTATCTCATCTAAGTAGGTATTTTAATACAAGTATAGCTATTTCACTACTATGTCTAAGCTTAATTAACAACAGAAATAAAAACTGTATCTTCATAACATAGTGTCCTGGGTTGACAAGGAAGTGAGTTTTAGTTACTTTAACATCACACATATAAAATCTATTTAAATATTTGCCAAAAGCCAATATTATATATCTATAACAGCATACCTGGCTGTTATAGATAGATGTATATATATGATATATATAGATGGCTGTGCCATCCTGGCACCCTCTGCAAACATCTGGAGCCGTCTCGGTGTCTGAGGGCTCTGCTCCTGCCCTGGCAGCCCTGCTGGAGTCCCCTGCTCCTCTCTCCAGGGTATTTTTAGCAGGAGCTGCATCTGCTCGGGCTGTGGCTGTGCCCGCCGCTCCTCCGGAGCCGATAAGGGAGCAGCTAGCAAACAATGGCAGCCTCAGTTATTTTTGGCTCTGAGGAACTCCTCACCAGCAGCATGACTTTTTAATAAACAAAATCCCCTTCATGGAGGGCTCGGGGGAACAATGGCCCCATTGATCCCCCGCACTGCCGAGGCTGCAGCAGAGGAGTCACTGAGGGCCGGGCTGGGGCGGCCAAGGGGCTGCACAACAACGGGGCTGTTCTGGGAAGGGCAGGAAAGGCTCCAGGGACAGGAGGCTGAGCTTCCTCTGTGTCCCTGGGTCTGCTCCTTCCACTGCTGCAGCCTCCCTGGCAGCTGGGAGAGCACAGAGCCTGGGATGGGAGCCCACCCAACCTGGGGATTTGGCACTGAGGGTTGGGGGATGTCCCCAGATGGGATCTGGGGGGTTTGGACCCAGATGGATCTGGGGAGGTTTGGGCCCAGATGGGATTTGGGAAGGTTTGGCCCTGGATGGGATCTGGGGAGGTTTGGGCCCAGATGGATTTGGAGAGGTTTGGGCCCAGATGGATTTTGGAAGGCTTGAGCTCAGATGGGATCTGGGGAGGTTTGGGCTCAGATGGATTTGGGGAGGTTTGGGCCCAGATGTGATCTAGGGAGGTTTGGCCCCAGAGGAAATGTGAGGACATTTGTGTCCATACGGGATCTGGGAAGGTTTGGGCCCAGATGAGATTTGGGGAGGTTTAGGCCCAGATGGATTTGGGGAGGTTTGGGCCCAGATGGATCTGGGGAGGTTTGGGCCCAGGGTGGACCAGGAGAGGTTTGGGCCCAGATGGGATCTGGAGAGGTTCAGGCCCAGATGGATCTGGGGAGGTTTGGGCCCAAATGGGATTTGGGAAGGTTTGGGCTCAGATGGATTTGGGGGAATTTGGGCCCAAATGGGATCTGGGGAGGTTTGAGCTCTGCAGGAAGAGGAGCCAGAGGAGGCTGGGTGGCTGCTGTGGGTGGCACAGGGACAAATGCCCAGGAAAGGGCTGATGGAGGCCGGGACCTCCTACCTCACTGTCCTCCTGTCCCACTGTCCCTCCTGCCCCACTGCCCATCTGTCCCACTGTCCCTCCTGTCCCACTGCCCATCTGCCCCACTGTCCCTCCAGCCCCACTGCTCCCACTGTGCCTGCTCTGCTCCCACATTTCCTTACCCTGAGCTGGGAGGGATCCCCAGCGATCATCAGGTCCAACTCTTGAGGGATCAAAGCCCCAGCTTGGTGCCATCAGCAGTGTCCTGAGCACTGAAGAGGATTTTGGGACACTTCTGTTGAAGCAGAATGGGCTTTGGGAATGAGAGAGCAGCTGTGCTCAGGGCAGGTAACATCTCAGTGTCTGTGCTGGCTTGCCTGGCTTATCTGGAGATTTTGGGAGAGCTGTGGGTTCCTTCCCTGGGCCTCCCAAGGGAGGTTTGCTCACTGGGAACGGCTCAGGAAGCAACACAAGATGAAGACATCTGATAAAAGGGCTTAGTGGTGAGGAACATCAGTTCTGGGGGCTTGTTAGAGTCCTCTGGAGATGTCCTTTTTGTCAGCCCTGGGTCTGCCATCAAGATGTGAGGATTTGGCTCGTTGCCCTAGGAGAGGGGTCTCTGCTCCCAGCATCAAGCTCAGATCTCTGCTGAGTTGCTCAGCTCTTCCCCGTGCACTTGGCCAATGTTAAAAGGGGAATAAAGTCTCCTCTGGAGAGACATGGGCTTATTTATAAACATTATCAAATGTTCTGAGCTGGGCAGATGAAAGGGGCTGGTAAAGTGCAAACCAAAGTCTTCTCATCAATCCTTAACTGTGTGATAACAGCTCAATTTACCCTGCTACAGGAGCTTCCCAGCTCCTTTTGATTGCTCTGACAGCTGATTGCTGCAGTTGGAGGGATGCTCAAATGTCTGTAGCACTGAGCACTTTCTGCAGCACCCAGCCTCCTCCTCAGCTCTGTTCCTGGGTGTTTCCTGGGAAAGAATGCACCTTGGAACAAGCAAGGCAGCCAGACAGGATGATAAAATCAGGTTTTTCATTTATTTACATGCCAGAAATGTGGTTTTTTGGGCTGCAGAGGATCATGGTCAAGTTGTCTGATTTATCATGGGCTTGGCATCCACCTGGAGGAAAAGGCAGACCCCAGACTCACTGGTGAGACTCAAGGCCAGCTCTCGGGGCATTCCCCATTGGTGCCATCCAACTTCTCCAGGCTTTTCCCATGTTCTGGTGGAGCTGCCCCTGCCAGGAGCTGTTTGGGTCTGTGACTGTTCTTCTACACAATGTCTGTGTGGAAACTCCAGGGAAAGCTGGGCTGGAGGAACAGGACAGAGCACCAGGGATTCAGGCAGGGCCTGACTTGTTATCTGCTGGCATCTGCTCAGCGCTGAGCTCCTCTGGGAGCCTCAGATGTGGTCAGGGCTCTGAGGAGGTGGGGAGAGCTGGCAGGCAGACGAGCACGGCTAGGGCTCTGAGGATGTGATTCCCAATCAAGTGATGCCCCACAAGCATCCTCAGATGGGGATCATCCTTTGATGGGGCAGACAAAGAGCTGCTGTCCCTGGGCTCTGCTGGATCTGCAGGTCCCAGCAGCACCACACTCTGCCTCCAGCCCAACCCAAACCCACCCTCCAGTGCAACCACAGGAATGACCCTGCTGGGCCAGAGCTGCCAGGCTGGCTCCAGAGGGAGGTGAAGTTCTTGTTTTCCTCCCAAAGGGACCATGACTGTCAGGAAAATGGCTGGAGGAGTGAGGGGGCTGAGCCCAAGGGATGAGACCTCAGCCCCTGTGGCCACCCAGCCCTGGGAGAGGAGCTGGTTCCCATCAGAGAGCTGGGGTGGGGACTCAGGTGCTCCAATGCTATTCCAGGACCCTTTTTTCCTCAGTCCTGGCTCCAGGGTCCCCTGTCCAGAGCATCTCAGGGGGCTGTGTGGGAGTGGGGAGAGCCTGATCTGTCCCTCTCTCTGCAGATTCTGTCCCTCTCTCTGCCGCTCAGATTTTGACTCTCTGAGCCCTTGCCTGGAGGTTCCTGTGTCAGCCCTGGTGTCATCCTGCCCAGAGCCCCCTCCTGGCTGCTGCAGGGTGACCCACAGCCCTGAGGACAAGGACACAGTGCATTTCCTGTGCTGCCTTCAGTGGGGATGTGGGTGCTGGAGGTGCCCTTGTGGCAGTCTGTCTCACCCTGAGATGTTTCTGTTCCGTCTCTCTCAGCTCCTGCTGTCTTGGCTGACCTTCATCCCCAGCTGAGGAGGAAGCTGTGCAGAGAAATGCCAAATACCAGGTGGGAAATAGGAGCAGGATAGGAAAATTACCACTGCTGAGTCCTTGGGGGAGCAGAGTAACAAATCCTTCCAGGGAGAGCCTGGCACAAGGCCACCTCTGAAGACAGGAAAATGCTCTGCACTTCCATGGCCAGGGAGAGGGCTGGGGGATGACATGGACACCAAACATCTGCAGGGAGGGCTGACAGCTTGGGCATCACTCCCCATGTGCAGGGAACACCCAGACCTGACAGGATCTTGCCTGGGATCCAAAGGACCCACCAGCTGCCCCTCCTGCAGCTTCCAGGCTTGAGCAGTCCAGTGGCCTGGGCTGGTGGCCCCAGTGCTGGGCCTTAGCACAGGGCTAAGGCACAGAAACATTGGACCCTATCTTGGTTTGGAAAGCCAGGAGTCTGCTAAGGAAGGCAGGAGCCTCCCCTGAAATGGAGAATGTAAACCCTCCCCACCCATCTGAATCGCTATAAATTTTAAATTAAGGGGCTCTCAGGCAAAAATATGGGAGCAGGAAATAACAGTTCCTTAACAGGGAAGGAAAAAAACCAGATGAAATAAACAATGCAGTGCACTGAACAACACTGACAGAGTCAGAACCCAACCTGACACCCTGTGGGTCAGGGTGTTGGTGGCAGTGCCATTGGAATTGTGGCTCAGCCCTCCTGCAGTGTCAGGGGTGGTTCTGTTGGAGCAGGGATCCTGTAGAGAAGGATGTATTCTTCCTCTGAAGATCCAGTGGAAGGAGAGGCAGCTGCTGTTCCTCTGGGGAATCCAGTGCAGAAAGCCGTGCTGGTGTCTCAAACCCTCTGGATTATATCTGGGTAGCAATGCTTGGCTCCTCCCTCTGGGCAGAGCATCTCACCATGGGATGTTACAGTTCTTATCAGCCATGCAGTGACATTCAATAGCTGTTATCAGCAGATGACTCCTCCTGAGGGAGGTGTGAATGTGGTCACTCAAAGAGAGAGATAAAACTAACTGCCCACTGACAAAGGTAATCTGCCATACAGACGGGAATGGAAAACATCTTGCATTGCAATTTGGAACAAACACCCCCTGCGTGGTCCTACCCAACTTTATCCTTCTGGCCAGGTCTGCAGGAGCTCTAAATGGGTCCTGGCTGCTTCAGCTGCCCTGAGGAGTCTGGAACAGCAATGGAGCCATGGCCAAGCACCTGGCTTCCACCCCAGGCTGCTGCTCCAGGTGTTCTCCAGGTAAAGAGGCTGTGGTTTGATACAGGGAAAGCTGGAGAGGTTCTAATCCAGGTGGGTCAGTACAGCAACATTGCCTGGTCCCTCTGGTTCACACAGGAGAGCAAGGGAATAATTGGGAAAAAAACTTAACAAGAAAGGAGGGGAAATTTTTCACTGAGCAGAGGCACAGCCTGAGGAGTTCACACAGAGGGGGATGGTGTTGGGTGCATGTCACAGACATCTTTTATGAAAAATCCTTTCCTTAGGATTTTTCCTCCTGAGAAGCTGCAAGGCCTCAGGAACAAAATGCAAACAATGATTATCTGCTGCTGTGGAATGCAACAGGTGCATCTGGGATTGGCCCAGGTTGGATGTTTGTAATTAATGGCCAATCACAGTCAGCTGGCTTGGACACAGGGCCTGAGCCACAAGCCTTTGTTATTTGTTCCTTCCTATTCTATTCTTAGCCAGCCTTCTGAGATGAAACCTTTTCTTCTATTCTTTTAGTACAGTTTTAATTAATATATTAATATAATAAAATAATAAATCAAGCCTTCTGAAAAATGGAGTCAGATCCTCGTCTCTTCCCTCAACATAAGACCCCTGTGAACACGGTCACAGGTGCTCCTCTGGGCTAGGAAGGAGCTTGGAGCCTCTCACACTGCACTTCTGGCCCCACAGGCTCCCAGAGGGGTAAAGTGTCCCCTGGCCAAAGCTGGGGACAAGGCTGTCCCTGGCAGCTGCACAGCCCCCAGTGATGGGTGGGCAGTGCTGGGGCATACCAGCCGTGCCACTGCAGCTCTCCCAGGGTCATAGGCTGTGCCCACAGTGTCCCCAGGGAGGGTGATGGCTGTCACAGCACTCTAGGAGCCAGCTGGGTCAGTCTTGCAGAGCTCACTGAGCATGGCTGCCAAGCTAAGGGGGTTTCCAGAAGGTGGGGAAGTGTCTGTGGTGGAGCAGCAGGAATGTGGTGGCTCAGGAGGAGGGGACATCTCCAGTGTGTCTGTGCAGTGATGGAGTCCCCAGCCAGGTGTGTGGGGATGGAGAACAATGCTGGGATCATCTGCTAATTAATCCAGAAGTGTGGTACCCCTTGGAGAAGGGGGTAAATGTTCCTGGGTGTTCCTTCAGACCCATCTCCAAGAAGGGGAGATATCCAAGGTGATCTCTACCCTGTGGCAGTGAGTTTCAGAGCAGAGAGCCTGCCCAGGACCCTTGGCCAGGGGATAGAGGGGAATGAGAGAAGCTTTTGGCTCATCTTGGCAGGCCCAGGTCTGGTTTGCTTTTGTTTCTGTCTCTTTATAGCACTTGTGAATGTGTTGCTCCTGTTTGTCTCTTGGGAATAGATATTTGCTTGCACCATCAGCCTGGCTTATGTTCATGGGAACTTCCCAGCTGGCTGCCAGACTGTGAGTCACTGCATCCCTCTGGGCACAGCCATGCCCACAATCAGGGACTGGGCTCTCCTGCAGCCCTGGCAGGCCTGGCTGTGGACAGGGAGGCAGAGCTGTGCCCAGCTGGGAGCCCAGAGCTGGGCTGGGACAGGACCTGGAGGAGCAGCCAGGCCCAGGGAGCTCTGCCCTCTCTCAGGAGCTTGGATTCCTGTGTGGAAGCCTTCTGGAAGAATTGTAGCTCAGGTGTGAGCCCGTGGGTGCATCCCTGCAGCACACAGAATTGTTGCTTTGCTGACCCTGCCTGGCACCAGGAGCAGCTCCAGGGGCTGCCCAGGGCTGCAGGAATGAGCAGGAGCAAAGCCCAGCACTCTCTAGAGGAGCTGGAGCTCTGGCAGCTGTGGGGAAACTGAGGCAGAGCTGAGCCAGGGGTGGCTCTGGGGCTGGGGGCACAGGAGGGGTGGGTGAGGAGGGGCAGTGCCCCTGGTTTGTCACACCCAGGAGTGTCACCCTTGTCACCACATCCAGCTGAGGCAATGCAGGGATGGGGATGAGCAGGGACCTCCCCAGCCCTGGGAGCCTGGGGATGTCCCAGCAGCAGGCAGAGGGTGTGACAAAGCCCCAGGCAGGTCCCCACAGCCCTGCTTCCCAACATGGGCCAGAGCCCTGCAAGGCCACCAGGACCTGGCTGGGACCCTGGCTATAAACATTTGGTGTCACTGCAGCATGAGCACAGGTGTGGGAAATGAATTTGTGGAAAATTTTAAAAACTTGATAGAAGGTTTATATAGCGTGGAAGGTTTATATAGTGTGTATTTGTATATAAATTTTAAGATAAGAAATGTTGACTTAGAAATATTATAGAGTAGGACTTAGATCTATTATAGAATATTGTTGAGAGAGAAATTGAACTAGAAGTAAGTTTTAAAGGATGGTTTTGTAAATAAAGATTAGATATTTTAGAGAAATAGAATCCAACACACAGGGAAAGAGAAAATGCAAACTTTCCAATGCTTTTGGTAATTTTCATTTCTATTTTGGGAGCAGGGAGACAATTCCAGCACTGATACACTTCTGTCCACTGATGTTTTCTCTATGGATCCAGAGGTGTGAGGACAGGCTTTTCTGTGCTATCACAAGCCAAATAACCCCACTGTGCTGAGAGGTCCAGCTGTGAGTGCCATGCACTGGCCTGTCCTCACTCTGTTGCAGTAAATCCATGAATGCCAAGGATTCCCCCATAAAACATCAGCACTGTAATCCCCAGGAAAGGGTGTGAATGTTGGGTATCACAAGGCACCAATTGTGGGTGTTGTGATGACAAACAGCCCTTTTTTTCTGGAGTTTCTGGAGTTAATAAGCCAAAATTAGAAAAGCATAAAGATAAAAGCACCCCAGCTGTGCTGCAGCAGGGGAGCAGAGCCAGCTGAGCTCAGAGGAAGGGGCTTCACTGGGTCCCTGTGCTGGGCCAGAGCTTTGGGAAAGGTTCTGTAGATGAAACCCCTGTGCCTCTTCCCACAGAGCTCAGGGATGTCCCTTCCTTTTGTCAGCTGCTTTGTCAGCTTGTGCTGCAGTCATGGGATTTTGGGCTGCCACAGAATGGAATCACAGAACAGAATCACAGACTTGTGTTGGAAGGGACCTTAAATCCCATCCAGTGCCACCCCTGCCATGGCAGGGACACCTCCCACTGTCCCAGGCTGCTCCAAGCCCTGTCCAACCTGGCCTGGGACACTTCCAGGGCTCAGGCAGCCACAGCTTCTCTTGGAAATCCATTCCAGGGCCTGCCCACCCTGCCAGGGAACAATTCCCAATTCCCAATATCCCATCCAGCCCTGCCCTCTGGCAGTGGGAGCCATTCCCTGTGTCCTGTCCCTCCATCCCTTGTCCCCAGTCCCTCTCCAGCTCTCCTGGAGCCCCTTCAGGCCCTGGCAGGGGCTCTGAGCTCTGCCTGGAGCTTCTCCTCTCCAGGTGAGCACCTCCAGCTCTGCCAGCCTGGCTCCATAGGACAGAAACCCTCCTTCCCTGCTAGGGTACTTTGGATCCAGGCTTTCTCAGTGCCAATTGTCTCTGGACAATGTTCTGAGCTGAGTTTCCAGGAATGCAACTTTTAACACACAGCAAAACCATGTTTGGTACATCTCCTTTCATTTCCTGCTTCCAATTAAACCAACATGAAAGACATAATGCCATAAAATATGGGAAACATCTAGAATAGGAATCATGAAATAATTTCCTCTTGATGTAAGTAAGTATTCCATCCCTCTCAGTGAAACTACTTGTAATTTTTGTCTAATTACACAGCTTTTTATGGTGCTAACGAGTGATCCACAGTCAATATCCTACCAGGGCCCTGCCTTGTTACTGCTTTTGAAGTGGGAATCTTCTCTCTCTCTTTTGAAAATGAGTAAATGTAATTCCATGGTTGGGTTGATGCACAGATTCTAAATGTTTATGTATTTCAGCAACAGCACTCTGTGTTTCCTCAACTTTAAATCATTGCCAATATGAACAAGGCCAGGTTGGACAGGGCTTGGGACAGTGGGAGGTGTCCCTGCCCATGGCAGGGGTAGAACTGGAGGGGCTTTAAGGTCCCTTCCAGCCCAAACCATTCCACTGTTCTGTGATTCTATGATTTGCCTCACACAGAGCCCCTGACTGTGATTTTACACAGACATGGGCACCTCTGGCTGATTCCTTCCCTGGTGACTGGCCCAGAACTGGTTTTGTCTAGAGTGGAGAGAAGCTGCACCAAGGAGCTTCACACTTGATATGAGGGAACATTTCTTTGGTGAGAAAGTGATAAAACACTGGAACAGCATCCCCAGAGAGGTGCTTGATGCTTCAGGTCTGACAGTGCTCAAGAAACATCTGGACAATGCCCTTAACAACAGCCTTTAAATCTGGGTCAGTCCTGCTCAGGCAGATGATCCCGGCAGGTTCTATTCTATTCTATTCTATTCTATTCTATTCTATTCTATTCTATTCTATTCTATTCTATTCTATTCTATTCTATTCCATTCCATTCCATTCCATTCCATTCCACTCTATTATATTCATCTTTCTCTGACTGAAATCCTAACTCTGAAGGAAAACCCCAAATGCTGGTATTTACCCCAGGACAGATGATAACAGATTTGCACTCAGTAACACCAGGTTATTTCGTTCTGTTAACATCCAAACATAAACATTAATGCAATCCTAAGTCTATTTAACCTCCACCCTGAGCATCACATTTAATTTGCTGTACTGCTGTGGAGTTAGGACATGATTATCATCATCCAACCATTCATTTAAAACACTGCAATGCACAGCCCATAAGCTCAAAATGAAGCTGCTCTGCCACAAAGGAGAAATTAGCAATCACTCATTCAGTTTTGGCCAGCTCTTGAGAAAAGTTTTGGTTCCAGTATGACCACACTCTCTGACAGGAAACTTTCTCCCAGAACAGCTTGGCTGCCCCGTGGTGTGGTTTGATCCTGAAATCCACTTTCCCACACCCTCCCTCCCTCACACTGTGGCTCCACCTGAGCCTTGGGAGATCTCAGGAGGGGTTGGTTCATCTCTGGTCCTGCAGAGCAGGTGGGCAGGCCAGGGCTGGTTTCACTGCCCTTGAAGCACTTTGTGTATCTCCAGCACTTGGCTGCACACCCCAAACCCCCTCTGCAGGGCTGAGATGGCCCCAAGGTGTCACCAAGGCAGTGTCACCTGTCACTGCCCTTGCTTTGCCAGGGTACAACTGAGAAATGAAGTTTTTCCATGAGGCTGTGGCCTGTGGAGGAACAACCTTTGCTGTGAAGCTGTTGCCAGGCCTGTCAGGTACCATCATTGCAGGAGGGGTTGATTTTTATTCCTATGTAGGAAGCAGCCAGTTCTTCTGGCAGCCCAGGAGCACCTCCCCATGCTTTTAGCACCATCCCACCACTTTGGGGCCAGGATGTGGCAGCTGAGAAGCGTGGCCTGGAGCAGGAGCATTGCTCCAGGACATGGGGCGGGCACAGGAGAGGGCAGAGCTGTGGGAAGGGTCCTGGAGGTCCTGGTTGATGGCCAGTAGGACATGAGCCAGCAGTGCCCTGGGACCAGGAGGGACATCCCTGTCCTGGGGGCATCAGGCCTAGCATTGCTGGCCAGGCCAGGGAGGGATTGTCCAGCTCTGCTCTGGGCTGGGGCAGCCTCACCTCGAGCCATGGGGGCAGTTTGGGCACCATGATAAAAGAAAGATATTAAGGCATGAGAGAGTGTCCAAAGGAGGGACACAGGGATGGGGAAGGGCCTGGAGGGGCTGTGAGGAGCAGCTGAGGGCTCTGGGGTTGTTCAGCTGGGGCAGAGTGAGGGCAGAGCTCCCCGGGGCTGCAGCTCCTCCCGAGGGGCAGCTCCCATCTCTGCTCTGGGCCAGGGACAGGAGCCAGGGCACGGCTGGGGCTGGGCCAGGGCAGCTCAGGCTGGAGCTCAGGGCAAGGCTCTGCCCCCAGAGGGTGCTGGCACTGCCCAGGCTGCCCAGGGAATGGGCACGGCCCCGAGGCTGCCAGAGCTCCAGGAGCCTTTGGGCAGCACTGCCAGGGGTGCCCAGGCTGGGGCTGGGCAGGGACAGGAGGGGGATTTGATGATCCTGGCGGGTCCCTCCAGCTCAGGATATTCTGTGATTCTGAGTTCACCACAGAGCAGCCCAAGCAAGTGTGGCCACTGCCTCTTCTCTGCTCTGCAAGGGTGGGTGAAGGCCGAGTCCCAGGCAAGACAGGGCTTGAAGAAAATGCTTTTGTAGAAGTGCTGGCCATGGGGAGGAAGATCCTGACCTCAGCACTGGCCTTTGGCATTGGCACCCAGCAGCTGCTGTGCCAGAGGGCTTGGCTGGCTTGCTGTAAATAACTCCTGGAGCCTGTGAGCTGTGTCCGGGCCTGTGACGGCAGGAGCTGGAGCTGAATCCCCAGCACATGATCCCACTGGCTCCTGGCCATGGCAAAAATACCTCAGGAGGGATCAAGAACTGCCCTGCAGTCAGGACAGCTACCATCTCTTACAAGAACAGCCAGGCATTATCTGCCCACAAAACACTGCTGCTGAGGGATGTCTGAGCCCAGCAGATCCCACATGACCGGGGAAATTGAGGGCTGAGCCTGGAAGTCTGTCTGCTGCCTCAGCCCTGAGGAGCAGCCCAAGCACACAGCTTTCAGAGCCTCATGCCTTCCAGACAGCTCTGACCAAGGCCTGGCTACCCCTGCCCTCTCTGCCTCCAGATCTTTTCCATCTTTTTTGGTCCTTCCTGCCAAGAGGACCCTGATTCCCGCCTCTCCCCATGGGGCTCTCACAGCTGTTGGCAGCAGCACTCCTGACTCTGCTCTGTGGGACTGGGGATGAAGGGAGGTTCTCTGGTCACTGCTTATGCTGCTCTTCCCCTCCCTGATCATCCCCATTCTCTGCTATCCAGAGGATGCTCTCTGGAAAGGAGCTGCTGGACAGGCTGGACAGCCACTGCCAAGCCACCAAGCTGGGCAGGAAACCTCCTCTCCTTTCTTCCTTGTAGCAGAAATACATCAAAACATTCTTCTGAACCCACATTAAACTCACTTTAGGAAAGGTGTGCCCTATTCCTAAGTAAAGGGGGGATAAAAAGTAGAGAAAGAACCTTTGTCCTGAATTAACCTTGCCTTATATCTCATCTCAATCTCTTAATGGATTGATGGGAGGATCCTTCCTCTGCTTTTGTCAGTCTAGAGAGAGAAGAAATTCTTGGACATGATCTCAGGAGTGCCTGTAGGAAGGGGCAGCCAGATGAGGAGGAACAGGAAAAATGTCCTGTTCTCCTCTGCCCTTGGGCTGCTGAACTTCACAAATTGCACCAAAGTCAACTTGACTACTAGAAGAACTTAAAAAAGTTCTGGACCTTAAAAAAGTCTCTGGAAGTCCAACACATCAGAGATAATGGGCTGGGGGTCTGGAGGAGGAGGACTGATGTGCACTGATGGAGAAGAGGCTGCAGGGGAGGAAGGCAGGATGAAAATGTGAGATGGTGCCCAGGGCAGGGTTAAAAGCTGCTGAGGACTGAGGGAAGAGGGAATTTCCATGGCTCAGTCTTGCTCTGCACATTGCCTGCCCCCAGCCTGTGAGATTAATCACTGCCTTTCACCAGCACCAGAACAAAAAGATCCCTCCCCCCTCACTATGATATAATAATCTGAAAATTCCACAGCTCCAGTTTAGCCAGAGCCAAAAACCTCATTCTGGAGATCCTGCTCCATTTTTCAAAGTCCCTGTGCCTTTGAAGCTCCTGATTTCAGTGGATGACGCTCCCTTCCCAAGGAGCGATCCAGCGCAGGCTCCAAACCCTGTGAATCACTCTGGCCTCGGGGAATTGCCACAAGTCACTTGAGTGGCTAAAAATATCTCTGAGGAAGCAGCACAGAAATACCCATATCCGCTGACGCCGGGCTGGGAGGGCATTCCAAATTAACCTGGTGCCGTTTCTGCTCCTCCTGCCCTGCAGGGCTGTTCCTCAGTGGGAGCAGATCCCAGCAAACACAGAGGTTTGTAGGACACTTGGTTGCTCTCTAGGGGGAGAGGGGTGGTGGAAAGAACATTTGTGTGGCTTAAAGGTGGCCCTCAGCTCTGATTTCCAGGGGGTTCTGAAGTCCAAGGGGTTGTTTCAGAGCCAGGAGTGCTAAGCAAGGGGGCTGATGGCACTCTTAGAATCATGGAATTAAGCTTGGAAAAGGCCTCTAAGATCAGGAGTCCAACCATTCCCCCTGGAGTGCACTGCCAAGGCCACCACTAACCATGTCCCCAAGTGCCACATTTACACATCTTTCTTTTACATCCCTCAAGGATGGCACTTGGGGACATGGCAGTGGTGCCCCATTGCTGCCCTGAGCAGTTCCAATTCCTTACCACCCTTTCCATTACGAATTTTTCCCTAATATGCAAACTAAACCTACCCTGGAGCAACCTGAGGCTGTTTCATCTTGTCCTGATGGAGTCCAGGGCTGGGTGTGATTCACCTCCCCTGGAGCTGCTTCCAGCTGTGTCTGTGCGTTTATCTGAACCAATCTTGCCGGGAAGATTTCATCCCAACAGCTTCTCAGTGGGAAGCTACAGGTGGCAGAGGGACACAAGGGTGGGACACAGCCTGGATGTGGTGCCCAGCTGCCCATGGGCCCTGCAAGGAGCTGCTCCCTGAGATGGTTCAGCACAGAGCAGCAGATGTGCTCATTCCCCAGGCTGCCCCAGGCAGTGTGGCTGGGATGGGAGTTCAGTGTCTCACACACTTCCACAGGTCCCATCCAGGCAGGAATAAATCAGTCCATCTCAAAAATACACTCTTCTTTTCCTGTGATAATAAAGGCTCTTCCCCAGCCTGGACTCCAGCAGATCCAGCACCATCCAGTCCTGGAGCAGGAGCTCCCTGGAGCTGTGAGCACTTGGGGTTTTCAGGAGCATCACATTCATCATCACAGAGGGGATTCTCCCACCCAGTGCCTCTGGCTGAGGGCAGATTTCTCCTGCAATCACTTCTAGTTCCTCTCAGACCTTGGGTTCACAGCACAGTGCTGGTTTGCTGCCCACTGCTTTCCAAGGAGGCTGATGGTCAGATGGGGATGTCCCCATGGGTCTGTCCCATGTCCTCAAGGACATCAAAGCTGTCCAAAGACAGTTCCTTGTCACTCCCACGTCAGCACTGGGAGGCTGCCAAGACAATGAAATTCAGTCCATTGAGTCAAACTGTCCCATCTGGAGGACAAATGTCACCTAAGCAGTGAGAGGTGACCCAGACTCCCAAGTCTGATGTCCAGTGTTTGCAGGGCATGGATAATTGTGGCAGTGGCCATAATGCCAAAAACAACACAAGCTCTCCATGCTGGTCCTGTGTATGGAACACACACTTTGACTTCATGACAGCTTGGAACGATGTCACGTCCCAAATGGAAACTGGTTCCAGTGAAGGAGTTTGGCTGTTCCCCAAATTCTGGAGCAAGATCTGCTGAAATGAAAGGGGGAAGTCATTTGGGTTGGGAAAAGTGTATATATCTAAAAAAATTGAGTTTGACTGCAAACAAAGCAAAGAATGAAAAAAAAAAATTGGAAAGAATCAAGTAAACATCCTCCATGATGATATTTCCAGACAGTAGAACTATGGTGCAAAGCTGGCCTGGATTTGTTTATGCTGGAGACAGTCATATCCGTGGAAGATTATTGCATTCACTTCCAGAAATAGCTGGAGAATACAACCACCAAACATCAGCCTTGTACAAAGGTTACATCTGCTGGAGGCACAGCACAGATCGCAGACAGCCAAAGCCCAGGGATTGATGTCATGGACAGCAGCAGAAACATTTCTCTGAGAACAGGGTACCTGGGATCTCCTTAACTTACAAGAATTTGGGCAAATGATTAAAACAAAGATTATTTCCCTGTGGTTTTTACTGATTCCACACACCCTCCCTCTAAGCCACTGAAGTTATTTCTGTCCCCCATCTCTGTCAAGGTGAGGTCTGAGCACAAAGCATCTGCTGCAGCCTTGCTTTGTCCACTGAAAGAAAATGCCACCACAATAGAAAGGAGAGCAAAATAACAAAAAATAACCAATTTAAGCCCTTTTTACCCACTAACATTTGCTTTATTTAGGTGGCCCTTGATCCCCCCTCCACAAAGGCAGGTGGGAGAGGGGCTGGAGCTGCACATCCTGAGGGTGAGCTTGGAGCCAGCTGCTGCCCACTGGCACAAGGCCAAGCAGCCCAGGCATCAAAGCCAAAACAGAAATGCAGCCCCAATCTGTTTGCCCCATACTGGCCCATGGAGGGAAGGGTTTTTCCTTGGGAAGGGCTCTTTGGGATCAAGAAACTCGTTAATAACCGAGAGGAGCCTGTCTCGCTCCTGGAGCCGCCTGGCTGCCAGCCCGGGCTGGGATTGAATTACCGAGGAGAGAGGAGGAGAGAGGAGGAGAGAGGAGGGAAGAGCCCCTCACGGTGCTCTCCAGCAGGGTTTGGGGCTGCTTTGTGCCAGTCAGCCCTGCAGCAAGGGCCAGGCAATGGGGGACATCAGGGGCAGGAAATGGGGGAAACCAGGGCCAGGCAATGGGGGACACCAGAGCCAGGAAATGGGGGACACCAGGGGCAGGCAATGAGGGACACCAGGGGCAGGAAATGGGAGATACCAGGGGCAGGCAGTGAGGGACACCAGGGGCAGGAAATGGGAGATACCAGGGGCAGGCAGTGAGGGACACCAGGGGCAGGAAATGGGGGAAACCAGGGGCAGGCAATGGGGGACACCAGGGGCAGGCAATGAGGGACACCAGGGCTAGGAAATGAGGACACCAGGGCCAGGAAATGGGGGACACCAAGGTCAGGCAATGGGGGACACCAGGGCCAGGAAATGGGGACACCAGGGCCAGAAAATGGGGGACACCAACGCCAGGCAATGCGGACATCAGAGCCAGGAAATGGGGGACACCAGGGGCAGTAAATGGGGGACACCAGGGGCAGGCAGTGAGGGACACCAGAGCCAGGCAATGGGGGACACCAGGGCCAGGAAATGGGGGACACCAGGGGCAGGAAATGGGGACACTAAGGGCAAGCATTGGGGGACACCAGGGCCAGGAAATGGGGGACACCAACTCCAGGCAGTGCAGACATCAGAGCCAGGAAATGGGGACACCATGGCCAGGAAATGGGGACACCAGGGGCAGGAAATGGGGGACACCAGAGCTATGCAATGGGGGACACCAGGGCCAGGAAATGGGGACACCCTGTGATGTCCCATGTGGGGATCTCACGGGCCCCACCCAGCGCAGGTGGCAGCCCAGCCTGGCTCAGTGTCCCAGGTGCCACTGGCACTGCCAGAGCTGTGAGCCCAGGAGCACAGAGGGGATGATTTGGTGCCAGTGGGAGCAGGGTGCTGCAGTTTCTTGAATCCAGGTTAATTCTCTGCAGGGCAGCCAATGTCCCCTTGTCTGTGCTGGTGACAGCTGCTCCAAGGGCTCTGAGGTCCCCTCACCCCACTGGGCTTGCTGCTGGGCTCTCTTGCTCCAGAATTTGGGGAGCAGCCAAACTCCTTCACTGGAACCAGTTTCTATTTGGGACATGACATCATTCCAAGCTGTCATAAAGTCAAAGTGTGTGTTCTATATCCAGCACCAGCATGGAGAGCTTGTGTTGGTTTTGGCATTATGGCCACTGCCACAATCATCCAGGGTTCTTTCTCTGGGCATCTTGAGAGCCCTCATCCCATAATGGAATCATGGATATCCTGAGCTGGAGGGACCACCAGGATCATTCAGTCTAAGCCCTGTCCCTGCCCAGACCCCCAAATAATCCCACCCTGGGCATCCCTGGAAGCTCCTGGAGCTCTGGGGCTGTGCCCATTCCCTGGGGAGCCTGGGCAGTGCCAGCACCTTCTGGGGGAGGAATCTGATGCCTCACTTAAAAATTAATGGCAGGATGACAATGAGGCTTCCATTCCTCTTGTATTTTTTATATTTTTATCAAGCCATAAAACACTTTCTGTGGATAAATGGTGTCAATTTGAGACTTGTCCTTAGGCAGAATCAGTGTTTATCAGGAGCTTGCAGCCTGTCCAGATCTCCTTCCACCTGGCACACATGGACACATCCCTGACAGCTGCAGGAGATCCAGGGGGATCCTGGGATTCAGAATCAGAGCCTTCCATAACTCACCCCCCTAAAACCTGTGCATGCTCAGTCTGATACACAACCAGCCTGCTCTAGAAACTCCCCACTTCTCTGATGTTTGTGATGAGAAGTCAGCACGGATTTCAGAGAAAATGATTGATTCAGGTTAAGTGAGTGTCACGTGCTGAGATCCCTGTGAAGTCAGGTGTCTGCAAGACAACAAACCCAGCAAACAAAACCCTTTCCTGCTGATTCTGCTCTGCACTGTTGGGGTTTTTCTTTCAGAGAATTTTGGTGTTTAGGGCCAAGGAATTTGTTGTCAGTCCTTGGCTGTAATTTACACTTGACTGGATGCATGTTATACATTTTGGCATACAAAGATTAATGCAGGCTCATTTTTAAAGTATTCTTATGTGTTTTAAAATGAACACTGAAGGCCTTCAGCACTTGCATACCAAGCACTTTCCATCCCTCTTGCCATCTGTGTTGGATTAAAGAACATAAAAACTTCAGCTGGGCTATTCCTGCTGAATTCCCTGGGATAACTCTCAGGAAGAGAGGGCCATTTTATGATGGACTGCCTCAACATTTCTTTGTATTTAATAGAGAAAAGATCCCAAATCCTCTACAATTCTTCAGCCCTTTGCTAGGGGAAGGAATTCATAAACTTCTGTCCTCAACACAATGCATTTACACCATACTCTGCTGTTTAACACATGTGGGCTGAGAACTTGGGAGTAAATATTCAGCCTTTCCCTCCCTTTAAAGTCTGACTTTGAAAATTAAAATTTTAGTGGCAAGTGATGAATCATCATCAGAATTCAAACCATATGGTGGAAGCACTTCTCACATTTTCAACTCTTCTCGCTGCTGCTTCTTCCTTGAAAATAACTCGACAATAGATTATTTCCCTCTTAGCTCAGCTGTAATGAGCCACATGAAATGCTTTGAAATCCTCATGGTTTCAGACTTCAGAAACCACAAATATAAGTATGAATATTTTAGCCAAATCTTCCATTATTCTCTTCAAAGAGTAGTTAATACATTATTGGTGATACATGGAGCTTTTGTCCCACAAAAGGATCATTTTAGACATGGAAAACAACTGTATTTAGCTGGCTGTCAGGAGTGTGTCCATGGATGATGAACTGTGCTGCACATCTGTGCCTTCTGCAGCTCTCCTTTGCTTATCCTCATGTTTTGCTATTTCTTAGCAACAAAAGGAAGTTTGGAGAGCTTCTTTTCCCCCCTAAAAATTGCACTAGAAGTGTCTTTATGTTCCACTTTTACACTTGACAGCGCACCCTGAGCATTTGAGGCATTTCCTTTGCTCATCCTGCTCAGCCTTTGGAGTGCTACCACTGTCTGTGCTCAGTGCTGTATCCACAGCCATGGAAAAGGCAGCTGCACTTCCAACACCCTCATTTGTGAACTGAAAACTGCTCCTGGAGCCAGTCACAGGCCAAATGGTGACATAAAAACAAAATTCTCATTGGCCACGGGAGTGCTCAGTGCAGCTCTGGTCCTGCCCTGCCCCAGGGGCTGCTTTCCCCCTCCTCTGCTGGGGCAGGGTCTGGGGCAGGGCTGGGACAGCTTCAGGTTCTGCTCAGATTTGGGGTGTCCTGGAGCCCAGAGAAATTCCTCTGCTCTGGAGCCAGGCTGGGAGAGCTGGGGGTGCTCACCTGGAGAGGAGAAGCTCCAGGGAGAGCTCAGAGCCCCTGCCAGGGCCTGAAGGGGCTCCAGGAGAGCTGGAGAGGGACTGGGGACAAGGGATGGAGGGACAGGACACAGGGAATGGCTCCCACTGCCAGAGGGCAGGGCTGGATGGGATATTGGGAATTGGGAATTGTTCCCTGGCAGGGTGGGCAGGCCTTGGCACAGGGTGCCCAGAGCAGCTGTGGCTGCCCCTGGATCCCTGGCAGTGCCCAAGGCCAGGCTGGGCAGGGCTGGGAGCAGCCTGGGACAGTGGGAGGTGTCCCTGCCATGGCAGGGGTGGCACTGGATAATTAAGATCCCTTCCAAGCAAACCTTTCTATAATTCTGTGATTCATTAATCTCTGTTGGGGCCCTGAGTAGCCCAAGTGCATCTGCTGGGTGTTTCCACTTCCCTGAGGTTTGACTCAGTATAAGAAATATTTAGAATTTTTTTTTTTTTATGGCAAACTCCCTAAATTTTGATTCAGAAACTGAATTTTGATTTGCTGTCCTTGGGCTGTCCCCTGGCTCAGAGCCTGAAGAGGACAGTGAGATGAGGGACACCATCCATCTCCTCCCTGGGCTCTGATGGGCTTTGCTCTTGACACGATCCTCTTTTCAAATAAAAACATTTTCAGTTTGGGGACGGTTAGTTTTTAAATCAGGCCCTTTTCAAGGTAATGTCAGAATGGAAAAAAAAAATTCTGTGTAAAAAAGCCATTCTGAGAGTTTCTATGCCCCTGTCTGCAGGGACCCTCTCAGCACGTGCCTGTTGCTTTGAGCAGGTGTGATAAAAGCAGCTCTTCTGAGAGATAACTGTCAGTGAAATATGGCAGCTCCTGCTGGCAGGCTGAGCACAACCTCTGCCATGTCCTGAGAGGGTTTTGTTCCTCAGGGGCAGCTGGTGAGGCTCAGCTGAGACCCCACCTGCAGCGCTGCCCCAGCCCTGGGGCCCAGCAAGGACAGGGAGCTGTGGGAGCAAGGCCAGAGGAGGCACCAAGATGGGCAGGGGGATGGAGCAGCTCTGCTGGGAGGGAAGGCTGAGAGAATTTGGCTTTGTCAGCCTGGAGAAGAGAAACTGCAGAGTGACCTCATTGTGGCCTTTTAGTACCTGAAGGGAACCTGGTACAAAGATGGAGAGAAATTATTGACAAGGGCCTGGAATGAGAGGACAAGGGTGTAAGAGCCTAAATGAGGGATGTGGGACTCCAAGGAGCTCTCCAAAATGCAGTTTATTGTATACAAAATGCAGTTTATTCCATCCAGGAGGTCACAGCAGCCCAGGGTGGTGGGTGACAGAGCTGTGCCCACAGCTGTCAGCTCCAGCTGCAGGCAGGCCTGGAGACCCTTTGGGTTTGGTTACAATGCATTAGAGACTTTTCTTTTGGTTACAAATACATTATTTACTTTTCTTTGCTGAACATCTTAATACAGAACCAATATAGAACCAATCTATACCTTAACTTTTACCTATAGCCTATCATAACTACTGTAATTACCATATTCATGTTACTGTTCTCCAACCACTAAAAGTCAGTACATTACAGTTTAAGCTAGAAGTTGTTTTTCAGTTTTCTTGCAGTGGAAAATTCTGAGAACTTTTTTCTACTTGCAACTTTGCTGACTTGTTTGCCTGTGCTCTCTTTCTGCTTGGTAAAAACATCTTCTTGTTTGGGGTGGGTTTATCCTTTGCTCTAAGCCATAAAAACCCCTTCTAACTAACACACCCTTTGCCTCCTTGGTTAGCCAGTGAGACAGGCTCAGCAATTCTTTTCTTCTATATCAAAACTTGCTTCCATTTCTATTCCTTCTTCAGACTCTACATTCAAAAATCTTTCTGCTAAGCACACACACCTGTGAGACTTTCTTGTCAAACTTTCACCTTCTCAACACAAGGGGAATGGCTTCACACTGACAGACAGCAGGCTTGGATTGGCTGTGAGGAAGAAAATCTTCCCTGGTAGGGTGGGCAGGCCCTGGCACAGGGTGCCCAGAGCAGCTGTGGCTGCCCCTGGATCCCTGGCAGTGCCCAAGGCCAGGCTGGGCAGGGCTGGGAGCAGCCTGGGAGATGCTTCCAGAAATGTGGAGAAGCTGCTCTGGGGGTTCCAGGCCTGTTTGCCCCATAAATCCCCCTGTTCTCCTCGGGAAGGTGACCCCAGGCTGTTCCCAGGGTTTGGGGCTCCGTGCCCACCCCATGGCCCATCCTGACCCACACTCCCCAGCCCTGGCCACAGCTGGGCTCCTGGGGTGGCTCCTGCTGAGGTTTTGGGGCACAGGGGCTCCACTGCGCCGTGTCAGCCCCGTGTTTCCATCCTGACTCCTCCCTTCCTGCCTTTCCTGGCTGAGTGTTCCCAAAATATCCCCTGTTCCTAATCAGAGAGACACAAGGTAGCCTTGCTCCTGATCTGTTTTGCAGACAGTGGCTGCTCCTCCCCATGGCCTCAAAAAGTCTCCATCAGCAGCTGTTCAAATCAAAGAAATCATACCAGGACGAAGATTTTACACATTTCTTATATTATAATTAATTTTTTTTTCTTTTCCCTAAGAGGAGTGTTGAGATTTCCTCTGCTGAGTTGATTTAAATATTTCTTGTATTAACATTATTATTTTTGTTCCCCTAAGAGGAGGATTGTGATTTCCTCTGCTGGGTTTGCATCCAGTGTTAGAAGGATCCTGACCATGCCTTGCTTCCCACTGGATTCAACCCCACACAAGCCCTGAGCAGGGGCCACACTGCACAAAGAGCTCCTGTAAATCAGCCTGGCAGCAGCAACAAAGCCTGACAGCACCAAGAGAGCCCCTGGTTGGCTCTGCACACTGGAAAGGTCTGGCCCCATGGCAGGGTTTGTGTTCAGAAATGCTCCTTGCTGATTTGTCCATAGCCTGGTTTATATATTTATTTCTGTATTCTGAGTGGAGCTGTTTGCTTTGGCCACCCTGAGGGGCTCTCTCAGTGTTTGGTTTCCAAAGCACACCCCTGGAAAGGGAAGGAGCAGAGTTCCCCATTTGTCAGCACAGCCTCCAGGATTATTTTTCCAGGTGGATTCTGTAAGAGGCACAGGGCAGGAGAGGATTTTATGCAACCAAGTCAGTCTTGGCCCATCCCTGAGGGGGATCTTCTCTAACCTGAGAGCAGCACAAATGCAGCGGCCAGGTGGAAAATGCACCTCTGCTTTGTTCCCTGCATGGGAGGGAGGTTCAGGGTTTCAGGAGTTCAGGATTTCAGGGTTTCAGGGTTTCAGGAGTTCAGGGTTTTAGGGTTTCAAGATTTCAGGGTTTCAGGATTTCAGAGTTTCAGGATTTCAAGATTTCAGGAATTCAGGCTTTCAGGGTTTCAGCAATTCAAGATTTCAGCGTTTCAGGATTTCAGGATTTCAGGATTTCAGGGTTTCAGGGCTTCAGGATTTCAGGGTTTTAGGGTTTCAAGAGTTCAGGGTTTTAGGGTTTCAAGATTTCAGGAGTTCAGGATTTCAGGGTTTCATGGGTTCAGGAGTTCAGGATTTCAGCAGTTCAAGGTTTCAGGATTTCAGCGTTTCAGGATTTCAGGGTTTCAGGAGTTCGGGATTTCAGGGTTTCAGGGTTTCAGGAGTTCAGGGTTTTAGGGGTTCAAGATTTCAGGGTTTCAGGATTTCAGAGTTTCAGGATTTCAAGATTTCAGGAATTCAGGCTTTCAGGGTTTCAGCAATTCAAGGTTTCAGGATTTCAGGATTTCAGGATTTCAGGGTTTCAGGGTTTCAGGATTTCAGGGTTTTAGGGTTTCAAGATTTCAGGGTTTCAGGAGTTCAGGGTTTTAGGGTTTCAAGATTTCAGGAGTTCAGTATTTCAGGGTTTCAGCAATTCAGGATTTCAGCAGTTCAAGGTTTCAGGATTTCAGGGTTTCAGGATTTCAGGATTTCAGGGTTTCAGAGCTTCAGGAGTTCAGGATTTCAGGAGTTCAGGAGTTCAGCAGTTCAGGATTTCAGGATTTCAGGGTTTCAGCCTCTCCCTGAGGGTGGCCTGAGCAGGCTCTGACAGCAGCCATCCAAGAGTCTCTGCAGAGCCCATCTGGTGGCTGCTGGTTCTGAACTGGTGGTAGAGGGCACTGAACTGGGGCACTCACCTGCAGGTGATGGTGCTCCAGGGAACCTGCAGCATCTGCAGGGCTGGAGGGTCCAGCACAGACCCCAGGATCTGCTTTAGGATACCCCAAACACCAAACCAGGCTTGTGGGGCAGCTGTCCCTTCCTGGGTGTCCCTGGCAAAGCTTTGCCCCCACCCTGGGGACATTGCCCAGTGCCCAGCACAGACCCCCAGCTCTGCCCTGAACCCCCCCCCAGCATCACCCAGAACTGGGCTTAGGCCAGCCCAAAGCAGAGGCTGAAATTCCATGGGTGCGGAGATGCTCATGCTCCTCTTTGGCTTTCCCTTCATCCTTTCCTTCCTTTCCCTCCTATGGGAAGAAGTAGGGACTCAAAAACCCTCCCTTCACTTTTCAAGCCTGTTTGTCTTTGTTCAGCCTCATGTTCAGCCCTCTGGAAGGCACCTGGGGCCTGTCCAGCTGGGGGACAGGCAGAGGGGCTGACCAAGGTGGAGTTGTGCCAGCCTGAATGGAACATTGCCAAAATCCATGGATCCACAAGGATGGTACCCAGTCCTGTCCTTGTCACCAGGCTCCAGGACCTCACCCAAAGCAGGGCACTGTGCTGGGGTTCACGATTTTAAACATGAGAGGGAGGGAGGCACTGCAAGGCTGAGGAGTCCTTGAGCCAAATCCAGCACTGATAATTCCTACCAGACAAGCACAAACCACTTCTTATACACAGGGACAAAAATAATGGGAATAACAAACACAGTGGGTAGAACATTTTGACTTCAGGTGAAGCACTGGGCACTGGAATTTTTTTAGCATCCTTTGGCTGCCCAGTGGCTTGGACAGCCCCAAAGTCCTGGTGAATGTTCAGCAACCACAGCTCTGGGTGGGCTCTGCAAGACTGACCCTCCTAAAAGGCACCAGCCCAAGGAGAGCCAAGCTCTGTCCCCAAGTTCCACCAGGTAAATGAACCCAGATTTGTTCTGAAGTGGCCCTGGGAGCTGCTTTATTTCTTTCCTAAACCTCCCAAATGAGGGATGTCCTTAATCTCACAGCCCCTGTGTCACCTGCGTGCTTTGGTGTCTCCCACACAGCTCTGGGCCAGGTGGGAACAGCCCCAGGAGCAGCTCCTGCCTGGACCAGGTGCTCACAGGGCAGGGAGGAGCTTGCAGGCAGTGCCTGGGCTGGCCAGGGTGGGACTGTTCCCTCCCAGGGCAGGAAAAGGGAGAGGAGGCCAGAGAACCCAGCCCACAGCCATTGCTGCCCCGCTGCCTCCATGCTGGGCATGGGACATGATCATGGCTCAGGGATGGAGCTTGGACAGGGCAGAGATGTTCCCTCAGAGCAGGGATCCTCCCCCAGGGCAGGGATGTTCCCCATAGCAGGGATGATCTCCAGGGCAGAGATGTTCCCTCAGAACAGGGATGATCTCCAGGGCAGGGATGTTCCTCCAGGGTGTGACCGTGTTCACAGGGGTCTTGGATGAGGGAAGAGATGAGGATCTGACTCCATGTTTCAGAAAGCTTGATTTATTATTTTATGATATATATTACATTAAAACGATACTAAAAGAATAGAAGAAAGGAATTCATCAGAAGGCTGGCTAAAAATAGAATAGGAAAGAATGATAACAAAGACTTGTGGCTCGGCTCTCTGTCTAAGCCAGCTGAGTGTGATTGGCCATTAATTAGAAACAACCACATGAGACCAATCCCAGATGCACCTGTTGCATTCCACAGCAGCAGATAATCAATGTTTACATTTTGTTCCTGAGGTCTCTCAGCTTCTCAAGAGGAAAAAATCCTAAAGAAAGGATTTTTCATAAAATGTGTCTGTGACACAGGGTAGGGATGATCCCCAAGACAGGCATGGTCCCCCAGGGCAGGGATGTTCCTCCAGGACACTTTGCCTGGGGGCAGCTCCTGGCCCTGCACCTCCAGAGGCTCTGGGTGTGCTCTCTCCACTCTCCTGCTCTGGCCAATTCCTCCACTCTCCTTCTGGACCTCAGCTGTGCCTCAGGGTGGCCAAGGACCTGCTCTGCAGGAGATTCAACTCAAGCACACCCATGACTTTCTCAGTAAAGTCAGCCCAGAGTCCTTGACAGGACAGCAAATCTCTCCTTGCCCAGTGATCCAACATGGATTTTCCAAAGGAGCTCAGTTTCTCCTCTGCAGATGGTCTCAGCTGAGGGCACAAATCCCTCTCTGATGCTATTCTGGGGTTTCCTGCTGCTCTATACATTACCGGGGGATACTTGCATAATTTTAAACTCAGTCCTATGTAGGGCACTTCTTATTTTTAAAAAGGAAGTTCAAAGTCAAATCCTCCCCAAAACTCCTTGAGAAGTCTATTAAAGTGTCCTACTTTCTCACAAGCCCTTGAACCAGAACATTCCCCCCTCAGCATCCTCCTGCAGCCATCCCTCCTCAGCAGCACCATGGTACCACAGCAGTGTCCCCATCCCCGTGGGGACCTCCTCCACCCCTCCCAGTGCCACCAGGGGACCCCATGGTCACTGTGTGGTGAGCAGGGGGTGCTGTGATGGTCACCCAAAATCAGCACGTGGATGTGCCAAGGCCTTGCTGGTGTCCCTTGTCCCCCGTGTCACTCTGAGTGACCCTGGCAGAGCTGTGTCCTGCTGCTCACTTTGGGGTGTTTGAGATTGAGATCAGCAGGATCTCAAATGAAACTCCCCTCTGGCTGAACAGCCTTGCCCTGAGCTCTGCTGTGCTGTGCAGGTGTTGCTGGATCCTGCTGAGCAATTTCATCCTCCTGAGCCTCCAAGAGGGCAAAGCCCTTGGGAGAGTGGAGCCGGCGCTCCAAAGTCACCCCTCTGGCTCTGCTTCCACACTCAGGATGACACCTCTGTGTTGGGAAGGGTGAAAGTTTGACAAGGAACTCTCACAGATATCTGTGCTTGGCAGAAAGATTTTTGAATGTAGAGTCTGAAGAAGGAATAGAGATGGAAACAAGTTTTGATATAGAAGAAAAGAATTGCTGAGCCAGTCCCACTGGATAACCAAGGAGGCAAAGGGTGTGTGAGTTAGAAGGGGTTTTTATGGCTTAGAGCAAAGTATAAACCCACCCCAAACAAGAAGATGTTTTTACCAAGCCATAAAGAGAGCACAGGCAAACAAGCCTGCTGATGTAGCAAGTAGAAAAAAGTTCTCAGAATTTTCCACTGCAAGAAAACTGAAAAACAACTTCTAGCTTAAACTGTAATGTACAGACTTTTAGTGGTTGGAGAACAGTGACATGAATATGGTAATTACAGTAGTTATGATGGGCTATAGATAATAGTTCAGGTATAGATTGGTTCTGGTGTATTCAGATGTTCAGCAAAAAAAAGTCTCTAATGCATTGTAACCAAACCCAAAGGGTCTCCAGGCCTGCCTGCAGCTGGAGCTGACAGCTGTGGGCACAGCTCTGTCACCCACCCTGGGCTGCTGTAACCTCCTGGATGGAACAAACTGCATTTTGTATACAATAAAGTGCATTTTGTATACAATAAAGTGCATTTTGTATACAATAAACTGCATTTTGGAGAGCCCCTGGAGTCCTGCATCCCTCATTCATGCTCTTACACCTCTGGTGCAGCTCCAGTGAAGGAAAGCACCAGGAGCTGCCACTGAAGGTCACCTGCAGCCCTGGGGTTGTTTTTGGGGTCAGATCCCTGTTTCATTTCCAGGTGCTGCAGGCTGGGGTGGCCCTGCCTGCACTCCCAATCCTCCTCTCCCTGTCCCTGCTGGGTGCTCTGTGCTGCCAGACCTCTGCAGGGCAGGAAACTGAGAGCTCAGCACAGCTCCAGCAGCAGCAGGAGGAGGAAGGGGAAGAACGAGCGTGAGATGAAACAAGTGAGGTGAAAACTGGGTGCTCCTCAAAGGAGATCATTGGCCTCCAAGGGTCTGGGTTTCACTCAGCCTTGACAAATCAAAGGAAGAGACTCCCTGGAGGATGGGAATTAACACCTAAAACCATTATTAAAAGCTTTATCATCACCAAGTTTATTTTAATAACTCCAGCTGCAGAGATGTGTTAATGATGACAACACAAACCACAGTGCTTGGGCTGACTCATAGGAAACTGAGCATTTTCCCTCTCCCCAGTCATGGGCCTGGTCCTGGAGAGCCACTTGCTGCAAGCCAGGATCCCAAAATCGGAGTGAAAGCTGCTCATGAGGGCTGGGAGAGCCAGGCTGTGAGTCATGGTGTCTTTGGACACCTACAAGATTTTCCTGAATGACACTGGGTGCTAGAAATAGAAAACACAGTTAGGAGAGACTGAAATAGAGATAAATCACCCCAAACCCTGATTCATCACATTTTTGGCCATGAGCTATGTGGGAAAAAAGCCCTTTGGCTGCACATGAGCAGCCCTGTGTCACTGGCAGTGGTGCAGCTGAGGGGAAAGGCTCCAGCAGCACAGGAACACAGCCCGGGCCAGCCTGGAGCTGCCTCCACAGCACTGGGGACCTTTAGAAATGGCAGGAATATTATCTGGCCACTTCAGAAACCTCTCCTGGTGCTTGCCCTGCCTGGTGCAGCTGCAGCAGCACTTGGAGAAGCCTCACGGACACCTCAGTGGGAAAAGGAAAGTTTTGTGATGAGGGTTTGCTTGCATAACATCCAGGAAGCTTCCCAACGGAGCAGGTTCCCAATAAGGAAAATCAGAGTTTCCAGTATGCTCTCTTAGAAAGCAGCATGGAAAGTCCTTTCCCCTGTCCCTGCAGTCCCTGTATTGCTGATGATGACTTCAGGAGAGTTTCAGCTTCTCCTTCCCTCCCTTGAAGCCAGTTTTGTTTTCTTTTCTTTTATCATTAAATCAGCCAATCCTTATTGGATATAGAACAGCAGTTTTACAGAGAATCATGGAATCAGAAACTGGATTGGGTTGGAAAGGAACTTAAGGACTTTTCCACCCCTGCCATGGCAGGGACACCTCCCACTGTCCCAGGCTGCTCCCAGCCCTGCCCAGCCTGGCCTTGGGCACTGCCAGGGATCCAGGGGCAGCCACAGCTGCTCTGGGCACCCTGTGCCAGGGCCTGCCCACCCTCACAGGGAACAATTCCCAATTCCCAATATCCCATCCAGCCCTGCCCTCTGGCAGTGGGAGCCATTCCCTGTGTCCCGTCCCTCCATCCCCTGTCCCCAGTCCCTCTCAGCTCTCCTGGAGCCCCTTCAGGCCCTGGCAGGGGCTCTGAGCTCTCCCTGGAGCTTCTCCTCTCCAGGTGAGCACCCCCAGCTCTCCCAGCCTGGCTCCAGCCCTGGAGTAGCTCAGGTGTCTCCTCTGGACTCATCCAGCAGCTCCAGGTCTTGTGCTGAAGACCCCAGAGCTGGAGGCAGAACCATCCTGTGATTCTATGAGAAAATGCCATAGCAAGAAGCATGGGGCTGGGGCTCAGCCCAGGGCAGGGGGTTTGGGATCCCAGCTCACTCTGAGAGCCCATCCCTGGGAGCCCAGAACCCGGCCCAGAGTGAGCTCACAGTCATTTATCAGTTATTTATCAATTATTTATCAGTTATTTATCAGCATCCCCCTCGTGGAGCCCCAAGGGGCTCTCAGGAACCCCCAGCTGCAGGCACAGAGTGGCAGCAATTTGCTCTTGTTGAAGGCCCAACCTCTGCCTTTATTATTAGCTTGATAATTACTCTGTTGTAAAAACTCGTCACCCTTGGAAGTAATTAATTCCTTGGAACCAAGCACAGCAGATGGGCTTCTAATTTATTGGAAATCACGTCGGAAGCAGGGGAGTCTCTCGCTCAGTTTGATAAACACGGCATTTTAACCTGGCACTTCATTCCCTTTCAGACTTCCCAGGAAATCTCCCTTTGGGGGATGGATGCTGACTCACGGCGGGGCTGAAAGGCTCAGGATGGGATCAATTTGTGAAGCGTGGCCTTGCTTTAATCCTTTCTGGGCACATTTCCTGTGGGCAGGATGTGCAAACAGCCCGGCAGGAGCTGCCCTGCTGTGCTGGCAGCCGGTGCCTGCGAGCCTGGGACAGATTTGTGGGGCTGGCCAGGTGCAGGGGCTCCCTGCAAACAGCTGGAGCTCAGCTCCTGCCCCCGACAAGGAGGATTTCCCATATGCCAGCCTTGCTCCAGCCCCTGCTGCCCTGAGGGCTCTGGGCTGGCATTGCAGCTCCTCAATGGCAAAGGTTTCCATTCATGCTCCAATCTGCCCATCTGTTCTCTGGCTCCTGAGCCCGTAATTCTCCTTCCTGCAGCTTGAAAGGACAGCTGAACTCAGGATATTGGGCTGGGAATAAGCAGGCAGCTGACAGAAAGAGACAGCAAAGCTCCCAGCAGGGAAAATGAGGGTGAAACAAGAGCAGGAGAGCTTGGGCTGCACTGGAGCTCACGGAGACACTTTGGGCTCTTCAGTTTAGGCCCAAATCTGTGTGGGAATGAGGCAGTGAGGGAACAATGCCAATGCCTGGGGAAAGGTCTGGCATGCAGGGATCACCTGTCTTGATGGAGATGGAACTCCTCTCTCTGCCTGGTTTGGGTTGGAAAGGCTCTCAATGATCAATTCATCCACCCCTGCCATGGCAGGGACACCTCCCACTGTCCCAGGCTGCTCCCAGCCCTGCCCAGCCTGGCCTTGGGCACTGCCAGGGATCCAGGGGCAGCCACAGCTGCTCTGGGCACCCTGCAGCCTCACAGGGAACAATTCCTTCCCAATATCCCACCTAAATTTCCTCTCTTCCATAGATTGCTGTAGGTTGGAAAGGACCACCAGCACTGTGAGGTGGCTCCTCCAGCCAGGCTGATCTTGGATTTTTCAAACAATCCATTAATGGTTTGGGTTGGGATGGACCTTAAATATCATCCAGTGCCACCCCTGCCATGGCAGGGACACCTCCCACTGTCCCAGGCTGCTCCCAGCCCCAATGTCCAACCTGGTCTTGGGCACTGCCAGGGATGCAGAGGCAGCCACAGCTGCTCTGTGCCACCTGTGCCAGAGCCAATTTTTGCTCTTCAAGGCCACTGGAGCTGGAGAAACTGTGACCCCGTAACCCACAGGGCCCAGAAAATGTTTTTTGAATAATTCCAGCAATAGCTGCAGAAATTTCTAAAGGAAATTACCTACATTTTTTTCTCTTAGCTCACTAGAAAAATAACTTCCCCTCCCCATTTTTCAACATTTCTGCAGAAATCAAAGCTCTTCCTGGAACTGGGTTTTTAAAATTTTGTGGAAATCCTTGGCAAAGGCTTCGTGTGGGAGGCTTCTGGACAGTTGGTGTCTGTCTGTCAGCCCAAGAGCCTAAATCCTGGAGGGAGTGCTGGGGGCAGATGACAACCAGGGGCTACTGGAAGTGTGCAGCCACTTAATGTGCAGCAATTAAATGTGGGATCATTCATGGAAGGACGAAGGCTCCCAAGGGCCCCCAGAAGTTCCCTCCCAGCAGGGACAGGCAGAGCTGCACCTCCCAGACCATCTTTGTGCCCCTTCCCATGGATGTGTCTCCTCCTGGAGGGGCCATCCAGCCCCAAAGCCCCTCTGTGACCCAGGGATGGTGTTGGGGCTCTCATTTCCCCCCAGTTCATTTCCTGAGAGCTTGGTCCTCATTTGCTCACAACAGGAGAGGAAACCAAGGGCCAGAGCACCCAAATCCCTGACATTTTCTCCCTGTTCTTGCAGGGAATGACCTAATCCATGCTATTGTTTCCTAATCCACTTGAATTTCCACTTAGCCACATTTCCATTCTTTCTGCAGTTCTTAAAATATTTTTTGACCTTTTTTACCAGGAAAGAGCAGAGACCTGACCATGCCTTTCTTGTTCACTTTGGGGAAAGGTCATTTGTCCACAACATATTTTTGTTCTGTTTATACAGAACTTAGCAAAGAGGAGAAAAATGTGGAATTTATTTCTGCTGGGGAAAATGTGGAGTTTATTTCCGCTGGGGAAGGAGCAGATTTGCATTTTCCAGCCCTGGCTTGAGCAGCTTTTAGCCCTCACTGTTGGTTGGGCTGCTCTGCCCTCTCTGCTGCCCTTAATCTGGGGGATTAGGAGCAATACAGATCTGCCCACCCTGCTTGTGAATTTATTCCTAAAATAGTAAACAGCCTTGAAAAAAGGAACAAATCACAGCTGTATCCTCACCTCATTGATATCTTTGCTGAGTTTTCTTTTCTCCTGTTTGCAACTGCAAAAATCAAAATATTCTCTTTTTTTGGGGACTTGCTTAAATCCTTTTTATACACCCCACTGCTGGGAACTCTTCCTTCAGTGCAGCTCATCCTTTCACCCAATCCACCCCAATTTATGGAGGTGTTTTTTCATAGCAGCTCAGAAGCCTTGAAGAACATATCCAAGATCAACATTTCCAGGTGGCCTCAAGTTCTCTCCATGTCCCTCTCCTTCCAGCCACCAAACAGGGTATGAGGGACCCACTTCAAGGACTTTATGGAGCTTCTTAGGGCTGAGGGAGAAAATTGAGTTTGTAGGACTGATTCTCCTTCTCCTTCTCCTTCTCCTTCTCCTTCTCCTTCTCCTTCTCCTTCTCCTTCTCCTTCTCCTTCTCCCTCTCCCTCTCCCTCTCCCTCTCCCTCTCCCTCTCCCTCTCCCTCTCCCTCTCCCTCTCCCTCTCCCTCTCCCTCTCCCTCTCCCTCTCCCTCTCCCTCTCCCTCTCCCTCTCCCTCTCCCTCTCCCTCTCCCTCTCCCTCTCCCTCTCCTCTCCTCTCCTCTCCTCTCCTCTCCTCTCCTCTCCTCTCCTCTCCTCTCCTCTCCTCTCCTCTCCTCTCCTTCATTTTCTGATTCTCCCCATCTGAGGGTGCAGTGACCAGAAACCCCACACAGAAAGGAGCACAAGGGATAATTCTTGTGGAATTGTGCATCTCATTTTTCCTGCTCTGAGTTCCTGTAGCGGCTTCCAAACCTCCTCATCCTTTGGTGTGCTGGAGTTAAAGCATTTGGCTGAAAAGGAATCACAGCATGGCTACAGTAAAAACCCAGACACGGGATATAAAAAGCCTGCTTCTAAATTTAAACCTCTGTTAACAGCTAATTTAAGCAGCTAATTATACTAAAAATGCGTGAGCTCCAAATTCGCCAATTAAAAGTTAATTAAATGAAAACTCAGTGAGCTTCAATTTGTCAGTTAAATCCATCTGCTTCCTGAAGCTTCCTGCGATCCCACAGCTTCAAAGCTGTGCCTGCAGTGGGAACCGTTCAGAGCCATCACAGCCACACAGATGTCCAGAATGTCAGGAAAAGCCCGGAGCTCCGTAAAGCCCAGCAGCAATTAGCACCGGGAGCAATTAGCACCGGGAGCAATTAGCGGCTCGGCCCTTGGGAGCGTGCCCAGCCATCTCCCGTGGTGTGGCCCGTGGGGACAGGGGCTGAGCAGGGGACAGCGGGCAGGGCAGCACAATTAATGGCAGCACTCATTAAACCCACTGGGTTCCAGCAGGGATCGGCTCCTTGCTCTGCCTGCAGACAGAGGAACATCCCCTGTGCACCCTCCCTGCCCTGCCCATGGATGGATGGAGGATGGATGGATGGATGGATGGATGGAGGATGGATGGATGGATGGATGGATGGATGGATGGATGGATGGATGGATGGATGGATGGAGGATGGATGGAGGATGGATGGATGGATGGATGGATGGATGGATGGATGGATGGATGGATGGATGGATGGAGGATGGATGGGTGGATGGATGGATGGAGGATGGATGGATGGATGGATGGATGGATGGATGGATGGATGATGGATGGATGATGGATGGATGGATGGATGGATGGATGGATGGATGGATGGATGGATGGAGGATGGATGGATGGAGGATGGATGGATGGATGGATGGATGGATGGATGATGGATGGATGAATGGATGGATGGATGGATGGATGGATGGATGGATGGATGGATGGATGGATGATGGATGGATGGATGGATGGATGGATGATGGATGGAGGGATGGAGGATGGATGGATGATGGAGGGATGGATGGATGGATGGATGGAGGGATGGAGGATGGATGGATGATGGATGGATGGATGGATGGATGGATGGATGGATGGATGGAGGATGGATGGATGGAGGATGGATGGATGGATGGATGATGGATGGATGGAGGATGGATGGATGGATGGATGGATGGATGGATGGATGGATGGAGGATGGATGGATGGAGGATGGATGGATGGATGGATGGATGATGGATGGATGAATGGATGGATGGATGGATGGATGGATGGATGATGGATGGATGGATGGATGGATGATGGATGGAGGGATGGAGGATGGATGGATGATGGATGGATGAATGGATGGATGGATGGATGGATGGATGGATGGATGGATGGATGATGGATGGATGGATGGATGGATGATGGATGGAGGGATGGAGGATGGATGGATGATGGATGGATGGATGGATGGATGATGGATGGATGGATGGATGGATGGATGGATGGATGGATGATGGATGGATGATGGATGGATGGATGGATGGATGGATGGATGGATGATGGATGGATGGATGGATGGATGATGGATGGATGGATGGATGGATGGATGGATGATGGATGGACGATGGATGGATGGATGGATGGATGGATGGATGGAGGGATGGAGGATGGATGGATGATGGATGGATGGATGGATGGATGGATGGATGGATGGAGGGTGGTGGATGGATTGATGGAGGATGGATGATGGGGGATGGAGGATGATGGAGGATGATGGAGGATGGAGGATGGAGGATGGAAGATGGATGATGAATGGAGGATGGAGGATGCAGCTGCTGGCACTGGGACCAGCCTCAGCACGGGACAGTGTTCTGGGGCTTTCGGGCTGTCCCTGGCAGCTGATGGTGCTTTTCATCAGCCACATTTGCTGTCGGCTCTCATTGTGTTGGCTGAATAGAGCAGGCTGCAAACAGAGCAGGGGATATTGGGATCAGCATTTTCCCTCGGGGCAGGGAGGTGAGGAAGGGGGAGCTGCCAGGGCTGGGGCTGCTGGGCTCCTGTCCTGCCCACTGGGTGCTGAACACAGCAGGAACACAGCAGGACACCCGGGCTCTTTGCTGCTGGTCCCAGGGGGTTACCCTGATCCATGAGTTTGGCATGCTCAACTGGACATCAAAGGAATTCACTTCCAAAATAAATAACAACCCCACCAAGGTTTCTGTACCTCCCTCTCCAACTCTTGCTGCCCACATGCTTCAGAGCAGAAGAAGGATTTTCACTGATGTTGCCTGAGCTGGGATTTCAATTCCCAATAGAGGCAACTTCAGGTTCCAGAGTCCAGATTCTGCTGTGGTACCCGGCAGTGAAGCCACCACCTCCTGCACACCAGCAACCAACCTGACACAGGTGCCAAGCCAATGAGAGACAGCAGCTCTGCAGTTCTGGATTTGCACCGACCCCGTAGCAGGGAGGAATGATAAATCTCACTCCATGTTCTCAGAAGGCTAATTTATTACTTTATAATATTATATTATATTAAAGAATACTATACTAACTAAAGAATAGAGAAAGGATACTTACTGAATGCTAAAAAGATAATAATGAAAACTTGTGACTCTGGAAAGAGTCTCGACACAGCTTGGCCCTGATTGGCCAAAGAGTGAAAACAACTCCCAGCAGAATGAAATTAAAAAATCACCTGTGGGTAAACAATCTCCAAACACATTCCACATGAGCACAACAACACAGGAGAAGCAAATGAGATAAGAATTGTTTCCCTTTTCTCTGAGGCTTCTCAGCTCCCCAGGAGAAAAACCCTGGGCGAAGGGATTTTTTCAGAGAATGTGAATGCCGCAGTTCTGGGCTGTTCAGTGACTGCAGGGGCTCCTCTGGAGGCAGGCAGGGCTCCCCTCCCTGCAGCCACCCCGCGGGATGGGCTGGGATGTGGCTCCCTGATTTTCAGCACCTGCATTTCTGCCACCCCCAGGGCCTTGCTTTGATCTCTGTGTGCCTCAGCTCTCCCATGTTCTCCATGTGCTCTCCAGCTGGGAATCTTTGTGACTTTTCCCCTCTCACTTTCCCTCTGTCTCACTGGGTGAGGACTTTTCCCGCTCCCAGCTGCGTTTATCTCTCATGGCACTGATTTTGTCCTTTGTTTTCACACAGCACAGGCCTGGCTCTTGCCTCCAGGGCGATCTGGGACGTGCTGTGGTGCTGGTGGCAGGGAAGCAGCTCCTGGAGATGCTACAGGAACGAGCAACAAGTCCTGGCAGTGGTCCTGGAGTGTCAGAGCAAACTTGCCCTGCCAGGCAGAGCCAGGGCTCTGCTCCCTGTGGATTTTGTAAGGTTTCAGTCACTGCACACCCAGAAACCTCGTGTGCAGCCCTGGATGGATGGAGGATGGATGGATGGATGATGGATGGATGGATGGATGGATGGATGGATGGATGGATGGATGGATGGATGGAGGAAGGATGGATGGATGATGGATGGATGGATGATGGATGGATGGATGGATGGATGGATGGATGGATGGATGGATGGATGGATGGATGGAGGAAGGATGGATGGATGGATGGATGATGGATGGATGGATGGATGGATGGATGGATGGATGGAGGGAGGATGGATGGATGGAGCCCAGGAGGGTCCCAGAGCCCCTGTGCTCATCACAGCTCAGAGCAGGAGCCCAGAGCCATGTTCTGAACTGGGAGCACAATGGGGATGTTTGTGCCCATCCTTGCTCCAGCCGGTGGGGAGCTGGGGCTGGGAATGACACCCAGGGAACAGCAGGAACCCTTTCTGTCTCCTCCATGGCTCTTGTGTGGCTGCAGGACAGGAATCCCACCCCTCCATCCATCAGCACCCCACAGGACAGCAGCAGGGCAGAGCTGAAATGTCCTGATGGGGATTTCTATTTCTCCTGGGTTGTTCCTGCCCTGGCTGCAGCCAAGCTGGAGACCCCAAAGAGCAGGAGGGCAGCAACCCCCCAACCTCAGGGTCCTGTGGAGGGGGGGGGATGAAGGTCTGGCCCAAATCCCAAATGCCATTTTGAAATAAAGCGCCTAAAAAGACAACATCAAGGGGATGTCTGCAAAATGCTGCACCAATGTCCAGATTTGTGCCAAGACCTTCAGAGGAATTGGCCCAAACCCCGGGGGTCTGAGCCCCCAATCCCACACAGAAGGGCTGCTGGGAGACAGTTCTCCCAGAGCACCGGGAGGGGAGAGGAGGAGAGAAAATAATCACAAAAAAGGAAAGAAATTGGGAGCAGGTGTGGTGTGGTGGGTTCAGTGGTGACCCAGACACAAGGCCTTGGGCCAAGCAGGTCCCTGGACCCAGAGCAAAGTGCAGTCCAGCCAAAACCACAGGCTTGGACAGGAAACAGCTTCAGCTTCACACTGAGAGGGAAGAATTCATCCCACTGCCTTTGTCCCTTCCCCGAAGGAGCAAAGCAGCAGGATATTCCATTTTCCCAGTTTTTTTTGTGCAGTTGAAGCTGTAATTCCCCAAATTTGACTGCACCTCAGGTTGTTGCTTCTCAAGAGTGCTCAGAGCTCCTCTCCTTGTGAGCTGAACAGCCCTGGATGCTTTCCCAAGAGCCATCCCTGCTCCCAGGGGAGCAAATAAAGTCATTAGTGAAGCTCTCCAGTCCTCTGGTACTGGCACCAATCCAGCTCCTGTCTCTGTGTGCTGCTCTCTGTGCTCTGCTCCTCACAAGAATGGATTAAATACCCCAATAATGCAGTTGGAGGCTGCAGCCTCTGCTTCAGCCTCTAACAAACCTCCTTAAAGTAATTGACACAGCCAGGGCTGGTTTGATTTACAAGGCTTCAGCACAGGGTTTATAAATGAGGTTTGGAATCAAATTCCTGCTGGCTCCTGAAGGATCCATTGGAAAAGCAGCTGCCCTTTGTTTATGTAAGGAATCCTCTGGCCCGTGGAGGTGTCCTGGAGGCAGAGCTGATGCTGAATTTGGGGTTTTGCAGCAGCAATCAGGGAGGCAGTGCTGGGCTGGGACAGCTCTCAGGGGGTGTTTGGGTCTGCTCTGGGACACCTGTGACACCTGGGACACTGCAGCAGGGGCCCAGGGCTGCTGCACCTGCTGGGAGCAGGGATTAAACTCTCACCTCTCCAGGAGCAGCTCTGGGTTGCAGAATTGTCTCCCAGCAGCCCTTCTGTGTGGGATTGGGAGCTCAGACCCCCGGGGTTTGGGCCAATTCCTCTGAAGGTGTTGGCACAAATCTGGACATTGGTGCAGCATTTTGCAGACACCCCCTTGATGTTGTCCTTTTAGGCACCTCATGTCTGTAAGCTGTTGCTAGAGCCCAGAATTAAGGACACACCATGGCAGAAGTGTAACCTGCAGAGCACAGGGGCTGCTTGGCCTCTCCCAAAGCCTGGGTGAGGTGGTCAGGAATGGAGGAATGGAGGGGTGGGAGCAGCTCCTGGGTGGGATTGGCTCCCGGGGGGATGTGGCAGCAGGTGGCACTGCCATGGGACAGGAAAGGGACCATGCACAGCTGGAGCAGCTCCCCAGGGTGGGCTGAGCCCTCCTGGAGCCCTGAGCTCCTGGACAGCATCTCTGGGGCAGCTGCTGGTGCTCAGAGAGGGATGAAAAAGGGAGATGAAACCATCAGATCCCACCCACCATGGGCAGGACAAGGCACAGGAGACACCGTGCCCTGAGCCACAGTGTGGTCCTGGGCAGGGTGATGCCCTCACAGGGGACAAAGGACACTTTCACCTTTCTCAGCTCAGCCTGGCAAGGTCCAGAGGAACATTCCCCACTTCACAACTCATCTTCCAGCGCTGACAAAGCTGCTGGAGTTTTGCTCACCTGTGTTTGAAGCTCTGTGTGTTTTTTGGAGAGTCTCCTCTCCAGCCAGCCCAGATGTTGCTGCACGGGCTGTTGTGCCTCCTGCTCCTGTGGACACCTGTTTGGGAGGAGAATCCTTGTTGTTCCAACAAGTGCAGGCTTCTGCTCAATGAACATCAGGCTTTATTGACAGAAAAAGTAAATATTGACCAGTGGAAAGTTAAAGCCAATATTTACTCTGAGTTTCCCTAAATCCATGTGTCTACAGAAAGTGAAATTCAAAGTGCTGACCCACAAATTCCCATTTGTGACACTGCCTGCCCTCATCCACCCCAGGGATTGTCCAAACTGTTTGTTCCCTGATTCCCAGACATTTCCAAAGAAGGTGCTCAGGCCTTGAGCAAGGGGCTGACCCATCCCTTAAACAGATTTCTTCCCAGAGGGAATTACAGGTGCAGAAACTTGGGATTTGGTAATCTCCAGTGTCAGAGCCAGGAATTCGATCAATACATGAGATAATTTCTTGGCAAATAAACTTATAAGGGAGAACAAACAGAAATTCATTCCCCCTGCATGGCTGGAAAGGAAATGTTGAAATCTCAGTGAATCACAGAAAGGTTTGGGTTGGAATTTAAAGGCCACCAAATCCAACGCCCCTGCAGTGAGCAGGGACATCTTTAACTGGATCAGGTTGCTCCATCCACCCTGGCCTTAAATATTTCCATCAGTGGCCTCACCCCAGCCCCAGGAATTGTCCCAGCAAGAGCCAGGAATGACAAGGAGGTCACAGCTTCCTTCCACTCCAATTGAAATATTTTATCTGCTCTAATTCTACCTGACCCTTGAGAGGTGGCATCTCCACCCTTTCAAAGTGCCCAACCTTAACCCATCCTGATCCTTCACCTTTCCATTAAATCCCTTTGGCTCCCAATATTTTCCCAATATTTTCCTCACAGTCTCACCAGTCTCCCAAGCCTCCCCTGCTGCTGCTGTTTGCCATGTTTGGATTTCCATGTGGCAGATGTTCTTTTTAAACAGATATTTCCAGCCCAAAGGAGTGGGAGTCCAGCTGTGCTGATGGGCACAAACAGAGCCACATTATCACTGCTGCAGCCAGGCATGAAATGTAACCAAACCTGCAGAGGAATAAATGTTTTGAAGGCAAGGCAAGGCAGCCTGTTCAGTGCTGAGCTCAGGATTTATTATGAGGACAAACATTCATGTTTAGGGCCCTCATTCAGGTTTTTTTTTTTTTTTGGGAGTATGAAAATAGCAAATTATCAGTAAAATGTTTTGGAGTAAGAATATTGCTCTGGGGGGAGAAATTCTCCCTTGGTAGTTTAATTACCCACTTTTCTAGGGAGTGATTACAATTTAACTAAACTACAATTTCTAGACCAGGGAAATATAAGGAAATATTTGGAGCTCTCCTGGAGTAACCAGGACCTTACACCCCTCCGTGGGATTGCAGCCAGGCTCCAGCCCTGTTTGGGTTGGAAGGGGCCTCAAAACCCATCCAGTGCCATGGCAGGGACACCTTCCTCTGTCCCAGGCTGCTCCAAGCCCTGTCCCACCTGACCTGGGACACTCCTCTCAGAGGTGCTGGAAGGTTGGGTCACAGAACAATTTTAATCCATGTTTTATCTTTTCTCCAAAAAAATTGGCTAATTTTTTTTGCCATTTGAGGGCTCAGCCACAAAGTAAAGTTCAGTGACTTTGGGGAGATGGCACAAATCCCTCTGGGGGCTCAGGGTGTTCTGTCTGGTTCCTGCTCCCCTTTGGAGAACATGAGGAGCACGGGACACCCAGAAGGAGCTGCCAGAGCTGCTCCCAGCCTGGGAAGTGACCTCAGCTCTGGGCTGTGGGGCTCTTCCAGCAGCACGGTGTGCAAGGGACTCCTCACAGCTGAGCTCAGGTTGAAAGATTTAGCCAGGTGTGTGTTCTATCCTCACCTGTCAGAGCTGGGGCAGCTCTCTGCTGTCCATGGGGCAGTTGTTTCTTTCTCTCTCCCACAGCCAACCCTCCCTCCAGGAGATCTCTGCTGTCCATGGCCACTGAGTGTCCCTGCAGGGCTGATCCAACCCCAGCATCCCATGGGGAGATGCTGTGCCCAGGGGAGGAGCCAAGCATTCCTGCCTGGATCCAATCTGAGCCTGGCACAGCACAGCAGCCTTTGCCCCCTGCATTGCCAGAGGAGCAGCTTTCTGCTGCCCTGCATGGCCAGAGGGAGCCCAGGCCCATCTGCAGCAGCCCTGGAGCTGCAGAGGAAAACTCCCCCCTTGTGCAGGATCCCTGCTGCAGCAGAGCCACAGCTGGCACTGCAGGAGGGCTGAGCCCCCGTGGGATGGGGCTGGGACACCCCCTGACACACAGGGGACAGGGCAGGGTCTGGCTGTGGTTTTTTTGTACTGTTGCATTTGTATTTTTAATTTTCTTAGTAAAGAGCTGTTATTCCTATTCCCATATCTTTGTCTGAGAGCCCCTTAATTTAAAATTTTTAATAATTCAGAGGGAAGGGGTTTACATTTTCCATTTCAGGGGAGGCTCCTGCCTTCCTTAGCAGACACCTGTCTGTTCAAACCAGGACAAGCTGTCAGCAGCTGCTGGTGCTCAAGGCTGGGAGAGCTTTCCCAGGGCTGGCACAGAACAGGAGCCTGGCCCTGTGCAGGGCTGGGCCCACCAGGGAACCCCTGTGCTACTAGCAGGAGGCACCTGGGCCCTGTCAGTGCAGGGGATCAGGGACACCAGGGTGACACCAGGGACACCAGGGCCCACAGTGCCCAGGCTGAGGCTTTTCTGAGCAGCAGCTCTGTGTGTGCACAGCAAATCTGGCACTGAGGAGCTCCCTGGGCCTTGCTGGGGGCCAGGCAGCCTCACCTGCTGTGTTCAGGTCTGGGGTTTTGTAACACACACAGGGAGTTTCCACCTGTGGCTGCTGAGGGGTTTTTCAGTGCTCCTTCCCGGTCCCTGCCCCAAAGCAGGGCTGAGCCTTTCACTGTGTGATGGAAAATCCCCCAACAGACTCGAGTCAAAGCAAAAGCAGACAGTTCCTTATCCAGAACTGTCTCTGCCCACAATGGCCAATGACCTCAGGAAAGTCTCAGAAAACACCAAAAAGAGAAGAAAAATCAAGGTCAGATTGAATAGTTTTTGGTTCAGCCGCTTTCTGGCCAAAATAAATCAGAGACATCCTGACTCGGAAGCTGAAATAAAAAAAAATATTCACTTTATTCAGCTTGGCTGACCCTGGAGGCCTCACACTGTTACCCCTTCCTTCCGCCCACTTCCCCACTCCCACCCTGGCAGAATTCCTGTGGGCATCCACGCTGCTCTTGGTCCTCCAGAGGTGATGGGAAACATCTCCAATGCTGCTCAGGAGTTCAGGACAGGGCTGCACCTGACACGTGCAGAATGTAGGTTTACATGGGATACTGGGAATTAGGAATTGTTTCCTGGCACAGGGTGCCCAGAGCAGCTGTGGCTGCCCCTGGATCCCTGGCAGTGCCCAAGGCCAGGCTGGGCAGGGCTGGGAGCAGCCTGGGACAGTGGGAGGTGTCCCTGCCATGGCAGGGGTGGCACTGGATGAGCTTTAAGGTCTCTTCCAAGCCAAACCAGTCTGGGATTTTGGGATTATTGGACTCTGGGATTCTCTGTCATAGGAGGTGACACCTGTGGGTTTCTGCTTTGTCCTACCTCCCTCGGCCAGGTGTCCCCATAAGGAACAAGCATCAAGACCTGTGCCAGGTCTGCAAGGACACTGTGGGGTTATTGCACTAAAGGGTCACCCTGGGCTTTCCTGCTCTGGGCATTTTTATCCAGGAGTCCTCACAAGTGGCCAGTGCATTTCTGATGCTGGCAGAGCTCCCTGGGTCAGTGCTGGACAGATTCCAGCCCTTGTCTCCTCCTGTGGGAGCAGCAGCAGCCCCACACTCATTCCCACGCAGGTCACCTCTATTTCAGGAGTGCCTCCTTCCCCTGTGGAGGAGCCTGGGGAAAATGTCCTCTAAAAATTTCCAGGAGCCCTCTGAGACTGGTGAGAATAAAATCAGTTAGAGGAGACAGGGAGAGACCAGAGGACAGAGTTTGGGACAGCTCTGCTGGGACGAGAAGCCCTGGCTGGCTGAAACAGAGCCAAAGAGCCCATTCCCCATCTCCAGGTTATTTTCACCTTCACTGAACTCTGCACAAGTCCTTGTTGCACCACAAGGGCAGAGAAGCCCTAAAATTTATGTAAAAATATTCACTGACTGTATGAAAAGCAGGTTTCCTCCCCAAAGAGCTGCTGGGCAGTGATGTGTGAGTTCTCAAAAAGCATTTGGGGGGCTTGGAGAAAGAAAACAGGGCTGGGGATTCCCTTGTGCTCCTGGGCAGGTGGCTCATCCCTGATGGCTTTTCACTGTGGATCTGAGCTCTGGCAGGAGCTGACAGCAGGATCAGGCCACAGGGTAAAACCCACCTCAGTGTCCCTGTCCCTCAGTCCTGCTCTGTGAAGGCACTGGGGCAAATATTAAACAGTACCAAGAAAAAATGTCAGAAATGACCCCATCCTGTTCCAGAGGGCTGTTTTTGTAAAGTAAAAAAAGATTGCTTTTTTGCATAAGATAAACACAACCTTGCCTTTCCCCCACCTCAGGAATGGATTGCACTTGGAGTAAAGAACAGAAATAGAACCAGGAAAAACTTTGTGTGGCAACAAACCAGCCTGATGTTTGTGATGCTCCCCCTGGGGCTGCTCTGGAAATTCTCCCCCGGCTGCATCACTGAGTTAAGAAAAGCTTGCGTTAACTCAGTATTTTTCTTTTGGAAAACTATTTCTGGAATGTCTCTTGTTCCAACAGATTACATCAAGTGACTCCAGTGATCTTGTGGAGTCTCAAAGGCTCAGCTGGAAAAGACCCTTGAGATCATTCAGGCCAGAGTGAAGCTCCTCCTGAAGGGCTTTGGGGCAGGCTCAGCTCTGCCCACCTTTGTTTTCTACTTGGCTCAGTTTTACACAACACATTTCCTGCCTTTCCCGCCATTTCTGGGATTTTTATGCTTTTCATCCATTCCTTACCAGAAGTTTCTGGCCCATCCCATCCCATCCCATCCCATCCCATCCCATCCCATCCCATCCCATCCCATCCCATCCCATCCCATCCCATCCCACTTACTTGGCATCCATGTCACTGCTTAGCTGCTGCTTTATCTTCTTTTATACATGCATAAAAAAAATATATATTTACTTAAAATATATAATATATAATATATAATATATAATATATAATATATAATATATAATATATTGTATATAATATATTGTATATAATATATTGTATATAATACATTATATAGTATATATAATATATTGTATATTATATATAATATACAATATACAATATAAAAATATGCATAATATATAATATGCATAATATAGAATAATATGGAATAATATCTAGAATAGATATATATTTATAAAAAATATAAAAATATAAAAATATAAGAATATTTTTATATAAATATATAAATATATAAATATATAAATACATAAAAGTTAACCCAAATGCACAAACAAACAAATACACGTAGAATTTACAGTTCAGAATCTGTAAAACCAGGAGCTGAGAAGGAAACAAACAGCCATGGTGCCAGTGGCAGTTTCCTGGGGGACAGTGGAGGAACATCACATTGGTGTTTTTGGTCAGCCCAGAAGCTTTTTGGAGTAAATCCCCAGCACCAGTGGTCAAAGCTGATAAAGAAAAGCGCAGCTATTTGTGAATTTTACTGATGTTGGACATTTTCTAATGTCAAAATGGCCTTGACACAATGCACTGGAGATCTAGAGTAAAGACAAAGAAAAAACCCTGGGGATGAAAGACAAAGAAAAACCCTGGGGGTGATTTCCAAGCACCTCCCCACCCTCCTGCCTCCTCCATCCCACTCCTGTGAGCCATCAGGAGATGCCAAGGCAGAAATCAGGGCAAGGCCCACCAAGAAATTGGGTTCCTCATGGGTGTTTCAGACTGGGGATGCTGAAAATCCCAATACAAGTATAGTCCCATGGGAGGACCTAAGTTCTACCCTTGAGTAGCTAAAGCAATGGAAATTTGGATGTTTTTGGACTAAAGAGCTGCTCCTGACACACAGAGTGGAGGATCTGATGAAGTGCAGCTATTCTGTGCAAGATCAAAACTCACAAATGAAGAGGCAGCAGCTCCAGCTGGGTGAAAATGGTCTGAATTAGAAAGAAAAAATGCAGCCATTGTTTTGGTACAACGTTCTGCCAGAATTTCCTGAAGACCATGTAAATACATCATTAGACCACAAATATTTTTAATCTATAAAAAGCATCTGTCAGACAAGCTCCAGCTTTCAATGCACCCAAATATGGTCTGTGACGTCAATCCCAATCTATTTCTTTCTGAAAAATGTTAAATGGAGCAGTTGTTGAGGCTCTTTTAGCAAATATCAAAGGGAGAATTCATGGAGGTCTTTACAACTTTAATGAAGAAGTGTTCCTTTCTATGCTAGACAGGAAACCCCTGCAGAAGCAGAAACATAACAAATATTCCCAAATTCAATATAATGCAGAGGTGCCTTCAGCACTCAGCAAAGGTTTGGAAATCCTCCCAAAAATTAGAATGTTGGATGGGATTTGCTATAACAACCTCACATTCCTAGGGAAAAAAAAAATCAAAATGTATAAAATATTTAATGGCAAAAACGGCTGAGTGGAAAAGACCGGAATCTTGGTCATGGGAACAGGGGTTGCAAAACTCTTCTGTCATGGGACTGCAGCTCCCAAGGCTCGTCCTGGGCTCAGTGGGCCTCATGTCATGCCTGCTGTGTCCAGAACAGGAGAGAAGGATCCAGACTGCCTGAGGAGGATCCAGCCTTCCCAACTGGAGTCCCGTCAGCCCCAGTGCCCAGCTGGGCTGTGCTGGGTTGCAAGGGAAGGGTCTGTTCTATCCCCATCTGCCAGAGCTGGGGCAGTGTTGCCACGTTTCTCTTCACAGAGAAAAGCAAAGCACAGTTCTTCCCAAGGACTTCTGAGATTCACATTCTCTGAACCTCAAGAAAGGGAAAACACAATTCTTATCGCTTGCTGTGCCTGTGTTGTGCCAAAGGAGAATGAAATATGGAGATTGTTTATCCAAAGTGATGGTGTTTTGTATCCTTGGCCTATCAGGGCCAACTGTGTGTGTGTGTATGTGTGTGTGTCGGGAGATTCAGTGCAGTGTGAGCAGAGTGAGTGCTTGGCAGATTGAGTTTTAGATGTAGAGAATAATATAGTATAATAAAGTAATTAATTAGACTTTTGATATCCATGGAGTCAGATACATCATTCTCTCCCCTTCATTGGAGTCGTCTTTGATTTACAATAGGGCAGCTCTCTGCTGTCCATGGGGCAGTTGTTTCTTTATCTCTCCCACAGCCAACCCTCCCTCCAGGAGATCTCTGCTGCCCATGGCCACTGAGTGTCCCTGCAGGGCTGATCCAACCCCAGCATCCCATGGGGAGATACTGCGCCCAGGGGAGGAGCCAAGCATTCCTGCCTGGATCCAATCTGAGCCTGGCACAGCACAGCAGCCTTTGCCCCCTGCACTGCCAGAGGAGCAGCTTTCTGCTGCCCTGCATGGCCAGAGGGAGCCCAGGCCCATCTGCAGCAGCCCTGGAGCTGCAGAGGAAAACTCCCCCCTTGTGCAGGATCCCTGCTGCAGCAGAGCCACAGCTGGGGCTGCAGGAGGGCTGAGCCCCCATGGGATGGGGCTGGGACACCGCCCTGGCACACAGGGGGCAGGGACTGCTCTGACTCGGGCTGTGGTTTGTTTTGTATTACTGCATTGTTTATTTTAATTTTCTTCCCCAATAAAGAACTGTTATTCCTGATCCCATGCCTTCGCTTGAGAGCCCCTTAATTTCAAAATATAATAATTCTGAGGGAGGGGGTTTATATTTTCCATTTCAGGTGATGCTCCTGCCTTCCTTAGCACACACCTGTCTGTTCAAACCAGGACACTGCCCTGGGGTCACAGGGGAGTGACCAGGTGGCTGTGGGAGCCCTGCCTCTGCTCCCTGGTGGAAACCACACCATTGTATATTTTAATCTCCAAAGGAACTCATTCGTAATTAAAGCTCAGTCCCAAACTCATCGTTGTCCTACCCATGGTGGCCTTCCCCGGGCCTCCTAGGATGAGCAGTCTGGGAGAATATGAGTGTCACATTCACATTCTCTGAAAAATCCCTTGGCCCAGGATTTTTCTCCTGGGAAGCTGAGATGCCTCAGAGAAAAGGGAAACAATTCTTATCTCATTTGCTTCTCCTGTGTTGTGCTCATGTGCAATGTGTTTGGAGATTGTTTACCCACAGGTGATTGTTCCATTGGACTCTGCTGGGAGTTGTTTTCACTCTTTGGCCAATCCAGGGCCAAGCTGTGTCAGGACTCTGGAAAGAGTCAGGAGTTTTCATTATTATCTTTTTAGCATTCTGTATGTATCCTTTCTGTGTTCTTTAATACAGTATAGTTTAGTATTCCTAAATATAATATAGTATTATAAAATAATAAATTATCCTTCTGAGAACATGGAATCAGATTCATCATTCCTTCCTTCATTGGAACACCCCACAAAGACAATATATGGGAACCAAAATCCCCCTTCCCTCGTGCTGCAGGATTTCCAGTGTCTGGGGTAAAGCTGCAGGCAGGCAGGGTTTGAACATTCCCCACTCAGTGCAGCTCTTCCCTCCGAGCACACGCCTTGTCACTCTAATGGCAGCGGCGTGTATTTTGATTTCTACTGGCTAATTGCTTCTTAACATTGTTATTCACAGAGAGTTTCTCTGCTTTGTTCTCATTTCAATGAAACCGAGACAATAAAATGTCAAGAAATACCAAAACAAAAGCAAACCTCCTGTAAATGAAGCATTTAGGTGGCATAGCTGACAGAAAAAAGATGGGGAATGTGCCATTATGGATTTAGTGTTGCTGTGAAATCACCTTCATTTCAAGTTGTAGTTTCTGTACTGTTTTCTGTTTGTTTGATTAATATTTTACAAATTCTGACAGAAAATGCATCCTGTAAAGTACAAAAAATAACATCCCTGGTAATAAACAGCCAACTGAGGCTTCTCTTCCCTGCTTTTACTGCAACTGAATAAAACAGCACTGACTAAACATCAAGAGGGTTTTTTTTTTTTACACAGAAAAGTTAGATTTATATATGGAAGAGTCTTATTCTAAAAACAATCTTTGGTTTTATTCATAAAGGCTTAGGCAGAGAATGGAAAATAGATTTAAATGATCAGATCTTTCCCCTGCCTTGCTATGAATGGCTGGAAACCTGGGAAAGTGTCAGCGTGCTATAAACAAAACCATGCTCTGTTTGTCCTTCCTGTGCTCATAAAACAGAAATAGGGATTGCAAACAAAGCAATCTCACAGCCAGCACTGCTCCAAGCTTCTCTTGGTGGCATCAGGGATTTGGGGTTTCCTGGGTCACAGAGATTTCTGCTTTGTCCCCTCATGGGGAGTCCCAAATCAGGGGCATCAAGTGGAAATGCAGCTGCAGAGAGCCCCTGATGCAAATTCTCATCTCTCCCCTGATCAGGAATTGCAGTGTCTATGCCAAATAATAGCCCTAATTATAATTAGATTCAAACTGAACTCCTAAATCAGCCTGAGATTCTATTTAACAGTAATCTACTATAATGCAATGGTTAATCATATCTAACCTTAATACCAGTCTAATCCTTCAAATTATTTCAAATTTAATTCCAGCCCAAAGGCAATTATCTCTTGAAATTTAAAATCTAAGTCCTTGAGTTTAATCATCCCCATAGATATAACCCTACAACTTATCTAAACCTACAGACACAAAGAAAAACCTAATTGTATATTTTAACCTCCAAAGTAACCCATTTCTAATTAAAGCTCAGTCCTAAACTCATCGTTATCCTAACCAAGATTAACTCCAACTGTAATCCCCCATCCTGATCTGCAATTCTCTAAATAAAAGGAAAATAGCAAACGAGAAATCCTTTTTATTTCCAGCTGGATGTTGCACACAGACAAGGGAAAGATGTGGAGAGCTCCACGTTGGCTTTGGGGCCCGAAATGCTGGTGCCCCCCTCGTGCCAGGGAGGGAGGCGGATGGAGGGGGCTCCCCATGGGCTGTGGGACCCAGGCCAGGGCTGGGGCTGCAGAAATATCTGCAGTTGGCAGAATGGGTCTGTTTTTGGAGCTTTTTACAGCTCCTGTGCTGGTGGCTCCCTGGCCAAGGCTGGGGTTCAGAGCCACCAGCAGGGCTCTGCCCTGCCCGGGGTCCCTGCGTGCCCCCCTGCCCTGGCACAGCCCAGCAGGGAGGGCACAGCCAGGGCACTGCCCAGGCAGCAGCACTGTGTGACAAACCAGCCTCGCTCTCTTGTGAAAATATGAAAGTTTCATAAAGGGCAATAGGAGACAAAGGCAATAAAGCAAAGATTTTATGGCTGGGTGCTTGGTATTCTCCTAAGAGCATACCTGCTATTATGGAAACACTCTTTATATACTATTTCTATTGTATTATCTGTGACATATTCACAAACAATTATGTATATTTAAAATTTCCCCCAAACTAGTTTGTATGTTCTAAGAACTGTTCAGTATGGTTTTTCCCCAGCCTGCTTTTTTAGAGCGTGTGTATTCCTTAGCTGTGGTTTTAGTCCATTTTTATCATTACCTCTAGTTTTGTATTTTCTACTGATGGTGAGTGTTGATAGCTGGTATTTCAGTAGCAGGGTCTTCATCATTTGTTCATTCAATGTTATTGTAACTAAGCAGGCATTCTAACCTATATCAGCTATTTCACTACTATGTCTAAGTTTAGTAACAACAGAAATAAAATAAAAACCCCCTATATCTTTACTATAAAGTTTATTTTACCATTAAATAAAGTTACTTTACATATATATATATTATTATATTATGTTATATATAACATATATAAACATGTATGTTTATATGTATGTTATATATAAACATATATACATATATGTTATATACATATAACATCTATTTTAATATTTGCAAAATGCCAACATTATAATATGTATTTATAACAACTGGAAAGCAGTGAAATTCCCTTTTGGATGTTGATTTTCTGTCACTTTTGAAGGAGATAAATTCCTGACTGGCTCTCACTTTCCTGAACTACAAACCACAAGATCCAAATGTTGGGTTCATCACCCTCAGCACCTCATTGGGGTCATACCTGGGGCCTTTTCTGTGCATGATAAAACTCCATAAAATCCCTTTTCCCTCTCTCTGCCTCCCCAGCAGCCTGGGCACGTGGATGGTCCAGGGAAGCCCCAGGAGCTGGGCTGGGTTAGGTGGGTCCTGCTGCTCTTCATCCCCCCCAGAGCTGCTGGGGATGTGACTACAAAGAGAAAAACTGGAGCTGTCACTTGCTGGTGACCTGATTTTTTTTTTGAGAGGGGAAGAAAAAAGATGTCATTCTACAATTAGTTGAAATCATTTTTTTAGCTGCAGGTATAATTTATTTGGCTCACTCTCATTTCTCATAAAGAAAGGAGGATATAGAATATTCCCCCGCAGGCATTCTGGGGTTTTATTTAATCCAGTGATTATAAAATTATAGAATCACAGACTGGTTTGGGTTGGAAGGGAAATTAAAGCTCATCCAGTGCCATGGACAGGGCCACCTTCCCCTCAACCATGCTGCCCTGAGCCCTGGCCTTGGACACTTTTGAAGATTCAAAAAAGAGAAGAAATGGAGCAAAAATTTGTTTGTTTCACAGACTGAACTTCCAGATTAAAGTGTGGAGCTGCCAGGGCTGCTGGTATCCCCTGTGCCAACCATGATGTGATTGAAACCCATGACACATTCACCCAGATCACAAATTTGGCTTTAACAGGGTTGTGTCTCTTCAGGGAACAGACCCTGGGCTTTTCTTTCCTTTCCCATTTCCGTGTTTTCAGGACCTTGCTTATGTTTTATTATTCTGTGAAAGGCTCTTTCTCCATTATGACAATATTTTTATTTAGCAAAAATGAGGGATCTTATGTAATTCTGTGACTTCTGGAGCTAAAGGTCAAACATTGCAGGGAAACATAAACCTTGGCAGCACCTTTTGCTTGTTGAAGCTTTCCAGCTTCCAGCATTTCAGATACTTCCATAACAAATGAGTCTAAATAGGAAAAGCTGCTCCAAGTCCATTTGCTCTTTTTTGGGCTTCTGTCCCTCCTCTGGAATTGCTCAAAGCTCTTTCTCACAGTTCCTGGGGTGCTGTGTCCAGCTCCTGAGGGTCCCCAGCACAGGAAGGACATGGAGCTGTTGGAACAAGTCCAGAGGAGATCATGGAGATGATCAGAGCAGAGGGAAGGAGCATCTCTTCCAGGAGGAAAGACTGAGGGAGTTGGGATTGTTCAGCCTGGAGAAGAGAGAGTTTGGGGAAAGCCTAAAGTCCCTTCTGAGACCTGAAGGGGCTCCAGGAGAGCTGGAGAGGGACTGGGGACAAGGGATGGAGGGACAGGACACAGGGAAAGGCTCCCACTGCCAGAGGGCAGGGCTGGATGGGATATTGGGAATTGGGAATTGTTCCCTGTGAGGGTGGGCAGGCCCTGGCACAGGGTGCCCAGAGCAGCTGTGGCTGCCCCTGGATCCCTGGCAGTGCCCAAGGCCAGGCTGGACAGGGCTGGGAGCACCTGGGACAGTGGGAGGTGTCCCTGACATGGCAGGGGTGGCACTGGATGGGATTTAAGGTGCCTTCCAACCCAACCCAGTCTCTGAGCCCATGATTCCAAAGCTGCCCTTGCAGCAGCACTGGACAAACCTACACAGTTCTTCCCTGACAGCACTCTCTGAAGAGGCACCAAAATCCCATTTATTCTCAGAGGAGGATCTGTGCACTTGGCCAATCTCTCTCTCCCTGTCACTCCTCTTTCCCAGCTGAACAGGACTGGCAGAACAGGACCTGGGGGTCCAGGGGAACACAACCCTGAGCAGAGGCTGGCACTGTGTCACTGCCCCAGGAAGAGCAGGGGCACCTCGTGCTGCATTAGACAGAGCACTGCCAGTAGTGAATCCCCAGGGGGGGACACGCTGGGGTCTGGGCTCCTTCTTGTGCTGGGCTCCCTGGGAACCTTCTTTCCATGCCAGGGGCCATCACAGTCACATCCCCACTGCCATCAGCTTCCAGCTGAAGGGGGAAAGGGGATATTCAGTGCCATGATTTCCCTGGATGTGTTGGGATCTCTAGCTGCTCACAGTGACCCCGAGAAGAGCTGTAAAGTCTCTTTTCCCAGCCTGGTACTTGAAGAAGGAGTCAGGGCTCTTCATTTCTCAGTGTCAAGGTTGTTTATTGTTCCTTATCTATAAAATTTTTTCTTCTGCCCTGTTGAGGTCCATCCAGCAGGACAGTTCCAGGCACTCTGCCTGCCCCTGGGGCGGTGTTATGTCTTTATACTAAAAACTATTACTTTAAACTAAAAACTATTACTATTATTTACAATTATTTTCCAATACCTATCACCTATGTCAGACAGTGAGCTTCTACTCTAAACCAATCTGTAAGTGCCACCATCACAGCAGAAGGTGGAGGCCAAGAAGAAGAAGGAGAAAGGCTGGACACACCCAGTTCTCTATATCTTGCCCCCTGAACCCTCATACCAAAAACCCCAAAATCTACTTTTCCACCCTGTGGTAACTTCACTATTATTCTACGTAAACTGTTGTGGCTTGCTGATCTTCATATAAGGTTGGTAATTTGCTCCATGGGTCATAATCAAACCCACAGGGGCATCTTGGGCTCTGTGCCAGGGCTTCTGAGCCCCCTGGCAGGGTCCTGACCATCCTGAACAGCCAGAGGGATGTTCTGGGTTCCCACAGGATGTATTCTGCAGTTTCTTCCTCCTGTCTCCCTCCTCAGCACCCCTCAGGGACCCTTCCCACCCTCCATGCCATGCAGATGGCAACGCTTTCCTGCAAAGCATCACAGGAGAAATCCCCTCCCAGTGACATCCAGAGGGATCCCAACTGCCCCAAGGCTTTCCAGGGAGATGGAAACACCTTCCCAGAGCAGCCAGGTGTGCCCAGGCATGGCCAGGAGATGTGGCCCTGCAAGGGAGGCTGAGCTCTAGGGGATGGACACACTGATCCATGTCCCCTCCTGCCTTGTTCCATCTCCTGCCTGGACAGGGGCTGTTCCTGTGCTGGACTGATGGGACAGGGATGGCCCCAGTGCTCAGAGAGGTACAGGGATGGCCCCAGTGCCCAGGGAGGGACAGGGATGGCCCCAGTGCTCAGGGAAGGACAGGGCTGGCCCCAGGGCTCAGGGAGGGACAGGGATGGCCCCAGGGCTCAGACAGGGACAGGGATGGCCCCAGTGCTCAGGGAGGGACAGGGATGGCCCCAGGGCTGCAGGGAGGGACAGGGATGGCCCCAGTGCTCAGAGAGGGACAGGGATGGCCCCAGTGCTCAGAGAGGGACAGGGCTGGCCCCAGGGCTGCAGGGAGGGACAGGGATGGCCCCAGTGCTCAGAGAAGGACAGGGATGGCCCCAGTGCCCAGGGAGGGACAGGGATGGCCCCAGGGCTCAGAGAAGGACAGGGATGGCCCCAGTGCCCAGGGAGGGACAGGGATGGCCCCAGGGCTGCAGGGAGGGACAGGGATGGCCCCAGGGCTGCAGGCAGGGACAGGGATGGCCCCAGTGCCCAGGGAGGGACAGGGATGGCCCCAGTGCCCAGGGAGGGACAGGGATGGCCCCAGTGCTCAGGGAGGGACAGGGCTGGCCCCAGGGCTCAGAGAAGGACAGGGATGGCCCCAGGGCTGCAGGGAGGGACAGGGCTGGCCCCAGGGCTCAGAGAAGGACAGGGATGGCCCCAGGGCTGCAGGGAGGGACAGGGATGGCCCCAGTGCTCAGAGAGGGACAGGGATGGCCCCAGGGCTGCAGGGAGGGACAGGGATGGCCCCAGTGCCCAGGGAGGGACAGGGATGGCCCCAGTGCTCAGAGAGGGACAGGGATGGCCCCAGTGCCCAGGGAGGGACAGGGCTGGCCCCAGTGCTCAGGGAGGGACAGGGATGGCCCCAGTGCCCAGGGAGGGACAGGGATGGCCCCAGTGCCCAGGGAGGGGCAGGGATGGCCCCAGTGCCCAGGGAGGGGCAGGGATGGCCCCAGTGCAGGGAACAAGGCTGTTTTTGTGGGTGCCCAAAAGCAGCAGCTGAAATGTCACCTGACACTAATCCTGCTGGTCACTGACTGTGCTGGGCTGTCCCAGAGCCCCGAGGTGCCCTCCCAGTGACCTGTCTGCAGCTGCTGGGTGCATTCCCTGCTGCCTGGATGGGATCCCTCCAGCCATGGATATGGGGAAGGATCTGCTGGTGGAGCTGGAGCAGGGCCCCACTGCTCCTGTCAGAGCTGATGGAAAGCTGCTGCCTTCTCCACTTCCACAGCAGCTGCTCCCTCAGCTGCAGGGAGGGAGAGGGGAAGAAAAATGACAAAAATAAAAGAGGTGAAGGGGACAGGACTGGGTTCAGCCAAACCCCAGGAGCAGGAGCTGCTGAAGATGCTGTGGGGACCCAGGAGTGGGAGTCAGAGGAGGATGGGTGTGGAAGTGACCTGGTTCTGAAATGAAAGAGAAAATGAAATGGGACACGTGGGTGGTCTGTAAGGTGATTTAGTAATAACCCAGAGTGTGTCCACCACATGTGGACAGTGGGTCACTGTCACAGCACTGCAAGCACAGCCTTGGGCAGATGCTCAGCCCAGGGACTCACAGCACTCTGAAGGACAGACACAGCCTCTGCAGCCTCAGGAATCCCAACCCTGAGGCCTCACACAGACCTTTCCCTGGCCAAGCCCCAAGAGCAGCCACCTCTGAGCTGCCATTGGGCTCCTGCTCCTGCTGAGCTCCCTCCAGAGGTGCCTCACACCCGTGGGACCAGGTCTGGCCTGGCTCTGCACTTCCTTGGCCTGCAGGATACACCTGCCAAATCCTTTCCCACACATTATTTTGCCTTTGCCACTGCCCAGCAGCCTGGAAAGGGGCTGAAGGCCTCCTGGCATTTCTTGCTAAGGAATTCTTGGCCAGTGACATCCTCCCCCTGCTGCCAGCACAATGTGGGGAAGGGAGGCAGGTGCTGCTTCAGCCTGCAGGGCTGAGCAACAGGAAACTCCCACAGGGCTTTCCAGGATGCAGTGCCAGGAAATGGGGCTGCCAGGCACCTGGCTCCTGCCTCCAGCACTCACATCACCCAAAGCCAGCTCTCCCTCACTGCCACAGGCTCCTGCAGCCCCTTCTCACTCACCTCCCACTTCCCCAATGAGGTTCCTGTGAGCTGCTCTGTGTGGCCACAGATTTCTAGGATTTCTGATTGCTTCATTCCCCCATGCTCAGGGGAAGGGGTCAACAATGCCCACGAATAAAAGATATGGGGAGTATTTGAAATAATAATGGGGATAAAAAAATTGGAAGGATATGGGGGTTTTGGAAAAGATGTGGGGCTGCTTTTCCCTGCTCCCACCCGCACAGCCTCAGGCAGGATCCTCACTTGGATGCCTCTCACAGCCACCTGCAGATCAGGTGGATCTTCCTCTGAAGACAATTGAGCTTCATGGAGCACCCCACTTTTGTCATGGCAGGAATTGGGGATTTCTGAAAGGCTGAATTGATCAGTGAATTTTGACCTCAGTGTGGTCACTTGTGCTGCACATTTGTCACAGACATCTTTTCATTAAAATCCTCTCGTTGGGATTTTTCCTGCTGAAGCTGAGAAGTTTCAGCAACAAAGTGTGAACAATGGTTATCTGCTGCTGTGGAATGCAACAGGTGGATCAGTGATTGGTCTCCTGTGGATGTTTGGATTTACTGACCACTCACGGCAGAGCTGCTCTCGCTCTCTGCTGAGACACAGATCTTTGTTATCATTCTTTTCTATTTTTAGCTTAGCTAGCTTCTGAGAACTTTCCTTCTATTTCTTTTTAGTATAGTCATAATGTAATATATATATATATATATATATATATCATAAAATAATAAATCAAGCCTTCTGAACATGAGGTCAACATTCTCGCCTCTCTCTTCACCTGCAAAACCCTTGTGACCACAGTCACACACATTCTGTGTTTTGTGCTGCCTCAGGTACCTGCTGCAGCTCCCACACCCCTCCTGCCACACACAGGTGCTCTTCACTGGGAAAGCTTTGGGTTAGTTCAGTGGAACACTTTTCCTTTTGGTTTTCTTGCTCCGCGTTGCTGAGTTCTGGCCCATGCTGTGTTGTGCAAGCCCAGCCCCTGCTGTGTTTGTTTTCCCTGTGATGCTCTCGCCCCCAGCATCCCAGCACTGCCCAGGGAGCTGTGGGGAGGTGCAGGTGCACAGCCCACTCCTTCCAGCCTGGAAACCTCGGATGTTTTTAGCTCAGCCTTAGCTGTGAGTCAGGACTGTGGGGCAAGAGGTGAACTGCAGGGGAGGGAATGAAATCCCAAACCCCTGAGCTCACTGTGGTCTGCAGAGAAAGGCGAGACCTTTCCAGCTGAACTGGTTCTGTGAGGACACTGCTCAGGAGTCACAGACCGAGAGAATGAAGAGGAAAAACCCTGCAGGCACTGCAGGGCTCTTTGGCAGCTCTTTTCTCATGTAGTGCTCACAAATCTTTCCCCTTCTCCAGTTGCTGCTCAAGCTGAGTCAGTCCCAAAGCTGCACTTGCTGTTTGGTGCAGATCCATCTCCCCACATGTGCTGTGGAGGGTCTTGGGCATGACTCAGTGACCCCTGCAGGATTTTACAGCCTCAGGCATTTTACAAACCTCTGAATCAGAGCCTCAATTCCTAAATGCTTCTGGGAACTCAATTCTCAGTGTTACCTTAATTCCCCCTCAAAGCACAGCTCAGGGAGGCAGAAATGTGGCCATGGTGCTCCTGGCTGGCAGTGCTCTGTCACAGCTGCTGAGACCTGTCCTTGGTCCTCACCTGGACCATTCCCTGCCTTTCCTTCCCAGTTTCCCCCTGGATCACTCCCTGCCTCACCTTCCCTCAGCTCAGGCTCTTTCCTACCAAGCTGCCCATCTGGGTCTGTCCAGGTGAGAAATTCCTGGGTTCTCCTGTGTTGGGGAAGATGAAACAGGAAAGCCTTATCAATGTGATTTCCTGGCAAAAGATTTTGAGAATATGGAAACTATAAGTGAGATTGAAATGAAAGCAAGCTTTGAGATACCTCAGATACTGAACAACTGGAAAACAATGGTGTGGCCAGCTGAAGGTGATCCCCTTTTGATGGAACAACACCCTCTGCTTGCAGACAGGCCCAAGGGTCAGAGCAGACCCTACAGCTTGGCAGGAGGGGCCCAAAGAGGAGTTTGTAGGGTTTAAAATGTAACACAGTGTGTTAATGTAATGATTCTTATAGGCTGTGTGGAAATGCTATAGGATTTGTATCTTGTACTAAATTGGTTCGTGAGAATCAGAATATTCAACACAGAAGAAGATTTATTGCATTGTAATGGGAACCTCGCTCTCTTACGCTTTTACTCTCTCACCCTCTCATCCTCTCTCCCCCTCTCTTCTCTCAGTCCTGCTCTGAGCTGTGTTTGGCAGCTCCCAGCAGGGCCCTGCACTCAGGCCCTTTGCAATGAACCCCAAGTTCCAGACCTGGCTCCAGAGATCTCTTGTCTCCATCCATCCCCACCTTCCTATCCCCTGATGCTCTTACACTCCCTGCCCTAAATCTCCAGCCTATGGGGCAGTGGTGGGTGCCAGCTGAGTGCCATTTGCCCCTCCATCCCCTTGTGCACCCAAATCTGGCCCTTGCCTTTCATTTCCAGACACTTGGATGAGTCTTTCTGCTGAAGTTTAATGTAGTAAACGCTCCTGATCTTTGCATTCAAAACCAAAGCCTTCCCCTGTGAAATCTCAAGGAGATCCTATTTGTGCTCCAGGTGGGGAATGTGTAAAAGCAGCTCTTGCTGGTGTGACTACCTCAGTGTTTGATTAATTTTCTATTTCTGAAGCTCTGATGACACCAATGGTTGGAAGCCCCAGAGGAGAGCTGTGGTACAGGAGAAAATAGAAGCTGCAGAACAGAGTGTAGCTTAAATTAGTGAGATCAGAGGGAAAGGACTAAAAATCAGGGTTTGTCATCAGAATATATCAATGCTCTCTCACCTTGCAGGAAGGACATGGCCTTGTCTCAAAGTCAAAAGGCAAAAGAGGAAGAATTGTGCCTGAACCCCCCAGCAACACTTCCATGGGAACATCTTTGCACAAATTCAGAGGCCCAACAACATCAAATCCAACAGTGCATGGCACAGCTGGGCCTATGGACCCTGACAGAAAAAATTGAAAAGTGTTTCTGGAATCAGGAATGGCTCCAGTGCAGAAGAGATTCTGGACAGCATCCAGGGGCTGGACGAGGTTCAGGCTGGGCTCAGGGCTATGCTGAGGATAAAATTCACCTTGGGCAGAGGCTCAGGATGCACAATGTGTGGACTCAGCAGAGCCCAGCCCAGGGAAAGGGCTGCAGTGCTGGTGGGTGCCAGCTGAGCCCCAGCCCCGGGGTTGCAAAAGGGTGAAATGGAGCCAAGGCTGCATTTTGGCATCTGCTCCTGGGGCCAGGGGCTGAATTTGCCATTAATGTTCCATGAAATATAAAACAAGAGTTGAGGTCGTCTCTGGACCTCATTAACACTTGGGAAAGCCAAGGGGAATATCACATTTGGCTGTGGGGCCAGCACAAGTCAGCAGAGAATCTAACATTTCAGCTCCCACTCCAAAAAGCCCAACAGCTTTGTTTCAGTTCTGACTGCCCATTCCAAAATCAACGGAGACAACCAGTTACTGGGGGAAAAAGGGCATTGCCAATGGAACCAGCTGAAAAGGTTCATTCTGTTCTCTTTGGGGATATTCACTCTCTTTTGTTTATGCTCAGTCTATGAATTTCATGGCAGAAAAGGAACTCCTTGAAACTGATCCTTTAACTTCTCAATGCTGCACATTCACATGTGGTCTCAGCCTTGGGGAGGACATGGGATGGATCCTGAGCTGATGTGGCCACGTGAGTGTTAATAACAAAATAATTCCACTGCTTTCCCCCAGCAGCTGCACACTCACAGCCAATTGTGTCTGAATCAGGAAGTTCCTGAATGGTTCCCAGGAAAACTCCCTGTGCAAACACGACCAGACTCACTCCTAGAATGTGCTTTTCTTCCCCTGGCAGCACTGGGAGCACTGGGATGGACACTGGGTGTCCTGCAAAGCCCCAGGCACAGAGAGCAGAGAAGCCTTCCCTGCACTAAGCTGGGCTGGGCTGTGTCCCTGCACTTCTGCTCCTGCTGCTCCCACTGCTGGGCAGGGGAAGGAGAGAAACAAGGGAAAATAAAAGCAAACATACCCCTCAAGCAGCTCTGCCCTCCTGAGAGAGGAAACACAAGGCTCATTGAGAGAGGAAGGCAATTTCAGGCTCCTTAATCATCCTCTGGTTCATTGTTCAGGTGTGGTGCTGGTGATGAGCTGGGGAATTACAGCTGTGGGTGTGCTGGAAACCCAACTGGGGACTGGGACTCATAACTCCCCTCCAGTCCCCACAAACTCTTGAAACACTTTGGTTACAGCAGCTGAGCAAACAAAACAAAACAAAACAAAATTCACTTCACCTCCGTCCTGGGCGGAAGCAGCAGAATTCCCTGGCACTGGGAGATCCTTTTGTGAACCCGGCTCTACAGAGAAGCAAACAGCCCGAATGGGAAGGAAAGCTGTGGGAAGGTTTGGTTTGGACCCGTCATCAGCCTGACTCTTGGACTGGAAGCAGAAGGATTCTCTGTGGGTTTGCTGGATGATTTCCAGGGAGCCCGGGGCAGCTCTGATGGAGCTCTGCTCTTCCAGCGGATCCAGGTGCTGCCCTCTCATAGCCCCGGGGCTGGTGCAGGGCAGGGAGAGCACTGCAGCCTCCCCCAAACAGCTCTGATGCTGGGCAGAGCAGGGAGAGCACTGCACACTTCCACAAACAGCTCTGATGCTGGGCAGAGCAGGGAGAGCACTGCAGCCTCCCCCAAACAGCTCTGATGCTGGGCAGAGCAGGGAGAGCACTGCAGCCTCCCCCAAACAGCTCTGATGCTGGGCAGAGCAGGGAGAGCACTGCAGCCTCCCCCAAACAGCTCTGATACTGGGCAGAGCAGGGAGAGCACTGCAGCCTCCCCCAAACAGCTCTGATACTGGGGCTGATGCAGAGCAGGGAGGACACTGCACACTTCCACAAACAGCTCTGATGCTGGGGCTGATGCAGAGCAGGGAGAGCACTGCACACTTCCCCAAACAGCTCTGATGCTGGGGCTGATGCAGAGCAGGGAGAGCACTGCACACTTCCACAAACAGCTCTGATGCAGAGCAGGGAGAACACTGCACACTTCCACAAACAGCTCTGATGCTGATGCAGGGGAGCAGCCTCCCCACAAGCAGCTGTGGTGCTGATGCAGGGCAGGGAGAGCACTGCAGCCTCCCCAAAAACAGCTCTGATGCTGGGGCTGATGCAGAGCAGGGAGCACATTCAGCCTCCCCACAAACAGGGAGGTGCTGGGGCTGATGCAGAGCAGGGAAAAGCACAGCAGCCTCCCCACAAGCAGCTCTGGTGCTGATTCAGGGCAGGGAGCACACTCAGCCTCCCCATAAACAGCTCTGGTGCTGGGGCTGCTGCTCTGGTCTCTGGCACTGTGGATAGCCTGGGAGGGGCTGCCCAGAGGGGACAAGACTCCTGGAGCTCCTGTCCCTGCACCTGCCTGCCCTGGGAGGAGAACTGGGGGAGGACTGCAGCTGAGTGATGTAGGGCTATGTCCCAGGTTGACTGCATGATGCTTTTATCCCCAATCATCTTGTTCTGTTAATGCAGAATAAAAAGTTTTGCACCTTTAAGACTTGTTCCAGAGAGTGAAGAAGCGTGCAGAACAAGACAACTGGGGATAAAAGCATCATCTAGACAACCTAGGACAGACTAACAGGGGACTGATGCCTCCTGGTGGTCCCAGGCAACCCCACCGGCAGTGTGGGGATGGTCTGTGCGCTGCCACAGCCAGCATGGGCTTCTGGTGCTGGGATGGCTGGGGAGATCCCACTGGGGACCTGGGACATGCACGGGTCACCAACTGGGAGTGCTCAGAAAGGGGAGTCCAAGCAAAGGGGCAGAAGGGAAAGGCTGGGAAATGTAAAAAGGCAGGGGTGGTTCAGGCCTGTGGAGCGCCCAGACAGGAACAACAGGAGTGGTGGGGCAGCTTTGGGCACCACAGTGTGAGAACTAAAGCTGGTAGAGAGTGCTCAGAGCACGGACATGGAGATAGGGAAGGATCTCGAGGGGAAGCCAGTGAGGAGCTGCTGAGGGCTCTGGGATTGTCCAGCTGGAGCAGAGTGAGGGCAGAGCTCACCAGGGCTGCAGCTCTGATCTCTGATCCCTGCTCTGTGACAGGGACAGGAGCCAGGGCATGGCTGGGGCTGGGCCAGGGCAGCTCAGGCTGGAGCTCAGGGCAAGGCTCTGCCCCCAGAGGGTGCTGGCACTGCCCAGGCTGCCCAGGGAATGGGCACGGCCCCGAGGCTGCCAGAGCTCCAGGAGCCTTTGGGCAGCGCTGCCAGGGGTGCCCAGGGTGGGGCTGCTGGGGGGGCTGGGCTGGGGGATCCTGGGGGGTCCCTCCCAGCTCAGGAGATTCCTTGATTCTCTTGGTTAACAAAACTGGAGCCCACTGGAGCATTGTTGAAAGCCTCAACTCTGAAAAGACTCCAGACACAGCTGGGACCAAGTGAGAAGGGAAGAACCAAACCAGTGTGAACCTGACCCCTGATTAATGAAAACCCCAGCCCAGGACTTGGTGAGGCCCTGCTGGGTTTGGCAGAGGGCAGGGCTGGGGCTGTGCTCTCCCCATCGTGTTTCCCCCCAGAAAGGTGTGGAGGGACTGATAACTGAGCCTCGACACAGAGACAGTCCAGACAAGGACGTGTCCCTCTGCTTTGCCATCCCCCAGCAGCAGTGCAGGTAGGACAGGCCACCAGCACTGTCACCTGGAGCTGCATGGGGACAAAAACTGTTCTCTGGGTTAAAAATGCTGTAGGAAATGGGGAAATCTGGAGATGGTCCTGTGAGTGCACATGATGCTGTAGTGTACTGCAGTCTGTGATGGTGACAGAGGTGTGGCTGTGGCTGGGATGGTGCAGAGATATTTCAGCAGGGCAGTTGTACCAATGCCAGGATCCACAACAGCTGGCCCTAGAAATAATTGTCATTTCTGGTGTGAGACAGTTGTGGAATGAGCAAATTATTCACAGCCAGGGCCATCTCTGGACTTTGCCCTTTTGCTTTCTGCAAAGTGTCACCCCAGGGCCTCTGGGCTGAGCTGCTGTGCTGGCACTGGGCAGCAGCACTGAGGGCATTGTGCTCTGGGCCTCCTCTGCTCCTGCAAGGCTTGGGCTAAGCCAGGCCCATCTGACACAGGAGATTGAAAAGAATTGAAGGGAAACAAAGAGAAATTCTAAGCTTTCCTCAGAAACCTATTAAAGTCCCTGTCATTTGCTCAGAACACATGGAATAGCCTTTATTACAGGCATTTTGCTGAGCACAAAAGCTACTTTCAATAACACAGGAAGGGAAAAATCATTACAAACTTGCAAGAATCATCAAGGACCATCTTGCAGAATCTCTTTGTCATGAAACAAATTATGAAAGGCTATAAATAGATGACCATTATTAGAACAAGGAGCTCTCTAACTGGGCTCTGTGCACAGGGAATGAACTGCTCCCCTCCCAGCCAGGGGGGAGCTGAGGCAATCAGCAGGTACGTCACAGGCTCTCCAGGGTGCAGCAGAAAGCAGAATTAAAGTCCTTGCCTCCTGCTTCTGAAACTGGGAGAGGCATTTGGAGACACAAGTTACTTAAAAGGCTGTTAAAAATACACAAAATACACACAGGTACTCACCCACCACAGGATGGGGCTGAGCTTGGTCAAGGTCACACCCTGGGGGTGTACCAGGCCAGGCTGGATGGGCTTGGAGCAACCTGGGATAGTGGAAGCTGTCCCTGCCCATGGCAGGGGTGGAATGAGATAAAATTTAAGGTCCCTCCCTGTAGGAGCGTTGGGGGTAGGATGGTGGGGATGGATGGAGAGCAGAGATCTCTGGAGCCAGGTCTGGAGCTTGGGGTTCATTGCAAAGGGCCTGGGTGCAGGGCCCTGCTGGGAGCTGCCAGGCACAGCTCAGAGCAGGAATGAGAGAAGAGAGGGGAGAGAGGGTGAGAGGGTGAGAGAGCAAAAGGGAAAGGGAGTAAAAGGGGGTAAGAGCGTAAAAGGCAAGAGCTAAGAGACAAGAGGTAAGAGTGCGATGTTCCCATTACAATACAATAAATCTTCTTCTGTGTTGAATATTCTGATTCTCACTAACCAATTTAGTACAAGGTACAAATCCTATAGCACTTCCATACAGCCTATAAGAATCATTACATTACCATACTGTGTTACATTTTAAACCCTAAAAACTCCTCTTTGGCCCCTTCTGCCAAGCTGTAGGGTCTGCTCTGAGCCTTGGGCCTGTCTGCAAGCAGAGGGTGTTGTTCCATCAAAAGGGGATCACCTTCAGCTGGCCACACCATCGTTTTCCAGTTGTTCAGTAACTAAAGTATCTGAAAGTTTGCTTTCATTTCAATCTCACTTATAGTTTCTATATTCTCAAAATCTTTTGCCAGACAACCATATTTATAAGGCTTTCCTGTTTCATCTTCCCCAACACCTCCCAACCCAAGCCATCCCAGGGCTGTGTGACTCCATGGTGTCCCTCCTGAACAGAGCACGGGACAGGAGCTCTGTGCTCACAGAGCCTGGCTGTCCTATCCAGCTCCTCCAGGGCCTCCTGGTTCCCTTTCTCACCTCTCGGGTGTTTTCCTCCTCCTTGACTGCTTGAAAAAAAAATGACTCCTCTGAATTTTATTTTTTTGTTAAATTCCAGCCTAACATATTCATTCCTGCTCATTAAAATAGTTACTTCTCCTTCTGGCTGTTTACTCCTGTGGTATTTCTATGAGTTACTCATGTCTACTTTTAGCCTTCCTGTGGACAGACTAAACACAATAAACTCCTTCCATCCCCCCTAAGGCAGACCTGCCATTCCTGTGCCATTCCTGTGCCATTCCTGAGCCATTCCTGTGCCATTCCTCCTGGCAGATTCCTGCATTTGCCTGGCAGGGTGCCCAGGTGAAACTGGGCATGGCTGGCTTTCTAAAGCTGGGCTCAATTGGCACTAACTGCTTTTCATAGTTTGGTTACATTTGGTTACAGTAACTACAACAATCCCATGCTCTTTCCCAGGTTTTTCATGGAGTTGTGGCCTGAAGGAATGAGAATGTTTACTAGTATTCCAACTGTCCTGAGCAGGTCAGTGGGATCTCCCTGGCTGAGTCCAGGAGAATCAGAATGCCAGCATTAAACCCTGAGGGCCCTGCTGTGGAAAAGAGAAGATATGGAAATTTTTCCAAGATATGGAAATTTTTCCAAGATATGGAAATTTTAAGGATGAGCAGCACAGTCAGGGAGAGGCTGGGAGCTGCACGATTTGTGCAAAGGAAGAGTCTTGAAAAGCTGCCCCAATGGCTCTGAGACATTTTTGCCAGCACTGTTACCTGTCCATGGGATCTCCTATCCCCACAGGAACTGCTGGTTTGGGGTTTTCTCCTTGAAAAAGCCATAATCCTTTCCAGACACTCATGGAGCAGTGTTGGGATGTGGTGATAATTGATAATTTCCATTCTGAGCTGCTGTGTCCAGCACAGAGCTGGGCTGTGCTGGCTGCCAGGACTGCTGTGCTTGTAAGAGGCTCCCACATTCCAAAGGAATGGACAGTCACATGGGTCACCAGGATTTTCTGTGCTTCTGGGAAGGTGCCATGGAAGCCTTGGGGAGCAGCAGGACCATGTTCACATCAGGTTTAGTTCTGCATCCAGCCTCTGGGGCAGCCAGCAGCTCTCCTGGAGCTCTCAGTGCTGTGTTTGATGCTCTCTGTGGGCCTTGGGGCTCAGGAGGAGCAGGTGGTGACCTCACAGGCTCCAGGAGATCCCAGAAACATTCCAGAGGCTGGAAAAGACCTCCAAGATCAACTCCAACCTTTGGCCAAACACCCCTGTGCCCACTAAACCATATTTCAAAGTACCGTATCTCAAAGTGCCACATCTCCCTGGTTTTTGAACATTTCCAGGGATGGTGACTCCAGCACTTCACTGGAGAATCTGTTCCAATGTTCAAAAGGCAGGGAGATAACAATGTCCCTGGGCAAAACTTTGCACCAAGGCTTTGGAGAAATCCTCTTGGATGTGAGTGGAAGGTGGGCACAGATGTCCCTGTGGATGCTGTGCAGCTCCCTGGTCCTGGCACACTGGAACATGGAGCTGGTATTTCATATTTTTTCATATTATTTCAAAAACATTTCCTATTTGGTTTTTTAAACATTGTTGTTAAACCCACAATATCTTGTTTGGAATAATGGATTGAGTGTATTCATTATGGGAGAGCTGGAAAATTGATAAATTTGGGTGATTTTTCCCCACTCTGAATTCTGCAGTCCTATCAACTTTATTAATTATTTTTTTTTCCTGTGGCTGAGGCTACAAAGCTGCCCTTTGATCCCTGTGTATGTTAGATTTTAACATTAGTGTCAATTGTATTTCTAAGCCCAAAAGTTCTTTAAACCTAGCAGCATTTTCACTGGCTCTGGCTCAAGGCTTCCCTCCCTGGATTAAACTATTTATTGTTTCCCACGTGTATTAAGAAATGGATTAGTTGAGGCATTTGTGGCCTTTCCTAGGACTGACATGGAGGCAGAAATGCAGCTCTGTAACACAGTCCTTGTATTGGGGCACCTTGATGCTGCAGGGCTGCTGGGCCTCAATATTCACTGTTGTTTATAAGAAATGATTTCTCTGTCCAGCTTGATGGAACCCTTGGAAGGAGACCCAGGAATGAAAAGTATTCCAGAGAAATGCACAGAGTCCAGGATGGCTTTAAAAATATAAATTATATTCTGAAGTTGTGAGGAGAATATTAAAAGCAAGTTTTCATGGATAGACAGGAAGACACCTTTAAATCTCCCTAAAGAAAGCAAGAAAAGCCTGTGACGGTGGGCACAGGGGATTTAGGATGAGGGAAGAGATGAGGATCTGATTCCATGTTTCAGAAGGCTGATTTATTACTTTATTATATAGATTACATTAAAACTACACTAAAAGAATAGAAGAAAAGTTTTCAGCTCAGAAGGCTGGCTAAGAATAGAATAGAAAGGAAAAGAAAGATCACAAAGGTTTGTGTCTCGGACTCTCTGTCTGAGCCAGCTGACTGTGATTGGCCATTAATTAGAAACAACCACATGAGACCAATCCCAGATGCACCTGTTGCATTCCACAGCAGCAGATAACCATTCTTCACATTTTGTTCCTGAGGTCTCTCAGCTTCTCAGGAGGAAAAATCCTCAGGAAAGGATTTTTCATGAAAAGATATCTGTGACAAAAGCCTGTCTGGGATTGGACTGGGCAGGTCACAACCCTGACCCTGAACAAACCCCCAGGGCACCAGCCTGGCCCCATCCTGGGGCAGAGCTGCACCACCTCCCCTGACCTCTGGACATCTCTGCAGCATTTCCATCCCATGGGGAACACAGACCATGGAATCACAGAATCCTGCAATGTCCTGAGCTGAGATGCACCCACCAGGATCATCCAGCCTCTGTCCACACCCAGATCCCCCAACAACCCCACCCTGGGCATCCCTGGCAGCCTCAGGGCCGTGCCCATTCCCTGGGGGCAAGGAAGACGTGCCCTCCTGCCTCCCACATTTACCTGGGCTTCAGGATCAGGATATAAACACTTCACCCTCTTTCTCCCTTTAGTCAAGCTCTGTCTTTGAAAGAGAAGGAGATGATGGGTGATGGGTATAAAAAGATTCCAGCTCCCCTGGTAAAATCATCCTTGCCCAGGCTGATGCTCAACAAGCAGCATCACAGAGTTTGGGCTCTGCATTGCAGCAGGGTCACTGGGAGAGGAGCTCTGGCATTAATATCAGCTTCTGCAGAGATTAAGAATTCAGCAAAACACATCCTGAACATTTGTCCTCTTTGCACAGAAAGGAAAGACATTAATTTTTCAGAGGATCATTTCCATCCCCACCAGGCTCAGTTAAGCTGAACCCACAGCCTGATTGCAAAAGTGAACTTGAACCACAAAGATATTTTTGGGTCTTGCTCTGCAGTCTCCTCTGAAAGCCAAATAAAGAGATAAAGCTGGAATGAGGGACAGGGGGAATCCAGGTAGAGCCACAACAGTCTGGAGATAAATTCCCTTTTAGTAAAACCCATCTGCCCATTTTCCAGGACCTGGGGTTACAATAACAGTAACTTGTGCTCATTTATTAATTGCAGATTAATGGGAACCCTGCTGGCTTCTGTTTCTTTGTCCTTACTGGGATATATTCAGAGGAAAGCAGGGAAATTCCTGCAGGTCAGTGGGGGAGGAAACACATCAACCCTCCAAAGCTCACTTTTTTGGGACAACAGAGCTGGAAGGAACCAGCCTGGGGAGAGGCAAACAAAGTCCCATGTCCCTCATGCCACCCTGTGTCCCCCTCCACAAGAAAAAAATCTTTCAGGCTTTTGAGTCTTCTTTCCCTCAGATGGAAAAGGCCTTTTTGAAATTCAGAAATTACCTTTTCCATCACTGGTTTGGCTCATTTGGACTCAATATAGGGAGTCTACTTGAAAATGAATAGGGAAAAGAGATGTGCAAAGGCAGAGGGGGAAATCTCATAAATCTGGACAGCAATTCATGGAATTCAAGATGCAAAATAGGTTAATTCTTACCTATTACTTCATTCTTAGAAATGATCCCTTTCCTGTACCCCCAGCAAGGCTCTGCAGATGACTGATGTTTCTGATTCTCCACAAACCATATTTATAATGTTTTCAGCCAGCTCTGCAATTACTGAGCTCTGGAGCCATAATTTGATCCTCCTGCTGCTGTCTGAAGAGATGAAGCAGCTCTGACTGTAAATACCTGGCAGCCCTTCCAGCTTTGTCCATCAGTGACCCCCACAAAGTCTGCAGGGTCCAGAGGGCTCCAAACCCCATTACTGGATGTTCCCCTTCTCTGATTGCTGTGCATTAAATGTATTTCAAGGGTACAACACTGACCACTGCTGGTTTCTCTGCTTCTCTGTGCCTGTTGTTTGGTGTAGGTGCTGAGGGATGTTTGTATTTCACTCAGGCTGGGGGTGGATGCTCCAAAAAGCAGCATCAGGAACACCTGCTTGGGAATAAAGAGGAAGATAAAGCAGTGAGGTCCTTGCAGGAGATGCAGACTCTGCCCAGGCTCCAGTGAGATTTGAACTCACGACCCCTGGTTTACTAGACCAGTGCTCTAACCCCTGAGCTATGGAGCCTCTAAAATTTGGTTGCTTTTGCCTCTGCAAACATTTCATATCAGAATTTTCTCATAATTCTGGTGGGAAATGGCCACAGCACTACTGGACTGTGCTCCAAAAATTTTCAATTCTCTTTCCAAACTGCACCAAAACCCATCAGAGACACAAAACCACCACCACAAGGTGAATCCAAACCTGGAATTTACTCTCCTTCAGCTCATCCCTGTCAGGACATCAGGATGGATGATTCCCTTTTCCTCAGCCAACTTGTAAACTTCTCAAGTTTCTTTGTAAACTTGAGAAGGTTACAAAGAAATGTTGATATTGGGGCTCTTCATAGTTATGGCACTAAATTAGGCAAAAAATGAAAGAAATGAGGGCCAGGAAGATGCTCCAAAAGCTGGAGCCCCTCTCATATGAGGAAATGCTGGGAGAATTGGGATTATTCAGAGAAGAGAGAAGAGGGAAGGGAAGGGAAGGAAGGGAAGGGAAGGGAAGGGAAGGGAAGGGAAGGGAAGGGAAGGGAAGGGAAGGGAAGGGAAGGGAAGGGAAGGGAAGGGAAGGGAAGGGAAGGGAAGGGAAGGGAAGGGAAGGGAAGGGAAGGGAAGGGAAGGGAAGGGAAGGGAAGGGAAGGGAAGGGAAGGGAAGGGAAAGCTCCAAGGTGACTTTATTGTAGCCTTTCAGTACCTGAAGAGCCTCCAAGAGAACTGGAAAGGGACTTTTCATAAGGACATGGAGGGACAGGACACAGGGAATGGCTCCCAGTGCCAGAGGGCAGGGCTGGGTGGGATATTGGGAATTGTTCCCTGGCAGGGTGGGCAGGCCCTGGCACAGGGTGCCCAGAGCAGCTGTGGCTGCCCCTGGATCCCTGGCAGTGCCCAAGGCCAGGCTGGGCAGGGCTGGGAGCACCTGGGACAGTGGGAGGTGTCCCTGCCATGGCAGGGGTGGCACTGGGTGTCCATTAGTGTCCATTCCACCCCAAACCAGTCTGGCATTCTCTTGTACCCCACTGCTCCCACTGGAAATCAGCTGTGTATTTATTTCTCCCTCTCAGCCCTTCACATTTCTCACTCCCTCCTTAGGAGTCCATGTTTTGTTCCCTCCCTGCTGCTTCATCCTCCCTTTGAGAGCCCTTTGGGTGCCACCTCCAGGCTGAGTCTGATGGATGGGGCTGAGCACTCCCCAGCTGGGGCTGAAAGTGTCACAGAAGTGGGGTGAACGTGGAGGAAGCAAGAATCACAGAGAACAGAGCTTTGGATTTAGCATTTGGCCAATGAGAACCCCTGTGGTGCCCACGAATATTGGTGCAGAATTGTTCAGTGTGGGCAATGCCAGAGTGAACGGGAGACTCCTCCTGCAGATCCCCCCTTGGTGCCCTTGGGGGATTTGTGCACAGAAGGAGGAGCTCTGGCCCTTGTGCACCAAATCTCAGCTTCCTCACATCCAACAGGCACCTCCTGCAGAACTGCAATAGAAAATCCCTGTCTGGAACACCTCAGATTTGAGGGAAGGGTTTGTGGAGCCTGTCAGCAAGGCCAGGAGAGGATGCTGGCTGTGCATTAAACCCTCAGGCACAGAAATGTCTCATGGCAAGGGAAAATGTACAGCAGCAGCTGAAGAGGACTCAGAGTTTCAGGGTAGATGCACAAAGAGAAAATATAAGTACAAATGGTTAAAGGGTGACTCAGAATAAGCCACATTGTGTCTATTATTCCTGGTCTTTTTTGTGGAAGAAAATTGCTCTCTTTGAAAGAAACCAGAAATTAAGACCATCCATCCTCCCAAGCGTAGAAAAACACAAACCCTCATTAGGTGGGCTGAAAGGCAATTCTCAGGCCTTTATCTGACAAGCTAAGAGCAGGATTCTGTCTATAGCATTTAAGGAGAAATGATGAATTACCTGGCATGGGTTCAGTGCCTGAGCTTGGCATTGGATAAACTCACAAAGAAGCCTGAAGCCAATCAAACAACTTTGTACAAACGCTGCTGAAAGCAGCCCTTTGGGGCACACAGGGAGGACGTGCACCAATAAAATAAAGCTGAAAATAATAATGAACATCCCATGCAGGAACATGTGCTTGGAGCATGGTTTCCAGAGCAGCTGGGCTTGGAGCCTGGGAACACATGGCTGAGCCATGAGAGACTGCCTGGCAGAAGGCAGTAATGGAGCAGTTTGATACAGGCTGTGTTCAGATCTGGTTTGAAAACTAATATGGTTTTAAATGTGTGCTGGTGCTGGGAGCACTTTGGGGAGAAATGAATGCTCCTGGTAATGAGAAGTGATGGAGTGGTGAATGTGGAAGGCTGCCTGGTGCTGGAAAGGTTGTGTCCTTGCTTTCCTGGCTGAAACTCTGCCATGGTTCCCAATGTCTGTGTGTTCTGGAGTACTTGGATGTTTCAACCTCAGTGCAGACCCTCGCAGTGCTGAGAGCTGGCCTGGAGTGGAGCTGGAGCTGCTGCAGAGGCCTCTGGCACCAGTGAGCACCAGGAGAGGCTGTGCTGAGCCCTGGCAGCCCTGTGCCCTCATGGCACTGCCCCCACAGCCTGAGCATGTCCCAGATTTCAGTTTCTGTTTGATCCCATCCCAGAATCTCTCCTGTTTTTCTCTCCCTTCTCATGGTGACTGCTGAGGTGTGACCCAGGCTCTCTGTCCCCAGGCAGGGCTGCACCTGCACCCTCAGATGAAGGGCCCGGTTCCTGCAAGGCTGCCCTTGTTCTATTTTTACCCCTGAAACTCCTGCAATGACTTTCTTCCCACTGCCAAGAGGGAAATCTTTCTCCTGCACGTTTGCAGTGAGATCTGGCCTGGCTGGACAAGGACTGGGAGCCCATCCCAGGATTTCTGGGCTAATCCTCTGCCAGCTGCCCTGTGGCCATGCAGGGTGAGCAGTGAAGCCCCCCCCAAACCCCTGTGTCCCCACACAGACCTGAACCCAAGCACAGCTGTCTCCTGCACTGCTGGGGGCTCTTCTGAGAGAAGAATGAAAGAATTGGGATTATTCTGCCAAGAGAGAGAAGAGAAGAGAAGAGAAGAGAAGAGAAGAGAAGAGAAGAGAAGAGAAGAGAAGAGAAGAGAAGAGAAGAGAAGAGAAGAGAAGAGAAGAGAAGAGAAGAGAAGAGAAGAGAAGAGAAGAGAAGAGAGGAGAGGAGAGGAGAGGAGAGGAGAGGAGAGGAGAGGAGAGGAGAGGAGAGGAGAGGAGAGGAGAGGAGAGGAGAGGAGAGGAGAGGAGAGGAGAGGAGAGGAGAGGAGAGGAGAGGAGAGGAGAGGAGAGGAGAGGAGAGGAGAGGAAGGAGAGGAGAGGAGAGGAGAGGAGAGGAGAGGAGAGGAGAGGAGAGGAGGGAGGAGAGGAGAGGAGAGGAGAGGAGAGGAGAGGAGAGGAGAGGAGAGGAGAGGAGAGGAGAGGAGAGGAGAGGAGAGAAGAGAAGAGAAGAGAAGAGAAGAAGAGAAGAGAAGGCTCCAAGGTGGCTTTGTTATATCCTTTCAGTACCTGAAGGGCCTCCAAGAGACCTGAGGGAAAGCTGCTGTGAAAATGAAGAAAATTGGAAGGAATAATAGTTGCTGGATGAGATGGGAATGGCCATCTCTTTGCTAGGTCCTGGCAGGGCAGCCTCAGCTACCAATGGGCTGGACAGTAAAGGAACTTTCTCCTGATGAAGTCTGAAGGAACTGGAACATTTTGCCTTTCCATACAGTGCCTTGGCCAAGTCCTGGTGCAAAGTTTGTCCAGGGCCATTATGAAATGACTGCTAAAGAAGACATAATGAATTTTCTTGTTCAGTAGGCTCTGGGCTAATGAGAAATGAGATTTTGATTTGTTTTTCATGTTTGGATCTGTGCTTATAGCCAGGTACTATGATTTGGCTTTTACTCTGAGAACATTTGATTATCAGGAAGGTGGTAAACTCTGCCCCAGAATTTCTACATGAGTTACTTCTTGAGTTCAAACCCAGCCCCAATACATTGTCTGCCAGCACAAAGCTTCCCTGGGCTGCTGACACAGTTCTGCTTTTCTTCTGGAACACACCTTTCATCTTCTTCCCATGGAGAGAAGTAGGAGTCCTGTTGCTGTTCAGGAGGGTTCAGGAGCAGTCCTGGTGAATTTGGCTGCTTGGGCTCTGACACAGAGCCCACCTTGCCCAGGTTTAGTGACTGAATTGGGATAATGAGACTCTAGTGAGAGATGGTGATGACTGCGAGGGCTGAAGAATTCAAAGTTCATGAGATTGCACAATTTGGAGATAAAATGTGCAATTCTTGCTCTCTTTATCTCATCAAGCCCCATCTTACAGAGATGTTTATCCACTACAGTTTCCACCACTGACTTCTGCCCTGGTCAAACCCATATCCTGGATGCTCTCTGCTTGTAGAGCACAATATTTTTCACTTGCCATATTGGTAAACTTTACCAATAGTATTTAGCAATAGTAAATTCACTTATTTAGTTAAAATTTACCAGTTTAGCTGCAAAAAAATTACATATCATCTGTCCACTTAGACAACAGCTATCATTGCAGAGTCCAATCACTCTTTTAGATTTTATCTCCTATCAGATGCTTCCTGGTTGCTTTTTGGATCCAGACTCCCTGAAAACACTGTGAGATGGGGAGTCTGAAAAGCGGAACTCGACAGTTCCAATGCCTCTGGTTTTCATGGAAAATCAGAGTTTCCACTGTGTTCTTTCATCCAGAGATGAGGGAAATTGCTACAAAGTGGAAATGTTTGTGTGCAGCAAATTAGGCATTATGGGCATGATTCATGGCAAATCTTTGCAATCTTCAAGAGTATTTTCTGAACAAAAGTCATATAAAGGGAGTCCCTGGACAGTGACCTCCCGCTGCTCTGTAAAGGCAAAAGGCAGCAATGGGCAGCAATAAAGCAACAAACCAAAGCCCAGATGTTTGTTTTCCATGGATGGAAACATCCCTCCTGAAGGAACAGTGAGCTTTTCTGGCATTATTTACTGGGTATTTATCTCCAGCAAATGAAATTGTTACATCATGTTGGATTTCTGACAAGCCCAGAGTCCCTGGAGCCCAGCTCGGATCTGAACTGGGGATAGAGGCCACCTCAGCTCACACATAAAGGCTGGACAATGGGATGGACTCTGCAAAACTCTGCATGAATAAACCCTGGTGATGATTCTACCAAGAGCTCACAAGCTGCATCCTCTTAATTATAAGAAAGCCACAAAATCTCAGCAGCATTTCTGATCTGATTCATGGAGAAGAAAAAACTCATTTCATTCTTGTAGCCATACTTGATACTATTTTATATCCTTTTAGAAGTGAAAAGATGAAATTAGAAGAGAAAATTGACATAATTAATGCACTATTACAGGGCAGGGGCTTCCTTCTGCCTTGAAATGAACCTGGAGGTTTGGACTGGCTCCCCCAGGCTCTCCCGGCCTGCTGGTGCTTGGGACAGCCCAGGGGCCACCACTGCCTCAAAGTTCCAGCCTTCCTTTAAAGTACCCTTGTAAAGTTTTCTTGGAAGCCAGGAGGAGTTTCCTCAAGTCCTGGGAAAAACCCTAAAACTGTTGTGTTGTTTATTTGGAACAAACCCGCTGCTCTGAGGGTGCCCGGTTTGTTCCTGTGCTCAGGGAACAGGAGTTATTTCTGGAATGCAGCTGCCTCTCTTTAAGCTGCTGCAACATCTCCCTGGAGCCCTCCTCAGATACAAAATTGGTCTAAATTACCCTTGACCCGTTTCAGATTAGCAAAGAGCAAAATCCAGCTTGTTGTGCAGAGCACGTGGAGCTGCTGGTGCTGTGCAGGCCCGAGGAGCTCTGTGGGCTGTTCAAGCTCAAGCTGCCTTTCCAGGAATCCTCAGGAACACTTGTGACACATGAAGAAATTGGTATTTCTGAGTATCCCAGTGCCCAGAAGCAGAGGGATTGTGCACAGCTGGAAACCTGCATGGCACAGGCCCCCATGGGCACCACGGCCCTGCCATGGGCATCAGGGCCCTGCCACCAGCCCAGGGCCACCATTCTGGGGAGGCTCTGAGGTCCCCTGTGCCCAGGAGGGACTGGCAGAGCCCTTGGAGTTCCTTGGGAATAAACCCCAGCTCGAGGCAGCCCTTAGTACCTGTCAGCCCTGAGAGAGGAATGTTTTATTGACAGATGCCCTTAATTACAAAGGAGCTGCTGAGCTGCAGGAGCTTAACCATTTGTGAGCCAGGCCAGACCCTGGGGGCTGCAGGAGAAAAATCACTTACTGAAAAAAGAAAAAGAAAAAAAGACTTATTGAGGCTCAATGTTGATGTAATGGCAATAATGAGAGAGGGCAAAAAAAGTCCTTCTCCATCTTTAGGAAAAGGGGTGCAGTATATCAGAGGTAATTAGTGGAAGTGCATAAAAATAGGCATTTACACCCCTGTTCTTGTGTGACTGCTCCAGCAGCAGCCTCTCAGCTGTGCCACTTCAGCCCTGTAAAACACGAGATTTCAGGGAGCAAAGAACAAACATTGCCATGGTCATTTTGCTGGGGCACAAATGAGGTCCAGCAGGGGGAATCACCCAAAGCAGAGCCTGGTGAAACTCCCATGCTGGTCCCTGGCACTATCACTGTCTCTCCTCTGCTAAATTCTCCAAAAACTCAGCTTGTTGGGCTCAGATGGAAGGTTTGGGGATGCACAGCATTCAAATACTCCTCGCAGCTCAAATACTCGTCACAGTCCTGTAGGGAATAAATACATAAATACCAGGAATGCAACAAATGCAATTAAGTAATGCAGGAAGGCAGACCTTGTGCTAGAACCTCGTCTGGCACCTGGCAATGTGCCTGCTTTCCTGCACATCCAAATCAGCAAGAAATGAGAGCCAGAGGGGGTGAAGAGCTCAGCAATCCTTGGGCACTGCAGAAAATTCTTGGCCCTGGGGCTGGAAATCTGTAAAATCCACAGAGGTGAAGCTGAAGGCAGTGACAAAATCTCCCACTTGCACTGGTGATCTTGGTGTTGCTGCTCCAGAGTTCCCGAGGGGGAACAGCACAGATGGTCCAGCACAGAGCTGTGGATTGTTATCAGCGGTGGGGCTTGCAGTGGGTTTATCAGGAGTGATGCTGAACGTGTCCAGCTGCTGCAGATGAGGATCTCTACTACCATTTAACTTTCAAGAGTTAACTTCAGACTGTCCCTGCTGTAGCTGCAACAGCACCACACACACTCAGTTTGCAAAATTAATGCAATTTCAAGGGGAGATTTAAACTTGTCTGTTGCAAAAATCTAATTGGAATGTCAATATTATAATCTTGTGTGCTCAGATCGAGCTCATGGTGGGCAGCAGGAGCACAAATTCAGGGACAAAATAGGTGGAATGTGACAATAGGAGGTTGTTTGGCCCAAACTGCATCATGAGACCACCAGACCAAGCTGCATTTTCTGCCGTGCCCTGGGGAAGATGCATTCATGCTGCACGTTGCAGTGCCAAAGCTGATCAGAAGGGGAGGAGACAACACAGGAAACCTAAATGAGCTGAACAGGTTGAGCTTGACTTGATTTTGGGTCTGCCAGAGCTGAATAATAAAGACAGGGTCCATAATCCTGTGCTGTGACTGAAGGGATAGTTCACTGGGCCCTGGGTACTTATGGGACACCAAGCAGACACAGAACCATGGATTCTGGAACAAATATTTCCAGTCTGGCTTACAGCAGCTGCTGGAGAAACCATCTTTCCTAACTCCTCTCAGGCCAGCAGCAGGAACTTCTGTAGGAGTAAGCAAGCTGTTGTTTAGCCCAAATGTCCAGGGTTGGGAGGAGGACTCTCCTCTGGGTGCCCTCAGGAAGCTCTCCCTGAAATCTGTATCTCTCTAATATCACACAGCCTCATTCAGGCTCTCAGAATGAACAGGACTCCCTCAGGGTCTCCTGGAAAAGCTGCTGTTCATTTTATTTCAGGGCACTGCAGAGAACCACATGGATTTTGCTCCTCTTCTTGGCTTGTGCTGCCTTAAAAGGTTCTTCCCCCAGAGGGTGCTGGCACTGCCCAGGCTGCCCAGGGAATGGGCACGGCCCTGAGGCTGCCAGAGCTCCAGGAGCCTTTGGGCAGCGCTGCCAGGGGTGCGCAGGGTGGGGCTGCTGGGGGGGCTGGGCAGGGCAGGGGCTGGGCTGGGGGATCCCTGTGGGTCCCTCCAGCTCAGGAGATTCCATGATTCCAGGATTCTATTAAATAAAAACCCACACAAGAAACTTCAGCACACTTGGTAGGAATGAAAAAGCCAAAGGGGGCTTTGGTTTGTCTCCATTTGTTCAGTTGGTTGCTCAGAGTTCCGTGGTTTCCAACTGAATCCATTGTTAATCCCATAATTTAGAAGGTCTCACAGTGCCAGAATCCCCCCAGAGTTTCCATGGCTTGCTCTGTGCTGTTCACACAACTTAATCTGTGCTTCAGGGGCATTTGGACAAGCAACATCTGGGGACAATAAAATAACACAAAAATAACACAAAAATCTGCCCCCAGGTTTGAGGAAATGTCCCTCTGAGGGACTCATCTGCTGCTTTGCCCAGAGCTTATGCAACGTGCTGGCAGCACCCAAAATCCAGGGATTTCACTGGGATTTCACTGCCACTCTCAGGCTGTGGTTTGGGGGATTGTCAGCAGGGATCCACTGCAGCTGTTTTTTCTCTTCTGCTATCCATTGTAAATAAATAAATTTAGTTAAGTAATCAAGTAATTTAGAAGAAGCATGTTAGTAAATAAAGTAATTCAGTGGAATTAATGAGCAAACAAGGACAGCAAATTAAATGGGCCTTGCTCATCGTCAGCAGGCTTAAATTATGGGGAAAAACCAGTGCAGTTTCCATGTGAGAAGGCAAAGAGAAGACATTGCCCTGCAGGGCTTCTGGTGGGAGTTGGGCTATCCAGTGTGGGCTAAGAGTGAGGTTTTCCTCTAAATCTGGGATTCTGGGCTCCCTGTGGGTGCAGCTCTCAGCTTTGGAGTGAATGACTGAGCTCACAAATCATCTACAAAATAAACACTCCTGGCTGTGCCCTGAAATCGATGGCTCTTCACACGAGCAAAGGAACAGATGGTGCTGGGATCAATGACAGAGTGCCTGGAGGGGTTTGCCCAGCGGGGTGAGGGTGGAGTGATGGGACTGCAGGGATTCCACTGTCACTGCTCAGCTGACTCTGGGCATGGAGCAGCTGAGGGTCAGTGGGGAGATCATCATGGAATCTCCTCAGCTGGAAGGGACCCACCAGGATCACCCAGCCCAGCCCCTGTCCCTGCCAACCCCACCCTGGGCACCCCTGGCAGCGCTGCCCAAAGGCTCCTGGAGCTCTGGCAGCCTCGGGGCCGTGCCCATTCCCTGGGCAGCCTGGGCAGTGCCAGCACCCTCTGGGGGCAGAGCCTTGCCCTGAGCTCCAGCCTGAGCTGCCCTGGCCCAGCCCCAGCCGTGCCCTGGCTCCTGTCCCTGGCCCAGGGAGCAGAGATGAGAGCTGCCCCTCGGGAGGAGCTGCAGATCCCAAAGAGCCTCCCCTCAGTGTCCTCCAGCAGAGAGAGGAGACAATGAAGTGTCCTCAGCCACTCCTCACACAGTTCCCCTCTAAATCCTTCACCATCTTCATGTTCCTCCTTGGACACTCTTTAACAGCTTTAGATCCTTGGGGTCATCCTTGGATCATCTTGTGGTGCCCAAAACTGCCCCAGCAGTGGAGGTGAAGATGCCCCAGCCCAGAGCAGAGCTGGACAATCCCTCCCTGGCCTGACCAGCAATGCTGGGCCAGATGCCCCCAGGACAGGCATGTCCCTCCTGGCCCCAGGGCACTGCTGGCTCATGTCCAACTGGCCATCAACCAGGACCTCCAGGACCCTTTCCCAGTCTGCACATCCAGGGCTGCCCCATCCCAGGTGCAGAATTGGGCATCCCATTCTAGAGACCAGAACCAGCAGCTCCTTGGCTGGGGGGAGGTCCTTGGAGCTCTTCTCCAGAGGCCTGAAAGGATGAGAAAGCCCAGAAATCACTGGTTTGGGGAAGCAGCTACTGGGAAGAAGGTAACAGGACATGGGGGCTGGGGCAGAAGAACCTGACCTCTCCTAACCTGAGCTTCCAGTGAGGAAAAATTCTGATTGGAAGGGCAGAACTGGAAAAACCCTGATTGGAAGGGCAGAACTGGAGAAATCCTGATTGGAAGGGCAGAACTGGAGAAATCCTGATCAGAGGGGCAGAACTGTCACATCAGACAGAAGCAGTGCCTGTGCACAGCCCCGGGCTCCAGCTCTTGGGAATATCAACTGACACAATCTCACTCCTCTCCTCTCTGAACAGCCTTTCATATTAAATTCCTTATCAGCCAGTTTTGCCAGCACAGCACAATCTGTGTCTGCACAGCCTGAGCGGGCTGAGCTCCTCAGGAGAAAAGAGCTTCCAAATATCCAAGGGCAGAAATCAGCCATGGGAAGTGAGGTCTGGAGGTGGGGTTATTGAAAGGAACTTTTGCAGAAGCCCTGAAATCAGGTTTGCAGCCCCACCAGAGGTGGTGATACCTGAACTCCTTCAGACTCAGGCTTAGAGGGGCAGGGGAACAATGGATCAAGCATAAAATTCCCTGCAGTGAGAAACTTGGGAAAGTAAAATGTGATCCTCTTTCCTTCTTTGTTAAGGCAGCACAAGGGTTTATTATTGTGTCCCTAAAGAAGGGCAGGCAGGGTGGCTGGGGCTGTGTTTTCAGGCAGCAGCAGCAGATCCCAGCCGGATCGGCCGCCTCCATAAATAAACCGGCTGCAGACAGGGAATTGTTGTCTGAGGCCCAGCAGCTCCGCACAGGAGATGTGATGTGGGGAGTGGATTTGCCACACATATTTCACATCCTCTGAGCTCAAGCCCGAGAGCAAAATCAAAATAACGCCGAGGAAGCTGATCCCTGTGGGATTTTGGCAGCAAATGCGAGCTCAGGCCCCACGTGTGTGGCAAGAGCTGCTGCTGTGGGGGTTCCTGCTCCACAGGCTGATGGTGTCAGCTCCTGCTGCAGACAGCGTGGGAACTTCTGCTTCAGTGGCAGAAGCACTCACATTCTTTTGTGGAATTGCCTCATTCCCAAGGGTGCTGGTGAGCCCGGGCCCCCGGCTTTGTCAGCAGCTGGCCCACTGTAAACTTATCAACACCAGATCTGCTCTCCCATTTCATGGCCTGCTCACACAGATTGGTGACATCCCCCTGCAGCCTGGCATAGTTTGCTCTTCTCCTTTGTGCTTTGAGTAACTTTTGATCACCAGAGAACGCTGGGTGTGCTCCTCAGGGCTGCTCCCAGTCCATGAACGTGTGGAGCTGTCCAGGCCCCAGCACAGAGCCTACAGGGGCTGCTGGAGATCTCCCCCCATCAGAGCTGACCACTGACCTCTGTCAGAGCCCAGTACATCCCTCTGGGTGTCCAGAGGTGCCAGGACCCCTGCCAGGGGGCTCAGAGACCCTGACACACAGCCCAGAACACCTGTGGATTTGATTATAACCCGTGGAGCAAATTACCAGCTTTGTATGAAGACCTGAAAGTCACAGAAGTTTAAGTAGTGCAATAATAAAATTATCACTCGGTGAAAAAGTAGACTTTAGGTTTTTAGTAGGTTTTTAGAATAGGGGTTTTGGGGACAAGACGGAGGGACTTGGGTGTGTCCAGCCTTTCTCCTTCTTCTTCCCTACCTCCATCTTCTGCTGTGATGTTGGCACTTTTGGATTGGTTTAGAGTAGAAACTCACTGTTTAACACAGGTGATAGGTATTGGAAAGTAATTGTAAACATGTTATATGCAGTTTGTAGTATAAAGAGATAACATCACCCCAGGGGCAGGCAGGGTGCCTGGAATTGTCCTGCTGGACAGACCTTGGCAGGGCAGGAGAAAAATTTTTATAGATAAGATACAATAAACAACTCTGAGACCAAGAACTGAAGAACTCCAACTCATTCTTAGAACATGTGGGCCAAAACAGAGACTGTTCACGTGTCTCTGCAATAAACTGCAACCTTCCAAGAGACCTCCACCTCTTCTCAACCACCAGCCCATGCCAGAACCTTTGTCCTCTGTTTTCTCAATTTCCTTAAATTTTGATAAAGATTCTGTGAAAAGCCTTTAGGAATCCAAGTAGGCTTTATCAGCTGGCTCGCCCTCCATCCATGTGGTGCCTGGTGGCTTTTTCCAAGGTCTCCAGAGGGCTGGCTAGGAACCATTTTCATTTGGGGCAGCCACACAAGTTCTCCTGGAGCAGCTCATGGCACCTGGTGCCTGTTAGAACCCTGGATACTGAGAATTTGGAACTTTCTGTGCTGAAAGGCACAGACCCTCAAGAGAACACCCCATTTGGAAGCCACAAAGAAGGCTTCCAAATCCAAAATTGAATAATAGAACTAAGATTATGGGTGTATAGTTTAAATAGAAGTGTGTAATATCACATAGTAGAAAACTTAGAGTTTTAGAGTGTACCTTTATCTATAAAACTAAGAAAGAAGTTTTAGGATGGTAGCTAGTCCTGCTTCTTCACCTTCTTCATAAGTTTAAGTATTGTTTTGTAATTAAACAGGAAAGTCTACATTGCAAGACACAAAAGATTAGTTATTGAGTTAAAAGTGAAAATAATTTAGGTGTCATTTCTTAATTGGATAGTTTAGCCTTTAAAGACCCTATAGAGAAAAATAGTTAGCCATTTTGTAGCTTATTAGCAAAATGCTGTAAGACTCACAACTTATAAGACTGTAATATAGAAATGCAGTAATAAACATCTGAGTCTGAACACAAAATACTGTCTTGAGTGCTTTAATCCCAGCCTTAACAGAAGCAAAAAAAGAAGTTAAAGAATCTATATTTAGTGGTGTGAGGATTGAACTCATGAGATTCCCGCTCCCCTCCACCTGAGCAGTGCTTTGGCCCATCCTGTTTGGCCACTCCACAGTCCCTGGCAGACCTGGCAGTTTGGTCACCCAGGAAATCCCAAATCCCTGCCCCTGTTTGAAGCCCCACCTGAGGCCAGGGCTGGCCCTTCATGGACAAACCCTTCAGGGACGGTGACCCCTGCATTCCATAACCCCCTGCAGACCCCAGGAGGAGATTTTGGCAGAGGTGGAGGATGCTGGGGGGGTTTCTCCCTTCAGCAAGGAGCAGAGATCTCTGCAGCGTGCCCTGCAGCCTTGGGAGGATGCTGCAGCCTGTGCAGGTTCTGCATGGCAGGAGTGCCCTCTAGTGCGGACCCGGAGCTCTCCTCACCCCGGCCTCTGCAAAAGGGACCCCAAACCCGACCCCAGACCCCGCACAAAGTCCCCTCCCCATGGACCATCTGCACTGACCGAGCTGGGGATGCCTTTGGGGATAGAAGAAGAAAGAGGGACAGGGAGTTGTTGTTTTAAAAGTTGTCCTTTGCTTTGAAAAAAATCCTGTTATTTTAATAGTTTTCCAATAGGTGTGAAATTTCAGCATTACTTTGGAGAATTCCTTCCTTTGAGTTGTTTCAGATTTTGCACACTTGGTGTCTGGAGGAAAACAAGGTGGAAAATGTCTCCCATCCAGTATCACTCAAAGGTCACAAGGTGCACAAACACGTCACACACCCAGGATGTCACAGCAGACACCCAGATCATCTCCTGAAGGAGAATTTCCCAGTGAGAAGAGCCCAGCTGATGTGGGAAAGCTCCCTGGAAGGGAATGGATGGCTGTGAGCCCTGGGTGGCTGCAGGGAGGGTGGAGGTGTTTTCCTGTGTGCCCAGAGCCTGACCTCAGAGCTGTACCAGCACAGGAGCTCAGACAGAAGAAGGCAAAAGCAGCCTTTCCCCACAGAATGTGGATGATTTGTCTACACTGATTTTTTGACAATTTCTTCAAGCTTAGTTGGTTTTTAGAGCAAAGGTTAATTTTATTTCTCAGGTTTTTTCCTTTTCCCCCCACCCCCTCTTAAATCAGGGCAAATCCTACTCTGCTTCCTGTTTTTCTGAGCTGTTTCTCTGTGGGTATTTATCATTCCTGTCTTTATCCAGCTGGGACAGAGCAGAAGTTTGGTGCTGTAGCAGCAGAGGTTGTGCCTGTACCTGGCAGGTGCTGCCTTGGTCCCAGCCTAGGATGAGGGATGCTGCTCCATCCCTGGGTGAGTCAAATTCTCTCTGCCTCATTTACAAAGTGGGAGAATGGCCCAGTCCCAAAATGGCCCAAGAGTGATTCTCTGCAGCACAAATCCAAGGGCTTTAGCTAAATTCTCTTCAAAAATCCCTAAATGAAGCTGTCCTAAATTATACCACTTAGACTAATATGACAGCGTCCATGAAAATTGCATTTTCCCAGTTGTTGGCTCCTCCTGAATTTGGAAGCATGTTAATTTTCTAGAGCAGCTAAATAGTTTCCTCTGATGATTAAAAATGAATAATAATAGCAGTGCCCGCCTTCCCGAGGCTCATGTAGGACTTAGCAGCAAGAAATTAAACACAGTAGGAAATTCCTTGAAAGAGTTGGAAAACAAATGATTGATACAATCTCGCCCTCCCTCCCGGCTCTGTGATCTGCTTTTAGAATGATTATTAAACACAGGGAAATTCATTTGGTGCTGTAACATGAACAAGACAAATTACAGTCTCTGGAGCTCAGTTAATTGCTAAAGAACACTCTGACCCTCCGTGGGTTCATCAGTTCTGGGAGGTAATGAGGGGAGCACTCGCCAGCCTGGGGGGGCTGCAGGACCAGACAGGGCCCCCTCCCTGGAGCTCTGGGGGAAATGATGGAAAACTCAGCACCCACTGCCCCCTCAGGGGGGCAAAATCCAAGGGTGGCAATGCCCAGGAGCCACGTAAGGGATGAGAGGCTGGTGGTCAGATCCTACTTTGGTGGTCAGATCCCACCTTGGTGGTCACATCCCACCCTTGGTGGTCAGATCCCTCCTTGGTGGTCAGATCCCACCTTGGTGGTCACATCCCACCCTTGGTGGTCAGATCCTACTTTGGTGGTCAGATCCCTCCTTGGTGGTCATTATCCCACCCCTGGTGGTCATTATCCCACGTTGGTGGTCAGATCCCACCTTGGTGGTCAGATCCCTCTTTGGTGGTCATTTCCCACCTTGTTTGTCAGATCCCATTCTCTGTGGTCAGATCCCACCCCTGGTGGTCAAATCCCATCTTGGTGGTCAGATCCCTCCTTGGTGGTCAAATCCCATCTTGGTGGTCAGATCCCACCCTCTGTGGTCAGATCCCACCTTGGTTTGCTGCGGCTGCTCTGAAGGCTCTTGGTGAGATGTTGAGTTTTCCAAGGTGGGATTCATCTCCCCACATTCAGATCTCTGGGGATAACCCAACCTGCCCAATCCAACACCAGCAAACCCTGAGGGCATTTTCTATTTTCTGAGGGCAGCAGGTGCTCTGGCAGCCCCTCACCTTCTCCAGGGTTTGTCAGTGGGATCCCAAATCTCATGGCAAGTGGGCTTGGAAAGGTCCTGAGACTGCCCCACAAACCCCTGGGTACTGTGAGGTGGTTTTTGGGACAAATTCAGGTGATTGGATTATTTTTGTGTTATTCCAGAGGTGGAAGTTGGAGATTTGCCTGTGGCCTTGGAATGCTCAGCACAGGCCCCATGCAGCACAGGAGTCATGATAAATTCATGAGCTCTGGCAGTGCTGTGTGTGGTGTCACAAACAGAGCCATCCCTCTCTTTTCATCCAAACATGCCAAATTTATTTCTTTCTCTTCTTCTTGTTCCCCATTCTATTGTATTAGACTGAGATGTAAAATTATTAATAGAATAGTCCATTAATTTTATGATATTTCATTATTCAATTATTTCCTCCATTATTCTTCCACATTAAATCTGAATAATTTATTCAGTGAATTTTGCAAGCAAAATGTTCAATGCATAATTTTCTCCTTTGTTAATATTCTCCCAGTTCTAATTGTCCATGAGAATTTGATCTAATGCTCTCCAGAAGAGCAACCCTGAGACAAAAGGCCCAGCACAGAGCAGTGGTGGTGTTGTTCCCCTCTGGGGCTCTCAGTGCTCCAGGTGTGTTGGGAAGGCAGGGGGGAGCAGGCTGTACCTGGCACAGGAGCCAGCACAGCTCCCACTCTGAGTGAGCAGCTCCATCCTGTAGGAGTGTCAGGGGTAGGACGGTTGGGACAGATGGAGACGACAGATCTCTGGAGCCAGGTCATGAATTTGGGGTTTATTGCAAAGGGCCTGGGTGCAGGGCCCTGCTGGGAGCTGCCAAACACAGCTCAGAGCAGGACTGAGAGAAGAGAGGGGGAGAGAGGATGAGAGGGTGAGAGCATAAAAGCAAGAGGGGCAAGAAGGGCAAGAGCTAAGAGAGTAAAAAAGGTAAGAGAGTAAGAGAGGCAAAGTTCCCATTACAATACAATAAATTTTCTTCTGTGTTGCATATTCTGATTCTCACTAACCAATTTAGTACAAGATACAAATCCTATAGCAGTTCCATACAGCCTATAAGAATCATTACATTACCACACTGTGTTACATTTTAAACCCTAAAATCTCCTCTTTGGGCCCTTCTGCCAAGCTGTAGGGTCTGCCCTGACCCTTGGGCCTGTCTGCAAGCAGAGGGTGTTGTTCCATCCAAAGGGGATCACCTTCAGCTGGCCACACCATCGTTTTCCAGTTGTTCAGTAACTGAGGTATCTCAAAGCTTGCTTTCATTTCAATCTCACTTATAGTTTCTATATTCTCAAAATCTTTTGCCAGACAATCATATTTATAAGGCTTTCCTGTTTCATCATCCCCAACACCATCCCACTTGGGAAGGGAGTGCAGAGCCTTGGGAACAGTGAATAGGGAAGTGTCCATGTGCCCAATTCCCTTCTCCCAGCAAAGAGTTCTCAGCCCCTTGGGGGGACATCAGAATGGGACAGAAGGAGCTGCAGTGCCACATTGTGCCAGTCTGTGCTGGGCTCCACTGCAGAGCCCATCAGGAGGGGGCACTGGGACACATTCCCCACATGGGGTCCAACCCCACTCCGGTCACTGAGCTCACATGGGGCCTTTGGGATGTGCTGGTGTTTCCCCTTGCAGGACGTTGGACTTGCTGAGTGCAACCTGGCCAGCCCCACCTGTCCCTGCTGAAATCTGCACCTTGGGCTGTCCTGTGGAACAGGAGATCATCACAGAATATCCCCTCAGCTGGAAGGGACCCACCAGGATCATCCCTGTCCCTGCCCAGCCCCCCCAGCAGCCCCACCCTGGGCACTCCTGGCAGCGCTGCCCAAAGGCTCCTGGAGCTCTGGCAGCCTCGGGGCCGTGCCCATTCCCTGGGCAGCCTGGGCAGTGCCAGCACCCTCTGGGGGCAGAGCCTTGCCCTGAGCTCCAGCCTGAGCTGCCCTGAGGAGGCACAGGCTCAGAAGGTGATGGAATGTTCAGGAGCAGTTCAAGGTGTGCTGGGCCACCTCACCTCCTGCAGTGTGACCACAGGCTGTGCCCACATCCCACCCCAGCCCTTTCCTGGGGAAGAGGAGATCCCAGCACTGGGCAGTGCTGATGGTAAAAGCAGGATTAAAACTCTCTGGATGTGGCTCCTGACAGCCTGGGGCTGCCCAGGGACACCTTGAGCCAGGAGAGAGCAGCTCCTTGTGTTGGACATTCAGCCTCTTTGGCTTGGACAACACTCCTAGGCACATGGTGGGATTTTGGGGTGTCTGTGCAGGGCCAGGGCTTGAAGTGAATGGCACTGGCAGATCCCTTTCAGTCAGGATACTCTGTGCCAGGCTCAGATTGGATCCAGGCAGGAATGCTTGGCTCCTGCCCTGGGCGCAGCATCTCCCCATGGGATGCTGGGGTTGGATCAGCCCTGCAGGGACACTCAGTGGCCATGGACAGCAGAGATCTCCTGGAGGGAGGGCTGGCTGTGGGAGAGAGAAAGAAACAACTGCCCCATGGACAGCAGAGAGCTGCCCCAGCTCTGACAGGTGGGGATAGAACACACACCTGGCCAAATCTTTCACCCTGAGACACAACTCATCTGGGAGAAGTCCCTTGCACACCCTGGTGCTGGAAGAGCCCCACAGCCCAGAGCTGAGGTCACTCCCCAGGCTGGGAGCAGCTCTGGCATCTCCTTCTGGGTGTCCCGTGCTCCTCATGTTCTCCAAAGGGGAGCAGGAACCAGGCAAGAACACCCTGAGCCCCCAGAGGGCTTTGTGCAGATCCCTTGCAGTCAGGATACTCTGTGGTTCTGTGGCTCTGGTGAGGATGGACTCACAGCCCTCAGCTGCCTTTCCTACACAAGGAGCCCGTGCAGGTGACAGGAGGCCACACCAGCAGGGCAGAACAGAGCTGATCCATCCCCTGCTCCATCATGAACAATATAAACAACTCCTTTGCTAAAAACCTTAGCTTCAGCTAGGGTGCTAGGGTTTGTTTCCAGTTTTCTGCTGTGCATTTTCCAAAACCCCCTCATTTTGCCTGGCATCTGGCACATCTGGCATTTGCTGGGAGAATTTCCAGTCTGGGAAGCAGGGGCTGAGCTGAGGAGCGTGGGAGACTGGCAGCACTCAGGCTCTCCCTGACACCAGTGAATGAAATGTAGGAAATAGTAAATAAGGAGCTTTTAAGTCAGAATTAACTCTCAGGCCAAAATTTTGGGGAACTTCAGGAATTCACTGTCCTTTCTATGAAAGCCACAGGCATTGCTGGGATGTTTTTAGCAAATATGAGTAACTCTCACAGTTTCCCAAATGAAAATTCAGGCAAACTGAGCTCTTTTATTTTCACTGAAAACCATTGACCAGCCAGTCACCTTCCCTGTTCCCTCACCTCAGCTGCCTGTGCTGTTTTATAGCTGAAATCCAGCTAAAATGGGACACAGCAACTCCATATTTAGAGTTGTAGCCAGCATGAACTCAGTGTTGGCATCACAACAGCTCCAATTCAGGGAACATTTTCCCTACCCATGTCAATAAATCAGTGGTAGGAACAGTGATAAGAGTGGTAAAAATAGAGTCCCCAAACGTAAGTTTTCTGTGGTTAAAGCTAATAGCTGCTGTTTTCTGAAATAACATCTTGGTGCCACCAGCTCAGCAGAAACATAAGGGCTGTATCAGCCATTGCAGCGTTCCCAGCAGCCCACATGGAGATTTTCTGATTCATTTGGAAAAAAATCTACACAAGCAGACCTGCTTTGAGTCCCCTCGAGGTGGAGGCACTCGAGACACAAAAATGCTGGGGCTGCAGTGAGAACCCAAGGGCAGAGTCCCCAGCTCAAACCTCTCTGCCAGGCTCAGACCCTGCTCTGCAGGGAGGGGGATGTCCCCTGGAGCCTGCACTGAGCCACAGCCACCTTGTCCTTGGGGGCTGGCCTTTTGGAGATGTTGAAGATTGCAATGCAAGATGTTTTCCATTACCATCTGTATGGCAGATTACCTTTGTCAAGTGGGCAGTTTGCCTTATCTCTCTCTTTGAGTGACCACATTCACTCCTTCCTCAGGAGGGGACATTGCTGATAACAGCTACTGAATCTCACTGCATGGCTGATAAGAACTATAACATCCCATGGTGAGATGCCCCGCCCAGAGGGAGGAGCCAAGCATTGCTACCCGGATATAATCCAGAGGTTTTGAGACACCAGCACGGCTTTCTGCACTGGATTCCCCAGAGGAACAGCAGCTGCCTCTCCTTCCACTGGATCTTCAGAGGAAGAATACATCCTTCTCTGCAGATCCCCCTTGCTCCAGCAGAACCACCCCTGACACTGCAGGAGGGCTGCAGCCACATTTCCAATGGCACTGCCACCAACACCCTGACCCACAGGGTGTCAGGTTGGGTTCTGACTCTGTCAGTGTTGTTTTGGTTTACTTCATTGCTTATTTTATCTTTTTATTTTCTTCCCTAATAAAGAACTGTTATTTCCTGCTCCCTTTTTTTTTTTTTTTTTTTTTTTTTTTTTTTTTTTTTTTTTGCCTGAGAGCCCCTTAATTTAAAATTCATAGCAATTGGGAGGGGTGGGGAGGGTTTACATTCTCCATTTCAGGGGAGGCTCCTGCCTTCCTTAGCAGACTCCTGGCTTTCCAAACCAAGACAGGAGGGGACAAAGCCAGCCCTGTGTCCCACAGGGAGCTCTGCTTTCTGCCCAGGGTGTCTGAGCTATGGCTGCTGCCCTTGGCTTGGTGCCCATGGGGGCTTCTCTCAGCAGACCTGAGCTCTGCAGGGCACAGAAACTCATTCACAAAGTGCTCAGGAGGGAGAATGTTCCCTGCACTGCAGATCCTGGGCTGGGGAAGCACAGGGCAGGAGCACCAAGGGAAGAGTTTCACACCCCTAAAGGACCTCAGCCCCTTGGGTTTGCCAGAGCTGCAGGGCAGCATTAAAGGTGTTGTCAGGTGCTTGGGCTTCCCCTTCCCCTGCCTTGTCCAAACAGATGCAAAAAATCAGCCAAGGAGAGAATGTTCATTTAAAGGCTTCACACATTGTCCCTGCCAAAAGCAAAGTGTGAGGATTGCAACCAAATTTAGCCCATATGCTACAGGCAGCAGAGATTTGGAGCTAAATTCCCTCAGTAGGAAGCCCCCTGTTTTTAGGAACTGTGAAGAAAACACAATGTGTAGATGAAAAATTATATTTTCCATGCAACACAGAAACCACCTGAATCCTGCCCTGGCTGCAGGGTGAGAGCAAAGGGTTTGGAGAGGGCTTTGGGTGGGCATCTCACCTGCATTTATCTAAAAAGTCTATCTAAAACTATCTAACAATAGTTTTCTTCCTCAGGTTTAGGTATGGAGCTCATAACAGAGAAAAAAAGCCATAAAATAAATGAAGAAGACATTAATTTATTTTGTTAGTATAATTTCATAAGAGGAACAAACAAGATGTTGCTGGAATAGTGGTGTCTGCTGAGCACTGACTGCAGACACAAGGACACTAAAAGGGAACATGAGCTTTTTTAATTGAAATTGAAAAGCAGAAAACAGCCCTGCTACTTATTGAGCAGTGCAGAGAACTTGGGAATCCACCTCGTACTTTGGAGCCATTAATTATTGCTTAATTAGAGCAAGGAGCATTTGCAGGATATGTGATAGCAGATAATGGCTGATTCTCCAGAGGGGTTTGGGTCTGGGTACAGAAATAACAATTATTGCACAAAGGGCAGCTGATTTTATTGGGAAAGGAGAAGTGTCTGATCAGGTTCATGGACAAGGAATATCTTCATGTGGTTGGGCCAACACCCGTCCCAGGGAATCTGGAGGAATGAAGGGGGAAAGGAGGGGAGGTACAGGAGGAGGTCTGGGGACAGGAGGTGACCTGCAGGAGGAGGTTTTGGGGACAGGAGGTGACCTGCAGGTCTGGCACTCCCTGAGGGGGATGGAGGAACCTCCCTTCTCATGAACACCATCCTTTAAAGAAGCACCCAGATTTCTCTGTGCTCACCTTGGTCTGGGGCTGGCCCTGGGCTGTGAGGGGTGGGATGGAGCAAATCAAACACAAGCAGCAGGTTTGGTTTCAGATTCAACAACACAGCAAGGGCAAACCCCTCCCAAAGTGTCATTTTGGGTACAGTGCTGTCTCCAGGTGGGTATTGGATATGGGACAGGAAAATGAGACCCTTTGATTGCGGCCTCCTTAAGGAGACAAAGAAAATTTCTTGATACTCATCAGGAAACATCCCTCTAAAACTGGGTATTGAGTCAGATATGAGTTGCAAAATAACCTTGATTTTCTTCTTTGCCTATATTTTCCATAGTGTGTTTTAAAAGAAGGCGCAGCTCACTTTGTCCCACCTCTCCTGTCTCCAACTACCCCTTTAACAGAGATCAAGTGTTTCAAGGTGTATGAAAACCATCCTATCCCCACAGCTCCCCTGACAGATTGGGGTGTTTCCCTCCTGCTAATTAGGACCCTGTCCCAAACCCCCTTGTCTTGGTTTGAACAGACAGGTGTCTGCTAAGGAAGGCAGGAGCCTCCCTTGAAATGGAAAATGTAAACCCCCTCCCTCTGAATTGTTATAATTTTGAAATTAAAGGGGTTCTCAGGCAAAGATATGGGAATAGGAATAACAGTTCTTTACAAGGGAAATTAAAAATACAAATGCAGTAATACAAACAAACAAAACCCCCTGCCAGAGTCAGACCATGCCCTGTCCCCTGTGTGTCAGGGCGGTGTCCCAGCCCCACCCCATGGGGGCTCAGCCCTCCTGCAGTGCCAGCTGTGGCTCTGCTGCAGCAGGGATCCTGCACAAGGGGGGAGTTTTCCTCTGCAGCTCCAGGGCTGCTGCAGATGGGCCTGGGCTCCCTCTGGCCATGCAGGGCAGCAGAAAGCTGCTCCTCTGGCAGTGCAGGGGGCAAAGGCTGCTGTGCTGTGCCAGGCTCAGATTGGATCCAGGCAGGAATGCTTGGCTCCTCCCCTGGGCGCAGCATCTCCCCATGGGATGCTGGGGTTGGATCAGCCCTGCAGGGACACTCAGTGGCCATGGACAGCAGAGATCTCCTGGAGGGAGGGTTGGCTGTGGGAGAGATAAAGAAACAACTGCCCCATGGACAGCAGAGAGCTGCCCCAGCTCTGACAGATGGGGATAGAACACACACTTACCTTGCAATCCAGGACAACCCCAAAACTGCCTGCGGAGCTCTGTGTCTGAGCCATCATTGCTCTTGGGACGTCCCTTCCTCCCCTAAAGTTTGCCCTGCTTTTTAATTTGAAAAGATCAGCCCCTCCTCTCCCAGCCTGGTTCCACAGCCCAGGTTTTCTGTCCCCTGCAGCAGCACAGTCTCTCTGTGCAGCCTCATTGCCCTCCCTGCAGTTTCTGTTCCCCTTTTCAAACCACAGCTCTTTCACTTGAGGTTTGAGCAGCACTTTGTGTGAACATGTGAAACCTCTGTGGAAACACTTGATCAGTTGTTGCCTTAAACCTTTCACAGTTCTCAATTTCATCACAAAGGTGGCAACACCATGGTTGCATTTCAGGATTTCTCCACCTCCCAGCTGGAAGCAAAATCCTGGCCCTCAAATGCAGGACCCAAAGCCTTACTTGGGACTTTCTTCACATTTCTCTTACTCCAGTCCTCAAAACCCCCAGAATTTTCAGATTCTCCACTGAACCACACTCACCTGCCAGTTTTGTGGCAGCAGTAATTCCACGAGCTCATTCCAAGTCACAGAGTAGAAGATCAGTGTGATCTGCTCCAAGGTTGAGTCCTGAACCCCCCTGTGCCCTCCCCAGGCCCCACAGACCCCTCTCAGCACAGGGTGTGCCTGATTTTCCTGGCTCAGTCTTTAGCTCCTTGCAATTCTTGCATTAATCCCCATCTTTTCCAGCTTAAATAATAATTTCCCAGGAGGAACTGAATCAGATCCTCTGCTGAAGTCCATGCAGAGGGATCTGCATTGCCTTTGCCTGCAGGATCTGGTATGTAATTGAAGGAGGGGACTGGGTGAGCCTGTCTTGATCTGCCCAGGGTAAATCCCTGTCCCATTCCCTCTTACTCTCTACCTTCACTTCTCTCATCTTTGGAAATTTTAAACTCCCACAGGTTCAAATGCTGTTCCTGCTGTTTGCACACCACCTTTGCAGATCACACAGAATTTCACTGTATTAAATGCACTGACTCAGGCTTTTGCCTCGAGCATGGCACTGTCCAGTGCCAAACCCTCCTCCATCAGCCTTTTCTAAAGCTGCTCTGTTGTTGTGGAGCTGCTGCACCTCATCACTTTAAGCCTTGATCCCAGCTGCGTCTCTGGTAGTCCCACATCCATCCTCATCCCTCTTCTCCATAAACCCAACTCCACCTTTTCCTGTAGGATCCCACAGCATGACAGGATCCTCCTCTGCTCTCCTCACCTGTCCCACAGAGCCCCCTTTGTAGCTGAGCCCTTTGCTCCTGCCCTCAGACCTCACCATCACTGCTCTGATCCTTCCTGAGCTTGTTATTTGTGGAGCCACATGGGAATTTCCTCCACTACTCTTCCCTTCACCTTGCACTGAGTTGCAAATTCCATGGTTTTGCCCCTTTGGCTTAAAAAATCCCACACCTCCACGTTCAGCTCCCTGGGCTTTTGTGGCCAGCTGACTTCACTAAAATAATTTTATTCAATTTCTCCTTACTTGCCCTTTGCGAAACCAACCCCCACTTACAGGCTTCGTTGGTTGGGATTTTTTTTCCCTTACTGAATCAACCCCTGGTCACACAATCCAAGGTTATTTTCTATAGCCACCTCCTCTATAGACTCTTCACCCCTTGCCAAAACCGTGGCTAAAATAGCATCCACCTTTGACTGCTTCCATGACTAATTGATGCAGAAAGTGGTCATTTCCACCCAGAATTACCTGGCTCCCTCTATTAATAGGATCATTGATCTCCAGTCTTTACTCTGTAAGACGATGCTTCACTGCCATGTTCTGGTCACCAGAGCTTCCAGGCTGAGCTCTGGAATTGTCTTTACAGAGAGTCCTGAATGGATTTTGTGCTGACTCTGACCGCTGCCACATGGATTTAGGGAGAGCTACAAGGAGATCTACAATTCACTGCTCAGGGAGTCACAGCTGGGTTTGGTTTGGGAGGAACAGTAAACCCCATCCCATCCCATCCCATCCCATCCCATCCCATCCCATCCCATCCCACCCAGTGCCACCCCTGCCATGGCAGGGACACCTCCCACCGTCCCAGGCTGCTCCCAGCCCTGCCCAGCCTGGCCTGGGGCACTGCCAGGGATCCAGGGGCAGCCACAGCTGCTCTGGGCACCCTGTGCCAGGGCCTGCCCACCCTGCCAGGGAACAATTCCCAATTCCCAATATCCCATCCAGCCCTGCCCTCTGGCACTGGGAGCCATTCCCTGAGTCCTATCCCTCCAGGCCTTGTCCCCAGTCCCTCTCCAGCCTGCTTCTAATCCCTCTTTAGGCACTGGAAAGTTTCATATTAGAAAAGTACCAAAAACCTGTCCAAATTCCCCAAATCCCCCTAATGCAGCTTTGCCATGGGATGGGTGGTTACAGATGAGATTATCTGTGAACAAAACTCACCCAGGGATATCTTTGACAAACCCATCAGACCCTGAATGAGCAGTGATTTCCAAGTACAGAGTTTAAATCAACCATTCCTGTGTTTCAGTCCCTCACCCACCTTGTCCTGTGCTGGACAGACCCTCAGGAGCAGGCACAGCACATTGGCAGAGGCAGGGCAGGAATCAGCCACTGCTTTTTGCTCTTCTTGTCCCTAAATATGACATTTATTAGCAGCAATACCAGAGGAAGATAAAGTCCAGATACAGAGACCATGGCTGTGTCATTTTAACAGACTCTTAACTTCAATTTTCCCAGCTTAGCAGTATTTAAATCACTCTTTAACTACACAGTCAAGTGAGTGCAAAGCAGAATGAGATTATTCCATGTGTACTGAGCCTTGTGCTCCCAGAACTGCAAAAGGGACACAATTTGGCTTCAACATGGGACATCTCCTGCCTACTTCCAGATTCCCCAGGTGACATTTGAGGCAGACAAGCTGTGGCAGTGTCCCCACCAAGGTCTCAGCATCCAGAAGGATGGAGCTTCATCTCCCTGCCATCATCTCTGCCTGTGGGACCCAGGTGGACTCTCAGGCCCTGAAAAATCTCAGATTTTTGCAGAGCTCCTTCTGCTTGCCTCTGGACCACTAGAGGGGGGTGCCTGTGCTGCTGAGAGCCCAGCGCTGCCACTTTCAAGCGTTTGGAGATAACATGCAAACATCAAACGGGGACTCGAAGCCGTGTTCCCCGGCTGACAAATGGCAAATGAAATATAAAATAAAAGCTGTCAACTAACAAATGCACTGCTGCTGAGGGGATGGGGAGCTGGGGAAGGAGTGACATGGAGGGGAAGGCTCTGGGTGATGCTGAGGAAGGAGCTGGGGGTGATGCGGCACAGAAGGGAGGTGGAATTGAAGCAGAAAAGGTGCCAAATCCTCAGAAATTCCCTGAAAATTCCCAGAAAATTCCCTGAAATGCCCTGAAAATTCCACACTGTCACCTATCTTGTCCTGAGCATCATGAGTCCTCCAAAGCCAGGCTTTTCCCTGCCTGCATCCCCTAGGCCAGCTCAGCAAAGCTGTCCCCAGGTCTCAGGGTGGGGACAAGGGGGGCTGCAAGGTGGCCACAGGGCTGTGTCTGCCGTGTGGCTCCCACAGGGATCTCATCACTGTCCTTTGCTCTTATCAGTGGCTGCCCTGTGAGCAGGGAGGGGTCAGGCAGGGACCAGGCTCTGCTCCAGCAGTGGCAGCACAGGAATGGGCATTCCCTGGCAAATCCCAGCAATTCCCCCTGCACAGGAGGCAGAACTTCTGCCCTGGGGAGTGCCCAGCCCTGAGCAGAGCCCAGGAGGGGCTGCAGTCTCCTCCTGGGAATACCCAAACCATCTGGACACAATCCTGAGGGTGCTCCAGGGGACCCTGCTCCAGGGTGAGCTGCAGAGATTCCCCCCAGCGTGAGCACTCTGAGATCCTGTCTGTGGTGGCCCAGACCTGGGTTATTCTCCTCTGGGACAGAGGAGGAACCCCCAGCAGCAGGTGAGGCTGGGAGAGAGCAGGGAGAGGAAACAGGGATGGAGTGAAGGGCAGGGAGGACCTGCCTGTGTGGAGTACAAGTCCCAAATTACAGAAAGGAATGAAATTTCCTGTTGTGTCACCTTGTCCCCAGTTTTATCAAACTGAATCCACCTGTGGATGTGCTTTGCCCTCTGTGGCATGGAGCAGTGTCACTGTCACCATTCCCACGTGCAGGGAGCTGCTGTCAGGTGTTCCCTGCCACATCCATCCACCCTTCCCTGCCTGTGTTGTGGGGGATGTACAGCAATTAACGCCTCACAATTGTGACTGTTTCCTGGTTCTTGCTTTTTCTTTCATATATTATTCATTTTTCCTACTTGTAGTCGATGTTTGCAAGTCTCCCTGCTTTGAGCTGTGAAGAGAGCACTGGGCTTGAAATGCTTGATGGTGGTGACGTGTGGGCTCCTTTGTGTTTGCCTGAGCACTTTTGAGGGAAGGTGAATTGATGAGGCAGGAGGAGAGGGGTGGGAGCTGGGATCCAAAGGGCATCCCTGCCCCTTGTCTTGGTTTGAACAGACAGGTGTCTGCTAAGGAAGGCAGGAGCCTCCCTTGAAATGGAAAATGCAAACCCCCTCCCTCTGAATTGTTATAAATTTGAAATTAAGGGGGCTCTCAGGGAAAGATATGGGAATGGGAATAACAGTTCTTTACTAGGAAAACTGAAAAAAAACCCCAAACAAATCCTTCAAGAGTCAGACCATGCCCTGTCCCCTGTGTGTCAGGGCGGTGTCCCAGCCCCATCCCACGGGGGCTCAGCCCTCCTGCAGTGCCAGCTGTGGCTCTGCTGCAGCAGGGATCCTGCACAAGGGGGGAGTTTTCCTCTGCAGCTCCAGGGCTGCTGCAGATGGGCCTGGGCTCCCTCTGGCCATGCAGGGCAGCAGAAAGCTGCTCCTCTGGCAATGCAGGGGGCAAAGGCTGCTGTGCTGTGCCAGGCTCAGATTGGATCCAGGCAGGAATGCTTGGCTCCTCCCCTGGGCGCAGCATCTCCCCATGGGATGCTGGGGTTGGATCAGCCCTGCAGGGACACTCAGTGGCCATGGACAGCAGAGATCTCCTGGAGGGAGGGTTGGCTGTGGGAGAGAGAAAGAAACAACTGCCCCATGGACAGCAGAGAGCTGCCCCAGCTCTGACAGGTGGGGATAGAACACACAGCCCCATTTCCAACATGAGACACCCCTGGATCAATCACCTGCTCCCATCCCACTCCTGCCCACTCCATCTCTTCCTCAGAGATGCTGAGGAAGGGTGAGACTTAAATGCTTTTAGATAATGGATTTTGTTTTTATACTTTCTGCAATTATCTGTCCTAAAAGGCCCCTTGTAGTGCAAAATACCCAAATTTTGTTCAGCCAAAATACAAAAATCTGATCTCTGTGTCAGAGAATCACAGAATATCCTGAATTGGAAGGAACTCACCAAGATCATGGAGTCCAACTCCTGGCCCTGCTCAGGACACCCCAACAATCCCACCCTGTATCCTGTGGCATTGATTTGGTGTCTTAATTCAATTTGCTTCTCACTTCTGCAATTTTTATAAAAATCTGTTTTTGTAGGATCTTCTAACCAAAACAGAGACATTATTTTCCAAATATTTATTTCCCAAAAGCTCCATGTGAATGCACACTTCCATCAGCACCCAGAACGAGCCTGGAGGTGCTAGGATTTCCTGGAGAAGATGGACCAGACTCCATTTCCAGCCAAAGTGAAACTGATATCAGAAGGAATATTAATGGCACAGACTCCAATATAACTTTTATTTGGAATCTGCCAGGCAGTGATTTAAAAATGCAACATCTGAGAAGACATTTTCCTTTCAGCATTTAAACAAGGGTTTGAAATTCCGTTCACACATCACCGACGTCACTGGAACACAGGACCTGACATTTATTTCACCTGGAGCTGCTGAGCCCTGGTGAAAGCAGGGACTGGAGAGCAGAGCTGGCCACAATTGCATTTAAAAAAATTCTGCTTTTAAATTTCTGAAACACATGACATGAGATTTGAAGGGTCTGCCTTCAGTGCTAGACACACTCAATATTCAATAAAATCTGATTATGGCTCAAGCATCAACATCCTGTTCTTTCAAACAGATTGCCAGAGAACAGAAGGTTTGTCTGAAGATTTTTGAGGCAGGAACGTGTTCAAGGGTAATTCTTGCTTTTGCCAGAAGAATGAAACTCTGGATTTCAGCAGATTTTGGACAGTGGGAAGTCAGAGCTGAAAAATGTCTCTGATTTTTGCACCAAAATGCTGCAAATCACCTTTGTTAATTTGCCCACAACAGAAGAAAATACACCCTCACCAATTATTTTCCTTCAGCAACACTCCCTGTGTGCTCTTCCCTTTTTCAGCCATCCCTGGGCAGCACTGGAAGTGCTGATATTCCTATTTATGATTTCTGTGGTATTATCACCTCAGAGGAGGGGGTTTTCCCATTCTTCCTGAGATTTTGGTCAGTGTGTTCAGGGCTGGGGGATTCTGTTTTCATGTCCCCAAAAGCTCCTCCAGGAAGAGCTGAATGCCACAAGTCAGATCCCACCCCCCTGGGGCATTGCTTTGGTCAGTTCTGTCCTGAAGGAATAATTCTGTCCCAGTGGATCAAATCGCACCCCAGGGAATGGGTTGGGATTAATTTTGCCATTTCACCTATGAGGGCCAGACTGCAGTGGGCAGCTGGTGCCACCAGGCAGGTCTGGCAGCAGCAAAATCAGGTTTTTTTGAAGGATATCAGTTTTATATCTGCATTTTACTCTCGTGATTTTGCAGCTGGGGAGGAATTTTAAGCAGGATGGAGACTGGAAGGACCTGGAAATGATAATTAATGTGGGAGCTGGGACTTGTCTGTGAGAGAAAACAATAACAAATTTAAAACAATAACATATTTAAAGCATTTGGGCTCTGTCTGGAGCAATCTGTAGGTTTGGGATAATTCTGTTAAAAGACCTAAAATTCCTGAGCAGGAGATGCTCAGTGTGGTTGGATCCACAGAAAATCCAAGGAGAAGGAAAAGCTGTCTTGAACAAAACACAAAATCCCCCCCAAAAATGAAAAACTTTTGTTTTTCTGACGGAAAATTGTAATGAGACCAAGAAATGTGGGGAGGTTTAAAAGGATCCTGGGGTGGAGCAACCAGGATTTCTCTGAATGTTTTACAGCTCTGTGATGCCACAGGTTTGGGCTTTGCTCTTCATGACCAAACTGGAGATGGTTCCTGTCTTGTTTTACACAGGACCTGACCTTGGCTTCACACTGGAGCTCCTGCACCTAATTCACCTAATTCCCATCACCTCCATCACCTGCAGGGCAAAATCCAGTGGGATGGAGGAGGCACTTGATGACTCTGACCCTAAAAGTCCTCAAAATGCAGCAGCAGCTCAGCACTGGAACCATTTAAAGGCCACTTTGCCACTGTTGGGAGAAGCCTAAAGGGGCAAAATCAGCTTTTAACAGAAGCTTGGCTTGGTGTGAGGCATTGCCCAGACCCTCAGGCACCACCAAGGAAGGTGTGATGGCAGAAATGGGTTCTCCTCTACTGGGGGAGCCAAATCATTTCATATTAATGATCACCAGGGTTTTGTGCTCGGTGCAGACGTGCCTGGAACTACAGAAACAGCTCCAGGGAGTTGCAAGGTGTACAAAAAAATTACATTAGAAACTGTCCAAATTGGAATAATTTAAAGAGAGTTAAAAAAGGGCATTCAAGAATAGACTTGTTCTAAATGTCTCCATGCTGATTTCTCTGCCTCCAAATGTGAGGTACAGGTATTTGTGGAGTTAGAAGTAGGTCAGTTATTTTTGTCACTCATTATTACTTGTGAAAAATGTGTGTAGCAAACGTACCAACATTCTGTAGCAGCTGAATTTGGGACGCTGGCATTTCTCTTACACGAGTTTGGGGTAGAAATGACACCATTTCCTCATTGCAGTGTGAAAGGCAGTGATTTCCAGAGTGCAGCCCTGTGAAACCCCACTCTGCTCTCATGGAAATGCTATGAGAGAATCTCTGGGTCAATTTGCAGTCTCAGGGGAGCTAGGGGCACCTTCCTGGAGTTCTGTGGGGTTTGGGTCCCACCTGGGTCACAGGACTGGGTTTTTTGTTGGTGTTTGCAGAATGAGTTTGGCCACAGGAAGCACACAGGGGACTCATGGGAGAGCAGGGAGTGTCCTGGGGACACCTCCTGGTGCTGCAGGGGAGCTCTGCCTGCCTCTGGCGTCAGCAGAGACTCCACAGGGAATGTCCTGAAGGGATGTGCTTGGGAAGGACCCACAGGGATCCCCCAGCCCAGCCCCTGTCCCTGCCCAGCCCCACCCTGGGCACCCCTGGCAGCGCTGCCCAAAGGCTCCTGGAGCTCTGGCAGCCTCGGGGCCGTGCCCATTCCCTGGGCAGCCTGGGCAGTGCCAGCACCCTCTGGGGGCAGAGCCTTGCCCTGAGCTCCAGCCTGAGCTGCCCTGGCCCAGCCCCAGCCGTGCCCTGGCTCCTGTCCCTGGCCCAGAGATGGGAGCTGCCCCTCCTCTGTCCCTCGGGAGGAGCTGCAGATCACAGTGAGGGCTCCCCTCACAATCCCAGAGCCCTCAGCTGCTCCTCACGGGCCCCTCCAGACCCTTCCCCATCCCTGTGTCCCTCCTTTGGACACTCTCTCATGGCCTTAATATCTTCATTTTATCATGGTGCCCAAACTGCCCCCATGGCTCCAGAGCAGAGCTGGACAATCCCTCCCTGGCCTGGCTGCTGGAGCTTGGCCTGGTGCTCCCAGGACAAGGATGGACCCCTCAAAGGGGACACAGCTGCTCTGGAGATGGGGAAGAAGCTGCTCCAGGCTGGTTTCTGTCTCTGGACTCGAGCTACACATGGATATTTCCATGTTATTGAGAGGGACATGGACTCTCCAGCAGCACCAGCAGGTTCAACACCAGCAGGGTGTTCCAGCTCCCCTGGGTGCAGGCAGGGCTCCAGCCCCACCGAGCAGTGCCCAGCAGTGATTCCTGAATGCCACCCACTGCAGGGACTCTGGCTGGAGAATCCCTGGCACTTCCTTTCATGAGGGGCTCAGCACAGGGTGGGAAGAGCTCTTGGAGGAGGTGCTGCCCCCTGAACTTCTGCAGAGCACTCAGAGGCCTGTCCTGAGGACACACAGAATTCCAGGCCTTGTGTGGTGGGATGAGCTGGGAGCCCAGAGAGGTGGAACTGAAACAGAATCTGGGCAGGGGTCTCTGGGCAAGGAACTCTTTTGGGCCAGGGGTCAGGATAAAGGAACTCTTTTGGGACAGGGTTCAGGAAAAAGGAACTCTTTTGGAACAGGGTTCAGGATAAAGGAACTCTTTTGGGACAGGGTTCAGGATAAAGGAACTCTTTTGGGACAGGGGTCAGGATAAAGGAACTCTTTTGGGACAGCGGTCGGGATAAAGGAACTCTTTTGGGACAGGGGTCGGGATAAAGGAACTCTTTTGGGACAGGGGTCAGGATAAAGGAACTCTTTTGGGACAGGGATCAGGATAAAGGAACTCTTTTGGGACAGGGGTCGGGATAAAGGAACTCTTTTGGGACAGGGGTCGGGATAAAGGAACTCTTTTGGGACAGGGGCTCTTTGCTCCTGCTTTTTTTTCCAAATGTTGGGTTCATCTTCTGCATGCCTGCCTTGGAGGGGAAGCTGCTTCTCTATGTTCACAAAGGAAAAGAGAAAATTTTCTCAGGGAAGAAAATGTTTTTCTCAGGAAAAAGAAATTTTTGCTCCCTTTTTTACTTTAAAATACAACAGAAGCCAACCCTTTGTTAGGAATATCCTGATGGAGAACCCCCTCTTGCTCTCTGGCTGCTTTTGCTTCCAGCACTGCAAACTCTGGTGGATCCACGGAATAGTTCAGCAAGAACAGGGGCACTTTGGGTGCAGAATATTCACAGAACTCCAGAAAATGCCCATGGGAGGGTGAAGTGACCCCCAGGGCATCATTGGGATTTCCCTGAGGCTCTTTGGGGTGTGCAGGGATGGGGGGGAGGGTATTTTCCTGCCTTCAAGTCTCATTTTCCAGTAGCAAAGTGGATCTTCCATCACTCTTTCTGTGCTGACTACGAGAACTTCACCACTCTTCAAAAGAAAATTTTAGCTATTTTTCACATTAGATGAAGAATTTCTCTTCACTTCCTCATTTCAAATAATTTCTTGGGACTTTGCTTCTTCCTTGGAGAAAAAGACAAAAAGGAAAAAAACCCAAAATAAAAGCGTTTTCTGCATCTTGCACTGCAGCCTGTGAAAATCCTGGCCCCGAGGCTAAATTGTGACGCTGAGTCTCTCTGAGTGATCATTTACTGCATTTTCTTTCGGGAGTTTTAAATTTTATGTCATTCAACTTCAGAGAATATTCTTTTGCTGTTCCAAATATGAAAATAATGAATCAGAAAATTATTTCTGTCCTCCAGACCATTCATTATTTCCCATTCCCTTCCCTGGTCCCGCTTCTTTTTTCTCTCCTTCAACACTTAATACCCCCCATCTTTGAAGTCCCTTCACAAGAGCCCCTTCTCTCTGTAATACCTGTTTTCAGAGGGAGTTCTGCTATTCAGAGGTGCCTAAGGCTGATCCTCAAAGAGGTTTAAACATCTAAATTCCACCGAAATTGAGGCGAATGAGCTTTCTAAATGCTTTTGAAAAGCCGGGGCTTGCACTGCTCCATTAGGTGCATTTGAAAGCCCAGAGCTGAATGCAGCCGTGGGGATGTCACGCAGACAATCTGGGCAATGGTTTTAGGATGTCCTTTGGATTTATTTTATTTTTTTCCCCCCCACTTTTTCCAAAAAAATATCACTCAAAAGGCATTTAGAGAAAATTATCGAGTCCATTTGGACACGCTCTCAAAGTGAATCTGTAATTTCCCTCCAACAGCTGTGTGTGAAAAATTCTTTGAAATATTCCCTCCCTTAAAAAGCAGAAAAGTTGTCCAAAACCCGAGAAATTGCAGACAAAATGTGAGATTTTTCTCACCAGGCAAAGGCAGCATTTGCTGTTGCGAGCTTGTGAGCTCTTGTGAGCCCTGGTGCTCAGAGCCTTTGGCAACCCCTGGGCTCGATTTTCCCTCTGGAATCTCCCATTCCTAAATATTTTCCATCTCTCCAATTTCCCCTTTCCTGTTTAGACCATTCCACTCATCTGATTTGATATTAATGTACCTGAGAAGGAGAAGTTGAACTTATTTCTAAGACTTGGGCTTTGTCACCATCAGTGGTTGTACAACTCCAGCAAGAACTAAATTTGGCTGAGTATAAAATATATATTTTTTAAATTTATTGCCAAGCTCAAGGAAAATCCTGGCTGTTCCAATCAATGGTAACCAAACCCCAATTAAACCAACACAGCCAGAAAGAGAGGAAAAAACAAAAGATTTTCAGTGCTGCAGTAAGAAAATATTCTGAGAAAGCCAGAGGGGCAGGATTGAGGAGGGAACATCACCTGCATGAGAAAGGAAACCCGGAGTTCCTTTATCTGAGCAGGAAAGCAGCACTCCTCTTAATTATGTAGGAATTGGAGGAATCCTGCTTCCCTTGTGGCTCGGTCCTAGGAAACCTATACAAAAGGTGCAACCTTCCAAAAGCTTTGGCAAATCCCTGTTTACACAGGCTTAAAGCTGGAAATTGCAGCTTGGAAAAAAAAAACCAAAAAAACAAACAAAAAACAAATAAGGAGGGTGAGGAGGTGCAGAGGAATAGAGGAAAATTAGAGGAATAAAACCCTGTTGTAGCATTTTTTTGCCTATGGTTTTTGCTTTGCTGGCAAGCAATAAAATCTGCCCCTAGCAGGACTCAGGATTTTGGGTGGGTTATCACCCCCATTTCCAGCCCTGTGTGGGTTGTAACATGTCACATCCTTCTCTTGGGCTTGCAGGGAGGCAAAAGCTGGCTGGAATCTGTATTTCTGCTGTGGGTTTTAAAAGTAAAACCAGAGCAGTCTAATTCCAGCCATCAGTCCTCGTTTTCAGGCTGGGCTTTCCTCTGCTGCAGCCCCACAAAGCATTTTTAATAACCGAGATGAAACTTCAGACTGTGACCTATCACATCATATTGCATCAGTCAAATTGTGTTACATTCAATAATAAACTCCTGCCACTGATGTTCCCCAACGTGACAAGCCAAATAGAAACCTAGAGCTGGAGAATTCAAAGAAAAGTGCAGTTTTGATAAGCCAAGATCTTAAAAATATCTGAGCTGCTTTTGATGGGGATTCGTAGATTTATTCTGAAGTCTAAAACCCTTGGAGAAATTGGCCTGGCTGTGAGCAGGAATATTTTTCTAGACAGTTTGGAGGATATGTGTCCTATAATTGCTTTTAAAATAAACTTCAGCTACTGTTTCTACAAAAACAGCAATTCCTGGCATGAAGTGGGTTGTGAAAAAACAAGAAAAGCAGGACCTAAAACTGTCTCCTGAAATTTAGACTGACATTATCTGGATTAATAATCAACCAATAATTAATCCAAATATCTGATTTCAGAGTGCTCCAGAGTCAATTCTGTCAAAATAAGAATGGGTGAAAATGGATGGAAAGATCAGAGCATTTCTGATTTTTCACTGTCATGTGGTTCAGTGACAAAATTACTTGCAGGGGAGTTTTTAGTAAAGGGAAGAAAAATCTCATCAATCAAACCAAACCAGCTCATTTTGGGAAGAACATTTTGGTAGTTTTGCATTTGGAGATCTTCCCTGTGTTGGGACATAGAGTCAGCTTTCAAGGGAGTGCAATGAAAATATCAAATCCTTCAACTTGGAGCTGAAATAAAAACTCAGGTATTTGCAAAGTCATCATTCCTTCACCAGGCCTGGCTTCATTTTATTTAGAATCTTGGAATGGTTTGGGTTGGAAGTGACCTGAAACCTCTTCCAGTGCCACCCCTGCCATGGGCAGGGACACCTCCCACTGTCCCAGGCTGCTCCCAGCCCTGCCCAGCCTGGCCTTGGGCACTGCCAGGGATCCAGGGGCAGCCGCAGCTGCTCTGGGCATCCTCCCAGGGAAGGTTTTTTTCCCACCTATTTACCCCAAATTTCCCCTCTTTTAATTTGAACCCTTTACTCCTTTCCCTATTGTTGTTTTCCTACACCCCCTGTATTTTAAGGATGTGCACAGGATGAATTTCAGGGCTGTGTGGGCTGAGCAGAGTCTGGGCTAAATGGTTACAAAATGTGGTAGAATCGTGTGGCTTCAAATAATTCCATATCTTGTACGCATCAGGCAGAACAGTTCCCAAATCCCTACATTTATAAACTATTTTGCACCTGCATTTGAGAGATGTTTGTGCATTCAGGTTGCAGATATTTACTCAGAAATCCCTGCTAAAAGCTCCTAAGAGAATAAATCTCTTTCTGACCAGGAGGCCCATCCAAATCACAAAATCATCAATATTTTAATCTGGGAAAAATTCTTGTTGCCAGTTATTTTGGGAAGTGCTTGGGGTCAAAACCACTTGGCAGCAGCTGCTTCCCTGGAAATGCATCCAGAGCTCTGTTCCCCTGTTCTGGGGTCCACATTCCCCTCAGTGTTAAAGTGAACTGGTTTCCCACAGTTTTAAGACAGGGGGATGAGGTCATAAATCACAAATCCTGAGTCATTCAAAGGAAAAAATAGTGTTTAAGCTCCAAATTTTTACTGCAAAAATGAAGGAAAAAAACCTGAAAACAACCAAAGTTTGAAATTTTTATTTACTGGATGCTATTTACTGGATGCTTTGGCATCTACTCTGAGTATTTCTGTGTTAATGAGGGGAAAAAATCACACATAGTGTATCCATTGTTTTGTGCTCCTTTTCCTTTATTTCATATAAAAAAGAGAAAAGAGATTGATTGAGCTGAAATTTCAAGCCAATCTCAGGGGATTAGTTTCATATTCACTTAGTTTCCTGTAAAGCTTCTGCATTTATAGTTATTTTTAAAGAAAAACTAAACTGAAGGTTGAAAGCCATTAGCAATAACTCACTTGGATTTTAACTCATTCTGATGTTTACTTATTTTGATTTTAATGCACTCTGATATTCTTCTGCCATTTGCTGGCACATTTCCATGTATTCAAGGAGCTGAACTGTTCTGATTTGCCAGTCTGGAGCAGGAAGGAGCTCAGAGCACCAGACCCACTGAGGACCCAAATTCCTTAAGATTGAATTGAATTTGGTATCTATTGATAAAGGTTTGGTTTAACCCCTTCAGGAGGGTTGCCTTCATCCAACCTGACAAAAATGCCTCCAAACCCACCCCAGAGTTTCTTGATGGCCATAAAATCTGAGGCATAAGGAGCAGGGATATTTTTAATAGCCTGGAGGTGCAGAGCAGGTTGCACCCCACAGGTGCTGATGCCCTGGGTGATGGGGGCTGTGTGTGACCAACTCTGCCCTTCCTCTGTCCAGGAGCTGCTTTTAGAGCCTGCACATCCATTTGGAGAGCAAAGTCTCCAGAGCTGCTGTCTCCAGCAGGGATGCTCAGCAAGGGATAATTATAATAATAATAATAATAATAAAAATAATAAGAGTGTGGCTAATTCAGGCTGTGGGGGCCCAGCAGCTCCAGCAGGAGCAGGGAGGGTGGGTTTTGTCCAGCATCTCCGTTCCAGAGCACACAGAGCCAGAGGGGATTCCTGGAAATGCAAACCCTGAGCACTGGGAGGCTGTGGGGATGAGGGGACAGCCATGGGCTCTTCCCTCCTGTCCTAGGGTGACATTATGACGCTTGTATCCCCATTCATGTGTTCTGTTTATGCTGGATATCATGTTCTGTGCCTTCAAGACTGGCTCTGAAGAGTGAAAGTTTTGTTTGGGTTTTCTTATCAGCCTGGTGGGACACAGAGACAGGGCAGTGCATGGTGCTGCTTTTGCTTTTTTACTTTTGCTTTTTGCTTTGCTCTCGCTCTTGCTCATTAGTTAGTTCAGCTAAACAGTCCAAATTTCTTCCTGGACTGTTTCTCCCTTCCTTTTTGGAAAGGACTTGAACCTTCTCTGGATGGGACCTGGGAACACTGAGAGTTTGTGGCTGCAGCAGCTGCCCCAGCACAGGAGGGACTGAGAACAGAGCGACCACCCCCGAGAGAGACTTCCTGAATTTGTCATCTTTTTCAGAGCGGTGACAGAGTGGTGTCAGCTGGTATTGTTCATTCTGTGTGCTGGGGGTGCTGTGCCTGTTCAATAAACAGGTTCTGTGTGCTGGGGATGCTGTGCCTGTTAAATAAACAGGTTCTTTCCACTTCTCTCCAAGGAATCCTTCCCAATCCAGTTGGAGGGAGGGATCATGTGGGTTTGCTTTCTGGAGGGGCCCCCCACTTTGGAGATTCTCTACCAAATTTGCCCTAAACCAGGACACCTCCCCTGCACAAAATGCACCAGGAAGCTCCTGGAGGATCCCACTCCAGAATCCCCTGACTGTCCTGACAGGGAGGGTTAAACTCAAGCCCTAAAGGCAGCCAGGCTTCCCTGGGCAGATCCTCATTTTCTCCTTGCAATGTCCTTTAATCTTCATGCCTGTGGAGGTTACTCTTCTCCTTCAACCAAATAAAAACCTCTCATCAGAAGCTCTGAGTGCACTTCTTGCAGGTCAGGGCTTCCTCCAGGCTGGGTTTCCTCTCCCAGGGATGGCACTGGCAGCAGAGTTCCCAGGAGAATGGCCAGGTTTGACCCTCAGCACCATTTCCCTCAGAGCTCACAGGGTGGCACTGGGGTGTTCTGTGACATCCCCTCTGTGCAGTGTGAGCACTTGGTGAGTCACAGATCCTGAGGTGTCAGGGGAGGAGTGGCAGCATCTGAGAGAACCCAGGGAAGAACAGCAAAAGTGATGAGAGGTTGGAAATCATGACATCTGAAGAGATGTTAATAGAATGGGGTTCCTGTAGTCTAAAAAAGTAGAAATCAGCTGTTTCTCATGGCTGCTGTGGAATGATTTTTAGGAAAAAATCACTGTTCTGTCTTTAGAATATCAGGATGATTTGGGGTTGGGCTGGATCCTGTGGAGGAGTTGTAAAACCTTTTTTACTGAAATATCAGGGCTTGGGGGAGCAGTGCACAGCAATTCACAGGGCACAGCAATTCTCAGGGCACAGCAGGGCAACCTCAGCAAAACTTGCTGAGAGGAGACCAGAATGCAACACCCAACACCAATCAGGAAGGAACAGCAGGGCTGTTAAAACACAAATTGTGCCAATCTAACTTGATGGGTTTTATTCTGCTATGTGGCTGAATTATTTCAGTTCTGTGGCTTTTTGCTGGGAAAATGAATATTTTCCAAGTATTTTATAGTGAAGGCCAGAACACAAAATGTTCAAGGTTTCTCTGTTGTGGAATTACCTGGATAAACTGAGGAAGAGCAACAAACCCCAGCTTTGGAGGGATCTGCTCCTGCAGGAGGAGTGAAAGCACTAATTGCAGTGGAGCACTTTAATGAATGCAGCATTTCCACAGGGCAGGTTCTGCCCTCAAATGTGACTCCAAGCACGAGCAGTGACATCAGCTGCACAATCAGAGTTTTGCAGCTCTGCATCATCAGCCTCCCACAGACAGGAGAGAATGGGAGCGAGAACTGCTCTCCTAAAATGTTGTTTAAATGATCTGCTGTGCAATTCTGCTCTCAGGCTTTGGCAGCAGACCTGGACCTGGATGTGGCACTGGTGACAACACCACCAGTGGGGACATTCCAGTGGAAAAGACAGTCAGGGTCTGTGGGGTGCAAGATTCACAAGAGATATCAGACATTGCAGGCAGGAGATGCTTGAAATGTTTAATTTGCTTTTGAAATGTTTAATTTTCCTTCCTGCCCCTTGCAGGGTCAGGATGTCACATCCACTGTCACACCTGGTGGTTTTGCAAAACTGCATCCAAGAGCTGTGTTGGACTGCGCTGACTGAACATAAACCACAAACTTTCAACCAGCCTGCAGATTTTCCAGCCTTGCTCAATTGAATTGAGTCTGTTCCTGTCTAAAAAGGGATTTAAGTTCTCCACCTCCAGGCAGCAGCAGCTCAGGACACACAGGAGCCCTCTGGAGCTATGGGGGTATCTCCCAGGCTTTGGTCTGAGATAATTTCTGCAGTCAGAGGCTCCAGCAGGTGAAACTTGAAAGGTTTGCACTTTGTGTGGACATCATCCTCAATTTCACCTTGCCCTGTCTCTTTGGCACGAGGAACAGATGTTCAGATTGCTGTGAGGGAGGCTGAAGCTCATTTGAGAGTCTGTACAAATTCCATCAACTGAACTAAAACCATAAAAATGGTGCCTTTTGAGGCAAGGTCAAGTCAGGATACAACAGAGCCCACTGAGAGCAGGGGTTATTAACCTGTGCTGGGGCACAGACAAGGAGCTTCACCTCGGACATGGGAGCCTCATTCACCTGGAACAGCACCAGGACTGCTCTGCTGCAGCCTCCTGATGGGACAAACCCTGCCTGGCTGTGTCTCAGAGCATCCTGCTCCTGTATAAACACAAAACACTGACATTACCACTTCACAGGAGAAACCTGAGCAATCTGGAACAGTTCCAGTTCACAGCATGAACATCCAACCTCAAACCAGCTGGGAGTTGTGGCCATCTGGGAGGGGGAGCTCCTGAGGGTTCTGTTCAGCCTGAGAGCAGAAGCACGGAGGTGGTGCCAAGGAAAAGACACAATGACTGAGAGCAATTCCTCTTTTGGGGACACTGAGGGTGTTGTCCCCTCCTGCTGGGGAGGGCACAGCCATCAGATATCACAGCTGGGTGCCAGGGTCTGGCTGCAAGGCTGAGCAGGTCAGAAAGGGAAATTCCTGCCCTGCCCCATGCCCAGCCCTGCCTGTCACCCTTTAATTCAGGGCACTTTTATCCTTCAGTCCCTGTCCTGCTGTGGGGAGAGCCTGGAACTGTTATTCCCATAGGTAACCAATCCAAAGAGCTGAATCCAACCTTCCCTTTCCTAATCCAGAGCCATGGGAAGGAGCAGTGAGGAATTTACTGCTCCTGGGAGCTCCTGGTGTTCCTTTAAGATCCATGGAAAATGTGCAGTGGTTAATGATGAGGAATTGCTCCAATGCAGCGTTTGTGCCATGGATTTGTGTCAATTGCTTAAAGAACTGCACCTGTGCCTAGCACCTGCTGAGCTGGGAACTTCAGGTGGGTATTTTGGATGGACCTTGGTCTAATCCATTCATGTTGGAAATTATCCATCCATTTAATCCATTCATGTTGGAAATTATCCATTCTTACCTTTTCCCTGCTGCCATCCCATTTTCTGCCTGTGATGGGCCCTCAGCCCATAAGATTCCTCTCAGGGCTGAAGATGAAGAATTATCAGCACATATTTTGCTCTTTCTGTCTAAAAATTCCCTTTTAGAGATGATCACCTTCATCATAATTGCAGCAGGGCCTCATGCCAAACACAATGAAATGGAGTTGGAAGCACCTCTGGTGCCTCTGACCTGCATGAGGTGTGGAAAGCAAGGTCACAGTGGCCTTGAGGTGGAGCAGAGGCACCAGAAGGGCCTTTTGGAGCATCTCCAGCCCATCTGAGCAATCCCTGTGTTTGAGCCCAGCAAAGCTCAGGTCTGCCCTGGCTGAGCCTCCTTGAGGAGGAGTTGGAGCACCTGGAGATGGTAAATCCTCTGCCCTTCCACCAAAATGCTCAGCAGCAGCCCCTGAAGCCCCCTGGGCTGGCACAGGACTCAGAGATGGCTCAGATTTTCCTCAGCCTTGCTGGGAGCTGTGCCCCAGCAGGATCCTTGTCACAGGGCCTGGATAATCCAGCAGGAATGTGGGCAGAGCTCAGGCCTGATGCCAGCCTGAGCTGGCACTGCCCAGGTGGCACTGCCCACACTGCCCAGGGAATGCTGCTCACCCGGACACTCACTGGGAGCAAAGCTCTTCTTCCACTGAATTGGCAACCTTAGGGAAAAACCCCAAATATTTCATTAACCCTCCACCTTAGGGGAAAACCCCAAATATTTCATTAACCCTCATGGCAATAACAAAGATTAAGCCATAAATATCCTGCAGCTGCACCCCATTACCCTCAACCCCCTTCACTCTGGGCCCTGGTCCTGAGCAGGGTCAGGTTTGGTCACTTCATGGACACTGTGGCTCATCCTTATCAGTATCACAAACCCCCTCTTATCACTGATGCTGTGTGAGCAGCCCCTGCCCTGCCCCTGCACATCCCACAGGGCCCCTCTAGCACAGCCAGATTTGTTCCCAACCCAAAGAACTGAAATGTGCAGAATAAACTGCAAAGTGCAGAGCACTGGTGGCTGCAAGGGTGGCTGAGTGCTCTGCTTCTCCTGTGAAATGCTGTCAGTTCAAATCCAGGCTGGAATCTCAAATAAAACAAACAAAGTTTTCCTGCCTGGAAACTTCCCAGGGCTTCCAAGTGATCTGGTGTCACATTGCCCGCAGAACTGGGCAAATGATTTATCCCACAATTTTTGTTTCTTCTTTTTTTTCCCCTCTTGCAACATCTGTGGATACCTCAGGATATTGCTTGATCAGATTTCTTTGATGAGATGATGGCAGGGCTTTTTTCCACTTCATGATCACTCCACCAGGAAAATCAGACTTTTCCTCACTGGGAGCTGTGGTGCAGTTTCTGTTCCTGTGCAGTTTCTGTTCCTGTGCAGTTTTCTGTCACCCTTCCAGGCTTGTCAACCTTCCAGAAGCTCCCCCAGGTGCACCTGTGCAGTGAAAGATGTGCAGAACTGCAGGTGCTCAAAGCAAAAGGAGCAAGTGCTTGGCTGAGCCAGCTCCATCCCATTTTCCCTGCAGGATGCACAGATGGTGTGTCCCTGAGCCAAAGGAGGGGCTGGTGGATGTGTGTGAGCTCCAGGGCTGGGGTGATGTCCCAGAGAAGGGATATTTGGCTGAATCCACAGCTCAAGGTGCCCCAGGAGCCACCCCCAGTGTGAAAAACCAGGGCTGAAATCTCCTCATGCTCCAGATTTGTAGAGTCCTACTGAAATATCTCTCAGAGTCCCAGAAAGATTCATGCCTTGAATTAGGAGAGATCTTAAAGATCATCCAGCTCCAAATTCATCCAGGTTCAAAAGAAGGTTTGAGGAACTGAGATCAGCTTGGTGGCCTTGGAATGGGTATTCCAGAGACCTGGGAGTGGCCACAACTCCAGAAGTGCTGATGTATGGAATCAAAGACCCCTGAGGAGTTTTAGTGCACATGAACATCAAATTCACCTACAAGGAGGGGGCAAACAGTGGAGCAGCTTGAGCTCAGAAAGGGTCAGGCTTTAGAACAAACCAGAGAGAAAGAAATGTTAAAGGTGTGGTGGCATTCTGTGCAATAAAGAAGTTGCCTTACAAATAATTCAATCTGCTCTTTAAATGCTCAGTGTATCAGGCAGCAAGATGCAGCAGAATGTTTGAGAAATAGATTGCATTGAGGAAAAAAATTCTATAGAGCTGATAAGTGGCAGACAGCTCAAGAAAATTCACTAAACAAAGCCAGGCAAGTGGGCCAGCAATAAATGTAATCCAGGTGAGCAGGCTGGAGGTAGAAAGCAACAATAACTGCAGGCAGCCATGCCTAAATGTGCTGACAGTTCCCATTATGAGGCTCAGTTCTCACTTTTTGATAACTTTGCTACTTTAATTCACTTGGGCTGCAGCTCTCCCAGCCAAGGTCTGCTCCAGACTGGGTTTGAAAAATTGCTGCTGTGGATCAGTGCTGGGGGTAAAGTCTCTGGGAATTTATTAGACAAGAATGAGTCCACATCCTTTTTCTCCACGATGCTTTAAAAATCAGGAAATCCATCCAAACACTATGTTAAAAGGGAAGCGAGGCTCTGAAGGGAAGCACCAGAGGATGTGGAAGTGGCAGCAGGGAGGTTCTCCTGCTCTTTGGTGCTTTGGCTGGAGAACCCCAGCCCTGCTGTGGTGTCACTGCCACGAGTGGAGACTTCACAATGCCACACAACACCAGATTTTCCATTTTAGCCTGGGAGACAGAAGATCTGTACAAACGTGCCTCTCCCATTACAGCCCCATTTGCAATATTTATTGCTGTTTGTGCAAAGACTCGGCAGTGGGGGCAATCTCCTGTTTCGGGTTTGCCATGGCTGCTTCAGCTGCATCCACAAATGGGTTTTGGTGCCTGGATATCTCTTGAGTTGTTTAAATCAAACCCACAGGTTCTCCTGACATTTCTTAATGCTCCATTTGGAGTCATCTTCTCCTGGAGGGACCTGGACCTTCTGTGCTTTATGGGCTGACCCTTCCCAAGTCCTTACAGGGCTCTTCCTCTCTCTGCTCCCAGCCCTGACTGGGATCTGCTGCTGCCCTAAACCCGAGTTCAACTCTCTGGGTCTCATCCAGAGGCTCAGACCTTTCCCAGCTCTGCCAAGAGCTGACCAGGAGCCCCTGGACCCAAGAGGAGAGAGAAACAGAGTTTTCTGTGCCTGGAAGGTGCCCTGGTGAGGACAGGCCAGTGTGGACTGCACAGGACACTCACTGGGCAGCAAGAAAAGATCCTGAGGTGCTTTTGCTCCAGCTCCACAGCTTTGGCCCCTGCCAGGGATCAGGGACAGCCCAGGCAGGAGGGGGAGGCTCCTTCCTGCTCTAGCAGGGCTGGGTGATCTGCAGGGCTCCTTGCAGCCTCGGGGACTGAGGCACCTCAATTCTCTCATGCTCTTGTTCTCTGGAGACCCCTTGTTCTCTGCCCCCCACCCAGGAGTGAAGGATGAGATCCTGTATTTCACACAGACTCCATGGATCCTCCAAACCTGACTTGCTATGAAAAGTGCATGCTGGTGTCAGATGATAGGATTCTGGGCTAATATGAGCCAGATTTGATTTTGGGTGAGTCCTTGGAGCAGAACTCTGTGATGCTCAGAAAGACTCAAACCCCAGGCTCCCCTTGATGGGATTTTCAGCTTCTCCTTTTCACACAGTCCCACAGTGCAGGGCTGGGTAACGGCGAACACTTTTATTTCCCTCGGTTTGCTCAATATTTGGCCATTGTTTGGGGCAGGATGTGACCCTTTAGAACCCTGTTGAGCTGCCTGCCAGTGCTCTCAGCTGCAGAAAAGCTCCAGCCCTGCTGCTCCACAGAGATCCCCTTCACCTGGTGTGTATCCTCAGCTGAAGTTTCAGTGCACATCCTACTTCTCTCAAACATGTTCAATCTGCTTTTCTGAAGGCTCCTGACCTCCAAAGGCAGCTGAGACACTTCCCAAGCAGTGATGTCCACTAGAAAGGACAAATTGCCCTGCTGGAATTAAGATGCTGATTTCCCCCTGCAAGCAGGCCAAAGCCATGTGCCTACCTCCACGTGTGACCCTGAATTCCTGGGGATTTGCAGCAGCAGAGCTGAGGTTCCTTCTGACTTGGTGGTGCAGCTGAGACACTTCCCAAGCAGTGATGTCCATTAGAAAAGCACAAACTGGTCCCTGGAGCTGGAGCTGGGCTCCAGAGCAGCTCCCCAGTAACACCAGTAATGCTGAGAGCTGCTTCTCCCTCTGAGGGTGCTTTCAGCACCACCTCAGAAGGAACCTCAGCTCTGCTGCTGCAAATCCCCAGCAATTCAGGGACACACGTGGATGTAGGCACATGGCTTTGGCCTGCTTGCAGGGGGAAATCAGCATCTTGATTCCAGCAGGGCAATTTGTCCTTTCTAATGGACATCACTGCTTGGGAAGTGTCTCAGCTGCACCACCAAGTCAGAAGGAACCTCAGCACTGCTCCTGCAAATCCCCAGCAATTCAGGGACACACGTGGATGTAGGCACATGGCTTTGGCCTGCTTGCAGGGGGAAATCAGCATCTTAATTCCAGCAGGGCAATTATCCTCCCACAGGCTCCACTCCTCACACTTGTTTGCAGCACAGTTTCTGTTTTATCTCCCGTTGCATTTCTGGAAAAGCAGGGACACTAAAAAGCTTCTGTAGGCAGGGATGTGAGTGGGAGCTGTACTGGTAAAATTATACCGGTGGTGTAATTATCCTGATCAATTTTCCATATAAAAGAGACTTCAGAAGAACTCATTTGTTTAACTATGTAAGCCTCAGCCTTTACTCCAGTGGCATCTCTGTTCACCAATCAACATAATGAACATAGGCAATTAAGGTGCACCAGAAACCTGGTTACATTTCCTAAAGGCATTTCCCAATGTCCAAATGCTTGATTTGCAAAATTAATGAGCTGCTGAAGTCCCTTGGTATAAATCAGCACATCTCGGCTGACTTCAGATGAGATCCCCCCATCCAGCTGAAGGTTGGGTCCTTTGTTAGCCATGGGCTGCTCTGGGAAGCACAATGATGGTTATTTTCAATATTTGCAGTTTGATCCTGGAAGTTAATTTGGACAGTGTACCCAGTGATTGAATTAAACAGAGCACTCATGCAAAGGGGAAAAAAAGGCTTTTTCCTGTGGGCTTTGTGCCTGGTGAGGTGCCCCACTGTGATGGGCAGACTTGCAGCCCCTCATTTCAGCCAAGCAAATTTATTCCCAGCAAACTGGGTACAAAGTGCAGGAGATGTGGCCCCCAAGACTGAGAAGCAGCAGAGCCCTGTCAGCAGTGGGATTCTGTGGTGTGGCACATTTGCCATTTGCTGGGTGAGTCCCATGGAAATGCAGCAAGGATTGTGCTTCTGGATTGCTCAGCAGCAGAAAGAGAAGGGATGTCAGGTCCTCTGCTCAGGCTGTGTTGGCTGATGCTGCCCTCAGGGGGTGAGACTCTCCTCAAACCTCTCAAGTGTTTGTGGCTGATTTGAGTGGAAGTGATTTGCTCTGAACCCTCCCTGTATTTAGTGGGTTCTGCAGTAAAGGACCAGCCCTGCTCCTGCAAGGGACCCGATTTCCATTCTCTTAGCAGCCTTTGGGGCCAGAAAAGTGTCAGGAGGAGAAGCAGTGCAAGGGCAGTGCCAGGGACATCCTGAGTGCCCACAGCTCCATCTCTGCCCTCAGGGATCCGTCCTGACCCCACACTCAGACCTGGGGGCAGCAGGAGTTTGTAGGGAAAGGAGGGGTCTGGGATCTGAACCTGGTGCTCAGCTGCTGGATGCATCCTCCCCCAGGACTGTGGCATCCCTCACACTCCTGTCAGGGCCAGGAGAGGTTCATGTGGGATATTAGGAAATATAGAATGGTCAGGCTGCCCAGGGAACGGTGGGGTCACCATCCCTGGAGGGATTAAAAAGAGATGGATGTGGCACTTGGGGACATGTGCTGAGGGAATGGTTGGACCTTTGAGACCTTCTCCAGCCTGAATGATTCCACAATTCTGTGATTTTTGGGCTGCCTTCCCTTTTCTTACTTGCTTATCCTCATGGACAAGGCTCCAGGTGACCCTGCACTGATCAAACATGAAAAGCAGGGCCTGAGACAAAACTTCCTGAATTTTGAGGCAGGAGTTTGGGCCAATTAAAGCAACTGTACAGAAATCCTAAAGGAGTTGTGTCATTTTAAATGGATGGGGAATTCTGGTCTTGCCATGGCCCTGACCCTGGGTAACTGCTGAGGTGTTTGGCTTGGCCTTATCACAAAGGGGATCCCAGCTCTGCACCTGAGCTCCTGCCATGGAATGGAATGGAATGGCATGGGATGGAATGGAATGGAATGGAATAGAATAGAATAGAATAGAATAGAATAGAATAGAATAGAATAGAATAGAATAGAATAGAATAGAATAGAATAGAATAGAATAGAATAGAATAGAATAGATCAGCTGCTGAAGGTGGACCAACAAGCCTGAGGTTCTTGCTAGAGCTGGATCCATCCAGCCTTGGGCTCTGCACTTCAGGAAAAACACAGGACAGCTGGCAGTGAGTGCTGGAGGGGAGTGCAAGCCAAGAGAGCTGTGGGTTGTTTAAGATACAATAGAGAAGTTGGTGCTGAGAGCATCTTCAGAGAGGTCTTGTGCAGCCTCTGGGGCAGGCAGGGTGAGAAATGGGGCTGGGTTTGCCTCAGGTGTTTGGATTGGGTGCTGGGAAAGCCTCCCTAGGGATCACCAAGCACAGCAGCTGTGGGAGGCTGATCAGCACCTCTGTCCTGCAGAAATAAAAATACTTGCATTTCACCCAGACCTGGCCAGAGGAGGGAGATGGACAAGGTGGGTTTGGGAGGACACCAGTGACCTGCTGGCTGGAACTGGGAAGCTCTTGGTTGTTTGCCAGAGCACTTTGACACGAAATCTGTCTTCCCTCTCTGTGCAGAATCACTGCCACATTTTCATGTCTTGACATGAGGAGAGTAAATGGCCTCAAGTCATGCCAGGGGAGATTTAGATTGGATTTTAGGAAAAATTTCTTCATGGAAAGAGTTGGCACAGGCTGCCAGGGCAGTGGAGGAGTCACCATCCCTGCAAGTGGTCAAAGAACGTGGGGATGTGGCACTTGGGGATGTGGTTAGTGGTGAACTTGGTGGTGCTGATGGTTGCACTTGATCATCCTGAAAGTCTTTTCCAACCTTAATGATTCTGTGTGGCTCAAGTTCAGCTCTCTGTGGTCTCCACCAGCAGAAAACTCTGGGACATCAGCTCAGAGCTCTGTCCAGCAGCAGAAAATGAAATGAAAGCTCAGAAAATTGGCAGCACTTTCACAGCAGGGACTGAAGAAGGGCAGGGATAGTGCAAGGAGCAAGGGCAGAGCTGTTGGCCCACAGTGAAAATGCACCTGAGGAAACACTGAGCTACAGCTTGGCAGAAACAGAGATTATTGTAGAATTCTACACATTTCCAGAGAAAGTTGCATCTTTTGCAGAGCACAGGCAGGCCAAGCAGAACATCTTTCACAGCACAAGGACACAGGAGTATTTCAGATGCAGAATCTGAAGCATTTTTGATGACCCATTCTTTACTCACATTCATTATTTAGGTCTGACTGCTTCAGAAACCTGATGGTTTTGCCTTATTCTTAAAGACAGTTGCTGATGCTGAGCTGGAAGTTTTTAATCTGCTCTTTACATTGGGCTGACCTCTGTCTGTCCTCCTAAAGGGAGCTCTGAAATCCAGTGAGACAAATGCAGAGCCCTGTTCTGGTTCTGTTTGAGGGCTGCAGAAGCAAAAGGGCTTCATCCCTGATGAACTGGTGCTTGAGTCTTGTCTTTATCTCACCTGACATCTGAACCAGCCTTATCTTTGTATCACCAGTGCTCTGAGGAACAAGATCTGCTGGAAGGATCCATCCCAGCACTGGATAACCCAAAAACCGAGCTGGTGCTGCCCTGCTGGAGGGATCACCCCCATCTCGGGGGGTTCCAGGCGCTGCTGCTGCCCCTGTGTCCCCATCTGTGCAGGGCAGGCTGGAAACAGCTCTGAGAGCCCCTCCCTCTGCCCCTGCCCCATCCTCTCCCCTCACACTGCATCACCAAATGTGAAATGCCATCGTGCCTGACATTGCACATTCCTCACATTCCTGGCTTCCCCTTGCTCGAATTTCCCTTTGTGGCTCTGATACCCATACAAAACACACTGGGAGTAATGCTGGTTCTAATTCACTTTTAAATACTTCCAACCCATCCCATCCATCTCTGTCCCTGAATCCTTGAATCCTACTTGCACTGCTTGCTCTGGGCTGCCAAAATGCCCTTTTATAGCACAAAGGCAGAGGGAAAAGAGGGACATTGGATTTTGGGGGCACTTCCTCACCAGTTCCAGCAAGTCAGAATAAATGAGAGGAGCAGAGCAGCCACTGAAGACAAAAGCCTTTGATCTAATTTTATCAGAAATACTTGAGCCAATGAGGAGAGGAAGGAGCAGAAACTTCAAGGTGAGTGTCAGCATCAGCAGGGGCTGAATTTCCTTTGAGCCCTTTCCATTTGCCACATGAAAGCTTCTCCCTCTCCCTGTCTCCCTTCCTGGGCTCCCTGGAACATTTCAGGCTGGCTGCAGGTGATGGGCTCAGAGCAAAGTTTCACTTTCTGCAGAGGCTGCTGTTGAAATCTCCTGAACTCCCTCCTCTGCCCACTCAGTGCCCTTCAATTCAGCTTCAAAAGTCATTTCCCTCCCCGGCGTTTTTCCTTATATATAGAAATGTTTACCCAAAGGTTAAAAATCCATTTACTGTGGCTCAGGAGATGTGCCTGGCACTGAGGGCTCTCTGGACAAAGACACTGTAATGAGGACCTAATTAAGTGAAAGCTGCCACAGGAAATCAGGGTGGACAGGAATTTTCTGCTGGATGTCAGACTCCAGTAGCTCTGAGTGAACTGGGCAGGAGGGCAGAGCAGGAGGAAAAAGTGGCACTCCAGAAATGAAGGGATTTATTTGTGATCACCCATAACCAGAAATTCTGAGAAACCTGCAGAGCAGGGGGTGTTGTAGAGCACTCCTCTCCTGGTGTGAGGCAAACACAACCAAGAAATCCTAAAGCTGGAGCCACAACCACCTCACCAAACCTGCCCCAGGGCTGTGGAGCTTTCCCAGATTTGTTGTTTCTGTGTGTGGCACTTTGTGCTTGGATTCCACATCTGCTCCTTCCCTGGGAGTGGGGATCTCTGATCTGTGGAGGGTAGGAGATTGTTGGACTTCACCAAAAGAGGTCCCAGACCCAGAGAGGCCCAGCCCAGGTTCCTGTGGTGGAGGTGGCTCCACTGCAGGTCTCACATAGCTCAGGGACATTGTCCTGCCCTTTCCCACACCTTTCATCTCCCAAAGCCTGAATGGGCTCCAGGAGAGCTGGAGAGGGACTGGGGACAGGGATGGAGGGACAGGACACAGGGAATGGCTCCCACTGCCAGAGGGCAGGGCTGGATGGGATATTGGGAATTGGGAATTGTTCCCTGTGAGGGTGGGCAGGCCCTGGCACAGGGTGCCCAGAGCAGCTGTGGCTGCCCCTGGATCCCTGGCAGTGCCCAAGGCCAGGCTGGGCAGGGCTGGGAGCAGCCTGGGACAGTGGGAGGTGTCCCTGCCATGGCAGGGGTGGCACTGGGTGGGATTTAAGGTCCCTTCCAGCCCAAGCCAGTCAGGGATTCCATAACTGAGAAGGAGCAGAGTGCAATGATTTGTTTATTATTTGAAGATATTTCAGTATAGGAATTCTGTCTTCTATTTTCCGCTTTATTTTTGGTGTATTTCTTCAGGACAAATCATTACAGATTTTTTTCCCCCCCTTTATCGTATGACAGGAGAGCCTGCAATGGTTTTGAGTGAAGCAGCTTCAGCCAGGTTGGGCTCAGATTTGAAACAGGGCTGTCAGGTCCTTCCCCCAGGGTCACAGAGGCTCAGGGCTGTGGGTTTAGTGGGGGAATTAAATGAAGAAATGACAGAGGTGGCTGTGTCTTGTTCTGAACTCCACTTCTGGAGACTTCAGTCTTGTTTAAAGGTTTCTGTTATCAGGGAGGTCCTGGGGTCCTTGATCCTGCAATTTGGAATTTGGGGAGCACACAGAGGAACCACCTGGCCCTCTGTGCCCTCACACCTGCACAGAGCCTGGCCCCTGTGCTCCCAGCACAAACTGCCTCCCTTTGCCATGAATGCATGAATGCTTCTCCACCTTTTAATCCTCGAGAACCATCCAGACTGAGAAAAAACAATAAATTATCCACGGAGAATTTTCTGGAGCGTCTCCACGTGATTTTCATTTTCAACCAAACCAATGTGAAGTGTTTAATGCTCACTTCCAGTTTTTATTTTCTTGTAGGGCTTTTCTCCTTCATTTACCAACTCTGGGATTCACATGGCTTTTCCCCACACCCTTTTTACAAGGACTTTGCAGAATATTGTCCATAAATTCTCAGAGCTGTGAAATTTTCAAAGCCTGAAAGAAATAGCATTGGCCACTTTGACCCACATAAAAAGAAATATTTAGTAACAGAGAGATGGGCTGGGGGGAAAGAAGAGCTGATTTTTTTTCTTTTTACAAAAATAACATTTCCTCTTGTTCCATTTGAAGGTTTAGTGCCCAGCTGAGTTTATTTGTACACACAGAACAACATTTTCAGCATTGCTCTCTCTTTGTGAGCACTCCCCTTCCATTCCCTGGCTGTCTCACCTATTGAGCTGCTTCCAAACGCCCCAGAGGATGTTTGTGGTTACACAGGACTTGACTTTTTAATATAAAATTGAAATAGAGGCAGCAGAAGAAGCAAAACCGAAGCACCACCAAAAAAATTCAACAAATTTATTTCAGCAGATTTATTTCCCTTTGCACCTTTGAATGGCCAAGGAGTTGTTGTGTGAATGCCACCCTACAGGATAAATCCCTATTTTCTGTTGGGGTTTTCAGGAATACAACTACAGAAATACCCCTGGAGCTAGATTGTGCCTCAGAAACAGGATTTTTTTTTTTATATATATTTTTTCCTGACTGAGTAACAGCAATTCTGAACATTTTGAATTGAAGTGAGGCAGAGCCTGTCAGCTTCCCAAAAGGAACACGAGTATTTCTAAAGAGCCTCTAAAGGAGGTTGCAGGATGTTAATTGCCTATGGATACTGTAAAATGAGAACTAAAATACCAAAGGTTGCCAGGTCCCCTTCAGTCATTTTTTCCCCCAGAATTCAGGCTGCAGCTCAGACTTGTTCTAAAGGTAAAAGGCTTTTTCTTCCATACCTGCAGATGCAGGATGAGACTTGTCCCTGTCTTTTGCTCGCAGACAGGTCAGCAAACACCATCTCCATCTCCAGAGTCTGGCTGGGACTGACATTCTCCTGCACTCATTTCTGACGTGCAACCTTTACAGGCTTCAGCAGGGCAAGAAATTAGAATGAACACATTCAAACCTGTAAAAGAAGAAGCATGAACTAAACCAGTGGAAATCTCAGCATTCCCTTCTATCTGCCTACTCCAGCCAGCATCTCAGAGACCAAGTGCTGCCCCACTGGAACCATTCCAGCCCCCTGGAAGCAGAGTTGTAATTCAGCCCTGCCTCTTGAGCCTTTGCTGCAGGAAATGGGGAGGTTGATGATGACGATTTGCTGTCAGCACTGGGATGGTCACACTTAACCACAGCACAACCCAGCTGGGCTGGGTCCCTCCATCCATCCCTCACCATGAACTGTTGTGGTGTGCTGTAATGTCCCATTTTGGCCTTCCAGGTCATTCCCCCAGGTGTGCCTGTACCTCTCTCCCTTCCCCCTTGCCCCCATGCTGAGTGAGTCCTGTCAATCAGGCTGAACATTCCAGCAAGGTGTCGTGTGGTTGGTCAAGTTCAAAGATGCCCCTATGCCCAGGGGTCATTGGCCTGTCTGGGTGTCACCTTCCCCTGAGACCCTGCCCCTCTCACCTGGTTGGTGCTCACCTGTACCTCCCCTCCCCCTGTCCCTGAGCTTAAAAAGGTGATCAGACCATGCGGCCGAGGTTCTGTTGGAGCAGTTGCTCACGTTCAGACCTCTGTAACCATGGAATAAACCTCTGGACATTAAACCCTCCAGCAGAATCCTCTCCTTTTCTCTTCACCATTGCCTGAAGCCATTCCTCCTGAGCTAAACGGGGTTCCTAACAAGCCTGGACTTGTTCAGTGCCCAGCTGCAACCTCCAGCAAGCCAAGGTATCTCTGGGGTGATACACCGCAGTTGCTGCCTTTGGCCCAGCAGCGAGGGTCAGACTGGCCCAGGCACAATCTAACTGGGAATATTGGGAGCCTTTTTCCAATAATGAACTACCTTGGAGAGCCCAAACCACCACCTTGGAGAGCCCAAACCATCAAACCATCACCTCTGCTGGCCCTGAGCTGTGCCCACACTGCCAGGTGTGCACGAGCTGCTCCCAGCCCCTCTGCCCATTCTGCACTTGGTCCCTCCAGAGCTTTGCTGTGCCCTGAACTCCTCCGAGAGCTGGGGCCGTGTGTGATGCTGGGGTGCTCACTGAGGAGCAGCACAGCATTACTTAGAGCTGATCTTGCTGTATCAGAAGCAGCTGGGTGTGAGGTGAGCTCTAAGGATGCCACAGGGCAGGCTCTGAGGGGTGGGATGACACTGAAGGTCCCCCCACCCAAACCAGTGAGGAATTCTGTGAACCCCCAAACCAGGGGCTGTCTCCCCATGGCCACCTTCCCTCTGCTGCTGGCATGGCTGAGGATGCCCAAAGCACCCAGATTTGTGGTTAATTGTTGCCCCACAGGAATCAGCTGTGGCTGGCCTGTCCTGCAAACCCCAAATGCTCTTTGCCCTCCCGTTTGCCTCTTTCCCACTGGAGTCCTCAGCAGCTGTGCTGTCTAATTCTTCCCACTCTTAGAAAATAGATTAATACACAAAATAACATCATGAGCAGCAGGGATCTGATAAACTCAATTGGTTCAATGACTGCTGGCAGTGTTTTCCCTCAATCAGAAATCATTCTGGGAGGGCCAGGATGAAAGGAAGAGTGCAGCTCAGTGTGTGAGGCCTGTGTGTGTGCAAATGTGTGTGTGTGTGTGTGTAGAAGCACTTGCGGGTGTTTTTTTAAATCAGCTCAGCATGCAAATATATATTTCTGCTGAAATGATGTTCAAACAGTCAAAGCAGAAACAGATGTATTGAAAATATAAATACAGGGCTTAATAAATATTTTATCATCAAATATTTCAAAAATGTCATCTTTAAAAACATGAAAATTCAGCCTCAGGAGGACCAAAATATTTAATCACTCTCAAGAAATTCTTAAAAGGGAATCTCTTTCCATCAGATTCCATCTAAAGAGAAGAATGAATTTCCAGGTGCTGTGAGCTATATTTATTTTAATCAAAATCACTCACTGAGTTAAAGGAGATAAAATAATCAGTGAGGTCATTATTAAGTGAGATAACAACTTCTGAATGAATGCTCTCATTAATCTAATTATAAAATGGAATGGTATCTCGCTAATCAGGCTGTTAACTGCACCCCTGGAAGTGTGAGGCTGTAATCACAGTTGTGAGAGTCAGGACAGGGCTGTGGGGAATGAGAGGGAATCGCAGCCCAGACCCTGCTGGCACAGCTGGGGCAGAGACTTGACAGGGAATGGGAGCTGCAGCTCATCCCCACGGAGCTGAGGGGCAGAAAAACCTGAATGGTCCCTCTGGTTTACCTGTGCTGTTCCCTGGCCTTGGACACTGTCTCAGGTTGGAAATGGGGCTGTGTGTTCTATCCCCACCTGTCAGAGCTGGGGCAGCTCTCTGCTGTCCATGGGGCAGTTGTTTCTTTCTCTCTCCCACAGCCAACCCTCCCTCCAGGAGATCTCTGCTGTCCATGGCCACTGAGTGTCCCTGCAGGGCTGATCCAACCCCAGCATCCCATGGGGAGATGCTGCGCCCAGGGGAGGAGCCAAGCATTCCTGCCTGGATCCAATCTGAGCCTGGCACAGCACAGCAGCCTTTGCCCCCTGCATTGCCAGAGGAGCAGCTTTCTGCTGCCCTGCATGGCCAGAGGGAGCCCAGGCCCATCTGCAGCAGCCCTGGAGCTGCAGAGGAAAACTCCCCCCTTGTGCAGGATCCCTGCTGCAGCAGAGCCACAGCTGGGGCTGCAGGAGGGCTGAGCCCCCCTGGGATGGGGCTGGGACACCCCCTGACACACAGGGGACAGGGACTGCTCTGACTCTGGCAGTGTTTTTTTGTACTATTGCATTTGTATTTTAATTTTCCTGGTAAAGAACTGTTATTCTTAATCCCATATCTTTACCTGAGAGCCCCTTAATTTCAAAATTATAATAATAATTTGGAGGGAGGGGATTTACATTTTCAATGTCAGAGGAGGCTCCTGCCTTCCTTAGCAGACACCTGTCTGTTCAAACCAAGACAGACACAAAGCAAGACTCCCTGAGCATTCCCAAACAGCTCCAGTGAGGCTCATTCTGCTCTGCAGTGAGGGGTTTAGGGCTGGGGGTGTTGGGAAAGGCACCGAGTTTTGGAGGAAGGATGCTCAGCTGGGCACAGGGCTGAGGAGGATCTGAGAGGACTCTTGGGCTGCATTTTTCAAAACCTGCTGTGGGATTCACAGCCAGGGATCCTGTCAGCCCAACTGAACCTGGACACACCTATAAGGTCAGAAATACCTGGACTGATGTAATGAATTCAAAGACACATCTGGAGAGAGTCCAGAGGAGGCCACGGAGCTGCTCCAGGGCTGGAGCTTCTGCTCTGGAGCCAGGCTGGGAGAGCTGGGGGTGCTCACCTGGAGAGGAGAAGCTCCAGGAGAGCTGGAGAGGGACTGGGGACAAGGGATGGAGGGACAGGACACAGGGAATGGCTCCCACTGCCACAGGGCAGGGATGGATGGGATATTGGGAATTGGGAATTGTTCCCTGTGAGGGTGGGCAGGCCCTGGCACAGGGTGCCCAGAGCAGCTGTGGCTGCCCCTGGATCCCTGGCAGTGCCCAAGGCCAGGCTGGGCAGGGCTGGGAGCACCTGGGACAGTGGGAGGTGTCCCTGCCATGGCAGGGGTGGCACTGGGTGGGATTTAAGGTCCCTCCCAACCCAAACCAGTCTGGCATTCTCTGAACACCCTGGGCCTGCTCAGATCCTCCATTACCCCAGCACCCCCTGATTTCATTTTATGGCATCTTCCCACTCTCTGTGCATGTTCTGCATTGATTTCTCTTTGTGGGGGTTTCCATCATCCAGGTGATCTGTCACCTTGCCCTGTCCTCACCAGGGGCATCCAGACCCCCCCTCCCCTGTGTGAGCCAGATCCTCCCTTTGTGTCCCTGAGCAAACAGCCCGAGGGGCCTGGGCAGCTCCTGGCAGCAGCAGCAGCTTCCTCAGCCGCTCTGAGCTGTGTCCTGCAGGTCTCACCCCATTTCCTGCACCATTCTCTTCCCTCAGCTGGTGGTTGCTGGTGATTTACCACTGTCAGTGTTCGTGCTCCGTGGAACAGCAGCAAGGATGGGTCCTGAGCTGTGCTGCCTCCGAGGCTGCTCTGAGGGAGAGGAAAGAATTCTCCCTCTCTAAGTGATGCCAGGTGAACGAGGAATGCTTGCCTGGTTAAAAATGTGTACTAACAAAGCCATGCATGGCAGCTTGATGAAAAGCTAAAATGACACATCCCTGAGTGAGCTTTCCAAACGGCGTCACGGGATTTTAAATATTTGAGAAGAAAGATAACGTTGTACAAATTGTATAAAATGTGGCTGTACCACTGCACCAGCTCTTCAAGGGGGAGCCAAGGTTTATTTCACACTCAGGTGTTTTCCTAAACCCCACCCAGACCTTTCTGCATTTTTAGTTCCTAAATTCCTCTACATTCTGACATAGTAATTTATTTCCTTGGAGGGGAAAAAAAAAGAGAGAAAAGATTTTTCTCCTACTTATTAACACCTGGTAAGAATTTTCACAGCTATTAATAAACCCAGAGTACTTTATTTCACTTGAGCAGATCCAGGAGCTGTGATGTCCTACCAGACATGTTTTGAAATTTCCAGTAAATGCACTAAAAATATTTTGCCACAAACAATAAGGAAAGTGCAGTTCATTGCAACACTCAATTTCCTGTTGTCTGTATAAATGTTCTACAGGCAGGAGCATTCAGATTTTGAAATATGGAATAAATTTAAGTTTAAATGAGGTAAGAAATGTTACTATTGCAGAAAAAGCCCTCCTTCCACAAAATTTCAGGCCAGCTCCCCTGAATTATGGAAGGACATTGCCCAGAAAAGTGAAGTGTGCTTTGGTGTTTATTTTAAAGCCAACTTCTCTAAAGGGTGGTTCAATGAAGGATGGATGTGCTGAGTGACCTGGAGAATTCTCCTGAGCATTTGGAGGTCCCATGGCTGAGTTAACAGAGCCAGCAGCCAGTGCTACCCTCAGTGGCACTGCCCTGGTGCCCACCCCTCTTTGATACTGGAGTCACTGTCCAGCAGGTACAGAGGCATCAAAGCTGCAGTTCAGGAACACTGGGTGCATTTGGGACCATGGAAATTCAAGATATCACACCCTGGAATGGGAGCAGTGGCCAAAGTATGAACCTGATTGCCCAAATCAGTGCTGATACAGAGAGAATGCTAAGTGCAGGCTTGTCTCACCAAAATGTGCCCCAGACCTTGCTGAAAGCTCTAATGGAAGTCCAAAATCCACCTGGTTTCATCTGGCCTGTTGAGGGAATGGACTTGCAGGTGGTGCTGGATTCTTATTTAGAACATCTGCAGACGGTTTTACTTTCACTGCAGTCACGTGCTCCAGGGGAACTGGGTTTGTTTGGGGCTTAGTGCAGAACACAACATCCAAGGGGGGAATTGTCCTCACCTTGAACCAGCTGGGCCATCCCACTCAAAGCAACCTGACACAAATTACCCCAAGGGGCCACACAAATGTGATGGTGAGGCTGAGCAGGTCACACACAAGTCCAAGAGGCCTCAGAAGGAGTTGCTGAGGCTTGGTGGGCTCCTCATCATCCTTTAGCCAGTGTTTGTGTGGAGTCACCCAAGAGCACCTGCAGTGTCACAGCAGTGTCACAGGTTCCCCTCCCTGACACAAACAGAATGGTTTTGGTGTATTTTTCATCACATCCCTCGAGTTCCTCTACATTGCAGCACTTGACCCTGAACTGGATTATCCAGGGGCAGGGAGTGTTCCCAGCGAAACCCCATCCTCCAGCCTGCCTTATCCCCTTCACCACACCCCTGTCCTGCCCCAAAACCCCTGCTCTGATGGATCCCAGCCCTCTCTGTGCTCCTGGACTCCCCTGCCCCACATCTCCAGTGCTCTCCTGTCATTGTCACATTTTCTGAAAAATTCCTTCGCCAGGATTTCCTCCTGGGAAGCTGAGAAGCCTCAGAGAAAAATGAAAACAATAATTATCTGATTGCTTCTCCTGTGTTTTGCTGCTTTGGAATGCGGCTGGAGATTGTTTATCCAACACGTGAATTTGTTTTACTTAATCATGGTCAGGCTGTGTCAGGACCCTGGAGAGTCACAGATTTTTTATTAGTATGTTGTTAAGCCTTCTGTAAGTATCCTCTCAATATTATAATAATATAATATAATGTAATGTAATGTAATGTAATATAATATAATATAATATAATGTAATGTAATGTAATGTAATGTAATGTAATATAATATAATATAATATAATATAATATAATATAATATAATATAATATAAAATAATATAATAATATATAATATAATTAATATAAATAATTATAAAATAATATAATAATATATTTATATATATTAAGATCTAAAATATATATATAATATAGAAATAATATTATAAAAATTATTATAAAAATATAATATAATATAATAATAATAAATTCGCCTTCTAAGAACATGGAGTCAGATTCATTATTTCCTTCCTTCATCCTGGGAACCCCAAAAATACCACAGAGCCCCCTTGCCCCAGGCCACAGGAGATGTGCTCTGCCTGTTTTCCCACCCAGAGCACTGGCAGCAGGCCCTGGGGCCAGGATCATCCTCACCCCACCCCATCCCTGCCCTGGCCCCTGCTAGAACTGGGCTACACTGCAGGGATTGGGGACCCTGGAGTGGGGCTGGGGGCAATGATGCTCCATCTGCAATGGGCAGGCAGGAATTCTGCCCTGGAAAGGCACCAAGGGCAAATTCTGGGGTGTGTGCTGCCCTCTGCCTCGCTGCATGAGGGTGTGTGTGCTATGTGAAGGAGGAAGCACTTAAGATAAAGAAGCAAATCCACCATTATTAAACATTCCCTTCCACGCTTTACCAAATCACACAATACTGATACTCCCCTATTTCGCCTCGGGAAAGGCACGGTGGGTTAAAATTAACAGCAATTCTATATTCATTGCAAGCTCCTAATTAACCAGGCTGGGCCATGCTGCTGCAGCCAGATAATTCCCCAATATTTAGCCATTAGTTCTCTCCAATTTGGCCTGCTGCTGCTGCTGCTGCTGCTGCTGGCAAGCTGTGTCTCATAAACAATTATGCTGAATGCCAGCTGTCCCCACAGAGCACGGCCTCGTCAGGCCGCTCAGGGAGCTGGGCAGACAGTTTGACATTTGACATCCCGGTGTGGATGGAGGGGAGGGTCAGCCACAATCCCTCTGAGGAGTTCTAATTGCAGCAGCCTCGTGGGCTGAGCCCCAGCACGGCTTTTCCCTGACAAGTGGCTGTTTGCTGCTCCCATCCAGGCCCTGCCGGCCTCTGCTTCCTCTGGGTTTGCACAGGAGGAGCCTTGGGGGGCTGTGGCCTGACAGGATCAGTATAAAGTTGGTATTTTCCTCTGTAGAGGAAAGAAATAAAATGAAAATGCTGAAAGCAGGGCCTGAGAGGCCTTCCAGCCATCCTGTGTGCCAGAGCCCTGGAGGAGCTGCTGGGGTTTGTCCTGCAGGCCCCAGCAGGACCATCAGAGGGGCATTTCTGGGCAGGATATGCACCCTAGGGTGGGCTGTCCCCATCCAGCTATGGGCACTGGGGCTGGAAGCAGAGTCTGGAGCCCTCTGTGTGGGGCTGCCAGGGATGATGATCCCTGTCCAATTCCATGGCAGCACCAGACAGGTGCATTGTGCTGGGAGCCTGGGGCTTGTCCCACAGCCAGCTCAGCCCAGGGAGGATGCAAAGTGCTGGGGTGGGTGGGATCCTCCCCTGTGCCCTCCCTCCTCTGGGACTGGGGATCTCCATTGCTCAGGATGCTGTGCTCAGCCACATTGCCCTGGCCCTGCCCGGGTGTGTGCAGCTGCAGCTTGTGGGTGAGGTGGCCCAAGGAACTGCTTTACTGTTTATTTTAAGGCAAACTTCACACAAGGGTTGTGTATTACCAGAAGAAACTTTTATAGTTGAAAAGGTTTGATTCACATTAATGCAGAAGAAAGCAGCTGCCAGCTGAAATTCCCTGGAAGAGAGTCTCTTGGGATTCAGAAAAGAAGCAAAGAAATGTGCATGTTAATATAATATTCTTTCAGATTCCCACATAAAGCCTTGAATGTTTTTATGCTCGGTGCGGCAGCTTACTTTTATTTTAAAATAAACAAGTGCAGGTTTAATGGAAGAGCACTTGTTGACAGACACATTAATTTCTCATCGGAGAAACAGAGGAAAAGCACAGGTAAATTTCTGAGACAGGTGGGTTTCCAGATAAAAAGCTAATGCTGCTCTGTGCTCCTCAGCTGCTGGTGTAAAGAGCTGAGAGGCAGCAGTGAGGGGGTTCAAGCAATTGAGGTGGCACCAATGGGTTCCAGCTGTGGGGACACTGGGGGGGGGCACACAGGAAAACCAGCTCTGCCAGCTGGGGTTTGGCTGGGGCACTTTGCTGGGATTTTTAAGCAAGTTGAGAAGCAGAGGGACTTTTCTGCTCTGTTGGCACTGCTGAAATACTCCCCCAGTGTCCACCCCTGCACCAGATCATCCTCCCAGCAAACACAAGTCAGGAACACTTGTCCCTAATCATCTCACAATTTAGAGTCACTGTCCTCAGGAAAAGTTGATCAAATTATGTATTGTAGGATCTCCATGTGAAATATCCCATTGCTGCAGAGGTTGGAGCTGAGGAGTCACCTGAGATGGAAAAGAGAACCCCCCAAAAAATTCTATTTCCAAATCTGTCAGGTTCAGCCTCTGGGTATCAGTGTTGCAAATATTTTGACATCTAAATATCTCTTTGGATAGCTGGGCTGGCTGCAGGGCAGCTCCACAACCTCCTTGACAAAATCTGGGGGTTTTGGGTTTTCAAGCTGGGCAGAATCTCCCGAGGGTTTACTGACCATCACTTGGTGCCCGGCCCTGAGGTCCTGCTGGTGGAATTCCTGGGGAACATCTCACCCAAAATGCTGCTCTGGACCATTAATTTCTGCAAAGGATTGAGCTAATAGAACCCCTAGACAACCTCATGCCCAATATTTTCAACATTTTCACCAGGAGCCCTGAGTGCTCGCAAGATTTTGAAAAACAGTCAGAAAAAAAACCCCAAAATGTTATTTTTTTACCCTGGGATTGTTTTCTCCCAAGCTTTCTGTCAGTGCTGGCCCTCTGACACCCCTTACCCAATTCAGGGGCACTCTCATAGCTCAGAAGCAATTCCTTCAGGCAGCAGAGGATCAAGGAGAAGGAACCTGGAGAAAAGGCTCAGATTCCAAGGGCTCAGGAGCCCAGGGCAGCTCCTGGCAATGAGGAGCAGCACTGCAGTGAACCAGCCACAGGATCTATCTGTGCCCCTGTTTGTCTCTGTGAATATTATCTCCTTATTAAAAGAGGGAAAAATAATTAATTAACCAATTAATTAAACTTTCCTTACTTTTTATTCCGGTCCAGCTTGCAATTTAAAACTGGCCTAGCAGTGAAGATAACAGTAATTAGGAAGGCAGCCAGGTGTACACTGGGATTTCCACATGAACTTGGTGACTTGGAGAGGGAAAACATTAAACCAGAGACCCTGGGCTGCTTTATCTGAGCCATTCCATTCTCCTTAGGGCTCAAGCAGCTTTAAAGTACCTGGGTCACTGCAGGAGGAGAGCAGAGAGGGGCCCACATCTGCAGGGACACAGCAGAGCAGGAAACTCAGCAAGTTTCCACAAACTCACAAGTTTCCACTTGTGCTGCTTCCAAACAGCCTTTCCCAAGGATGTTGGATTAGGGACACCAATCTCCAGTCCCTGGTATCAGCAGGGCTCTGATCCAGGCAGAAAACAGAGGCTGAAGGTCTCTCTGCTCACTGCAGGGGGGTAGGACCAGATGCCCTTTAAAGGTCCCTCCCAACCCAAACTCTCCCGTGATTCTGTGATTTCTGTTGGGAGCTGCTGGTTCTGCTGCTGAAGCTTTATCTGAGCCATTCCATTCTCCTCAGGGCTCAGGCAGCTTTAAAATACCTGTGTCACTGCAGGAGGAGAGCAGAGAGGGGCCCACATCTGCAGGGACTCAGCAGAGAGGAAACTCAGCAGGACAATCCCCAGGTTCCAGGTGTGTCCCTCAATCCAGGTGAGGGGATCCCCAGGAGATTTGTGCATCACCTGCACCCTCTTGGCCATAACTGATGTTCCCCCTCAGCTGCACAAGGGTGAATTTGACCCAGAAAACTTTTCTTCTACACCTTGACCTTGGTCTGTAGATGGAAAATGAAGGATCCCTCTCCCCTCTCCCTCCCTGCCCGACAGTTCCACTGCAGGTGATAGCTCCAGCCATGTCTGGTGATAATGATCCTGTGTGTGTCACAGCTCTGCTGTGCTCAGAGCCTCCTGACTGATTAATGTCAAAATAACAATTTCTGGGCTTTTTGCATGCTTGGGAACTTTTCAGCATCACGCTACCATCAGGAGTTATTTTTTTACCCTTATATTTATGCACCATATTGCAGTGACTTCAAAAATTAAATGAAGATGGAGTTTAGGACATTGGACATTGCATAATATATTCACTCATCTGCACATTAGAGTTCAGAAAGCAACAAATGGTCATTTATTTTTATTACAGGAAGAGTTGACAGAACTGCTTTACGCTTCAGGTTCCTGACAGCTCCGTTTTAAAACATTGCTCTGAATCACTTAAAACCTTGCCAAGCCTTGAGCATTTTGTCAGAAACTTTCTGAGTTGAGTTGCTGCTTCAGATGGATGCTTTAATATCCACTTTTTGGGAAACTGACTCTCAAATAGGCCTATCATTCCTTTGGATGCAGTTAAGGGAGATATATTGCTAAGCTAATGTTGAAAAGCTCTTGAAGTTGTTTTTGTTGAGTAGCTCTGATCCCTTCCCAGCTGGGAGCAGCACTGGAAGGTTGGGAGGGCTGGCAGTGTATGTGGAATATTGCTCCTGTGGACAACAGCCAGGTTTAAATGTCCTAAGGACCACAGGAAAGACCAACTCTGATTTATTTTGGAAGTTCATGAAGATGCAGCTGAAGTGTTTGAAAGCCCAGCTGTGCTGCAGGTGCTGTCACAGGGCTGGACTGGGGTCTTGTCCCTGTCCCCAAGGGCAGGGAATGCTGTGGGGTTGAGGATGGGCATCATTTCCCCACAGCCCATCAGAGGGTGGCACCAGCAGGACCAGGGCAGCAGGGACACAGCTGGGCTGGGATTTTCAGGGAGGATCAGTGTGGGGCTCTGCCATGCAGGCTCAGGGTTCCAGGCACACCCAGGGCAGGAAAGGCAGAAGTTTCCACTTGTGCTGCTTCCAAGGATGTTGGAATAGGGACACCAATCTCCCATGCCTGGTATCAGCAGGGTTCTGATCCAAGCAGAAAACAGAGGCTGAAGGTGTCTCTGCTCACTGCAGGGGGGTTGGATCAGATGCCTTTAAGGTCCCCCCATCATTCAGTGATTTCTGCTGTGAGATGCTGGTTCTGCTGCTGAAGCTCCATCCCATTCTTTTCCAGCTCTCATCAGGCAGCACCTGAGTCTTCCCTGGGGGGTTTGAGTTGGGCTGGGCCATCCACTGTTCTTCCTCCAGCATTGGGAATGAAGAAGGAGAAGCAAACCCAAGCGGGGGGGTGCAGCTGGTGGCTTGTCACCCATTTCTGTCCTGCTGTCACCTCCCAAGATGGGCTGGATCCCTCCAGACCCCTGGGCTCCAAAGGAAAACGTTCCCATGCAATGGCAAGGGGATGGAAGCAGCAAAGAGCTCCCTCAGAGTGAGGGGGCTCCAGAGGGGATGGCCTGGCTGGGTTGTGGGGAGTGTGGGCATCACTGGGATCACTGCTGGAAGGAGATTTCCTCCTGCCAGGGTCTCAGGGAATCAGGGAGCTGCAGGCAGGGCAGGGATGGGGACAGTGCTGGGATGGTGGTGGATACTGTGCCTGCATGGCTCTGCTGAGGATGCTCTGCCACTGTTTCCTGCAGCCACGTACCTTTTTATTTAAAAATGACAAAACCATTAATTAGAATTTTCTCTCTGAATTTGGCTCTGGAAAAAAAAAATTAAAAATGTATAAGGCCCTGTGTAGTGCGTATGTATATTTTATTGCTGCATAATTGGGATCTTCATTAGTTCCCTGGGTGGTGGAGTGACAGGCTTTTCATGTGCTGCAGACACTAATGCAGGGTGATACGGCTCTCTTTTCCTTTTTTTCCGAGATGCTCCTTGCCAAGCACACTCGAGGCTCCCTGGGAAGGACTCGTGTGCCTTTTTGGGGAGCACTCTGGGCTGCAGCGTCACCGACAGCCGGGCTCTGATTGCAGCCGGAGCCGTTTGGAGATGGAGAAAGTATTAATTATGTTAATCCCAAACCCCAGGGTATAATTGCTGCTGCTCTCAAACAAAATGTTACTTTTATCTAAATGACTAAAGTGGGAAAAGCACAATCCGGTTTAATTTAGCGCTGGAGCAGCCGAGCGGGGCCGGGCGGGGCCGGGCAGGCCGCAGCTCCCTGGCTCTGGGATCGGGGATTTTCCCCTTCCCGGGGCGCCTCACCCAGCTCAGCAGAGGGAAAAAGGAGGATGGAGGAACATTGGAAACCCCACCCAGGCAGTCCTTTCCCCCTTTGCTGCCAGAGCTCTCACCCCCCTTCCCCGAGGAGCTGCAGAAGGGTTTCCCTGCAAGCTGCTGAGAGCTCTCAGCCCAGCAGGTTTCACATTGCTCCTGGGCCCTCTTGACTTCCAGAGGTTGGCCACTGATGATTTCCGTGTTCCTAGGCAAAGAAAAATTGTCTTTGTGGCCCAGAAGTGCAGAGGATGGTGAATCATAGACTCACAGAAGGGTTTGTAGGGAGGGGACATTAAAACTCATCTTATCCCACCCCCTGCCATGGGCAGGGACACCTTCTACTATCCCAGGTTGTCCCAAGCCCATCCAGCCTGGCCCTGACAAAGCCAACTTCCTAAGGCTGTCCAGCCTGGACTTTGAGCATCCAATGCATGTGTGTAGCAGCGTCTCCCTGCTTATCTAAGAGTTTCCAGCTCCTCCTTCTCCCTTCTCATCAGTCTGTCTTGCCTCTGGCCCAGGCTCTGAACAGCTCAAATCTCCACAGAGCTCAGTTCTCACCTCCAAGCACAAAAATCACGATGGGTTTTGCAGCTGGAGAGGCCCAGGTGGGACATTCAGTGGGGTCAGGGGATTGTGAGAGGGTCTGGGCAGAGCCAGGGCAGGTGCAGGGCACAGCTCTGCTCCTGTGCCACTGGGTCACGCCTGCAGCTGAGGAGCTTCACCAGCCCAGGCCAACAGGCAGCTGAGACCCTCACAGACAGCTCTCTGGGACAGGTTTAGTTGCCTCCAAGAGCCACAGATCACTAAACTGCCATGCGAGACTCGGACCCTTTATTATTTCAAGTGGGTTTGGTGGGTTCTGTGTCCCAACACATCACAATTTTTCAATTTTTTGTGACAAACTCTTAAAATTAAAGCTACATTGGGCTTATGCAAGACAAAGTGTTCTCCTGAGCAGCCCTGACTCAAACAGCCTGGTAGGAGGAACTTCTGATGCAACAAACAGAGGGAGAAATGAGGGACAAAGCCAAGGGACTGCAGGACTGTCAGGGGCTGCTCCTGTCCTCAGAGCATGTGGCAGTGATGCTTGATCAGTGACTCCTGATCAGCTCATGAGAACGTGGAGTTACTGGGAAAAAACCCCCTCCATCCCATGGAATACATTCATGCCACTGCTGAATCAGAGGTGGCACCAGCATGCATTTTAAAAGGTGCATTTTTTAATGCTAAAAAATTGTTGACAAATACGTGTCCCAGTTTTTTTAAAAGGCTGATCATATTTTTAGTTCTTTGAACAGAATAAAGATGAGCTTTTCCCTTTGCTGTCAGAACTCCTAATCCACAACTGTCCACTGCTGCAACTGGTGCTTCTGTGAAACTTCCAGCTGAGAATCCCTGCCCTGCAGCAGTCACCAAACTCTCCTCAGGATGGGATAAGAATAGAAGAAGGGACCTCCTGAGCCAGATCCATCCCCTCATCCCCTGTTCCTGCCAATGGTCACTGTGGGATGCCCAGAAGAAACAGGATAACACTGGAGTGACTTTTCCCTGAGGAGTCTCCCAGCCTCCAACAGAGTCTGGCTCCAGGATATTTTGCTCCTCTACATCACTGTTTCAAAATCATTCTCTTTCATAAACTGGATTTCCTGCTTTTTGTTTGTCCCTTTGGGCTCCATGACCTGCTCAGCCCCTGTGTTATGAAGGGTAATTGTGCATTCTCAGGGATCATCCCTTTGCTGGCTTCAAACTTCTTGCCTTTTGATTTGAGGTGTTCATTGCAGTGGTTTGTGTTTGGGAAAACAGGGAATAACTGCTCTCAACTCACTCCTCCTCTGTCACTCATGATTTTGTAGCTCTCTGTCCACCACAATCTTTCTGCTCCCTATGCAACCATCCAAGCTGAGGTGTAAAAGTTATTCCAAAGTTGTTCTAAATCTTTGGTTAGCCTTCCTGCCCATCTCTAAAGCTCTTCTAGTTTGCAATTTTTTTTGGTGGCAGTTTCAATAGGAATATATGTCAGGAATGTGCATAACACTCAAAATATGGTCATTTCATGGAGATGTAGATGCAGAAAGTTATCTCCTGTTTGCTCCTGTTGTGGCCATTACACCATACAAGGGCCTTTCTAGTTATCTCATGACTGGGAAAACTTTATTTGAAAGCTTTTTTGGAAATCTAAATACACAAAGCTACATCTTTTTTTTCCTCCAGGATGTAGAATTGCTCTTTTGGTCAATTTTTTATGAGATAACACCTTGTTCTGCCTTAGCCCTGTTGATTTTGTTCTTTATTATGGTGCCTCCCAGCTTTCCTTCTAAAAACCCAGGATTCCCACTTCACAGTTTTCTGTATTTCTCCTTCAAGTCCTTTTAATAAATTGGCAAGAAATTCTCAACCTTCTAATTTCTCATGCATAGGTGAAGTGACAGATTTCCCAGTACAGTTAATAGACTGGAATTTCATTTTTTCATTCCTTTGCTGCTCTTTGGAAAGTACCATCTGGTCTTGATGAATTTTTATTATTCAATTTTTAATTTCAAGCCTAAAATATAAAACAGTTCCTCATACTTATCCCTGGTAATGAAAATTCCCCATGTGGGAACATGACTAAATTCCTGTGTTTATTTAAATTTCCTGCTGTGGCCTTTCACAGTTCTCCCACTGAATCCTGATATTCCATGAGCTGTACCATGGCAGAGTTACCTTCTACTGCTTGAAAAAAAAAAAAAGGTTATCATTACTTTTAATGTCTTGAGCAAGTTCTTTCTCAAGCACAATTTTGGCCCTTTTTAATATGGGGTTACATTAACTTGCCAGAGTTATCCTTTGAGTTCGAGTTGCTTCTTTTATGCTACTTTATAGCCATGGCCAGAATGACTTTTGCCCATTTAAAGTTTTCTAATAATGTTCCAGAGCTTCTAATACAGTTTATTTCAAAAGTATCCCAACCACTTTCAATCATTTTACCCTTCTAGCCATTCCCTTTCAATTCTCTTTTAACTAGTCTCCTCTTTTTTTTTCTTTTTTTTTTGTAGTTTCCCTTTAAACTTTATCACAGTGGTTTCTGCTTTTTCCCCCCTCTCCTGTTGAGTATTGAACTTCAGTCTATTATGGTCACTCTTGTGTGGGGATGGGTTTTGATGGTTCCCCTTCAACCAGGATTCCTGGACTGCTGCACACTAAATCAAAAGTCTCTTCTCCTCCTCCCTGCCCTGGAAGCAGCAGCACTTTTTGTCTGAAAATGGAGTCCCAGCCCCTCAGCCCTCTGTAGCAGTCACCAATCACCACGGGGGGAATCAGAGTCTACTTTTGTTGTTGTGTTTTCAGCCCAGGGACCAGCTAACACTGCTCTGTCACCATGCTGGCGTTGTCCCTACCTTGGGCCATGGCACAGCCACCAGGCCTTTCCTTCCACCCATCCATGAGGTTTCCATGCACAGAACTGATCTCACTGGCACTGTGACCTTCTTCACCTCCTGGCCTTTGGGGTCTCTGAGTTCTCATCTCAGCTGCTGCAGCTGCTCTGCTGTCACTGCTGAATTCCACCCTGGTGTGGGTGAGGGAGCCTGGGGAGCAGCCCCAGCTGAGAGGGACCCTCAGCCCTCTGTGTCCCTGGGTGTCCCTGAGTGTCCCTGAGTGTCCCTGTGTTTCCCTGGGTGTCCCTGAGTGTGCCCATCTGTCCCTGTCTGTCCCTGGGTGCCCCTTGGTGTCTGTGGCTGTCCCTGGACGTCCCTGACTGTTCCTCAGTGTCCCTGTCTGTCCCAGTCTGTCCCTGGATGTCTGTGGGTGTCCCTGTCTGTCCCTGAGTGTCCCTGGGTGTCCCTGTCTGTCTGTACCTGCACATCCATGTCTGTCCCTGGGTGTCCCTGTCTCTCTATCCCTGTCTGTCCCTGTCTGTCTGTCCCTGGGTGTCCCTGTCTGTCTGTCCCTGCGCATCCATGTCTGTCCCTGGGTGTCCCTGTCTCTCTATCCCTGTCTGTCCCTGTCTGTCTGTCCCTGGGTGTCCCTGTTCATCCCTGTCTGTCCCTGAGTGTCCCTGAGTGCCCTTGCGTTTCCCTGTGTGTCCCTGTCTGTCTGTCCCTATCTATCCCTGTCTGTCCCTGTCTGTCTGTCCCTATCTATCTCTGTCTGTCCCTGTCTGTGTGTCCCTGTGTGTCCCTGTGTGTCCCTGTCCATCCCTGTGTGTCCCTGTGTGTCCCTGTCTGGCTGACCCAGTCTGTCCCTATCTGTCCCTGTGTGCAGGCTCTGCCCCAGGCCCAGGCTCTGCCCCAGGCCCAGCGATGGCCCCAGAGCCACGGGCAGGGCCTGAGCCCAGCAATTCCCCTGCCCAGGAGGCAGAACTGCTGCCCTGGGCAGTGCCAGCCCTGAGCAGAGCCAGAGAGGCTCTGGGGGCTCCTCCCTGGGGATGTTCCAGAGCTGTGAGCACACCATGCTGTGCCCTGAGCTTGGGATGGCCCTGCTGGAGCAGGGAGGTGACACCAGGGACCCACTGTGGGCCCTTCCAGCACAAACCCTCCTGTGGCTCTGTGATTCTGTGACTGATTCTTTGACTGTTCTGTGATTGATTCTGTGACTGGTTCTGTGATTCTGTGACAAATTCTGTGATTCTGTGACTGATTCTGTGACAAATTCTGTGATTCTGTGACTGGTTCTGAAATTCTGCAACTCTGTAACTCTGTGACTGTGATTTTCTGATTCTATGACTGCAATTCTGTGACTCTGCAACTCTGTGATTCTGGGTCTGTGATTCTGTGATTCTGTGACTGATTCTGTGACTGATTCTATGATTCTGTGACACTGATTCTGTGATTCTGTGATTGATTCTGTGACTGTTCTGTGATTCTGTGACAAATTCTGTGACTGATTATGTGACTGGTTCTGCGATTCTGTGACAAATTCTGTGATTCTGTGACTGATTCTGCAACTCTGCAACTCTGTGACTGGTTTTCTGATTCTGTGACTGCGATTCTGTGACTCTGCAACTCTGTGATTCTGGGTCTGTGATTCTGTGATTCTGTGACTGCAACTCTGATCCTCTCATCATGTCCCACTGATTCCTGTCTCACTGCCAACAAAACCAGTTCAGTCAATACTTTTTGTTAGAGTTGAGTCTACAGTTCAACTGTCTTAATTTTAAAAATTATAAATTCCAACAGCGACATGAAGTATTTGGTGTTGGTTCAGCTATTTGGGGTTTTTTAGGATATTCTTAAACACCAAAGGTCTGTTTTGGCCCTGTAGGAAACTCTCATGGCCGTGTTCCACCAATTCCAAACATTTACTCCATTCAGGTCCAGATCCTGATCCCACACACAGTTTTCTCAGATAAGTGCCTGGAGACTTCCCCTGCATCAGTGTGGAAGTAGTATTTTTGAGATCTCACTACATCCCACCCTCATTAGCAAATTAAGCTGTGTGTAAAACTCCTCTCCTGGTCTTCATTGGGTCCTTGGTGCTCTCTCAGACCATCCCCACTGACTTCACTCAGCACCAGGAGCCACTTTCTGAGTGTGAGAACAAAGCAGAAATCCAAATCTTACTGGAAAACAAAAAATTATTCTGCTTGGGTTGGATTTGTTAAAAACTCTTAGGAAAGAATGTGACAAATCAGAAATAATCCCCCCAAGTAAATGGTGCTGCTTTCTCAAAAGATTGCTTGAGAATTTGGGTGGCTTGCCAATGTTTTTTTCCCAGCAAAAGAAAATTTAAAAATTGAGTCAAACCACTATAAAAAATGCTGCAGTGAACTATTTCTAACAGTTTTGTGAGGATCAGAACCCTAACCAGCTTCACCAGAGAGAACTATTCTAGCACCTCTACTTTTATATTTTTAACATTAGGAAATGAAATTTTGGACTACCTGTATCAAATTCCTGAGGAGTAGAAGGGATTAACCCTGGAGGCCAAGTACAAGACATTAGTCTGTTCACAGGTGGTCTATCCCTGATGCTGGAAGCTCAGGGGAATCAGATGCAGTGGAGAGGATAGAGAAACAGTATTCCCAGGGAAGTGGAGAATCTGGAAATAATGCCCTTGAAGTGATAAAGCAATAAGATTGTCCCAGATTGGAAGGCAAGATGTATTCTATTTGCCATCTGTATGGCAGCTGTCTTCTGTTAAGTGTGCAGTTTTCCTTATCTGTTCCACAACCAATCCTCTCTCAGGGAGACATCTGTTGATAACAGCTATTGAATGTCCTTGCATGGCTGATAAGAACTACAGCATCCCACTGGAAGATGTGAGCCCAGAGGGAGGAGCCAAGCATTCCCACCTGGATATAATCTGGAGATTCTGGAACACCAGCACAGCTTCTCCACAGGATTTCCCAGAGGAACAGCAGCTGCCTCTTCTCCCACTGGATCTCCAGAGGAAGAATACATCCTTCTCTGCAGGATCCCTGCTCCAGCAGAACCACCCCTGACACTGCAGGAGGGCTGCAGCCACAATTCCAATGGCACTGCCACCAACACCCTGACCCACAGGGTGTCAGGTTGTGCTCTGACTCTGTCAGTGTTGTTTTGGTTTACTGCATTGTTTACTTTATATTTTTATTTTCTTCCCTAGTAAAGAACTGTTATTCCTGCTCCTATATTTTTGCCTGAGAGCCCCTTAATTTAAAATTTATAGCGATTCAGAGGGAGGAGGTTTACATTTTCCATTTCAGGGGAGGCTCCTGCCTTCCTTAGCAGACACCTGGCTTTCCAAACCAAGACAAAGATGTAAATGGGATATTTTTGTCAGTGAAGATATATACAACAAAAAAATGGTTTTAAATTTCTGAAGGGCAGCCTTAGATGGGATATTGGGGAGAAATTCTTCCCTGTGAGAGGGTGGGGAGGCCCTGACACAGGTTGCCCAGAGAAGCTGTGGGAGGGGATGCATTTGTTCATCTTGTGGAGTTCAGGGAGAGATTTCAGGTGAGAGGATCACCAAACATTGCTGGGTGGGAGAGCAGGAACCTCCCTGTGAGCCCTGACAGTAACATCTGCTAGTGCAGGGGGACGCTCTGAGCTGGAGAAGGGGTGAAAAATGAGGTACCAAGGGCATGGGAGAGCCCCTGTGCTCAGTGAGGGTGAACTGCATCACTCCAACTGAGGCCCTGGGCTGGCAGCTCCTCAGCCTCTCCAGAAGCCCTAATGTGGTAATAAAATATCTTTAATTGGAAGAAAGGTATTCACCTTGACCCTTGGAACACTCAGGTGGGAAGGCAATTCTCCAGGGCAGTTTTCATCCAGGAGGAGCCATCAGCCTGTTGAGACCTGTTCCTCACTCTGAGAAAGGCCTTTACCCCTGCAAAAAGGCAAATCCTGGATGTTTGGTGTCCTCCAAAAGAGAAACCTGGCCTGAACAGAAGCTCTCAGGAGACAGGGGACACTCAATTCCCTCAGGACTTTGGTGCCAGGGTTTCATCACCTCCATTGTTAAAGTCTTGGGGGTCATTTAGTCTGAATTTCTCCAGCTTCAGCTCCCAGCCATTAGTTCTTATTATGTCTTTCTCCATTACATCAAAGAGCCCTTTAGTACCTGGTATTTTCTCCCTGTGCAGGTACTTACAGCCTACTCAAGCCACCTCTCCCTCTTCCTTTCCACAATCTAAACAGATTGTGCTTTTCAAAATCATTCACTTTAGGGCAATTTCTCCTGACCTCAAATTATTTTTGTGACTCTTTTCTGAACCCTCTCCTGTTCCTGTTCCCTTTCACAAGCACAAACATCAGGCTGGCATCTCCTAATCCAGGACTGATGTGAGCATTTCCATGTGGAGGGAGGAAATCTTCCCCTGCCTGTCCCTGTGTTAACAGAGCATTAACTCTTGGTGCACTGGCAGCTCACATTTGTTCACTTGCCCACAGTGGGCTTTAATCCATTTTAGCCCCACTGTTTTGTAGGAGGTCCTTTTTACCTTTGGATGGATCAGCTTCACTTGGCTTCACACTCATACCTGTGATCCCAGGCACTCAATTTGCTGCCTGGTCAGGGGCATTGCAAACATCTGCTGCTTCCCAAAGCCACTGCCAGCTCCAGCACAAAGGGAAATCTGAATTCTTGGACAGCATCTAACTGCTATGGAACCACATGGACCAACATTTTTAGGTGATTTTTTAGGTGTTCAGTCTGTGGTGGAACCATTACTTTCCACAGGACTACACCAGGCTCAGTCAGAAATAACTGATGTTAGCCCAGTACCCCAGCCTGAACACCAACAAGGATTGAAAGTTCACATCAGAGTAGAAGAAATCTCCTCAGCCTTGTTTGAAGAGGCTGAAATATGATGTTAAAATATTTGGATCTCGTAGATATTGCTTAATATTATCCTGCCATAACAAAGGACAGGAAAAAAAAGTATCTGCATGCCTTGAAAAGCATTGGCACTGAGGGGCTCAGTGCCCCCTCGTGCTCTCCAAGTGCCATTTTGCCATTCAAATGAACATTTGCTTTGGGTGTCTGCAAAGGAGAGCAGCCAACTGGAGACTTTCTGTGTGTATTTTATTAATTCCTTATTTATAAACCATGGCTGACTCAGCTGAGTGTGTGACAGAGTAAGGTCAGACGGGCAGGTGGTGGGGCTGAAACTATGAAATGTTTTGCTGGTTTTATTCAATATTATAACAAATAGACCAGATGGATGGGGCTTGGAGCAGCCTGGGACAGTGGAAGGTGTCCCTGCCCGATGCAGGGGTGGGACAGGATGGACTTTAAGGTCCCTTCCCACCCAAACCAGTCTGGGATCCCTGATTCTCAGGCCCTGGAGCAGAAGGTTTTCATGCAGTGCTGCCAGCTCAGAGTCTGTTCAGGATTCTCTCTCTCTCTCTTTCTCTCTTAAAAAAAGAAGTGTCTGTATGAAAAGCATTTGTAATTATCATAGAGTGCAGAGCATTAGCACAGCTACAGCTACAGCTGTGTCACTTTGTAGTGCTAATGGTGCATGGTTGGGGCTGTGTTTGCCTACAGTGACAGCACTAAGGAGCTCTGATACCTGCCAGCCCAGGTGCCAAGATCCAGCAGTATTTTACTACAAATATGGGGGAAATGTAAAGATTTGTGGCATGTAAATGTGCAGTGGTGGATTGGAGCACAACAAACTCCTTCCTCCTCAGGCCAGGAGTTGGGCTGTGGGAGGAAATGCTGATTCCACATAGAACAGATCCAAATCACTGCAGAGCAACACAGCAGAGTGAGGGGTGTATTGACCATGCTTACAAAATAAGTGTGAGCTATGCAGCAACACTGACATGAAAAACCCATGGAAGTGGCTGAAGAAGAGGAGAAGTATTGTCAGGAGGGCACTTGGACTGAAGAAGGAGAACAAACCCAGACTGACAATATCTTAGCCCCAGGTGCCAAGCAATCCCAGCAGCTCTGTGCTCCCCTTGGGTCAGGAGGGTGTGGGGACACCCCAATTCCCTTTTCCTTTTATTCTGCCTTCCCTGCACTTCTTCTCCTTCTTTGTCCTCCCCCAGTGCTGTGTTGGGTGATCAGTCAGATCGTGGAGAGGAGCCCACTGCTCACCTGGACACTTCCCTGAGCTGGGCTCTGGAAGGTTCCTCAGGGACCTTCCATGGCAGCCAAGGGATGCTGAGCTCCCATCCCAGTGCTGGAAAGCTCTTAAAGAGAGTGGGATCTCCACTGGATGGTGGCAGCACCCTCTGCCTCACTCCTGCTCTCCTGACACAGCCTCTGGGAAGGAGGAGAGGCCCAAGGAGCTCTGTGTAAGCTGCAGTAACTCAGCCTTTCCTGCTGTGCCCAGGGATTTATGCAGCAGCCAGTGCTGGGATTCCCCTTTCTGTGTGCACCAGGCACCCTCAGGACTGACAGTTATGGTCTGAAGTAGAAAATTCAAACGTTGCCCCAAGTGGGAGAGAGGCCAGCAGCAAACAGGAGCTGTGGGACAGAGCTGGGGTGAATCTGCAGCTCCAGGCTGGGCAAACTCCCCCCTGGAGCAGCTCAGGAGGCAGAAACCCCATGAGAACAGCCTGCAAGGGAACCTTGCCTGCATTTTTTGAGATTTCCTTTGCTTCTTTTAGCAACAAGGTAAAATCCTGGCAGCCCTGAGGGAGCTCCTCACACCCACCCCCATCCAGGCTGTGGCTGCTCTGCCCCATCCACCCACCCTGCCAATAACTGAGAAGCATCAGCCATGTGTTTTACAACACATTGGAGAGACTTGCTGGGACTTCAGCTGGATCTGACTCAAATTTTCCACAACTTACAGACCTTCAGCCCAGCATTCAACTTTTTGCCACTTCCAGCCCATTTCTCCAGTCCCAGCTGTGTGAGGGGCAGGGAGTCACTATTTTCTCTGACACCCAATGCCACCCACCCTGTTTTTGTGATACTTTCTGAAAAAAAACACCTGAAAGCAGGGACAGAGCCCAGGAAAGATCAATCCTAAAGATTCCAGCCATGTGCAGGTACAAGGCTTGGAAAGAGGTGTTGGAAAGGTCAGGGGTGGGAGCCCCATTGCACTCATGGGTGGTCCTTCTTTTCCTGTTCTTTATGGACTCCAGTATCAATATTTTGCTGATTTAGGGTGATAAAAAGCCATAATGTGTCTAAAATCAACAGAGAAAGGTGAAGAAAGCACCTGCTCTGGTCTGCTTTTTACTCAGTCTTTGGTGTCTGTAAGAAAACTCCCAAAAGCACCACTGGGCCTTTCCTCTGCACATTTCCCTTCCCTCCATCTCCCTGACAACCCCCTGGGCCATTGGCTGTGGCAAAGGAAGGGAGCACAGGACATTTGCCAATTATTTGGCTCTTTGATTTGAGGTGGTTCTGTCCCCTCCTGCCCTCTGAGCCAGGCCCATCTCCCTGCACCTCACCTGCAAGGGCACCTCTTGGGTTTTGGTTGTTCATTGCTGCCCAAGATGTGCAGGATGTCTCTGCTCCAGCCCATGCAACTGAAGAACGAGTCTGGACTCTTCACTTTTTGGTCTTGAGGTTGTTTATTAATTCTTATCTATAAAATTTTCTTTCTGCCCAGCTGAGATCTGCTCAGCAGGGCAGCCACAGGCACTCTGTGTTGTCCTTTTATACTACAAACTACATATAACATATTTACACTTAATTCCCAATACCCATCACCTCTGTTAGACAGTGCACTTCTACTCTGAACCAATCCCAAAGTGCCAACAGCACTGCAGAAAATGGAGAACAAGAAGAAGAAGAAGAAATGCTGGACACGCCCAAGTTCCTCCATCTTGTCCCCAAAACCCCCACACCAAAAATCCTAAAATCTACATTTTCACCCTGTGATCATTTTGTTATTACACCATTCAAACCTGTGTGACTTTCATGTCCTCATACAAAGCTGGTAACTTGCTCCAGGGGTCACAATCAAATCCCCAGGTGCTCTGGGCTGTGTGCCAGGGTCTCAGCCCCCCATAGGGGTCCTCAGCAACTCTGGACACCCAGAGGGATGTGCCGAGTTCCCACAGGCACCCTGAGCTCCTCTGCATCCCTGCTCCTCATGAGTTTTCCCTCCTTGAGCACAGGAAGGTGCTGATTGGAGATCCAGGTGAAAAGAGGTGCCCTGGCACCCTCTGCATCCTGCTGGAAAGGTTGTATTTTCAGTAGCAAATTAAGGAGACTGATTGATCTAATTCTTGTGGCATTTTCCAGCTGCTTTGTCACACAAGGTCATTTCTTTGGCACCCTCATGCTAAGCTTTTCTGAGACACTGCTGCCAGGAAATTCATTATTTAATAAGGGAGTTTCAAAGCAAGGGCCAGCGTTCTCTGTGCCATGGCCTCTGGAGGGTTTTCCAGCCAGCTGGTGACATTTTCCTCCTGCAGCTCCTGGGAAGAGCTGGAAAGGGAAGAACACCAGGCAGCTCTGCCTGAATTGCCACAGCCTGCTCTGGGTTCCCAGGTCTGGGGAGGAGTGAAGGGCTGGAGGTGCCCATGGCAGCCTGGCACATCCTCATCCTCATGCTGGCACAGACCAGCAGCTCCTTGGAGCCCTCAGCTGGAGCCGGGTGGCCTCTGAATATGTTAAAGACAAACATCAAGCCCAGAAGGCTCAAATGTATCTTCTGAGGGGTCTAGAGAGGCTTGACCCTGCTCCAGGTACCAGGCCAGGAGGAGGGGGATGTGACACCACCCACACAATTTCCACTGCTGGGCGTGGGCTCCTTGTCACATCTGAGGGGTGTCCCAGGTTCCCCAGTGTCCCCCCTTGCTGATGGATTGTTTCAGGGGCCCCACTGACTCCTTTTTCCTGTCTGTGGTCACACAAGTGACACCGGTGTCGCAGACATCTTTTATGAAAAATCCTTGTTTTAGGATTTTTTCCTCCTGAGAAGCTGAGAGGCCTCAGGAACAAAATGTAAACAATATGAGCCAGCAGTGTGCCCAGGTGGCCAAGAGGGCCAATGGCATCCTGGCCAGTATCAGGAATGGTGTGGCCAGCAGGAGCAGGGAGGTCATTCTTCCCCTGTACTCGGCACTGGTGAGGCCTCACTTGGAGTATTGCATCCAGTTCTGGGCCCCTCACTTTAGGAGGGACGTTGAGTTGCTTGAGCGTGTCCAGAGGAGAGCAACGAGGCTGGTGAGGGGCTTGGAGCACAAGCCATACGAAGAGTGACTGAGGGAGCTGGGGTTGTTCAGCCTGGAGAAAAGGAGACTCAGGGGTGACCTTATCACTCTCTACAACTTCCTGAAGGGTGGCTGTGCTGAGCTGGGGGTCGGCCTCTTTCTCCGGGCGACAACAGATAGAACAAGAGGACACAGTCTCAAGCTGTGTCAAGGGAGATGCAAGTTAGAATTAAGAAGGAAGTATTTTACAGAAAGAGTGGTCAGATACTGGAATCATCTACCCAGTGAGGTGGTGGAGTCATCATCCCTCGAAGAGTTCAAAAAAAGACTGGATGTGGCACTTGCTGCCATGATCTAGCTGAATAGTTAGAACATGGGTTGGACTTGATGATCTTATAGGTCTCTTCCAGCCTTGAATTTCTGTGATTCTGTGATTATCTGCTGCTGTGGAATGCAACAGGTGCATCTGGGATTGGCCCATGTTGGATGTTTCTAATCAATGGCTGATCACAGTGAGCTGGCTCGGACAGAGAGCCGAGCCACAAACCTTTGTTATCATTCTTTCCTTTCTATTCTTAGCCAGCCTTCTGATGAAACCTTTTCTTCTATTCTTTTAGTATAGTTTTAATGTAATATATATCATAAAATAATAAATCAAGCCTTCTGAAACATGGAGTCAGATCCTCGTCTCTTCCCTCATCCTGAGATCCCTGTGAGCACGGTCACACCCAGGTACATCCTGTGGGAGCTCCAAGCTCCTCTGGCACCCCCTGACCCACAGCCTGGTGCTGTCCCTGCAGGTTCTCTGAGCTTGCTGACCCCCATGTTCCATGGCTCCCACATCTTTTCCAGGGCACAGTGCAGCTGGGCCAACAACCCCCTCTCCTTTCTCCCTGAGCAGCCACAGCAGTTCTGAGGGGCTCAGAAGGCCTTGTCCCCATTGAACATCTGGATCCCAACAACAGCTGTTCTATGCTGCCCACCAGGTCTCCTTGTCATCCTCCTAAAGAGAGGAGGCTCTGGGAGCTGAGCTGTTCCAGGCTGCTCTCCGTGGCCCTGCACTCTCTGGGTGTCACTGGAGCCACACAATGTCCCAGTGTTGTGTTATTGTGGGGGTGGTTGGGGGGGCACACCCCAACCCGAGGTGAGGCCCTCACCCCCAAGTCCCCTGTGGAATTTGGGGAGACAGAACACTGAAATCTGTGGAATGCTGTCTTGGTTTGGAAAGCCAGGAGTCTGCTAAGGAAGGCAGGAGCCTCCCCTGAAATGGAGAATGTAAACCCTCCCCACCCCTCTGAATTGTTATGAATTTTAAATTTAGGGGCTCTCAGGGAAAAAAAAAATATATATGGGAGCAGGAAATAACAGTTCTTTATTAGGGAAGAAAATAAAAAGATAAAATAAACAATGAAGTAAACCAAAACAACACTGACAGAGTCAGAGCCTAGCCTGACACCCTGTGGGTCAGGGTCTTGGTGGCAGTGCCATTGGAAATGTGGCTGCAGCCCTCCTGCAGTGTCAGGGCTGGTTCTGTTGTAGCAAGGGGAATCTGTAGAGAAGGATGGATTCTTCCTCTGAAGATCCAGTGGAAGGAGAGGCAGCTGCTGTTCCTCTGGGGAATCCAGTGGAGAAGCTGTGCTGGTGTCTCAAACCCTCTGGATTATATCTGGGTAGCAATGCTTGGCTCCTCCCTCTGGGCGGGGCATCTCCCAATGGGATGTTCTAGTTCTTATCAGCCATGCACTGATATTCAATAGCTGTTATCAGCAGATGACCCCTCCTGAGGGAAGTGTGATTGTGGTCACTCAAAGACAGAGATAAGGCAAACTGACCACTTGACAAAGGTAATCTGCCATACAGATGGTAATGGAAAACATCTTGCATTGCAATCTGGAACAAATGCATCTCCTCCCGCCACAGACCTGGGCTCCAGCAGGAAGAAGCTAAAGCCCATTTGAAACAGGTGACTATGACCACACTAAAAATGCCTTGGCCCAATGGATTCAACTGCACCAGTGATGGCACCCACCTGAATCCTCCTATGTGGGAATTTCTATTCCTACAAATCCCAAAATCCCAGACTGGTTTGTGTTGGAAGGGGCCTCAAAGCCCATCCAGTGCCACCCCTGCCATGGCAGGGACACCTCTCACTGTCCCAGGCCGCTCCCAGCCCTGCCCAGCCTGGCCTTGGGCACTGCCAGGGATGCCCAGTGCTCCAGGGCAGAGGGCAATAAGGAAGGGCACACCCTGAGTGACCTTGAGGCAGCTGAGTATCCTGTAAGTGCTCTGCAATGAAGACACTTCACCCTGAGCTGCAGAATGCTGGTGTCACACGTTGTGCTCTATAATTACAGTGTTTCCATTGCAGACTCAATTTTTAGGGGTTTATAACTTTTCTTATGACAGTGAGCAGCAATGACCTGTTTCTGCATTCGAAGCAGGTTTTAAGGTCATTATGTGAGTGTTAACTTTCTGCTACATTGTGTTGTAATGGAATGAGTCTTTCAGAGGAAAAGCATTCCACAGGATTGGCAAAAATGAGCATATTCATCTTAATTTTTGCATCTACTTAATTTCAGGAACTTTTATAATTAAATGTTTGGTTGCACTGGCAAATAGAAGAAGCAAATCCTTGCCATCATGAAAACAATTCCATTCCATCTGTGTGCTGTGCTGTGGAAGAATCAAAATAGCTTTACATGGAACTTGTCCTTAAAACGCCAATTTTTCCATGCTGGAAGAGCAGATGGGTGTTATTTTCTCCATGTTCCTTCTCACAGGCATTGGATCCTGCTCTCCAGCTGGTGTCCAGGGATTGCCTGCTTGGGAACGTGCCCTTCCCCAGGGAATTGCACATTTTCCTGCACTGCTGGATTGGGTTTGTGGCAGCATCAGGAGTGGGATCTGCCACCCTGGGTTCCAGCAGAGCTGTGGGAGGTGTGGCTGTGGACAGTCGTGGCCATGGGGACAAAGCAATGCCCTGCTCTCCACAGGGACACACGAAATCTTCTGCTTCCCACAACTAAAGGACATGAGCCACCCAATGCATGACCCTTCCCCAGGCAACAAAACTGCCCAGGAGACCACAAACTGCACTGAGAGGAGTCTGGGTTTTGCCTTTTTCCTAGAAGGGACCATCATGTTTTGTAGGATTCCCACTGGGATCATTGCTCAGGTGCTGGGCTGCAGAGTAAACCAGGGCAGCTGAGCTGAACTTGAGTTTCTCTCAGATGTGTGATTCCACCTTGACTCACAGCCAGAAATTCTGATTTTCCTTTAGGGAACCGCCACTCTGGAGTGGGAAAAATGGATTGTTCCCAGAGCTATGGATCTTGCAACCTGCCTGTAATTGGTGACCCCACAACTGGAAATCATTTCCTATTGGGAACATTTCCTATTCCTGTAGCAAAAATCTGCCAGCATGTTGGACAGATGGGAGAGAAAGAGAATCATTCAGAGGCTGGGAAACAGCATTATAATCCAAAACAGGCACTCAGCCTTTTTTATCAGTCCAAAAGACATAACTCATGGATTTCAAGTTCTTCCATGGGCAGGGGAGCTGGAATGGCAGGTGAGTGTTGGAAAGGTGCCTGTGTGCACTGAGGTCACAGTGGGGATTTGTAGGATGAGGGTTAGAGAGTGGCTGGTGACAATTAGGATTTTTTCCATGGAAAGTTAAAGCAAAGGTATTTGTGAGCCCTTCAACCCACTGTCTCCAGGCTTCATCCCCTGAGCACCTCTGCCTGTAGCAGTGGGACCTTGGGGTGTTACTGAACCAGGATAGAAGTGATCTCCCCCCTGGAGGAGAGATCTCCTCACTCCTTGGGCAAATGGGAAAGGAGCAAAGAAATGACTTCAGGGGGCAGGGGCTGTCTCAGGGTGTCCTTTTGTAGAAGCTCCCTGGGAGCAGAGCTGAGCACAGCCCCTCTTCAGACCTTTATCAGAGTTCACAGAGTTAACTGAAATATTCCTGCTCCTACAGCTTTAATTCATTCAGAGTCGCTCACAAGCTTCTGATAATAAGACCTAATTTATAATTAGGCTTTATCAGTAATCAGTTAATTTATAGAACCCTAATTCTCATGAAGGTATTTCAGAGGCTTTGCTTATTACAATGTGGAGTTAATGCCCATACACAACCAAATCACAGTGATAGGAGGGAAACAAATTTCAAGGTAATCCTACTCTGTGACTTCTTGGGTTATTTACTTGGGATTTCATGGAACAGGCAGGAACATTTCAGCCAGGGACAGGGGACCTCCATCCCTCAGAGGTGTCAGGGTGGGCTGTCAGTGACAGGTGACCTCCCCTGTGCACTGAGCCAGCTGCAATCTGCCAGGGATTCCCAGAGCTGGAGATGTGCTGGGAAATGAGTCCCACACAGTTGGGAGATGCTGATGGGGAGGGAGCCAGGGCTGAATGTGAGACTTCACCTCCAAGGCTGAATCAACAGCCACAGAAAGCCACAGAACACTCAGCAGCCTCAGGTCTGATGGTTCCAGCACTGCCAGTAAAACTCCCAGACATGGGATATTTCTAGTGGAACTGAGTCCCTAAATGGATGGGCACTGTGCTCTTGTGCCTCTTTGGGATGCAAGGATGCAAGCCCAAATTTTTCCCCCTTTCCTGCAACCATGTCACCCTGCAAAGCCATCTCCACCTTCCCATCGCCTCTCCCTGCTTTCAGAGCATTCCACAGCTCTGACTCCTGGTTTCTCACCCAGGCAGAACTTTGCTCTCCCACTCTTCCCTCCAAAGCACAGAGGAAAAATCCAGACAACTCCTCTCTCTCCTTCCTTTCAAATCTTGTTACTTACAAGCAAGGCTGACTTGTAAGTAAAGGTTTACTTGTAGCATGGCTCTGGCCTGTTACTTGGGCTGAGGAGAGGGGATCTGTGGGAGAGTGACTCAGCTGGAGCAGGGGTACAGAGACCCCTGTGAGAGATGTGAGACACCTGAGACACGTGCTGTGCCTGCTGCATGGGCACATCCTGGTGTGTGGCACTTGGGCTTGTTGTGCCTTAGAACCATGTGAACAGAAACCCAGCTAACTGCTGAAAAAAGCAGGGTTTTGGCAATGAAGAGCTCTCCTCTGCTCTGCCTGGGGTCCCTGCATTGCTCGTTATTGCACCAAAATCCCATCACTGCCCATTGCTTGTGCTCTTCCCAAAGAAGCACAGTCCACAAACACCCTTGCCATGCCTGCTTTCAGAGAATTGGTGACTATTTTAAGCCTGAGCCCAAGCCCTGGTGAGCCTGGGCTGCTGCCTTGCAGTGCAGAGCTCTCCTCAGTGGACTGTCATTCCTCCAGTCCTTAAGCCCTCAGAGAACTCCCAGTCAACCAGTTTCAATTAAATTTCAATTAACAGATCTGAGCAAAGCGTTCTCTGCCACAGCATCACCAGGAGGGCTGGATTAAAGCACAGAGATGAGCAGCTCACCCCAAGGTCCTTCACGGTGGGACTGTGAGGCCATTGCAAACCTCCAAAAGGGGCTGTTGTGGTGGTGGCTGGGTCTGTGTGTGGCTCTGGCAGGGTTGTGGGGACAGGAAGGAGTCCCCATGCCAGCAGGGACCCCTGGCCTGCAGGAGTCTGTGGAGGGACAGAATGTAAGGAAATAGTGCAGAAGGTAATCTCTCACCTGAGGAGTTGCAGCTGTGCTAATCACCAAAGATTAGGAACAGGCCTGCCCTTAATAGGCCACAGCTGTGTCCAATAAGAAAATGAGTGCTACAAAAGATTGGGGTAGCTGGTTGAGGAGAGAGGGAGTTTGTTGGCTGTGCTGTGAGGTTATGCCCATGAGAAATCACCCAGAAGGTATGGAAGATTTACAATAAGATGACGACAGGAGTCCTGGGCCAGCGGTTGGGTGATGCTGCCCACGGGGCACAGCTGCACCACGGCCCTGCCCCAGCCTGGGGCATGCAGAGCCATGGCCACACGTTCCACTCCATCCCTTCAGCTCCTGACTTCCCTTTGCTGTTGGACTGGGAGTGTCTCATTCACCATTTGTATTTGTTTTACCAAAGCCTTGTGAAGGGAGCTTTGTTAAGTCCTTCCAGGTCCCAGCTGTAGCAGCTGTGTCATCTCCCATTTCACCTCCCTTCCAAAGGCACCACTTTCCCCAATGCTCTCCCACCCCACCATCCCAAGGGATGTTCTGTTCTCTACACGTGCAGCAGCAGCTCAGCTCTGTTCCCCAGCCCCTGCCTTCCCCTTGGAATTCCACCTCTCCTCACTCAGATCCCTCCCACTCCCCAGTCCACTCCTAGGACAAGTTTTCTTTGGTCCCCAAGCTCTGAGCCGCCTTCTCCTGGTGCCACATCAGCCAATTCTCCTTGCCTGTTGTTCCAGATTGCAATGCAAGATGTTTTCCATTACCATCTGTGTGGCAGATTACCTTTGCCAAGTGGGCAGTTTGCCTTATCTCTCTCTTTGAGTGACCACATTCACTCCTCCCTTGGGAGGGGACATTGCTGATAACAGCTATTGAATGTCACTGCATGGCTGATAAGAACTGTAACATGCCATTGGGAGATGCCCCGCCCAGAGGGAGGAGCCAAGCATTGCTACCCAGATATAATCCAGAGGGTTTGAGACACCAGCACGGCTTTCTGCACTGGACTCCCCAGAGGAACAGCAGCTGCCTCTCCTTCCACTGGATCTTCAGAGGAAGAATCCATCCTTCTCTACAGGATCCCTGCTCCAACAGAACCAGCCCTGACACTGCAGGAGGGCTGAGCCACAATTCCAATGGCACTGCCACCAACACCCTGACCCACAGGGTGTCAGGTTGGGTTCTGACTCTGTCACTCTGTCAGTGTTGTTCTACTGTACTGCATTGTTTATTTTATTCTTTTATTTTCCTTTCCCTAGAGTAAAGATCTGTTATTTCCTGCTCCTTTTTTTTTTTTTTTTTTTTTTTTTTTGCCTGAGAGCCCCTTAATTTAAAATTCATAGCAATTGGGAGGGGTGGGGAGGGTTTACATTCTCCATTTCAGGGGAGGCTCCTGCCTTCCTTAGCAGACTCCTGGCTTTCCAAACCAAGACACCTGTGATTGCAGAGGAGCTGCAGCCTGTTGTGCTTTAATTAAGGTGTATTAGCAGTGGTTTGTTATTGATTTACTGTACATTTGCATTAGCTGAGTACCTCATGCTCTTATCTGATGGGCAGAGCAGGGATACAGAGCACAGGGCCTCTCTGCTGGAACTGGAGCAGGAGAAGGAGCAGGCCCACCTGGGTGGATCTGCAGAGCTCTGGCTGCTTGGCAGTGGCTCCTGGAATTGCCAGATGCAAATCCAGATGATAAAGCATGAAACCTGAAAAGCAGTTTTATTCAGACTGGCAGAAATTCCCAATCCAAGTCTTTCACATTTTGTGTTTCTGTCTGTGTTTCCTGGCTCACAGCTCAGAAAGTGCTGTGGCCTGTGCCCCTTCTTGCAGGATGGGAACCACCCAGCTCAGTAAAACACCCAGAAAATTGTGAGTCCATCCTGTCAGGGCAGGCTCCTGGTGTGGGAGGTCAGACCTGGTGCCCCTGTGAGCAGGGGAACACCCTGGAGGTGTGCAGGGAAAGCTGGGGCTGTCCCCACCGAGCCAAAAGGGCAGCTCCTGTGCTCCAGGGGGTCCCTCCCGCAGCTCAGTGAGACCAGTCCTGGTACCACACCATCAAACAGAGCTCAGCACTTCCCCTCCCACCCCACAGGCTTTGCAGGAGGGGAACTCTCAGGCAGTGTCTCCTCTTGCCTGGTAAAGTCTCCTGCACTCAGCAGGATTCTATGGTTATGGGGCAAGGAGAGGATGGGAACAGGGCACACCTCAGGGAGCTCAGTGAAACACCAGCAGAGGGGAGACAGGCTGGGCCAGAGAAAGTGGGGAAATGGCTCAATCTGCTGCAGCTGCTGGTCACAGACAGGCAAGGGTGTGGAATCACAGAATCAGAATCGTGGAATAACGGAATTATAGAATCACAGTTATGGAATTATAGAGTCACAGAGTCATAAAATCATAGAGACACAGAATCATCAACCACAGAATCAGAATCATAGAATCTTGGAATCACAGAGTCATAGAGTTATGGAATTGTAGAATCACAGAATCATGGAATCACAGTCATGGAATCATAGAATCACAGAATCAAGGAATTACAGAGTCACAGAGTACTAGAACCATATGATCATAGACATAGAGTCATGAAATCACAGAATCAGAATCATGGAATCATGGAGCCATGGAATAATGGAATCACAGAATCATGGAATTGTAGAATCACAGTCATAGACCCATATAATCATAGAGACACAGAATCATGGCGTCACAGAGTTATGGAATTATAGAATCACAGGATCATAGAACCATAGAGGCATAGAATCACAGAATCATAGTGTCATTAAGGTTGTAACAGACCTCCCAGACCATTAAGTCTGAGCAAACACCCCCATCCCCAAGGGGATCAGGGACCAGGAGACTGTGAAGGATCCCAGCTGACCAGATCCCAATACCTACACCAAGCTGCACCTCACAGCTTTTGCTTGGTGTTGTGACATCTGTCACACGAAGCCAGGCACAAAGTCCTGACCCACACAGGATGTGTGGCTGTGTCTGCAATGACTGCACAGCTGTGGGAGTGTGTGCTGGGAATGTGGCTGTTGGCCCAGCCCTGGGTGTTTGCATTGGCTGCCCCACAGTGGCCGTGGCTCTGCTCTCCAGGGGTGGCTGGCCTGGACTCTCCTCCCTGGGCTCCATGCTGGGTTTCCAGTCCCATATGCCCTGAGGAGCTGCAGGGCTGAGCCACACTGACCCCACTCTGCTCAGCAGGGTCTCCTTGAGAGCCTTTCCCACCACAGCATCAGCTCCTGTGGGCCAGGTTCTCTGGCTGGTACTGATGCAGCACCTGCACACTGAATTCTTTGAACTCTCCATCAGACCTGGTGCATCCCTGGTGTCTTTTGGGCACCTTGAGGATGGATGTGCCACCCCCAGGGGCTGAGGCACACACAGGGCTGCTGGTGCCACTTCCCCCCAGCCCTGGGCCAGTGTTCCAGCCCAGACTGCAACCCCATTTCACCATGGCACAGCTGAACAGAATCAGAGCTGGTGGTGCCCATTGCACTTCTACCAACAATACTTCACTGCCCATCAGTAGGTCAGGGAGAGCTTTAGCTCAAAATGCATCCCAGAAAGAGCTGAGCCACCCCCAGGACACAGCCCCACCTCCAGCAGGGCTGAACAAGACTTTTTGTGTAGCAGGAGGGTTTGCATCTCCCAGCCCAGTGCCAGGGATGGACTCCTGGGGAAGGACCAGGCTCGTGGGCTGCAGCTTGAACAGCTCCTGAGGCTCTCCTGGAAGGGGAGCCAAACCCAGCCCATGTCTGCAGGACTGCACAGCCCAGGGGCAGGGCTGTGCCCCATGGCAGCTGAATGGTGTCCTGTGCTCTGGTGCCATCATTCTGACTTTGATAGTGAGGACAATGACTCTCCATTAGACTCCTTACCCATGGCCATGATCCACGTGTGCCTCAGCACAGGGAACTGCAGCTCAGACTTGAGGAGGGCTCCCAAAATCAGCCTGAGAACAGCCTCAGCCTGGCCCTACTGAAGGCAGGGAGGATTTATGGCAGACAGAGCCCAGGCAGATCCTTCAGTGCACAGGGAGAGCCCAAGATTTGGGCCAGCTTGGGCTGAGCACATCATGGGAGAACTTGAGTGTCTGATAGCCTGAGATCTCCAGGGTTCCACACGCACCCTCTGCCTTGGGGGAACAATTTAGCAGCAGGAGTGAACCCCACCCTGCTGGAAAACCCCAGCACGCATTGGGAAGTCCCATCAAGCAGGTTACCTGCAGCAAACCTGGTGGATCTGCCCCTGCAATGGCACCGAGGAGAGTCTGCTCTGCTCCTGCCCACACACAGCCAGGGGCACACCCACGGGGGGCTCCAGCAGCATCCTGAGCTGCTGAGGGCTCCTGGAGACGTGGTTGAGGTCTGGACAGCCCCGTGCTCCCAGCAGGAGGAGATGGGAGGTGGTGTTCAGCAAATCCTGCTCCTCAGGGTGCCCAGAGCAGCTGGGGCTGCCCCTGGATCCCTAGCAGGGTGCCAGGCCAGGCTGGATGGGGCTCTGAGCAGCCTGGGATGGTGGAAGGGGATGGAGCTGGATGAGATTGAAGGTCCCTGTAAGGTCCTTCCAGCCTCCCACACAAACTCTGGGGCTCAACAAGCAGCAATCATCACCTCCCTGACACTCTGCTGCCCTTAGGCAGAGCTGTGGAAACTGTAAAATCTCCTGTGCTCCCAGCCAGGGCTTCCTCAGAGCTTGGCCATCCCATGCCTGTGATCCCCTGATTGGTTTCTCCTCAAGCCAGGTCTTATGAGCTCTCAGAGAACATATCACACTTGAGATGCTCCCAATGGCACAAAATTAGCAGGATGGCTTCTGAGGCAGTGTTGGAAACAGAAAAAGGTTTAATAAAAGACAAAAATAACAAAGCTCTTACAGAGAAAAACCCAAGCCAGGGGCAAGAGGTTCCTGCTCCTGCTAAAACACCCCACAAAAGCAATTATTTCCTTTGTTCTGTTCCCTTTCTAGTGAATTACCTAGGTGGGACCTCTTGGCCTCTGTCCAATGGACAGCCCCAGGTCTGAGGTGAAGTCCCAAAGGTCCTATGAGGTGTCTCTGTACCAAATTGGGAGAGAAACTTCTGGGCTTTTTGCCTTTTTAAGCAAAGAATAATTTAGTCACTCCATCAACAGGGGCACATTGCTACAGTCCCCTCTCAGTTTTTGGTCTGTCCATGCAGTGTCCAGCCCTGTGGTGTTTGCAGAGACACCAAGGGACTGCACTCAAATACTCAGACAGCTGTAAACAAACAGATCTTCAGGAAAATTCAAAAGAAAACTGAAACAAGACAGAGCTGGCCTATATTAATCTCAACAAGTTCTCAGCAAAAAGAGCACATTTCCATATGGGGGCAGTTTCATCAGCTGACAGAGATGAGCTGAGTAACTCAGTCTGTTCTTCACTGTGGATGTGGCAGCTATTTTAAATATTTGGGAGTTCAGAGTTATCTGCTCCTGCACCATTGTTTACATTGATTTGCAATGGTTCTTCATTGACCTTGCTGCAGAAAGCTCAAAGCAAATAAAACTGTCAGGCCCTCATTAGAAGATCTGGAGCAACATCGGCCAATCCTGAGCATCTTCACCCCAGCAGCTGGAGCAAAGCTGGGTCTGCATCTACCTGAGATTGTCACTGCTCCTGTGTTCATTACTGGGGCTGTGGGGACATCTCCACTCCCACTCCACACTGCACCTCCTTGGCCTGCAGTGGACACAAACCCAGCATAAACAGCCAATGTGGAATTCTGCTGGGACCCTGGCTCTCCCCCTCAGCCCACACTCATCATTCTGTGTCTCACTGAGCTCTGAGAGCTCCACCCTGGCTGCTCCATCCAGGGCTGATCTGAATCCCGTGAATCCCTGCCTCAGCTGCCACCCTCCTTGCTCTGGGATTCCATCCAGAGATATTCCCTACCCCAGTTTTACACCCTGCCTTTGTGGCCATGTGACACAAATGTTCCAGCTGAAGTGACTGTTTCAGCCTCCACGAGAACACTCTGTCTTCACAAACTTGTACCTTTTCCCAAAATTCTCCTCTTGGAATGAATCTGCTGGAAAGTTGGAGGGAAATCAATCTGGCCACATTTGCATTAAGAGAGAAGAGGAAAATTGTACTATTTTCCTACCTTGGAAAAGCCCCCAAACCCCTACATTAGAGATCCTTTCCAACCTCAGTGCCTCTGCTTCTGTGGCTCTCCACCCAATGCAAGGAGCTCCTCAATCCTGACCCTACATCCCACCCAGCCCACGCAGAGGAGCAGCAAAGGGGCAGGGATGGAGAGGAGGCAGAGCAGAGAGGGCTGAGCCTTGTGACAGCGTTTGGTGGCCACCAAGATCCATCAAGATCCATCAAGAGAAGAAAAGAAACTGTTGAGCAGACAAACCAACCTTCCCAGGCCCAGGTGGAGCAGGTTCCTTCCAGTGCACATTCCCACAGCTGGGCCATCAGTGAGCTCACCTGCTGATCCTGGAGTTGTCCAGAGGGTTTCAGGATTGGAGGCTGTGCCTGGATCCGCGCTGAGCATTCTCCCAGCAAATCAGATACAAACACAGCAACCCCAAAGGTCAGAGGGGAGGAGCAGGGAGGGGTTCAGAGCAGCTCCCAGGGATGGGCTGTGGTGTGGGGAGGTGGAAAAGGATTCAGAGGAACCCCCAAGGGAACACAGCTCCAGCTGTCCCCCCTCATGGGTGACTTGGGATATAAACTGTCACTGGTGTGCCCACACAGCAGAGCTCGTCTCTGAGAGTCACAACAAGGTACAGCTTTGCCTCAGCCATAACCATTTCTAGCTGGCTAAAACCAAAGGAAACTTAGTCCCCTGTTTAATGAAAGGATCTGTTCAGAGGCTTTCACCACTCACAGGGTTTTGAGCCACGCAATGGTTTACGTGACTGGGTTTCATCAGCTCAACACAGCTCAAAACCTTCTGGGATGGAAAAAAATGGTTCACAAAATGTGATGCTCCAGCAGAAGTAAACACAGACCTGCCAAATTACTGCAGCTTAATGAGTTCCCTCTCGTCAGCTGAGCTGGTCTTGTGCATACCCTCTTTGAAGTCAAATGTACTCATGTAAGCACCCTGAGAGGCTTTAGGAAGGGATTCCTGCTTGGGCAGAGGTTCACAATGGCTGGTGCTGCCATTGTCAAGAATTAGGTGGTTGCTTTGCTAATATTTTCCTCCTGTCCTTTCCTCCAGTTGAGTCTCTGCTTCACAGCCTGGCTCCAAACAACATCCCTGAGCTTTTATCTGCAGGTGACAAACAGAGGCATACAAACTGGATTGGCAGGAACACAAAGAAAGCTTTCATCTCATCACTGCACGAGGCACTTACAGGAACTTCTCAAGGAAAAAAGAGATTATGCATCAACATTGTGAGCATAAAGACAATTTAAAAGGGATGTTAAGAAACTTCATGTCAGGAAAATATAGAACATCTGCAAACAGATGAGTATTCAGTAATAAGCTACGTCAATGATCTGGGAGGAAAGAGGCTGTTTTCTTGCAGTGACAAGCCCAGAGAACATCCCAAAGGGGATTTGAACAAGCTAAAGTGCTCCTTGTGGTCAGAAAGCTCAGCTGGCTGTGTGCTGCACTTGGGGTTGTTGGGCTGGGCCTGTTTCACCTGCTCCAAGCTCTTTGCTCCTCTGCCACATCTCACACCTGAGGCAGGTCTGACCCAAGGCTGGAACAGGGAACTGTCCTGCAAGATTTCTGGACTTCACACACATACACCCTCCCCCAACACTCAGTTTCATGGCAGTTTATGATATTTTACCCCCAGCTTTGGCAGGGGGTGACAGAAGCAGCTGGACAGTTGCATGCTGTCCTATGGTCCCTTCTGGGTGAGTGACCCTGCAGGAACACACAGAGTGACTGTGATTATTATAATAATCCAGAAGGACAGGAAATACTCACCTGCTAAAGAACAAGCTGGTTTAGCAGGTTATTAGTCCACTAATTAGTGGATAACTAATGGCAATGCATGTTTGCTCCCAGCTGTCAGCAAACACCGCCTGCACTGGGGCACTGAAGCCTGGGAGGTGCTGCAGCCACTGGGAAGCACTGAGTGAATCCATGTGCCAGCACAAACACTGCCAGAGCTGCCAGGGTGACAGGGGCTCTGGGCTTCCCTGGCTGGCATCACCTTTGCAGGGCTCTGTGCCTCTGCCAGCTGGATGCAGCCTGGGAGCCAGCTGGATGCAGCACGGTGCCAGCTGGTGGGGCTGCCGCCTTCTCCCACTGAGTTTGCTGCCTTTGGCACGAGCACTTGGCAAGGAGATGGCCCAGAGGGTCACTGTGGTCCAGGGTGTCATCCCCTGGGACATCCTGACAGAGCCATCCCTACTGCCCAAGGCATTTTGCTGATATCTTCACTGAGCAAGTCCAAAAAAGCCTCCCTGGGGGATTCAGCCAGCTGGCTGCTGCTTCTGCCATAGAATTTGTGATACACTTGTTCAAACACCTCCCTGCTCCTGCCCTGTGCCTGGACAGGCTGTCCTGAGCTTCTCCAGCTGCTGTCTCAACTCAGGACAGATCAGTGTCCTGGGAAATGGGGACCTGGGCAGGCTGGTGGATCTGCACCTGTGCTGCGTGCAGTGTTCCACCCCTCGAGCTCAGTGCCAGCAGGTTGGCACTGGCACTGCTCCTCTGGGTTTAAGATGAAATCATTGAAGCCTCAGCACAGTCTGGAGCCTGTCCCACCAAATGTCCCTCTGCACTCCCAAGGAGGGCACTGAAGTCCAAGGAATGTGCTGCTCTCTGAGTCCTGTTGCAAGTGGCAGCCCAGGGCTCAGTCAGGGACTCCTGCCAGGCACAGCCCCAGAGCTCTGCAGGGTGGGCATCCACCACAGCACCCCAAAATCCACTCTCAAACCCAGGTTCCACATTTCAAGCACTGGCTGTCATCACAAGAGCTCTTGAGCAGTGCCTGCCCTGTTTCTGCAGTGACTCTGAGAGGAGGCCCTGCCACCTCCAGCCCTGTTTGTCCCTTCCACCGTGGCACAGAGGGAAATGTGTGAGCTGGCTTTCCCTGCAGTGCCTTTGGGGTGATCCCTGCATCCAGCAGGCCTGGCTGATAAGCAGGAGCAAATAGCTGGGGAAGTGGCCACATGTTTTGCTTCTTTGTCCGTTTGAAAGTGGCTCCCACTGTGCCAGGAGGAGGGGAGAGCTGCAGGGGCAGTGGGAGGGGGCCCAGCAATATTGTACTCAGCAGAGTGCAATATTTCCACTGAAAGGATTCAAACTTCACTGGGCACGCAGGGTGTGAATTACCTGACTTGCAGCAGGTGCCTGGTGCTGCTTTGAGCACCTGCATGTTTGGCAGGGGTTCCTCCCCAGCAGCCCAAGAGCAGCCAGGCTCCTGTGAGGGCTGCATTGGCACAGCCCCTGCAGGGACACGGGTAAGGGTTAGGGTTGGGTTAGGGTTAGAGTTAGGGTAAGGGTTAGGGTAAGGGTCAGGGTTAGGGTTAGGGTGAGGGTTAGGGTTGGGTTAGGGTTAGGGTGAGGGTTAGGGTTAGGGTTGGGTTAGGGTAAGGGTGAGGGTTAGGGTGAGGGTCAGGGTTAGGGTGAGAGTCAGGGTTAGGGTTAGGGTGAGGGTTAGGGTTAGGGTGAGGGTTAGGGTAAGGGTTAGGGTAAGGGTCAGGGTTAGGGTTAGGGTGAGGGTTAGGGTAAGGGTTAGGGTTAGGGTAAGGGTGAGGGTTAGGGTGAGGGTTAGGGTTAGGGTAAGGGTGAGGGTTAGGGTGAGGGTTAGGGTTAGGGGTTAGGGGTTAGGGTTAGGGTTAGGGTTAGGGTCAGGGTGAGGATGAGGGTTAGGGGTTAGGGTTAGGGTTAGGGTGAGGGTTAGGGTAAGGGTGAGGGTTAGGGTTAGGGTTAGGGTTAGGGTGAGGGTTAGGGTGAGGGTTAGGGTTAGGGTGAGGGTGAGGGTTAGGGGTTAGGGTTAGGGTTAGGGTTAGGGTTAGGGTGAGGGTGAGGGTGAGGGTTAGGGATAGGGTTAGGGTTATGGTTAGGGGTTAGGGTTGGGTTAGGGTTAGGGTTAGGGTGAGGGTGAGGGTTAGGGTGAGGGTTAGGGTTAGGGTGAGGGTGAGGGTTAGGGTGAGGGTTAGGGTTATGGTTAGGGGTGAGGGTGAGGGTGAGGGTTAGGGTTAGGGTGAGGGTGAGGGTTAGGGTCAGGGTTATGTTTAGGGTTAGGGTCAGGGTTATGGTTAGGGTTAGGGTTAGGGCTAGGGTTAGGGTTAGGTTTAGGATTAGGTTTAGGGTTAGGTTTTGAGATAGGTTTAGGGTTAGTTTTAGGGTTAGGGTTAGGATTTGGTTTAGGTTTAGGGTTCGGTTTAGGGATAGGGTTAGGGTTAGTGTCTTCCCCGGGCTCAGAGTCCCCTTCTCAGGCTGTCCCCAGGCCCTACTGGGGCTCCACCTTCCCACCAGTGCTTGTCAAACCCAGCCATTCCCCCCAGATCTAATTTTTATCTCAAGGGATGCCTTCCAACGAGCTCAGGCTGCACAAAACCAATCTGCTCTGGGGCCAGGCTGGTTTGTGCCTTCCCAAGGTAGGCAGGAGCTGTCTGTGTGTCCTTCCAGGGTGTGGCACCAGACACCTGTCCCCATCCAGCTGAGAAGGAGCTGGGCTGCAGGGCGGGAGGGAAGGGGGCTCAGCAGTGATGGGGAAGCTGCACCTCTCCCCTCTCATGGCCTTGGGCTGCGCCCTGGCACACAGCAAGGCTTCTCTGGGGACCTAGGGCAGGGAAAGGAGGAGGAGGAGGCTATACAGAGCACAGGAACACATCTGTGCTGGGTCTGTGAAGGGCTTTACTGACTCCTGCTCACCTGAGGAGCACCTTCTACCTGCAAATATCCCCTTGAAGCAAACTATTTGTCTGTATGGGAACCCAGACAGCTGGAAAGACTTTCATGGACCTGCTGGTCACTACCTCTGAACCAGAGGTAGCCAGTTTGGAAAAGCCATCTCTCTGCTTGGAGAAATTCCCCCCAGGATGGTCACACACATGAAGCATTGAATGGACACAGATCTTTCCCAGTGTTTATTCTTTGGGCTGTTCCTGTGTAGCCTGAATGAGACAGGTAAATCACAGAATCATTTAGGTTAGAAAGGAGCTTTAAGGTCACAGAATCCAACTGTCAACCCAGCACTGCCACAGTCATCCCTAACCCATGTCCCCAGGCGTCACATCCACACATTTTCCAAACACCTCCAGGGATGCTGAGTCCAGCACTGCCCTGAGCAGCCTGGGCCAACACCTGAGCACCCATTAGTGAAGAAATTGTCCCTGATTTCCAACCTAAGCCTCCCCTGGTGCAACCTGAGGCCGTTTCCCCCTGTCCCGTCACTGGTTACTTGGGAGAAGAGCCTGACTTCCCCTGGCTGCCCCCTCCTGTCAGAGAGTTAGGAGGGGTGAGAAAGTTCCCCTTTTCTCCAGGCTGAGCCCCCTCAGCTCCCTCAGCTGTTCCTCATCAGTCTTAAGTACGTGGTCCTTCCTGCCATCAACTCCCTTGGCCAAGTTTTGACTGAATTTCTCCTTAATGACTCCAGCTTTGTCATTTTGAGGATGTTCCAGCAATAAGATATGACAAGGTGTGAATTATAGGACAATAATTCATGCCTGGAGCAGTGTCAGGCACAAGGCTGGGAGCTGAGGGCTGTCCATGCAGCTCAGTGTGAATTATTGCACCATAACTCACGCCGTGAGGACACGCTGAGGGACTAACCAGAGACCATCTACACAAAAAAATGGGTTAAAACTCTTCATTTGATTCAGCTTGCTGGATTAGAGGGGACATTATGCTCCCTGCAACATTCCTTTTGGTCCATCCCCGTGTTTTCTCTGCTGGAATTAAATGAAAAAGAGAAGGATGTGAAAGGATGAGGAGTGTGAGGGGCTCCTTGCACTTGCAGAGCAGCTGGCACCATCCTGCTCCTCCTGCCCCTTCCCTGCTTTAATACCCCACCCCTGATCCTGAAGCACCCAGGAGCTCAGCACAGAGCAGGAATCCCTTCCCTGCAGGGTGTCACCCCTGGAGCTGTCCCATGGGCTGTGGGGAGCTTTGTCTGCAGCTGCACCTGAGCACAGGGCAGGAGCACCCGAGGGACTGAGCAAAGGGACAAAGGAGTTTCAGCAGTACAATGGACAGCCCAAAACTGCCCCGGCTAGTCAGATCCAGGGGAGAGCTCTGGACAGGGCTTTGCTGAACATCTTAAAGGCTGGGGTTGAAGTTTTCACACAGTCAGTTCACAGAAAGTCACACTTGTGAAATCTTTAATTATTTTTTTTTTTTTAATCTGAGAAAACAGCCCCCAGTAATAGTCATCCCTTCCTAGAAAGCTGCTACAGTTCAAAAATAAACCAGATGATTCTCCAGGGCTCTGTGGGATGCAATCTGCCTCCAGGAGCCCCCCAAACAACTCTGCTTTGCAGTAAACATGATCCAGCCTGCCCCTGTTTTGAGGCTTCAAAGACAGATGCCCTACAATCTCTTTCCAGGGTTTTTTTCTGTTGAACAAGGAGGCAAATCCTCACCCTGCATTAAGAACTTCTCTCCATGCAGGGGTGTCTCCAGTGCCTTGTGTGCAGGGACAGGCCTGGGAGAGCCCTGAGGAAGAGGAAGCTCCCTTCATCCCAGAGCTGGCCACCTCAGGGACAGGGCTGGGGGTGATCAGGGGTGGCTGTGACTGCAGTGGACCTAAGGCAAAAGATAATTTAAGGCTATCCAGAGCAAATTCCAAGTCATTATTCGGGCTTCAGTTGCCCAGTCAGTATAGATCTCATTTTGAAATGTCTTCAGGTTAATTGATTGCTGTTTCAGACAGCTATTGATTTTCAAATAATTATTCTAATTATTGCAATCCAGCTAGCTTTCCTTCCCTCACCTCAGGCAGTCTGAAAGCATTTCCTTGCAGAGTCCCACACAAGAGGCTGATTATTAGTGTTTCCATTGGAAGACGAGGAACTGAGGCAGCACAAGGCTGGAGAGGACCCTGGGAGGGACAGGGAACCCTCCAGGATGTCCAGCCCTGCCCCAGGGCTGCCAGGGCACTCTGCAGATTGTCAGCAATGCCAGAGCTCATGGCAGCTCTGCAGGTTGGTCTCCACCAGCCTTGGGAGGAACCTTCTGGAATCTGGAGAGCCCAAAAGGGCTCAGCAGCTCCTCAGGGTTCCTGTGTCCTTGTCCACTGGCCCAGAGAGCTCTGGATGAATCCCAGCCCTCAGGAGGCACCAACTCTGCCCCAGCCCTGCTGCTGACACCCAAGGGCTCCCTGTGGAACTGAGTGTTACAGATTTATTCACCATCTCCCTTGCAATGCCATTGAAATGTGCCAAGCAGGACCAGGAGTTCTTTCCCAGGATCTGCACAGATAGAAGATGCCATCTGAAAAACTGAATTCAGTCTATTTTCAGCCTAAAACCAACCAAGAGGAAATAAAATGGGACAGAAATATAATGACAACGTTGATTTAAGAGTCAGTCATATTCAATAAACTTGACTTCTTAAATCACCAGTTTTCATTACACTCCTCAAAATTTTGAATTACTCTAATTGACCAAAAATATTTCAAATATCTTTATAACTTTAAAAAATTGCATATGGGCTGGATGGGATTCCCTATATTATTCCAGTGGGGACACAGTATCTGCTCCCCTGGAATTGCACAGGCAGGGGGATGGATGAGCTGGACAGCCTTAGGAGGGGCTGGAGGATCTTCTTTGTAAAAAAAAATTCAGGAGCTCAGGAGTGTGTGAAGCAAGACAGGGAGAGACATAAAGTGAAGGAATAGCTGGGATATCTCCTCTGGCCATAAAGGACAGAAGGACAGAAGCTGAGATGGAGGGCAGGCTGAGCAGGCTGGCAGGTGGCACCGAGCTGAGGGTGCAGTGACACTCCTGAAGGAGGGGACACCACACAGAGGGACCTGCACAAGATCAAGAGGTTGCCCATGGGAAAATGATGAGGTGTGATAGGACCAAGGGCTGCACCTGGGTCAGGGCAACCCCAGCCATGAGCACAGCCAGAACTCCCTGGGAGCAGCTCTGGAGCAGCACCTGGGCGTTCCTGGGGGGGGAAGCTGGACCTGCCCTGGCCGTGTGTGCTGGCACCCAGAATGCCAAACACGTGCTGGGCTGACCCCCAGATTCTGCCCCTGTGCTCAGGTGAGATCCCACTGCAGAGCTGGGTCCCAGAGCAGCAGGACCTGGAGCTGCTGGAGACATCCAGAGGAGACACCTGAGATGCTCCAGGGCTGGAGCCAGGCTGGGAGAGCTGGGGATGCTCACCTGGAGAGGAGAAGCTCCAGAGAGAGCTCAGAGCCCCTGCCAGGGCTAAAGGGGGTTTGTGAAAAGGAGAGGGACTGATTACATGAGCACATAGAAAAAGGGGTGGCAGTTCTAAACTAAAAGAGGAGAAACTTAGATGTCAGGAGGAAACTTGTCCCTGTGAGGGTGGGCAGGCCCTGGCACAGGGTGCCCAGAGCAGCTGTGGCTGCCCCTGGATCCCTGGCAGTGCCCAAGGCCAGGCTGGACAAGGCTGGGAGCAGCCTGGGACAGTGGGAGGTGTCCCTGCCATGGCAGGGGTGGGAAGGGAAGGGAAGGGAAGGGAAGGGAAGGGAAGGGAAGGGAAGGGAAGGGAAGGGAAGGGAAGGGAAGGGAAGGGAAGGGAAGGGAAGGGAAGGGAAGGGAAGGGAAGGGAAGGGAAGGGAAGGGAAGGGAAGGGAAGGGAAGGGAAGGGAAGGGAAGGGAAGGGAAGGGAAGGGAAGGGAAGGGAAGGGAAGGGAAGGGAAGGGAAGGGAAGGGAAGGGAAGGGAGCTTTCAGGTCCCTTCCATCACAGAAGTGGCAATTCTCTCTATTTCCTGCATTTGTGCCACCACACCCCATGCTGGGGGCACTACCCATGGGGTGCCCAAAGAAATTCCTTTTCTGCAGGACATTGCTGTGGGAGGTGAATGCTGGAGACCTCCTGCAGGCAGTAATAAAACATCAGTGGCATCTCTAAAAATTATCTATGATAATTTTCTAACACAAAAGAGATGGCACCTAACGTGAGGTAATTCTATTTTAGATCTTATTATGATGGATAAAGATGAATTGATCACTGAACTAGAAATCGGTGGTTGCCTGGAGACCGGTGATCATGACCTGATTGCATTAATTATGGGATAATAAAAGACAGTCCCAACCAGTAACATATACCTGGTGCTTCTCCCTGGATCTGGGAGGCTGAATAAAGAGTGAGGGAAACTCGCTGGGAAGAAAAATAAACATGAACGTAAATGAGTGAAAAATAAAAAGTTCCCACTAAGAATTCTCAGCCTGGCGAAAAAGTTCTATTTGTGACATAATCTTGGAAGAATGGTGTTTGATTTTGAGATCTCTCTAGGTGAAAATGAAAGCAGCAATTAGAAAAAGAAGCAGTGCATAAAGAATAGGTGGGGGGGAAAGAGAAAAACTAGTAATCAGGATAATTTAACATTTCTGAGTGGTGGGAAATTGATAAGGGAAGCCAAATGCATTAAAGAAAAATCTGGCTGATGAGTTATAGGAAATAAGAGCTGTTATTATCAACAAGAAAAAGAACCCTAATTGTGGTCCCTGCTTCTACATGAAAAAGATGATAAAAATGATAAAATTAGATAGTAAAATTAATAACAGTGTCACCGAGAGGATCCAAAAATGTCAGAGTGTCATTATCTTGGTCAAGCAGCTCATAAACTCCTCGGGGCATTGGAGGAAGCTTAAATTTAGAGAATCTGCAAGACACTTTTTCCTCTGAGGGCTTTGGGGCACTGCAGCAAATTGTCCATTGCATCCTGCAAGGGCTTGCTGAAACCCAGCATTTCCCCCCTTTGGGCACAGGGCTGACCCAGGCCACAAACTGCCCTTGTTCTGAGCCTCTCCTCTGTCACTGCTCTCACAGTGTTCAAAAATAATGTCCTTAAAAATGATGGCCAATTGCCCTCCCTTACTCTGTAGATCTTATCTGGGGACAGCTGCTGGCTCTTGGCCTGCTGCTGCAAACACTGGGGGAAAGCCATCAAAACCATGATTATTTTGAATGGAAACCTGAGATTATTTGTATAAGCAGCATTATGAGAAGAGCTGGAGCCCTGGCAGCCTGTGACACACTCATCCTTGCAGGCAGCGATGAAGGAGAGAACAGGATCAGCTCACGTGGGTGGGATGCAGGCTTTGTCTCCAAGCAGGATGGTCCCACTCCCAATGATGCCACAGCTGTGTCACCAGCACCTCTCTGGCCATGTCCAAGTGTCACCTGAGCTTGGGAGAGGTTTTCCACCCTGTGCTCACCTTCAGGAGGGAGGCAGGCATGGGCAGTGGCCTTGTCCCTGAGATCCAGGCCCCAGGAGAGGACAGGTCAGCACCAGGTGTGACAGTGACAGGGCTCAGAGCCAGGTGGGACAGTGACAGGGCTCAGAGCCAGGTGGGACAGTGACAGGGTTCAGAGCCCCTCCAGGTGATGGAATGCTGTTCCCACACACACCTGGCACAACAGCCCCTGGAGCTTGCAAAGGCTGGGAATTGTATTTAAGCCCACAGCTGTCCCACCACGGTGCTGCAAAATGGGTGAAGGTGGATCCTGCACCCACAGCCAGCCACAAAATCCCCTTTGAGTCAAAACTTTACTTATCTTACTCATTCATTTGCATTTCTACAGTATCAGGAGGTTCCCTTGGGGACCTTGGCACAAATTAGATGCTCTGGGTCTCAAAGAGCTTCCAGGGTCTCCAGCAAGTGGAAAAGGTGGAAAGGCCCCTCTGCCCCAGCCTGGAGCCCTGCACTGGCGTTGCTGTGATCCAAAAAGTGCAGAATCTGGCATTTTGCTTTGTTGAACAAGCTAGAATTGGTCTCATCCCATCCATCCAGCCTGTCCCCATCCCTCCCAGCCGGGAAGGGAAGGGAAGGGAAGGGAAGGGAAGGGAAGGGAAGGGAAGGGAAGGGAAGGGAAGGGAAGGGAAGGGAAGGGAAGGGAAGGGAAGGGAAGGGAAGGGAAGGGAAGGGAAGGGAAGGGAAGGGAAGGGAAGGGAAGGGAAGGGAAAGGCCCCATCCCTCAGGTGCCCTGGGCCCAGAGCCAAGGGGGGCCAAACTCAGCATTCACAGGGTGACTGAACAACAGAATCATGGAATGGTTCGGGTGACAAGGGACCTGAAAGACAACTTGTTCTATGGCAGGGACACCTTGCACTGTCCCAGGCTGCTCCCAGCCCTGCCCAGCCTGGCCTTGGGCACTGCCAGGGATCCAGGGGCAGCCACAGCTGCTCTGGGCACCCTGTGCCAGGGCCTGCCCACCCTCACAGGGAACAATTCCCAATTCCCAATATCCCATCCATCCCTGCCCTCTGGCAGTGGGAGCCATTCCCTGTGTCCTGTCCCTCCATCCCCTGTCCCCAGTCCCTCTCCAGCTCTCCCGGAGCCCCTGCAGGCCCGGCAGGGCTCTGGGCTCTCCGGGAGCCCCTGCAGGCCCCGGCAGGGCTCTGGGCTCTCCCGAAGTCTCTCCAGGCTCCAGCAGGGCTCTGGGCTCTCCGGGGTCCCAGCAGGCCCGGCGGGGCTCTGGGCTCTCCGGGGTCCCTCCAGGCCCCGGCAGGGCTCTGGGCTCTGGGCTCTCCCGGAGCCCCTGCAGGCCCCGGCAGGGCTCTGGGCTCTCCCGAAGCCCCTCCAGGCCCGGCGGGGCTCTGGGCTCTCCGGGAGCCCCTGCAGGCCCCGGCAGGGCTCTGGGCTCTCTCGGAGCCCCTCCAGGCCCGGCGGGGCTCTGGGCTCTCCCGGAGCCCCTGCAGGCCCCGGCAGGGCTCTGGGCTCTCCCGGAGCGGTCTCCCCCGGGCACGGTGAGCTCCGGGCTCCCTTCGGCCTGCAGCCCCTAGAGGGGGCCGGAGCCGCTCCGCGCTCGGGGTTTGCGGGGCCGGGGATCCGCGCTCCGCTCCGGGCAGGGCTCGCCTTGCTCTGGAATGCAAAATGCAGCTTTCCAGAATGCCAGAAAGGTAATTTAAATGTTAAAACATTTGTGATTGCATAAATTGCACGTATTATTCCAATTGAATTGTAGTGGGATTAATCTGACCTTAATAGAATACTACTAATAATTTATATTATTATCTTTAATAATATTAATTCTACTTAATTTTTTTTCCATTTACTTTGTTCATTTAAGGGCAGCTCCACTGAGCTCTGGAGCATTTAGCTCGTGGTGTGCAGCAGTCACTTATCATTTGCACAAGTGGGGATTCCACCAGGCAATTTTCAGAGAAATAAAGATCATCTTTCAGCGAAAAGAACTTTAAAAAAATTACAGTATTAAATGAGTAGATATTAATGTGTCATATTTAGAATATAAAACAACCCATAATCTGTTCTGAAGTCTCTTCCACCTAAACATATACTTCTCTTTTTTTTTCCTTCTAGAGGGAACTTTTATTCTGCTGTTTAACTTATTAGGCACTACCATTCCAACTGTTACAATAAAATTGTTAAGATCATAATGTCAGGGAAATAAAAACCTTGGCAGTATGATAGTGCCTTGTGAGCAGAGCATCACAGTTTGTTGGGGATGAATTGGAATTGCGCATTTCATTAGAATTTATATCACAAGCCAAGGGATGAAGCATTATTTCATTAAGTATCTTGAAATTTCACCAACCTAATGAAGCTGTCAAAATTCTATTAATAAAGCACTGGAAATATTTATTTGTTTGTTTGTGAGGATGCATTTGCTATTATTTAATGTTGTATTTGCAGTTTGTTAATTTACGAGCGGAGGCGCGGCAGGAGGGGCTGGCAGCCAGGGGCTCCGGGTGCCCAAGGGGCTGCTCTGTCCTGGGGCCACCAGATCTGCTCGTGGGGAGGGAGTGGGACACTACCAGAGCTCAGCACAGCCACACGCTGCCACCTCCGTTTTAAAATGCATTTTTAAACGTGCCCTTTCCTGCTTACTCAATTTTACCTTGTTTTAATTCTCAGTCCGTCTCTGAGGGGGTGCAGAGCTCAGTGCTCTGCTGATGTTGAGTGAGAGCTGTGTCAGCCACTGTTTGTAATTACCAGTGCCAGAGAAATGCCCAGTTTTAGTTTTCCTGAGTGCCCTCCGTGAGGATCCACGGTTTCCTTGCACAACTGGATTGGGCACGACTCAGACTAACCCGAGGTGGGTCAGCAGCTGTGGCAGGATTACAAATGACAGCACTTTACATTCTGGTCAGGCTCTTTGTCTTGCCTGAGCCCAGGGAAGTTTGTGGGGTGGTTTTGGGGTGATGCTGTCTGCGGTGGGGCGGCTCAAAGGGCTCTCCTGGCGTGTGTCTGGCAGGGACACATTACTCACACACAGGGAAGCTGGGAGTGCATGGTTTGAGAGTGCAAATAAAATTAATCACACCACTCAGTCATGTATTATTTAGTATATTCTGTTTGTGATGCTGACAAACAGCCAGGAAATTTTCCTCGTCTTCATCCTCCCGCCCCATGGCCCACAAGAGATGAACTAAAGGGGTTATAATGAATTTAAAAGACAAGTTTATGCTTGTTAGTCAGCCCATGGCTTGTGGACCAACTCTCCCATGTGTGTGGCTGCTTCCTGTTGGTACAACCCTCCCAAGCTCTCTGCTTCACCCCAGCAGAGCAGTGTGAGAGCCCCAGTGACACCGGACCACAAGGGCTGGAAGGGAGGCAAATCCTTATAGGAAACTGAAGGAAAACCCTGCAAATGAGCCTTGCTTAATAAACTTCCAGTTATGAAGTGTAATCTCGTAAGAGACCATTGTCAAATAAATTCTGCCAGTGAAATTCATACGTAAGATTTCCGTGAGTATTAATTACACAGGAAGGTTGCAGGGTCTGCATTACTCCGCTAATAGGATCTTCAGGAAAAAAAAAGACAGGTCTGCCACAATGTATTAGATTTGTTAAAGAACCAATTTTTAATTAGTTTGAACTGATAAGTTAATTAATGAAATTGCAAATACATACCCAGGACATGTGTTGCACACTCCACGCTGGATGCTGGGATTTTGCAGGGAGCACTCTTTAACGAGGGGATTGTGTGCCTGCCTCAAGTGCAGAATTCAGCATGGATCCCTAAATAGTGATTTCCATAATTACACAATTAAAGCAGAAAGACTCAATTTAAGGCATGCAAATATTCTTAATTCTGCTCTGCCATGCCACTGTAAAGAAGAGACAGATGAATCTGATTATGGGTCCAGAAAGCTACAATTCCTCTCTAATACTGAGCTGACAGTTGCCTGTTAAGGCAGAGCCGAGTCAGGATTTCCTCAGCAAACTGCCAGCACTTCTCCTAAGTACAACTTTAACTTCCCATTTCTTCCCTTTATACTGCTTAGCATGGGGATAACTGCAAATCACTTTAATCTAATTTACCCCAAAATAGTGATGATACATCTCTCAGTATAAACTACTTCTTAACATAACATCTCTCTAGGAGTATCAAAACCACATATGATTTTTCAATTAAAGCAGAAATTCAACCTTTTCTGTCTGAGGAATGCTTTGTTATCTTTTTCTAAGCTTACAGCACCTGATGTGTGGATAAAAAATCCGTCTTCTGGGGATTTTCAGCTAAATCTATTATTTAAATCCCATTTATTAAGGTTCTTTGCTTCCATGTCGGAATTTTCTTGGACACCTTTTTCCTGGCAAACACAGCTGTGGGCTGAGCTGTGCCCAAGCACACAGCCCTGCCTCATGTGCCAGCCCAGAATGTCCCTGAGGCTTCTCAGCCAGGCTGGGGCAGCTCTCAGGGGCTTCTTCCTCCCAATGTTCTCCCTCAGTCCAGCATGTATTTCTCAGACACAGGAAAGCAGAGCTGCACAAGCTCTGCCAGCAGCTCCAGCACCCCAACATCACCTCCAGTGTGGCCCCTGGGAGGGCAGGGGAGCTCTGAGCATCCTCCTGCCATAAGGGCAGGTGGCCAAACAATTGCAGCTGCAACCCCCCCTGGTGAACCCACAAGTGGGGATCTGCTGTCCTGCACCTCCAGGCAGAGTCCCAGGCTGGTTTGGGCTCCAAGGGCCTTAAAGCCCACCCAGTGCCACCCCTGCCATGGCAGGGACACCTCCCACTGTCCCAGGCTGCTCCCAGCCCTGTCCAGCCTGGCCTTGGGCACTGCCAGGGATCCAGGGGCAGCCACAGCTGCTCTGGGCACCCTGTGCCAGGGCCTGCCCACCCTCACAGGGAACAATTCCCAATTCCCAATATCCCATCCAGCCCTGCCCTCTGGCAGTGGGAGCCATTCCCTGTGTCCTGTCCCTCTATCCCTTGTCCCCAGTCCCTCTCCAGCTCTCCTGGAGCCCCTTCAGACACTGGAAGATGCTCCAAGGTAAAAGCAGGGTAAATTCCAACACTAGGAGGTGACCATTTCATTATTTGCTGGAGGTAGAAGGAAGCTCTTTGTTGTTGCAATAAACCTCTCCCTGTCAGCAGAAATGTGTTGTGTGGTCATTAAATAGTGGGGAACAGGTGTCCCATGGTTTGGGATTTTATTGCTTTGTAGTTTGCTCTGGAGAGTGTCATGTTTATACAACCCTAATGCTTTTAAAACCAAAGGTTTCTTGTTTTATATAGGTAAAATACACGCTCACTTGCTTGTAAATGCTCCCACACCCTGGCATTTGCTCCTGAAATTCAGCTGCGTACTGAGCCCTGCACAGCTCCAGCCTCTTTGCTCAGGAGGAGCAAAGCCCCACCTGCATCCCAGCTCTCACCATCAGCTCCACAATCAGAGGCAGGGGCTCTCCCTGGAGTTTCCCCAGGACATGGCTTTATTGGCATCATCCAAACAGAGCCCATCCCAACCACTCAGCCGATTTCTGACAAGGCTTTGATGCACTTGAAGGACTTATTAATTGTTGAGGGAAAGATTTTGTACCTGAATCTGAATGCTTTTGGAGCTCCTGTTGCCCACAGTTGGTTTTCAGTGCATTCAGCCCATTGCAGAGATCCCCAGTCTGTGCTGCAGCTCACACTGGTGCAGATCTTTCGAGTGCTCAGGGTGCACATGGTCCTGGCAAAGGAGGGGATGAGAGTGACCACAGCTGGAAAAGGAAGGAGCAGCCCAGTGCTGACAAGAACAAATACAATCCAACACTTCCTTTCTGTACAACCATTGGCAAACACTTCTGATGAGCTTTAATGCCTCAGAGCGAAGCAAACAGACGGCGACGGGGTCAGGAAGAGTGAAGTGGGGATTTATTTTTTTCTGCTGGTCTCACAAATATCTTTGCAGATAGCAGTGATTATAAATAGTCCTTTGGCCATTTCCTGACTGTGGTTTGCCGACTCTTCCTTATTTATAGCAGTGATGAGGAGTGTTCAGCGTTTTGCCCCAGCACGGGGTTCAACCTCAGCGTTTTGGGCACAGATTCCAAACTTCAGAGTGGGCATTGGATCAGAGGGAACCCCACATCCCTCAGGGATAACCTTTGGCCCAGATGTCTGAATGCTGTGATGGATGAAGGGGATTGTGAGCTCTAGATTTACTTAGGAAGACTGCTACCAATAATTTCCTCCTCCAGACTACTGAGCACACATCCCACAGAGAGGCTCCTTGCTGGAATCAGCACGAGTACCTTAGGCAGGATCCCCATCACCTCGCTGGGCTTTGTCTCCACTGTGTTGTATCTTTGTTCTCAGGTGAGCTTTCATAGAATCACAGAATATCCTAAGATGGAAAGGGATCAAGAATCATCAATACAGCCCCTGTCCCTGCCCAGCCACCCCAGCAGCCCCACCCTGGGCACCCCTGGCAGCGCTGCCCAAAGGCTCCTGGAGCTCTGGCAGCCTCGGGGCCGTGCCCATTCCCTGGGCAGCCTGGGCAGTGCCAGCACCCTCTGGGGGAAGAACCTTTTCCTAATACCCAACCTAAACCTCCCAACTTTTCCAAAATGGAGTTAGCTGTGTGTTGTGGTGTGCTGTGATGTCCCATTTTGACCTTCCAGGTCACTTTCCCAGGTGTGCCTGTACGTCTATCCCTTCCCCCTTGCCCCCATGCTGAGTGAGTCCTGTCAATCAGGCTAAACGTTCCAGCAAGGCGTCGTGTGGTTGGTCAAGTTCAAAGGATGCCCCTATGCCCAGAGGTCATTGGCCTGTCTGGGTGCCATCTTCCCCTGAGACCCTGCCCCTCTCACCTGGTTGGTGGCTCACCTGTACCTCCCCTCCCCCTGTCCCTGAGCTTAAAAAGGTGATCAGACCATGCGGCCGAGGTTCTGTTGGAGCAGCTCCTCACGTTCACACCTCTGTAACCATGGAATAAACCTCTGGACATTAAACCCTCCAGCAGAATCCTCTCCTTTTTCTCTTCACCATCGCCTGAAGCTATCCTCCTGAGGTAACGGGGTCCCTTACAAGCCTGGACTTGTTCAGTGCCCAGCTGCAACCACCAGCAAGCCGAGGTATCTCTGCGGTGATACACCGCAGTTGCTGCCTTTGGCCCAGCAGCGAGGGTCAGACCGGCCCAGGCACAATCTTACTGGTAATATTGGGAGCCTTTTTTTCCAATAGCTGTGGACTGCAATGACCTTCCAGGGGCTGACATCTGCCCCTGACTCGTTTGCCCAGCAGTTGTCCCTGCTACCACCATCCCTGACCCCACAGCTCAAGCAGAAGTCCAGGCTGCAGAGAGCAAACTCCAGGACACTCCATCACCTTGGGATGGATGCTGTGCAGGCTCTGACACTCACACAGAGTAGCAACTGTTAGTGCTGCCTGCCTTACAAACAGCCTGTGGGGAATACAGGAGAATACAGCACAGTAAAAGATTCTCAAGCCTGCAAAACCAGCCCTTGCATGTATGTGCATTGTCATAATCTTTGATCATATTATCACTTGGGATTATTGCAGCCAGGACACCCTTACCAGTTCAAGGGAGGTGGGTGTTCTACCAGGATGGCATTCCCAGTTTGAGATGACTACAGAGCTTCCCTGGAAAGGTGAAAGCATTGCTGCTGCTTCATCTTAAGGGTAAGAAAAGAGGGAGAAGTCACTGAGTTACCTCTGGCAAGCCCAGTGCCACACAGATGTCCCAGGAGGAATTCAACCTTTCTGGGCTGGGAATCCCACAGAGGTGTGAGCACCACTGTCCTCTCTGCCTGCAGACACCTGAAACTGGAGTAAGAAAAGTGATTGACCTTTCTTGGAAAGCGTGTTCTGAAATGTGGTCTGGAGAGCTCCTGGCTGCAATGAGCCTGTCAGTTGCTGTTACCCAGGAAAGATCTGAGGGCACTTCAAAATAAGGATGTGGGTTTTCAGGCTTTGGTCACCGATCATGAGGAAGTTCTGAGAGACAAAGGCAAAATTTGGTACCAGTCAGTACAGAGGAGCCCATTGGATGCTATTGGAGTGGCAAGACTAAAAAATCTGTCCCAAACAGGTCACCTCATCAGAAGGGACTTCAGCGTGAGTGATCTCACTCTGCCAGGAATAAAACACGCTTGGAATTTCCCAGACCTAATCCATAGAAATTTCCTAATCAAGAATTTCTTGACTTGCAGAATTTCTGCATCGGACCTCACCCCATCAGAGGAGAAGGGGCTGTCCCTCAGGCAGGAGAGGTCACCAGTTATGGTGTTTGTTGTGTCTAAACAGCACGAGATTGGCAGCAGGAACACAGGAGGATTCTGAGGTGGTTTCACAAAGCCAGGACCAACCAGCAGCCAAATCCCTCAGGAGGGAGGCTTTGAACTCAGATCTGACCAGAACTGGGAACTCTCCCCTTGGACCCTCAACTCCTCCACCCAGAGTGACATCTGTGTTTGCTGAGCAGTCAAAGCAGACTGCAAAGCCATTGCGAAAACACACATGGCAGAGAAGATCTGCTTGGGGTCTCTGTGAGTTTCACAGCTGGCACTCCTTTTCTGCATCTATTCTGTCTCCAATGCCAGAAGAAATGCAAGGTTTGGCCTGAGGAAGCTTGGACAGCTCAAACCTTGTCCTTCCAGAGGGAAGAGGGTCCCCAAGGAAGGTGAAGGTTTGATTTATCGTGGACATGGGAGGCAGGAGGCTTTTCCATGTTAAAAATGGATCAAATGGAAGCAAAACAGGGTCAGGCTCAAAGTGAGAAGGTGACGAATGGTTGGCCAAGTCACCATGAGCTGTGATGGGTTCTCCAGTGCTGAAGATGCTCCAAAGCACCCAGGGATGGCTTGAAATGTGCCCTCAGCCACCAGGGACACAGCGGGGCAGGCATCTTTTACCTCCAGGCTTTTGGAGGTCAGTGACAGGTTTCCAAAGACACAGTGATGTTGAGGATATCTCCAAGCTTCTCCCCATCCTGCAAACTCCGTGTCAAAACAGCATTTTCCCCCAAACCCTCCTCAAACATTTGTTAAACACCAAATTTTGCTTTAGTCTGCTCCACGGGGGATTCCTTCTGGCCGTGCTTCATGCCAGCTCTGGGGCTGAAACCTCGTGAGTGGTTTCTGCTCTTGAATTCCCACATCCCTTCTAAGCTCATTCAGAAAACATCTTCCCTTGCCCAACGTCTCCACCAATTCCCCTGCCCCTTTGTTTTTATTTAGCTCTGTAATTACATTATCTGACCGTACAGCGATTTGGAATGAAATCTGCATAAAAGATATTAAGAAAAATAAATCTGAGTTTTGCAATATCTTTGAAGATATCTTTAGGCTGGGCAACAAGAGCAAAATCAGCATTTGGCTTTCTACAAATCCTTGGTTTTGTGGAGCTCTTGGGAAAGACGGTTTCATGGGCTGGGACAGGAAAATTCACAAGTTCAGATTATTTTATTAATACTATTAATAACTATTTTTGGCACTGCTTCACAAGGAAGAAAACACCAGGTATGTATGAGATGTAATTATGTTTATAGTTAATGCTGTGTGCTTTCCAGGGGAAGAAAAGCACTGATTTTTTTGCCTTTCTTTTTGGAGGAAATTAACAAAGTTTGCTGACGAAATTAAGAAAGTTTGCTGAGCAGAAATGAGTGTTGTGAGCACGTGGTGAGGAGAAGCTCTTTGTGGAGGGTGTCGGGATGAGTTTTGTGTGAGGGTAGAGAAAGGCTTTCCACTGTTTTGTGTTGTGGCAAAAGAACTCTCAAACATGAGAGGACCAAGAGCTGGGAACTTCAAGGCTAGAAGGGCAGGGGGTGATTTCAGCCCTGGGTGTGCTGTGGGGGAAAGAAAGAGTTGGGGGACAGGAGGCAGGGGTGATGCTGCCCAAGCCATTCGGATAATCATGGAATCACAGACTTTCCTGAGATGGAAGAAACCAACAAGGATCATCGAGTGCAGCTCCTGTCCCAGCCCAGCCACCCCAGCAGCCCCACCCTGGGCACCCCTGGCAGCGCTGCCCAAAGGCTCCTGGAGCTCTGGCAGCCTCGGGGCCGTGCCCATTCCCTGGGCAGCCTGGGCAGTGCCAGCACCCTCTGGGGGAAGAACCTTGCCCTGTTCTCCAACCTGACCCTCCCTGACCCAGCTCCAGCGGTCCTCTCGTGTCCCTTCTGGCGGGCCCTCTGTCCCCTCTCACCCCGCATCCCCTCGGATGCCGCTTCGTCCCTGGACCCTTCCCCACGTGCTCAGTGAGGTGTATGAGGGGTGCGAGGCCTGGGGAAGCCGTGAGGGACCCGGGCTGTGCCCGCAGCTCCCACCGGCCGGGCTCTCGCCCCCTGCCCAGCCCGGGTTGGGGCCGGGTTCCGCGGGGCCCGGGTCCGCAGCCCGCATCCCGCCGCACACCCACCCACCGCGGGACACCTCCCGGGGGGCGCCGCAGCGCGGAGCGGCCCCACGGCGCCGAGCGGCCCCGCGCCCGCCGGGCGGCGGCCGGGCCGGGCCGGGCCGGGCTGCGCGGTGCCCGGCGCGGGGGCGGAGGGCAGCGCGGGGCCGGCCGGGCGGGCGGCGGGGCTCCCGCGCCGGGCCAGACTCAGCCCCTTTCTCCCGGCGCCGCCGGCTGCGAGCGCGCTGCGGCTGGAGCTGCCCCCAGAGCGGCTCGTGATGGCGGCGGCGCGGGCTCGGCAGCGGGAGGCGCCCGCCCAGCCCTGCGCGCCGCGCCGCTAGCGGCAGCGCCCGTGCCCGCGGCGGCCGCCCCGGCCCATGCCCCGGGGGGAAGGGGGGCTGCAGCAGCCCGGCGAGCCGCCCACCCGCGCAGCGGGGGCATCGCCCCCACTCGCCGCTCCTGGGAGGGCGGAAAGGAGGCAGCGGCGGCGGCGGCGGCGGCTTTGTGCGCGGCGGGCGGATCGCAGGCCGCGGCGGCGCGGGGCTCGCCTGCTCCCGCCCCAGCCCCATGAACCAGCCGGACGGCTCCGCTCCGGCGGCGGCAGCGCAGGTACGCGGCGGCCGGGCGGCGTGTCCCCGGGGGGAGGCGGAGGGAGCGGGGAGGAAGGGAACGGAAGGGAAGGGAAGGAGGGAGGGCGGCAGCCGCAGCCGCCCCGTCGCGGAGCCCCGGCGGCGCTTTGGCGCAGTGCGCGGGGGCAGCGCCGGCAGCGGCTCCTCGGACCCCGCCGTGCCGGAGCCCGCGGCCGCTCGGACCGGCGGAAAACAAAGCGGAGCTCAGCAGCCATGTCGGGGACGAGCCGCCCCTCGGCCCGGCCCGGCCCCGCAGCCCGGCCCGGCCCGGCCCGGCCCCGCCGCGCTCCGCACCCCGCGCCCCTTCCCGGCCCTTTTTCTTTTTCTTTTCCTTCTTTCTTTTTTTTTTTTCTTTTTTTTTTGTTTTAAATTTTTTTTTCCTCCTTCTCTTAATTTTTCCTCCGGAACGTTTTGGGTTTTTTTTTCCCCCCCATTTTTTTTTCCATTAAAACGACGCCACCTAGAGGAGACTATTTCGTAAATAAAAAAAAAAAAATTAAAATTGAAAAAAAAAAAAAAGGAAATATTCTGCTATTTCTAAATTTTTTTCCCAGAAAGTTGGGGCTGGATCCCCTATGTTGGGGTTCCTCCGGCAGCTTCCGCAGCCCCCCGTAAATTTCGTGTTTGTCCTTTTGGAGCCAAAGCCCAGCTCATGGAAATGAAAATTAAACAGGAATTTGAATGAATTCAGGTTTTTCTCCCTCCACCCCCATTTTCTGGAGAAAAACGGAGCCTGGGAGCAGCAGAGTGCTGGGAAAGGAAAGTGAGTCAAGTTTTTGGTGGGCCCCCCCGGGTGAGCTGCAGGGAGGGATTAGTTTGGGAAAGTGGGAGAATTGCTGTTCCGGAGCAATTAGGAATTGGGCTTCATTGTAATTTTGAACTTGTGCAGCAAGCTCTGCCAAAACTCAGGGTTCATTTTTTTTTTTCCTTTTTGCTGCAGTGCTTATAAAGTTATTTTGTTTGAAATGAGGAGTTTTGCAGGAAAATGAAGAACCCAGAAAATTTGCTGTGGACACACCCAAAATTTTTTTTTTTTTTTTGTGATTTTGGATTTCATGCAAAACTGCTGTTAAACAATGAGGTTCTAAACACAGTCCAAGAAAACACGAGGACAAGCAAAATTAAGAGTCGAATGTCAGTTTTATTTTAGAATTTCTTGGCTTTTTGGATGGTTTCTCCTGGCATAATTAAAACAGTTTCCAGCATTTAATTTCCTACTTCTTTTGTAGAGAAGAAAATTTCCATACTATGGTTTTTAGGGGTTTTTTTCCCCTTCTTTTTTTAAACACACTGTAATAACTCCATGTCCTATGGCTCACATAAATCTAATATTTACACAGGTTTATTATAAGGTCCGCCATGATATTATGAATATGCATAATTAACAATATTGTGAAAATATAATTGCAGATTTTGTGATTTTCATTTTTTTTCAAATTGAAGTGCCTTTAAAGGGCTCAGCCATGATATTTTTCACAATTTCAAAATCCTTTTTCTCCTTGACTGTTAAAGCCTTGCTGGAGTTTGAATTGAAAATTTTTTTTTTTCATTATTATTTTTGGTGGGGTTTTTCTTAATTGTTTTGTTTGTTTGTTTGTTTTAAATGCTGTCCTATCCCTATTATTTTGCTGTTACAGAGTGCCTGCGAGTTCTGGACTGTGCACACACTGGTTTATTATTGTAGGGTTGCCCTTGAATACTGGGGTCTTGGTATTGATCTTTTTAAAAATAAATAACAAAAGAGCACTGAAACATGCATTGTTTCAAGAAAAAAGCAATCTAGGAGAGCTACATGGCCTTTCCACCCAAAAGTGGGGGAGGGAGAGGAAAGGAAAGATTAGGTCAACATTGAGTTTTACCAACCTTGACACAGTATCCTCTCTAAAATGGGGACAAAATAGCAAGATGGCTGGCTCCACAGCTGCAGCAGTTTGGATTTTTTTTTTTTTTTTCTTTTTCAAAAAAAGCATTTTTAAATTTTTAAACTCCAAAGTGAATTTCTGGAGCTGCCAGGCACCCACTAGTAAAGGCTGAAATCTGGGTGCTGCACAAAATAAAATTAAATTTCAAACCAGAATGAATTTTTAATTTTGAATCTCAAAACCCTGAAAAGTTTTTTTTTTTTAATTTTGGTTTTTTGTTTGGTTTTGATTTTCTCTTCCGTGTAATTTGATATTTGATGGAAATCAGAAAGGAATGGCTGGTGAATTCAGGGCTTGGGGGCTGTTTTCACTTTTCTCCCCTTTATTTGTTTCATGTTTTGAGTTTTTCAAAGGGGGGGGGAAATGGAAAAAATTTGCAAAGCAGGATAACTCTTGGGTGGAGGAAGAAATACTCTGAAATGTCAACTCGATATTTTTATTTTTGCATTTATTTGCCCCCAGCCCCCCCGAAGGGGACCCACCCTCTTCCTGAATCCCTTTTTTAGCAAATAATGGAAATGCAATGGAGCGGGAGGCCGGTGCCAGCCCGGCAGTGGAGCACTTAGAGCCGGGTGCCACATCTGGGTAAAAATTACACACAATGCTCCAAATTGGATTAAACAATCCCAGAGAATATTTTATTCATGGTTTCATCCAGGAAGCTGTAGCCTGGTGGCTTTTCCATATTCTTACCCTCCAAGATTTCCCTTCCTTGAGCTGCACCCCAGAACTTTTACTACAATATCATTGTACCCCAACAAACTGTTTAGCTGTAAATTTTTATTTTTTTTTTTTTAATTTTAAGATTTCATACATTTTTTTTCTCATGTGAACCAGACCTTTTGATGCTGCTTTCCCTTAGCCCTGCCACACTCCTGGAGATTGTGGGGAGCATCCCCGTGGGTTTGGGATTTGGGGGGGATGCACCGATGGGTGCTGCGTTTTAATTAAATTAATGAGCAAGCCTCATTTCTGGGCTCACGGTGCCCAGTGTGGCAGTGATGCCTTTTGAGTTTCTGGTGCAGCAGAGCAGGGCAGGCCTGGCTGGAGGATTCCCAGCTGTGCTGGGGGTGCTGTGTGAGCTCTGCGGCGCTGGGGGCGAGCCCGTGTGCTCTGCTCGGGGATGCTCTGGGAGCTGCAACCCTTCCCATCCTCAACTCCCTGGGGAGCTGCAGCTTTCCAGCACCAGCTCCTTCTAATGGGTCTGAATCTCACCTTTCTGCCTCTCCTTCCAGCACAAACCTGCTCCTGCCTGGAAAAGATTTCATAATTTTTCATTGCAGTCTGCCTTCAGGGGGATTTTTTTTCCCCCTTTTTTTTTTTTTTTTTTTTTTTCTTCTGGAAAGTTGATCAATATTTTATCCTTTTCAAAATTGCTGTTGGCAGCCTGGAAGGGGAAGGGGAGGGAGGGAGCTCAGCTGAGTGATACCAACAGATTTCTTGTGACATAACTGAAATGTATTTTTTAAAAAAGAAAAATTTCCAGGACCTCATTTTCAGTGACATATTTTCATCCCAGAATGAAAACAGACATAATATTATTAAAGTAGTAGATAATATTTATACAAATGCCATATAAAACCTTGGGAGGTTATTGCATGACTCCAGGATAATTTAAATATATATCACTGCCATAATGCAACGCTGGGAATAGTTCAGTTCACGGGTGCAGTCACGTGGCACAGTCAAGTTTGCAATTATGCAAGTGCAGGAGTGAAATTAGAGTGGAATTAGTGTTCTAAAAATTAAATTAATTTAATTTTAATTTTATTTTGCAGGGGGGAGGGTTGAAACCTGCTCTAAGAGTCATGCTGATACAGAGTCAGGATTTGTGCCTACTGTGCCAGGGCAGCTCAGGCTGGAGCTCAGGGCAAGGCTCTGCCCCCAGAGGGTGCTGGCACTGCCCAGGCTGCCCAGGCAATGGGCACGGCCCCGAGGCTGCCAGAGCTCCAGGAGCCTTTGGGCAGCGCTGCCAGGGGTGCCCAGGGTGGGGCTGGGCAGGGACAGGGGCTGGGCTGGGGGATCCTGGGGGGTCTCTCCAGCTCAGGATATTCTGTGGGTCAATAATTCTTTGGATGCTGTGCCCATTCAAGGATTTCGACTTTCCCACCATGGCATGGCAGGACTTGGTACGAGGTCCTGGATGCTGCTCCTGGATGTGGTGCCCATGGCACAGCCCCCATGGACAGGTCCTCATGGCACAGCCCCCCATGGCACAGCCCCCATGGCACAGCCCCCCCCCTGGCACAGCCCCATGGACAGGTCCCCCTGGCACAGCCCCCTGGCACAGCCCCATGGCACACCCCCCCATGGCACAGCCCCCATGGACAGGCACTGCCCCCATGGCACAGCCCCCCTGGCACAGCCCCCTGGTACAGCCCCCATGGACAGGTCTCCATGGCACAGCCCCCCCCTGGCACAGCCCCATGGACAGGCACAGCCCCCTGGTACAGCCCCCATGGACAGGTCCCCATGGCACAGCCCCTCCCTGGCACAGCCCCATGGACAGGCACAGCCCCCTGGCACAGCCCCCATGGCACAGCCCCCATGTGCAGGTCCTGCAGGGCCCCGCTGGCTCCGGGTGTGTGGCACTGTTGGGTCCCTGGCACTGCCCATGGAGTCCCTGGTGGGCTCTACTTGAGCATCCTCAGCTTGAGCGTGGCTCAGATTTGAGATTGGCACAGGGGAGTGTGCCAGCCTGCCCGGGGTGCTGTGGGGTGAGGGTGTGCACAAGGGTGGCACATCCCCAGCGTTTGCTGCATCCCCCATTCCCTGGGGGTGCTACTCTGGGCTTGCTCCAGTCCACGCTTGGGTCCCTGCAGGTGCTTGTTTGTGTGCTGGGAGCTGTCAAACAGACACGGGTGCTCCTGCAGGTGTGGGGAGCCACCCCAAAATGTGAGTTTTGTCAGAGGTTTGCCAGGTCAGGCACTGTTTGTACATCATGTACCAAGGGGGGTGAGGGGAAGAGGTGCCTGGGCAGGGGCTGCCAGTGCTGCTGGAGGCCGTGTGTGTTCTTGGTAAGGGATGTGGGGAAATGGCCCCAGGAGATATTTATTTATTGCAATTTCCACGTTTCTGTGCATCCAGCATTGTGCATATTTGGAATTTCACATTTACGGATTCCATTTGGCCATACCGTGTTTTCTGGGGAAGAAGTTTCTAATTTTTAAAGGTCTTTTATGGATTAATTGCTAGTCATCTGCCTCCTTTTTGCTTTTGTTTGGTTCCTTGAATGTCTCTTGATTATTTTGTACTATGTGATGCCAATTTAGTGGTTAACTAGTATGCAAACTACATCTGGACGTGTTGACTTTGCATTAACAATCATTGATTTGTCTGGAGCAAGGGAATAGAAATGAATGCTGCTGTTTACCATGGATAGTATATGAAAAATAACCATTTGCAATGTGCCTTTCATCAGGGGCACAGGGCTCTGGTGCAGCTTGTCACAGTGGCTCTGCCTCATCACGTGAGAGCTGAATTTTGAAACCATGGCACCAGGAAAAGGGATGGGGAAGGCAGGGGCTCCTGCTGTGTGGGGAAGGTGCCCTGTGTAGGAGCAGCTGCTGGTGGCTTTGGTTAGCTCTGGTGACAGTGGGGTAAAGTTGGAACAGAGAGGGAGTGGAAAAACACGAGTCTGTGTAGTACACAATGTGTGATATATAATATACACCACATGTATAGAGCTTGTAGCATGGGAACAGAACCAAGAGGATGCAGAATTTAATAATCAAAAATAATAAGCAGAAGGTTGAGTTGATGGTGGCTTCAGCAGCAGCTGTTTCTCCCCAAACCCATGGTTGCAGCTGTGTGGAGGGCTCTGGGTGGAGCAGGGTTTGGTGCCTGCTGTCCCTGCTGGGTGTAGGGAAGCTGGGATGTGGCTGTGGCTGTTCAGGTGACCCTGGGATGTGGCAGGCCTTGCTGCTCACTTGTGTCTCCTCTGGAGGAGGGGAAAGGCTGGGCAGATGCTCTCTCTGCACAGGAGGTCTCTTCCCAAGATGTGCCAAAGACATCAAAGCTGCCTTGCACTCTCTCCTTGGTGTTCCAGGGTACAGTCACAGTGGTCCCTTGGTTGAGCTTTGATGGTCAGACCTTGAGTCCATTGGATCCTCTCATCCCTGGACCTTTCTGTCCCCTGCTGCTGGTGGGGCAGGATGCTCAGTGTCAGTGTTGGTCATCCCTTGGGCTGGGATCAGCAGTAAATTTCTTTCCACACTGAAATTGCTTTGCTCATGCTGGAACATGCGTGTCAGAGCCCAAATGATGGACACAGGTCATCTCCTGAAATGTGGGGTTTGTACTCCAGCACTGCTGAGAGTGGAAATGCACAGGGAGGTGCTGGCCAAGCTGCTTGGTGGCTGAGCTGCTTGGGTTTCACTTGTTGGATTGTCCCAAAGTGAGCAGTGGCAGAAAAAAGAGATTAAATCAAGCAAATTCTCCCCTGTGCTCATTGAAAGTGCAGAGAAGCTTTGTGTTCTGAGTGGTGCATTTGGGCAAGGAGGCAGCACAGAGGGCACGAGCAGCATGGCAGTGACACAGGTAGATTAGAATCCATCCCCTTAATTAACCCCCCTCTGTACCCATGGAGAAGAGTTCTTGTGCTGTGTGTTTTCCAGATTTTTGGCGCTTGAGTGGCAGTTAGCTCTGGTTCACTGACCGGGCTGCGAGGGCTTGTGCCAGCACGCTGGGAGCTCCTGCTCCAGCTGGGATCCTGCCTGGGGCAGCCTGAGGGGCACAGGGCGTGTTCTGCCTGCCCTGGATGGGCTCAGAGCAGCTGCACCCCTGCCTGTGCCTCCCTGGCTGTGCCCAGGTGACTCTTGGCCCAGGCCAGGGCAGAGTCCCACCCTGGCAGGTGATGGCCCTTACGGAGCTGTGCTGCCTCTGGAGAAGCTGGAGACCATGTGGCTCTTCTGGGGTGAAACTGCAGAGCCCTGACATGGGGCTGTCCCCATGGCAAGGGCCAAGGGTGGCCAAGCTTTGTGCTTTTTGGTGGTGGGAGCAGTGTCACCACACCAGTTCCTCTGCTAGAGCAGCTTTCCTAGGGAGTCCCTCCCTTTATTTCCCTCACCTGTATTTCCAAGGCACTCCAGTGTCCCTCCCTTTATTTCCCTCACCTGTATTTCCAAGGCTCTCCAGTGTCCCTCCCTTGATTTCCCTCACCTGTATTTCCAAAGCACCCCAGTGTCCCTCCCTTGATTTCCCTCACCTGTATTTCCAAGGCACTCCAGTGTCCCTCCCTTGATTTCCCTCACCTGTATTTCCAAGGCTCTCCAGTGTCCCTCCCTTGATCTCCCTCACCTGTATTTCCAAGGCACTCCAGTGTGTGCTTAGAAAGGTTTCTCTGCTGTACTGTACCTGCAAAGATTTAATTATATAGGCAAGGCTTTCCTTGCTTGTGATTCCCAGCACTCCTGCTTGTTTCATGTCTATATTTGGCTGGTGAAATGTGGAAAATAAGGCTGGAAGTGGAGAAGTAGAGACTGGAGAATTTGCCTGCACTGATAAGGGGCTGACAAAGGGAACCATGAATGTCAGAGTGTGGAGCAGAGAGGAGCTGCTGGAGCCTGGAGGAGCTGCCATAGGTATTTGAGGGATCAGAATGCTGTGTTGGTGCATGTGGATGTGCCTTGGACACTCCTGGATGCAAGGAGGCTCTTGGGTGGGTCTGGGATGCTGTGAGGGATGTTGGGTCCATGCTGTGCCTAGGCCAGGAACACAGGAGCTCTGTGGTGTTTCCTGCCCTGGTTTAGAAATCAGGGCTGTTATCACACAAGGTTTGATATCTCAGCAACTGACAGAAGTGAGAGCAGCCAGGTATGTCAGACCTTCCCACTGGCAGTGAGCTGAGCCAGGCTGGGTGGCCAAATGTGCTCACACGCCAGTGCTGGTGTCCCGATGGCACCACTGTGTCTCCAGGCTCTTCAGGATTTAATATTTGTTGTGATTTCATTTTACTAGATACACACAGGCAGCAGTAATCTTATGGAAGTTGATTTTTTGCTCTGTGTGGGTGTAGGTATCCTTTCCTGCCTGAAAATAGCAGCACAAGTCAGTTTGCAGGAGTTGGGTGTGTTTGCGTTGAAGGGCCGTCATTTACTGCTTCCAGTATGTTGAGAACAATTTTAGTGCAAGTATTTAATTGCTTCAGACCTATTTTTAGAAATATTAAACCTCAGTTTTCAGAACTGCATCCAAAGCCAGCAGCTCTGCTGGTGTGGGAGAGCCAGGAGGGGAACCTGGAGGAGAACCTGGAGCGACGTGGGCTGGGAGCAGGGCAGGGTGTGGGTGCTGCACCCTGGAAATCGAGTTGTCTCTGTTTTGGTGAGATTTTTTTTTTTTTTTACTACTATTCTATTTACTTGGTTACACGAGGAGAGGATGAATGAATGAAACCAGTTTCCAGCAGATTTGTACAATTTCTTGATTAAGTCTGCAGGCTGGTGGATGGAGCTGGGAGCATCCAGAGAACAGCATGCAGGCAGCCCCAGTAGGGCTCTGGCTCCAAACCCAAGAATAGCTCCTGCTTTTCTGGGTGTAAATCTGTCACTTGAGGTCTGATGTGCCTTACTCTGTGGGCTGCAAATCCTGAGCTTTCACTGGCATTTGTGAGATATTTGTGATTTTGAGGGTGGGAAGAGAGTTGTAAGAAGGCAGGATAATTATTGGCTGGGAATAAAACACCTTTTTGAATTTGTGCATGCATTTTGGAAACCTCTGTAGGGAGGGAGGGCTGGATTTGGATCAGGCTGGTGGCAGGGGGTTCTGAAAATCCCCTTGGGAGTCACTGGGATTTCTCTTTGCAGTCAGGGGATGCTGTTGAAGATGCTGGGGGGCAATGGCAGTGGCAGTGACACTAGGGAACAGGCTGGGGCCTGGCCTGGGGTTGGACTGGCAGGGCTGGAGTTGGACTTCACCAGGGAAGGAATTAATGAATGACCACCAGGAAGGTGCCCTGGGGTGTGTTTTGACTTGGCTTCAGGGCATCTCTCTGTTTATGGTTAGTACTGCTGGGGTTACTGCACATTAACTCCAAGGGAGGCATACTTTTACTTTCTTACATGCCTTTATTTTAGAGGCCTTTAAATTTGCCTGGTTGGTGATAACAGCAGTTGGAATTGGCATTTCTGCTCCATGGGGTTTGTTAGGACGTGCCAGAGACTCAGCCTGGCAGGGGAACCACTGTGCCTGGAGCTGGGGAGGGCACTGGGTGAGAAATAAAAAATGTAAATGTAAAAGAGAGATTAAAAAATGTAAATGTACCCAGAGAGCCACAGTGCATCCCCAGGGGCCTGGGAGCCCTGCTGTGTGCTGCTCCTGGGGCTGCTGGCAGATGCCAGGGGATGTGGGAGTCCCCTGGAACATTTATTGGAGAACAGCACCCCAGAGGGTGCTGGCACTGCCCAGGCTGCCCAGGGAATGGGCACGGCCCCGAGGCTGCCAGAGCTCCAGGAGCCTTTGGGCAGCGCTGCCAGGGGTGCCCAGGCTGGGGCTGCTGGGGGATCCTGGTGGATTTCTTCCATCTGTGGATATTCTGTGATCCACATGGAGGGAACAGCAGTGACCTTCATAAATGAGAAAAAACCTCAAAATTCAGTGAGGTCCCTTTTCTTGAAATCTTGCGCATATTTAAATTTTTGGTGTTTTTTTCCCTTGTTTGTTTGGTTTTTTGTTGTTGTTTTTTCTTTTTTTTTTTCCCCCCCCATGTAATCTGATTTGGTTTAGTTGCCAGCAAGTAGATTTGCTTAGAGTGCTGCTGCGTTTGCTTTTGGTTCCTGATAAGGTGGAGGAGATAAGTCCCACGTTGTGGCTGTTTGTTTGTGTGAGTGGGAAATGTTTGTGCTTCCCTCCTTTGACAGGGAGCTCCTGGCCGTCCTCCTGCAGCATAAACACTGCTTGTGATTGGAGTTCATTATGTGAGATTTAAAATGTATAAAATGAAATGTTCCTGTCTGCTTTAAGCAGACATATGTCTACGGTTTGCAAATTAACCTAATTAAATATATATGTAGAAATTTATGATATTCAGCTCTTAGCACAAGGTATGCAATTAGCATCCTTGCCAGCAAGGAATTTTCCATTTCTGTCTTGACTTTTCCTCATAGGAGATGTGGTTTGGGGTTTTTGAAAAAATTTTTTTTTATTTTTAATCTTCAATCTCTAATTTTTGTTCTGCTTTGGAATTCACTTAGGGACGAGTCCTGTGGGGATTTAGGCTTGTGGTTGAATTTCCCTACAAGCAGCTCTGACTGAAGTCAGTGAAACATTCCCTAATTCCTGGGCTCCAGCCTGTCCCTTTGCCTCTGCAGGACAGGAGGAGTTTGTTTTGTTAGGAGAATATCATGAGCAAAACAGCATTCTGGAGGAAAAAATTGCATTTGAATATTTACATTTTTCAAGGCTCTTCCTTCCTTCCACCCAAAAATAGAAAAAAAAAAAATCTGTCTTTGCTTGATTTATGGAATTTTCAAGTGTTTGGCCAATGTTGTTTCCAAAACACCCCATCCCTCTACCTGAGCTGTCTCTATGGCAGGAGAGCCTCACACAAGGAGTACAAATCCATTATTACAACCTCTCATTAAGCAATACTCTGGCACCAGCAATACTACTTTTAGTTCCTTTTCTGCCAAAGTGTTGGGTTAGTTTTTTGTTTTTAATATTTAAAGTTTGATCACGTTAGGATAGTTTCCTATATAAATAATAATTTGGACTATTTTGCATATCAATAGTTGACTCCATTTTCTTCACAAAAAGCCTTTTTTTCCCCATAAACATCCCCACTGTTCCAGCCCAGAAGGTACTCTTTATTAGCCAAACCAACCAAGTCATGACGTTCCCAGCTCAGCTATTTTAATGATCCCACAAACCCAAAAGAGCAGTAGGAAATTTTTCAGAAGCAGAAACTTTTTTTTTCTTTTCTTTTTGGGACACCAGAAGTTTTCAACTTTTTGTCCAATTATTTTTGTTACATTTTTCCAAGCTTCAGGCTGTAAACTCAAAGAATTTGGAACCGTTCTTTCTTCCTGGAGATTATTTAGGGGTGTCAGAGGTGGCCCAGTGCTGGGTGGAAGAGCTGAGGGCTCAGCAAGCATGCTGCCTTCATTCCTAATTTCTGTGCAAGATCTGTTGATAATTCTGTGAAAGATCTGTTGGTAATTCTGCATGGGCAAGGTGAGATGTTGGATCATAACCATTTTCCCCCCTTGGACACCTCCACAAGTCTCTCCTCCTGTATTTTCCTTTGACTTTGCTGCTCTGCTGTGTTTCCCATCTCTGTTTCAGGGCACAGGGAGTTTTGCTCTCAGCTCTGTCCCTTTGCAGGAGCTCTCTGCTCTCCCAGCTTGAGCTCCTTGGTGTCTCCTGCCCTCCCTGGGTGTTTCTGTGCCCTCTCCATCACGGGGATGCCTTTTCAAAGGCCGTCAGCAACTCTCATTCCCAATTCTCCATCACCAGGTGTTGTGGGGTGACCAACCCCATAAATCAGAAGAAGAAAAGGCTGATGCAGGATGGTTTTGGGGTTTCCTTGTGAGCCTACAGCCTTGCCAGCTGTCCCATACTCAGGTCTTTTGTAACTCCAGCTATGGGACACATGATTTACTGTCAGAGCTGTATTTTCCACTGCTTCAGGTGAGTTTCTTGGTCACCTCAGTGCTGTGCCCACTTTGGAGGCTCCTCAGAGCTTGTCCCAGGATGTGCTGCAGCCCCTTGGGATGTGGATTTTCCATAGCCTGGCATTACCCACCACCAAGGCAATCATTTGGATAATTGCAGCATCTGCAATTTATTTAGGCAAATAGGGGACTGAAAAATATTTGCTTTCGCTTGCTTGTGGGATTTATTTTTAGGGCTTAGCTTTGTGCTTTGGGAAGCAAAGCTGAGCCATCCTGGTGTCCCTTTTCCCTGAGGTGCTCTTTGGGGCTGTTCTGGCCACCTTGTCCATGGCACAGGAGAGTTTGCCTGGCTGGATCACCCTTCTTGCCCTTGTCTGCTCCCTGGTTTTGTTTTGCAGTCTCTGTGCAGGTGGATCACCGGGGCTGTGGGTGAGGCTGTATGCACGGGCACATTTCTGTCCCCAGGCCCAAAATGAGTTGCTGGTTCCATCAGAGGGTCCCAGCTGCTGCAGAGGTGCCCCTGTGGTGCCCCTGAGCCTCCTGCCTTGCCTTGGTGGGTGCTGGTGGCTCATTTGGGCACCTTGGTGTGCTCCAGGAGCTGCTTTCCCTGCTCTGCTCCCTCCCAAGGTTCCATCAGAGGCTCTCAGCTGCTGCAGAGGTGCCCATGAGCCCCTGCCTTGCCTTGATGGGTGCTGGTGGCTCATTTGGGCACCTTGGTGGGTGCTGGTGGCTCATTTGGGCACCTCTGTGTGCTCCAGGGCTGCTTTCCCTGATCTGTTCCCTCCCCAACCTCACCCGGCACTCGGAGCAGATGGCTGTGGGACCCCACTGTGATAATGAACTGTTCCTGCCCTTTATTTTCCCTCTCTTAATCAGTGGTTAATCAATGAGGTGACTTCTTACTTCATCCTGTGCATGTGAAAGTGCTGTGAGTGCACTTGCCACGAGAGCCTTTGCAGAGCAAACTTTTTTGGAAGTCTGGGTGCACCACGCCCTGTTCTACCTGCAGCTGCCTCTGATGGCTGCAGGAACCAGAGTGACTCCTGGTGTTCCTTTCTAATCCATGGGAACACTTTGAATTATTCTGTTTTGGGTTTTTTTTTTTTTTCCTTGTTTTTTTTTTTTTTTTTTTTTTTTAGTTACTGTTTATAGTAATTTTTCTGCCACGAATATGAAGTTCTGCAGTTCCTTGGAGCCTTTTGAAACAGTGGGGTCACATTCAGTGCTGGCTGGGTCATAGGTGGACAGCCGTGATTTTGGGGGTGCTGGGTGATTTTCATAGCTTAATGCCTTTCAGACTTTTGGCTAGATGCTGTTGGGCCCTGGAGATTTTTAAGTTTTTGCTGTTAATTTTGCTAGGCAGGTCTGGAGCTTTTCCTGCAGTTTGAGGCAGATGCTCCCCTCATTCCTCATGAAGGAAGAGTCTGGGAATCCTATCACAAATGAGCTCTGGTGCAAAGAAGTTGAATTTTTATCCTGTGGTTTTATCTTTCTTCAGTACTTGATTTATATCAGAATCTGGCAGATTTCTGCTGCTTGTGTGTTTGATTATTAGTTTCTTTTTTTTCTTCAGTGACCTGTTTCTCAAAATCTTTTTCTGGATTGACTTTTTTATGGCTTAAAGTGTAGCTTCCTTGAGTTTATATTCTCCTAATTTGGATTTCTTTCTGAGGGCGACTTTTTATTTCTAATGGCCTTTTCCCCTCTGCTGTTAAAGTATGATTTTTGTTTAACAAACCCCCTTTGGAAGGTGATAATCATCTCCAAGTTTTCCACCTCACCTGCAAGGCCTTTTAGCTGCTCCATTGACACTCTTAACAAATTTTCCTGTTTATAGAATCACAGAATGGTTCCTCCTGTGAGGAAAAGCTGAGAGAATTGGAATTGTTCAGAGAAGGCTTTGGGGTGACCTCACTGTGGGAGCCTGCAAGAAACATGGAGAGAGATTCTTCACAAGGGATGGAGGGACAGGACACAGGGAATGGCTCCCACTGCCAGAGGGCAGGGATGGATGGGATATTGGGAATTGGGAATTGTTCCCTGTGAGGGTGGGCAGGCCCTGGCACAGGGTGCCCAGAGCAGCTGTGGCTGCCCCTGGATCCCTGGCAGTGCCCAAGGCCAGGCTGGGCAGGGCTGGGAGCACCTGGGACAGTGGGAGGTGTCCCTGCCATGGCAGGGGTGGCACTGGGTGGGATTTAAGGTCCTTCCCAACTCAATCTAGCCTGGGATTCCCTGATGTGCCATGTCTGGGGACAGAAGTGCTGTGTGTGGGACCTTGAGCACCATTTTGCATCAAACTGCCTTTCACATTTGCAAGTCTCTATAGAATTGTCTGAATTCTCCTCTGACTGAAATTGTGTTTCCTGCCTTGGCAGAGAGCTGCAGCCTCTCTGGTGTTCCTTGGCATTTTGAGCATCCCTCTGTGCTCTGCTTTTCTGGGATGGGCTCCCAGTCCTTCAGGGTTCTCTGCTACCTTCTGTCATAATAATCTTGTTTCATTTCTTGGGCTGCACTTTGCTTCTCTGTCAACACAGCTCCATCATTCCCATGTAATTTGGATCTGGATTGCAATGCCTTGAGTCTTTGTCTCCTACCTGAAATTTTATGAAGCTCTTCAGGGATACAGAACATTTATGACCTCATCAATAGAAAATGCTTCACTTACACTGGATGTTCCTGTAACTTTGATTTTCTCAGGCTTTAGTTTAAATAGGTTTTATATGCTGGCATCTGTTTTCACTTTGGTTTTGATGGTGTCTGGCTTACTCAGAGGGGCTCCCTTTGGCTCAGGCCCTCCTCAGCTCCCACCCTGCAGCCTGGTTACAGGTGGGATTTTACAGGAAGATCCTGAGTTTCATTTTTTGGGTCTCTGCTGTCCTCTGTGCCATTTGCAGGCATTTTTACCAAAGTGAGGTCACTGCCCCATTGTCTGGGCTTAAAATTGGTCTCCATGTAGGGTCCAGCTGGTGTGGGGCAGGACCTGAGCCCCCTCCCCTGCTTCCCCTCCCTTCCTTGCAGCCTGAGCTCCTGTGAGCAGGGTAGAAATAAAACAGAATAAAAGGGAAAAAAAGGAATATTAAGAGGAAGAGATGACAGTTATCCTTGAGTTAGAAGTTATCAAGTGCAGAAAATGGATAAAGGAAGTTAAAAACACAAGGGGAAAAAAATCTGTGACTGTCAGTGCAAGGAACAGTAAGAAAGTATTTGTATTAGGAACAAAAGAAATTCTAATAATGGTTTGTGTAGACTTATCACGGCTGAGGAGAGGTAAAATGCATAATAAAGCAGAAAAACTAGACATGTTTAATAAATATTGCTGTTCCCTATTTGTAAGGAGGAGGAATGATCCACTCTCAGCCCATGTGCACAGGGGCTGAGCAGGGCAGGGCTTTCCCCCTGCTCCTTGGGGTGATGTTCCCTGGGCACTCCTGCTGGCTCTGCCCTTGGGCTCCTGTAGGGTCTGGATATTGAGATATTGGGCTCCTGTAGGGTTTGGGTACAGTGAGAATATTGGGCTTCTGTAGGCTTTGGCTATTGAGATATTGGGCTCCTGTAGGGTCTGGATATTGAGATATTGGGCTCCTGTAGGATTTGGATACAGTGAGAATATTGGGCTCCTGTAGGATTTGGCTATTGAGATATTGGGCTCCTGTAGGGTCTGGATATTGAGATATTGGGCTCCTGTAGGATTTGGATACAGTGAGAATATTGGGCTCCTGTAGGATTTGGATAGGGAGATATTGGGTTCCTGTAGGGTTTGGATATAGTGAGAATATTGGGCTTCTGTAGGCTTTGGATATTGAGATATTGGGCTCCTATTTGGATATTGAGATATTGGGCTCCTGTAGGGTTTGGATATTGAGATATTGGGCTCCTGTAGGATTTGGATATTGAGATATTGGGCTCCTGTAGGATTTGGATATTGAGGTATTGGGCTCCTGTAGGATTTGGATATAGAGATATTGGGCTCCTGTAGGGTTTGGATATTGAGATATTGGGCTCCTGTTTGGATATTGAGATATTGGGCTCCTGTAGGGTTTGGATATTGAGATATTGGGCTCCTGTAGGATTTGGATACAGTGAGATATTGGGCTCCTGTAGGGTTTGGATATTGAGATATTGGGCTCCTGTTTGGATATTGAGATACTGTGCTCCTGGTAGGATTTGGATACAGTGAGAATATTGGGCATATTGGGCTCCTGTAGGATTTGGATACAGTGAGGATATTGGGCTCCTGGAGGGTTTGGATATTGAGATATTGGGCTCCTGTTTGGATATTAAGATATTGGGCTCCTATAGCATTTGGATATTGAGATATTTGGCTCCTGTAAGGTTTGGATACAGTGAGGATATTGGGCTGTAGGATTTGGATATTGAGATATTGGGCTCCTATAGGGTCTGGATATTGAGATATTGGGCTCCTGTAGGATTTGGATACAGTGAGAATATTGGGCTCCTGTAGGATTTGGATAGGGAGATATTGGGTTCCTGTAGGGTTTATATATAGTGAGAATATTGGGCTTCTGTAGGCTTTGGATATTGAGATATTGGGCTCCTGTTTGGATACTGAGATACTGGGCTCCTGGTAGGATTTGGATACAGTGAGAATATTGGGCACATTGGGCTCCTGTAGGGTTTGGATACAGTGAGAATATTGGGCTCCTGGAGGGTTTGGATATTAAGATATTGGGCTCCTATAGCATTTGGATATTGAGATATTTGGCTCCTGTAAGGTTTGGATACAGTGAGAATATTGGGCTCCTGTAGGATTTGGATATTGAGATATTGGGCTCCTGTAGGATTTGGATACAGTGAGATATTGGGCTCCTGTAGGATTTGGATACAGTGAGATATTGGGCTCCTGTAGGATTTGGATATTGAGATATTGGGCTCCTGTAAGGTTTGGATATTGAGATATTGGGCTCCTGCAGGGTCTGGATATTGAGATATTGGGCTCCTGTAGGCTTTGGATGCAGTGAGGATATTGCAGAAGGTTTGGTGGTGCTGCTGTTGTGCTGCCTTGGCCTGGTCACGGTGGGGAGGGAGCACAGGGGAGGAGCTGGTGGCAATGTCAGCCTGGGTTTGTTCTCCAGCAGAAGAAATGGAGGGAGTGTGTCCTGAGCTGGCCAAAGGGCTGGTTTTGTGTCATTCCCCAAAATGAGAACTGGTGAGAAGCAGGCTGCAAACAAGGTCAGGCATGGCCACAGGCATTGATAGTGGTGGTGAGGAAGAGAGGGAGAGAGGAAGGAGGGACTGCAGCTGCCCACAGGGATTTGGGTGATGGACTCATCTCCATCAAGTGAATTTTGATTTGGATCTTGGGATTAGGCACCTGGAGGGATGGGGCTGCATCTGCTTTGGGTGTGGGGAGGGCAGAGAGGAGCAGAGGTGCCAAACCAGGCTGTGGGCTGGGAAAGGGACAATTGCTGCAGGGTGAGCAGTGGCACTGAGTGTGGGAGTGGGGGATGCCAACCATGGTGTGCAGAGTGAGGGAGCTGTGTGTGAACAGCTCCTGTGCTTTAATACAGCATCTCCATTTTCAGCTCCCTCATTTCCTTCAGAGATGTTGAAAAGTTGGAGAAGACACAGAACATGTGAGTGGAGTGAAGCAGTTTGAGGAGTCAAATACTCCTTAGTGTTTGTTGTTAAACATTTGGGGACGTGCACTGTATTTTGGGAAACTCTCTGCCAAAAAAAAACTCACTTGTTGATTTTTATCTTCATGGAGCCAGTTCTCCATGGGTTTAAAAAGCAGAAAATTAAAAAAGCAGGTAGCAGAGCCCTTGGTTTTAGCAAAGTGCATAGCAAGAAACAATACCTGGAAGCAGGATCCAAACACTGAGATGACAAAATGAAGACGCAAAAAACGTTTCTAAAAGTAGGAGGTGGAAGTTTTGAGCAGCAGGGCAGATTGGCTGTCAGAACAAGCTGCCAAGGGGAGCTGTGGGTGCAGCATGCTGGGTGCTGGTGCTTGTTCTCTGTCTGTGGAATAGGGCTCAGAGCAGAGAGCCAGGGCAGAGCTGTGCTGTGGTGTACAGAATGGCCATTCTGTGCCTCACAAAAGATGCCAGTTTCTGCCTCTGCCTTGGTGTCCTGTTTCCCAGTGTCTGAAAGCAGATGGTTGGGGAAGGATTGTAAGGAACAGAGGAAATATTGAGTCAGCTTCCCTTTAATTTACTCTCTAGGTTCCACCAAATGGACTCTAAATTATTCTCACTTCCAAACCCTACAGGATGCTTCAAACCCTCCAGACCATCACCCACACACTGGTGCAGGCCCTTGCATGAAGTAAAGTATTTCCAGGTGGCTTTTTTCTCCCTAGAAGAGATATAACTTAAGAAATTCGTATGTAATCTCCTGTAACACTGAGCACAAAAGGATATTTGTTTACTTTTTGAGGCAGGAAATGATAATGAATAAGGTAGTTAGGGAACACATGGGGCTCAGTCATTAAACAATCTGCTTTATATTCCTAATGCAAAAGCAATGGGCTGAGAGCAGAGAGAAGAGTGCTTAGAGCAATATAGAAGAATACAGATTTTTATGGAAGCACTTGTGGTCTAGAGGAGACTCCATTCCCTCTCCCAAGAGGAAACCTGTTGTTGAAAAGAGAACCTATTGTAGAAAAGCTCTTGTAGACAAAATGGGAGATATTTACAAACTGCTGCAGAGATCAGAGAGGAAATTTCCCCTGGTTGACTCTGAAATCAGGCAAAAAAAGCAGCAACTGAGCTGAGGTGGCTGAGTGAAGATGTAAACAGTATTAGGAGCAGTAAGCAGTAGGCTTTTAAAAAGTATAAACAGTCTGGTAAGGAGGAGGATAGGAAGATCTATTAAAATAAGCAGAAGGCAGTTAAAAGGATAATTAGGAAGGCAAAAAGAAGTAGAGAAGATCTAATTGCTAAGAATATTTTGACTTCAAAGAGTTCTTTAGATATATTCAGAGCAGACAGAAGCTAGCAGAGGAAACTTGTCCATTGAAGAGATGCCAGGGATTGGAGCAGGAGATGTGAGAAGAGTGTTTGTGAATGAGCTGTGGGGTGCCCCTGGCTGGGGCTGTGCCCACAGGGGGTGCCTGGCACACCTGTGTCAGACCCAGCTTGTGTCCTGTGCTGAGAGCCCTGAGGAGCACAGGGAGCTGCAGAACCCTTGGGCACCTTCACCTTGTGGGGATGCTGTTTTTAAACAAAGTCTTGAGGTCTTTGGCTGCACAGCTAAAAACCTGTGAATGTGGGGGTGACCCTGTGCCACAGCCAGGCCTGAAGATTTCTCTGAGGACCTTCATGACTATCAGGTTGGAGAAGACCTCTCAGTTGAAGATACCTTTTCCAGAAGAAGATCATTGACCAGTCACTGATTTCAGCCAGAGCAGAGCGCTGAGTGCCATGCCCAGTCATTTCTTGAATATCTCCAGGGATGGGGACTCTACCACTTGCCTGGGCTGCCTGTCCCTATGCTTGACCACCCTTTCCCTGAGGACATTCGTCCTGATGTCCATGCTGAGCCCCCCCTGGCCCAGCCTGAGGCCGTTCCGTCTGCTCCTGTCCCTGTTCCCTGGAGCACAGCCCGACCCCCCTGGCTGTGCCCTCCTGTCAGGAGCTGTGCAGAGCCACAAGGGCCCCCTGAGCCTCCTTTGCTCCAGGCTGAGCCCCTGCCCAGCTCCCTCAGCCTCTCCTGGGGCTCCATCCCCTTCCCCAGCTCCGTTCCCTGCCCTGGACACACACCAGCCCCTCAAAGTCCTTCTTGATGTGAGGAACCCAGAACAGGACACAGGACTCGTGCTGTGGCCTCACGAGTGCAGAACACAGAGGGACAAATCCCTCTCTATGTTCAGCAGGCACTAAATCAGAAGGAAAGATAATGCCACAACTGAAACACATTCTGGCTGGAAGTCCATGAGTCTTGTGCGTAAAAACCTGGGGACAATTTATGCAGTTTCTTGCTAAGCTCACCCGATTTAGATTTTCCTGCTTTGATCAGAGTTGCTTTTCTCAGCAAGCTGCCCTTGTGGAGAGCTGGAGTGTTAGGGACTCCTTTGTATATGTAATTAAAAGCAGTCTTGTATCTTGATATCCCACTGTGGTTAATGTTTCCTTTAGAAAAATGGGTTGATTTTAACAGGCTGGGAAAACTGGGGATTCTTCTGGTGGCTGATGCAGGGGCAGATGGGCTCCTCTCCACCTGCTTACCCTGGTTTAGAGGGGAGGATCGGCAATGCCAGGAGATCTTGTTTGGTTCTGGATTTTGTGTTTGTAAGGTTGGATTCTGTGTGTTCCCACACCAGATCAGCTGTCACAGCCTGGAGCAGGGAGGCTTTCCCAGCAGTGGGCACTTCCTCCTGGTTCCACCAACGCCTCATCGCTGTCTGCTCACAGACATTTCTGGAGCTTGGATCCCTCCCTGCTCTTCACCCAGCCACCACCACAGTGAGGATTTCAACAAGTTTGGGAGGGAATGAGCAGTGACCCGGGGGCTGCAGTGTGGCTGTGCAGGCTGCTCCCGGGGAGCTGTGGTTGCACGGGCAGTGCCGCGCCAAGGGCCGGTTCTGTGTCAGCGAGCGCCGCGTGCCTGGTGTCACATCCTCACTGCAGGCTGGAATTCGCCTGCTGGGAATGCCACCAGAGCCATTGTTCCTGGATTAGGACTTGTCCCTTGAAGCATCACACCAGTTGCACAGAGTGTTTCAGACCCACAGCCCTGCCTGTGTGCTCAGCTGGGGGCTGCCAACTCCATCAGCTTGAATGAGGTGCCCAGCTGTGCCCAGCGTTGGTGCCACTCTCTGCACAGCCCCACAGACTGTGTCCTTATCTTAGGGAGGGCCTCCTGGTTGTTGTTGTTGCACAGCCCTTCCTTTCTTTGCAGGCACTGAGGTAGCAAGACCCTTCCTTGGCATAAATGAGATCAAAGGGTGGGAGAGCAGCAGCCCCTGGATTCACGCCTTGGGGCTCAGGTGGAAGCAGCAGACCTGGTTAGCTTGGTTCCATGATGGCAGCAGGATGGTCTTTGAGCTGTTATGTTTCTGATGGAGTGGAGAAATGTCTTAATTATTGAATAGTTAAGTTTTCTCTTTTTCAAATGGGATTTGAGAGGTTTCATACTAAATGTTATTAGCCCACATAAGGAGTTACAGTCGTAGGAGTGAAAAAGCTCCTTGTATAGAGAAGGAGCTTGGGAGTGATATTGGGCAAGTTCCAACAGGTCCAGGTGGATGTTTTTCCATGTGCCCATGCTGTTTGAACAGTAAACCTCTTTATTTTCACCTGCATTAAGTGCTAATGAGAGCAGGGTGTCTGTGGGGCTGAATGGGAAATAGATAAAGCAAGACGAGCACAGCCCGTCTGTGTTGTGCTCTGCTTTCCTCTTCCCTCAAATCTGATATTCTCCTACTTTGTATCTCATCCAACCAAATTATGATCAGAGGAAAATGGTAATTTGATTCAAGGGGAGAAAAGTTTAATTAAAGTCCAAAACCAATGTGTGGGAGATATTTGTGCAGAAGTTGCATAGATCTTGAGAAGCTTTTGTCCATCAGCAAATTTAATTGGCAGCAAAAGAAGTTTCATCTTGTACTGGAAAAGAAAAAGAGGTTTATGGAGTCCTGGAGCCACCATCCCAGAGAAAGAGGAGATAGAATCAGGAAATGCTGGTGGAGGGAAGGGTTTGCTGCTGAGATGTTACTGCACTGAGCTGTGCTGGTGCTGGAGCTGCTCTCAAATCCCAGCTTCTCTGTCCCCCCATGCTGTGGTTGGGTGGCATCAGCTCAAATGTCAGTGAAGGGGGAAGGAAAGGGGTGGCTGAATGGTGTCTCTTAATGACCCTTTGGGAGCATGGCAGGTGGGAATGGGATGCAGGACACTGTTGGGACTCACTGCGCTGAGGAGCCCTTGCTCTGGGACGACGTGTCCCTGGAGCTCAGGTCCTGGCAGAGAGGTAGTTGTGTGGACCTGCTGCCTGTAGGAGCAGTGGTGGATGAGACCAAGTTATTCCCTAACGTACCCTCCATGAATTGTTGTGTCACTCCTCTGGTTTGTTGGAGAGAGATTTTCCAACAGTCCTGTCCTTCAGATTTAGTTTGTGGTGTTGCTGGTTTTGATTTGTCTCAGTTGCAGGATTTGTAGTGAAACGTTATTTTCAAAAATAAATTCTGTCCTTTGAACTTTAAAAAATTAATCCTTTTTCTTCACTTCCTTGAAAGGATCATTTGGAGTCTTTAAAGGCTGAGTAATGCAATTTTCAGTAAAATTCTCCCTCCAGTGAGCCTTCACTGGATGACCTGGTTGCATCAACTCTGATGAAGCAAGCGCAGGAGCCACACCTGCACTCAGGTGCGCTGCTGGACATGCTGTGAGCGGGGTGTAAATGCAGCCAGCGCCATGCTGGGCCTGGCAGGGAGCACTGACCACCACCAGCAGCTGCTGCATCCCCCAAGATCCTCCTGCCATGCTCCTGGCTCACTCTTGTGTCTCTTGGCACCCAGGGCAGCGCCGTGGCTTTGGCCGGCGCTGCAGCCTCGCTCCCTGCTTGGCCGCGCTGCAGATGTGGTGTCAGACTGCAGCCCCAGCCCAGAGACTCCTTGGCTTGTTGTACCTCTGTGGCTGCTGCTGCCTGCACGTTCAGAGGCATCCAGGATTTCCTTTAAAAATAGCTCTGTGCTTTTTATGAGGAGGATTTTCCGAGCGCAGGCTGGAGGCAGAGCGGCACGTTACAGTGTCGGGTTTGCCGGCGGCGTTACTAAATAACTGGAGGTGTGAACTCCCTCAGCCCTCGTTTGTTGGATGTTAACGACACTGAGAGTCATCCTGGGGAAGGGAGGAGTGGGTGGCAAGCAGAGCCTAAGAGATGGGAAAGGGAGCCTGGCCAAGAACACGCTGTTGCCAAAAGACCAAAGTGCTGGTCCTCTGCCTTCTGTCTGTGGTCATCTGCTGCCGATCTCACGGGCTCGTGTTAGCTGGAGCCTTCTGGGGGTTGATTTATGTCCCTAACCTTGGAAAAGAACATGAAAAAAGTAAAAAAAAGCAGGGCTTTGTGCCAGGTTGGTGAGTAACTTGGCTTGTGGAGGGGAGCAGTGAGTGGGGAGCAGGGAACAGAAAGAGGAGCTGGATGGCTGTGAGGAGGAAGGCAGCACACGGTGCCATCAGACCACTGCAGCCACTCAGGGGCTCACCTCTCTGGTGGTGTAAGGGGATGGGGACTGTGGCACTAAAACCAGAGCACTGGAGTTCAGCAATGGTGTGGGTGTGAAGGGAGAAGTTCCCTTCAGCAGCTCTCCCTGCAGTGTGGTCAGCAGCTCACAGGGACGTGGCTGAACTGCAGTGGGTTTGCTGTGACCTGGGTGGGGATGTCGCTGCAGCATCAGCTCCGTTCAGGGCTCAGCTCTGCTCCCCTCATGCTTTAAGGCATGGTGTGATTCCAGCTCAGCACCAAATCTGGAGCTGTCATCCCTCTGTGCTCACTCTGGGGTCTGACTGGGCTTTCTTGCATGCCTTGATAGCAGTGGCTCTGGCTTGTGTGGCATCAGCTCTTCAGCACTGCTGGCTGAGGTCAGCCCTGGTGGAGCTGGGCACTCTGAGTCAATGTCTAGCCTGGTTATGAGTAGTTGAAGAATAAACCATTCCCAGGGTTGGCAGAGCCATGGACAGGAGCAGGAGCTGGGTTTGAGCCCTGGAGCAGAGCCATGTCCCCCTGCCATGCCCTGTCTCCACTGGGCTGGGACCAGACCCCACACCAGCTCCCACCGTGGCTCTGAGCCCTGGAACAAAAACACCCCTGAGCAGTGCTCTCACCCTTCCAGCTGCTGCCAGGCCTCCCCTGCATTTTTATCTCAATAATTGTATTTAATGCCTGAAGACTTAGGGAGCTTCTGCCTTGCAGCTGGAGCCATGCAGTGGCCATGGGAGCCCTTCCTTTCCAAGAAGCAGGTGGACCTTCCTCTTAAGATGAAGCCAAGTGGAGAATTCTGTTTTAGGACACGCTATATAAAAATACTTGTGTCCCATCTTAGTGCTTCCCCCTGCAGTGTGTGCAGGGCTCTTGTGCCAGTCTCAGCTCCAGGGCAGTCCTAGAATGTTCCTGAGAAGACACCTGGAAGCCCTCAGGCTCCCTCCCTTAGCCCTTTCCAGCCTTCTGCCCTCTCCAGGGGCCTTGCAGCCCTGCTGCACCCCTTGGATGTTGGCTTTGAGTGATTGTTTGCTCACAGGTGTGGTTCCTGAGCAGCTCCCTGAGTGCCTGGCCAGCGTGGCTCACACAGAGCTCTGGGGTCCAGCAGGGCTCCTGTTGGGCAGCCTGACCCCACAGGCAGGAGGTCCTGCAGTGCCAGCAGGAATCCAGAGCTGTGGCATGAGGGGGCACTGATGTCCTGTGGTCTGACCTGTCCTGTCCCAGGGGGCTGGAACAAGGGATGCACTTGTTCCACAGGACATCAGTGGGGGATGCTCCCCCTCTCGTGCTCCATTTCTTCCAAAATTTGCAGAGGTTTCCCAAGGTGCAGCTCACCATGGGGTACAAAGGGTTGGTGACAGGAAATTGGTCAGCGCACCACCTCAGGAAAAAGGGTAAAATCCCAGAATTAGGCAAATGTGCAGCTTCCCTGTGATTGTTTTTCTTTATGTGAAACTCCTTGATCATCAGAGTGGCAATGGAGGGCAGCACCTAATTCCACCAGGGACCACAGTCATTTGTGAGCAAACTGTGCTCTGTTTGCCGTGGGGATGGCTGTGAATGAACCAGATGGGTTTTCTGTTACAGTGAGAATTTATGGCAGTGTGTTCTCAGCCTGGCAGAGTCTGCTCTGCCTTTCCTTCTCCCTGGTCCATGGAACAGGGACTGCTGGTCCTGAGCACTGGATGTGGAGGTAAAGGACCTTTGGTCTCCTTGAATTCTGAAATAAAGCACACTCAACTTTCATATCTTAGGGGTTTTTCCTCATAAAATGATGGTGCCTGGAGTTACATGTGGCTGCTCCATTGCTATTATGTCTGATGGTTTATCGACACAATTTGGGCAATTTAAATTTCCATGAGGAGTTTACCCTGTTACTGGGATTCTTTGGAGCTCAACTGAAAAATAAGTAAGTTGATATTAGTGGCTTAAAGTGCTACTGTGTAAAGATTGCATTTTTGAAAGTTAAATAATTTTTTTAAAAGTTAAATAATAAAAAAGTTAAATAAACAATATGAATATTTAAGAAAACACATTTGGTACCTCTGTACCCCATTTCCCAAGTTACTTTAAGCTTCTGCCTGAAATGCCACTGCCATGTGCTTCCCTGCCTCTGCCCCAGTCCTGGCACAAATCTTGGCACCACATCTGGTGCTGCTGGAATGAAGGAGTAGTGAAATGAAACTTGTGGATTTCCATTCCTTCCTCACTACTCCCAGAGTAGTTTTGGGACAGGATGGCCAAGCCTGCAGGCTGTGGTCGGGATGGGTTCATGGCACAGTTGTGATTTCTGTTTATTTTGCCTTTTTAAACAATTCCTTCCCTTCCCTTTCTTCTCCTGCTGGTAACTTGCACTGAGCTGATGTTTTCCCTGCATGTAAAGGGCAGCTGAGATCAGGTTCAACCCCTTCCTTACACAGAGCATGGATCTATTGGATCTTTTTTATAATTCTACTCTGATTTGAGTGGTTTCCTTGATTTTAGTGGTTTCTACCCCTTCTCCCCCTCGGTGCTGCACATCTCCCCATGCAGAGCTGTGAGAGGCTCCTTGGGAGGGGTTGCACCCCCAGCCCCTCCTCAGAGCATGGGATATCCTCACTCATTTCAGCTTTGCTTTCTCTGGGAGGTTTTCTTCAGTCCCATTTGCTCTTGGCAGGTTTTTACTGCTCAGTTTATCCAAGTCCCCCTGAAGCTCGGCTGTGTTGCAGAGATCTGTGGTGATGTTTTCGTGGTTGATGTGTGTGGGTGTGAGGGGGCAGAGCAGGGATGAGCCAGGGGAGCACCAGTCCCAAAGAGCCCCGGACCATCACTGCCCAGGGAGCTCTGGAGCCTGCTTTAGTTCTGCCAAGGAGAGGTTTGGCTCCCAGCCCCTGGAGATGGCCAAGAGTGTGTGGGAAGGAAGCGTTTCACACCTTTTAATGCAGTAATTGAAATGCCTTTGGGGGGCTGAGGTGTCCATGCACAGTGTCAGGGCACAGCTCGGTGCCCACTGGGTGCCCCACGCCCCTGCCAGCTGGGAGAGCACCAGCTCTGAGCCTGTCCAGGGTGCTGCTGGAGCTCCTGCTGCTCCTGCAGCCCTGGCTGGGTCAGGGAACATCAGCTGAGGAGTTGGAACCCATCCCATCACTGAGCTCTTGGTTCTGGGCTGGCCATGACCAGGTCAGGCAGCACGTGTGGCTGCACATGCTGGCAGGTACTTCAGCAGCTAAAGCAGTTTTTGGGGACATTATTGTGACTGTGGTCACAGGGGTTTTCAGGTGAAGCAAGAGATGAGAATGTTGACTATGATTAGAAGGCTTGATTTATTATTTTATGATATATACATTACATTATAACTACACTAAAAGGAATAGAAAGTTCTCAGAAGGCTAGCTATGCTAAGAATAGAATAGCAAGAATGATAACAAAGGAGCTTTCTCAGACTGTCTGAGATAGCTCAGTCCTTGATTGGCCATTAATTATACACATCCAAGATGGGCCAATCACAGGTGCACTTGTTGCATTCCACAGCAGCAGATAACCATTGTTTACATTTGTTGCTGAAACTTCTCAGCTTCAGCAGGAAAATCTTAAAGAAAAGATTTTTACAAAAAGATGTCTGAGACACAAGAGCAGCTGAGACAAATAACAGGTCCTCCAGAGTGACAAGAGTGTGAGAAACTCTGAGAAAGTCTGCATTAAAGCATTTTTGGGGACATTGCAGGTCCTCCTGCAGTGACAAGAGTTTGAGAAACCCCCTGCCTGTATTTGCTCCTGCATACACAGCAAGCTGGAGCTGGCTTTCCCAGCTGGCCACTCTGCTTTGGGGTGAGGATCCTGTATGATCCCATCAGGCCTGAGGGAACCTGGTGAGATTTTCTCTGGACAAAAGGACCATCAGCTTGTTGAACACAGTGTGGGGCCTGGAGTTCTTGTTTGGGTTTTTTAATAAGTGTTTCTCTCTGGGCAAGCAGGAGGTGGTGTTGGTGTCCTGCTACCTGAGCACCCATCCCATGGGTTTCCTGCTTGGCTGTTTCCACTTTTGGCACCACTTGAGGGATTTTGGGCTGTGTCTCCCATAGGGTGGGGAATGCAAGCTGCCTTTGGCTGCTGCCTTTGCTGCTGGAGCCATGCAGATTGTGGATGAACATGTCTTTGGAAGCAGCACTGCTGGTGGAGGAACTTCCTTCATTTCATTTGTGCCAAGTCCCCCAGGTCAGCGTTGGTGTTCACTTGCTGTGTCAGCAGTTGCACTCGGTTTCCCTGGAGCAGTGTGTGTGCTGCTGTGCTCAGGGCAGTGTGACAGGCCCCCTGTGCTGGGTGTGCCTTTGGAAGGCCCTCCTGGAGGGGGACACCGTGTGTGTGTCATGTAGGGCTGAGCTGGCAGGGTCGGTGCTGGTGCTGTGGGAGCAGGAGCTGCGGGATTCTCCTGTGTGAAAGGGGAGGAGTATCCAGAGAGAGAGAGCTTCCCCCAGGCCGTCAAACTGCTCCCCCAGAAACCCATGGGCCTCCTCCCTGCTGGGGGAAGGCAGCCCCATTCTTACCTGGCAGGGAGACACCACAATCAGGCAGGTGAGTTTCCCAGGGCCAGGCTCATCCCTGGCACTCTGGGTGTGCTGACCCCTGTGATTTCCCCAAATGTGGGAAACTCAACTGCATCATTTGTGCTACTGGGGGACTGTGTTTGTGCTCTCACCTCCTTTTTTTATGCTCTTCCCAGGGAGGTGGTAGAGTCACCATCTTGGTGTTTAAAAAAGGACTGGACATGGCACTTAGTGCTATAGTCTAATTAAGATGTTAGGGCATAGGTTGAACTTGATGATCTTAGAGGTCTTTTCCAAGCTCACGATTCTGTGATTCTGTGTGATTCTGTGATCCCTGTGGTGCACCAGCACGGTCCCTCTGCAGCCAGGGCTGCTGGCAGCCTCCAGCCCTGCTGGCCCAGGCTGCCTGTGACTCTCCTGCCCATTAAGCATTAACAGCCTTGCCCACAGCTGTGTGGGTGATGGCTGAGGCTGTGCCCATGTTCCTGGAGCCTGTGCCTGCTCCTGCACTGCTGTGCTCGTGCTTGCTCTGTTTGCCAGAGCTGGGCTGCACCTCGTGCTTGTTGCAGCTAATCCACCTCTGGCTGTGCTCCTCTGCTCTCCCACAGGGGGAAAGGGGCCCTTCTGAGCTCAGACAGCCCCAGCAAGGGGAATGATGCTCTCCTGTAGGCCAGCACTGGATGTCTTACTCCATCCAGGAGCACAGCTCACTGTGTGAGCCACACAGAACCCTCATTTGAGGCCCTGGAGTCTCAGCTCTGGGCCTGCAGAGGCTGTGGGGATGGTGGTGGCACTTTCCTGGTGGGAACCAGGCTCTCATCCTCAATTAGAGCACACACTTTGTGTGCATCTTTAGCCATGAACATGTAGAGGGATTTTCCCCATCTCCTCCTTGTGCTCAGGGCTGATAAGTGAGAAGCTGGAAAAAGAAGTTGGTTTGGTTGATGAGGTGGGCATCAATCAAAGGCTGGACTTGATCTTGGAGATCTTTTCCAACCTAAAGGATTCTGTGATCCTGCACAGGGTGCAGGGTGTGGTGGCTGTCCATGGGAACTGGCCTGGACAGGAGCTGAACAGTGCCCTGTGGGGCAGGGGATGCAGGCAGGGAATATGATGCAGGCAGGGAATGCAGGCACGACAGGAGGCATCCAGCTCTGAGCAGCTGCTGTTTATTTGGGAAAGGAAATCCTCCAGCTCGGGTCGTGCTCTTTAGGAGCGTGTCCTGTATGGCTGGAGCAAACTGATGGAGAGGTTGGGCTTTTGTGGACTGTGCTGTGAGTGGTTTGAAGCTGCACTTGAAGTTTTATTTGACTGGAAAGCATTTAGGAAGTGATTTTGAATCCATTTGGTTGATTCACTGCTATTCCTGCAGTAGGATGCAGAGCAGTGATTCTGTAATTAATTTAATTACATGCTTATTCAATCTTTCCTAAACTAGTAAAATTTCAGAATGCTTTTGAATTCAATGAAATGTGATTTTTCAGGGCCAGGAGGAAGGGAAGACGGGGAAATTTCAAGTTTTGTTTTCTCCCTTGGTTGGTCTTCCAGCACTCCCTCCCCACCACTGTGGCGTTGGCGTTGGGCACCCCCAGCCTGATTTTGGTTATTTACCAAATTCCTGCCTCTGCTTGGTGCTTCCCTGCTGAAATGGAACCTTTGAAAGAAGCTTCACGAATAAAATCATAAAAAGCCTTTTCTTGTTCTTTCCCCCACCTCCTCCATCTTTGCTGGTACCTAATGTTCATTTCTCTCTGCTTTTATTGCCTTTGAATTTGGCCAAAACAATCTATTATGTAATTGGGCTAATGAGTTCCAACCCACTCCATCTTTCCCTCACAGCACAGCGAGCAGCTAATCTCCTTCCAGTTTACCTTTCTCCCCTTTTCAGTTGTTAATTTAAAAGTGTCATTTCCAAATATGCCACTCCTCCTCGCTAAGGCTCATTTTTATTTATTTTTAAACTCTGTGGAAGGCCTTGAATGAGTAACCGAATATCTCCTGGGCTCTGGAATTTAACAGTCTTTGCCCTTTGTTCAGCTGGGTCAATGCATGAATTCACAAGTTACTAAATTAAAAAGGATGGAAAAAAAAGGAAAATGTCTGATTGTGGATTAGATTTAGATTTTTTTTTCCCTGAAGAAATGAAACACAAAGAGGAACTAGTGTTTGCAAATAGTTTAGAAAGTAGCGATTTATTTTAAAATCTTGTACCAAGGCCAATTTTTAAAACAGAATCAAGCACTGAACTGTTTTTTTTTTCCAAAGGGAAAGTGGTCAAATCCAACTTTCTGTGTTTAAGAAGCTCGAAAAGGTAAATCCCCTTACAGCATAAACATGGGTAGAGTGAACAAAAGCTTGATGGGCAGAGGTTATAGCTGGAGCACAAAATTACCTCAATGCCAAGATGGTTCCCTTAATTTTTCGTGTCTGAAGAAGAAGGTCCTGTCAGGCTGCTGCATAGACAGTCAGTGTGGAGTGGCAGAGCCTGAGTGCACACAGGTCCTGTTTGTGACAGTAGGAGCACCCTCCTGCCTGGACAGACCTCGAAGAATTGTTAAAAAGAGTGACATTTCCATGAAAAAAAGAATGGAGGGCAGCAGTGCTGGCTGGTTTAGAGCAGCTGAGGGTTCAGCCCTGCCTTGGGAGCCATTCCCTGGTGCTGAGGGAAGGGCTGGGCTGGTCAGGGCAGGAAAGCAGGCATTGTGATTGCTCTGTCTCCTTGCTGCTCCTCACAAACCTTGGGATGCTTTTCCATGCCCTGGGATGCAGAGCTGCTGAGCAGGACTTCCCTGGGAGGCAGGGAAGGAGCCTGAGCCCTGCCATTGCACAGGGCTGGGGGTCTCCCCAGTGACTTATTTCCCAATAACAGCACTCCTGGAGCTCAGCAAGGGGCTCACAGCATTCAGGGTTTTGAGCAGGGGTCTCTTGACTGTGGCTCTTCTCTGGTTCTGCCGTGGCAGAGCTCTGTGCAGGGGCTTCCTGAGGGCTGGGGAGCCCCAGCAGGGCCCTCCCAGGCTGGGTCCTGCTCTGCAGCTCAGCAACATTTTCCAAATTTGTGGGAGACCCCTCCCACCCTCCTCCCCATGACCTTTGAGTCAGTTGTGAAGCATTCCTTCCTCTGCTCCAGCCGCTCCAGGAGATGACTTCCATGCTGCCTCCTCCTCCTCCTCCTCCTCCTCTCTCGGTGTTTCCAAGCTCTCAGAGGAGGATTTCCAGGATGTGAGCAGGCTGCTGGTGGCAAGGGACCCTGCTGGCCTTAGTGCTGGTGATGGTGTGAGCCCAGATGAGTCCAGTGTGGCTTGAGGACAGATGGGTTTGCCATGAGAGATGGTTCCACCCCAAATTTTAGCTTCTTTCTTTCCTGTGAAGCAATGGCAGCTGGTGTCTGGCAGTATGTGGCAAGAAGAGACTTAAAATCTTTTAAATTTCTTTTTAATATTCTTCTTTGAAATGCATTTTAGTGTTTTCAAATTGGCAGCTGTTCCAAATTTGGGTGACTTTGGCCATTGCCTCCCTCAGCTTTGCCTTTGATAACTTTTTTTGCATTCTAAATGATAAATGCAACTGGAGACCTTAAATGACCTTAATTTCCCCAAATTGGATGCTTCGTGCCCAGTGTGACAGACTCAGAGTTAAAATTAATATAAATTTTGTAAATCAGTAGACTGACCTTTTGGTGAACTGGAAAGAAATGTCAAATTTCTGTTTCCTTCCCCCCCTCCTGTAATCAGCAGTCTGTAATGAATGAATTATTCCTAATTTCAAGATTGTAGCTCAAAAGGGCACTCAAATGGCTGAAATCCCATAAGAAAGACTGACCTTTTGGTTGTCTCTGATGAAAATTCAAGATTTTTCCTGAATTTAGCAGTCTGTAATGGACTGCATGAGATGTTACTGCAGCTTGCAGGAGCAGCTCCTCATTTATTTCCTTAATATATTTATATTAACACTGCATGATCCCCCAGAGCACCTTCAGTGCCTCAAAGGAGCATTCAAGGTGTAGTTAAGATGCTGTGCCAAGACTTCTCTACAGGTACAAAGCAGCTGTGAAATAAATGATTTCCCTCCTGCTCCAGGGGGAATTGATTATTTGTCATCTCCTACATTTCCTTGGCTGCTCTGAGGCCCTGCTGCAGTTTTGGTGATGTTGGGACGTGCAGGAAGGTCCACAGGACTTGGAGGTGTACAAGGAGCAATAAATCTGTGTTCCCCACAAGATACTGCCAATGATGTGGATGTGATTTTGCTCAGGAGCTGCTGGACAGAGGTCTGGGATTGGAAAAGGTGTTTATCTGATGTGGATTAGCACAGGGTCAGCACGTGAGGGTTTAATTGCTTCTTGTTATGGGATTTTTTCATAGAATCATAGAATGATTCTGCCTCTAGCTCTGGGGTCCTCAGCACAAGATCTGTTGCTTTTGGAGTGAGGCCATGGAACTGCTCCAGGGCTGGAGCCTCTGCTCTGGAGCCAGGCTGGGAGAGCTGGAGGTGCTCACCTGGAGAGGAGAAGCTCCAGGAGAGCTCAGAGCCCCTGCCAGGGCCTGAAGGGGTTTGTAAAAAGGAGGGAGAGGGACTTTTCATATGGGCAGACAGTGACAGAACAAGGGGGAATATTTTTAAGCTGCCAGAGGGCAGGGCTGGATGGGATATTGGGAATTGGGAATTGTTCCCTGTGAGGGTGGGCAGGCCCTGGCACAGGGTGCCCAGAGCAGCTGTGGCTGCCCCGGGATCCCTGGCAGTGCCCAAGGCCAGGCTGGGCAGGGCTGGGAGCAGCCTGGGACAGTGGGAGGTGTCCCTGCCATGGCAGAGGTGGCACTGGATGGGATTTAAGGTCCCTCCCAACCCAAACCAGTCTGGGATTCTCTGAACACCCTGGGCCTGCTCAGATCCTCCATTACCCCAGCACCCCCTGATTTCATTTTATGGCATCTTCCCACTCTCTGTGCATGTTCTGCATTGATTTCTCTTTGTGGGGTTTCCATCATCCAGGTGATCTGTCACCTTGCCCTGTCCTCACCAGGGGCATCCAGACCCCCCCTCCCCTGTGTGAGCCAGATCCTCCCTTTGTGTCCCTGAGCAAACAGCCCGAGGGGCCTGGGCAGCTCCTGGCAGCAGCTGGGCAGGGCTGGGAGCACCTGGGACAGTGGGAGGTGTCCCTGCCATGGCAGGGGTGGCACTGGATGGGCTTGGATGTCCCTCCCAGCCAGTCCAGCCTGGGCTTCCATGGTGAACAGACAAGGAATCACACATGCTTGGCCTCCATAGCTTGTTCCTCTGTCTGTGCCCCTAAAGGGGGGTTCCCTTTAGCTACAGGAACATATTTTGTAATAGATAATGAGTGGACAAATTCTGGAGAGAAGTTTCATGAAAGTCCCTGCTGTTGTGAAAGGCCCAGCCCTGCTGGCACCGGGCCCTGCATTTCAGCACCAGTGGCCACCAAACCCTGCAGGGCCGGGCGGGGCTGGGCAACGCTGGGGCCCTGGGCCCTTCCTGGCACCCTGAGCCCTTCCTGGGCACCCCAAACCCTCCAGGCCCTTCCTGGGCACCCCAAGCCCTCCAGGCCCTTCCCGGGCACCCCAAGCCCTCCAGGCCATGGGGAGCAGCTGGAACATGGGACAGGGACATGTTTGGCCATCACTGTCATGGTTGGCCATCACTGACCCTTTCAGAGATGCAGATTTATTTGAAGAAAAGCCAACTCTCAAGTGCTCTGGGCTCCTTCCTTACCTTGCTGGCAGAGACAGAGGTTCCTAAAACCAAATGATACAACACATCCATCCTATAAACATCTCACTTGTGGCTCTTTCACAAATGAAACCAGGGTGAGATCACTTCTCCTTTTCATTGTCTGGTTCTCCTCCACACCGCAGCACAGTAAAATTTTGGAGGCTGCAATGTGAAAGCAATACTTAAACTTATACCCAGTTTTCCTTTTAATTTTATTAAATTATGAAAATATTTCTAGGAGAAATAGATTTTGAAATAGATTTTGCAAATTGCACCGCCAGCTACTCTAAAATAATAAATGTGCAGTGTTAAATTCTTTGGCACTGTTTCTGAAATGCCCAAATGCTGGATAGTGGGTTAAACCCTGCTCTCCTGTTGTGTTTTCAGCCCTTCTGTCAGACAATCAGACCATGAGATGTTTTGCTCAGTGCAGTGCTATCACACTGAGCCTTAAAAAATAATAGTAAATAAAGAAAGGGCAGAAAGTTTACTGTCTTGAAGTTTGTATTGTTAATTTAAAACTCAAAAAAATTTAAAATTTCTAATTTTTGGCTTTTAGAGCCTACTGTAGTTGTGGTGCTTAACAGCACACTCCAGGGCTGAGGCTGCTCCACGCCTTGGCTTGTGCTGGTGGCTCCCATCCAGCTGAGAATGGTCTCTGGAAGCTGAACCTTTGCTTCAGAAACATTGCTCAGCACACTTCCCACACGTCTCCAGGATCTGGGAACAGTCGAGGGTGCCACAAAGTTTTGGGTTTGTGTTTCAAAATCCACGCCCCTCACACAGTGGGGCACACTGAGGAATCCCCAGCTGTGCAGGGAGGTGGCAGAGCAGTGTGGCTTGGGAGCAGTGCAGAAGGCAGGGGGAAGATGTGCCTGGCTGTGGGCTGAGGGTGACTTTAGCAGGCAGGGAAGGGCTGCACATCATCCCTGCAGCAGCACTGCCCAGGGCTGCTCACCCACAGCCACCCAAGGGCCTCCTCATAGAGCTGCTCCTGGAGAATCAGTTCATGCTCCTGATGATGCCCCCAGCCAGGGGCCTGGGGGTTGGATGTGGGCAGGATTTATCATTTATGTGCTCAGAAATGTGTTGTGTGGGCTCTGCTCTGAGATCCACTTTGTGGTAGGGTTTAGTAGGAATGGTGGTGTATCTTGGTTTGAACACAGGTGTCTGCTAAGGACGGCAGGAGCCTCCACTGAAATGGAAAATGTAAACCTTCTCCCTCCCAATTATTAGAATTTTGAAATTAAGGGGCTCTCAGGCAAAGATATGGGAGTAGGAATAACAGTTCTTTACAAGGGAAATTAAAAATACAAATGCAAGAGTACAAATAAAGAAAACAAACCACTGCCAGAGTCAGACCCTGCCCTGTCCTCTGTGTGTCAGGCGGTGTCCCAGCCCCATCCCAGGGGGGCTCAGCCCTCCTGCAGTGCCAGCTGTGGCTCTGCTGCAGCAGGGATCCTGCACAAGGGGGGAGTTTTCCTCTGCAGCTCCAGGGCTGCTGCAGATGGGCCTGGGCTCCCTCTGGCCATGCAGGGCAGCAGAAAGCTGCTCCTCTGGCAGTGCAGGGGGCAAAGGCTGCTGTGCTGTGCCAGGCTCAGGTTGGATCCAGGCAGGAATGCTTGGCTCCTGCCCTGGGCGCAGCATCTCCCCATGGGATGCTGGGGTTGGATCAGCCCTGCAGGGACACTCAGTGGCCATGGACAGCAGAGATCTCCTGGAGGGAGGGTTGGCTGTGGGAGAGATAAAGAAACAACTGCCCCATGGACAGCAGAGAACTGCCCCAGCTCTGACAGGTGGGGATAGAACACACACCCAGCTGCACCTTGCAGCCTGAGACCTGGTGTTTCATTGAAGGTTGGACTTGATGTTCTTGGAGGTCTTTCCCAACCTTAATGATTCTGTGACTCTGAATCTGGTTCTGTGCTCCCTCCAAGTTGCCTTCCAGTAGCTGCTCTGTTTGTTTTTGTGTGTGATGTGAGACACTTCAGCATTTGGCTTGGGTTTGGTAGGAATGCTTGGTGTCTTCCATCCTGGCTGGTGTGAGAGCCTGGTCTTATCTTTTACATTTATAGAATAGTAAAAAAACAGCAACTGGATAAATTATTGAAAGAACTTTCTGCCAAGAGCAACCAAGCAAAAAGACAACTCCTCTCTCCTGTGAAGCCCCTCAGTGGCTCAGTGAAGGATGGGGGATGATTCTGGAGGTGTTGCACTTAGGATGATGATGTTGCACTTAGGCTTTTCCTGGTTTTGTACACTTTTCTAACCCTTCTATGGACCCATGGTCTGAGCCTGCTCAGCTTTCCTCATGCAGGCCCTCTCAGACAGGAGTGGACCAGCTGCTTTCCATTTTTGCAAGGGCTTGATCCTGCATGAAGCTGAGTGATAAACACAGGATGCAGGAGCCAGAGCGTTTCACACTCAGTGGGTGAGGACTGATGGGTCTGGAGCCAGGTCAGGACTGCTGCCAGACAGCCTGAACCAGCCTTCTACCCGTGCCATGGAGCAGTGATGGTGCTCCTTGTTCTGAGAAGGGCTCTTTTCTTCTAAGGACTGCTGGAACAGCCAGGGAGGTGTTTGCCATTCCACTGTGCTGGGCTGTGCAGCTCCTCATGCCTTCCCTTGCTCTGCTCACAGCCCCTGGAGAGCATTGCTGGGGTCAGGTGAAGAGCCCAAGCCTCCCTCTGTGTCCAGGAGGAGTAACAGGGGCTGATGTTGAGTCCACAGCTGGACCCAGCAATGTCTCCAATCACCTCAGTCAGGAGAGAAAGGTTGATTATGGATTCAGTCATAGAATCCTAGATGGGTTTGAGTTGGAAGAGACCTTAAAGCTCATCCCATTCCTCTGCCAGGGGCAGGGACACCTTTCATTATCCCAGGTGATCTTACAGGTCCAACCTTGCTGACGGTGTTCTGTATTCTGATTTAAATACATAAAAATGCAGCATGGAGTAAGTGCTTGACTCTGAAAATCAGTGTGTGGGTAAGATGTTGAAGAGTGAAGGTCTTGGGACATTTTTAGTTGCTTTTTGAATGAGTTTATTCTGTTTGGTGTGTTCTACACTTCATTAAAACCAATTAATGCTCATCCAGACTGACCTTAACAAGTGACTCCCAGAGTTGTAGCCCCTCAAAATTGTATTTAGCCATAGAGAATGGGAACTGTTAGAGCCTTCAGCAGTGTCCATCTAGCTCAGAGCTGTGGAAGATGGTTGGAGAAAAGCAAATCTTGTATCCACCAAGCACAGGTGGGGTTGAGACTTCAGCTGAGCCCAGGTTTTATTGCTGGAGGGGGGCAGTAGTTGCACTGGCTTTGCAAGGACATAGCTTAGAAGCAGATCTGGCAGTTCAGAGGCCAGACTGTGTGTGGTGGCCAGCACTGGTGCCTGGCACGTGCTGGGTTGCCCAGCCACCTCTGCAAGTGCCACTGCCTGCTGGCACTGTGGCCACAAGGGCTCAGAGCTGCTCTGTGTGGCTGGGCTGGAGCTGGGGAATCCCTCACAGGGAGTGCCTGCACAGCAAAGGCACCTGAGTGATGCTGGAGTGGGGTGGGCAGTGTCCCTGCGTCCCCAGAGGCTGCTGTGCCAGGGCTGGCAGTGCCCTGGAGCCTGGTCTGGGGCTGTTGGCAGAGCAGAGCTCAGTGGGAGCACAGGGGCTGGGCTGGGGGACAGGGCCAGCTCTGGGCTCTGCATCCTTGGCAGAGAGAGGCCATAAGAGGCTGCTGGGTCTTGGGTGGATTTTCACCAGATCCCCTTTGGCAGGAGCAGGCAGCTGTGGCAGCTTTCTGATGGAGGGTTTGCTGTTGGGTTTGTGTTTCTGCTCACAGATCCGTGTCCCAGAGTGTCCCCTGCCCATGGGAGCTGCAGCGTTTTCAGGGACACCACTGAACACACCCCAGAGAGCAGTCCCTGGTTATTGCTGCAGTCCCTGGTTATTTGTGTGTCAGTCTGTATAAACACTCCCTGGATAGTGGGAGCTCACTGCCTGCGTCCCTCCATGCTGGAATAACCTTCTTAGCTTTGAAAAGCAATCAAATGACCCTGCTTTCCTTTAATCATAAGTGCACTGGCACTAAGTGGTCTGAAGAGCCCTTAACATTGTTCCTTTCACTGGCCAGGTTGTCTCTATCTGCTTTTTTATGTTTTGACTATCCAGAAGAGTCTGGGGATGACCCTTGGCACTTGGATATCCTCTCCAAAACAAAGGAATGATTTTCTGAATAAAAAACAAGACTGAAATTCAATACATAAGTGCCTGGTTCTCACAAAATCTTCTCCTGTGGCTCTGGGCAGGTTATATGATCTGTCTCAGATTTTCCAGCTCAAGAAATGAACAGAAATTACTTATCAGCTCACATGAAAATTGTCAATGCTAACTGGTGTTTGGGACACAGCATGATGTTTTAGACATTTTGGATGGTGTTTCTCATAGCTTTGAGTATTTACAGTGACTGAGGGTGGTTTACTTGAGCCTTTGGAGCTGTCTTGCCATAGAAGCTCTCATCCTTTGCCTTGTCCTTCTCCTCTTTAGAGACAGAAATACATCACCATGTCAGCTCCAGGATGGCTTTGTCCTGGCAGACCTGAGTGGGGTTTTGTGTGCTGGAGATAAGCAGTGGAGCATCAGGCAGTGCCCTTAGCAGAGTGCCAGGGGTTTGGTGTGCCTGGAGATCAGTTGCTGTGCCATTATAAAGGTGCCCATTTGCAGGTCAGAGCTCAGGTACCCTACATAAACTCTAAACCCTTGAGTATTTTATCCTCAGTCTGTGGGTGAACTCCTGTAGTGCTGCCAGGCTGCCATCTATCACAGATGGTGAATTCTCTTCCAAACTAGCAATAAATAATACTAACAGTAATAATAAAAAGTTGCTTCTGTTTAATGTTTTGAGCCCTGACAATAGCCTTTGGAAAGTGGGGTGTTCCTTGCCGAGGGGGTCGCCATGGCTACTGTCCATGCTGGCTTTAACAGCCCTGCTGGCTAATGCAGCACAAACACATTTGGCTTTTCCTTCTGCCTGTAATGAATAGCAAACTGCTGTGTATTCATTAAGGGAAGCAACTTGCAGAGGTTAAGTGTTTGATTTCTGGAGCTGCCATCGAGGGCAGTCATCAAAAATAAATTGGGCAGCCAAGGAGGAAAAGGGGTTTATAAGACGTAAAGTGGGAAGAAAATAATTGCTGCCTCATTGCTTGTTTCTTTCTTTGGGTTTTGCAGCTGTAAGTCAGGATCTCTGGGTCCAAGCTATGCAGATTTTTGTTAGATGTGATCAGATTTGCTGGAGAGTGAGCTTTGTTTTTGACAGGAACCCATCTGACTAATTCAGCAAAAATAAACAGAGGCTCTTGGTGCAGTCACCCAGGCCAGGCTGGCAGGAAATTGGGGCTGATTTCAGAGCCTGAGCAGCACCAGGGAGTCCTGACCATGCTCTGTCCACCTGTCCAGCCTGGAAGGGCTCCTCATCGCCCAGGTCTGTCACAGCCTGTGAGGAGGGATGGGCACATCTCACATTCCTGCTGTGGGACGTGAGGAGCCTCTTCCTTCAGCATCCTGGGTGCATTTGTTGCACATAAAATGGAACCAGCACAAAATGAAGATGTCACTGCTGGTGTCAGCACACTGAGCAGCCTCCTCATCCTCAGGGAACCCCCCTGGCCTCCTCTGTGGCCCCTCAGGTGCAGCAGAAGTGCTCCTCCTCAGTGGCACAAGTGTTTTCCAGTCCTTTCTCCAGGATAATGTCCTTCTGCTGCTCGTTAGTTTGGGGTTTGGTTATTTCCTACTTGCACAGTTTGGCTGCTTACAAATGCATCTTGTTTAAATGACTGCAGCACACCCATCGATCCAGATGGCATTGTATTAGTGACCTGTCCTCTTTAATTATGTGCAACTAATTTTTAATTTTATGTTCTCTACAAACATGACTGCAAATGATTTTCTAGCTGCTTGTAAATCAGTGATAGATATTGAATCCTTTCAGAGACTGCTTTCTCTTGGAAGAAATGAGGATTCTCTCATTACAGCTGGTTTTCAAAATTTATCAGATAGCTGTTTTTTAATCCACTTAGTATGTGTTTACATTGATTTCTTTTTTAGGGCTGTTTTTTTTTTTTAATTTATTTTTTTGACTCAACATCTTGTGCAATAGTAAGCCGTGCAGAAATCTAAGTCTCTTATGCTAAAGCAGTTATCTTTCCCAACCAAACCCATACATCTTATCAGGAAGTAACTCAAAGTCTGTTTGACAAGGCCGGTTTTCTTTCTTCTTTCCCATATAAAGACATCCAGGCTGAATTTCTTGCCACACACCATTTTCATCCAGGTTTGCTGAGGTGTTCCCACCTGCAGGAAAATTCATTTGAAACTTTTCCCCGTGTTTCTGTGTGTGAGGTGAGTGGTTGTGTCTGCCATGAGCATGGGAGCGTCCCTGTTTTGTCTGGCAGTGTCACCCAGTCAGTGCCATCTCCTCATGGCTGTGTTTGTTGTTAGGGAGGACAATGTCACAGGGTGCTGGCACAGAGAGGCTGGGCTGGGAGGTGTTGGAAGCTCTGTTCAAATCCATCCTGCTGTTCCCTGTGGCCTGGCCTGCTGGCCCCTGGTGGGGCAGGACACGGCAGGGATTTATCCGGAGGCCAGTCCTGGTGTGGGGGTGTCACAGGGCCTTGGGCTGGGAATGCTTCAGGGGCAGGGGTGGGGTGCCCCAGGTGCTCCAGGCTGGGCCTGTGCCACAGAGGGATTGGCTCCATGGCCATGGGATGGGCGCGTGTGATGGTGGCACTGTGGTGGCACTACAATGTCACTGTGGTGTCATTGTGATGTCACTGCAATGGTGTCACTGTGATGGCACCGTGGCGTCACTGTGCTGTCACCATGGTGCCACCATCGTGTCACTGCGATGTCACTGCGATGTCACTGTGATGGCACTGTGGTGTCACTGCGATGTCACTGTGATGTCACTGTGGTGTCACTGTGGTGTCACTGCAATGTCACTGTGGTGGCACTGCGCTGTCACCGTGGTGTCACTGTGGTGTCACTGTGATGTCACTACGATGTCACTGTGGGGTCATTGCAATGTCACTGTGATGTCATTGTGTTGTCACTGCAATGTCGCTGCGATGTCACTGCAGTGTCACTGCGCTGTCACCGTGGTGTCACTGTGGTGTCACTAAGATGTCACTGCTGTTTCATTGCGAGTCACAGTGATATCACTGCGACGTCACTGTGAGTCACTATAAGGTCGCTGTGGTGTCATTGCGATGTCACTGCGAGTCATTGAGTTGTCACTGCGATGTCACTGTGATGTCACTACGATGTTACTATGATGTCACTGCGGTGTCATTGCAATGTCACTGCGCTGTCAGCGTGGTGTCACTCTGATGTCACTGTGGTGTCACTGTGATGTCACTACGCTGTCACTGTGGTGTCATTGCAATGTCACTGTGATGTCATTGTGGTGTCTCTGCAATGTCGCTGCGATGTCACTGTGGTGTCACTGTGGTGTCACTATGATGGCACTGTGATATCACTATGGTATCATCGCACTGTCACCACGGAGTCACTGTGGTGTCACTGTGGTGTCACCGTTGTGTCACTGCAATGTCACTGTGGCATCACTGCAGCATCACTGTGATGGTGTCACTGTGATGGTGTCACTGCGGTGTCACTGTGATGTCACCATGATGTCACTGAGGTGTCGCTGCAATGTCACTGCAATGTCACCGTGGTGTCACTGCGATGTCGCCATGTTGTCACTGTGGTGTCACTACGGTGTCACTGTGATGTCACTGTGCTGTCATTGCAATGTCACTGCGATGTCACTGTGTTGTCACTGCGATGTCACTGCGCTGTCACCATGGTGTCACTGTGGTGTCAGTGCGATGTCACTGTGGTGTCATTGCAATGTCACTGTGATGTCATTGTGTTGTCACTGCAATGTCGCAGCGATGTCATCGCGGTGTCACTGCGATGTCACTGTGGTGTCACTGCAATGTCACTGTGGTGTCACTGTGATGTCACTGCAAGTCATTGCGAGTCACTGTGATGTCACTACGACGTCACTGTGAGTCACTATAATATCGCTGTGGTGTCATTACGATGTCACTGTGATGTCATTGTGTTGTCACTATGATGTCACTGTGGTGTCACTCTGATGTCACTACGATGTCACTGTGGTGTCATTGCAATGTCACTGTGATGTCACTGTGTTGTCACTGCAATGTCGCTGCGATGTCACTGTGGTGTCACTGTGCTGTCACCGTGGTGTCACTGTGGTGTCACTGTGATGTCACTGTGGTGTCACTGTGGTGTCACTGCAATGTCACTGCGCTGTCACTGTGGCGTCACTGTGGTGTCACTGTGATGTCACTGTGGTGTCACCGTGGTGTCACTGCAGTGTCACTGTGGTGTCACTGTGGTGTCACTGTGGTGTCACTGTGGTGTCACCGTGGTGTCACTGCAGTGTCACTGTGGTGTCACTGTGATGTCGCTGTGATGTCATTGTGGTGTCACTTTGATGTCACTGTGGTGTCACTGTGGTGTCACTGCAGTGTCACTGTGGTGTCTCAGGTGTCTCAGGTTGGGGTGCCCAGGAATGAGGCCCCCCTGCAGCCGTGCTGGCAGCGCCCATCAGTGGGTGCCTGGCAGTCATGGATCATCCCTCCTCAGTGGATTTCCCCTCTGGCTCTGGCATTCAGGAGTCAGGGGCCTCTCTTGCAGCCCTTGCAGTGCTTTCCTGGGGAGCTGCTGGCTGACGTCTGACCCACAGGGACAGTCCCACATCCCCTGAGTGTCACTGGTCCCAGGGCATGCTGTGGTCACACCAGCAGATGCTACAAAAGGCTGTGTTAGCCCAAAGCTGCCTCTGCCTTGGAGCATCCTTAAGGGGCCCAGGAGCCTTTTCCAAAGACCACTGAAGTCAAATGGCAAACTTGATAAACTGAAAAGCCTCAAGATGAGATTTAGAGGGGAATAGGAGACTCAGAGTGTGTCTGAATGGGTTTGGGGGTCAGGGAGTGCTGGGGGCAGAGACACCTGTGTGTGCCCTGAGCTCTGGGCCAGGAGGAGGAGCGGGTGCCAGGGGAGACCCCGTGGCTGTGGTTGGGAGGAAGATGAGAAGCTGGAGAGTGGAGGGGCCATATCTCATCAGGCTTCTCCTTTAGCCTGTTTAGTGTTGCCCTGAGGGTGTTTTGGGTGTGTCCTTTCCGTGTTTGCTGCCCCTGGCAAATCCAGAGCTGTGGAGGGGCCGGAGGGCTGGGTGTGCTGGGGGCTGCAGAGTGAGGTGTGACGGTTCCTGTGCTGGGGTCCAGGTCCTGCAGGGGTGTGTGTGTCCTTGTAGGTCCCTGGTGAGCAGCTGCCCCTAAGCCAGGCTGGGAATGTGCCAGGAGTCAGTCCAGGGCCTGATTCTAGATTTAAATCAGACCCAAGCTACCAAAGAGCTTGCAGTGGGGGGCCAGGCTGAAGTACAAGCCACTGTGTGTGAGGGTCTGTGAATAAGCATTGGTTTTCCCTGCATTGGGCTGAAATCTTTTGTTGCCTTTATGGGTAAGATGAAACTTGGTGAATCAGCCCCTTTAAAATCACATACAGTGCTGTAGATCTGGAGCCTGCTGCTCAAGATCAGTGATGCTAAGAGCATCAGAAATTTAGAACATCTTTATTGGGATGCTGAAAGCCTCTGTGGTTAATAGAGCTTGGGTAGAAGGTTTTTATTAGAGAGAAACCCCTGTAGTTTAGGGGAAAAGCCAGGCCCCAGCTGATCAAATTAAGCAGAAGCATCCTCACACACGGGATGGGCTGTAATCCCTCACTTCAGAATTTCTCTGCCTCCCTCTGCCTTTCAGGACAGCACTGCCACAGTCAGGGCATTATGTCTGCTGCTGCCAGGTGTCCCCACTGTCCCTCTGTGCCCAGGGGACAAAGTGTCACCAGTGGATTCTGGTGATGCTGTAAAGGAGGAGATGGTTGGCTCGTGGGCTGGAGAGGCAGAACGAAAGGGGGATGTTTGGGGCTGCAGAGGAGCAGCAGTGCTTGGTTTGAGAAGAGGCACATCAGGCACCCAGAGTGAGCAAACACAAAATCCTCATGGGCAGAACTTGGGTGTGGCTCTCCAGGAACAGCAGGTCAGAGCTCAGATCTGTGTCCAGCAGCTCAGCCTGTGTGGGAGTTTCTGTCAGGCTCCTTGGGGGACACTGCCAGCAAGATGGGATAGGTGATGAGGAGCTTGGAGAAGGCTTCAAAACCAGGCTTTGAGCGTTTTGGGGATGAATCAGAGGGAGAAATGCAGAAGAATTCAGGAAAAGGAGAGTTGCAACATCAGTGTGGTGTGGAGTGACGCAGGAGAGCGGCGGGGGCCTCCCATGGGAGCTCTCAGGAAGGTGCTGCTGCTCTGGCATTCCCAGGCTCTGAAGGAGCTCAACACCAAGGATGGAGGAGCCCAGGAGGGATCTGAGCTGCCCCATCCCCTGCAGTGCTGCTGGAGATCAGCACAGATGCTGGGACTGGTGCTCTTACCTGAGTCGTGAACAATACTTTGCCCTATTCAATTTTTACTTTACTAAAATGAATATCATGGACTTCTTAATAGTCATAGGAGCATAAAAATCTCAGTGTATCACAATTCATCATCCTTTAAAAATTGAATTTCTGTTGAATTATGCCTTGCTGCTGTAGTGCTGGGGAAAAGCTCTTATTATTCATAACTATAAATACAGCGATGTCGAGATTTAACTGGTGCCTGAAGGCTTTATGCTGCACTTTCATACTGACAAAGCAAACACTCTTATGGATTGCTTTGAGTTTATGGGGGCAGCTGAGCCCTTCCCCACTGCTGGGAGCAGAATCCAGCCATGCCCCTCTCCAAAAGTGACCCCAAGTCCTCTCAGCAGGCAGGAGGACTTGGGGTCACTTTTACTCTTCAGGATGGAGACAAAAGACCACCAAAAAAAAGGAAATGAAAGAAAGACCTGAATACCCAGTTGGGTGGGTGAGGAAAACCCAGCTGGTTTGGTCAGGGTGCTGGAGGACACGTTTCAAAGAGCAACACCAGCTTGGAGGGAGTGCTTGGGTTTGCAGAGCAGCTTCCATGGAGTGAAGGACAAGGCACGAGAGGTGGGAATGAGATGAATCCTCCAGAAAGTGCCTGAACAGCCTGGGCTGCAATTGGGACTAAATTAAAGAGACTATTTGCTTTTTGGAGTAAGGTTCTCACAGCCTCCTCTTTGTGAGCATCAATGAACACTTGAATGTTCTTCCTTGTCCCAGCTGAACATTTAAACAGACTTTGGCTCCATTGTGCAGTGGCTGATGGGGACAGCCCTGCCTGGGTAGGAGTTTGCTCAAGGTTATGTTTTGCTTTTTGAGCCTCTGTTTTGGGCCTGAAACATGGAAAAGTCCCATAATTTGGTGCTCAGCTGAGGCTGAACTTGAGGCCTCCATACAGATTTAACACAAAAGAGAAAGGAGTTAATCTTTTACAGGAAATAATTAACATATGGAAACAATTCTTAAAAACTGGATTGGGTAAATCTGGTCTCTAGGGACAAGGTGGGAAAGATTCTGACTGGATTTGGAAGGAATTTTTTTGTGTGTGGTTATAATTAGAAATTTACACATAGCAAAAGAAGTCTTGCTGTTGGATGTTGGTTATCATGGCCCTTAGGTTGTTTGGAGTTTTGTTTGGTTTATGAACTCTTTTCTTTAAATAGCACTTGAGCCTTGCAGCAGTTTGGCAGTGGCATGTTTAACTTTTGACTTAGTTTGGATGTTCAATATTTTCATTACAAAATAACTCTGATACATTTTTATTTTTAATAACAAAAATTAAAAATCTCTTGGGAACTGAAATTCTGTATTTGAGAAATTGCAAAGCCTCCATTTTGGGCGTTGTTCCACTGAAAGCAAGGCAACAAAATTGGTGATTTCATGGTGGTTGTATTTTCCACTGCATTTCAAAACTGGTTTCTGTGCAGGCATGCAGAGTGATGATGAAAAGCTCTAAAAGTGAAGTACCTGATTGCAGGGCTGGAGCCAGGCTGGGAGAGCTGGGGGTGCTCACCTGGAGAGGAGAAGCTCCAGGGAGAGCTCAGAGCCCCTGCCAGTGCCTGAAGGGGCTCCAGGAGAGCTGGAGAGGGACTGGGGACAGGGGATGGAGGGACAGACACAGGGAATGGCTCCCACTGCCAGAGGGCAGGGCTGGATGGGATATTGGGAATTGGGAATTGTTCCCTGTGAGGGTGGGCAGGCCCTGGCACAGGGTGCCCAGAGCAGCTCTGGCTGCCCCTGGATCCCTGGCAGTGCCCAAGGCCAGGCTGGGCAGGGCTGGGAGCACCTGGGACAGTGGGAGGTGTCCCTGCCATGGCAGGGCTGGCACTGGATGATGTTTAATGCCCCTTCCAAACCAAAGCAGTCTGTGATTCCAGTCTTGGAGCTGTGGGGTGCAAATACCAGTGCAGAGCAAGGATGAGTTGATGAAAGGGGAGGTGCCCAGGAACCCGTGGCTGGGGAATGCTCTGCTCCCTGTGGGTGAGCCATGGCACAGGGACATTCACCAGGGCAGGCTGGCACAGGGACAGTCAGGGCAGGGGTGGCACAGGGACAGTCACCATGGCAGGGGTGGCACAGGGACATTCACCAGGGCAGGCTGGCACAGGGACAGTCACTGTGGCAGGGTGGCACAGGGACAGTCCCCATGGCAGGGTGGCACAGGGACAGTCAGGGCAGGGTGGCACAGGGACAATCACCATGGCAGCAATCCCAGCTATGGCAGCTCTCACCTCTTGCCTCCAGCACATCTTTTAAATTCAGGAGCAGGCAATGTTTGTGCTTGGGTTTTTCCATGGGAATGGGCCCTTTATCAGTAAATCAGAGCCTCTCTGGGCTGGTGCAGGCTCCTCAAGGGTGTTTTTTCCCCTGATTTTGGCGAGGCAGGTGGATGCTGGTTAATGATTGCCTGGGACTGCTCCTGGCTGGGCTCAGTGGATGCCTGAGTGAGCACAGAGCTGAACCTGGGCAAGGGACCCTGTCCTGGAGCTCATCCCTCATCCCAGCACAGGGAGCAGCCCTGGGGCAGCTCCAGGCCTTGGGCTGACCCACCTTGCTCCCCAAAGCAGCAGGGTGGGCCCTGGTCCTCTGTGCAGATTCACAGAGTCTGACTGGGACAGCAACTGGAGGAACTGGGAGCTGAGCCCACGTGGTGGCACCTGGGGTGGCACAGCAGCAGGTGGATGGAGGGCAAGGCCCGGGTGCCTCCACTTGTAGGATTTTATTTAAAGCCAGGCTTTGCTCCTTGCATGTCTGCTTTTCACAAGGGAGAGAAACCTCAGCTCAGAGGCCCAGGCCTCCAAGCAGATGTTTTTTATTTATTAAATAAATTGATTGTTGCTAAAAGATGCTTATAAGTATTTATTTCTTCTCAATGCTCTTGGAGGCTGCAGGACCCTGAGGTGGGGACCCAGGGCAGCTCAGCCACCTTCCCATGCAGGAGCCAGCCCTGGGGCACCCACCCAGCAGCACCTTCAGCTGACACCCCAAAGGCCCTTTATTTGTGTGGATTTGCCAAGAATTCAGTTATTGCAGCACTGCCTGGCTGCTGCTCTGGCCCTTCCTGCTGCCCAGCCAGCTCCGTGTCGTGGTTTAATGATTGCAGACTTCAGTGCTGGTTAAATAGTGCTCAACAAGGAAACGGGCAAAACCACACTGGGATAATCTAAGAAAAACAAGGATTATAAAAATGGCTCCAAGGTGCTGGCTGCTGGAAGCAAAACCTATTTTGTGGGTTTGTTGCTGCACCTTTGCTTGGGAAAAAAAAAAAAAAAAAAAATTGGAGCAGTTGTTGCAGTCGTTTTCTCAGCAGATGGGCTGCTCCATCGGAGGCAGCTCACCCGTCTGGAAAGCAATTATGTTGCTTGGCCCAGTCTTGATTTGCACTTCTATTAGCACGGGCTTAACTATTGCTGCCTTGGGAGGGAGGCTTCATGGATTAGTTCCTCTTGAAAACAAAAAAAATAACCAAAACAAAATCAGGCCCATGATGCACCACGAAAATGTTTTGTGAAAAATAAAAAAAAAAGGAAAATAATTTTGATGCCATTTCTGTGCCATTTTGATTCAAAAACTGCTGGAAGGTCACCTTAATGTTCAGGTTATTGGTGGCAATGCAAGAGGAAATTTAAAATAATATAAGGATGAGTGGTGCTGGCTCCATAGAATTTTTAACAGCATTTTCTGCCATGGGGAGTTCTCCTTGTGTAGGTCAAGAAATTCACTGTTAAATTTTTATGTTTAATTCTTTTATTATAAGGAAGGGCACGATTCATGACATTGGCATTCCTGTGGTACTGGCAAGAGCTGCTGGAAAATGATCCACTCTTGGCATGCTCAGGGGTCCCCAAAGCTGGCCTGGACAGGATGGGGCGTGCAGGGCCCTGGGCAGGGACAGGGCTCTCCCCTCTCCATCAGGCAGGGCAGGAGCTCTCCTCAAGCAGCCCTGCACTCCTGCTCAGGTGTCAGTCAGGGAATGCACACATCCCTGCATCCATGCATGGAGATTCCACAGAGCTGAAGCTCCCAGGTCACCTATTTTAGTGTATTTGCTAAAATATTAATAGGAGCTACCCAAAAAAGCCCTAGAAGAGCTCCTAAGTGTTTTCTTTAGCTTTTTTTAGTGCAAGTCTTTATGAGCATGAGGTATTGATGGCTTTCCCAAAATTCAGATGTGCTGGCTTTGGGATGGGATTTGGCAGCACTGTGTGGTGGCTGCCTGGGGCTGGAGCTTGCTGGGACATGGGTTTGACTGGGGCTGGTTGTTAAAATTGTTCCAAACTTCCTCATTGTCCCAAAGCCTTTGCTTTGTGTCCTGCTGACAGCAGCGTTGAGGAGGACATGGCTCAGTGCTGCTTTATATTTATTTCCTAGTTCTGTTTGAAAAGAAATGAGTGGGAGTTGCTGCGACTCCACAAGGCCACCAGGCTCGTGATATGGGCAGGATTCATTGATGTTATTTCTTCTTCATTTCATCAAAAAAGGATGAAACTTCCTATGAACAGCAGGATAAAGGCCCATTTGGAGTTGGTTTGTGCCATCTGTGCCAGCAGCACTGGCTGTGCCATCCTCAGCACCTCAGCTGGGATTAACCCCTCACCTGTGCAGCCCCTTTGGCTGAGGGCATGGCAGGGGCAGGACAGGGGGGCAGGGGTCTGACCCAGTGCTGGGTGCTGCTGCACTGCTGGGTGCCCCCTCTGTGCTGGGCACCTGCTCCAGGGCTCAGGGGTGTGCCAGCCCTGGGCTCCTGTGCCAGCCCTGGGCTCCTGTGCGAGCCCTGGGCTCCTGTGCCAGTTCTGGGGTCCTGTTCCAGCCTTGGGTGCCCTCTCCAGCCCTGGGTGCCCTCTCCAGCCCTGGATCCCCTCTCCATCCCTGGGTTCTTGTTCCATTCCTGGGTTCCTGTTCCATCCCTGGATCTCCTCTCCATCCCTGGGTGCCCTCTCCAGCCCTGGATCCCCTCTCCAGCCCTGGGTGCCCTCTCCTGCCCTGGGTGCCCTCTCCTGCCCTGGGTGCCCTCTCCAGCCCTGTGTCCTGCTCAGTGAGGCTGCAGAGAGCCCTGGGCTGGCTCTGGTGGGAGGCCCTGCTCTATTTTTGTGGATAATAAAGCTCCTGGTGTGTTCCCACCCCAAGCAGGAGCTGACAGCCATTTTACTTGTCATTAATAGCACAACTTAATCTCCCAACAAGACTTTTCCTGTGATATTGCTGTAAAACAAAGCAAAACAAAACAACCTTTCTTCCTTCAGTATCTCCATTGCACCACCCCCTCCCAAACAAACACAAAAAATCCCAATTCCTCCTCTCCTCTGACGAACAATGACTCATTCAGATGGGGTTTTTTCCTTTTTTTTTTTTTTTTTTTTTTTTTTTTTTTTTTACTGTTTTTTAAATTTATTTTCATTTTGGCCTGTGCCTCAGTGGGGTGGTGCTGGCAGCAGTGAGGATTGCCCAGCTCCAACCAGCCCCTGCCTCTGACTCTTTCTAACTCTGCCAAAACTTTTTAAAGTGTTTGGACTGAAATTTTCCAAACCAGGTGTCTGCCCATGGAAGAAATTTGTTTGGAGAAGCTGCACAAAACCTCTCACTGGTCTGGCTGCTGAATGGGCTCAGAGGAAGGAGGGTTTGCCCACGGTGAGCCCAAAAATTGATGGGGATGGGAAGGAACCCAGCTTTTGTGAGCCCTTAGAGGGGATTTCCTGCATTTTCCTGATCTTTAGGAATTGTTGTGGGTTTGAGTCCTTCCCTCCTAAATGTGGTTAAGTGTCCCAGGGGTTTGGGGCTGGCACCATCACCGAGCTCTTTGCTTTAGGGATGGAGGAGAACCACAGTTGGTGTCAAGTGGGAAACTGGGGGAACTTTTTATATTTCAGGGATGTGGCACTGAGGAAAAACACCCTGATCCAGCTGAGGTATTCACCTGGGGAAGTGCCTGTGGTGTGAATGCTCACTGAGCCCCAGGAGGTGTTGGCTGAGGTGTTGAGCATCCCTGCCCAAACACAGGGAGCAAGGAAAGTACAAATATGGGAGGGGAAGAAACCCAACCAGGAAAAAAAAAAAAAAAAAGAGAAAATAATAATAATTTCTAGAAAATATTCTAAAAATTCTAACTCTAAGGAAAAAAAAATGGGGGCCTGACAGAGCCCAGCCAAGTCAGTCTGGCTGCTAGAAATTTTATTTTTTCCCTCCTTATTTTAATTTTTATCTAAATCAGATGGAATGCTTGACACATTGAGGGTCCCATGGAAGGAGTGATGTGTGTTCACCACACTGGGTCAGAGCATGGGGCAGGCTGCTGGCACCTCAGGGCTGCTGGCACCTCAGGGCTGCTGGCATGTCACACAGGGAACATTCCACACAAATTTTTTTGCAGTTTCTGACTTTCTGATTTTGCAATAGTGTTATTTTTTTCAGTGTTGGTTTTAATGTAACCCCTGCATAAGGTTCTGTTTCCAAGATGGGTTTTAATCCTGGCATCACCTGATGGTGCTGACCATGGTCTGTCAGACTGCCCGGGATTTATGAGCTGTGGGCTGATGCCTTCTCTTGTTTACTTTCTCTCACTTTATCTGCTAATTTCCAGATTCTTTCACGTTTTTCCTTTCAACCTAATGCCTTAATTCTGGTGCTTTATTAATCTATCTAATTATGTTGAGTTCAAGTTGTTTGAAATCCACTTATGTTGGTATAGGAAGTACTTACTGTATTAATCAAACGATCCAAGGTGGCTTCTCCTCTGAAGTCCTTAATTTGTGCCATACATATTCCTGCTAATAACATCCAACTTTGTAACAATGCACGTTTCCTCTGGGTTTCCAAGGAGACCCTGAAATACATTAATTCTCTGATTTTTTTCAAGTACACCAATAATTTATCAGGGATTGTGAGATGTTCCCTTGTGTGGACACATCAAACACCAGCAGCCTCCGAAATCCCAGCCATGGTCTTTGTGCAGGGCTGGCAGAAGGGCTGGAGGCAAACAGCTGCTTTTCACAGGAACTAGTTCTCTTAAAGATTTCAAATACATACATTTTATAGAAATATTTTTATTGTATGTGTTATGCATTATATAATACAATATATAATATAGTTGAAATAGCACACTGGATATTTAATATTTGGATAATATAATAAATACAGAAAAAAATTCTTAGAGATTTAAAATTTTATTTAAATCAGGTTTTAGGATGCAGGTAAGGGAGAGGAGCCTGGGAGGGCTCTTGTTTTGGGTGGGAAGCATCTCTTTTGTGATCACCATTTTGTTTCTCCTCCTGGAGTAATGAGACCTTGGTGGTGCTGGGTTTTGCTGCATGGGTGTATTGGAGCAAACACTGTGGATGAAGCTTTGCTCCATCTCTGCAGGAACAGAGAAGTGTTTCCCACCTGTATTTATTCGATTTTTGTGTCTGTTTTCCCTTGCTGGGTCATACAGGCAGTGAAACCTTGGAAAGGGGTGATAATGGGGGTTTCCCCCAAATTTTGTGTTCCCTGTACACCTCAGTTCTGTGGTGAACACTGGACAGGGGGAAGGTCATCAAAAACCTGCAGAAAGCAAATTTGTGAGTCAAACCGGAGGTTTTAGGTGTGGGATGTAGCTCTGGTTGGATCTGTACATGATTCAGAGCAGCAGAACCAGGGACAGGAGGGTGGCACTGAGTTAATTCCAGGTCTGACAAACCCTGTTTCTGCTGAGGATAAATCTCTGGGGTTTGGTTAGAGGAGACCAAAGGATGCTGGGACACCAGAGACAGCACCAGCCACGGTGACTCTGTGGGAATACAAGAGAAGCTGTGGAAATTGGAGGCATTTAGGGCACCAAACAGACTTTGGCTGATGCCTCCAGTCTCTCCACATGCAGAGCCATGTGGTGCCATTGGGAACAGTGGGGAAGTGGTGGCACCACTGACAAACATGGGATGGTGCTGCAGCCTCTGAGAGTGCCCTGCACTCCTCTGCTCTGCTCTGCAGGCTTTGCCCTGTGCTTGTTTCTGGCATACAAGCTGTGGTTTCTGCACAGATCCAAAAGCAGGGGTGTGCAGGAGCCGTGGCTCATAGGGACAATGAGCATCCCTACGGACACCCATGGCTTTTCCAGACAGCAGTTACCTCAGCAAGGCTTGGGCACTAATTGTTTTCTCCCATCTGTGCTCCTCTGCCTGTGGGAGTGGTTGTTTTTCTGCTGGGTGATTTGGGAGCAAGAGTTTTCCCAGCTGGACTGGTCCTTCAGCGTGGGGCATGTTCCAGATGCCAACCCCTGTCCTGGCCTTAAGTGTGTCACTCCAGGAATAGCATTAAGGTTTCAAACTGAAGGAGGGATACTTTTTTTGTGTGTGGTGGTTAATGATTAATTAGGTCAAATTCTCCAAAATTAGACTGCTGGAGAAGGAATGAGCCAGCACTTTGCATTTTGACAAAACCTTGTGGCAGAAACTGATGGGGCCTGATTCCACCTCCTCCCTCCTCACACTTTGTCCCATGTCCCAAACTCACTTTTCCCCAGAAGAGGTTCCTTTTAAAAATTGTATCCATTAATATCCCAATTTCCTTTTCTCCCCCTTTTCAAATCTTGCATTAAACCCCTGTAGATTCTGCTTTAAGTAGGCAATTAAGCTAACAACATAATTATATCCCTTAATGCTCATTTTAACCGGTTTAGAGAAGAAACAAAAGGGGAAAGCAGCTTCAAATATAGGGAAATAAAAGCTCTGTTGTAAAGATATTTTTGATACTCGTGATAATTTGTGCAGAGTGCAGAGTTGGCCCATTAGAGGCTGTGGGGAAGCCTGGAGGTCACATTTAAGAGCCTCACAGGCACTATGGGCTTTTACCTTCTGAATGTCCTTTTTCTGAACCCTACAAATTTTGGGGCATCCCAGGAGACTCCAGAGTGTGTCCACTTCATTTTTGACTGTGTAGCTGTGGCCTGACAGGGTTTTCTCTTTTTTATTCCCTCTGCAATTACTCACAGAGGCCGAGCGTGAGGCTGCACGGCGCCACTCACCGCGAGCGCTGGGAATTATTGCTGTGGGGCTGTGCCAAGGCTGCCAGGCTCCTCCAGGAGCTCAAGGGTGGCTGTGCCCTCGTGGCAGCGAGCAGGAGAACTGCTGTAAAGCAGGGAAACTGCTGTGGGGCTGGGTAACTGCTGTGGGGCTGGATAACTGCTGTGGGGCTGGGTAACTGCTGTGGGGCTGGGTAACTGCTGTGGGGCTGGGTGACTGCGGCGGTTTTGTGCAGAGCACACAACATCCACAAAAATCTGTCTGCAAGTCACAAAGTTTTGTGAAGCCCCTCAGAACTTGGAGTCAAGGAGCTGCTTTGGCATCTTGCTGGGGCAGGCAAGTGCTTGGCTGGAGCCTGGCATTCTGAGGTGAGCTGGTGAAAGGCTGAGGATGCAGCACGGGCCCAGAAACTGTGGACTCTGCTGTCCTTTGTGGAATGGAGTGGAGTGGAGTGGAGTGGAGTGGAGTGGAGTGGAGTGGAGTGGAGTGGAATGGAATGGAGTGGAATAGAATAGAATAGAATAGAATAGAATAGAATAGAATAGAATAGAATAGAATAGAATAGAATAGAATAGAATAGAATAGAATAGAATAGGTTTGGGAAGGAGCCTTTAAAGCCCATCTCATTCCAATGTCCCTGCATTGAGCAGGGACGTTCCACTATCCCAGGGTGCTTCAAGCTCTGTCCAGCCTGGCTTTGGACACTTCCAAGGATCCAGGGTCAGCCACAGCTTCTCTGGGCAGCCTCTGCCAGTGTTTTACCACCCACGTTGTAAAAAACATCTCCCTTATATCTAATCTAAATCTCCACTCTTTTAGTTTTAAACCACCTCCTCTTGTCCTATCACTACTGCACTGCTAAAAACTCTGTCCCCATTTTTCCTTATGAACCCCCATGAAGTACTGAAAAGCCACAGTAAGATGTCCCTGGAGCCTCCTCCTCTCCAGGTGGGCACCCCCAGCTCCCCCAGTGTGGCTCCAGAGCAGAGGGGCTCCAGCTCTTGGAGCAGCTCCTCTGGATCTCTGCAGCAGCTCCAGCTCCTCCCTGTGCTGGGCCAGGCCTGGGGCAGCTCTGCAGGTGGGGTCTCACCTGAGCACAGGGCGCAGGGGCAGAACCCCCCCTGCCCTGCTGCCCACAGTGCTGGGGGATCAGCCCAGGGTGTGTTTTGCTTCTGGGCTGGGTGTTCACATTCCGTGTCCTTCGTTCCCTCGCAGTGCAGGAGCCTCCAGGCAGCCTGGCCTGAGTTTGGGGCTCCTGGGACAGGGGGCTCAGAGCTGGGGGCTCCTGTCCCCTGTGACAGAACCCACCTGGCTCTGGTGAGGAGCAGCAGCTTCATCATGGTCCCTCCCAGGAATGGGCTTGGAGGGTTGCAGTTGGCAGAAGTGTCCCCTGTGATTCATTGGCTACTGGCCTTTTATCTGTGGAATAACTGCTAGATAAGGAAATGGATGGATGGATGGATGGATGGATGGATGGATGGATGGATGGATGATGGATGGATGGATGGATGGATGGATGATGGATGGATGGATGGATGGATGGATGATGGATGGATGGATGATGGATGGATGATGGATGGATGGATGGACTGATGGATGGATGGATGGATGGATGGATGGATGGATGGATGGATGGATGGATGGATGATGATAGATGCATGGACGGATGGATGATGGATGGATGGATGGATGATGATGGATGCATGGATGGATGCATGGATGGATGCATGGATAGATGCATGGATGTTGCTCTTGTTTGAGCAGCATCTATTGCATGTCTGTTAATCACCACAGAACCATGGAATAATTTTGGTTGGAAAAGCCCCCTAAGATCTTCAGGTCCAGCTATGGAGCCCGCACTGCCCAGCCAACACTGCCCCATGGTGGGAGAGCCAGGACTGTTTCCAGTGTCACACTCTGAGTTATCCCCAGTCCCAGCTCAGTCAGGGTCCTGGAGGTGTTCAGTGTGTCCTGGCAGGGTAAAGCTTGTCCATGGGACACTGCTGGGCTCTTGAGCCTGTGCCCAAACAGGCTGGAGCAATCTGACCTGTGCAGCTTGGTCATAGGTTTCCTGGTTCTTCTCTCTCCACCAAAGCCCTGTACTGTGGTGCATTGCCAGGACCTCAGAGCAGCTCTAAACGCTGTCCTGGCTCCAGCCTGGCCCCAGCTCACCCCCCAGAGGTGTGCACAGTGGGTGAGGTGATGTATGGCATTTGTGAGGAGCTGGAGATGCCCCAGTTCAGTTTTTATTTCAACACAAGCAGATGCTTTGGAGGTTTGCAATGGTGCAGCTCTCCCAGGCTCCCCATCCTCCCTGGGCCTGGGGCTGTGCTTCAGGCTCCCTCCAAGGCTTTCCCCATAACTCAAGAACATCCTGTGCCCTCCTTTGTGTTGTGGAGGCAAAGTGCATCAAAGCAGAGGTCCCTTACCCAGGGTGGAATTTGGGGATTGGAGTATTCCCAGTATTCCCCTGTTTTATACAGATGCTTTGAACTGTCACAGCTTCCCACAATTCTTAGGTGAAATTCTCACACGTTTGAGTAATTCAGTGGAGATGCTCTCAGCCAGTCCCACAGTCAGTGACACACCATGGTCCTTGGGTACAAACATGCATCTAGAAAATATCCATGGCTGCTGAGGTTATCCATGAGCTGGGTGGCAGATAAAGCACCAAGGTGTCTGCAATGAAGTCTAGGTGAGCATCAGTTTTTCTTTTCTGAGAAGAGCCTGTGGAATGTGGCACACATTTATCTTTTGCCAGCCCTGCTGCAGGTGGTGCTCCCCGGGCACTGGGGCAGGCTGGTGCCCAGAGGCTCTCTGGGGGCATCTGAAGGATGGAACAGCCCTTGGCCTGATATTTGTTCATCCAAAGGGTCACAGATCCATGAGTTCATTGCTCCTTTCTCAGCTTGGAGACCCAACCAGCCCTGCCCAGCTCTGGCAGCACCAGCCTCTGCTGCCTAACCCCAGATTCCATTTGAGAGTTGGGCATTAATGGTGGCCTTGGGGATTTCTCTCTCATTCTTTGACCTGACCTTGGGCTGCACCAGAATTCTGGAGAGCCAATTTCACTTTCTGGTTTTCTTCCTCAGGGTTTGCAGCAGCTGCTGGCCCACAGATGGGCAGAGGGCTCATGGTGCTGCCTGCAAAATTCAGCCCCAAAAGGGATCCTGTAGAAATATTTGTACCTTTTTTTGCATCTCATTGGAGGTTTTCCAAGACAAATCTGTCCACTCTGCAGGGCTGTGCAAATAATTGATATTCTTGGTTTTCCTGAAGCTCTGAAAAATTGAAAAATTCTTTTTCAGACTGAGCCGGAAGAAAAATAGATTGATTTGAATTTTTTTTTATTGCCCAGGAAATAAGGAATATCTATTTGGGTTTCATAGGCTCGAGTCAAACAGAATCTGGGGCTTGTAAGTGCTTCATTTAGATTTTGAGCACATCTTACAGTTCTTGCTTTAAAAATACATATAGGATGTATTTTGCCTGTATGAATCAGAAAATTTTAAATGTCAGGGACTGTGTCACTTCCAGTTTTTTTAAATCAGTGTCTTACTCTGCTGTGTGAATGGTGCAGCAGAAATTCTACCAACCCATGCCATGATCTCACTGCAGCTCCACTTTGGGCTGGAAATAATTTCCCAGCAGCTCTGTGCCCTCATTTGTTTCAGCTCCAGGAGTGATGGAGAGTGGAAGGTCACCCTGGTTGGTCCCACTGATGTTTGTCCCCCACAAACTGCTTGAAAATCCCTTTACTTAGCCCAAACAATTGCTCAGAGGTGGAGATTTGGGAGTGAGAAAGTGCAGCTAGATGGTCCCTGGTGACCTCCTGCTCTTCCCAGTGCCATGCCTGGGTGGAGGGTCCTGGGGGAGGGCTGAGGGTCCCATCCCTGTGCCTGGGGCAGTGTTTGGGGTGTCTGGGCAGTGGAGATGATGCTGCAGCTTTCACACCTCAAATGGACCAGGAAATGTTGTTTTCCTTCTTTACTTTCCAAACCACCATCATTCTTGGGAAGCCAGCAAAGCCACCCTCCCCTGGAGACACCAGCTTGGCCTTACTGGGGTTTTTGGTAGTTTTTATTTAGATTTCTTTTTTTTTTTTTCCAAACTTTTTTTAAATCTTGGAGGTTTGTTTGTTTATTTGTTGATTTAGATCTGCTTGGGAAGTGGATCTGGTGATATTTATAGGATTTGTGGTTGGCTGATGGGAGTTATTTTGCAAGCAGAATTTCTAAGAATTCTACTTTCAGCCTGCTTTTTCTCCAACTTCATTTCCTCCCCTTCCATCTCCTTTTTCTCTTTTTACTATTTTTTACTTGTTTTTTTTCTTATTTCTTTGGTTTTTGAGGGAGCCAGGCAGACTAAACCCTTTCTGAATTTCCCCCCTGTAATTACTGCTCTTTTTTAAGTTTGAAGAAATTACCCAGCTTTGTGTGCCTTCCCCCTTTTTTACTTTTAGACCAATGTGGTTTGACTTTTTTTTTTCCCTTTCCAAAGTAAAATTACCACCATTTCATGCTATTTGAACAAACCAGTCATACAAAACTGGGAGAGAAGGTGAAGTCCCACAGTTACCCATCCAATGGAGAATGTTTTAGTTACAACCTCACAGCTGTCTATAAATGCTACATAGGAATTTTTTTTTAATTAGGATAAAATTTATATTTTACAAGGTTAAAATTGATGTTTTGCAAATGCAAAGCCTTTCCCACAAGCATTGGAAGGAGATCTGTGCCAGCCCTGGAGGGGATCCTTGGCTGAAGCTGGACCTCCTCATGGTGCTGTTCCTGACACCTTCTCACTGCAATATTTATCAAATTATGCATTTCTTTTTCTATTCTAGATCAGATTTTCTGCCTTGAATTGTAATTTTCAAGTGTTTAAATTTTCATTGCTTACCTCAGACTGAAGCTGAACATTTGCAGCACGTTGCATCTCTGCAGTGCTGTTTGCTACAGAGGGACCTAAAGCATTCTTCAAAATTGACCAAAAAAAGAGATAAAACCAACCTCAAAAGGTGTAATTCTGCCCAGGGGTGCCCAGGGGCGCATGGCTCCCACTGACACCCAAATGGCTGAGCTGGGAGCTGGAGCAGCTCCGTGGGGGACACTCCACAGCCTCTGCAGGTTTGAGGGGCAGAGTCTCAACCTCATCAGAGCTTCTTCCCCAGCAGCCCCTCGTGGCTCTGAGATCCACCATGGGCATGTCCCCAGTGCCTGCCCTCTGAGCATGAGCTGGGCACCACCTGGGGCTGGGTCTCAGTTTTCCTCCTGTGCTGGATCTGTTCCCAGAGACCCATCCCTGTGTCTGTGTCTGTGCTGCTGGGAGCACCCAGGGCACTTCCCTGAGCAGAGGGGAGGTGCCTCTGCATTTTCTACACACAGGCTTGCCTGGCTTTATCCCAGGATCCTTTGTAAGGCTCAGGGAGAGGGATTGGAGCCTCTGCAGGAGCTCAAGGTCCAGCTGGGCCTGGCTGTGCTGGGCCCGGCTCTGCTGGGCCATGCTGCTGGCAGACCTTGTCCAGCTCCCAGGTGTGTCAGCTGCTGAGGGCATGGCTGCTCTGGGTTGTGTCCTCCTTGCCTGTGCTGGGCTTTGGCCACCCCTCTGTGGGAGCTGCAGGCTCTCCTGGCTGGGCTGCACCTCAGGCAAAGCTCCCGAGTTCCAGGGCTGCCACCTCCCTTCCCCCAGCCCTGCCTGAGGGGGCTCTGCCCATCCCCAGCCCTCCCTGAGGGCTCTGCCCATCTCCAGCCCTGCCTGAGGACTCTGCCCGTCCCAGCCCTGCTTGAGGGCCCTGCCTGTCCCCAGCCCTGCCTGAGGGCTCTGCCTGTCCCCAGCCCTGCCTGAGGGCTCTGCCCGTCCCCAGCCCTGCCTGAGGGCTCTGCCCGTCCCAGCCCTGCTTGAGGGCCCTGCCTGTCCCCAGCCCTGCCTGAGGGCTCTGCCCGTCCCCAGCCCTGCCTGAGGGGGCCCTGCCTGAGGGGGCTCTGCCTGGGGGGGCCCTGCCCGTCCCCAGCCCTGCCCTGCACAGACTCACTCTGGGTACATGGAACTGGTCATGAAGAGAAGGGGGCTCCTTGGCCTGCCTCCCCTCACCTGAGGGAATAAATGAATCCCAGAGTGCTTTGGATTGGGAGGGACCTTAAGGATCACCTCCTTCCAACCTCATGTGGGGACACCCTCACTATCCAGCACAGCTGCTCTGGGCACCCTGTACCAGGGCCTGCCCACCCTGCCAGGGAACAATTCCCAATTCCCAATATCCCATCCAGCCCTGCCCTCTGGCAGTGGGAGCCATTCCCTGTGTCCTGTCCCTCCATCCCTTGTCCCCAGTCCCTCTCCAGCTCTCCTGGAGCCCCTTCAGGCCCTGGCAGGGGCCCTGACCTCTCCCTGGAGCTTCTCCTCTGCAGGTGAGCACCCCCAGCTCTCCCAGCCTGGCTCCAGCCCTGGAGCAGCTCCATGGCCTCCTCTGGACTGGATTCAGGACTTCCCTGTGGCCCGGACCCCAGAGATGGGCACAGAGCTCCAGGTGGGGTCTCAGGAGGGTAGGAGGAATGAGGAGAATTTAATCCCTGCCTTGGCCACATTGCTGGGATGAGCCCAGGACAGCAGAGCCTGTGCCTGTGCTCCCAGCCCACTCTGCTGGGGATGTGACTCCCCCAAACCCAATTTCCAGCCCTTTCCCACCCATCCCTCCATCCTGGAGCTGGGAAGGGCTGGAGCTGCCAGGGGAAGGTTCCTGGCAGTCCCTGTGTGCAGTGGAGCCCTCACAGCCCTGTCAGATGTTCCACGGCAGAGGCCGGAGGTGCAGAACTCCCGAACAGAATGTGTTGAACAAGACTGGGATTCCCTGGATAAATAAGTCCTATTTTAATTTTTTCCCCCCGTGTGCATTCATAGCTTGCTAGATATGTTTGTTTTATCAACTTGGAAAAGTGCCCAGGATTTTTTAAAAAATTGATTTCCTGAGAGTTTCCTGTGAAATTGGAAGCCTGGAAAAACGGGTGGATTTCTGAAATGCTATCTCATGGCTCTTTTGCCTCTTTTTTCTCCCCCCAAGTAAAAAACAACAATACCTTCCTCCCCCCCAAGGTTTCATTCCATATACATTTATTCTTTAAAAATATTTCCAGCTGTTTCTTTTGCTGGGAAACTCATACCATCTGTAAACAACTGCTCAATGCACATAATTCTGTTGTTTTGCCCGGTCACTCTTATTTTCCAGCTTTTATAATATGAGAGTTCAGAGTAATCAGTAATGCCTTTTCTCCTCTTCACCCTCAATTTGATTATTTTTCTCATAAAGAACAGAGTAAGGAGAGCACTGAGCAACAGGAGATGGAAAAAATATTTTGATTACTTTTCAGTTGCTTATAATCAAGGAGTAACTCTTTAAATCCAGACCAATTTGCTGCATTGATTTATTCATAATTTTAATTTCATGACTGTTTCAGGGAAAAACAAAAGTACACGAGGTTGAAGCTTTTTAATACTGGTTTAAACATTTGTAGTTTTAGGTTAAAATTTATTTAATGTTCTCTTTCTTCGGTTACTTCTGCTGGCATGTGCTGCTTAAATCTCCCCAGGCTGCCAGGGGAGAAAAACTGAAATTCAAAGCACAAATTCTGCCAGTACTTTCAACAAGTTCATAAAATTACTCATAAATATTCCCTTTACTCAGGGGTGACTGCTCACAGTCCTTAAACCTTTCTGGGGCTCTCTGGAGTGTGGGAGTGTGTGACAGGGACACCTGGGTGTTTTGGGGTGGGACTGTGCCATTCACTGGGGCTCAGCACCCACCCAGGCCAGGCCATCATGCTGGGATTCCCTACCTTGCTGATTTTGCTGTTCCACCCAAGTTCCAGCCCCATGTGTGCCTTTTCCAGCAGAAATTCGACCTTTTCTGTTAAAAACTCTCCAGAAGAACTTTTAATTCTGGGTTACAGAGGCAGCTCAGAAATGAGGTGGATGCAGGCAGCACACCCAGGGTAGGAAATGAAGGTTATAAAATGGGGAGATAATAAACAGTAGACAAGAAGCAAATCCAGTGAAGCTGAATGAGAAGAATTTCTAGACTTTGTGATTTTTTATTAGTATTGTTTGCCTACCTATAGTTTTAACATCCACGGTACAACTTGTTCTGTCCCGGAGCAGAATGTGGGGAGAAGCCTGAGGGAACCCAGTTTGCAAGACCAAACAAAAAAAACCCAACCAAAACCGAAACAAAACAAAACCCAAAACAAAAACAGAAAACCAAACAAAACAAAAAGAAACATTTAAAAGAAAAATAATTCTCCTGCCAATGCAAAGAGAATTGAAATCAGCAGAGCAAGGGCCCCTGGGCTGGGTCTGAAGTGTCACAGCCAGAGCAGAGGGGATCATTCCCATCCTGGCTTCCCCAGTGGGACCCAGTGCTCACAGCTGACCTTTGTGTTGGGCTGATCCACCCCCTCACTGGCTTTGTCATTAGTGTTTCCTTTTAATTAGTAATTGGGGGCACCTTGTGGCTTCAGGGACAGCTGTTAATGATCCCCAGAGATAATTACCACGGGGATGGCACTGCAGCAGGGGCACTGCACAGCCCAGCTGGGACTGGGGCCAGCCCTGCCGACCCTGGGGTGGCTGGACAGGTGCTGGGTGGCCCTGCCCAGTGCTGATCCTGCAGTGCCACAGCTCTGTGGTGTTCCCTGGCTTTGGGTCCCCCTGGACAGGTGTCCCCCTCGGGGTGGTGGCCACCCACAGGAGGAGGATGTGGCCAGGGCCCTGCCAGGCTGGGCTGAGCTGTGCTCCCAGCCAGAACCTGCTCTGATTTGTTTCAGGCTCAGCCACCACCTCCAGCAGCTGTTTATTTGCATGTGGTGGAGGTGCTCATAGGGGTGAGGTGGATGCTCAGTAACCTCAATCCAAACCTGGATTTTGGTCTGCTCAGACACTCCCCAGACACAAAATGTCAGAGGCACCACGTGGGACGTGCTGGGCTCCCTGTGTCCCCAGGCTCCAGCACTGGGATGCTCTGTGTCACCACCAGGGTGCTGGGGACAGACTGTGCCCCTGTAGGTCACAGTCACCTTGGTGCCTTCCATGGATGGACTTGCCTGGAGGTCTCACAGCAACTCTTCTGTAGCATCCCCTGGAATTTTTACTCTTCCTGAAGCTTAGTCTAAGTGATGGGCATGGCCAGGAGTAATGAGCACCTTCCTCTGGCACTGCAGACCCTCCTGGAGCTGTTCTGGGGCCCAGGTGTGGGCACCAGTCACACAGGGATGGTCCCTGGAGCCCAGGTGTGGGCACCGTGTGGGCACCAGTCACACAGGGATGTCCCTGGAGCTGTTCTACAGCCCAGGTGTGGGCACCAGTCACACAGGGATGTCCCTGGAGCTGTTCTACAGCCCAGGTGTGGGCACCAGTCACACAGGGATGTCCCTGGAGCTGTTCTACAGCCCAGGTGTGGGCACCAGTCACACAGGGATGGTTCCTGGAGCTGTTCTGGGGCCCAGGTGTGGGCACCAGTCACACAGGGATGGTTCCTGGAGCTGTTCTGGGGCCCAGGTGTGGGCACCAGTCACACAAGGATGGTCCCTGGAGCCCAGGTGTGGGCACCAGTCACACAGGGATGTCCCTGGCTGTTTGGGACCATCCTGTCCCAGATGTCCCCTGGCTCTGGCAGCAGAGCCTCTGTGTCTGCCATGGGAGTCTCAGCCTTTGCCTTCTGCTGCCCTCAAGCAGCAAACCCTCCATGGGCTCATCTCAGAGGGGTCAGACCTCTCAGGTGTTGCTGTTTCCTGCTGGGCTCTCATGTTGGAACAGGGAACAAGCGCTGGCTTTTCCCAGGACAAGGCTGCAGCTGAGCACAAGGGTGAGATTCCTCTGGCTGCTCCCAAGGAATTGTGAATCTGAGGCTGCCACCAGCGTCCCCACCCCAGGTGTTGCCCCATGGCCAGCATGGGGGGTTGCAGACCCCACAGAGGATTCTGGGGGTTGGGGAACCCTCACTCAGGGCTTGGCTCAGCTGTGGGACCAGGCAAATGCCTCAGGGAGAGCTCCCATTTCCTCCTTGCAGATATTTTTTTATTATTATTATTTTGGTTGTTTCTTGAGGGGAAGCTGCAGCTGAGGAAATAGGCAGCACATTCCTCCAGCCCCAAGAACTGTCTTGTTCCTGAGTGGAAAATTCATCCCTTTTGGAGGCTGCCCTGATGGATTGGCAAAGGCAAAGGATGAGGAGGGGATGAGCCACAGCAGCCTAAGGCTGAGGAGATCTTTGTCCTTCAGGCAGGGACTGCCCTGGCTCTGGGAACCAGAAGAAACAGCCTTAAATTGCTCCAGGGAAGGTTTGATATTAGGAAGAATTTCCTCATGAAGAAGGTGGTCAGGCATGGGAACAGCTGTGTGGGGCAGTGGTGGAGTCACCTTCCCTGGAAAGGTTCCAGTGTGGATGTGGCACATGGGGACAGGGAAATGTCCCACTGTGGATGTGGCACATGGGGACAGGGAAGGTTCCAGTGTGAATGTGGCACTTGGGGACAGGGAAGGTTCCAGTGTGGATGTGGCACTTGGTTGGGGACAGGGAAGGTTCCAGTGTGGATGTGGCACATGGGGACAGGGAAGGTTCCAGTGTGGATGTGGCACTTGGGGACAGGGAAAGGTCCCAGTGTGGATGTGGCACATGGGCACAGGGAAAGGTTCCAGTGTGGATGTGGCACATGGGCACAGGGAAAGGTTCCAGTGTGGATGTGGCACTTGGTTGGGGACAGGGAGATGTTCCAGTGTGGATGTGGCATGTGGGGACAGGGAAGGTTCCAGTGTGGATGTGGCACGTGGGGACAGAGAAAGGTTCCAGTGTGGATGTGGCACTTGGTTGGGGACAGGGAAGGTCCCAGTGTGGATGTGGGGTTAGTGCTGCCCTTGGCAGTGCTGGGGAATTGCTGCACTCTGATCTCAGAGGGCTTTTCCAGCCTCAAGGATCCCGTGGTTCTGGGAGCACAGCTCAGCCTGGACCAGCCCTGGCTCAGCCTTGTTTCCCTCTTTGGGGTTCCTCAGCATCCTCTGTGCTGCAGGAGGGAGCAGAAATCCACATTAAAAAGGGGCACGGGCACATTTATGAGTCCTTGTGCTCTGCAGATGTTTTGGTGTGATGTGGAGCTGCTCTGCTGTTTTTCCCCCTCCTATTTAATAAAAATTAAATGGGAAACTGCCGGTGTCTTGCCCTTTGTTTAAAGAAGAGAAAAAAGGGAAAAAAAAAAAAGCACTTCCTGCATTTTCTGTGGCTCTGAAGTTAATAACCCCAGACAGCACAGGTAGCAGGCCTGCAGTTATTTTTATGGCACATTCCTGTGTCAGACCAGTTTTCAGTTGCTTCTCCTTTGCCAAATTTTAATTATTTGGTGTGACATTTTCCATGCTGGGTGCTGCTGGCTCCTTCCAAAATTGAATCTGTGGTTTGTGTTTGGACAAAAATTACTCAGCTGTCCCTGGGAAGGCGTTTGGGGGAAGCAGAGTGGGGGTTTTGGTTTTTTTCCCTTTTTTTTTCCTCAGGTAAACAAACAACTCTGCCCTTTTCCCTCTGCAGAGGGAAGGTGCTGTGGGAGAGGGGTGAGTGGGGTCTGCTCTTCCTGCAACCCCCAGGCAGAATCAGAGACCTCTCCCTTTGGGATGGGGTTCAGAGGCAAATCACAGGGGGTGGCTGTGTCTGAATAAATAAATAAATACATGGATTGAGCCCCTTTTCCCCCTGGAAGGGCTGTGGCAGTGCTTGGGAGTGTCCCAGTGCCCCCATCCCATCCATGGCAGCTGATCCAAGCATGGATTCAAATCCAAGTGATTGGAATAATTGTTTCTAATCAGAATTTAAGTGATCAGGCAAAAAGCCTGTGCTTAAATTGTCTGAAATCTCATCTCGCATTTTTATTGCTTTAAGTTATTTTTTAGTTTTGCTGTAACTGTTAAAATGTTGGGGTTTTTTCCCAATATAGTGTAGCCCTGTCGATAAACATGGATTTCTCAGGTCAGTTTTACATCTGCTTGGACTCCTATTTTTTTACATGTTATCCTGTTAGGAGATGTTGACTGATACATTTCTTAATTATCACATGATTTACTTTTTGCTTACAACTCGAGCTGAGGAGCATATGGCCTGAAACCACATTCTGCTTGTGTGCATTTTCATTTAAAGGATATTTATTAGCATTAGTTAAACAAAACTCCCCTAAAATCACCCAATATGTAGAAAAGCAACTTCAGGGAGTAACACTTTGAATTGTAAATGATTTTATGGGGCAGATTGTGTGACATTCTCCAGCCTGTTCCAGCACCCCATATCCGGCCTCCCTGGCATCAGCAGATGAAAATTCTGCTCCTCTCCTTTTTTAATCAGAAATTAGGAAATCACCAAAATCAATTCTTTGGGTAAATGGGAGTGCAGGAGATTCTAAAGGAGCACAGGAGATTTCTGTTCCCTTCCACAAAGGTGTTACTTTGTTGGGGCTGCTCTGACCCATTTTGGCACATTCTGGTTAAACAGTGATTTCCAGCCTTTCACTCTTCCAATTCCTCTGGTATTTTAGTCCTCAAATGCCACTTCTTAGAATTTAGGTGGAATATTTTAGTTTAAATGGATTTTATTTTTGAAGGAACAGGCTGGGAGAGCTGGGCGTGCTCACCTGGAGAGGAGAAGCTCCAGGCAGAGCTCAGAGCCCCTGCCAGGGCCTGAAGGGGCTCCAGGAGAGCTGGGGAGGGACTGGGGACAAGGGATGGAGGGACAGACACAGGGAATGGCACCCACTGCCAGAGGGCAGGGCTGGATGGGACATTGGGAATTGGGAATTGTTCCCTGGGAGGGTGGGCAGGCCCTGGCACAGGGTGCCCAGAGCAGCTGTGGCTGCCCCTGGATCCCTGGCAGTGCCCAAGGCCAGGCTGGGCAGGGCTGGGAGCACCTGGGACAGTGGGAGGTGTCCCTGCCATGGCAGGGGTGGCACTGGGTGGGATTTAAGGTCCCTCGCATCCCAAAGCAATCTGGGATTCTGTGGATTTGTTTGTTTCAGCATCCAGAAACATTTAAGGCAGCTTGATCTGAGCTCATTCAGGCTTAGCTTGGTGGTTTTGTCTAATGGATCATCTCCAGCAGCACCCTGCCTGGGTGAAGCCATTGAGATGTGGTTACCTGCTGTGGTTCCCTTTTTCCTCATTTTTTTCTTTCAAAATAAGGAAACTCCCCAGCACTGGGGATTGTTGGGGTGTCTGCAGGGCCAGGGCTGGGTTCCATCATCCTCGTGGCTCAGAATATCCTTCCAGCTCTGGATATTCCATGGTTCCATGATTCAGCAGGTGCTTTTCCCATGGAATTCTCATGGCAGGAGCCTCAAAAGTTCCCTGTGATCCAAGATGTGGCTCTTGGCGTGTGTGATCTTGGGTTGTGCACAAACCCCTTTGTACAGGCAGGAATTATGAGATTCCCATCTCTGGGATCCCCAGCACCCCAACAAGGTTTCTGCCCTGGTTCTATATTAATCTCCTTTTTCCCCTTTTCCCCCCTTTTCCTTGTACACAGATCTAATCTTCTAGAAAATGCCCCAAAGGTTTGAGCAATCTACCAGTTGCAGGAACCCATAAAGCTTTTTTTTTTTTCCTTTTTTTCCCATTGTGTAACCATGACAAATCATTAATTTTTGATTGATTGCTTTGAATTATGGGTGCTCTGACATCCTTTCTGTAGCTGAACAGCTGTATAACAAATGAACATATCAGTGCTCACAAAAGATTGGAGATCTAACAGAAGCAATTACATTGTCAGCTCCTCCCTTCTGGCTTTTCCCAGGCAATGGAGAGAAGAAATTTTTTAACAGAAATTCCTCAAGTGGCTCACAATAATAATAATAATCATCATCATCATAATCATAATAAAAAAATACCTTTTTGTAATTGAATTAGATTTTTATCTCTTCATTTCCAGTGGATTTTATATCCCTTCAGAAACCAGGTTGTGTTTCTGCTTTGTGTAACTTGGACAATCCCTTTGAAGAAAATTTTACATGAAGAATTAAAAAAAATAAAATCAAATTGCAATTTTTTTGGTTGCTATTCCTTTAAGATTTCAGAATTGCACCAGTGCACTAAATGTGACCTCCATAACTTTTAAATTAAGAATTTATGCTGGCTTGAAATTTATGAAATATTTCAGCATGAAAGAAAGCCTTTTTCCCTCAGGAAAATTGAGCAATAAATCACAGCACTCTCGATTTACTGCCCTACAGCCAGCCAAAGATAGGATTTTTTTCCTTCCCCCCTTCGTTCTGAAAAAAAAAAAAAAAAAAAATGTAATCATATAAGACAGCTTAGCTGCTATCCTCCCACTCTCTAGAATTTTTAATTTCAGCTGTTTCTGCTTGGATTTATTTCCAATATTCCTGCTCGGCTTTTCAATTTCCTCAGTTATTAAATTTTAATTCAGTGCATTAGCATTTAAATTAAAAAAGGGTTTATTTTATCGAAATCGTTGGCTGGCCCCCATCCTGCTGCACATGAATTGCCTGTTTCTGCCATTTGCACAAAATGTGAAATGCAGCTAATATCTTTTAACTTGTATTTGCACAAATTCAGAAATAAAATTTCTGGGATTGGAATAATATTGTCTTTCCAAGGAAGGCTCTCATCAGTGAGCTGGGGAAGGAGCAAGAGGAGACCCTGGGCCCTCCCTGCTCAGCCCTGCCAGGGCCTGCAGGGGCTAATTAGGGCACAGGGCTAATGAGGGGAGCTGTTGGGCTTGGAGGGGCCATTCCTGCGTGGGCATTGGGACAATTTGGCCATTCCTGATTTCCCACCTGGCTCTGCATGCCAGGGATCACTGCTTGAGACTTGGTGGGGATGGGCTGGGGAGGCTCAGAGCCTGCTCAGAGCTGGGCCTGGGGCGTGTGTGCAGCTCTGGGGTAGCCCAGAGCTGGGCTGGAGAGGTTTGGGCTGGAGAGCAGCCTCATCCTTCTGAGCCTAACCAGCTCTTCTGTTTTCATCTCCTAGGCCGAGGAGAGCAACAGCAGCGGGCGGAGGAGCTCTTCCAGCAGGTAGGGCTGGGGTGTGCTGGGAGGGTCACTTGTGCTCTCCACCTTGGAGATGGGGTCCAAAGGTGGGATGGGTGTCAGAGCTGTGTCCATGCAGCCCTCTCTGGATATGGCTGGAAGGATGATGTGGGAGGCTGGCCTCATCCTGGCACTGGGGACTGAAAGCAGAGGTGGTTTGTGTGGGGAGTTCCAGCTGAATGCCCCCAGGGTGAGGCTCTTGGATGGAGACCTTGGGCTGTGCAGTCCCTTGTGTCCTTCAGAAGGAGAGGACAGAGGTGTCCCACCACCCCCTTCCCCTGTGATCCCACTGGGAGGTGTCTCTGCTGCTCCCACTCTGGAGAGGGACACGCTGAGGTGGGTCTGCCTGGGCTGTGGCCTCACAGAACCCCTGGGTTGGAAGAGACCTTCAGGATGATCGAGTCCATCCCAGCCCAAACACCTCAACTCAACCCTGGCACCCAGTGCCACATCCAGGCTTTGTTAAACACACCCAGGGATGGGGACTCCTCCTGTCCCTCCAGGGCCCTGAAAGCCCTGTGAAAGTTTCATTCCTTAGATGAAACTCATCCTGTTGTGTAAAAGCACATCCAGAGAGATCTGGGAACCGCTGTGGTGCTGATGCCCTCCCTGCCTCCCCCTGCTGACCGTGCAGCTCCTGCTGGGTCTGATGGTCCCACTGGGCTGGCTGGTCCCTGCCCAGTGCCCCAGCTCTGCCAATGGCATTTCAGGACCAAATCCCCTCATTCCTGGCAGCTTTTTGTCCAGTTGGCACTGCTTGGCATTGAACATATCTGGAGTGCCCCTGAGCTGGGAGAGGAACACTGGGTGTCTGTCACAGGAGACTTCTCTGTCTCACTTTGGGGGTGGCTCACCTGTGGCCCAGCAGTGCTGGCTCACTGAGAGTCAGCCTGAAGGAAGTCTTGGAAAGAGAGCACAAGCTGAGGAGCAAGGGGAGAGGAGCCTGGCATCACTTCCTTCCCCTGGATTCTTTATTCCAACCTTTAATTCAGTTCTGCAGCTCTCACTGGAGGGTTTCCCACAGCAGGTGGGCAAGTGCATCCTCCATGTGGGAGCTGGCCTTTGGAGTGTCCATGTCACCTTTGGAGTGTCCATGTCACCTTTGGGGTGTCCATGTCACCTTTGGGACATCCATCTCATCTTTGGAGTGTCCATGTCACCTTTGGGGCATCCATCTCATATTTGGGGTGTCCATGTCACCTTTGGGGCATCCATCTCATCTTTGGGGTGTCCATGTCACCTTTGGGGCATCCATCTCACCTTTGGAGTGTCCATCTCACCTTTGGGGTATCCATGTCACCTTTAGGGCATCCATCTCATCTTTAGGGTGTCCATGTCACCTTTGGGGCATCCATCTCATCTTTGGGGTGTCCATGTCACCTTTAGGGCATCCATCTCATCTTTGGGGTGTCCATGTCACCTTTGGGGCATCCATCTCATCTTTGGGGTGTCCATCTCATCTTTGGGGCATCCATCTCATCTTTGGGGTGTCCATGTCACCTTTGGGGCATCCATCTCACCTTTGGGGTGTCCATCTCATCTTTGGGGCATCCATCTCATCTTTGCGGTGTCCATGTCACCTTTGGAGTGTCCATGTCACCTTTGGGGTGTCCATCTCATCTTTGGGGTGTCCATCTCATCTTTGGGGTGTCCACGTCACCTCTGAAGCATCCATCTCACCTTTGGGGTGTTCATATCACCTTTGGAGTGTCCATTTCACCTTTGAGGTGTCCGTGTCACCTCTGAGTGTCAATCTCACCTTTGAAGTGTCCATCTCACCTTTGGGATGTTCATGTCACCTCTGGAGTTTCCATGTCACCTTTGGGGTGTCCATCTCACCTTTGGGGTGTCCATCCCACCTGCCTGGGCTGCCCTTGGGGCTGAACATCCTCCCAGGAGTGAGCAATGGCCCTTTCCAGGGCAGGGATGGAGCTCCAGGTGAGGTGGGAGACCTTCCCTCCCTGTTCCTTTGTGTGTCCAGAGGAGTGTGAGGCTGGCTGTTGCTTTTTCCTTGTAGAAAAGGTGAAACAAAACCCACTTTTATCATCTACCTGACTGAATAAAACGTGGTCAAAGAATGGAGAATAACCAAGTCCATTTAAAAATAATAAAACAGAATCAAAATGTAGTATTTCAAGAAAGCTCTGTTATGATTGAAGGTGGAAATGTGGCTCTGACTGAATCTGTGAGGTCATCAGTGGATGGAGACACAAGATGAATGTTTCTCAAAGTCATTGCTGCTGGAAACCCTCACTAATTGCAAACTATTGAGGAAGCTTTTAACAATTAATTTGTATCAGTAAAAATACAAGCAAAAATAATATTGTATAATAGAATATACTATAATATAATATAGTATAATGTAATTAATATAATATGATATAAATTTCCTGGATTTTATCTTCCTGCAATATTTTTTTCTCACAGTAGCAGGCTTGCTCTAAGGTGATGACTATGATATTGGGTCAATCCTATTTTTCTTTTTTACTGCAGTGAATTGATTTTATTCTGTTTCAAGCAAAGCCTGGAAGCTCTGGGGGCCCAGGGGTTTGTGCTCCCCCCACCCCCAGCCCCAGGCCTGTTGCTGCCTTTGGAAGAACAGGGGCCAGGGTGTGCAGCTGGCAGCTCCTGGTGGCAGAGAGCACTCCCTGTTCTCCTCCCCCATTGACTCCTGTGTGCTTGCTGCCCCTCAGTGAGTGCTCAGCAATGGGAGATTTTAAAAGGTGAAGAGAATTCTTAGGAGCACAAAAAGCCCTCTTCCTTGAAGGCAGCCAGAAGAAAGATGGCTGCTTGCCTTGGGGAAGATGACAACTAAGAGACAACCTGACAAAGCTGTGCGTGTTTTTGAACACTCCAGAAAAGGTAGATCAGAGGCTTCTTTCTTCCTTTTGCAAGGAAAAAAGAGACAGTCAACAAAATTAAAAAGCAGCAAATTAAAAGCCAGTAAAAGGCAGGATGTTTTCCTGCATGATGGGCAGCAATGTGATGGGAGTGTGACGGCAGGAGCTGCTCAGAGGGGCTGGGAGGGGACTCAGCAGGAACACGGTGACAGGGGTGACAGGGGCTGGATTCACAGGATCCCACACTGCCTTGGCTTAGGAGGGACCTTAAATCCCACCCAGTGCCACCCCTGCCATGGCAGGGACACCTCCCACTGTCCCAGGTGCTCCCAGCCCTGCCCAGCCTGGCCTTGGGCACTGCCAGGGATCCAGGGGCAGCCACAGCTGCTCTGGGCACTCTGTGCCAGCGCCTGCCCACCCTGCCAGGGAACAATTCCCAATTCCCAATATCCCACCCATCCCTGCCCTCTGGCAGTGGGAGACATTCTCTGTGTCCTGTCCCTCCATCCCCTGTCCCCAGTCCCTCCCCAGCTCTCCTGGAGCCCCTTCAGGCCCTGGCAGGGGCTCTGAGCTCTGCCTGGAGCTTCTCCTCTCCAGGTGAGCACCCCCAGCTCTCCCAGCCTGGCTCAAGAGCAGAGGGGTCCAGCCCCTAGAGCAGTTCCATGGCCTCCTCTGGACTCTGCCCAGCAGCTCCAGGTCTTGTGTTGGAGGCCCCAGTGCTGGACATGATCTGGTCCCATCCTATGGGTGAGCACATGGCAGGGATCAGTTCCTTGCTGATGTCCACTGGAGACTTGCTTTAAGGTCCTTCCGAAGCCCCGTGTGCACAGGCTGGGTGTCCTGTGTGGTGTGTGACAGTCCCAGGGTTGGTGGGACAGGAGGGCCGTGTGGGAGCAGCACTGGCAGCTCTGGGCTCAGGGTGAGCACTGGGAGTCTCCATGGGACTATTGGAGCACTAACAACTTCCCAATAATTAATGTCAGCGTTCAGATGGTGGGCTCTGGATCCTGACAAGAAATAATTGAAAAACCAAATGTGCAATTATGTCTGACAAGCAGCGTGTGCTTTTCTTGGTCACCAGAGCCTTGTGTAGTCATGTGTTAGACACGGTTTTATATAATTATTATTGTTTATATGGCGGGTGTCAGAGGAAGGAGGAATTTCAGTTTGGAGTCCTCTGTTGGCTATTTATTTTAAAGTCATTAGATTTGTTTTCAGACTTAACTACACTTAATGTGCGAGACTCCTGCTGAATAAATCAGGCCCTGCTCTAGGAGCTGCATCTGTTTGGAGGGAACGGAGCCAGCTGGGAGCTCAGCCCGGGGCTCTCGGCAGCACAGATGTAGCTGTGGAGGAGCTCAGAGCTCTGCTCCTGGAGCTGGGGCAGTCCAGGCCTGCAGCTGCACCCAGGGCAGGGCTGCCTCTGCTTTAGGGCAGTGGTGCTGGGCTGCAGCTCCCACAAAGGGCTCGGAGCTGCAGGTCCAGAGCAGGCTCTGGGTGCTGGCCCAGCTGGAGCAGGGCAGGAGTTCCCAGGGGGTGATTTGGGCTAGGCCTGGGGGTTCCCAGCTCTGCCATGGTGCAGTTTTCCCAGGTACTTCAGACCAAGCCATGGTGCCTCAGGGGTCTCAGTGCTTCAGTCTGTGCCATAGAAGATGTGACTTCCATGGAATCACACAATCCCTGAGCTGAAAGGATCCACCAGGATCACTGAGCCTGTCCCTGCACAGACACCCCAGCATCCCACCCTGGGCATTCCTGGGAGCAGTGTCCAAATGCTCCTGGAGCTCTTGGGGCTGGGACCATTCCCTGGGGAGCCCTGGGAGGAGAAGCTATTGAGAAAGGGTTGCACCCACTTTGCTCCTTCTCAGTTCAGCTTTCTCCAGCCTCCCTGGTGGCACCTTCCCTCTCTTCCCTGCATTCCTTGCTCTGTCCTTTGTGAACACATCCTCCCCAGCAGCTCCTGTCACCCAAGGGAGTGCCCTGGGATGGCAACAACTCTTCTTCAGGCTCCTCTTCCAGCTCACCAGGCTCCCAGCACTGGGGAAGGACAATTTCTGAGGCTGTGGTCCTCTGAAGCTTGAGAGAAGACTCTACACCCTGTGGAGCGACAGGCCTGGGACTGGGTATTTCCAGGAATTTTTTCCAAAGAAAATTATTTGAATTGTCTCCCCTTTCTTTAAGAGGCAACCTGTGGGATTTTCAGTCCGACAGCACCAAGGAGCTTCCAACTCATCCTGCATCAGAAAAAAGAGAAAACTCTTACTAATTAGGCAAGGAATTTAATAAGCCTCGGTGCTTGCTGAAGGACTCTCTCCAGCCATCTTCAAAAAGAAACAAACCAACCAACCAGCACAAAACCCCTCAGAAGTGCCCTCTGGCCAGTTCTAGAGGCATGGATAGTTCAGTTCTATACAACAACCAGGACAGAAGCTGTGGGGAACCCGGGCAGGCTTCCCTGAAACCCAAAAGAAGATCAAATGTCCACATACAAGGAGATGTCAGCGCTCAGACACATCCCAGCTCCGAGGGACAGGAGTGTTTTCTGTGTAAACCACACCAGTTTGCCCAGTACCCAAGTCCTGGAGACCTTTTGGTGGTGTGAGGCGGAGAAATGTCTCTTTCTGGAGCCATAAAGTACCAGATGTGGCAGTTCTAAAGCCTTCAGGAGAGCTGAGCCACCAGGAGATCCCTGGGTCACCCCCTCACTCCTCATGGCATGTTGGAGACCTGTGGCCATTTCAGTTCTCACCCCCTCAGTTATTTCTTAGTCAAGGAACACAGAGCTCTTTCACTGATATAAATAAATCCTTAATCTATTCTCTTTGTTTTTCCCTGAATTTCTTTGTCTCTGTTGACATTTCCACGCTTGAAAATTTAAAGACGCTGGCAGCTATTCCATTATCATCTTAAATTCAGTTTTTAACCTGCATCATTTGTGTGTCGCCGTTTTTATCTGACTGAATTCTTTTGCTTTTGGCAAAGAGCGCGCGGTTGTTTTTTGTTGGATAAGCCAAATTTTTTTTATATTTGGTTAGACTTTCCTCTTCAAACCATCCTCAAGATATTCCTAATAAGGACTGAAGGGAATTTGTTTTGCTAATACCTTAGGAATTCTTTGTGGCTCTTGACTATTGTTCTGGTTTGTATTTGAATGTTTAATTTCCAGAGGAGAGGCAGGCTGATTGGTCCTGGAGTTTACCTTCTCTGAAGGATTCGGGGCTGCCGAGCGTCCCTGGAGGAATGAACGCACGATTAAATTCCGCTTGGACTTCCTGAAGCAGAGTTTGCTGTCAGGAAAGGTTGTGTGTTTTACTAGACCCAGATAGCTGCAAAAATTAAGTATTCTGCTTTGTTTGTTTGTTTTCCCTAGATTTGAGCACTGACACCACACACACCACCAAGTGCTGCATTATGTATTTTGGGGTTTTTGAAGGCTGTTACCTCTGTTTTCAAGTGCTGGCTGCCCTCAGAGGCAGGGGGTGAACTTCCCTGAGGCATCTCTCTTCTACAAAACCTTCATGTCCTTTAAATGTATGAACTCCTAAATAATATTGGTATTTATTGGGCAAATTTCTCCCAGGAAAGCCTGAATGGCAGCTACTGTCACATTTCTGCCTGCAGAAGGACGTGGCCTCATGTTCTGATTTCAGTTTATTTTGGAGGGAGAAAGCAGAGGATGTAAATATGTCCCAGATAGGGGCAGGGTTTGGGCTGCTTCTCCTGCCTCAGGGATTTCCTTGGTGTGCCGAGTTAGTTTGATGTCCCCAGGTCCAACTGATTTTGAGTGAGGGCCTCAGAGCCTCCAGGAGCAGCATGTTCAGGGCTGTGGATGCCAATAGGGGACCCAGCAGCCTTGTGAAGGAACCCAGCCAAGCACAAGGATGCAGCTCCTGGCCATGGGCAGAGCCAGCACAGAGATCACAGGAGCACGTGTGACCTTGCAGGGACCTTGGAGCCTGTGAATCCTGAGGTTCTCAAGAGCAGGTTGCATGTGGAAAATACCCAGAAGCTCTGACCAGCTTTTGCTTTTTTTCTGTTCTTCAGCAAGTCTTCTGTACTGCTGATGGGGGAAGGACTTCCCATCCCCTGAAATAACACCAGCACAGGAGAGAGCAGGTTTTCCTGGGACCTTTCGGAATTAAAGTGCACACTTTGGGAATTCACAGTGGCGTTGGGGAAGATTGTGGAGAGAACTGAAACCTCCTGGTGGAACATGGATGACCATGAAGCCTTCTGTGACCAAGTGAAAATTTGGGTTTCGGGAATTTGAACCAGCACATGGCTGTGTGTGTCACCCAGAGTGCTGGTGGCACCCTTGGGTGTCCTGCTTGGGTATCCATGCTCTGGAATATGGACAGACTCCCAGATGGAAAGAGTCAAGGATCAGAAGGGCTATTTTTGGTGTGCACACGGTGTACATTAAGGAAGTGTTTGCTTCAGAGACAGCAGAGAAGGTTTTCTCCTGTGGAGGGGAGATTGCCAGTAAGAGAATCTCCTTTCCAGCAAATCCCAATGACCAGAGGCAGCAATCCACACTGGAAGTACAGTGCCTGTTCCAGAAAATAATCCCTCAGAGGAGGAATCCAGGATGGGGTGGTTGTTCCAGCACTTCACACATCAGCAGCAGGACATCCCCTCTGAAGGATGCAGGCTCAGGCTGCAGAGGGGCTTTGGCAGAGGCTCTGGGAGCTGTGGCAGGGAGGAGAGATTGAGTCCCTTGGAGAGGAGCAGTTCTGGACGCTGTGACACAGGAGCTTGGGGTGGTGTCTTTGCCTTTCAGGGTGTGAGGGAACATCTGAAGCTGGGGCTGGAGCCTGGAGCCAGGAGCTCAGTTGTAATGCTGGGAAAACAGCTCCTGCTTTCCTCTCTTCTAACCCTGCACTTGAAAATCTTGTTGTCTGGTGCTGTCTGCAGGAGATGTCCCCAGTGAAGGACACCAGGCAGTTCCTCTGCTTCCTGGTCTTCTCCACCTCTTCCTGGTGTCAGGCACAGGGCCCAACCCCTGGGCTGCCCCAGGAAGTAGATGGGAGCCATGGAGAGGAGTGGGAAGGCCACCACTGCTAATTTACCAGACAAGCAGATTTTCAACTTCATCCTTCTTTTTCTTGTCTCTTCTTTCATCATCTCCATGTAAAATGAGAGTTCATTTACATCTGTTCTGTCTATTCCACTTCCCATAGCTCCACTCATGACAGGAACCTTCTGGTTCTTGTAAAACCATGGCAGACATCTGTAAATTGAGCCCAGTTTCAGCTTCCCCCATTTTTTGCTTCCTTTACTTTCTGACAGCTGAGGCCTTTTGATTTAGCCTTGGATGAGCCACGTTGGTTTCCAGAAGACAAGTTGGGACATCCCACTGGTGCTGGTGTCCTGCTGGCCTCTGCAGAGGTGCCCATTGCTTGGTCCCCATGAGTGGTTTGGGGTCCTGACTGAACCTCTTTGGTGCTGCAGACCATAAGAGCCTTCAAGGAGTGCCCAAATTGTGTTTCAGTTTACCTGGGCACACCCTGTCCTCTGCCAAAGGTGTCACCATGGAATCACAGAATGGGTTGGGCTGGGGGGACCCTGAGGACCCATCCTGTTCCACCAGAGCAACGTGTTCAGAGCCTTGTGCAGCCTGGCCATCATTGATATCATCATAATGATCATTGATATCATCATAATGATCTTTGGGTTTTCCAGCCTGAGTGTTGTTTAGAAAAAACCAAAAGATGCTCCACATTCGCTGCTGGGGCAGGAGAGCTGTTTGTAGGTGTTGGTTCAGAGTGGTGCATCCTCCTCCACATGTGTTTCCTTTTCCTCTCCTTTTGAGGAGCTGATGTTGAAGACTGATACTTCACTGATCTCACTCTGCCCCTCCCCAAAATCTCAGCAGGATGTGTGCTGTAAAAATAGCCTCATTAGAAGCCATCTGAGTACATGTGCAATCACAGATGACTCAAAGGGAGCACGGAGCATGCATGTTTCTGTTGCTGTCTTCAGAGAATTACATGACAAATTATTCCTAGCTGGAAGAAATGTCCTTTTATAATTGGGGTTTTTTTTCTCATTCTTTCAGAAGGGAGGAGTGTGTGTTTTTTAAGTAGCTTTTAGTCACTTTCATTATTTATGAGGATGCTACTCCAGATCAGAAACAGCAAACTGCAAGCGCGAGTTCCTTGTGGCTGCAGCAGCTGACGGGCCCTGTTTGCTTTCACTCATTGCAGTTCTGCTCATCACAGCCAGGGAGACCCTGCAGGGACCAGCACAGCCCCATGCTGCAGCCTTCACCCCTTCTCCCCCTCCTGCCGCAGGAGATCAGCTGGAAGGGGCTGCTGGATCTGTGGCTGGTGTCACCGTGCAGAGGGGACTGGTGTCAGCACCCAGCCTTTGCTTTCTGTGCTTCCCTTGGGAGGAGCTCTTGGCATTACCCTCCTGGCATTGCCCTCCTGGCATTGCCCATGTTGCTCCCTGCATTGATGCTGGTGAGCCTTCACACCCAGAGCTGCTCTGGCCCACGTTGTCGTGCTGCATCATCGAGCTCTGCTAAAGCCTGAGGCCTTCAGGAGCTGCCACAGTGTAGGGCCAAGGAAGCTGTACCAAAATGGGTCCAGGAACCCACTTTTACCCCTGCCTTTCCAGTTCCTCATGCTGAGGCTTCATTAAGGCCTTCTGAAATCTCTCCTGCCTTCACACACTTGTGTCTGACATGAAAGTGGCCGTAACGTCATCGGAAGATGAAAGTCTGATGATCAAAGCAGGCAGCAATGTTGAAATGAGCATTGTGAGATGGCAGAGCTGGTATTACAGTAATTGGCTGTGTGGCCTACTTAGTGAGAGCAGTGATACATGCAAGTGCAATGTCTGTTTGCCTCTTTCATGTTGGAAATCACAGAGTCTGTTCTGGGAAGTGGAACAGGACCTCACCTGTAGGAGCAGCCAGGCACAGAGTGAGCACTGTGGGATCCCAAGGCTTCTGCCTCCTCTCCTCAGCATGGAAGAGCCTCTTGGATTGCCAGGGCCCACAGTTCAGTAAAAACAGGGCATGGAACAGTGAAGGAGGTTGGTATTTCCCAGGAAGGGGCACAGCCCTGGAGAAGAAGTTAGATCCCCCCTGTGGAAGGAGATGGGGTTTAAGCCAGCTCTGCCTGGGCACTCTGCTCCTCTGATGGCTCCAAGCAGTTTTTGTGCTGTGTTTGGAGAACAGGAATATCCTCTTCCCAGGGAACAGCAGCCCATGGATGTTTGAATGCAGGCTGGACCTGCAGAGAGAGGTGGAAGGCCACACTGAACACTAAACCTGCATTGTTTCCTGCAGAAGGGTGGTGGCATGAGGCTGGGGACGGAGCTCAGAGCCACCAGGAGAGGGTGGCCTGGGGACCTGGCAGTGGGAGGTGACTCTGGCAGGTTCTCCCTTGGCTCCTGTGCGCTGCTGTCTCCACCAAGTGGAGGCTCTGGCTATCACTGGTCCCAGTGTGGCCCCAGCAGTGCCCTGCAGGGATCTGGGACAGTCTCTGTGTGGGCACAGGGACATGGGCACTGCCTGGGTCACACTGGGGAGTCCTTCTGCCCCCAGGACTGACACTGAACTTACCTGACACTCTGAAAGCTTTGAGTCCTTTTCTCTCCGTGCCCTCACCCAAACCTGTGACACCTGCTTGGAGCCTTGGGAGCTGCAGAACTGAAAATTCACTCCTGGTGTTGCTCATCCCCTTTCTGAGCCTTCCCAGCAGTTGTGCCTCCCTCCAGAAGAGCTGCCATGGCACAGGAGTGGCAGAACCAGGCCTGATGTCTTCCCTCCCCCAGGCAGGATGTTCCCTGTCCCTCCCTGTGTCTCTTGGGGAATTTCTGGAGAACAAGCATGTCCCAGATCTCCTGCTGCTTTATCCTCATCTCCAAGTGGAGGTTCTTTGTGCTGCTCAGTAGCAGGGGAGGTAAAATTCAGCACAACACCAAGTAAATGCAGCATCATGGGCTTGCAAGGGCTGATGCAAGGACCAAAGGAGTGGGAATGAAATGAAGCTTGAAGCTTCCCTGGATGACCTGCCCTGGCTCAGTGCATGTGTGGGTTGATGCTGTGTGTGGTGGAGGCTGTGATGACTCCTCTCTTCCAAGGAAAACTGGTTCTGCAGGGGCTGTGCATGTCCCCCTTTCCACCCTGCCTGAAGCTTTCCAGTGTCAGTGGCTTCCTTTTCCTTCCTGCTTTGCTCTGGGATCTTGGTACTCTTTCCTCAGCCTAACCAGGAGGCTTCAGACTCAACCTGCTGTGCCATGAGGATCATTCCCTGAACCCAGCTCTCCTCTGGACCCTTGGGAACAGCTGACTGGTCCTGGTTCTGCTCTAGCCACAGAAGCACGACCTGGATTTCACAGGGACCACAAGAAAGTGATGCTTGCTCCTGCTGGGAGAACTGGATTCCACCACTGCTGCCTCCTCCTCCTCCTCTGCAAAGCTGTGCAGCCCCAGCTAAGGCACCAAGTAGCTTTTGGAGAGCTCAGCCCTTCTCCCAGGAGTGTCAGTGCTGCTGTTTTTATGATTTCACTTGTGTTTGAGGGGAACAGCAGGCTCCTCTCAGGGCTTGTGAGCCACAGAATCATGTAGAAGAAAGGTGCTGAAGTATTTGGCGCTGTGTCCTTCTGCACACATCAGGTATCTGCTCAGAGTTAGCACATATGGGGCAATGAATTGCTGTCAGTTAATATTTGCAGGGTTAGGTCCCACCCAGGAGCAGACATTCCAGCTGGGAAGTTCCTTTCTTGGCAGAGCTGGATCCACAAAATCAGCATGCATGAGGGGAAAAGGTTCTGAGGGTCCATTGGTCTGGTCTGATAATTAATATATTCCTCAGCTCCAGACCAAGTGTGGCCAGTGCACATCTGTACTGAGCCCAGGGACCTCATTTCAGCTGGTTCCAGCTTCCAGCAATGAGCTTGCACTCAGCTCTTCCCTGCCAAGACAAGACAGTATTTTCTCCCCATGAAGATGATGATCAATGCAATCACATCATCTTCTGCTCTTCCTTTTGGTATGAGAAATAGACTGGAGTACTTTGGTCTCACAGAGTCATAAAGTGTCCTTTCCCAGTCTTGAACCAGTTCAGTGCTGCATTTTGGAACTTCTTCAGCTTTCCTGATCACCTCTGAAACCTGAAGCTGCTCACTGTGTCTGCAGCACATGGGGAGTGTCTTCACCACAGCTTCAGACAGGGAGAAAATTATCTCCTCCTTCCATCTTGGGCACCTGAACTGAAAATTTGGTCATTCCTTCAGCTCAGAGCATGGCTCTCTGTGGCTGCAGTACCATGTGGGTGCATCCCCAGTCCTGGACTTGTCTGTGCTGCAGCCTCTGGTCTTGGGCACAGCCAGCTGTGGAGAGAGGGATCCACAGGTGGAGTGTCCTGTTCACAGCTTTGTTCTCCACCCCTCCATGGCTCCACCCATCATTTTAGCAACAGTGGTGTTTAATTTAATTCCTGAGCATGAATAAATCTGTCCCACATCAGCCATTCCAGGAGTCCTGTGGAAATGCCTCTCTGTTCAGGAGCAGTGCACATGGAGAACAGCTTTGCCTCGTAGCACGGGGCCTGTTGCTGATGATTTGGTTTGTGTTTGAATGTGACCCATGCAAAGCTGGCATCATCAGAAAGTCCTTGTGTTCTTGCCCCTTTTATAATCTCCTCAGAAGGCTGTAGCCTCAGTCTCACTGGTATCAGCTCTAATCCCAGATCACTTGGCTCGTGCCTGGATTTTCCTGTTGCTTTGCCCAGGACTGGCAGGTCCCTGGCTGTGCCATGGATAACTGAGCTCTCACTGCCTCTCCCACCTCCAGCCTCCCAGGGAACTGCCCTGGCTGCCTTTGATCTTCCTCCGCAGCCCTCAAGGAGGAAGGAAACATTTTCCTATCTACCTTACTGTTGCCTTTATCAGTGTTTTGCATTTCACAGCCTCTGGGTTTGATTGATCTGCAATCAATCCCACTCTTTGCTGATCCCTGAGTATTCTGTGCTCACTGCCTTCCCTTGGAAGAGTGCTGAGCCATGCCCTGGTGGCTGAGATGGATGGGCCTGTGGCACACCCAATAATATTACCATAAAGCCTGTCTGGATCTCAACCACATCTTCTCTGTCTCAATCCATCTTTCTCACTTGTAAGAGCCCTGTATGATTTTGGGAGCATGGCAGGGGGGAGTATATGTGAGAAGGCAGGAAATGAGTGGGAAGGCAGGTCAAGGCTAATTCTCTCTGTTTGGGGCTATTAATTGTACATTTCATTCCATAATGAGAATGAAGGGATGAATAATAAAATCTCTGGCAATAGGATGTGCCTGACCCAGTTTGAAACAGTGACTCCATGTCCCTGTGGGAGGTTGGGCAGTCATTACTGGAGGATTGTTCTCTCTGTTCCTCTGCTCCCCTCATCCCTGACCTCCCAGGAGCTCCACACTTTCACCTCCAGTTGCACCATCCTGGTTCCTCTGCAAGCTCCATGACCTGTGTCAGAACTCACTGACAGTTGTGTAATTTTCTAACACTGCAGTTCATATTTTGTCCTGACAAACTTTATGATGTTCCAAGCAATGGGATTTTTTCTCTGTCACTGTTGCACAATCTAATGATCATCCATAAGTTCATTTTATTTTTCATTTTATTTTGTTACTTCTGCTTAAAACATTTTCAAATGCCTTTGGCTCTTCCCTCTGTTTACATGACTCTAAATATGTCACAGTGGTTTCTGTTTCTGGCTAGTCTGAGCCATTATATATTTAGTTCTGATTTATGCACAAACTGAACCAGCAATTATTTTATCTTTGTATTGCATGGTGGAGTGTATTAATAACCAGTATAAAAAATAGAGGGTCCATAATGAGTGCTGCTAAAGGAGCTCCACAGGCTTATTCCCACATCCTTCTCTGGTGGGCTCACACCCCCTTTGCCTTTTCCCACCACAGCATCTGATAATGTTGTTTTACAGCTTTGAGGTGTCCAGTTTCCTTTTCTTAAAGAGTTTGGAATGTTTTAGAATGTTTTAGATTGTTTTCTCCCAGAAATTCCTAGCTCTTCTTTCCCAGATGAAAACACATGCTGTTTAACCTGGTCTGAGCACAGTGGAGCCCCTTTGCCTTTCCCCTCTATCAGGCTCTCTCTGTCATCCCAAACAGTTGTATCTGTCCATAATGTGGTAGTTTCCCTAAATATCCTCATCTCATCCTCTAGATGATCCCCTTTGATCAGTACTGTGTATGCTCAGTAAAGCCTCTGAATACCAGGGCATGTCAGGTTGCTTGAAGGGATAAAAGAGAGGATGCGATGGAGGGTGGAGATTGCTCCAAATTAAAAATGTCAGGGAATCATAGACTCGTTTTGGTTGGAAAAGATCTTGAAGATCATCAAGTCAAACTGAATTCAGCAGTGCCATGGGTCCAGCAGTGACCCATGTCCCCAAGTGCCACAGAGAATATGGCTTTGTGTGTATGGACTAGTGTTGGCAAAACACCTGCAGGCAGAGCTGCTGGAGCTGTGCCCATGACCTGCTGGCAACCAGGGCAAGTTCTGTGCTGTTCTTTAGGGATCCAGTGTGTTTATGAGCACTATTGTTGTTTGTCATGATTAAGGTTATTTTCATTACTAGCAAATAATTTTACCTCTTTTGTCCAGTTAAATTTTAATTACTTATCATGTATGGCAGACATACATTAATATTCTTCTTTTAAATAACCTGCATAAACCAGAGCACCTTGAATTAGGTCCTGGTGATGACAAAAAGAGCACTTGCCATTGAGGATTCACATTGTCTCCTCTCTTTCCCCCTCAGGGAGTGTTTGAAGAGGAGCCCGCAGAGCCCCAAAGCCGAGGGCTCCGACTCGGTGACATCTCAGTCCTCCCCCAGTGAAGAGGCTGGAATGATGACTGAGGTGAAAGTGAAGACAGAGGTACCAGATGACTACATCGAGGAGGTGATCTGGCAGGATGACACCAAAGATTCCAAGAAGAACATCAAGGATGGGCCGGGGGACGTGCCTGCGGAGATCTGCGTGGTCATCGGCGGCGTGCGCAACCAGCAGACGCTCGGTGAGGCACGGCCACCATCCCTCAGGGGCTCTGGGGACAGGGGGAGGCTCTGGACACCCAGCTCCAGGGTGAACATCAGTCTTGGGTCCTGGCTCAGGATTATTGACCTTCTGTGTCTGTTTGCATCTGGCTGCCCCCAAAGGCTCAGCCAAGATCTGAAACAAAAAGCTCCCTCTCTTCTTTTGGCATGTTCAGGGACTTGCCCATCAGTCACCTGCAGCACCAGGTGAGCCCAGGGCTGGGGGTGTGTTTGACACAGATGAGGAACTTGGAAAGGAAAGCCTGAGAACCTGATGGCATGTTTTGAGGAAAGTTGCTCTGAGGAATGTGGATGCTTTCAGTAAGTGAGTCTGAGCTCAAGAGCAGGTTTTACAGGTTGCTGTTTGTTTGTTTTCCTGATCACTTCTCAGTTGTGGGAATACTTTTGACTCTGGGCTGAATGTGGTGTGCCCAGTTCAAAACAGTGCTTCCTGTCCCCACCTCACCTCCTGCTGTGATGAGAAGAAGCTTTTTCTTTTTTCTGTGAACATCAAACTGTCCTCTCCTCCTGCTCCAGGGAAGGGGCTTCCTGTGGGAACCTGGCAAGGCACCACTCTTGCACTGTCTCTGTTGTCCCTGGCCTGGAGCAGGTCCCTGCAGTGTCTCTGAGATCCAAAGACACTTGCTAAATAAAAAGAAGGAAAAGCAGTTGGACCAGGTTTCCTTTAAGGGACTCAGGAGAAGGCTGATTTGAGCTGCCCAGCATTGCACTTGGGGTTGGTTTGTCCTGCAGGAGGAGAGAAAAGAGGAATTGATGTTGGATTTCCTCCTGGGTTTTGTTGATCATTATCAACATTATCATTAGGAAACCCAGGAAATGTCCTTAGCTGGTGATTGTCTCAGAAGCATCGTTGTTCTTCCTGTCCTCCTTTCCACCACAGGACAGCCACTAAGAACAGCAGGGCAGGAGGTCAGTGCTGTCTATGCAGGTCGAGCTAGGGAAAGCCTAAGAAGTCCAGAACTATTTCTGACATGAAGACTTTACAATTTGGAAGAAATACTCTGTGTATTTTCAGAGTTTTTGTGCCTCTGCAACTCTTGATCCTTACATGGGCAAAGCTTGATCCCTGCTGCCCTGGGAGGGAGAGGTGGAGCTATGACTGATGGGCAGCAATGGGAGCTTCTCCTCCAGCCAAGGCCACCAGCCCTTGGAGAAAGCATCTGCAGCTTGGGTGTCTGTCCCACAGGACCCTCTTCTCCCCACAGCTCCTGGCTGGGCAGCAGCAGCTGCTGTGCAGTCGGTGTCCCCTGGCAGTGCTGATTTCCAGCTCAGCTTGGCTGTGCAGTGGGGAGGGGGCTTTGGCTCTGACTGACTTGGGTGGACTGGAGGGGAAGCCAGTGAGGAGCTGCTGAAGGCACTGGGATTGTTCAGCTGCAGCAGAGCAGAGAGGGCAGAGCTCAGCAGGGATTGCAGCTCCTTGCAAGGGGCAGCTCTGATCTCTGCTCTGGGACAGGAGCCAGGGCACGGCTGGGGCTGGGCCAGGGCAGCTCAGGCTGAGCTCAGGGCAAGGCTCTGCCCCCAGAGGGTGCTGGCACTGCCCAGGCTGCCCAGGGAATGGGCACGGCCCCGAGGCTGCCAGAGCTCCAGGAGCCTTTGGGCAGCGCTGCCAGGGGTGCCCAGGGTGGGGCTGCTGGGGGCGCTGGGCAGGGCAGGGGCTGGGCTGGGGGATCCTGGGGGGTCCCTTTAGTTCAGACTGTTCCATGGTTCTGTGATTCTGTGTTTTCCCTGTGGAGTGTTGGGGACAGACTGGTGTTAAGGAACACTCACAAGGTATGGACACTGTGGGGAGAGGGACAGATTCACTGACCAGTCACAAGTGGTGGTTGAAAGCCAGATAAACTGGAGAGCTTCTGTCTGGAAGGGCATTTTCTAGTGGAACACACATTGTATTGGTCATTGTAAAGCCTGGGCTTCCTTAAAGGCAGTTTAGTGTGGAGGTGATGGGGTTGGTGCAATTCCTTTGTGAACAGAGCCCTGGAGGTGCCCCTGTCTGCCATTGACATGGCCCTCGTTTTTGGGGAGGTGGCTCTGAGTAACTTCTGTCTGGCCACTGGGTCCTGTGCTGTGTGCACAGCCCGTGGTGCCCAGCTCCTTGTGTTTGCTGAGCTCTGTCCCCATGGGATCACACACAGGCACTGTGCCCATCTCTGCACACACCAGGGGACCTCACACCAGGAATGTGCCTCATGTGCCACTGCCCACTGGCCATTCCAGCTGCCCCACGGGCCATTCCAGCTCTTCACTGGCCATTCCAGCTGCCCCACTGGCCATTCCAGCTCTTCACTGGCCATTCCAGCTGCTGCACTGGAGCAGCCCAGAAGTGTGACCTGCTGATACTGCTGGTGCCTCCTGCCTCTGGAGCAAAGGCTTTGTGACTCTGCTGCTGCTCCCAGCACTTCCAGGAGCTGTCCTTGCCCTGGATCTGAATCCCCTCCTCCATGCAGACAGGCAAGGCTTTTGGTAGGATTTTATTCACCTTCATGGGGGCAGCTGAGACTGGAGGTGTTGAAAAGGGTTGTTTTAATAGCAAATCCTGATGAAGTGGTGACTCAGGAGTGAATGAACCCCTCTCCTGTGTGGAATTGCCAACCCCCAGCCTGTGTCCCTTCAGGGGGTGCTGGGGACAGTTGGTTAAATGGGGGATGTGTCTGAGCTGGGACCAGGGTGCTGAGGGGCACATGTGGCTCCAAGTGACAGTTTTCCTGCAGGGCTCAGCCTTGGGACATGGCTGAAATGCACATTACAAGATTTACGTCTCTTTTCTGAGTCACACATCTGCTCTATTTATATTTTAGTTGTTACTTGGAGCAATTTATAAAAGGGATTCCCAGCTCAGTTGCTGCTATTCCCTTGCAGTGTTTACATCAAACCAGGCCTTGTGTTTTTTGCCTCCTGTTTGCACCAGCTCCTGTCTCTCCCAGCACTCCAGACTCTGCCTCCATCCGTGTGGAGATCCCAAACCCTGTGGGGGCTGGAAGGGGCTGTACTGGGTGGGATGGTTGGGGACAGTGGCCACAGTCCCCAGCCAAAGAGCTGTTGGTGGGTTTGGGCCATTTTCCTTTCAGCTGCTTTTCCACAGAAGTCTTTCAGTCCTGTGGGGTCCCTCTCTGGCATCCCAAGAGGAGAGGTTGGCTCTCAGCTGGCTCCTGTCAGCTGCAGCTGCTGTGGATCCCGTGCACCCCCAGGGTACCCCAGGTGTTCCTGCCCTGGGGTGGGGGTTCCTGCCCTGCACAGCTCAAGGGTGCCACATTCCCTGTTCTTCACTTCTTTCTTCTGGCAAGATTCACGTGCTGACCTCAGGCCAGGGGCACTTGAAGAGCCACAGCACATGGATCCTTCTCAGGGCAGGGAAGTCAGGGCAGACAGGCACAGAAGTCCCATGGAGCTGTCTGGAGAGGAGAGGAAAAGCAAAGGCACCTCTGTTGTAACTGGGGAGAAAGAGGGAGAGACTGTTTATGAGATGTGGATCTTTTCCTCCTGTTGGGAATAGCATCAGATCAGTATTTGTGTCCTGGAAGGCTGAGTTATCTGTGAGCTGATCAGGAGAAGTTTGATACAAGACTCCTTAAGCTCTCAATCTGCTCTCCCAATCTGGTGCTTTACAAGGAACATTTTGGAGAGGACTTTTTCAGTAATGCATTAAATCAGAAATGTTTCTGAGACAGAGTGAAGAGAGAATCCTTCTGCTCTGAGCTCTCTGTCCACCTCCCATGCACACATTGGGTTCATGCCATGGTGCTGATATTTCACTTGCTGAGCTGCTCAGCATATGAAATTCAAGAGCACTTTGGATTCTCCCTGGTGAGGTAAAATAGTACTGCAGAAGCCTTAAGAAATTCTGTGAGACCTCTGACATCTTGTCAGGAAGCCACAGGGACAGATGGGTCTTGGAAATTTTTAATAGGCTTCAGCCATCATTGTTCCTTGGAAATGCATCCACTTTAAGGGCTTTTTTCTGATTTCTTTTTGCACAATTTAGATGGAAAAGCAGTGGAACGTGACTCTTCCGTTGGATATACACGAAATCGATATTCAGGGACCTGGATTTTTGACCATGCATTGAGATACACGTCCGGTATGTGATGGAAGGGTGTGAAAGTCTAACCAGGGCTCAGGGAGCAAAGGAAGCTCTGGAAGCAATGGGTGCATTGCCCAGATTCCAGCTGCAAGGCTCAGGAAAAGCCTGGCCCACCCGAGTGCACCAACTAACCCCAAACCTTCCCCACCTGCATGACACACCCTGAGTGACAAGGACCTCACTGTTGGTGTCCAAGGCCACCTGGGCGTGTTCTCTGCAAGGCCTTAACACACAGTGATGTCCTTCTTCCTCCTCTTCACCTTTCCTCCCCTCTAACAACCCATTTTTTTGGCAAGTCACCCCTCCTTTCTCTAACATAAGGGCCTGTGGTGAGCTGAGCACACAGCTGTGGCTGCTGAGCCGCGTCTCTGCCTCAGGTCTGTAACACAGCTCCCTCACACCCTCCCCAAGTCCCTGTGCTCCTGGGCCACTGCTCTACCACCTGTGGGCAGAGGGTGAGTGCAGGTGTCCCCCTCAAAGTTGAATCCAACCTTCCCTGGGTTCTACTTGACACCTGGCAGCTCCAGGACACCTGCACAGAAGCCCTGGCCTGGCACACATGGTCCCTCAGCTCCTGCCCCTGGTGTCCAGCACAGCTCCTGCATGAGGGCTGCAGCCCCTGCTTGGGTTCACAGTGCAGAGGGAAGGCACTGCACAGTTACTGCACAGCTGACCTTCTTGGAGAGCTGCACAGTGCATTTATGTGCCATAGACTGTCTCCAGAGGAAGTAGGAAATACAATAAAAATGGGGAAGAAAATTCAGCCTAGAGCCCCTCACTGTGTTTGACCTGTTTGCACCAACTCACAGAATCACAGAATGCTTTGGGCTGGAAGGGACCTGCCATGGCAGGGACACCTCCCACTGTCCCAGGCTGCTCCCAGCCCTGCCCAGCCTGGCCTTGGGCACTGCCAGGGATCCAGGGGCAGCCCCAGCTGCTCTGGGCACCCTGTGCCAGGGCCTGCCCACCCTGCCAGGGAACAATTCTCAATTCCCAATATCCCATCCAGCCCTGCCCTCTGGCAGTGGGAGCCATTCCCTGTGTCCTGTCCCTCCATCCCTTGTCCCCAGTCCCTCTCCACCTCTCCTGGAGCCCCTTTAGGCCCTGGCAGGGGCTCTGAGGGCTCCAGCCCTGTGATTAACTCAGTGGCCTCCTCTGGAGCCATTCCCACTCTTCCCAGTGCTCCGTGTGCAGCCAGCACTGCTGGGATGTGGGTGGGCATCAGTGACATCTTGCTGTTGGTTCAGCTGAGCCTCAGCTGTGCTCAGGGCTCCTGTTTGCAGGGCCCAGGGCATGGTGAGTGCTCTCATCTGCTGCTTTGGGGCTCCAGCTCCAAGAGTTTTCATAAGAGAATTGTGGAGGTTGGTGGTGAAAAGAATCAGTCCTTGAGCATGGGAGTGAGGGCTGGCAGACGCTGCTGACCTGCTGACAGCCCAGGTTTCACCAGGCAGCCTGTGAGGAGTGACCACAGGTGGTGACTGTCCCACAGCTGATGTCTCTATTAAATACAGTGAGCTGTGATAATAAAAATGCTCTGGAGCAGATCAGATGCAGCCAAGTGCTATCTGTGCTATCAGAGTATGGGAGCATTTTTTCAGCTGGGTACTCTGGTGTATCGGACTGTGGCGAGTGGCCTCTTTCAGCATCAGTGACAAAGGAGCCTCCCCAGCCCAGGACACAGCCCCAGGTGGTGCTATCAGTGATGGGCAGGGAGTTCAGGGCTCTGACACTCTCAGGGGGGTGATTTCTTCCCAAGCTGTAAGAATGGGACATGGGAAGGGTAAAAGGACTGTGGGCATAGTGTGTTCAGACTGCATCCTGGCTGGTTCCTGGCTAGAGCTCACTTTGAGTAGCTCCAGGTGAGTATTGCTGTGAAATGCATTTGGGAATGTTTATCTGGGTGTGTGTCAATGGTTTTGTTCTTGTTTGTGGCTCCTCCCTGAGTTTTGCTGTTTGGCATGGTCAGGAAAAGATTGTTTCAAGGTCGTGTGAGGAAATGTGCATGGAAATGAAATTCTGCATTCATACCAAATTTATTCAGCCCTTTTTTCTCCCACCTCCTCTTCAGTCAAGTGATGCTCTCACCCTCTCCAAAGAGCACCAAGGGGATCCCAGTTCCACAGCTCTGGTGGACAGTTAAGAAATGCAGTGCATTCTGCAAATAAGAGCCTGGAAAGTGAATTTATAGACTGTGCAGCAAAGTAGGAAAAAGAGATTGAATCAACTCAAGTAACAAATCTAAGGAAATTTCTGTCTGCCTGTTCAATAACAAAAGAGTCTAAATTCATGGCATAATTTCATCATTACAAATGGTTCTCCCAGCTCTTTTCCTCTGGTTTCATTTCAAATGACTGTTTGCAGATGTGTGTTTTCTGGAATTAGAGACACAAATTGAGAAGAGGGACTACTGTGGTCATGTGCTTTTTCTTAAAAAGGGCAAAAGTTCTATTTGTATCTATTTGGTTTCCTCTGGGTGGATATTTACCAAATCTCTGTGGGTTTCTTGGGAAATTTGTACATTGTGCATTTCTTGAGAAATTTTGAAAACTCCAGGCCTCAAGATAACATATTGCCTTCTTTTTTCAGTTGAAAAGTATTTTTTCCCAGCTACTAGGAACTTACTGAAAAGTAATTCAAGGTTATTTCTGTCCATAGGAAACATTAGTCATTATTATAAAATTATAAGTCAGGCTATTTTGAGAGTGGCCCTTTCACGTTAGCAAAGTTAAAAAGATACACTGAAAATGTAAGTTCAGGGTAATATGCCAAGGAATCTTAAATAAGGCTGACAGACAGAATAGTGTCTGGGATAGTGATTTCCTGCATTTATCTCCATGAACAGTCCAAAAATGACTTTGCTGTCAAGTGCACCCTTTTGCTCGCAGTGTATGGACCAGTGTGCAGGGAGGCTGTTTTCCCTGAACTCTCATGGTGATGTGTGCTTCTCTCTCTTGTTTTTCAGGGTCTTACGAGTGTGGAATTTGTGGGAAGAAGTACAAGTATTACAACTGTTTCCAGACCCACGTGCGAGCACACAGAGGTATCTCAGTCCTGCTGCAATCTCGGGAATCCTGGATAATGCAGGTTCAGGGGATGGTCAGGCAGGTGCTCGGGGCAAGGCTCTGCCCCCAGAGGGTGCTGGCACTGCCCAGGCTGCCCAGGGAATGGGCACGGTCCCGAGGCTGCCAGAGCTCCAGGAGCCTTTGGGCAGTGCTGCCAGGGGTGCCCAGGCTGGGGAGTCTGGGCAGGGACAGGAGTTGGACACCTGGATGATCCTGGAGGGTCCCCTCCAGGATATTCTGCGATTTTAGGTCTATTTTCAGGAAGGTCTTGAAGGTTGCTCTGCTGCTTCCCTGGTCACCAGTAATTCTTCTCTGGGCTTCCCACTGAGAGGGGCCCAGTGATAAACGTTGGGGCTGTCTCAGCTTTGTGGCTCTTAACTCCAGCAATATTTCTCCCCAGGTCAGGAGCAGCTCCTGTGTTCAGGGCAGTATTTACTGCCCAGGGCTGTTGAGGGGCATCCCTGTGTGCTCAGATCACAGAGTTTTGCTTGGCAGGTCCCAGTGCCAGCAGTGTGGTGGCATCTCCCTGAGGGGCTCTGTGCTCCTGCCCAGCTGGGAGTTCCATCCACCCCTGAGAAGTCAGCCTGGGAGGATATAAATCAGATATGGGCATTGTGACTGCTGTATTTTTATGTTCAAATCAAAATGCTCCTCGAGCTGCCCCTGTGCCCCTGCTGTCAGCTGAGTCACTTCCCAAATGCACTGTGTGTGTGAAAGGTCTCGTGCTTGGTCAGGAGTGGCTTGATCTGGGATTTCTGTAAGACTGAGCAATCCAATGTTGCTTAATTGCAGAAATGTGAAAGTTTGAGGTGGTTTATTCAATCAAAGTGTAGTTTGCAGGATTTGGAGCTCTGAAATACCAAAACAGCAGGGACTGCAAACCAGCTCCCCCTGAGCCTTTCTCTGGGTTTGTCTCCTGTCCCTGAGGTGAGCACTGGAGTCACTGTGCCAGGCTGGCAGGAGCATCTGCTTTAGCTCCTCAGGTGTAACCAGTGGTTGAAAATCCAGGAATAATGAAGGCTAATATCAAGTTTTAAATGCTCAAACTCTCAAAAGTCAGCACATGCACAGCTGAGAAGTGTTCAGAGTTTGTCACAGTCTCATAACACATCCTTAATTGCATGGTTGCATATTCCTTGTGTGCTGTTTAATATCACAGAGCTGCTTCTGTACTTCTGGATACACAGAATTGTTTTTCCATGCTGGTATTTCTTTTCTAAATACCAACAAAATTCCTTAAAGTCCTTTAAATATAGCTTCAAGTAGCTTCACTCTGTGGCTTAAGGAAAAAAAAATCCTAAAATAACAGGGATATGCTTCACCATTACATCACAGCATTGCAACAATTTTGCAATAATAATTGTAGTATTTAAATGTGGGACAAGGATTGCTTTTATTTTACTTCTCTTCCCCAAGCACCATGGGACCTTTAATTCAGCTGGAATTTTAGGAGCTCTGTTAGTATGATGTCACCTCCTAGTGTGTGATCTAATTAATTTGTATTCATTTATATTTTGATAATAAAATTAAGCAATATATTAAATTATATGGGTGCATCAACATAGACCTGTACATTTGATGTCCATAGTTTTGACATGAACTCAGTGGAGACATGACTTTACCTTTTGCTTCCAAGGTCTTTGTCATGTGTAGTTGCAGAAGATGAAAATTTTCAAAATTCAGAATGTGGAAATTTATCACTAATTCTCACATCAGTGATGGAGAAGCAGAATTTATATCCGTGATACTTAGAAAGTGTTGGTTTATGTTACTGTAAGTGGATTCATGTAGTAGTTACATTTAAAGTGCATTCAAATTGCTTTAAGACAATAAAAATACAAATGAGTTATTTGTTCATCTACACTCTTCAGCAAGGAATGAAACTGCAAACATGATGCAGCTCTGGCAGTGGGGAGCTGAGGCACTGGGCAGAGTGTGCCTGGCTACAGAGGAATAACCTGCAGGTTATTATATATATATAATATATATATATAAAATATTTTTTATATATATATATATATATATATATATATATATATATATATATATATATATAATTATTATTACATATAACCTGAAAGGTTAAGGATGGGTAGCAAAAAAGAAGGAAGGATTTTTTGGAGGGAAGGCCTGTGTGGTATTATCCAGTGTGAGCTGTGCATGGACTGGACCAGGAATGGTGCTGGGATGGCAGAAGACTGCATGAGTGAAGGGGATTTTTGTGAAAGATGCTTTTATTGCCCCAAGGCTTCACAGAGGAGAAGAGGCTGGTGCTGCCCCAGGGGACAAACAGGATAACATGGTGGGATGGCTGCACGTTGCTGTTCTCCAGTGATCTCCAGTCTGTGTCTCAGATCCAGTGCCAGGGCACTGGCAGCCAGCTCTCCCAGGGCTGCTTTCCTCGAAGCACTGCAATGTGAGCTCCCTTGGCCCAGCCCGTGCAGTTCTCAGCTGCCAGAAACTCCAGTCCTGAATCTTTCAGTCGTTTCTTTCTGGCTGGGCAGAAAGGGGGGAGCTGGACTGCAGTGGCAGAACCTGGATTCCCTTTTGGCAGGATGGTGCCAGCCATGATGTTCCCAAGGTCTGGCCACCCATCAGTCACGTAACATCTGCCTTTCCCAATCCTAGGAGACTCCCCAGCTCAGCATCACAGGAGCTAGAACAAACTGAGGCTCCTTTCTTCTCTTTAGGTTTTTTGGCCATTCCAGCAGTAATAGCTGCTGTTTGTGATTTGCTGAAGGATACACCCCAACCCCTCTGCTCTCTGTTTGTCTGTGTGGTTCCTGTGTCACTAATGGGCCCTGGGGTGGTGCTGCAGGTGACAGAGCAGGAGACAGAAAAGGCTCAGGCCAGGAGAGAGCAGAGAAACTGGTGTTGGTCTGCTTTGGACCTTTGTGGCAGAACAAAACGTTTTTGTCATCAGCCTGTCTGTCACCACTCAGTGACACAAAATGCAACATTTGGGGGCCTCTAGTTGTCCTTGCTTTGATCTGGGTTATTTCTGAGCTGGTTTTTGTGTCCAGGGCCCACCTGAGCCTTACAGCAGGGGGAAGGTCTGTCACCCTCTCTGCTCGTGCAGTCAATCTGTCCTTATCCACTGCTTGTTTTGTCCTGTGCAGAACTTGCTGTCTTCTCATCCTTTCAGCTGTTCAGTTCCACATGAAGAGTTTCGCCCTGGCAACATCACATTTTTCTTTGCAATGAGCATTTTTTTGAGAAATTTTCTGGATTTTTTTATAGCTGCACCTGCCTCCACTCCAGCTCCCTGTGGCAGACAAGCTGCGTTGGAGGTGACCCGTGTTCTTGAGGCTGATTTCTTTTCTTGTCTGCCTTCAGAAGCAGGGGAGTTTATGTTATAAAACAGAGTATTTTCTTTGTTTATTGAGCCTTCCCTGTGGTGCTGAGCATTGGCTGGAGAATTCAGGCAGCGAGTGCTCTGGCAGTTTGCAGAATTCTGAGGCAGCTCTGCTTCAGGACGTGCTGCCCTGCAGGAACAAGTTCCCATTCTGCTTTCCCCCAAAAGCTGAGATCCAGGCATGGAAATCCCCATCTAAGGGTTCTGCAAAGAACCAGAAATGTAGGTAAGAAACTTTCCCACTATGTTTCATCGAGGAACAAAGGAAAAGGTTGTGTTCCTTCCCCTTTGCCTCCCCAAAACTCACAAATAAAATAAAGAAGAAACCCAACAAAAAAGTTATGTTGTGGAGCTGAAAGGCTCCTTTGTGAGCTGCTGTGCAGCCCTGCAGGATCCCGGCTCCTTCTCCTGCTGGAGTTCAGCTGGAGCGGAGGGGCTGCGCGTTCCCGGTGCCGACGGAAGGCTCTGTCCCAAATGTTACTGCTTCGCCTACACGCAACCCAGGGCTTCAAAATGTTTTGCTTACGGTGCTTTTATTTTAGCTGTGTGGGGTTTTTCAGGTCATTAAAAGGTTTGGATTGCCTTCAGGAGTTAGTCAGCTAGAAAGTTCTGCTTTGTACAGTTGGGTGGTGTTTAAGCAACATGAGCAGCAAAGCATCTGCATGTTTTGAGTCAGGAAAATTATTTCACTTTTAGATAACTACCAAAAAAAAAAAAAAGGGCTGAAATTGCTTTATTAGACTTTCAAACAGCAAATTTATAAACCTCTGGGCTGAGGCCAAGCAAGGGAGATTTGTACCCAAAGGAGAATTCTTCCAAAAGCAAAGAAAGAAAAGAGCAAGGCTCGAGTTTAACCCTCGCAGGATATATCGCCTCTAACCCAAGAATTGGTGGAAGTTCTCTGTTTCCAGATAAGCTTTTCTGGGCTGACTGATGATTTTGCTCAAGTTGTTTTCCATTATTATTTATTTACATTATAAGTTGTTGCATTGCCTCCCTCCAAGCCCCTCAGCTCTCCGTGTCCTCCCCACAGGGCTGTGCCAGCTGAGGGCTGAGCCCCCCTCACCAGAACAGATCCTGGATGCTCTGAGCAGGGCTGGATTCTTCAGGCCAAGTTTTGAGTTTCACCAGTTAAAAACTTCGCAAAGCTTTTCAAGTTTCAGATTAATGTTTTCCAAGAATGGGTTCTGCTCAATTCAAAAAATATGAAAAGGAAGATGACTCATTCAAATGGTGAATATGGAAAAATGCTTTTTTCCAAAGCGCACATTTTTTGGAGTCTGAGTTAAAGTGGTTCTGTCACTGAAAGGATTTTGAGGTGAGGAGGAGAAAACTAGAGGAGATATGGTGTTCCTGAGCCATGGAAAGTTGAGATTCATTTGTTTATTTGTTGCTGAGAATATCAGATTATTTTGGGGAGGTTTTTTGCCCTCTGCCCTGCATCCCAAGATCCATTTTCCTGTGCACATTTCCCAGTCTGCAGCAGATACTCAAGTGAAATGAAGAAAGCTTCTTGGGACAGAGGAGTTAACTGGCCCATTTTCCAGCTTCCCTGCCCACCTCCCTATTCTTACTGACTTTTGCAACTTTCTCAGAAATTTGTCTTTTGTTTCACAACTGGAATTACTTGGTCTGACCTCAAAGGTGATATAGAGGGGGCTGTAAGGGGATTTTTAGTTGGTAATTTTTTAATTCATGAATACTTTAGTCTGTCTGTGACTAACAACATTTCTTGACACAGTTCAGAAATAGCTGTTCCTCAAATTTTGTGTGTTGCCTGATTCTTGTTAAATTTGACTAAAGTACTTTTTAAAGCTATTTAAATAGTGCATTATCTTTTATGATTTGTTCATGCTGTTGCTTGTGAACACCAGGACAGCATTTTGCATAAATCTATTGTGCCTTAGCTGCTTTTCCTTGAATGGTGGGTGAGAATTCAAACAAGTAGCAGCTGTGGAAAAATCCTGGGCTTTGCTGTCGAGGTTGCAGTATCACCGAGGGTTTCTGATCTGGCCCCTGAGTTTATGAAGTCGTGCCAAATTAATACCATTGCCTAGAAGAATGATCTAATCAGGCAGGTTAATCAAGTAGAAATGTACAAATTCACAAACTCACAATCATTTGTTTTTATTATTTTGAAGAAATAAGGAAATTAAATGCAAACAGTGTTCATTACTTAAGGTTGAAAATATTAAATTCAAAAATGCTGTGCCATTCTGCAGCTGTGGTTTCCAGTGCAGTGCAAGCATCATTCCAACAGACATATGGAATATTTTGCAACACAGTTACATTATTAGGTAATGTGACATACAGTATATGTAATTTAGGATGAATATGAAACACTTCAAACTGGCTTGGAAATCCTAATTGTTTATGATACTTGACTTGTAACTTTGGGGTTTGTTTTCCAGCTCGCAGCTTTGCCTGTTGCATTCATTTAGGGTTTGAACACAATCTCTGCTGTGGGCTTCTTGCAGTCCCACGCACGACAGTGGAGGGAGCTTTCTCTCCCTTCTTTTCCCATCTGCCTTCAGCAATAGAATCTTCAGGACAGAATCACCCTGCCTTCAGGATAGAATTACCCTGGGGGAATTCTTGTGGCCCATGTCTGGTGGAGGCTTTGCCATCACTGCCTGGGGAGGGCAGGCACGGTGGTGGAGCCGGCTGTGCCAAATCCCACGGGAGCCGAGCCGGGTGCACTGTCCACCATTTGCTTTCCTGGGTTCACAGCACTTGCCTGTTAAATAATTGTGTCCAGAGGAGGCCACGGAGCTGCTCCAGGGCTGGAGCCAGGCTGGCAGAGCTGGAGGTGCTCACCTGCAGAGGAGAAGCTCCAGGCAGAGCTCAGAGCCCCTGCCAGGGCCTGAAGGGGCTCCAGGAGAGCTGCAGAGGGACTGGGGACAAGGGATGGAGGGACAGGACACATGGAATGGCTCCCACTGCCAGAGGGCAGGGATGGATGGGATATTAGGAAGGAATTGTTCCCTGGGAGGTGGGAAACAGGGTGCCCAGAGCAGCTGTGGCTGCCCCTGGATCCCTGGCAGTGCCCAAGGCCAGGCTGGACACTGGGGCTTGGAGCAGCCTGGGACAGTGGAAGGTGGCCCTGCCCACGGCAGGGGTGGAACGAGATGGGCTTTAATGTCCCTTCCAGCCCAGAGCATTATATGACCACAAGCCCTTGTTGGCCATGTCTGCCCTCGCACTCCGGGCAGAGCGGCGGAGAGGAGAACGAGGGAGCGAGCGGGGCGGCGGTGGGGGCCGGGCAGCGCGGCCGGCGGATCTAAGCGCTGCTTTTTCTCTTTGCAGACACCGAAGCTGCCTCAGGGGAAGGAGCCTCACAAGGCAGTAAGTACAGCGGGGCGCGGGTGTGCCGGGCCGGGCCGGGCCGGGGGGGGTCCCGCTCCCCGAGGGCCCCGCGGGGCCGGGGCTGCGGCGGGGCCGTACCGCAGGCGGCCAGCAGGGGGCGGCCCCGCCGCGGAGATGGCGGCGGCGGCGGCGGCGGGAGGCGGCGGGGCGGAGCGGGTGGGCACGGCGGGGCTGCGGGCACGGCTCGGGGTCTCTCACGGCACGGCGGGGCCGCTCCTCACGGCCTGGGGGTCTGTCAGGCACGGGGGTGCTCCTCACGGCCCGGCAGCTCAGACGGTTGTCGCTGTCCCGCCCGCGATGGGGGCGCGGTGCCCCGGGAGCTGCCCGCTGAGCGGTGTGAGGGGACCATGAGCGGAGCTCCCCCTGCCTCCTTTGCCGGGGAGGACAGGGCACCGCCAGCCTCTAGCGGCGTCCAGCCCTGTATGGTTCTTAAACCCTAAACCTGCAGTTCGGGGTGTGTGCCCCAGCCCTGGGGAGGGAGAGCCAGAGCCGGCCCAGGGCTGAGAGGGCCGGGGCAGAGGTGGCACCAGAGGGAGCTGGGGACACGCTCATGGCCGCTGTGAGGGGTGGGGGGGAAGGTGGAACCGGGCAGATCCCGGTGACAGGAGAAGAACTGAGAGATAGTGGGCATGAAGTGGAGAGAAGAGAGGTTGGGGCTGTTTGGGTAAAGTCCCAAGTAACCAGGACTGAGCTTGGAGCAGACTCAGCTTTGAGCAGGAGGTCACACCAGAGATCTCCCGAGGCCTCTGCCCACCTGGGTTTTGCTATGTGTTAGGTGAGAGCCATGATTCCCACTGGAAAGGTAAGTTCCCAACATTGGTAGTTGCAGACAGCAGCTTAGAAGCACCAAACTTACCTTGGGTGGGTATAGAAATGTTAGATAAATAGTAAAGAAAAATAAAAAGTACAACCAGACTACCTTTTCTGAACTCTTTCTTCACTGTGTTCGGTGATAGGTGAACAATTGGCATTAGCATAGGGGGGTCTTGGCTTTCTGTCTGCAAAAGGAAGCAGGACTGACTTCACTGCAGGTGGGGAATGGAGGTCCTCAGCCCTGAGCTGAAACATCTCAGTAGTAAGCAGCCATCCCACATCAGTGTGTACACACAGTGTACTGCTCACAGGGGAGGCTGGGCTCTGCAGCTGAGCCTGTCCCTTGACAGAGTCCAGCTCTGTGCACGGAAACTCCTTCCCAGGCTCCTGTCACCTCCTTTGTTGTCTCTCTTGCAGTCATTGCTCAGCTGCCTGTTGGTGTTTTACTTACTTTGAGGCTTTCCAGGCTCATCTCCTGGCTCCCTTGCTCTGAATTTTGCTGGCAGGCATGGCTGTGTTCTGGGCTAGGCTGTGTGCATCCTGGGCTTGCTGATTGAGTGTTGGGTGGTTTTGACAGAGCTTGGGAACCACCTTGTGCAAAGACAGATTTGGTTTTTTTCTGTAAGTCAGCTTCTCCCCTTCCCACCTGTTGTGGGAACTTTTTTGGCTGGAAAAGATAGGGCAGAGTGAGGCATGAAGAGAGAAAAAGACATGAGGGCTCACACCTTTGCTGTGTGGGCAGACTCGATGTTGTTGGAGCTATAGAAGGATTTCTGTGGATGTAAATGCCTCTTCTGTGGTGTCTGGGTCCTGGAGAGAGGGGGAGAAGGGAACATCATGGACAGAAGTCTGGGAGAGAAAATCAAGAAGCAGCTGCTCCCTACTCCTGGCTCCCAAGAAGATGCTGTGGTGGCACTGGAGATGGAGCAGTAGGAGGGGCAGGAAATGCTTCCATCTTTGTGCAGGAATTACTTTTTACCTGCCACACTCATATCCCAAAATAGTCTCATCTAGCTGAAAGAGATGGAGGCAAAACCCAGGCAGCAGAATTGGGAGCTGGCGAATGGTGGGGTAGGGAAAGGGGAAGAAGGATCCACCATGGCCATGCCCTGCTGGAGGGACAGCCTGGACATGTCCCCTGTCCTGCAGAGTGGATGTGGGACTGCTGGGCCAGTGCTGCTGTGCCTAAGTCACATGGTTGTAATTTCCTGACAGAGCCATCTTCCCTCCTCATGCTGCAGTGAAACAACTCAGCTCTCTTCTCTTCTCCCTGTGCCTTCCCTTCTGAGGCTGGGTTAAATCCCTGGCCTACCCTCATTGCTTCTGCATGTCTCTTCTCATTTTTCCACTCAATGGCTCTCTTGTTTCCTTGTCAGTCTGTTTGCTCCTCATTATATTTTAGGAATTTCTTATTTATCTTTCCTTTCCTGCTATTTTTGCTTTGCCCACTGCTGCACTGCTGATTCTCTGTGACCCAGTCTGGCTGTTTACACCCTCTCTCTTACAGATGTCTGCATTGTTCCAATCTTCCTCTGCTATTTCTGTCTCATTGGGAACCTCTATGTTCATGGTCTCTGCAGGCATGGTTTGCTGCCCTCTCCCAAATTTTCTCAGTATTTAAGGGATACAGGAAGGTGTTGTTTTCTCTCCTGTGCTTCTCTGTGGGGCATGGATTACATCCATCCTGAACCTGTGAGTGAGGAGTCCCTTGCCCAGCAGTGGGGCCCTGGATTAGTTCACATAATAACCACATTACATGACATTACAGCACATGACACATTGGTGATGTGTGTGCACATCACAAACTGCAGGGTTGGAAAAGCTGATCAGATTTTCTCCATGGTCACTTGCTGGAGCCAGCTGTTGCTCACAGCCACCAGTGGTGACCCAAGAAGTGTTGGTGAAGGCAGCCCTGAGTGCCAGGTGACATCTCAGCTGCTGCCTGTGCAGAGCACCTGGGCTGTGGCTCAGTGGCTGTGCTGGGCTGCCCTGGAGCAGCCAGTCTGTGCATGTGAGTGAGCCTGGGCTGCAGGAGGATGAGGGACTGACAGGGGGTGAGGCTGTGCTGGAATGTGCCCTGGCCTTCAGCTCTGAGGGGCTCCTGGGGAGGGCCCATCCTGCCCTTTTTCTTCCTGGGAGGAAGGGAGCTGTGGGGCCAGCTGGGACTCAGCTGAGAGCTGTTGTTTGTTCACTGCCTGCCTAAAGAGGAGACAGTGGTATTTGTACTTTCCAGCTGGGAAAGCACTTTGAAAACTCACTTGAGGAAAAACTGCTTCATTTAGTTGGTTATTTTCAGTCTTTGGGGTTTATAGTCAATAGATGGTGTCTCTGGGATTCCCTTTATTTTTTTGGATGCATTCTTGAAGAGCCACAGCTCTGTGGTGGTGAGGAGGGGATGTGCTCACAGGGACATGGCTGCATGGCTTTGGGAGCTCCTTTTTGAGCCTTGGCTCATGGTCCAAGACCACAATTCCCACATGAGAGAGAAGAAAACAATGCAACGCACAGTGCTAATGTGTTAAAGAGACTTGTCTGACTGCTACCAACTTTAACTGGCAGGGACAAGGAAGAGAGGAGGGTGATTTTGAAAAAAAATTGTCAATTTAATATCTTTTCCTATACAGGTGTGGCTAGTTTGACACCTGGTCACTGACTGTTTCCATAAAAGAGTCTGGAAATCTTTTCTGAGATGCTCATATGCCTGTGTGGTTTGCTCTGGGCTCTGGGAAGTGCTCAGGGAAGGTGTTTGGGCTGGGTCTGCGCTCTCATTCTCCATGGGAATTCCAGTCATGTTTAGGGGAGTTACAAACTGGAACAAACAGTCTCCCTCCTGCTGCTCACATTCCATGGGACATTCTTGGCACCAGGACAGGTCCTGAATAAACCCAGGGCAAGAGGGGGGCCAGGGCCCTGTGGGGGCAGGGACAGGGCTGAGGCAGCAGCTCCTCTCACCTGATCAGGTGTTTGCACTGTGCCAGGCTCTGGGGTGGGCTGTGTTCAGTGGCTTGTGTTCAGTGACATGTCCCAGGTTGGGGACACAGATACAGAATCACAGAATCACAGAGGGCAGGGCTGGATAGGATCTTGGGAATTAGGAATTGTTCCCTGTGAGGGTGGGCAGGCCCTGGCACAGGGTGCCCATAGCAGCTGTGGCTGCCCCTGGATCCCTGGCAGTGCCCAAGGCCAGGCTGGGCAGGGCTGGGAGCAGCCTGGGACAGTGGAAGATGTCCCTGCCCATGGCAAGGTGATCTTTAGAGGTCCCTTCCAACCCTAACCCATCTGGGACTCTGATTCTGTGGCTGGAGTATTCAGCCTGTTGGAGTGTGCTACCTTCCTTTTCTGTAGGAAAGAGGAGTTTATGTACAGGAGCATCTTCAGAGTAACCATAACTGGCTTGCAGAGCTTGAAGGGGAGCTGAGTTTTAGGGCTGCCCATCAAGTTCACCTGAGTGTGTGTAGGTACTAGAGCTTTGCTCTGCCTGCTCACTGCTGCTCTTCCTTACAGTGCTCTGCCTCCTCAGACCAGCCCAGGGCAGAACTCAGGTTGCTCTGACAAATGTTAATATGACACTTGCCTCATTTCACCTCAGCAAAGGCCTTTCAATACCAAAATACCAAATGTTAACAGAGACAGCAGGTAGTGCTCCCAGTCCATGGTAGTTCTAAGCCCTTTGCCTGCGGAGTCTGGGGTCACTTCCCAGAGGAGTTTGGAATTCTGTAGGCAGGCAGGAAGCAGAAGGACAGAAAAAAAGTGACTTGCCATAGGTGACAAATAGGTGAGTGTCAGTGGAATAAAGTGCAGGTCCCTGGGCTGGCAGCCCAGTTAGTGCTGGGCACAACGCTTGGATTGCAGTTCTGTGCCCTGGGAAAGAAACCAGAAAATGCACAGGGAAGTGGGCAGGGAAGGATTGCTAAAAGCTGAAAGTATCTCAAAATACAGCTGATGCATTAATTCAGGTATGTCTGGTTAGTGGTCTGCAACTTCATGAGTGTTCTTCTTCCGGGGAGAATTCCAGAGTCTCGGGGAGCAGTGCTGATTGATATTCTAGGGGAGAGCCCTGCCATTCCTGGGTTCTTTAAATAAAGCACTGTTAAAAGTGGGAAGAATCAGGATGTGGTGCTTTCAGGAGCCTTGATCTCCAGCATGTCAGTCAGGCTGGCTGAATCAGGACAGCTTGCTGACAGTGGGGGTTGAGTGTGATCTTTCCCTGGTGACACCTTTTTTGAGGACCATCACAAGCAAGCTGCAGTTTAAAGCAGGCTGTGCTCCCAGGCTGTACTGTGACACCATGCAGGGGATGGGCAGGAAAACAGCCTGGAAAAAGAGCTCCACTGCAAAAAGAGCTCCACTACAAAAAGAGCTCCACTGCAAAAAGAGCTCCACTACAAAAAGAGCTCCACTACAATCAGTTCTACTGCCCTGCTTGCTTCCATGCCTGGGCTGCTGCAGTTCTTCCTTAGACAATCCAGGTGCATTTGCTGGAGGCTGGAATTCCACTCATGGTGGTTTGCTGGAATTCCACTCATGGTGGTTTGCTGGAATTCCATTCATGGTGGTTTGCTGGTAGATCCCAGCCCTTCTGTCTCCATTTCCTGCTCCTGTGTACCTGCAGCTCTGTTCGAGAGGCACAGCTGGATTTTGTGCTGTCCCTCAAAAGCAGATCCCTGGCAGCAGGTTAATCCTGCACAGCTCTCCAGTGACCTCCCCATTTTGGGAGATGCCTCAGAGCCCAGCCTACAGACCCTGTGTGTAAGCCCAGAGCATCCCTGGGCTCCTCCTTCCCTTGTGCCTGAAATCCTGGCATAAACAGGAGCAGCTGTCAGAGAACATTAATGCTCACTAAGACCAGCCCCACAGACTGCAAACTCCTGGGCCACGTCCCACAAAATCCCCACTGATCCCAAATAATACAGCCTGTTTTTTCTTTGTGTCTCTTGGCTTTTCTGTTGTTTTAAGCCCCTTTTCCTTGCTTGGAATTTTTGAAAATCACAAATACCATCTCACAGATGAGGATATATCTGGGTGTTTCAGACCACCCTCAGGCTGCAGGAGAAGCAAAATGTGGTCATTGGAATTTGTCACACAATGCCACCACACAGCCTGATGAGCAGCTCAGGAGCAAATCCCAAGGAAGGCAGGGATGCACAGCACCTGCTGCAGTGTCACAGGGTTAAAAAGAACTGATTTTAAGGATAAATAGGATGGCAAGAGGTGCCAAAGTGATCTTCAGAAGAAGTACTTTTGAAAATTTGATAATATATATATTTAATGTAAATACATCCTGAATTTACTTTCTTCTTCCCCATTTGTAGCTGCTCATACTTATTGTGTGTACCTGGGTGCTGGGCTAAGACAGGACAGCTGGTGGGAGGGGGTCACTAATGTTCACTGGGTCTGAGGATGTTGTAGGCAGCAAACAGAACATTTTCCTTTCCAGTTTCTCAGCCAGATGCCCTCAAACTCACCAGCTGGGCACAGATGTACATCCATGCTCATCTGTGTTTCCACTGCAGTTACAGTGGGGAAAAAAAAAGGAAGTGGCATTATTTTTTTTTCCAAGATGAAATACAGAGTAAATATTTCAGAACCCCATAAATAAAAAAAGATTGATCTGATCTTTTACAAACATATTCCCCTTTGGGCTCTGACTAAGTGTGAGAAAGTTCAGCCTGAGAAGAAATTTATTTGGAAAAGCAGTGAAAGGTTAGAAGCAGGGATGTGGGCTGGAATATGCCTTGCAAATGTTAACTGTGGAGGCACAGTGCTAACACCTTGCATGTGCAAAAACATTTGGAGGGTTGTGAATTTAAACCATGAAATTAATATAGTCAAAATTAAGGTTTTCTTGCCCACACCTTACTCATACAGGATATGGTGTTTGTAAAGTTCTGACAGGGATGGGAAGATGTGGAGGTGGTTTGCTGGTGTTAATTTATGGTTGAGGAAGAACCTTTAGTATCTCTGCTTCTTGATTAATTTGCAACATAAATGTTTCCTTAAAGTAAATTAACTTTTGAATTCTTTTACTTTTCTGGGGGTAGCAGAGCAAAGCCCAGGAAGTTGCTTTGTTGTGCTCACTGTCACTTCCCCAGAGAAAAGTGTGATACAGTGAGTGCTGTGTGTGCACACCCACGTGCAGCCACCATGGTGACCTGTGAATCATTTACAACTGCCTGATTCATTTTCCCAGGGCTCTTATTTAATAATTCTCCTGCTCCTTGGGGAAAACTGTAAAAATGGATTTTATTTTCCTAATGTGTTTGCATTTTAAGTAGGCAAAGTCTCTTTAGATTCCCATTTGCCAAACAAGATCTGCACATGTAAGTGACCAATGAGCTGAGACCAAGGATGATAAATTTCAGTGGAGGAGGAAGAATTAAGAAAATAATAAGAAACTTAGTTCAGGAATTTGCAGTTGTGGACAAATTTTGAGTTTAAAACCCAAGGTATTGGAGGTAGTTATCCCAAGATAGGATGGTCAGGCTGGAGCTCAGGGCAAGGCTCTGTCCCCAGAGGGTGCTGGCACTGCCCAGGCTGCCCAGGGAATGGGCACGGCCCTGAGGCTGCCAGAGCTGCAGGAGCCTTTGGGCAGCGCTGCCAGGGGTGCCCAGGGTGGGGTCTGGGCAGGGACAAGGGCTGGGATGGGGGATCCCTGTGGGTCCCTTGTAACCCAGAATATTTTGTAATTCTGTGACCTGTCCTCTGTCTGAGGTGGGTGAAATTGGGAACAGTTCCTGGATATCCAGTGTGTTTCCATCCAAGTCCTAAAGATACACTCAGGAACAGGACACACACTGGGGGGTTTGATGTGCTGCAAGCCCTGCAGTTCCATAGCTCTGCAGAGGAGCAGACTCTCTCTGGGTAGTTTTAATCAGAGATTTTAAAAGAGGAAGCTTTCATATTGTCTAAAATTCTGTGATCTTCAGATGATCTTATGTAGAAAATTGCTAATATTTCTTTCTCAGTTCTTTCTCAGATGCTGCCCAAATAGACCATCCTTACAGAAATCTGGATGTTAATATTTGGAAACAAATCTCTTAGAGTTCCTAGGCAGGAAAATTATAGAAAAATATATTTATTTCAGTAAAAAGAGGATAAGAATTTTAGTAATCCCAGACTGTTCTGGTCATCCCCTCAGTTTGTCCTCAAGATGCCAGGAGAGTTTTAGTGAAGGCAGAAATACATCCCTGGTATATCCAGTGAGTGATGTACTTTGCATCTTCCAATGTGGTTTGGAATTCAGCAACAGAAGAGGTGAACAACAGCCATACCAGAGATTATTCCAAATTCTTCTTTCAGCCTTACCTTTTTCTGTTCAGCTGCTTGTTGGCATCTCAGCCATGTTGAACCTGAATAGCAAGCAAACCCATCCACCTTCAGTATTTTAATTCTCAGTAGCTTCCCTCCTGAGAATCTTCCTAACCAGGAAGGCAGAGGAATCCAGGGATCACCTTCCTGACACCTTCTCCTTTCAGCCCAAGCAGGGTTGGTCTTCTTGATTGCCTCAGGTGATTGTGGGGAGCAGGGTGCTGCATCCCCCTGGCTTAATTTAATTTCATTTTGTTCATTAAGAGGTTTTATGGAGTCAAGATCTCTTCTTTAATGCTGCTCAGTCATTTAAGTAGCACTTCTTCTTTTCACTTTGGAAACCAGGCAGTGATAATCCATCTGAATTCCCATCTGGAAATCACAGTAAGAACAGAATTTCTAGTCCTGGACAAATGAGTAGGAAAAAGCCAGGAGAGGTTTGCTTTTCTTTTGTGAAACTCTCAGTGCTACATCATTTAATCCAAGCAGTTGTGAGACAGATGAATGGTGTGTTCCCAGCCAAGCCATTTTTACTCCAGAAGGGGCTTTAAAATAAAATTGTCTTTATTGTGTGCTATGCAGAACTCCACAGTGTGAGCTAAATGGACTTTTTCACTTGAGATGGAACTTCAGATCCTTATTGATAGAAAGATAAATCTTTTCTCATTTACAGGTTATGTAGGTTCAAGTAGACCTATTTTTTTAATTGTGCAAATTGAGGTAGTTCATTGCCAGATTGCTGGGAGTAACACCTTTAGACACTGATTAGACCATTCTTTATCTTACCCTTATTTACACTTTGAATTTACAAGAAAAGAACCCTGCCCTGCCCTGAAGTGACACAAGAATGAGGCAGGATGAGACAGGATCTGCTCATGTTGTTACCTTGTCTCATGTGTCTGAATTCTACCAGGGAGCCTCAATATCCTAATGATGCTGATTTGGGGGATAATTATAAAATATTAATATTTTTCCTTTAAATGGCTGATACTTGCTGTCTGTTTGGATTCAACCTGAGCATACTTTTAACTGAGGGAGAAGGAAATTCTTTGATGTGTAACATCCTGAGAATGTCTCTCAGCATGCAGTAAGTAGTGTCCAAAACACCTTTTCCCAAAAACATTTTAAAAATTAATAATAGAGTTTGTGACCGTCAGACTATTCTGAGCCAGAGTTCATTCTCTCAGAAATTAAACCAGGATATTCCCCTCTGCAGGGAAATTCCTGGTAGTCTGGCATCAAGTTGCCAAACCTGGTAGGATTACATCCAGGCCTGGATGGTGTGCATTGAAATCTCCTTTGTGATCCATTCAGCTGACACATGGTTTCAATAAAGATCACAGAATTTATAGATTCCTCTGGCCACCCACTTGAAAGCTTAAAAATTACTGTAATTCAGCCCTGTAGCTGCTGACTGCACCTGCAGCAGCTTTTCTCAGGAGCTGGAATGGCCCTGGAATCCTTCCTGGAGAAGGCAAGCACGAGCCTGTGGCTCCATGCCCTTCACCTGGCATTGGGCCCCTTGCCAGCTGGAAGGTGAGCCAGCACAGCACCTTGCACCAATTTTTGGGTCATTTCAGGGGATTTGACCCCTCCCTGTGAGGGTTTGGGATTATTCCTGGCTTGGCAGCTTGCATCCCAAGGAAGCCCTTGTGTGAAGCATGGCAAGCACAGTGTTAACCCAGTGTGTTCCTCAGTGTCTCCTGTGTTCCTGACAGAGGCCAAATGTTTGTGGGAAGGAAGTAAATTATTGTGAACTGAGTGATCTTGGAATAGGTTGCCCTCAGGGAGTTTTTTTCTTACCCCCATTTAGGATCTGGCTTGTGCCTTTGTGTGAGAGGGTTTCTGTCCTTTCCAGAATTCTGGATTTTATTATTATTTAATCCTTACTAATGTAACTCTGGGTACTTTAATCCTCTTAAGGGTTTGCTGCTGACTTTGGGCTCAGTCCTGCTCCCTTTTCAAGGAATTTTGCCATTAGACACCTTTAAGTAGAGTTCTGATGTAAATTGAAGCTGATTTTACTGGCAGCTCTGTCCCTGGCTGTGAAACGCCTCTGTAAAGCTGTAACCTGTGTGCAAGGCACAGTTCCAGTGGGGAGGAGAGGGGTGTCTGTGCTCCTGCCTGCAGCCCTGACCCTGCCTCTCCTCACTGCCAGTCTGGAAGGAATCCTCAAAAGATGCCAAAGGCTCAGGGCAAAGGAATTGTCTGTGAGCCTGCGCGGGGAATGTTCTGCCAGCTTAGGAAGCCATAAATGTGTTCCTTTCCATCTAGGTGCCCCTCTGGCTGCGGAAAGGGAGAAGAAGCCTCTCTCCAGAGCTGTCTTTGTGCTGCCCTGGGTGGAATCCACAGAAACAAGTGAGGGTCCCAGATGTTTTGTTTTTTCCCTGATGTGTTGTAAGGAAGCATTAGCTGCGCTCTGGGTCTTCCAGGGAGGCTGCTCAGGTGGAGTGTGCCCTGGACACAGCTTGGAGAGGTGTTTCCCCGTGGGGAGCATGCAGCATGGTCCTCAGAAAATGCCATCCTTTCCTGTTTCTGTGCATCAGGTGGATTAGTCATGGGGACTGGCTCTTCCTGAAGAGTGCTGGTGTTGCTCATGGTTCCTTCCAGTGAGGCAGATATCCCAGGAAAGGTGATGTTTTCTCCAGGTACTGCCACAGAGCCATTCCCCAGCTCCAGCCCTCTGGGTTTGTTATCAGCAGGACTTGAGCATCTGCCAGCAGATTTTCAGGAAACAAGGAACGTGAAACCAAGGATCAGAGCAAGTCATTGACTTGTGATCCACTGGCCAAAGCTGGAGGGATGATGCTGATCCTTTGTGGTCACTTAAACCCCACTCAGAAAGCCTTTTTGGGGCCAGAAACATCACAGCCTCAAATAGAGAAGCTGTGACATAAATGTAATGCAGCTGTAAGAAATCCAGCCCCTCCCCTTTAAGAGCTGCTCTTGGACTTTATGTTTGGGAAACCTTGTTTGTCAAGGTGAATGAGTTATGTGGAATTGTCACAGAATGTAGGATTTAGAATAGAATTCCTTATGGATTTAGATTTAGAATCCTTAGGATTCCTTTAGGATTTAGAATAGAATTCCTTGGGTGCTTCCTTTGCCATTCCCAAACCTGCTGGTGCAAAGGAGACACCCTGCTCATGGAGCAGGACAAGCAGTGCTGTCCACACTGCCCTCTTCTAATCTTCCTGCTTTTATCCTGACTGGGACCTGCAGCATTTCTGGATATTAGGAAGAATTCAGCAGGCTGATCTATTTACATTCAGCAGTTTTGCCCTTCCACATGTGGAGACTGTCCCTGCTAGACTGCTGCTCCTGTAGTGCCAGAGGAGATCAATAGGATTCAGGGTGCCAGTTGCTGAGAGCTCCTCTATCAAGTACCTTTTGTGATTTCTGCCGTGTGAAAGCTCAGGGTGAATTCTGGGCCAGGTGGAAATTGTTCTTCACCTTGGACAGGTCCTTGAGGAGCTCCTGCAGGTGCTGTGGGGAGAGCCCATTGTTTGGGACCCTTCATGGGCTGTGCTGGCAGGGATGTCAGCTGGATGGGTGTTTCCATTGTGGGTTCCTGGGATGCTGTGCAGAGCTCTTGGAGCCCAGTGGGCTCAGTGTGTACCCAGCTTTTGTGGTAGTCCTGCACTTAGGAGGGTGATCTGTATTTCTAGCTGTATTCTTAGTGATACACAGCTCCACATTTCTGATTGCTCTTATTCCCTTCCTGGATTTCTAAAGCAAAATACACTGAGGCCAAGTGTCCTAAAGAAAGAAGTGTCTTGTTTTGGCTGTCACTGCTGGGCATGTGTTCTCTGCCTTCTCTTCCCTGCCAAAATGAAATATGTGCTTCCTTCTCTGGGGAATATGTGAATCAAACCAACAAAAATTCTTCAAATCTTGAATGCAGGATCTGCTGGGAAGAGAGCTGAGCTCAGCCTTGGGGCAGGGAGTTCAGCCAGTCCCAGTGAGTGCTGGACACACCACCAGAGCCAGCTGGCAGCAGCTCCTGGAGATGGGACAGAAGAGCAGCTCATTCTCTCTTCTATTGGGATCCACTTGCAAGCAGAGTGGTCAAAACTTCTTTCAGTCCCTGTGGAGTTATTTCTTGGGGTACTTGAAAAACCTGCTCATTTGCCATCTGAGTGTGCCAGTCCTTCACAGCTGAGGAGCTGCCTTGTAACGAGGCTGTGCCTTGCCTTTTCTACTGCCAGCAAGATAAGGTGCTCTATTTTGGCCTGTGTGTTAAAGATGAATTGTGAGCTGACTAAATAAGTACAGCTGATACTCACTAGACCTCTCTCTGGAATCCCTGCAGCTGTTGGAAAGGCTCCTGAGCATGAAGGAGAATGACACTTGAGTCTGGGGTTTGAGCAGATGTCTTTGGAGCATTTTGAAGGTCTGTGTTTGCAGCAGGGTCATTGCTCAGCTGGCAGCAAGGATTTGAACAGCAGTAAGGGCCAGCATGTTCTGGGGGCTGAGGAGTGTCCTTCCCTGCCCTGATAGTGCCTGCAGCTGTGGCTGTGCCTTGGGTGGAGCCTTAAGGTGCAGCCCCTGATGACAGCAGCGACTTTGGATCTGAGCAAACTTGCCTAGGTAGCATTGGCTGTCTGGATCCAGCTCTGCAGAGGTTTAGGGATGGTTTCAGTGTGGGTTTGCAGCCACACCTGAGCCCCTGGAGCCCCTTGCAGCTCTTCCCATGGCAAGCTGTGTTATAGGTGGATATTGTGCCCCAGCTGGACACCTTGGGGTAGGATTTAGGAAATCTGCCCTGGAACAGCTTCCCTGTGAGCACAGCCTGGCAGAGCTCAAGAAGCATTTGGACAATGCTCTGAGGTTGTTGGGGTGTCTGATCCTTGTGGGTCCCTTCCAGCCCAGGACTGTGTGATTCTAACTGGGGCTGCAGGGAGTTCTGCCCAGGGAGGTTCTGGCTAAGAAGCAATGTCTGCTGGGTCAGTGCTGGGTGTGCTGCAAGGCTGTCAGCAGAGATGGCTGTACTGGTAAGGAGGAGGGGGCCTGGCTCTGGGGAGCAGCCTCAGCAGGGACTGCTGTTCAGAGAGGTAAAACTTGGCTGCACATGGGCAGCCCTTTGTGAATTCTCTGTAAAGCTCCTGTCTCTGGGCACTGCTTGCTGGGTGTTCTCTCCTACAGAGCCCAGGAGATCAGTGCCAAGCTGGACCAGCTGGAGCAAATTCTTACTTCTCTGTAATCCCTGGAGATCCTTCTGCTGTGGGGACAGTCCCCCTAACACCAGCAGACCCCTCTGCTCTGGGCTGTGCTGGTGGCATTTGTTACATGTTCCCTGTTCCCTGCACTGCCAAGGGGAGAAGTGCCCACAGCCAGCATGGGCTCTGCTGGGGACAGCAAGATCCCTGTGTGTGACAGGGACCACAGGTAGCCATGCCTGGCCCTGTGAAATGGTGTGTTAGTTAGTTTTCTTCTGTTCTAACAAGTCTTATTATTTACTGAGCTCCTTTCTTCCAAAGTAAGGTCATGATAGTTTTTGTTCTCTGAACATGAAAGTGCCTGGTCTTTGGGACTGCTTTGGAGAGTTAATCTTCACTTGGTCCTGTAGAGCTCATTGCACTTCAAAAAGGAGGTTGGTTCCTTGGTTTGGGGACACCCATTGAGGTGGGACTGATGCCAAGTTAGGAGTTTCTCTACTGCTTGACTGTGCTAATTGACTGTGCTAATTGTCTGGGGGGTTTTTGCAGCAGCTACACAGATACTCAGCAGCAATCATTGATCCTCTTCGTTGTGGGAGAGGGCCCAGGGAAGAGGGAGGCCCTCAGCCCTGTTTTGTGGCCACACAAGGAGCCTGCACAAGATCACATAATGGAACAGACACAGTTAAATGTGCCTTGCCAGTGCCTTTTCCATTGGAATGTCATTCTCACAGGTGTGTTCTGCTGCTCCTCCTCCTCTCCCTCAAGCCATGCTGTGTGTGCAGAGTCCCTTTCTCCTTGCTTGTCCAGCCTAGACTTCTAAAAACCCCTTAACTCTAGTTTAGCCCTGCTGTGCTCTGATTAAGATACAAATAGTTTTTAGTCACAGGGGTAAAGTTCCAGTGCCCAGGTGTTTAACAACATTTAGATTTGGCAGTTTTCTCTGCTAGATCATCATAGCTTCTCCAGTCACTCTGAATAAAGACTGACAGTGATCCTTTATTTAGTGCTGAACCCCAAGTGCTGCTGGACTGAGCAGTGAGCCCAAGTGAGTGATTACACTGTACCAATATATCATAGCTTAAAATAGGGAGTGGTTTTAAAAGTAATGTGATGGAGAAGTAAAATGAGAGCTTACTTAATGTGCAGAGTCTGGTGTGTTGGAACACAGGATGGACGAGGTAAAAACAAGGCTTTAACTTTGCTGATAGTGGGAATACATGGACACAACTGCACTGCTGCAGGGGAGCTCCCTGAATGGCAGGTCCTCTGTGGAGCCCTGGGAGCTGCTGCCTGCACTCCCTGCTGGGAAGGGAACACACAGGTTTCAGGGTCCTTTGTGGTGGCTGTACAAATGATGTGTTTCACTGGGTTTGCCATGGACTTTACAATGTTTGCCACTTTGCTGTGGGCTCATAGCCTGGGGTTGTCTGACACGTGGGGTGACTGCTCAGGAAAGGCACCCCAGGGTGTGTCAGGCAGCAGAGAGGGGAAACACCCCACCAAGCTGGCCAGGAAATCCTCCTTATGCACTGATGTGATAGCTGAGCTAAGGACACTGATCCCATTCAGAGCAAACCAGATCCATAAACACTTGGAGCTGTTTTACATCTGTGTGCCCCACACAGCTGTGGTGAGGGGTTGGTTGATGCTGGGATGAAGTGATGGGGTGTAGGGAACAAATGGATATGAAACCAAGCTGCACCAAGCCCTCCTTACTGTCCTGCCTGCCTTGGGCTGTTGGGTCTCCTGGGTTTGTTGGTTCTGACAGATCCTGGGAATCAGTAAACAGTGAGGAGCAGGTGTGTGCTCATACATTGCTCTGTGCTTAGTTCTGTCCCTTTGTCCCCATCCTGACCAACAGCTGATTCTCCCTGAACTTCCAAAGGAGATGCCAGCAGGGCCTGCTGCCCTGCATCCTCATTGCTGTGAGGGCTGTGGGGTCTTCCCTGGAGAGCAGAGCTGTCTGAAGAGGAAATAAATCAGAATGTGCCCCAAGCCATATAGTGTGGGGCAGGGGGAACAGTGTGAGGCAGTGCCTGTGTGCCTTAGAGACCTGACAGAGCACGTGGGATGTGTCAGTGCATGGGGGTGTCTGATTGACCAGTGTGCTTGCAGTGCTTGCCTTTCACCTCAGAGTTTCTAAACTTGGTCTGTTTTCTTCTTCCTACAGACAATTTTAGGTACACGTGTGACATTTGTGGGAAAAAATACAAATACTACAGCTGCTTCCAAGAGCACAGAGACCTACATGCCGTGGATGGTGAGTAATGTTTTGACACTCAGACACCTGAACTAGGCTGAGAAGTGTTTGGGGAAGCAAAGTGTGGCTCTGCAGGAGCATGTGGCCTGTGCTGTGCAGGACATGGCACTGCAGGGGTCACCTCTCTGTACCATGGAGGCTCAGTCTAGAGGCACTGCAGGGAGGAGTTTGCTGTGCCTGACTCTCTCTGTGTGCATGACAACAACACCTGTGCTGGGACCAGGGACCTTGCAGTGTGTCTGCAGGGAGGTTCATGGTTAGGATGGAGAGCCTGGGACTGAGTACCTCAAGGTAAATGGTCAGCCTGATTATTTGCTGGGAAGAAGTTGGTTGCTTTTTGGTTTCTGAATTTACAGGTTTGTTCCCAACATACTTCTTTGTGAAGCATTTCAGATTTCAGAGTTAGGAACTTGCATTCTTGTTAATGACTGTGGTAGTGAGCTGGTGAAGTTGTCAGTGGCCCTTAAAGGGTGACTGTAGATGTGGCTTAGGCTGGTGACACCTGGACAGAAGCAGACACCCAATGTCAGAAGCAGTGTTTCTTTATTCTGCATTGGGGAAAATGAAGTATCAACATGCTGGCTTGCCCCCTGCTTACTGAATATCTAAAGCTTCTCACTTGTGGGGAGCCCACAGATATTCCAGACCTTCCCTGTGTGTGCTGCAAGCCTGGCAGTACTGCTCCTCACCTGGCCAAGGAGAGTTCTAGAAAGAGGCTGCTGGAGAGCAGCAGGTTTTGAATGGCTGGACTGTCTCAGAAAAGCAAGTGTTTTTCACAATATGTGGTTGTCCAAAAAATTGGTGGTGTTTACCTGGAAAGTGTGGACATCTGAATGTGCTCTAAGGACAGCCAGTGTTCTCCTGCAGGGCACCACTGCCAGCTCCCTTCCTCCTGTGGGGAGCCAGAAGAAAATCAGTGGCACTGACAGTCAGTGTGAGGGGCATGTGGCTGCCTCGGTCAGAAATGTCTCAGGGAGCTCTGCCAGGGGCCACAAGAGAGCTTGGGAAGGGCTCCATGAGTGTGCAAGGACTGTCCCAGCTCCTCCCTGGGGCTGCTGTGCACCTGAACTCCACCTGGGGCCGTGTCAGGATCAGAACAAAGGCCTTGAGCATCTGTGTGAATTAGGGCTGGGCATGCTCAACCAGGTCCTGTGAGGATGCTGCTGGGAACAGGAGGGACTGGGGCACAAAGCCTGGTTTGTTCAGTGGGGCTCAAATGTGCTGCAGCAGTGTGTGAAATGCAGGAGGAAAACAAGACCATTTAAGAGGATTTAATTTCTGTTTTGTTTCTTCCCCTCCTTCTTCTATTCTGTGTTAGTTTTTAGTGTGGAAGGGGCCCCAGAAAACCGGGCAGGTAAGCCGAGCTCCTTTGTGTGCTTTATTTCACAAACCTTTTCAAGCATTCAGTAGTTCAGACACAGCAGGTTGATTCTGAACTGGTTAGAGTCAAAGGAGTTTTGTCAGGGATTGCAGTGGGACAGGGAGCATCCTCTCTCCCTCCCCAGTGTCTACAGCCAGTAGGTTGATGCCCAGCCCTAGCAGATACCAGGCTTTTGTTGCACATTCACTTGGTCAGGTTTCAGACAATCAAAGAAGCAGGTGTTTCATGTCTGTGGTGATCTTGTAAATTGTTCAAGGCTTACACCAAATTCTTCTCTAAAGTGGGTTGGGTTGTGATTTGTTGCTAGCTGTGCTGTTAGCTGGTAGAAGTCCCAGGTTGGTGTTTGATAGTTGATGTGCCTGCAGACTGCATTGCTGTGCCTGCTGTCAGCCAGTTCAGCAGCATTAGAGGGGAGATTCCCTGGAAGACAATCAGGAAATATGGATCAGACTTTGCAATGTGTTCATTCAGTTTTTCTCTGCATTTTTTAAGCATTAATTCCTACAAGGCCTGTTAGTGGGCTGGGAGCAGGGGTAATCCTGGGGCACCTGAGCCAGAGGAGGAGGGACAAGTCAGACAGAGGGTCACTGGTTTATCATTCCTGTTTTCCAGTCCTGTTACAGATGGAAATGTGATTACAGGTGCAGGAGCATTCAGTGCCCATGCAGCTGTAGCAGGCAAAGCTGAGGTGTTGTCAGCTGTCCTGTGGCTCTGTTCTCTTGCAGACCCCTACGACCAGGCTGTCATCGCCGCTGACGAGGTGAAGGAGGAGGAGCCCGAACCCTTCCAGAAGATTGGGCCAAGTAAGAGTTATTATTGTGTCAAATGAAAAGGAGAGCTCAGGGGTTCACTGCCTTTGGCTGCAGCACCTCTAGAGAAAGCAGGAAGCACTGTCACACAGCAGGGTTGGGGTCTGGGTGCTCACAGGTATGCTCAGGCTCAAAGGAGCATCAAACACCAACAGCCCTGGCCCAAAGAACTGCAGCTGTGTGATGTGCTCTGCTCAAGAGCTCTGCAAAGAGAAGGAGAGGGGAGTTCAGGGGGAAGCAATCTGGCAGGGATGAGAGAGGGCTTGAAGGTGGACTGAGAGCTGGCAGGTGATTCATTCACACTGCCTTTGTGGTGGGTCCTCAAACAGAGTAGAGAGAAATGGAGAGAACACCAGGTTTTGCCAAAGCATTTCCCTGAATTTTCCATTTTGGAAACATTTGATTATCCATGGATTTTCCTTCATCTTGCAGCTTGCTGCCAGTTCTGTACTCCCAGCACTGGCAAGAGGAGGAGGTGTCAGTGTGTGGTTACACTCCATTATTTCCAGTATCCCCTAAGTAGGAATGAGCACAGTTACTCCAGAAAAGCCCCTTCTCCTGCAAGAGAACTCCATAATCCCAAATAAAAGTTCTCTAATACTTGAACCTGTTTGTTTCCTGGTTTGACTGTTCCTGTTGTCCACACATCCCAGACCTTCTGTAACCAGAGGGACAGAACTGTGTCACCTGTAATACAGACTTTAGAATTGAATTCTCTCCCTTGTTTTGCACACTTACTTGTTGTAATTTTGGGGTAATCTTCTGAAGCTTTTTCAGTTCTACTGGACTTTTTATGCATGGTCCATCCCTCTGTTTTGAACTGTTTCCTTTCTTGAGAAGAGGATGTGTGGATTACAGGGCAGGCAAGTTCCACATGCAGGAGGAATGTTTGTGTGACCTGACCAATTTCTCTGTAAAAAGAAACTGGGAGTTGTGTAAGAGGCCTGGCCTCCTTCCTGACCTTTGTCCTTGTTCCTTTCACAGAAACTGGCAATTACACCTGTGAGTTCTGTGGCAAGCAGTACAAGTACTACACTCCCTACCAAGAGCACGTGGCTCTGCACGCCCCCATCAGTGAGTATTGCTGCAGGGCTGCCCCTCTGCAGGCTGGCACCTCAGGGCTCTGGGCATCACCAGGCTGCCAGGATAGACCTCACTCCTGGGGATCCTTCCCCTGGAGCTGTGGGATTGCAGTGGGCAGGGCACAGATCATGTGCTCAGCACTGTAAAGCAGAGCTGGGATCTCCTCTCACAGGGACACTGTTAGGTCTGGAATGTCTCTGGGCTCCTACCCCAGCCCATGGAATTTTACACATGTTCCTTGTGGGGTTGATGGTTTAGGCTGTTTTTTAACTGAAGAGATGCACATCATTTTTATACTCCCCTAAATAATAACTGAACATACATGTTAGAGAAGAAGCATCTTTCTGTGAGCTTCTGGGGAATTATTTCAAGCAGTGAGATAAAACTGGTTTCAAAATCACTTAAATGACCTCAGCAGCTTGCTACTGAATCATACTCAATAAATGATTTATTTCAGGGAGCTCAGGACAAGGCAGTTGTCAGCAAACTGCACAGCACTGTGGTCTGCACTCCCCACACAGAGGGGAGGAGGCTTTAACAAACAGTTCCGTGTAATTCAGTGCAAAATTTGACTAAACATGTTGAGAGAAATTTTTGCTACCTGCTGGATTGGAATACTTTCAAAGTCTGCAGAGAAGTTCTTTACAGCTGAATTTCCTGCTCCCTTCCCAGCGCTGCCCTGAGCTTTGCTGGGTGCCCGGGCTGTGCTGCTCCAGGGGTGATGGAGAGGAGGATGAGGGATGGGATGAGGGACGAGCCGAGCTCAGCAGCCGCAGCTGCAGCCGGCAGGGGGCGCGTCCGCCCCAAAATCCCCGGGATTCGGGTTTTTAAGGGATTCTAGAGAGACACCCTTGGGTTTGTGGGAGCATGCTCCACCACACTGTCGCTTTTAAGCTTTGGTGGCTCCTGACAGGTGCCAAGCAGGTTCTCGTGGATATGGACCACGGTAGAAGGTGCAGGGCATCAAATACATATCCAACATCAGCATCACAAAGCTAATCTTGTTATCTGCCAGCTGCTGAAGGACCTGCCCCAGTGCTTCTGATTGCACACATTGCAGTTATTCCTGTGTTGCCTGCCCATGCAAGCTCCACCTCTTCACTGAGGTGTTGTCAGCCCTCAGGCTGCAAACATTGCTGACCAGCAATGGGTCCATCTCCTGCCACAGCAGGGCTCTGGGGTCTCTGTGCCCTGCAGAGAGCTCAGGAGCAGTGTGCAGTGAGCACTGAGCTTTGCTCAGCTCTAGCTAATCCTTACCTTCCCAGTGCTTCCCATTTCAAGGTGATTTATTGCCACTGATGTCTTCACCTTCCCAACCAGCCACAGTAATAGCTGGGTTGCTGGTTCCAGTCCAGGCCTCCAGCAGAAAATAAACCCCAGCTCTGTTTCCCTGGGGGCTCTACAGTTCCAGTGGCCCCCCAAGGCTCTGCCCCAGTTCTGGAGGAGGAGGCATGTTCTGAGTGCTGGGCTTGAGGCCATTCTTGCACCATCATTTCTGCAGCAAAAGAAAAGAAACTGCCCCTGCTGCAGGCTAGATCAGCAGGCCCTGAGCTGTGCAGGTGGGTTTCCAGTCCTTTCAAGGATCTTTAGCTATGAGGACACTCAAGATCAGTATTTTCATAAGGTTTAACCCCCTCCCCATAAACTTTTCTTTTTCCTTTTTTTTTTTAACCTCTTTTTTCCTCTCCTAGTTCCCATGACCAGTAATATTTATGATTTACAGTGACAAGCCACTAACCCTGATGAGGATATAGGAGAGGGCATGATGAGCTCCCAAGGCCAGTACATCTCACACCTTTCTGCTGCCCAGACTGTTCCTCCCAAAATCCAAGGTCCTGGAGGCAGCTGTTAACACCTGACTTTTGGAAAGCACAGCTGGCTCTTCTTGAGTTCTTGCAGTCAGATTAACTAAGGCTGAGACTGTGTCTTTACCCTGGTCTCATTCTTCTGCTTATAAGGCAAATGCTGAAAATTCAGTCATAGTGAAATGGGTAACAAAGCCCTTCAGCATCACCAGTTCAGCTGTCTGGGTCTCTGCTGGAGTGCAAGCTTCCCTTCCAGAGCCTGTGTTTCTGGTTTTCTGTCATAATGGATGAAAAGCCATTGAAAATAGGTAAAACAAAGAAATATATCCTGCAGCTTCAATAGCATCTTGCAGGATAATTTCTGGTCACAGCTGCTGGATAGCTGCTGTCTGGAAAAGAGCTCTGCTGTGGGCTTCCCTGGAATTGTTAATGCCAAATGTCTCCTTCCAAAGTTCCCTTTTCTGAGTGAGAAGTAGGGACTTTTTCATAAGATTAGAACTGGGCTGTGACTCTTTAAAAATAATATTCTTATGCTCTTTCTGTCAACATATTCACTCTTTCGAAGAAGGCTGTCAGAGGCTGTTTCCAAAAAATAAAAGTGGATTTTAGGCGCATTCATTGTCCCAGTTTTAGAAACATTTCTGAATGGAGATTCATGAGGGAGGGTTCAGAGATGTTCCTGTCCTCCTTCAGGCTCTGGCTGCTCTGTTAGATTGAGCTGATGGAACCATGTTTGCTGGGGCTGGGCTGTTGGGATTGTTTAGAAGGATGGAGAGAGACTGTTCAGGGCATGAAGTGGCAGAACAAGGGAAGTGGCTTCACACTGTTAGAGGATGGGGTTGGATGGGATTTTGGGAAGAAATTCTGAGTATCCAGTTAGGAATTGGGTGGGCAGGCCCTGGCACAGGGTGCCCAGAGCAGCTGTGGCTGCCCCTGGATCCCTGGCAGTGCCCAAGGCCAGGCTGGGCAGGGCTGGGAGCAGCCTGGGACAGTGGGAGGTGTCCCTGCCCATGGCAGGGGGGTTTACAAGGTGATCTTCAGGTCCATTCCAACCCAAAACAATCTGGCATTCTGTGACTCTGTGATGAGTTTGCAGTGCAGAGGGAACCTGGGGCACCTGGGATGTGAACTGGCTGTGAATGCACCAGGAGTGGGATTGAGCTTGGTGAGTCGGGCTCAGGAGTGTGCACTCACCTCTGCCTGGAACCTGCAGATGGAGCCTCACACTCCTGGGTCATGGAAGTGTGGGGAGAGAGCCTGAAACCCAGCACAGCCCTGCATGGCTCTGCTTCCAGGATGGAAATCTGAAGTGATGTCAAGGCCCTGAGAGTACTCAGAGCTCTGCAAGGCCCTGAGCAGCCCACAGCCACACTCCTGCTCCAGCCCAGCTCTGAGCCACACACCCTCCTGAGCTGCTCTGTAGAAGTTGGTCTCAGCTCAGCTGTGGACGTGCCCATGCCTGGCTGTGGGTCCCATGGGTTTGTACCCAACCCACAACTGCATTCCCACCTTGATGTCAACCCTGTCTGGGCACCCTGGACCTCGCTGGGATCACTGGTCCTGCTTAACCTCAGCAGAGCTGATCCTGCTGCTGACCTGTGGATTGACTTGCCAGCCTGGCCACACACCTGTCTCATTGCCATGAGCTCCCCTGTGACCTTCCTGATGGAAGCTGGCTGTCACCTCTGGGCCTTGCTCCCTCCTCTCAGGGTCTGTGGGATGGCCCTTTCCATGCCTGGGATCATGCTTGGCTCTCCAGGGGACAGACAGACAGACCTACACCCACCCTGACACCTGAGATGCTCAAGGAAGTTCACCAAGGCTTGCTGCTCAGCTCCTTTCTGTATTGGATGCACACTGGATGCAATTTATTCCTCCAAAGTGCTTTAAAGCAGTGTTTCATTGAGGCAGCTGCCATTTTGGTAGCACAGCTGCTTTCCACACAGACCCTGCCTAGCCAGGGAAAAAACAGCTCCAGATTCCAGTTGGATGGTGTGTCTTTGCTTCCACCAGTTCAGTGAGGGAAATCTGTGAGTTCAGGTCCTTTTCCCACAGTGTTTTAGCAACAGGCTCCACCCGTTCACGTGTATAAAGACACACATTAAATATTTGATAGGTTTGAGCAGAGGGGTTTTCCTGTGGAAAGACCTGTTTACCATAGCCAAGGTGTTTGCTCAGAGTATGGAATTTCAGGCCATTGTTAAGGAATCATTTTCCAACACGTTCAGTGAAGTCAGTTTTTTCTCCATAGGTGATGATATAATTCCACCTGAACCTTCAAAATGGTTCCCTACCCATCCTGGCTAGATCTTTCTAAACAAACACCATACACAAATTATTAACCAGAATTTTTACCTGGAAAAAGTAATGTTGCTGAGACAATCTGGTCCCTGTTGTGGTGATGCATCATGGTAGTGTGTGGATTTGTGTGCCAGATTTTCTCCTTGCTGCCACAGCTTGTCAGTCACAGAACTTTAAGGTCTTCCCAAAACCAGAAAAGCCAGGAAGGACCACTGTGATCTCTGGACTGCCTGGAGAAGCACATTCTGCAGAACTGCCATGATTGAATTGCACAAAGATATGCTTTAGAGAGACATCTAATCTTGCTTTTGAGTGACAGAAAATGCAGCAATCACATAAGGTAATTATTTTGATGAATTATTGCCTCCACTAAATTAAGACTAAAATTAGCCAGCTGTAGCTTTGAGCACTGTCCTATTTATAACCTTGTGTGCTCAGTGAAGGAGGACTAAGTTACTGAGTTTCTGTCCTTTCCAGACCTGGCCTAGCCTGCTCTCCAGGCCCTGGTTAAATCACAGGAGTGACTTGTGTTTCCACTGTAAGCTCTGCTGTTCTTGGCCCTTGGTCATCCTCTTGTCTCCTCCTCTGAGTGCTCTCCAGTCTGTTCTCCACCCTTGGGCAGGGCAGGCACCAGCCCTGGGTCAGGAAGGATCTGAGAGCCTGCACTGCCTTCCTGATCCCCTTGGAGATTCCTGATTGCTCCCCAAGGAGCACCTCAGCCTCTTCAGCATCCCCCTGGGAGCTCCTCTGCAGCTGAGCACAGCAGTGACCAAGCTTTTCCTGCTGCCAGGCTGGAGCCTCCACTGTCCTCAGCACCTCCTGCACCAGCTGTGTCCTTCAGCACAGCCTGGGCCATGCTGCAGGGCTGCAGCACAAAGCCCTGAGCTGGCTGACTGCAGACCCTGCAGTGGGAATCAGCCTCCACATCTCTGCAGCTTCCACTGGGGCTGGTCTCTGCTGCCTTCTGAGAGGGTTTGAAAAGCTCCACAGCAGCAGTTATGAGGTCAGCTCCCATGGTGCTGTCTCCAGTCTTGCTGCAGATTTTGAGGCAGGAGGTTTTTGTGGCCATTCAGCAACTCAGGATTTTCATTTTTAGAAACATCTTGGCCTTTTCATCAGCCCGAGGCTGTGAGTTCCACAGTGAAGGTGACTTTTCCAGAGCAGAGCAGAGCAGAGGAGCCATGTGATGCTCTCTACCTGTGCTGCTCAGCCTTCAGAAGGAATTTGGCATCTGATGAACTACAGACTGAGCATTTTATTCCCAATGAACTGTGAGCTTCCTCCAGACTGCTAGAACTGATATTCCCTTGTCTTGCATTGCTGCTCAAAACTCTCTGTCAGCTGGAGCAGCCTTCTCTGTAGGGTCTCAGTTTGAAGACATACTGTTTGTTTCATTTGGGAGGAAGAAGAAGAAGACATTTTGGAGGTCATCATAGCATTGAGACTTTTGTTGCCACATCCCAGAGCAGTATCTGGGCTGCAGAGGATGTGCAGTGATGCTCTCTGTGTCTGGCACTGAAGAGTTGCTGATGGCTGTTTCTCATGGCATGGATGGGCAATAAAGCAGACATTGGTGAGAATGATCCTCATGGAAAGCAGACAATCCACAAGCTGGAAATTCTCATATCTGGCTACATTTTTGCTGGCAATTTGGCAGCAGCTGGAGGAGGATTTTCCATGGAGAGTGAAGGGAAGCATAGAGAGCAAAACAAGCCTTCTGCCTATTTATCTGGCTGGAGACCAAGCAGAGAAGTATCCTGACTAAACTGAGAAAACCAGTGCATAATTTCCTGCAGAACTACACTGACATGTGAGGAAATGTCAGCTTGGGGCTGTGTGTCAGAGCAAGTGAATCAAAACCCCTGGAATTGCAATGCCCTGTGAATGTACACACTCCCAGTCCCCAGTGCTGCTGCTGGAGGTGAGAGCCAGGCACAGCCAAGGTCTGTGAAGTTCCTGGGATTTTGGAAATGAGTGTCCCATCCCAGCCTAGGGGACTTCTCCCCTGTTTCAGAGTTAGGCTGTGGTGCTGCCATGGCATTTCCCTGAGAGCTGCTCAGTGTGGTTGAGTATTTCTCACTCACACTGGGTAGGATGTGCAGGTGCTGCTGTTGTCCCTCCATCTTTAGGCATCCCACAGTATCACTGTAGAAATCACTGGCAGGGAGCTGGGACTGTGGGTTGGTTGCACCTTCTTTGTTAGTGGTTTTTCATGACAGGTGGTTGGAGTGGGGCTGGTGCTTCAGGACCCATATCCAAATTTCCATAGAAGAGGCCCCTTATGAGTGAAGGGGGTTCTTAGACAGTTTCTCCATTTTTGTGATGGTTTATTTAATCCATGTGGCCCAAAGGGCTGTCCTCCTGAAGGTGTTTCAGATGACTTCTGGCATTGACAATTCCTGGTGATCCTCACTGTGTGCTGCAGAGACCAAAATATAGATGCATTCAAAGAGCATATCCCTGTAATGTTCAGAATTTCTCCACATGTCACCAGTCTGGAGATGGGACCAAAAGCCTTTACTCACTCTGCCTCCTAATTCCATTCCATCCCATTCCATTCCCATCAGTGCCCTTTCCTTTGTATTTGGTCAAAGAGACGAAGAATGTAGCTGGAGATCACTAGGATTTATTCAAGGCTCAAGAAACAAAGCTTGTCCCTACTCAGAGATCTGAGTACTTTAGAAACCTGTTCCCAAAATTCAGTCCATAGATGTGGAGGCCAGAGCTGCAGGTGCCCCCAGCCAGGCCATGGCAATCACACAGTGCTCCAGGGTGATTCCTGCAGGAGCAGGAATGGGTTGGTCCGTGGCAGTTAGAGCTGTGCAGGGGAACTAAGGAGCTTCCCCAGGGGGAGCCCAGCTCTGCCCAGGGGCTCGGTGCCTCAGCAGCTCCAGCAGGCCCCGCTCTGGGAGCTCCCTGGCTGTGCAGGCACTAGTTCTGAGTGTTCATATCCAGAGTTCTCTCGATCTCCACTCTTCGTGGCAGTGAAGACACAGACGAGCCAGTCCAGCAAAAAGTCGCCGGCGTCCATAAACCGCTGCTCCAGCCTCCTGCACCGCGCGCCCTCCGGCGTCCCGCCCGCCTCCCAGGCCCAGATGTTCCGCGCTCCCAACTCCGCATCCCCAGGAAGCAAGGCCATCACAGGTACCACCTGCCCTTCAGCCTGCTCAGCTGCTCAGGGCCCTGCCATTTCACCCTTCCTGGCCTCAGTTCCCTCCATCCATGGCTGTCCCACAGAAGCTGCTCCCAGGAGCAGTTGATGCTGTATAATCCCTTCCCAGTGACAAGTTGTTTTGTTAAACATCATGGTAACCACAAGGTGCAAAAGACCCTGTTTCAAATCCTGGTGTCACAAACTCAGAAGAGCTTCCTGACAGGAATCCTTCAAGGATTCATGTAATGGCTTGTCAGGAATGGGGATTTTTGCTTGGTTTTCAGCACTGTTTGGCATTTAGTGTTTGTTTTCCTCAAGGTGATGTTCTCATGGCTAGGCCTGTGCCTTTGGAAGTGCAATGGAGTACCGGTGTTTTCACAGTGCTCCATTCCCCTCAGGAACCTCTGAGAGATAAACAGAAAAATCAGTATTACAGAACCATTACTGAGCAGTTAGAAAATGCAAGTTAGGGTTGATCCTCTCATTGTCTCAGTTTCCTCCTTCCAAACAAGGCCAAGCCTAAAAAACAAAAATAAGAAGAAAGAAAGCAAAGACTACTGAAAAATAACAGTTAATTAATAGGGTGTGAAACAGTGTGTGCCGTGTGCAGTCCACTGTGGGATTGATGGATAGAGATCCCATCTGGGTGCAGAAGAAGGGCTGGTCAGTCAGTTGGTGTTTAAACACCCCTAGAATGTCTGGCATGGACAGATGCTGAGTATGAGAGGTAGCTGTGGTGAGAAAGGCCATGGATGCTGAACAAGGATGGGTTTTGTTGGTAACACATACCCACAGCTGCCAAGGACTTGGTCCATACAGAGGATTTTACTTCACTTTCAAAAGGTTCCAATACAAGGAGAGATAACAGAGTGAGCTGCCCTCTCAGTGTGGGAAGGGCACAGTAGGACCAAGCAGGTGCATTAAACCAGATTTTTCTTACTGCCAGACCTGGGGGAGGTTTTGGGGGGAAGCCTACGGGATGAAGGCAAAACCACCATGCCAATTCTTTACAAAGGTCTTTGGAGACCTCCATCTCACTTCACTTGTGACATAAGCCAGGACTTGAACCTGGGTCTCTTGGGAGGGGTGAGTTGACCCAAACCATTTTGTCACTGTCTGATTTTCCTGTTATTTAAGGCCTCTTGTTTCTGTTATTTATCTGTCAAGTGGCCTCGGTAGATAATGTTTCCAGTTCCTTTTCAGCCCTGTTTGATGCGTTTCTGTTTCAGTTGATTTGGTTACCAAGTTTGCTTGTTCTCCTGAATTTTAGGAGTCAGGAGTGTAGTTGATTGAGAGTTTGAGAAGCCTGCTCAGGACTTGGAAGGGTCCACTGAGGACTGGCTGGGCCAAAATCCATGGGCTGGGCTCTTCCTTCAGTTCAGGTCTCTGGTAGCCCCAAGGCCCACGTGTGTGAGCCACACTGCAGCCCTGGGAGCTGGAGGGACCTGGGGCCTCTGACGAGTCCTGACAGCAGTTCTGACCACTCCAGTGGTCTGCAGGAATAAAATAATGGTGTGGCAGCACTTTTCAGGAGTCCCCATCACTCCTGAATGAAAGGCTTGTGTCCCCAGCCCTGCCCAGTCTGCCAGCTGTGCCCAGCAGAGCCAGGCCAGGCCGTGTCCCTGTGAAGCCCTCAGGTGACAGTGGGCTCCAGAATGAGAGTGCAGGGAGAGGGGCTGTCCAGCACAGGCCACACACATTGCTCTGGCCAGTTCATTTTTGTTTAATCTCTAGTTTATCCTTTGAGCCACCACAGTAAATCCATGTGCCTGGGTATTGCAGACCCAGTGAAGTGAGACAGGATCTCCTTGCACTGTTGAGCTGGTGCTGAGGGACAGCAGCTTGAGCAGGGTGGGAACCCCGGGCTGTGCTGTGCAGGGATGCTCCAGGGGTAATTCATGGATGCTCCTGGGCTGCTCCAGGGATAATTCAGGGATGCTCCAGGGCTTGTGGCCACTGCCAGGGGCAGGAAGTACCTGGGTGCCCTGGAGGAGCCTCCCAGTGCAGTCACTGGGACCTGCCCTGTGCTGTGGCTGGAGAGGGCCCTGACAGGAGCTCAGGGGGGCTCAGGGAACAAGGGCACTGCTGGGAAGCCCAGAGCCAGAGGATCTTCCACAGCTTTTCCAGACATGGTGGGCAGGCTCTGGGACAACCCTTCCGGCCTCTGCTTCAACATTTCCAGGAGGGTGTTTAGGAAGGGAGTGCAGGTGGCTGGGAAGCACAAGAAAAGCTGGCACAGCACTTCTGTAAGTGACACTTTGGTGTGGTGTGAGGCCCTGAGCTCAGTCTCAGACTGCTCACAGGAGTTAAGGGCTGCTTGTTGCCTTAAGGAAGATTAAGATAAGGGTTGGGGTTTTTTTCAGGACCTTTCTGGTTCAGTCAGGACTGGTGTTCATGGGCTCCCTAAGAGCCAATCCAGGCCCCTCAGCCAGAAGGCATTCAAGAAAAATCCCCACCTGTTATCCCTTCACTGAATCTGGCCCATTTGCCTCCAAAATGAGGTATTTGACCTTTCTGCTGTACTCAGGGTCTGTGATTATGTGGCACAGGAGCATGTCTTGCCTCCTGTCTGCCTGGTTCTGCATCAGTGTTGACCAGTCACCATTCCTGCTTTGTTCTCCACCCAGCAGAAAGTGCTTTCAGCAGAAGAGTGGAAGGCAAAGTGCAAAACAACTTTGAAGAAACAAACAGCAATTCCCAGAACTCCAGTGGTAAGTGTGGTCACCCTTTCCTGCTGCTTCCATGTTCCTCTCCAAGCAGGACCCAGCTGTGTCAGTAGATGTGGGTGTATTGTGGGGTACCTTGTTTAGGCTCACAGGCAGCCAGCCCTCCTGGTAGGGCCTTATCCTCCCTCCTCCCCAGGCTCCTGGCACCCCAGCCCTGGCACACAGGCCATGGGGGATTCCTGCTGCCAAGGACCAGGCACTTGAACATTGATTTTCAGAGGGGAGCCAAGATGTGGAAAAAGGATGGATGGAGACCAGATCAAGCAGCACTTGTGCTGTGTCTGTGTATCAGTGCAGTGCTGCTGGAGCAAAGCCATTTGCAAGCAGCAGAAATTTGAGGACTGTGGGTAGAAGAGCAGTTTGCAGGTTACAGTGATGCTGAGCATGACAGTTTATTTAAATGTCACTGCAACCAATGCCCAGCTGTTTCTGCAGTCATTGTGTGAATCTCACAGTGAATCAGATGTGTGTATGTGAGACCAAAATATGTGTGCTAGAAGAAATGAAATTCCCCTCCACTTGTGCAGTCCATGTGGTAGTAACTGAACATAACCAGTGGCCTAGACAATTTTGTTCAGGTCCAACACCTACAGAGTTTTCTGTGCAAGGTTTTTATCCTGCCTGTGTATTGCCCAGCCTTCCAGTGGGCCACTACCATTCTCCTAATTGGAGCAAAAGTGACAAACCAGATGAAACATCAATTTAGCATCTTGCTGCAGAGATAAATAACATGGCAGCAGAAAAGCCTGGCCTCTCTCCATTCCCCATCCAAGAGAAGCAGAATATGTGGGGCTGGCAATGCCTCTGGCTGGAATGGGCAGGTGAGGGCTGGGATATCTCCCTGGAGCAGGTCACACAGTGTCTGTTGGGGGTTAGACCTGCCTCAGAAGCAAGTCAGGGCCTTTCTGGAACCATGTTGAAAAGCAGGGCTGTGGTGTTGGAAAACCAATGTGTGGTAGCAGAGTGGGTGATGGGAAATGGGGAAGAAGGTTGTTTGTTGCTAAAATACTGTGTTGTTGTGTTTTGGGGGAAAATCCTGTACTAATCCATCATTCACCACAATTGCAGCTGGTCATTCGGGGACAGAGAAACCTAAAGAAAAGAGGTGTAAGCAGAACCCATCAGGTGAGCTTGTCTCTGTTTCAGGCCCTTAGTCCTGGTCCTGCTGGACACTCAGAGTCCTTGGGGCTGCCCAGGCCCTGGTCAGTAAGCCCAGCCTGGCTGGCAGACATGACTCAGGGCAGTGCAGGCTCTGAGTTGCAGAGTTCCCAGCCTGGCTGCAGCTCTGGACGTGGCCCTGGCCTCTCAGCAGCTCCTGTCTTGTCTTCTGGGGGTGCTGTCAGTGTTTGAAGGGTTTCAAAGCCTTTACGTGCACATCTGTAAATGCCAACACACCACTTGGGGCCCTGACTCCTCTGGAGCCATTGGAAAGTAGCAGCCTGAGATTGTACCTATTTTATTCCTGTCAAACCTTGTACAGCCAACAAAGGAAGGGCAGAAATACCTTCCTTCCTATCAGACAGCTCATTCCTGAAGCCAAGAAAGCTGCATTGGAAACCTGCTGGCTGTTCTTGTCAAGTTTTGCAGGAGGGGGGATGAACCTGCCCAGGAGGCTCTGATGAGAAACACAAACAGTGGCTGTGCTGGACAGTGCCAGCCTTCAGTTCTTGCTGAACTATTAAATACTGACCCACTGTTGCTGTGACACATCTCCCAAACTCTCTCTGCCATCTCCTTGTACCAGCTCACATCACACTCATCCTCCTCAATCTGTTTCTTTCTGGACTGCAACATTTAAAGCACATGAGTGAAAGTTCACAGCAAAAATCAAAACAAAACCAGAAATTCTTACAAGCTGAGTAGAAAGTTTCATGTGATTTGCTCATCTTGTTTCCCTGTAAGGAGTGTTTCTGTCTGCACCATGTGTAGTGTCAGTTTATTTTAGTGGCTCAGCCAAGGGCCTGGCAGGCTGCAGAGGGGTTGCAAGGCACTCACCCAGACCTTTGATTGAGCAGGAAACCAGAGGAACTCTAGTGAGCTGCCCAGGACTGGTCTGAGGGCAGCTGGGCTCTGGTGGAAGTGGTTGCTTTCTGCATTAAGGAGTTGACATGCTCCTGAAAGCCAGGCTGGTGCATGGGGATGTATAAACTTTTCCCTTTTTCCTCCCTTTATCTGTCCTGCATCCTCTTTTCTTCCCCAGCCGTGTTGTCCCCCTTTGGCTCAGTTTTTGTGCTGCTTCCCATTCAGTGCTCTTTTCCAGCCCTTGCACCACCAAGCCATTTCCCTCTTATTCCTTCCAGTTCTCAGGAGTCCCAATGGCCTCACTGACAGCAGCCTGGGTGAGCATCACCAGTCACCATGTGTGTCCCTGGTGGTCAGAGAGGCCTGGAGGGCTCTGTGTGCTCAGCTGTCCAGGCAGAGCTCCCTGCAGCTGCCTTTTGGAAGAGCTGACATGTCCTTGCCTCCTCCTTTTCCTTCTTCCCATGGCTGTGTCTCAGTGGGGTGACAAACCCCGTGTGGCTCAGTGTCACATGTGGGATGGGAGCTCTGGGGTGATTCTGCCACCATTGGCTTGTCCTCTCTTTGCTTCAGCCAGCAGATTCCTCCCAGGCAGGGAAGCAGGTGGTGGCAATGTGGTGGGCAATGACAGAAGGATGGACACTTCTGTCCTCCCACTCCCATCTGCTGTTTGCTTGTCACCAAACTGCTGCTGTAAGGAACAGTCACCAGGTTTGGGAGGTAAATGTAGGTCCCAGCTGAGCAGCCAAGAGCTGTGGGGCTTGGCCTTGTTAAATGCCTGATGGCTCCTGTTCTCTGTGGGTGTGAGTTTGTGTCACAGGCTTGGATACAGAGATACCAGAGAGATTTTTAGGCCACCCATCTGGGGACATTCTGCTTTTTCCCTGTGCCACCATCCTGGCTGCAGTGGCACAGATCCCTTGGTGTGTGGAGTGAGGGGCAGGACAAGCAGAACAGGGAGGTCAGTAACTAAAACCACCTAAAATACCCAGGGGTGCAATGCTATAGGGAGTCCTGGGTGGGAATAGGAATGGAAAATGTTGGATTTCAGATGTCACTTCCCTGTGCACACAACCCTAGTCCTTGTCACAGTGAGTGCAGGCACCTGGCACCCTCACAGTGTGAGCTGGCATTGGCTGCCCATAGAGCAGAGCTCTGAGCTGGTGCCAAGCTCTGCTTTGGGCCTGAGGTGAGTCCCAGCTCTGTCCCCCAGCAGGGTGGGCTGGAGGCAGGGACTGGGTGAAGGTCTCGAGCTGTCATCCATGTTATGATTGGAGAGTGCTCTTTGTGCTCGTGGAAAGGGGCCTCCACAGCCACTTGAACTTGCTTTTTGCTGAAACCTGAATGATCCACAGTGCTTCAAAAATAGCATCCTGCTAAAGTGTTCCAATTGCTCCCTTTGCAGCCTGGGGAGAAGCAGAGTCCCAAGTCACACAGGGAGCTTCTGTTCATCCACTGCTGAGCTGAGGGAGGCCAGAAAGCAGTGCCATGACCTGATCCTGAAGCATGGAATTGGCTCACTGGCTTCTGCTGTTATTCCTTAGGGTGCCATAAAGCTGCTTTCAAGGGAACCCTCCCTGGTGGGGGCCGTTCTGCCAACTCCTGACACATGCTGGGGTTTCAAATCCTCAAGAGGCCAAACAATATTTCAAGGCCAGCTTGTGCAATGTAAAAGGCAGTGATGATCAGCCTGGGCATGGGCAGGGAAAGCCCCAGGAAGGGGCTGAGCTGAGTGTGGTGTCCATAGTGAAGGTCACTGCCTTCCTTTCCATCCATGTGTGGTTGAGAGGAGCCTTGGCTGGGGCTGGGCCCTGCTCTGGTGCCCTCTGTCACCTCAGGGCAGGGACAGGGACCTTCCTCAGGGACAGGAACCATCCCTAACTCCAGTGTTCACAGCCTCGTGCAGCTTGAGCCCTTGTTTTGGGCATGTGGATGACTCCTTTGTGAAATAAAGGCCGAGAGGGATTAAGGGAATTGTGAGAATCCAAGAAATAAAAGAAAAGCAAAAAAGGAGAAAAAAAGCTCTTTAGTTTCAACACCTTCAAATACAGCTATCAAAGGGGAAATCTAATTGAAATTGTCAGTGTTTGTTGAAGTCTGAATTTGCTCAGTGTTGCAGGTGTGAAAGAGAACAGTTAAAATTATGTAGGGAATTGGGAAATATTTTGAACTTTCAAGGTTGATTTAAGCTGTATAAATATGTCTTAATTTCATCTGCTGCTTTAGGGAACTACTACCATAAGAACTTCCAGTGCAACAAATTTTAGCATTTAGAGTTTTTAAAATGTCAACACTTTTCATTCCTATTTGCACAGGGAAGCTTTGCTTTCCAACACTGTTTATTCCAAACTGGGGAGAGGGTCAATGGAAATGTCTTCTTTTTTTGAAGCAGTTTGTGCCAAGCTGAGATCAAGATTGAGACCAGAAAGATATGATTTTCTATATTTGATATAGAGTTAAAATTCTTGGAAGAGCCTGAAAATCTCCTGTTGTCAGAATTTAAAGGACACAGGACTAGATTTTAAACATGGATTTCAGAAATCACTTTCTTCCCTGGTGTGGCCATAAATCCCCTTCTGCTCAGCCCCTGTGGTCCAGCCATTGCACAGCCTATCCCTGGGGGTTTTTGCTGCAAAGACAGCACTTCTAGGATGGCATTTTTGGTGGGTGAGTGCAGCTTTAGTGTTTGGGGCATAATAATTCTTGATTACTGATTGCAGTGTGACATGAGCACAGCCAGCCCTCGTGCCTCTGCCTCCTGAGGTGCACCCAGCTGCCTCTAGGCTCTGTCAGCACAAACACAACTTCCATTAACATTCATCTGGCAATTCTCTTCCTCATCTGTGGTTGGTTTGTGACTGCTGCATGTCTCCATGGAGCTGGGAGAGACAAATCTGAGGAGTGAGGAAAGGGGAAGGGGGAGCTGTTCTGTGAGCTTCACTCTGTGCACAGCACAGGCAGTGCTGGTGATGGGGGCCACAATTGCACAAACAGCCAGAGCTGCATTCTCACAGCAGCCTGAGGTGCTGTGCCCAGAAGGAGGGGCAGGAGCTGAGTGCAGTTCCCAGCAGGAGAATGAGAGTCACACAGGGAGGGTTCAGTTGAGAAAGTGTCACTTTGCTTGGTTGCATAAATAAGTCACTGTGTCCACTGGGCATTTGTGTGGAATTGAGGTTTCTAGGAATGAACTGTTTATTTCTGGTGCCACGTTCATTTAAGCTGTTCCAGACTTCTCATGTTCAACAGGCAGCTTGCAGACAGGAAGAAATATATCTGGGTTAAAAGAACCACTCAGCAGCCAGTCTCTATGGGTGACATCCTGCCAATTGCTCCAGAGCCCTGGGACGTGGGGAGGGGCTGAGGCAATGCCTGTGAAAGCATTGAGGCCAGGAGCACTCAGCAGAACTGGGACCCAGCCAGGGCCAGGGCTGAGGATTGCAGTCTGCAATCACAGGTACTGGGCTGGGGCTGGGCATGGCAGGGCCTGGGAGAGCAAAGTGTGGGCAGGAAATCCTGAACCCTCATTTGGCCTGGAGAATCTGTGCAGGGAAAGGTTACAAAGCCCCAGTGCAGGTGATTTATCATTAATCAGTCACACTCTGGCATTTCTATGGCTGTTACCTGGATAGGTAGCTTTAGTGGAAGTGATTGTGCTGTAACAGGGGCCTGGCAATGCATGGATAAAAAAACTGTCCAATTATAAATATTAAGACCAGAAAAATCCTAAGAGTCTTCCTTCACATACACCAGTGTTGTATTGAGTACCTGAGGTGCTGTTCCATACTGACAGTGCTCTCCATGTGAGTAGGAAGCCAAGCAGAACGAGGACACTGTGTCAGCACTTGTGCCTGGAGAGCAGCCAGAGGTGGTGCTGAGAATTCCTTGGGCTGCTTTGAGTGCTGTGTGCCACTGCTGGGCTCTGTTCCAGATTCTCCTCTGGGGCACAGGGAAGTTGGGGTTTGTCCCTCAAAGGCTGAGGGGCTGCTGCAGGAGCCCTGCAGTGCCTGGGGCCCTGGGCAGTGCCATGGGCACAGTGTGTGCCCTGAGGGAGCAGGGCACCTCCAGGGCAGGGAGCCAGCACAGAGAGGAGGGTGCCTGGGGGAGCCTGCCCTGCTCAGCTGCTCAGCAGGACCAGGTCTGGGACTTGTTTCAGTGAAAATCTTGCCCCAGGTCCTGAGCTCAGCAGCTGCAGGAGCAGCTGGAGCCCTGCAGGCTGATCACAGAGTGTGCAGTGATCATTCCCTGTGAGCTGGTGTCCCCCATGCATCCCAGCCTTGTCTTTGCCCAGCACCATCCATGCCTTCATCTCCATTCCTTGGGGCTGGCCCTGCTACCTGGAGCCCTTTCCAGCAGCTCAGGTGATGTTTAGGTGATGTTTAGGTGATCCCCTCAGCATCAGGGGATGTTTAGCAGGAAGGCTCACTGTGCTTGGCCCTTGCAGTTCCTGAGGGTGGTGTTCCTTCCAAGGAAACCAGGCCAGGTGTGTCAGAGAGCCCTGAGAGCCTCAGTCGGGAATGTGCCAGCCCACAGCCTTGGACTGGAACCCTTCTGGAAGTGCTCTGGGTCTGTGACTGAATATTTAACATTAATAATTAATGATTTCTGCCCCTTTGCAGGGGTCTGACCCTAAAGGACCTCACCTGGGGACTGTAGAAAACCACACATGGTCTGAGGTGCTGAGATCACAGCTTCTGCTCAGGGCACTGGGGCTGGATGCAGACAACCCTGCTTGCTCAGGGGCAGCCAGCACACAGCTTTCAGTCACACTTCACAGAAAGGCAGCCTGCAAGGTGTGCTGCATAGGAAATGTGCATTCTCAGCCTGAAGTAACTGCACTGCTTAGGAACTCTCCTTTGGCATCCAGTGAGAGTGAAACACCTTGGTTTTCCCTGCCAGCTTTAGTTTAAAGAAGCTGCGTGTTGAAACTGGGAATTTGCATCTGGAGCATCAAAGAAAGCCTTTGTAAAGGGTTTCTTGCCCCATGGCTTTTCTTTGCTGGCCTCTCTCCTTGTTTCCATTGCTGTAGCATTGGGTGTGTGTTAAAATCTCTGGACATTTTAAATTGGACAGGAAAGATGCAGAACCCTGGCCATGAGAAATTGGGCAAAGGAGAGAAAATGGACATGTTGGACTTGTTGGATTTTGTGTTGAATGGAGCTCCCATCCTGCCCTGCCCTGGATAACTCTGGAAGTGTGCAGTAGGGATAAGGAGCAGGGAGCAGATGGGCAGAGCTGTGTAGAATGCAGCAAGGTCTCTGCCAGTCTCAATATTTAAATCTCTTTCTTTTTTGCAGAAACTGCAAGTCCCCTGATTTCAAATCCTTTCCCGCTTTTACAAAGTAAGTGTGATGGATGTCTGTGGTGCAAAAGGCAGGGACTGCCCTCCTGCAGCCCTGCTGCCCTGCCCTCTGAGCAATTTTCATCAATAAATGCTTTTTTATTATGAGTCCAGGTGTCAGAGAATAAAATGCCTCACTTCTGTGGCTCTGGTGTCAGATTTAAATGCAACAGAAATCCTCCAGGGTGTTTCTGTGCAGTCTGGGCTGCCAAATCACTTCATATTCAGTCTTCAGGGAGTTTTTTGTGAGTGTGTTTTGAGACCAAGATTTGAAAATGACCCCATATTTGAGTTACATTTGCACACAGAAAAACTTGTGATGAGGGCTCAGCTCAGTAAAGTTCCTGTGGCCTGGCATTGGACACTGGGAGTGAGCAGGGCTGGGATGGTGGACAGGGGGTCTCTGCTGCAGATTCTGCACTGTGGCCTTGATGTTTCAGCAGGTGGAGCTTCTTCCCTTGCCTTGCAGTGTGTTTGGTTGCTGGCTCTGGCTTTGGGGTGATTTGTGCCAGCCTGGTGGTGTGAGCCAGCCCTGAGTGCCACACCCTGAGCGTGCCCATGGTGAGGAGGAGGATGCTGTTCTTCCTCCTCTTACAAACCTGAGAGAGAAGCAAGGGCTTTATTGAGAACATGAGTTCATGCAGGAAGAGAAATCCAATTAATGCCCAGATATTTGACAAGGGTGGTGAATTTGGGACTCCTCTTTTGCAAGCATACTCCAGAGCACCTTGTTACCTCTTGCTGTTTGAGCTGGCTGGAAATGACAGAAGGTCTGTTTTCAAGAAGCTTCCACTGATTTTGGGGTGTGCTGGTGTTTTTGTAGGAGCCTGCTGCTGGTTCTCCTGCTTTGTCTCGTGGGTTTGTGTCAAAGGGAAGGTGCAATTCACTGCTAGTGAAGCTAAAGCCAATGGAAACATTGGGTGGAAATGCTGACAAGTTTTCCTCCCAGTTGTTCTGCATTTGTTTTTCACCAAGATGTGGACAGAAGTGTTGAAATGTGGGTTTTCAGTGCTGAGGAAGGAGCAGCCATGGTGACACCCTGCTGGGTGTCTGTCACTGCACAAGCACCTCAGGGCACTTGCTGAAACTTTCTGTTAAAGCTCTCAACTCCTGTTCCCTCCTGGCTTCAGACCAGGCTCTGCTGTTTTCCCTGGCTCAGATGTGGCAATGAGAGTTAACATGGCAATTAGAGTGATTTATTTAACCCAAGCACTGGCACTGCTTTTGCTCTGCCTTGCCTCACACAGCTGGGGCCTTGCTCACTGGGTAAAGCACTGCTAAAAGGGTCTAATTACAGCCTTGGGGAAAGATGTTTTAAATTGTGCAACCAGATGTCAGTGTTAGTTCTGTGGGGCTCAGGACACTGAAGAGGTTTAACAGCTGCTGCTTGAAACTGCTCTCAGAAAACACCTCCACAAGCACAGGGGGCTTCCCTTGTCCCACCAGCAGCTGGGAGCAGAAGGACAGAGAGCAAAAGGGGAGAGCTGGGGCCCTTTGCTGAGCTCAGCCCACCTGAAGGAGAGCAGATCCTAAGGTTGAGTAAGGAAGAGCTGAAATTCCCAGGGGAAGGACAAGCAGTGGTGGGAGAGAAGGAGAATGGGGCACAGCTGTGGCTCAGATGGGTGTGCAAAGCAGTTTTGACAACTTTTCCAGTTCGTGGTCAAGAGAAATCAAAGGGAGGAGGATTGACTGGATTACCAGCCCAGGTGAACAGACTTTTCCCTGGTTTGGGATACAGATTGCCTCTTTCTTCTCTCCACCTTCCAGATCCCTCTTGCTCTTGTAGCCCTGGCACATCCCACCCTCCCTGCAGCCAGCCTGACTGTTCCCAGCTCTGCATCTGGAGCATGAGGGGCCCAGAGAGCTCTGGGAAGTGAAGTGAGTTCATTCATTCCCATGAGGATTCTGCACATCCTCCTAAGTATCCCTTCCCCTGCTCCCAGGAAATATTGGGGAATTGTTGGGTGAATTTAAATTTTATGCTTATTTTTAATGTGGCTCAGTTTTATTTGTGGTAAACTTACACTTCTGTATGTCTTTGTGTCAGAATTATTTAGAAAATGCTTTGGCATTTTCAGAATATGACATTAGCTTTTGATATAGGTGGTGATTTTGTTTCCAAATTTGGACATTTCTGGAGTAGAACAGAAGGGGTATCTTTTGGAATTGAGATGAAAATCAACACAATTTTTCTGAGAAGAATCACAAATGAGAGATTTTACCAGTTCACTGGGTGCACTGAGTAGCAGAGATTTGTGGTGCCAAAGGGAGGAGTTTGAGATGAAGAGCTGTGGAGACCTTGGTGGTCACAGCCTGCTGGATTGTGGTGGTTTGACAGGAAATATGTTTTCTGAGATGCTGTAGTTAGGCTAATGAGTGCTCAGATTTTAATACTGGCACTTGGTTTTGCAGATGGGAGAACCCAGAAGAGACTGGACAGAGGTGAGGGGGAGCCAGGCAAGGAGAGAGCTAGAAAAATATCTCAGGTTTGTGCTGATAAAATAGCTGAGAATACAGCAGGAGGGAGGTGAAGCTGCTCAGGGAGACAAAGTGAGCTGAGAAGGAAATGTGAGTGCAACAGGAGAGCAAAACGAGTGTGGGAGAAGTGCAGCTTGGAGAGTGCTGGTTGATGGGGGTTTGCCTGCTGCTGGGGCTGTGACTGAGCTGTGCTGTGCTGGAACCTGCTGCCAGGGCTGCTGCCAGGGCAGCTGGGGCTGTGTGGGCACAGAAGGGCCCTGGCCCTGCCCTGCTGAGTGGGGCACTGCAGGCAGGGGGGCAGCAGGGAGAGCAGTGAGTGCTGAGGTGTCCATGGCACAGGAGAGCTGCCAGTGCCCAGGGCACCGTGGGGTGACACCCGGGCTGGCAGCACTGACGGGTACAGCAGGGCCTGCTCTGCCCTCTGCTGAGGGGCAGGGGCTCCAGAGAGGGGCACACAGCCAGGGGCTGTCAGCAGCAGGCAGCAGGCTCTCACGAGTGTGGCTGCTTTCATTCATTAGAACATTCATAGGTTAATTTTGACCCTTGCAGGGGCAGTCAGGCCCCCTGGGTTTGAGGCATTCCCATCTGAGCAGTGTGGGCTCCATGAGCAGCACAGGCACAGGTGTGTCTGTAACACAGCTCTTTGGCATTGAAATACAAGCCCAAGAGGGATGGTTTGCACCCACAGGGAGCCTTCTCCTCTCTGACAATTAAAAACAAGTGGAAACAATTAGATTGCATTGTACCTCTTGTGGCATTGTACCACAACCACCTCACTGCTGATGATTTCAGCAGACACAGCCAGTCACTGCTAATTCCCAAGGACTGAAATCCCCATGTGCCACTCAGTTGTTCAAATCTTCTCTTTTTTCCACAAGCAGTTACTTAAGTACCAAATTTCCAAACTTCCATGCTGCAGCAAGCCCAGGAGCAGCATCACAAGCAGACACAGTGAGTTCAGGCATTGAGCACAACTCCAGGCAGAGCTGGCTCCATCATTCCAGAGGCTCTGGGTTCTCACACCATAAAAGTACAGGCTTGTTCATGTTCTCTTTTATGTTTTTCCTCATGGATTCCTCTGACCTTGAGGTGGATTCTGGGGTTTTCTCTCTGAGATAGACTTCTCACAAGGTATAGGCAGCCTTGTGCTTCCCTGGGCTTTGGTTCTTCTGTCCTGGGTGCTGGTACTTCTGCTTATTCATTGATACAGAATCTGTTTTTCTCCTCAAACTCAGCTCTAGACTTCTGAAATATTGTAGCAATAGACTCTGCTCCGTGTGTGTGCCAGGCATTTGTATCCACAATTGTTCATATGCCACATGTTTGTGCATTCTGCTGCTCTGGGACAAAATGCCCCAGTGAGAGCTGGCAGTGCTGCTGTGTTCCCAAATTGCAGCACTGTAGTTTGGGATCACATCTGTCATCCAATGCACTCTACTGATGCTGTTTAGACAGGCAACTGCAAACATTTGCTTTTAGGTTAATTCAGTGGAAGAGATGCACTTTCAACATAGAACAGGGCTAAATGTATCTTCCAGCTGACCAGGGAGCTCTGCACCCAGCTCTTTCCTCACTCCAGCTCATCCATATTGCTCTGGCACATGGCTCTCCTGCTCTGCTCTCAGTCTTTGGGCACGGGCCTGGTTCCTGTGCTCCTGCCCTCCCCCTCTGCTTCCCTGGCATCCTGCTGCCACCCAGTCCCTGGTGTCACTGCACTTGGTGACAGCCACAGAGCCCCAGCTGAGTTCCCCCATGGCACTGCTCCACCCCCAGCCTCTGACTACAGCATTTGTCACAACCCAGTGCTCCTTGTCTCACTCAGGAGAGGCAGCAGACACTGGAGAGGACAGAACTGGATGGAAGATGAGCCCAGCAGGCTTTACTCCCAGCACAGACCTGCAGGGACACGCTCAAGGCAGGCTGCAGCAGCCTGGGCCAGCACACCCTGGCCAGTGGGCAGCCTCCAGGAGAAACCTGTGCAGGACCCTGAGATGGCCACCATGGCACCAGGGGCTTGCTGTAGTGCCCTGCCCGTGCCCTGGCAGTGAAGTGCAGCAGGAGGAGCTGCCCAGCCCAGCCCAGCCCAGCCCAGCCCCGCTCGCTGTGCCCACAGCTTACACACTGAGGTATGCACCTGTGCTGCTTCCTGCAGACTCTGTGTAATTCTTCTGAACTGATTTCTCCCAAACAGAGCCTTACACCTGTGGAGCTTGTGGAATCCAGTTCCAGTTTTATAACAATCTCCTGGAGCACATGCAGTCCCACGCAGGTAAGCTGGGCACTTGGACTCGCTGCAAGCAGAGAATAAATTCTGTGCTGCTGCCTGGTGCTGACCCCAATGTGTGTCTGTAGGGCTCTCAGTGCTCCCCATTCCCACAGCCCCATCATTTCACTGCAACAAACACAGTCATCCCTCAAAGGCTGGAGCAGAGGCTCAGGGTCTGTTGTACAGTTTGCTCCTTTCCATAGGGACAGAGGGAGTGTGCCACACTAGCTCAGAGTCCATCACTGCTCATTGCCTTTATCCAGAGCCAGCAGAGAATCCTCACTGTGTAACCTCCTCCAGCAGGTTGAATACCCCCTCCTGCTCTCATGGAGCAGGGCAGCAGAGCCTTTGCCCACACAAGTCCTGTGCCTGTGTCTCCTGGAGTTCTGCAAAGGACTGAAATGTGTTCTCAGAAGAAGAATTTGCCATTTCAGCAGCTGTGTTCAGTTCCCTCTCAGCTACCTACAAATGAGAATTCTTAAGAGTCGTTCCAGTGCTTTGTTTCTAAGTCACTGCTTTTGTTTCCTGTCTTGATACATAAGAGATGATTTTAAAATTTCAAAGCCAAACCTGTTTCAAAGACAGCACTCAGCATATTCAAAAATGTAGAAACCGAATTCATTTTATATTGGCAGATTTTTTTGCTTTTTTTTCCCTCTTGAATTCAATTGAACTAACATGGTTATAAGAACAATTAAATCCTTTGACAGACCTGTGTTCTCCAACAGACAGCTGCTCTGTTGAGATGCAGATGCAGGCCCTGAGGAAAGTGGCATGGGAGGACAAGAGGCTTGAGGAAAAGCATATTTTCCTTTCTGTAATAATGTTAATCAAAGTTCTTATCTTGCTCTTTATTTTAGTTTTAGTCCTAATTTTCATAGTGTCACTTGAGTTCTTCATCCATGAGGGTCCTCTATTCCATCTTAGTTCCTGCTGGCAAATCTTAGTGCAGGCTTTGTGTGTTGTTCAGCAGCTACTTTATTTGTCATCTGTGTGATTTACACGAGGCTTTGAGAGCTGTTTGTGAGCAGAAGGTGTGAGTTTGTGTTTCTGGTAGGGCACTGGGGTTCTGTGCAGTACTGGGACTCTGTGTTCCCCAGGGAGCAGTGGGCTCTGCTCAGGGCAGGGCTGCCCTCACTCCTGGCTGTGGCTCTGTCCTTGCTGTCCATGGCAGTTCTGCTGCCTCCACACTGTTCTGACCATCCTGTTCTTGCTCTGGGCTCTGGCACTGAAATGGAGCATGTGGAGTCACAGCTCTGGGTGACACCGAGCACAGGAGGGGACAGGGGCAGCTCACTGAGGGCTCAGCTGTTGCACATTTTAAGCTGGTGCTACCTGCAGCTTCCTCACTTGTTTCTTCTTTACAAGTGACTCATGGGGGTGGTGCTGAGGGCTCCCTGTGAGGGTGGGCAGGCCCTGGCACAGGTGCCCAGAGCAGCTGTGGCTGCCCCTGGATCCCTGGCAGTGCCCAAGGCCAGGCTGGGCAGGGCTGGGAGCAGCCTGGGACAGTGGGAGGTGTCCCTGCCATGGCAGGGGTGGCCCTGGATGAGCTTTGAGGTCCCTTCCCACCCAAACCAGCCTGGGATCCTGTGGTTGTTCACCTGGGTTACTTTGGCCACACAACAGGGTGGAGGGAGCAGTATCTGTGATAGTCTCCTGTCACATCACAGCTCTGAATGGGTAAATCCCCTCTGCCCAGCTCAGGATTCTCTTGGTAAGCTGTGTTTTCTCCTTGCTCCCTGCTCTGTTTGCAAGTCCCCTCCTGTGCCTGGCTCCTCCTGCTGAAGTCTCACTGGTGCAGTGACAGGGAGGTGTCCCAGGTGTCCGTGTCTCCTTCAGCTGCTTCCTGCAGGGCCCCTGAGGCTGTGCCCATGTCAGGCACTGTCCCCTCTGAGCCTCACAGTGCCTCACACTGTCCCCTCTGAGCCTCACAGTGCCTCTCACTGTCCCCTGTCCCCTCTGAGCCTCACAGTGCCTCACACTGTCCCCTCTGTGCCTCACAGTGCCTCTCACTGTCCCCTCTGAGCCTCACAGTGCCTCTCACTGTCCCCTCTGAGCCTCACAGTGCCTCACACTGTCCCCTCTGAGCCTCACAGTGCCTCACACTGTCCCCTGTCCCCTCTGTGCCTCACAGTGCCTCTCACTGTCCCCTCCCTGGCCTCGGGGGTGGTGCCTGGCAGCCCTGTGCTCACAGCTCTGGTTGAGGGCAGAGCCAAGCAGAGACAGGAGCCCCGTGGGCAGCGCTGGTGGGTGCCCAGCTCGGGGTGAGCTGTGTCTGCAGACAGCACTGAGGGCACACAGGGCCTGCAGGTGCCCTGGCAGCACTTTGTGCCCTCAGGCTGACAGGAGGCTGTGTTAGGTGAGGGTCGGTCTCTTTTCCCCGGGAACAGCTGACAAGGGCAAGAGGAAATGGCCTCGGGTTGTTCCAGGGGAGGTTTAGATTGGAAGGGTTCTCAAGCACCCTGAGGCCAGGGCAGGGGTGGGGTCACCATCCCTGGAGTGCTCAGAGAACACCTGGATGTGGCATCAGTGGTGAATGTGCTGCTGGGCTGGGCTGATGGTTGCACTAGATGATCTTAGAGGTCTTTTCCAGCCTAAACAAGTCTGGGATTCTGGGGTCTCCATATCCAAGAGGCAGCATTGCCCCAACATCTCTGAAGTGTGGGAGTGCAGGGACCTTGCAGTGGTCAGCAGAGCTGGTGGCACAAGGCAGGATGCAGGGGCTGGGGACTCAGGCGTGGCAGTGGTTTGTCCCTGCTCAGGGAATGTTTCATTTCAAGATGCAGAAAGCCAAGAGGCCACCATGGGTCAAATGCTCCCTCAGTTCACGTGTTCAGCAGCCCAGTTTGCTCTGTCCTGTCTAATACAAAGGGCTGACCTCTTCCAGTGGCTGTGCTGCCTCCCCTGGACCCTTCTCACGAGGGACAGAAGCCAGGGAATGTGCTGCTGGCCTCCAGAAGCAAAATCAGGCACATTCTGCCTCTTGAGTCATTCAGAGGGCTGAGCCCGGAGGCTGGAAGGTAATAAGGAGAGATTATAGCTTCATAAAGCAGCTACACAGTGAGGAGAAGCAATTAGAATGTAAATTGGGCGCTGAAAGGCAGAAATAGAACAGCAGAACACCAGGCAGAGGAATTTGTTCTGTAATTACACTGAACAATATACAGCTTTGACTCCCTTTAGAGTACTTTGTTCAGGTCGAGTGCTGCCATATAATGCCCTTCCTACAATCTAGGCCTAAAAAAACAAAAGGAGGACTAGGCTGAACCTGGATTAAAGGATTGGAGGCATGAAGAAAAATTAAGAACCATGATCTGTGTAGTTCACAGACTGCCTGATAAGGAAGATGAGGGTGAAATGTACAAATCTCATTAATGCCACTCTGAATGCCAGCAGATATTTGTATATAATAAATCCCCTATTATTAGGAAATAGATAAAAGAGTTATGGTGAGGAAATACAGAGGGTTTCTCCCCTACCCATCCCTCACCAAGACATGGAGGGCCTGAACCATGAGCAAAGTTAGCAGGCAAAGTTATCCAGCATTTTCCTTTGCCCACGCACAGATGTTTGGAGTTGAGGACAATGGTGACATTGGCTCAAGAGCAATTAGTGTGGCAGATGCTGGGGGAAAGGTGATGTGTCCCACGTGGTCACTGGTGCCCTCTGAGTGCTCTTCACATCTCTGCACACCTGCAAAGTTCAGCCTGTGGCTGCAGCTGGGCCTGGCAGCACTCCCTGGGTGCCCAGCCTGGCCAGGGAGCTCCCCGGGCACACACAGGCCCAGGCAGGGCCAGAGGCTGTCCTGGGCCATGGCCTGTCACTGGGGGACTGCCCAGCCTGTGCCAGTGCAGTGCCCACTGAGCAGCCTGTGCCAGGTGCTGGGCACTCTGCAGTGCCTGCACTGAAGGGCAGAGCTGCTCACCTGGAGAGGAGCCCAGCCCTGGAGCTCCATCACAGCCCTGCTGCTGTCCCTGCTGGCACACATGGAGGAGAGCAAGGGCAGCTCTGCCCTGTCCTGTGTGTCCTGCTGCCCCAGAGCAGCCTGGCAGAGCTGTGGGTGCCTCAAGGCACTGCTCCAGCTCGTGTTTCTCTGCCCAGGGCACAGGGCAGGGTCACTGCACTCTGTGCTGCTGTCACCAGGCTGCAGGGGCTGCCACCTGAGCTGGCAGTCTGCACTCCCTGTAAAATCACTGGAGACTCAGTGACTCCAGGTGAGTTCAGGTGGTTCTCACCATGGTGGTTCTCACTCCAGGAGAGGATCCAGTTCAGCCTGGGTGAATGAGTGGCACCCTGAGTGTAAAAGGAGCCCTAATGGGCCACCTCAAGGAGAGGTGTGTCTGACAGGTGTCCAGAATTAGTGTGATGAGTCCGGCTGTGATGAGCAAATGGCCTGTTCTCTTTTCCTTGGTTTTATTTCCATCCTTCTGCTCAGCCTGGTCATCAGTCTCTCCATCTTTCTGCTTCCTCTTCCAGCCCATTTCACTGTGCACTGTTCCTTCACAGCCTGTTTCACAGCACCATTTCATACTGAAGCACACTAAGAACTAGAGAATTTCCTCTGGAGGGTGGGGAGAAATTCTTGGGGCACCGGAGAGGAAAACACGGATACAATACAGACTTTACTGATCTTGCTTGCATTTTCTTGTAAGATCCCATCAGAGTGGCAGCCAGAATGTTTAGCCCACTTACACACACAGAAATGGGAGCACAAACACAAAGACTTTGGGGCCACTTGATGTCTGCAGCCTCAGGGGGGGATGGCCTTTGGCCCACACTCCAGAGACTTTGGCTTTGTGTTTGCAGCAGGGAGAGCCCCAGAGGAGATGGGCCCTTGCTCTTCACGGGGAAGAAACCAGACCTGAGGTTTACAGTGAGACCCTTGGATCCAGAGGAGCTGAGCACAGCTTGCAAACCAAAGTGCTTCCCAGAGAGAACAGGGCAGCCACCTGCAGTGCAGGAAGGGGCAGGGAGGGGACAGAAGGGTCAGTGTCTGTTCCACCTCATTTCAGAAGCAAATGAATGGCCCAAGTCAGGCTGAGCTTCCATTGCTCCTGGTGTGCAGCTTCAGCTCCTGAGGAGACATTCCCCAGGGTGTGCTGATGGCATCAACATCCCTGGTGCACTGAAGAGATGTGGCACATTTCAGCCACGTTTTGGGGAGTGGTAGGTTGTGAGTCCAAAGACAGTTTCAGGGTGCCTGAGGGGGCTGTGTGAGCTCACTGAAAGCTGCCTAAAAGCCAAGAGAGTGTGGTGGGTTGTTGTCCCCTTAGTTAGAGGAGCCCTACATAAATGCTGAGCAGTTGAGTAGTTTCCTCTTCTTTGTGCTTTAAGCATTATTTTGTGCTTTGAACCCCTCCCTGTCTCTTGCCTCACAGCTGACAATGAGAACAACATTGCCTCCAGCCAGCAGCCCAGGTCACCTCTCCCCGTGGTTGAAGAGAAGTGGAAGCCACAGCTCCAAAGAAATAATGCCAACAACAGTACGTAGCAGCTTCTCACTTTGTCCCTGTCCAACAGGAGCCTCAGGAGAGCAGCAGTGATGGACACTGCACAAGGCCCTTGTCCTCACCAAACTATATTTGATTTCACCTTAAATCATGTCCTGCTTGGCAGAGCAGAGTACCCCTTCCCACTACAGGAGTGCAACAAAGAACCCTGGGGTGGTTGGAAAGGTTTGTGAGGAAGATGCATTTGGTAGCTCCTGCAAGAAGGTAACTTCTGATCCAAAGTCAGACTTTCTGGCCTGGAGTTAAAAAATTAATCCAGTCATCATGGTGTGACATAGGCACAGGTGCCCAGAGCAGCTGTGCTGCCCCTGCATCCCTGGCAGTGCCCAAGGCCAGGCTGGGCAGGGCTTGGAGCACCTTGGGACAGTGGGAGGTGTCCCTGCCATGGCAGGGGTGGGACTGGATGGGTTTTAATGCCCCTTTCCAACCCAAACCAGTCTGGGATTCTGTGATTTAATGTCCGTCTTTCCATCTGGGCTGAGTTGTGACCATCCCCACACCAAGGACAGGATGCAAATCTCCTCCCTGCTGCTGTGACAGGAGCAGGGCCTGTCTCTGGAGGTTCCTCAGTCCAGAAACCCTGGGGGAACAAACCCAAGGTTGGAGTTGTCTCTTCCATCATCTGGGCACGTCCCACCTCTCTGGGGGCCCTGAGAATTGTTCTGTGCCTTGTGCTCTCTCCTGCCGTGGTGTTGCTGACCTGGCCCTTTGTGTGCCCGCTGTGTCTCCCTGCAGCGCCGGCGAGCGGCTCTCTGGGGAACAGCGCCATCCCGGAGAAGGAGCGGCAGAACATCGCCGAGCGCCTGCTGCGGGTCATGTGCACCGACCTGGGCGCGCTCAGCGTGCTCAGCGGCAAGGAGTTCATCAAGCTGGCGCAGACGCTGGTGGACAGCGGGGCTCGCTACGGTGCCTTCTCCGTCACCGAGATCCTGGGCAACTTCAACACCCTGGCTCTGAAGCACCTGCCTCGGATGTACAACCAGGTGAAGGTGAAAGTCACCTGCGCCCTGGGCAGCAACGCCTGCCTCGGCATCGGGGTCACCTGCCACTCGCAGAGCGTCGGCCCCGACTCCTGCTACATCCTCACCGCCTACCAGGTGGAGGGCAACCACATCAAGAGCTACGTCCTGGGCATTAAGGGCGTGGACCTTCGAGACAACGGTGATTTCATCCACCACTGGGTGCAGAACGTGCTGTCGGAGTTTGTGATGTCGGAGATCAGGACGGTGTACGTGACCGACTGCAAGGTCAACTCCTCGGCGTTCTCCAAGGCGGGCATGTGCCTGCGCTGCTCGGCCTGTGCCTTGAACTCGGTGGTGCAGAGCGTGCTCAACAAGAGAACGCTACAGGCTCGCAACATGCACGAGGTGATCGAGCTCCTGAATGTCTGTGAAGACCTGGCGGGGTCCACGGGCCTCTCAAAGGAGACCTTTGGCTCCCTGGAAGAGACCTCCCCGCCGCCCTGCTGGAACTCGGTCACCGACTCCCTGCTGCTCGTCCACGAGCGCTACGAGCAGATCTGCGAGTTCTACAGCAGGGCCAAGAAGATGAACCTCATCCAAAACCTGAACAAACACCTGCTCAGCAACCTGGCAGCCATCCTGGCGCCGGTGAAACAGGCCGTGATCGAGCTGAGCAACGAGAGCCGGCCCACGCTGCAGCTGGTGCTGCCCACCTACGTCAAACTGGAGAAACTGTTCACTTCCAAAGCCAACGACGCTGGCGTGGTCAGCAAACTCTGTCACCTCTTCTTGGAGGCGCTGAAGGAGAACTTCAAAGTTCACTCGGCACACAAGGTAGCCATGATCTTGGACCCTCAGCAGAAGCTGCGGCCCGTCCCGCCCTACCAGCACGAAGAGATCATTGGCAAGGTCTGCGAGCTCATCAATGAGGTGAAAGAGTCCTGGGCAGAAGAAGCAGAATTTGAACCTTCAACCAAGAAGCCTCGTGCAGCAGGGGAGGCCACAGCAGCTCAGGAAGAAGATTGGTTTGGGAAAAGTGAAGTCTATGATTATTTGCAAGAACCTCTCTTCCAGGCCACCCCTGACCTGTTTCAGTACTGGTCGTGTGTTACCCAAAAGCATACGAAACTAGCCAAGCTGGCCTTTTGGCTCTTAGCAGTGCCTGCTGTGGGTGCCAGGAGCGAATGTGTAAATATGTGTGAGCAGGCACTCTTGATCAAAAGGAGGCGGCTACTCAGTCCAGAAGACATGAACAAACTCATGTTTTTGAAGTCCAACATGCTTTAAGACTTTAATTAACAAAACTTTAAAACACTGTTCCAAACAAAGAAAAAGAAATTTAAGTTCTAAACACTGTGGACCTCATTATGAATGCCCCTGGAAACCAAGTGCTTTTTTATATATATATAAAAATATAAATATATATAAAATTAAGTTTGAAAGGAAAGCTGAGCACAGGAGAGAGACAGCCCTCTGCCAGGAATGTGCTCCTTTCCATAGATAGTGTGTGGACTTGACAGACTTTCTAATGTTTTCAAGTGGGCAGACGAATGGGAGGCTGATGTTCTAAAGTCTTCAGGCAGCTGAGATCTAAAGTGACTTGAAGTTTCTTTTGTTTCTCCTCCACCCCACCTTTCCTCTTGTCCCCTGGGCCATCTTGCCATGGATAATCAGACTCCATTGACCAGACCAGTTCTGCACTGGACTTTGCTCCTTTGAATAACTGTACACCTTGAGGGCACTTGGCTGCAGCCTTCTTGGCATGGTGCGTGAATCAGGGCAGCTGTGTTCCACCAACACCGGCATCTTTAGAAATCAGGAAGGGAGGCTTTAAGGTTTTTGATTCTTAATTTTATTTTTAACCTTTCCATATCCTTTTTTTTTTTTCCCAAAAAACAAAAGTTACTCCTCTGTCTCTGCTCCCAGTTTTGAGTTTAAAATGGCAGCAAGTGATTATAAGTTTGATTTCAAACTAAGAGAAATGGTTCATGGCAGAAACTGTCAGAAGTTGTTACGTTTCTTGGCTTTATATTTTTTTACAGCAGAACTTCTTTTCTGAACTCCCGGTGTTAATTATCTTTTCTGTGAATTTTGTACGTCAAGTGTTCTCAGACTTGTTCTAGAGTAGTCCATTTGCAATTAAATGATGTTCTTATGGGAACCTCAGCAGTTGTTTATGTGGCAAAGCCTAGAAACCAAGAAAAGCAAATGGTGACAGCACAGGTGGCTGTGGGCCACCAGTAAGCTTGCCAGGTCTGCCAGAGAACCCTTGTACCTAAAGATTTTTGTTTAGAAGTGTCTCAGTGACACACAAACCACCCTTCCCAAGGCCAAGGACAAACCAAGGTGTATGATTTTTCAGGGGAACAAAGCTCACCAGTTTTGTCAAACTGGGGTTTGAAGGAAGCTTAGAGAAGTGCATGGGCTCAAAGATCCTTCTGAATGTAAGTGCTCCTGATTGAGTGCAAAGAATATCTTCCCCTTTTTGTTTGGAATGGTTTCCTCTAGTGGCACGAATGTCTTTTTGATACCTACAGTGCATTACACTACTTGTTCTGTTGCTGACCTGTTCTGGCCAGGAAGGCCACGGGCCCCGAAACTTTCACACGTAACTGGCTCACCCCAAATGCAATTAGAGATCCCCATAACCCCAAACCATCTGGTCACTCTGCTGTCCCCAAGGCCAGAGCTCCTGCAGGCACAGCTCCTGGGCTGCTGGAGAGGCTCTGCCAGCTTTGGTGCCTCTTGGACAATTCCCAACCTCTGGTGCCAAACTGTGCATTTTTCACTGCTGGGACTTGTCTCCTGGAGGAAAACTGAAGCAAATTCTTCTTTTTTCAGCAGTCTCCTGGGCTTCCAGGAGCTCTGGAGCTGCGGTCCCAGTGGTGTGGGAGGGTCAGGAGGAGGGACTGGCCCTGCTGAGAGCAGGCTGGAGCCCTTCAGCAGCACAGGGAGTTTGCTGCTGGCTGGCAATGCAGGGGGAAACTGGAGACCCTCTCTGCAGTGCTGCTGTTGAGCAGATGTTAAACCAGGATCCCACCTGCCCAGCTCTGGCTGTAAGAGAAGTTGCAAGTTGCAAGACGTGAGAAATAGCAAACCCAATCTCTCAGGCTTTGTGTGCAGATGCCTTGAACCTCACAGGCACTCCCTGACACTGCACTGCCACAGGACTCAGGGGCACAGTTTGCACACTGGACCCTTCCCCATGCCAGGCTCACGAGGACAGACCTTGGCACCAGCTGTCTTGCCCTTTCCAGCCCTTTCAACCTTCCATTGCCTTGAGGCTGGTGTTTGGGTTGACCTCTCAGCACTGTTACTGCCATCAGACCAAAACCATTGTCTCCTGAAGTGTTAATTTTTGCCTAAAGCACACGGCCTGCCACATGAACAGGAGCTGCCAAGGCAGAGGCTCCTGGACTCCTGATTTCCCTGTCAGTGGCTGATGGAGGGGTTGCTGTAGGGCCAGCTTTCCTTCTTGCTGCTTTTGTTTTCTCCTGTACAAATCCTGCATGCCCAGCCACCAGGGCAGGAGAAACCTGTGGCAGACAGAAATGAACCCTGAGTGAGTGAGATGTGTGCCAGGCCCACTGGTACCTGACAGCAGGAAAACTTGGCTGGTGCATGTCCCAGAGAGGATTAGCTGTGGGCACAGAGGTACCACACAGCTCAGCTGATGGCACAGGGATCAGGATTGGCAGCTCCTTCTCCTAATGGCACGTTACACCTTTTTGTGTGGCTCACCTGAGACCCTGAGAGCTCTTTGGTGCTCAGGGGAACATGCAGAGCCCTTGGATTCCTTTGGAAAGACAGCTCCAGCCCCAGCCCTCCTTTGCTAAGGGACATGTAGATGATTTCTGTGGAATTTGTGAACTCGGGCTCACGTTGTCTGGTGAGAAGTGGGCAGAGTTAGCACAGCTGTAAATCCCTGGAGCTGAGTTGGGCAAAGTGCAGGGATTTGTGCCCAGCAGTGGTGCAGACTGAGGGCCTGCATGCAGGAAGGCCACAGCCACCCCTACCTCCCATCCCACCTCCCCTTTCCCTTCTCACACTGTGGGTTTGGCACCAGAGCTGGCGTTTGCTGGTGGTGCTGACCAAAGAGAGGGATGGACTGGCCCTCTCCCCCATCCCAAAAACTGCCCCTCTGAGGCAACTTCACTTGGAGTTGCACTAATGATGGGTGTTAAGCAGTGAAGTCAGGCAGATGAGATTCTCCCAAAGACTTAAAAACTCAGCAGCTGCAAAAGCAAGAGAAAAACCTAAGGGCCTAAAGTGGAGCCTTCTCAGAGGTGGTGAGGAGAGGGGCTGCTTGGCCCCTTCTCCAGAGACTCAGTGCAGGAAGGTGCAGCTTTTCCTGACTTGCACATGGCTGCAGGGTGCCCAGCTCAGAGGAGCTGCTTGTGCTGGGCTGCTCCAGGCTCTCTCTGGGTCACTTGGGCCTCAGTAAAAGCAGAGAAGCACATCTGGAGCACATGCAATTACCTTAAATGCCAAGTTTTTGCTCTTCTTCCTTCTTCCAGGCTTGAATTCACATTCTGAGGAGCAAAAGTACTTTTCCAAGGTCTGAAATTTGGAAACTCTTTGTTCCCGCTCTTTGGTGCCCCAGAGGTGTTGTAGGGAGCAGCCAGGGTGTTGTAGGGAGCTCTGCTGGTCCTGGGCTGGGACACTGCTCAGGAGAGGCTCTGAGTTTGGCCAGGGCTGTTGTGAGGTTCTGCTCCCTTGGAGCTGGGAGGAGAAATCCTCAGAACTGGGATCATCCTCTGGTGGGTCATGTTGAGAACTTGCCTTCTGCTTGTTGGTTTTCTTTAATCTCCCTTGTGAAATGTGTCAGGGTGCAGGAATGGTGTGTGGCCTTCAGGCATCCACCTGTTCTGCTGCTGACTGTGCCTGACCTTGCAGACTCTTCCTGGCTTCACAGTTTGCTTTGGGAGCATTCTGACCTTCAGATGGGGAGCAAGCAGCACCAGGTGAACCCCAAGAGGGAAGGGCCTGTCTGAACACTCTTGTTAGTGAAGAGGGTGGGACAGAGGCAGAGCTCTTGAGGAGGTTGTTTCTGTGTGGAGCAGCAGCCAGGAGGTCAGGAAGGAGCTCTCCTGCCTCTCAGTAGGCAGTGGTTGTGTTTGGCTTGCAGGATGGACTTGCTGTCCTGCACCTGGGTTGAGTTGAGATGGAGGTGAGCTTCCCTTTCTGTCCAAGCTCTCTGTCTGTGCTGAGGAAACTGCTGTGGGTGGGTTTGAACTGGTGCAATCTGTAAAACTTTCTGTGACAGCTGACTGTGGGCTCAGGTTTTGTCTAACTCAGTTGTTCCTTCATTGCTGGTTAAGCCAGTTTAACTTGAGCTGAACTGGTTTAAGTGTCCACACAAAGCACCTGCACTGGTTTATCTGTGCTTGCTGGGCAGACAGGATGTCCAGCAGCAGCTCAGGGAGTCATGACCCTTATGTGACTTTTGCAAATGAATTTGCAGCAGATGCTCTCAGAACCTGGCAATGACTGAAAATAGAGGGGAGACACTTCTGGAAATGACTTGAGCTCTAAATGGTGGCATTGGAGTGTCCAGTGAGATGGCTCAGGTGGGTTGGGTGGTTTTTCTCCAACTGTCTGCAATAACCCAGAAGGTTTAGCATGGGAAGGAATTACCAAAAATGTTTGTGTTGGTGGCTAAGTCTGCTCAGAGGAACCAGTTCCATTCTGGCCATGGTGAGCACAGGACAGGGGACTGGAACCTCCTGCTGCTCCCACAGTGCCCTGGGCATTTCTAGGCAGCACCATGTTACTGGTGAATCAAAATGCATTAAAAGAGCAGCCAGGAAGGTTCTCCAAGGCTGTGAGTGCTGCTCTGTGCTGAGGAGAGGCTTGGATTGGATTGCTGATGGCACCTCTTGGCTGAGGGAGAGGCAGAGGCTCCTGTGAGCATTCACACAGGAAGGGACAAGCTGTTCCCTATGGAGTAATTAGGAGTAATGGGAAAAAAAAAAAAAAGATACTAAAGGCAGATTCTGGGAAATCTCTTCAGGGAGGAGAGCTCTGTTCCTCTGGGAGGGGTCTGAGGGGAAGGTTTTGAGCCCTGTTGCTGAAGACAAGGCTGCAGAGTGAAGCTCACTCCATAAACCCTTGGCTGGACCTTGCCAAGAGAAAAGGAACTGGGTGTAGGGGTGGGAAGTGCCAGGTTCCTGCCCAGAGCCCTCCAGGAGGGTTCACAGAGCCTTTTCCTCCTCATCACCAGCAGCAAGGCCTTGCCAGCTCTCAGTGCATCCCTCAGCCAGTTCCTGCAGGGAGGGAGGCGGCAGAGGGGAAGCTGCCAGTGGAGGAGCAAATGTCCTGTAGGATCAGTGTGGGGAGGGTGTTCAGTGTCTGCTGCTCCTGCTGAGCTTTCCTCTGCTGCTCCACGGCCTGGGATCCCCTGGGAATGCCCAGAGCCTCCAGCTGAGCCCCGTGCCCTGTCAGACCTGACGCTGTCGCTCTGTAGCAATAAGAACTCCCTGTGTGTGTGGGACCTGTCCCCTCACTGCTCTGTCACCTCCTGGCGCTTCTGGAAGTGTCCCTGAGCAAACCCTGAGGCTCAGCTGAGCTCCTGGGACAGTCTGCTTACGCTAGGCCAGAAATGGTGAACCAATGACAGTGGGTTGCCCTGAAATTTAATTGTATCTATTGAATGTTTGTGGGATTTCTGTTTAATTTCAGGTTTAGTTTGGCTGCTTAGTTGAGGTTTTTTTCCTGTTCTGAGTCCTTTGTAACTCGACAGGAGAGTTTTGCTCACATAGACAACGGTGTATCCATAGACCCTGAGGGGTTCCTTATCCATAGGCAGCTGAGTTGGAATTTTTGGCTCCTGAAACAAGGAATGATGACTGGCAGGATTTTATGTAGCATCCCTGACAGTGGGACCCAGATGAGCAACTCAGGCTTAATGATGGGAATATTGTAGGAATATTGTTGATGACACGTCCAACCCTTGCTTTTTACAACCAAAGCTCCTTATAAAGGCACTTCCAGCCTCACTGGCCTCAAGTCCTTGTTCTCACCTCCCAGGGGTGGCAGTCTCTGCAGTGTCTGTGGATAGGCTGGGATTGTTTCTTCAGTGGGCTGGGGGTGTGGGAGAAGGGACAACTTTTCCCCTTGCTGTGTAGGACCTTCCCCCTCAAGGAAGGAGATGTGTTCTGGAAGGAGCAGCAGATTTAGGAGCTGTTTTCCATGGTCCCTTGAAGCTTGCTGGTACTTTAATACTCCTTTTTCTGAATTGTTTGAAGGAAAGCTGGTAGTGGATGACCTGCCCAGTGGTGGCAGGTGGCAGCCCAGGCTGTCAGTGGGGGGACACTCTGCCCAGGCCGTGAGGATTGTGGTCCACGCCGTAGCCAGACAGTGTCATGGTGACAGCCAACCATCAGGAGATCCTTGTTTGCAGCCAGTCTGAAAAGAGAAGCTGTTCCTCACTCGTGAGTTCCATTTCCCAAACCTCCTCCTGGGAGCTGAACTCGTTTCATCAAGCAAAGGATTTAATGTTCTCCTGCCCCTCCTGGCCCTCCCTGCCCTCAGTAACTCGTGTGCATTTCCTTCCTTTCTGTAGATGCAGATGTTCTAGGCAATACCACAGAGCACCCGCGCTGCGAGTGCGACCATGTCATCTTAAAAAATACAAAAAAAAAATATACAAAAAATATACAAAAAATATCTTTTTTAGGCCAGAGTTTTCTACAGGTATTAATGAATATTTTTCTTAATCCTTATAAGTTTTATGTGTTTAATATTTCTTAATACCGGTAGCATTAATTTATACTTTTGTAGCAACACAATATTTTTATAAACCGCCACCGCTGGCTTTGTCTTCATAACGGGAAACGTGCGGGCAGCTGGCCCCGCGCTGTACCATGTACTGTATTTAAAAGGTTATCTAATGTCACACTTGCTGTGTTAATAAACAAAACAAAACCTGTTTGAAGTCTCATGTATTGTTGGTGTGGATCAAATGACTCACTAGACAGCAATATTGCACGGGGTTGAGTTGCTGATTTTCATTGTGATATGCGAACACTTGAGGCCAACTCAAGTTCTGAGGTTTTTTTTTTTTCTTTTTAGGATTTTGTTTTGTTTTTGTTTTGTTTTGGGTTTTTTTTCAGCTAAATAAATTCAGTGCTGTTTGAAACTTAGACTGACGTCAAATGAAAAGGATTATTAAAGAAAAAAAATATCGAGGTGTTTAAATGTTGCTGTTTTTACAAGTCTGTTGCTGTCTGAATGGAAATATTCCACGAGAGGAGGAATAGTTCCACTTAGCTTCCAAAGGGGCCGAGCTCCAGGCCAGAGTTCGGTTATTTGGAAATACCTTAGAGACATGTTTCTGCAACATTCTTTTCAGAATTGATGCCAAGGCAGAAGACAAACTGTAACTGTAAGAAAGCATCCGTTGCTTGAGGATTTTCATGTCAGTGTTGTATTTATGGTTTTACAATAAAACAACCTTTAGGGGAAAAAAAGTGTCTGGGTTTTTTTGTATTTTCTGTGTTTCAAGCTTGTGACTGGGACATCCCCAGTGCCATTGTGAGGGGGGAAACGTCCATGGAAGTGACCTGGCTTCCAGCAGGGGTGTCTGACAGATCCCACAGAATCATGGAATGGTTTGGGTTGGAAGGGACATCCAGTTCCACCCCTGCCATGGCAGGGACACCTCCCACTGTCCCAGGTGCTCCCAGCCCCAGTGTCCAGCCTGGCCTTGGGCACTGCCAGGGATTCAGGGGCAGCCACGGCCTCCCAGGGAACAATTCCTAATTCCCAACATCCCATCCATCCCTGCCCTCAGCCATATGAACTGAGCAGCAGGACAGCTCCACACCCCACATCCCTGGGGCACTCAGAGCCCCCCAGAGCATTTCCCAGAGTATCCTGTGTCCCACACTCAGTTGCCAGGGCTATGAACTGCTCCTGTCTCTGTTTTTGTGCAGCAGAGGCCCCCAGCTGTCCCTTGGGGTTGGGGTTCCCCCCCCAGGAGGTGCAGCCCAGCTCAGGGTGTTTGTGCCAGCAGCCTCAATGCCAGCGCCAGGTTCTGCTCAGGGATCCCACCTGTGCCAGCAGCTCCAGCTGGGATTGGTTTCTCCTGGGGGAAAGGGGCTCTGGGGGCTGGGTGGGCACTGGGCTCCTCCCAGGACAAGCCCTTGGCAGTGCCCATGGTGAGAGCCCAAAGGGGCACCAGGGACTGGGGTCCCAGGGATGTGCTGGTGAGGGGGCACTGACAGCTGGGACGGGGACCTGCTGATGCTCTCTGGAGCTCCAACCCACCTCCAAACCAACCAGAGACCACCAGGAATTGTGCCAAGGGAAACAAGCACAGAGACCAGGATGAGGCCAGGCCTCACACTGGAAAATCCCATTGTCACACTCCATGTGTCCTTTTCTTTGACCTGCTCTCATGTCCTTTGGGATTTTCTAACCTTGCACCCACCCCTCACTCACCAAAAAAAAACAAGCAGAAAAAGCTTTGCTGGAGAATTAGTGAATTTGTAGTGAATCTGTGCCTTGGGAAAAAGCAAAAGCCAAAGACATGGAATTACAGTGGGTCTGGACATTGGATAAACTCTTGGCCAGTGGTAAAATGTGAAGATAAACCAAAGTAAGAAACAGAGCTCTCAGTATCTGATGGTGAGAATGGCTGAGACTTTGCTGGGGATTTGCTGTAGCAGAGGTTTCAGTGAACAGATCAGATGCCCTCAGGTGCTACTAGATAGAAGTTGGGATTTGTTTGAAGATCTAAATGTGTAAAGTGGATAATTTAAAGCCAACAGGCCCAGAAGATGGGATCCCTGGCATGCCAGCAGCTCCCAGCACTCAACTGTCCCTTTTGCTGGAGCCATTTAAAAGGATAAATAAGATTGCTAATGGGAGTGGAAGAGGCTTAAGCTAATCCTGCTGTGTTTCCTGATTCCCTGATTTCTGCCCTAACAGGACAAAACTCCTTTAGCTTGAGCAAGAAAGGAACTGGTAGCTCTGAGTTCAGGCTCTGCTCAAGGTACCCAGAGTTTTCTCTGATGGAAGTTTGCTCATCCCGAGGTGCTGTGTGGGACCAGGGTAGGAAGCAGCAGGGAGCAGCAGCCCGGGTGTGTTTGTGGCTCTGGGCTTGGGGTGGCCCCACATGTGCCATCAGAATTTGGGTGGGCAGTGCCCCCTGAGCCATCCCCACCAGGGAACAGCTCTGCCCTGGAGCTGCCTCTGCTGTTTCTCTGCCAAGGAAGGTGCTGGGGGCTCAGGGGGCCCTGCTGCTCCTGGGATGGGCAGGAGTCAGATCCCTGGGCAAGCTCATGGAGATTTTCATGAGGGGCAGTGTAAGAGCCTGAATGAGAGAGGCAGGACTCCAGGCAGCTCTCCAAAATGCACTTTATTGTATACAAAATGCAGTGTATTCCATCCAGGAGGTTACAGCAGTCCAGGGTGGTGGGTGACAGAGCTGTGCCCACAGCTGTCAGCTCCAGCTGCAGGCAGGCCTGGAGACCCTTTGGTTTTGGTTACAATTTTTCTTTGCTGAGCATCTGAATACAGTAGAACCAATCTATACCTTAACTTTTACCTATAGCCTATCATAACTACTGTAATTACCATGTTCATGTTACTGTTCTCCAACCACTAAAAGTCAATACATTACAGTTTAAGCTAGAAGTTGTTTTTCAGTTTTCTTGCAGTGGAAAATTCTGAGGCCTTTTTTCTACTTTCTACATCAGCAGGCTTGTTTGCCTGTGCTATCTTTCTGCTTGGTAAAAACATCTTGTTTGGGGTGGGTTTATCCTTTGGTCTAAGCCATAAAAACCCCTTCTAACTAACACACCCTTTACCTCCTTGGTTCTTTTCTTCTATATCAATATTTGCTTTCATTTCTATTCCTTCTTCAGATTCTACATTTAAAAATGTTTCTGCCAAGCATCCATATCTGTGAGACTTTCTTGTCAAACTTTCATCGTTCCCAACAGGGCAGGGCTGAGGTCCTGAGGGAATCAATCTGCAGCTCAGAGCCCGGATTTGGAGAGGGGATGCAGGGTCAGACAGAGCCCAGCAGCTCCGTGGGCATGGGGCAGGGGAGCTGCAGCTGGGCAGGCAGGCAGAGCCCAGGGCAGCCAGGGCAGCAGCATGACTCAGGACAGGGCTGAGGTGGGGCTGCAGGAGCGGGGTGTGCCCCAGGTGAGGCTGGTCAGGGACAGACCTCTGGGTCCCTGAGAGGCTCAGCTGTGAGCTGGGCAATGCTCCTGTTACAAGCTCCTGCTCCCCTGTCAAGTTCCTCCCCTGGCTCCTCAGGAAGGAGAGCATAGACCCGTTCCAGGATCCCTTCTCCTGGCAAGAACACCCCACAAAACAGTGAAGAAGAACAAACAGGGAATGAGAATCATTTTAAAGGACATTTAATAGTGAAATATTGACAGAACAGACCAGTGTGAAGTGGTTTGCACTGGAAAATAGACATGAAATAAAAATTACTAAACCATCAATCTCCCAGATCCTCACAGGTCCTCTGCACACTTGCAGAGCTGCATCTCCTGTGCTTTTGTGTCTTCTAATAATTCTATTCCTCCCTCTCCCCCGCTGGGATGCAGTCAGGCAGATGCTGCCTCTGGATTTGCATTTAGGGTCTTTTTTGTGCGGGAATTTTGTAGCCAGAAGTGCCTGCTCAGCACCAAGCACAGACAAATCTCCCAAGGACCTCCAGGATCACCCACTTCCAAACCTGCTGGAGCCTCCCATTGCTCTCCTGGAGGAGCCGCTGCCCGTGGCTGCCCCTGCTCCCCCAGGGCCGTGGCCAAGCTCCCTCCTGTCTGGTGCCACAGAACAGGTCCCAGATTCATTTCCAGAGAGGTGATGGAGGCAGCAGTTGTTCACTCTCCGTGGCACATTTGTCAGCCTGGGATGTGGCTATGAAGATGAACAGCAGAATAACTGCACATTTCCCCTGGGGTGATCGATGAGCTGAGAGCTCCTGAGGCTGAATGCTGCAGCTCTGGGAAAGCTGGTTTTAAATTGCACGGGTTGTAAGTCACAGCAAATTAACAGATTCTTTTTAAGTACCCAGAACATCTGTTCTCCTCGAGGAGAGACAATCTGTGCTGGGGGAACAAGTGCTGTGTGCTCGGTGTGAGGCACGGGGGTGCTCCTGGGTCAGAGCTGTGCCAGCAGCACTGGGAACACTGCTGGGACTGGGTGAACTGGGGGAAACGGCTCTGAATGAGTTAATTAGGGGAAATGGGTCTGAATGAGTTAATTAGGGGAAATGGCTTTGAATGAGTTAACTGGGGAAATGTCTCTGAATGAGTTAATTAGGGGAAATGGCCCTGAATGAGTTAACTGGGGGGAATGGGTCTGAATGAGTTAATTAGGGGAAATGGCCCTGAATGGGTTAACTGGGGAAATGTCTCTGAATGAGTTAATTAGGGGAAATGGCCCTGAATGAGTTAACTGGGGGGAATGGGTCTGAATGAGTTAATTAGGGGAAATGGCCCTGAATGGGTTAACTGGGGAAATGTCTCTGAATGAGTTAATTAGGGGAAATGGCCCTGAATGGGTTAACTGGAGGAATGGCTCTGAACGAGTTAACCGGGGGAAATGTCCCTGAGCTGTGCTGCAGGAGAGCACCCAGGCGTGGATGGTGGAGGTTGGATGTGCCCCAGCAGGAAGGAAGCTCCCAGGTTGCTCACTGAGAGCTCTGTTTGCCCACGGGACACCCACTCCTGGTGCTCTGGCACTGCTGGGCACTGCCCACATGAGGAGGGACCCCCCTATGCAGTGGTACCAGAGCAGAGCAGCCCATTCACCCCCGGATGGCCAAGGGCAGGGGGAACCCGTGAAAAGAGGCAGCTCCAAGGGTGACACTGGCACCAAGGGTCACCTCATCCTCAAGAGTCACCCCGTCCTGTGTAACCATGATATTTTCTGTAAAATCCTTTCCTTAGCATTTTTTCTCCCGAGAAGCTGAGAGGCCTCAGGAACAAAATGCAAACAATGGTTATCTGCTGCTGTGGAATGCAACAGGTGCATCTGTGATTAATCTCATGTGGTTGTTTCTAATTAATGGCCAATCACAGTCCGGCTGTCTGGACTGTCTCAGTCAGTCACAAGCCTTTGTTATCATTCCTTTTCTATTCTTAGCCAGCCTTCTGATGAAATCCTTTCTTCTTTTAGTATACTTTTAATATAATATATATAATAAAATAATAAATCAAGCCTTCTGAAACATGGAGTCAACATTCTCGTCTCTTCCCTCATCCTAAGACCCCTGCGAACACCACTACAATCCTGAACCGTCCTTGTGGGAGAGATCCCTGTGGCACAAACACGTGGTGGCACTTTTCCAGCTTTCAGAGTGCTGAAGAAGGACAGCAGCTACAAAGGGCACAGCAGAGTTTGTTCCAATCAGATTTATTTCAATCAGGTGTTTTGCATGAGTTTGTGTGGCTTGGTTACCCTGCTGCCTCTTTAACCTTCAAACAGCTGAACGCTGCTGCACCCATGGATCCTCCTCCATGAGCTGAAAGGAGCTGCTTTCAGTTCTAGATGGGAGGGCAAGATCCATCACTGCCTCTCAAGTTCAAGTCATTCTCTGTTGTAACATTGTAGGATCGTGTGCTGCTCATTCTTTCCAGAGAAATTAATTTTGGCATTTATATTTACCCAGTGTCAAAAAATGCAGCTCCTGCAGGATTGGAAGGCTGTTGCCTTCGTCACTTTTTCTTTCCTAATGTGGAAACAGCACCAAGGAGAGCGGTTCGCTCCTGCCCAGCCTCAGCTGCTGAGTGGGAGGTGGGAGTGGGGGAAGTGAAGTTCTTCCTTCAGTCAATGAAGAGCCGAGGGGGCAGGAGGAGCCCATCCCTGGTGACAGAGCCTGGGCCCTCGGGTGGGATGGATCTCAGAGCGCTCCCTGTGCCCCCGCACCCACAGGGAGGGTCAGAGTCCCTCAGGTGGGAGCAAACCTTTAAAGCCATCGGGTCCGAGAGCACTGCCCGGGCACCGCTGCTCCCTGTGCCCAGGTGCTGCATCCACCTGGCTCTGAAATTCCTCCGGGGATAGGGACCCCCTGCCCTGGGCAGCTGTGCCAGGCCATGGTCACCCTCCCAGTAAAGAAATTTTCCCCGATGTCCACCCTGAACCTTCCCTGGCCGTTCCCTCTGCTCCTGTCCCTGTTCCTGGGAGCACAGCCCGACCCCCGCGGCTGTCCCCTCCTGTCAGGAGCTGTGCAGAGCCACAAGGGCCCCCTGAGCCTCCTTTGCTCCAGGCTGAGCCCCTGCCCAGCTCCCTCAGCCCCTCCTGGGGCTCCAGACCCTCCCCAGCTCCCTCCAGCCCCTCTCTGGCCTCTGGGTTCCTGCAAAGGGTGCTGGAGGTGCTGCCCATCCCAGCTGCCCCCAGATCCCTCTCCAGCAAAGAGCACAGGGGGCTTTGAAATCACCCTGAGCCCTTTAAGTGGGGGGGACTAGGGCAGGTGGCTGCAGTTTTGACTTTTTAATACCTCTGGATAGCAAGGACTCAGAATTCAGCCATTTCAGATGTAATCCCAAATCTTGGCAAGTGCTTGCATATGTCCAGAATATTCTCTCTCATTTTCTGGTGAATGACATCATTGCTCAGTACTTGAACCAAATTTTCATTTGAATACAGCTCCTGACTATGGGGGAAAAATACAGTAATTTTTTTTTTTTTAATAACACAGAGAGAGAAAAAGAAATTGCAGTTTGGTGAGATCTATAAATTGTTTTTCTTACCTATAAAGATGGAATGTTTTTTTCACTTTGGGAGAAACAGATTGTTCAGTACCAAGACTGATCTGTGCTGCCATTCAATGAATGTTTCATTGCTGTCCCATCGATCCAAATCCACTGGAGTTGAACTTCCCAGAACAATAACTAAGAAACACAAGCCAAAGCAAAACTCAAGGTAAATGGGTTGGTGATTTAAGCTCATTAGTGCAGGCAGATCAAGTAATTAATTGCTCCATGTGAATTTTAGGGTGCTCTCCTACACAGTCAATGCAAACCCTCTCTAAACAGTGGGGAGGCGTGAGGAGCTTTCCTGAATTCCCTTCCAGCCTTAAAAGGACAATAAAATTCCCACTGAGAACCTGCTCTGTTCATGAGGCACATTTCAGCACTGATGTGCTGTCAGCTGTCTCTGCAGAGCTCCTCAGGATCCACCCTGAGGGACGCAGGGGATGGCTCAGAGTGAAAAATCTGCTTTGTGACCCTGCCTGGGAGTGCAGGGATGTGGGACTGCCAGAGCTGAGAGGAGTTAACACAACAGGGGCTCACTGGGAATATTCTCTCCTTTTAAGGCTTGAAGGGAACTTTTGGTTGGGATTCAGAAAAGCTCCTCACATACACCCACTGTTTAGATAACTGCAGTCCCAGTCAACATCTGACCCAGAAAAAGGCACTCCTGTGGAACACTGGGACCTGGAAACCCAGGATGAAAATCCGGGTTCTGCATGAAACAGGGGAGGGGGCAAGGGGAGATTATTACAGGACAACTTTCCCTTAATTTAGTCACTTTTAATGGGGACACACAGGGCCCCCCCCTTCCTGCGGATGCCCTCCGTAGCTCTGGGGATGTTCACCTTTCCCAGTTCATGGAACACTGCTGCATCTCCCATCCCCTCCTCGGAGCTGCCCGGCAAGGTGGAGCTGACCCGGGTCAGGGCAGGAGGGTCCAGCTGGGAGCGAAGCACAGCGAGAGGTTCTCCCGAGGGAGAACGGGAGGTGTTCTCCTGAAGGAACGGGAGATTTCTCCTGCGGGAACGAGAGATTTCTCCTGAGAGAACGGGAGATTTCTCCTGCAGGAACGGGAGATTTCTCCTGAAGGAACGGGAGATTTCTCCTGCGGGAACGAGAGATTTCCTCTGAGGGAACGGGAGATTTCTCCTGAGCGAACGGGAGATTTCTCCTGAGGGAACGGGAGATTTCTCCTGAGGGAACAGAGGATTTCTCCTGCGGGAACGATAGATTTCCCCTGAGGGAACGGGAGATTTCTCCTGCAGGAACGGGAGATTTCTCCTGAGGGAACGGGAGATTTCTTCCGAGGGAACGGGAGAATTCTCCTGAGGGAACAGGAGATGTCTCCTGCGGGAACGAGAGATTTCCCCTGAGGGAACGGGAGGTTTCTCCTGAGGGAACGGGGGGAGGTGTTCTCCTGAGGGAACGGGAGGTGTCCTCCTGCGGGAACGGGAGATTCCTCCTGAGGGAACGGGAGATTTCTCCTGAGGGAACAGGAGGTGTTCTCCTGAGGGAACGGGAGGTGTTCTCCTGCGGGAACGGGAGGTGTCCTCCTGCGAGAACGGGAGGTGTTCTCCTGCGGGAACGGGAGATTTGTCCTTCGGGAACGGGAGGTGTTCTCCCGAGGGAACAGGTGATTTCTTCTGCGGGAACGAGAGATTTCCCCTGAGGGAACGGGAGATTTCTCCTGAGGGAACAGGAGGTGTTCTCCTGAGGGAACGGGAGGTGTCCTCCTGCGAGAACGGGAGATTTCTCCTGAGGGAACAGGAGGTGTTCTCCTGAGGGAACGGGAGAACGGGAGGTGTTCTCCTGAGGGAACAGGAGGTGTTTTCCTGCAGGAACGGGAGATTTCACTTGCGGGAACGGGAGGTGGTGCCGGTGTGAGGCCTCCCCCCGGGCAGCAGGGCCGAGAAGGCCGCTCCCTGCTCGGCTTCTCCGCACGGGCAGCACCGAACTGGGCCCGCCACAGCCTGGAAATGGGGCCAGAGCGGCTCCTTCGTCTCGAGGGGACAGGAGGCAGCGCTGGAACAGGGATTTAACCACGAGATGGCACCAGGCAGCTGCCAGAGCCGGCGGGGACAGCGGGGACGGGGGACAGCAGGGACGGGAGGGACAGCAGGGACAGCGGGCAGCAGTTCCCTGGCGGGCTGTGGGCAGGAGCTGTTCACTGGCTGCAGAAGTGTGTTTTGTGTGTTTTGAGCACACCAATCTGGGCTAGCGATGCTGAAGGTCCCCGAGCTGTGCTGGCCGCAGGATCAGCTTTAGAGGCCATCCCGGAGCAGACTCGGCCTGTCACACCCCGTGTCACCCCGGGCCGCCCGGAGGGTCCCACAGAGGCTGCTGGAACACAGAAACATCCGAGATGAGAGGCATCACCTCGGTCCAGGCAGGGGGGAATAACTTCTCACTGTCATCTCCAAACCATTGTGGTTTTCAGCCCCGGGTTTTGAGCTCCTGGATCCTGTTTTGGCTGCAGGATAAAAGCCACCTTCACAAAAATGTTGAAAGGTTTAGAATGCTCCCCCTGCTGAGGCTCTTGAGCCCCAAGAGTCTCTGAGGCTTTAATTCAGCAGCAAATCCTTGCCTCGGGCAGGGCCAGCCAGGGCAGGGAGCCAGAGCAGCGACACTCCTGAGCAAAATGCAGGTTTTTGGGAAGGTGAAGGGAAGCCTCCAGCTCCAGACTGGGTTGCTTTTCCCCATTGCTGGGCCTGATTCCTGGTGTTCCCTGGAGCAATGTGAAGTTTGCCCCACTGGGGTCTGTCCCTGCTCGGTTCTGGGATCCTCCTGTTCCACCTCAGCTGAGCACTGACCTGATCAAACAGGGACAGGCAGCACCTGGGCCTCAGCCATGGCAGTGCACAGCTCTGCTGCAGCCAGCTGTGCTCCTGCCACATCTGGATGGCTGCCTCAGCCTTCCCTCAGCTCCTCCTGAGGGGCTGCACTGTGCTAGGGGCACAGGAGCTCCTGGGGGCTGCTCACAGCTGTGGCCAAGGCCAGGTTGTCCCTTCCACGTTTCAGGTGATGCACATTGGCATTCAGAGCTCGTTCCCTGTGAGCTTGGATTGTTGCAGTGGCTGCTGTCACTTGCAGCTCATGCAGTGAGAAATGAGGGACACCAAACTGGGAGCTGAGCTCAGCACACATTTCCAGGCAGCCACCCTGGTGACAAGTGACACCGTGTGAGCTCTCCCTCTAAAACCACTTCCCTTGATTGGAGTGCTCTGGGCCAAGAAAAGGAGCCCCTGGAAACCTTCCCAGCCTTCAAGCCCAGGAAGGATTATTTGAGAAATGAGCAATGCTACCCCAGTGCCTGGAGATCCCTCAGCCCTTCTGGAAGGTTCTCCCACATCTGCAGGCAGCAGTGGGGGCACCAGGGGTCACCTGCTCACTCTGAAGCGTTTCCCTGAGTCTGACCCAGCCCTGCAGCTGAGCTGGGTTTCAGGACAAAGGGGGAAGGCAGGGAAAGTGTTCCTGTGTGTGGGAGGTGCTGTGGGTCAGCAGGAGCAGTGGGAGCACAGAGGAGCAGCCCGGGGGTCCCAGCCATGTGTCCCAGGAGCTGCCCTGCCAGTTCAAGGTGCTTTGACTCCAAGAAGGTCCCACCTCTGGAGCTTCCCTTCATAAATGAGCCTGGAGCTCTTCTACCTTGAAGATGGGAAGCCTGTGGCCAGACCCTTGCTGGGCTGCCCAAAAACTTCACCCAGGACTGCTGAGTGCTGCTCTTGCCTCCAGCCTTTGCAGCCTGGAGCCACCAGAGCCAGAGATTGGTCTTTGCTCTGGCTTGTGCACCATATCTGATGTCTCTCCACTTGGGAGGACAGTATTCTGCCCTAGGAAATACTGAGAAATGTTGCAGGTGAGTATCAGAGCACAAACAGCCAAATTTTTTTTTTCATTTTAATTTTTATTAATAATTTTCCCATTTAATTAGTTTATTCCTTTTATGGAAAACAAGTAGCACTGGTAGTGAGTAAATCACAGGGGACCTTAAGAGCCCCAGGGCTCCCAGGCAGTTCTGGGCACTTGTGGGAACACAGAGTCTGTGAGCCCCTGCAGAAGGAGCCCTGCACTGCTCTGAGTGCCTGTCAGGAGAGCCCTGGCTGTTAACTGGTGCTTGGAAAGAGATCTGAGCCTTCCTCCACTTGTTCCTTGCCTGCATCTGCTCTGTTCCACCAGAAAATTCATGCTAGGGATAATTAGCATTAATGTTAGATCCTTTTGTAGGCAGGATCTAAGGGAATAAAAAAGCAAGGCCCGTGGAGAACAATAATAATTTCTATTAGATGAGTTGATACAGCTGGAAAAAAGTGGATGAGCTTTCAGGTATAATAGCCCTCCTTCAAGAATAATTAGGAATGTAATTGGGAACAGCAGAAAAACACAGAATCCTGAAATAGCTGGGGTTGGGAAGGAGTTTTAAAGCCCATCTAGTCCAACCCTCCTGCCACGAGCAGGAGCATCTCCAGCTGAACCAGGCTGCTCAGAGCCACGTCCCATCTGACCTGCACTGCTGCTCCCTGCAAGGGGGGCTGGTGGTGAACCCCTCACCCTGCAGGGAGCAGAGAGGGGACACAAAGGGCAAGGGGGGAGCAGAATGCAGGAGTGGCACAAGCAGAGCAGACCTGAAGTGCTGACATCCACAGGAGGTGACTTTACCCACCCATTGCTGGTTCCTAAACCACTCCCTGGCCATGCTGTATCTCAGTCTAACACTTTCCTTTTAAGCTCATATCTGACCCCTTTTCCAAGTGGGATGGAATTTATGAGTGAGCAGAGCTCAGTCAGGCAGGAGGGAAGACATAATGGGAGACAAGGGGAGCCCTGAGGTGCTGCTGCATAAACCCAGCAGCAGCAGCAGCTTCCATGGCATGGAGACCAAGAATTGGTTGTCAGAATCTCTATGAGCACTCATCCTTTTTGTTCTGCCCTTTTCCCTGAGGTATCTTCAACATCCTTCTCCTAGGATGTTTAAAATATCTTGCACACCTCTTGTACAGTTACAGGGGCAAGCAGGAGGGCCAGGGCACCCCCTGGGGATGCACCCCCAGCAGCGGGGAAGCATCAAAGGTTGTTCAGGGCATGACAGGGGGGTGTGTGGACACCTCTGCTCCCCAGGGCTGGGCTGGGGCAGGGAACAGGACTCAGGGAGCCCTGGGGGTGTGAAGGCTGCCCAGCAGCCCTGGGGCTGAGACAGGCACACACAGGTGGGGGTAACGGGCCAGGACAGGGGGCTGAGGGTACCCCAGGGTGACAGCAGCACCAAGGACCCTGCTGGACAAGGCAGGAACTCCCCAGACACGCAGGGATGTGGCTTTGCCCTGTGTGCCCCCAGGATGGGGAATGTTGGGATGAAGCTCATCCCAGGCAAGTGGGAAAAATCAGGGGCAATGCAGAGATTTCCTTCTCATTCCAAGCTCCTCAGGAGGGCTGGGCAATGACCTGCAGGGGACTGTCCCAAGGCAGCTGGGACACGGAAAGGAGGAGGCTGGGACATAAATGTTTCTGTAAATTCTGTGAACTGAGAACAACAAGGTGTTGGTGAGGTAGCTGTGGCTCCTGCAGCTTCTCTCTGTGTGTCTGCATTTGAGAGACACTGAGAGTCTTTAGAGCAGCACACAGCAACCTCAGCAGCACAAAAGCATCTGTCTGAGTTGGGAATGGTGCCTTTGGAGACACATGGCCATCACCTTGCAGCAGGTACAAACCCCCAGCTGCAGAAAGCTTCTGAGTGAGCAGATCTGAGCCCCTGAGGCTGGAATGCTCCATCCCCCAGGTCTGACACACAGGAGCAGTGGTTGTGAGAGAGGATTCACCTTCATTTCAAAATGTTGAAAACATTTTGAATCTCTAGAAAAGCAAGGAAAGGAGAAATGTCTTTCGCTGATATTAGAAATCCTTCAAATGTCTGGGGTTTTCCAGCACATCTCTGCATTAGATCAGGGCTGGGGCTTGACCTGGGGACTGAAATGGGAAGTGAAGAGCAATTCCCAGGATGGCACGAGGAGGATGGAGCCTTGAAGGACTGGGTTGCTCGACACAAAGACCACAATATGGAAAAGACATTATACTAGAGAGAGCATCCAAAGGGGGCCTTGAGGGTGGGGAAGGGGCAGAAGAGAAGCCTGATGAGGGAGGAGTGGCTGAGGTCACTTGGTTTGTTCAGCCAAGGAGAAGGGGAGACTGAGGTCAGACCTCACTGGGATCTTCATCATCCTCACAAGGGGCAGAGCAGGGGCATCTCCAGTCTCTGCTCCCTGTGACAGGGACAGGAGCCAGGGCACGGCTGGGGCTGGGCCAGGGCAGCTCAGGCTGGAGCTCAGGGCAAGGCTCTGCCCCCAGAGGGTGCTGGCACTGCCCAGGCTGCCCAGGGAATGGGCACGGCCCCGAGGCTGCCAGAGCTCCAGGAGCCTTTGGGCAGCGCTGCCAGGGGTGCCCAGGGTGGGGCTGCTGGGGGGGCTGGGCAGGGACAGGGGCTGGGGGATCCTGGGGGGTCCCTCCTGCTCAGGGCATTCTGTGATTCTCTGATCCATGGCACTTTACCGAGATTCCGTGATTCCCTGATCCATGGCACTTTACCGAGATTCCGTGATTCCCTGATCCATGGCACTTTACCCCAGGCAGCCCCAGCTCTGTGTTTGCCTCTTTGGAAGCCCCTATGAGACTGTGCTTTCCACAAGGGCTGACTTGTAAGCACATTGCAGGAACCTTCAGGGAAGGAGATGAAATTAAAGCAGTGTTCTCTCCAAAACCAGTGCTGCCTCATCATGTTTTACTTGGGCTTTTTTAGGCTGGTTTCATAATAGAACTTGTGTAATCAATCTTGCTTTCTGTCCTCAGCAACGAGATTTTGGTGTCCTATCAAGCATCAGTCACACAGGACAGGAGGGCACAGCTCTCTGGGGGCGGGTTTGTCACCATTTTCCTGTGGTTTGGGTGGTTTTGAGCTGTCACCACCACTGGTCTGTTCTGGTGCTGCTGGAGCCCAGCCAGGCTCCCCCCTCCTGGGCTGAGGGACCCAGTGCAGCCCCGAGTCTGCTGCTCCTGCCCCTGAGTGCCACATTGTCACCAGGGCCCAGCCTGGCCTTGGGCTCTCCTCCTCAGCTCCCCCCAAGGCTGTGCACATCTCACTGGTCACCTTTGGTGTCTTTGAAAGCCACATCTGGCAGACTGGAAAGCCACTCTCAGTTTCCTGTCCCCCTAAGGACAGGAGGATTCACGGAGGGCTGCACAGACTGGAGAGCCCCTGGAGCTGTGCAAAGACAGGAACATCTCCCAGCAGCAGGGTGAGGGGCTGAGCACTGAGGAACCCCAGGCATCACCCCCTGCAAGGGGACAGAGACATGTGTGGCTGGGCCAGGGCAGGGCTGGGACACCAGGGATGCTCTGTGGTGGCTCCTGTGAGGGCACAGGAGGCTGGGGCACGCAGCCAAAGGAGATGTCTGCTGCCTCCCCCCAAGGGTGGGTCTCAGATGGGAACTCCTCTGTGTTAGTGCACCCATCACTGTGAAAACAATGTCCTGCTTTTGTCTCTGGAAGGGTTGCAAGTTCCAGAGCACCTCAATTGTCATTGACCCTTTTCCTTCCCCCATTTCAGCCTCACTGCAGCCCCAAGAGGTTGGAAATGCCCAGAGATCTCTCTCTCCCCTTGACTGGGCACAGCCATGGCACCTCTGCCCAACAGTGGTGCCTGTCACGACCTGGGCTCTGCTGGGGACAGACAGACACCTGGAGAGGCTCCTGTGGCCCCTTTCCTGGGGAGTTTGGCCCCTCCAGCCCCTCCAAAGAGGGGATGGTTTCTGCACAGGCACCAACCACCACTCCTTGCAGCGGGCAGGATGGAGACTGCTGCTGTGCCCCAGGGTCCCCAGAGAGTCCCTGGAGAGGGAGGTGACACTGCTGGTGTCAGCCCTGCTGTGGGAGGCAGACAGCCCCATCCCATGGGGAGCTTTCCCAGGAACACCCTGAGTGTGGTGGGGACACCAAGGGCTGCAGGGGGGGCTGATGTTCCCCATGTGCTCCATCTCCATCCCCTGGCCCAGGCTCCAGCCTCTCTGAGGAGAAGGGCAGGAGATCCCTAGGCAGTGACCAGGTGTCTGAGGTGCTTTCCAGCCCTGCTGTGTGGCACTTCCAGGGGACTGGAGTCCCTGAGGACAAACTGTCCAATCTCCTGGGACACGATGTGCAGGAAGCTGAAGCTGAGCTTCTGGCTGGTTTTCCAGCAGAAAATTGGAATGTTATCAAAATGAAAATTTCCTTACAGTGCATTTCAAACATGCAGATCCTGGTTTTCCCTCAGAAAGTGTTCGCAGTTGAACTTCCCACCCCTCCTACAGCACATCTGACTGTGTTCCTGCACCTTCAGCTCCCTCTGGTTGCACAGGATCTGCTCTGGGCTTTCTCACCATCTCTGCCTCCAGCCACTGATGTTCCATGTCCCATCCTCTTACCTCTGCCCCCAGATCCCCCTGCCTGCCCAGGAACCCCTCAGTTTTCCAGGCTGACTGCTTGCCCCTTGTTTATCTCCCCATCCCTGGTGTGCCCAGCTCCTGGGGGAAGGCAGAGCTCTGCTGGGTGCTGGGAATATCTCTGCACAGGGGAGACACCTCCATTCTCATCACCAGCTGGAGGGTGGTGCTGCAGCTCCTGTCTGTGACAGGGGGGGCTCCAGGTGTGCCAAACACTGCTCGGGAGGGTGGCAAAGGCCTTGGGGGCCCGGAGCTCCTTCCTGTGGGCACAGCTGGGCAAAGGCAACACGGGTGCCCATGGGCACCTAGAGCAGGGAGCTGTGCTGCCTGGGGACTCCAGCAGCCACTCCTGAGCTGCAGGCTGGGCTGGCTCAGTCCCTCTCAGCTGGGAAAGCATTCAGGACGAGCACAGGGACTGAGGGACTGCAGTCCATCCTGGATGTTGTCTGGAAAAGAACTGGAGACAGGGCTTGAATGCACAAAAGCAACCAAGGGGCTGTTCAGACACTCCCCCCTTGGTTTCCACCCCGTTGCTCCCTGCAGCTCTTCCACCACAGGAGCAGAGCCCTCGGGCACCTTCCCCTCAGATTCCAGTCACTGCCTGTCTGTCTGTGCCTGATCCTGTGACAAGGACATCCTGCTGTGTCCCAGCTGCTCACACAAACCACAGCCCCAGAGCACTGGCAGTGAGGACACACTGTGCCAGCCTCCAGCAGGGTTGTGAGGAGCTGCTGGGGCCCTGCACCCCCTCCCTTGTCCCCTGTCCCTGCCTAGACCTCAGGCTGGGCTTTGGTGCTGTTCTCTGTCCCTGTCCTGGAAGGCAGCAGGCTCCAACTGCGTCCAATCTCCCCTCTGCTGGAGCAGCTCATGGGGAGTTTTTCCTGCAAATATTCTGAAGGGTGGTCTCTCACATTTTTCAGCCTCTTTGTAAAGAATGTGACGCCCAGATCTGCAGGCAGCCTTCCTGTGCAGGGTTCCCCAGTGCTGCCTTGCAGAGGCTCAAGTTGTTGCCAGCTGCTGCTCTGACTCCTCAGGGTGAATTCAAGGACAACAATGCCACCTTTTTGTTTGGCAATTCGTGATCTCTGATCCCCAGGTCAGTATTAGAGACCACAATTACAGTCCATGTCTCCACTGGATCTGCAGTCCTGTCTGAAGAGCAGGACCAAAAATTCTTGCTTCTGCTTTCATGGCTCTGCACTGGCTGTACTAAAATACATTCCAGTTCTGTGCTTATCAAAGAACCCAAGTGATTTGGCATCATTATTTGCTGTCTCACAGATTTTATCACCAGTGATTGCTTCCAGAGCAAAGGCAGGAATACTGAAGTGGCAACTGCATTGCAAATCCTTTCATCCCTGTAGGAACACCCACATGCCATGGCAGCTCTTCTGTACCAGGCCTGGAGCCTTGCCATGGGCACTCTGCGTGCGCTTTGCTCCATTTTACACCTCAGATTAACCTTGCAGCTGCACACAGGAGCCATTTCCACAGCCTGGGTTGCAGCTACTCCTCTCAATTCCATTTCTGCTTTCTCAAAAGAAGCATGGTTTGGTAGCTCCACAAGGAGTGGCACAAATTGCATATTCCTAATACTTTATTTTGTCTTCTATGAAATTCCCCATTGCCTTTTCTACCACCGGGACTGATGCCTTACCCCGAGGCAGGTGAAGTTTCCAGCTGGGTTCAGCACTGCTCCTCTGAGGTCTCCCAGTTTTACAGTGAGTCACTCTGACCATGGGAGGAATTTCAGCACCCACTGGTGAGGGGACACCTCACCCACAGCCCTCCCATGCTCCTGTCCAACCCCTGCATCCAGGAGGTGCCACATGAAGAGCAGCATCACACTGCAGTAATTGCTAACAGCCAACCCAGGTCAGTTCCTGCCCTCAGCCATGGCCAAGGAGGAGGCCACGAGGTGCCAGGAGCAGTGACAGGGAAAGGAGAGAGCAGCCCTGGCTGCCAGGAGCAGCTGGTGGAGGTGGCTCCTACCTGGGAAAGCCCTGCACACTCCTCTGCCTTCAGAGCATCAAAGAGCCCAAGGACACAGCGAGGGGGAGACTCATGTGGTGACAACATCTGTGCTGGCTGTGCCTGGCTGGGGGCATTGTCACCCGGGCTGCTCCTGTTGCCAGCACAGCCATGGGGGCAGGACCTGAGAGGGAAGCAGGCTTTTCTCAGGTCTCCACAACTGTGCCAGAAACAAGAGTCTCTGGAGACAAAAAATGAGTGGAGGCACAGAGGGAAGAGCCTGCCAGCATGGTAGGCTCCATCCTAAGCATGGCCATCCCACACTCCTGGGCAGCACAAGAAGGACTCGATAGCTGCACTCCTTTTCCCTGCAGGGAACTCCAGGTAATGAGAGGGAAAGAGCTCTTGGACTCTGAATAACGTTTCAGAGCCTGCCTTTTTCCTTTGTCTTCTCTGCCAAGCCACCTGCTGTGGCCAGGTCTTGACTTTGTTATTCTACTGCCATGACACCCACCAGCATCCAGGTCTGTACAGCGCACTCCAGAACAGTTTCTTCCCACACAACCCACTGCAGGTGCACCTGGTAGCAGAGGAAGGAATGAAGTCAGCTCTGTGCACACTGAGAGTAGGGATGCGACCCTCTTTGGCTTTCACCCTCTGTCCCTTCAAGACAAACCCACACCATGTGAATCCAGCCAGGCCCTCAGCTCCATGCGTGGAGGAGTGTCAGTGACATGGGGACACTGAAAAGGGTTAAGCTTTCCTGGAAGTCTGTTCCAGGAGCACAGCAGGGTTGGTGTGGAGCTCCATGCCAAGCACTGCAAGAGTTAAGGCAAGGTGGGGCCATTTTCCTTCTCTCAGGGAGCGCATCACGACCTCCATGGCTTTCATTGCCTCCACAGGCCATGGTCTGCAGCTTCCTGAGAGGGTCTCATGGCTGGAAGAGGCTGCAGAGCCCCAAGCCCAGCACGCTGAGCCCTGCAGCGTTACACAACGGCCATTTTGCTCCTGCAGCTCCTTCCGAGTGCATGTGGGCAATGTGGGACACAGGCAAAATGGTTTCCATGGCAACTCACACTTCAGAGATGCCAGTGAGAAAATTTGCGTTGGGGGAAAATATTCTGCTTCAACTCACGTTGCAAAGGAAGGACAGAGGTGGGCTGCAGCAGCACCCCAGAAATGGTGGTGTAAAAATATCCCTGGTGGTTTTGGTTGTGCAGTGCTCGGTCTATTCCCTGCCCGGGCTGGCTGTGCCATTTGCCCCATGCAGTGACAAAGCAACACCCTCTCACTACCTGAAACATGTTGTTTTTTTCCAAAAAAGCCAAAGTGGCAGATCTGGGGAGCAATGTGCTGTTCTGGCCACCTCACCCCTGTGGCCCTGGAACGGGACAGACAGCCCAGGAGTGAAACTCAGTCTCTTTCTGCCGTGGAGCTGGACTGCCCTCCAGATGTTGGCCACTAGCTGTTGTGCCTCCATTTCCTTAACAGAGGCTAACGGTAGCCCAACAACAGGTAGATGATGAGAACCCCAAGAAATCTCCTCAGCAGAGAAATCTTAAGGTTATATCCCAGAGTAATTTGGTGAATTTAATGGAGGGAAATGGCTGGTTGCCCTGTGAGCTAATGTCTGGAAGAGTGGTGGCTCTGTCTGGAGGGACAGAGTGAAGCCAAGGAACCAGGCTGAGCGTCAGCTGAACATCTATGCCCAGGAGCTCTGCTGGTCAAGGGAGGGTTCCCCAGCACTGGAATGCACACAGACCATGACAGAGTCCATGTCACACAGAGCTGTGCCCAGGCAGAGCTGCGGAAGTGTGCTATTCAGAGGTGCTGCATAACTGGCAATATTGGTGTGGAGAACAAACCCATGGACCGTGTCACACCCAGTCCCTGGTTTGCCGAATGCCCGGTGCTTCCCTGCCTCTCGAGGCACCGGGGATACCCTGATCCCGAAAGGGCACTGCAGGTGAAAAGGGCGGAGCGGGACCCCGGAGCTCAGCCCCGCACCCCCCGCACAAGCGACTCTCGCAGGAGCTGCGGGACGTACCCGCACCCCGCACCCGCACGGGGCCAGCGGGACCCGCGCCCTGCCAGCGGTGCCACCGACCCCGCAGCGACCCCGCACACCGCGCTGGAGGGGAGGGAAGGGGAGGGGAGGGGGGCTCTGCCGCAGCGCCCGGGGCGGGCGGGGGTCCCGGGGGCGGGCCGGGGCGGGCGCTGCGGCAGCGCGGGGCGGGCGGGGCGGGGCGCAGCGGCGGCGGCGGCGGCGGCGCGGGCGCTTCAGCACCGGGGAGAGCGCCCGGCAGCGCCCGCAGCGCCCGCAGCGCCCGCGCCGAGCGCCGGGCACGGCCCGGGGGCCGAGCCCGATGGGGCCGCGCTGAGCCGGGCGGGCGGCCCGCGGGGCGGGCGGGCGGGCGGGGGGCGCGGGGGGCCCGGCGGGCTCCGGGCCGCCCGTGGATGAGCACCATGCGGCTGCTGCTGCTCGCCCTCCTCTTCTCCTCGTCCTTCGCCCGCGCCGGCTGCGACCCGAAGATCGTCAATATCGGCGCGGTGCTGAGCACCAAGAAGCACGAGCAGATCTTCCGCGAGGCGGTGAACCAGGCCAACAAGCGGCACGGCACCTGGAAGCTCCAGCTCAACGCCACCTCCGTCACCCACAAGCCCAACGCCATCCAGATGGCCCTGTCCGTCTGCGAGGACCTCATCTCCAGCCAGGTACCCCGGGACGGCGACCCCCTCCCCGCCCCGGCCCCGGCGGGACCCAAGCCGCCGCCCCCGCGGCCACCCTGCCCCGGCCCCGCCGTGCCCCCGGGCCGAGCCGAGCCGTGCCGAGCCGTGCGGGGTCTGCCCGGGCCCGGGGCGCGCTGCCCGCATTGCAGCCTTTATGTAAGCGCGGCCGGCTGAGCGCTCCCCGCATCCCCGGGCACACTCGGGCACCCACATACACCCTGGGGCACACCCGGGCACCCACAGACACCCTGGGACACACCTGGGCACCGGCACAGCACATACAGGCTTGCACACACCGCCCAGGGCACGCAGGGCCACCTGCAGTGCCCACCCGGGTCACACATGGGCTCACACACCCGGCTCAGAGCATGCACAAACTCACACACACACCCCCCAGGGTGCACATTGGCATCACACGCCCCCGGGCACACACGAGCTCACACCAGCACTCTGGGACACACAGGGGCACCCCCACAGCCCTGGGGCACATGCAGGCACACACACACACCCCTCAGGGCACACAGGGATCACACACGCACTCTGGGGTGCACACAAGCACCCACACGCACACCAGGGCACACATGGGCTCACACACGAACCCCAAGCAGGCACAGACTCACACATGAAGTCTGAGCACATATAAACCGACACAGAGACAGCCCTTGAGCACACACAGGCTCACACCCAGGGCACACACAGGATCACACACAGCCCCTGGGCACACACAGGCTCATACATGGAGCTCAGGCACACACAGACTCACACATGAAGCCTGAGCACGCATAAACGAACACAGACACAGCCCTTGAGCACGCACAGGTTCGCACACGAAGCTCAGGCTCACACAGGCACACACACACACCCAGAGCACACACAGATTCACACACACACACACCCAGGGCACACACAGACTGGTACATCCAGGGCACACACAGGTTCACACATGAAGCTCAGGCTCACAGAGACTCACACACAAAGCCCAGGCATGCACAGATTCACACATACCAGGGCACACACAGGCTCACACAGAGTCCCTGGGCACACACAGGCTCACACAGAGTCCCTGGGCACACACAGGCTCACACACACGCACACACACTTGGGCACACACAGGCTCACACGCACAGGCTCACACTCTGGGCACACACAGCTCCCCATGCCCTCAGTTGTGCACATACATGCCCACCCAAAGCTGTGCATGCACACAGCAATGTGCACACACACCTACACCACACATGGGCACCACGGGCACACACAGAGTCAGGTGTGAGCACACACGGGCACCCCCAAACTGGGGGGACATATGGGCACAGGGAACACCCTGTGTGCCCACAGATTGTGCCCTCACACACATGTGGGAATGCCCACGGGCTGCACTGCATGTGCACATATTCCATACACACACAGATTCCATGCACACACATTCCATGCACACATGCACACACCATGTGCACACACACACCATGTGCACACACACACCATGTGCACATGCACATTCCACGCACACACATTCCATGTGCACACACACACCATGTGCACACACACGCCATGTGCACACACACACCATGTGCACATGCACATTCCACGCACACACATTCCATGTGCACACACACACCATGTGCACACACACATTCCACGCACACACATTCCATGTGCACACATACCATGTGCAGACACACATTCCACGTGCACACATTCCATGTGCACACATACCATGTGCAGACACACATTCCACGTGCACACATTCCATGTACACACACACACACACACACTCTATGTGCACACACACGCCATGTGCACACTGCACTGCTGTGCAAACATGGGCTCACACACAACATGTCTGCACTTGTGCCAGCATGCACAGCTGCTGTGACACATGGACACATACATCTGCGTGAGGGACCTGGCACACCCACTGCCACACGCACACCCGGGACATGGGCACACACGGCTGAGGGTGCAGACACACAGGCATGGCACGCACAGACACACGGACACACAGACCCAGGGCGCACACGCACATGCACACCGACTCCGTGTGTGCTGTGTGTGGCTGTGCACAGAGCGCAGAACGCTCCTCGCTCCTGTGCCTCGGGTGACTCTCAGCGCACCCCTGGGTGCAGCCCGAGCCCCCGGTGCCGGCGGGTGCAGCCCTGGCCCGGCCTGTCCAGCTCCCCTGCCCTGTGTGCAGAGCCCGGCGAACCCCCAGGCCGTCAGTCGGGGCCATCGGGGGACGGGCGGGTACAGACCACCCCTCCAGCCGCGGAAGGTCCGCGTGGGCCCGCGCAGATGGCACCGCGCCCCCGGACCGCACGAACGGAGCCTGAGCCGCCCAGGGCGCGGGGAAACGCGTGTGGCACACACGGCCGGCAGGGCAGGGCAGGGGCTGCCAGCGCGGGGCAGAGCTGGCCCTTTGCGGCTCAGCCTCCGCCGTGGCGGTGCAGGGTGGCCGGCACAGCCCTGGGGAGGTGGCCGGGCCGGCAGCGCGGGCTCTCGCCGCTGTCCCCTGGCACGGGGGAGGCCGAGGCTCCATTCAGCGCTGCCGGCCGATGGATGCCCGTGGCCGTGTCCCCTCCCCGCCTTGTCCCCGCGCAGCGTGGGGACGGGCACAGCCGTGCGGGGGCAGCGCGGCCGGGGCTGCCGGGGGCGCTGGGCTCGGGGTGCCCGCTCCGTCCGACAGCCGGGGCTGTCCCGGCCGCTGTGCCCCGCTCGGTCCCCGCTCGGTCCCCGCTCGCTGGCGCCGTGCCCGAGCGGGGGCTGCGGGGCGCAGGAGGGGCTGGCAGCCCGCGCGCCCAAAATGGCTCCTGCCGGTGCTGCGGTGCGCCACGGCACAAACCGAGCCCCGCACGGCCCCGCCGCTGCCCCGAGCCCGCTCCTGCCCCAGCGCCCTGCTGGGGGCGGGTCCTCACCCCGTGTCACACCGGGCACTTCTGCCCAGGGCATCCCCTCCTCCTGCATCCCCAGAAGCTTCCCAACCTTTTCTCTAGCAATTTCTCCCTACTCCCATCCAGGGTCTCCGGCTGGCCCAGCTCCCTCTGCACGCTCAATTTTCTCCCTCCCAATGCCAAGCAGGATGCTCCCTCTTCCCGCAGACCCCCGGGGCCTTTCCTCAGGCGGGCTCCATCCTCCTCTCCTGTCCTGCCAATCTGTCCCTCCAGCCCGGGCGCTGGGCACATCCTGGGGCTTGGGCAGATGCTTGGAGAAGGAAGAGTTATTTCCTCCAGGCATCAAAGCCCTTGCTGGAGATCTGTCACCAGCTGGGGACAGTCCTTGTGCTGCGAAAGGGCATTGGTGTAATAAAGGATCCCCAGGGAGTACCCAGCTCCCTCCTCTCCCTTTGACACATAGTAGGATCCTGCTGGAGACCAAAATCCCAGCCCTGCTGTAACAGCAGAATTTTGCCGAGATCCTCCTCTCGCATTTTGGTATAGCCCAGCTCCCGGCTCCTGCCCCCGCCCTCCGGGCTCTGCCATTCCCTGTGCCCAGGGCCAGATGGCAGATTCTCTCCCGGGCTCCGCGCTCCCGCTCCCGCCACAGTCCCAGCTGACCACTTTGTTCCTAATGGTCCTCAGAGGGGAATTACGACCGAGTATTAAATGTGTGGTTAAAGAAATCGCATTACACAGTCTGACTGGAAGGGAGATGCTTCCCTTTAATCTGTGGCAGTTATTAGTTTAGCGAGCGGAGCGCCTGGGCACGGCATTCCATTAGGACGGAACCCTGAGCAGAGCCGTCCCCCTCAGCCGTGGCGCAGCACCCCTGCTCCCGGCACAGCCCTTTCTTCCCCATCCCGAGCCATTGCAGTGCCATTGTCATGTTAACGTGGGGCCGTTTAGCATTGCAGCAAAGAAAAGGGGAAAAAATCACGCTCGATGGCCGCGGCGCTCCCGTGAAATAATGTTTGTGTCGTGTATCCTGTCCTACAGGTCTATGCAATATTAGTTAGTCACCCTCCTGCTCCCAACGATCACCTAACACCAACACCTGTATCATACACAGCTGGCTTCTACAGGATCCCTGTCATTGGTCTGACAACACGCATGTCTATATACTCTGATAAGGTAACTGATGCATGCTTCTGGTACCTCATACGTGTGCTGTGAATCAGGAGTGCCCGCCAGGAGGGCTCATGGTGTCTGCACTCTCTGTGTCTGTCTGTCCACCCTCTCCAGCCCAGCCTGCAGCTCCCTCTCTCTCTCTCTCTCTCTCTCTCTCTCTCTCTCTCTCCCCCTGCATTCCAGGGTTCATCATTTTTTTGCAGCTGCCAGTGCTGACCTACATAGCCCGGGATGATTTCTGCAGCGCTGCTGTGCCAGGCTGCCGGGCTCGCTGCTCTCCAGCCAGGGCAGAGGCACAGGCTGGCTCCTGCCCTGGCTCTGCTGCCAGCCAGGGGCTCTGGGGGAACCTGGGAGGGGCAGAGGGTCCTGTCAGAGCCTGCACATTGGGCAGCATCTCTCTGGGGCTGGGAGGTTGTCTGGTTGCATTCACTTGTCTGGGTTTGTGGGATACTGGTAGGGGAGATAACAGAATATCCTGAGGCTTCACATGGCATTCAGTCTGGTCAGCACTCAAGACAGAGGCTCAGATTCCAGTGTCTCAGCTGTCCCTGTGGGAACTCAGAGACTTCCAGGCTGGATGAGGTCCTGGGCAATGAGGTGGTGCCCTCACCCTCAGCTCACAGCCCGTTTGGTAAACACCTAAAGCCTTAGGAAAGGCAAAGGATGAGCTGAGCAGAGCCAGGCCTTCCAAATGCCATTGCAGGATTTCATCCAGCACACGAGCTCAGTGGGTGAGATAGAGCTTGCTTCGAAGCACGAATCAGCCTTTGCTTGGAAAATGTGAATATTCACAAATGTAAATGTTCAGTGCAAAAATAGTCACTCCACCTACGTGGTAAATAAAGTCAAATTTCAGGAGGAGGAGCAGCAGCTCCCAGAGAGGCACCAGCAGCACTGCTTGGCTGGAGCAGCAGTAGATTTTGGCATCTCCCAGCAGGGAAGCCATGGCAGGGTGGTCAGCAAGCCAAGATGGTGATGGTGGCTGGCAGGGCTGGGGCTCTGCACACCCTGCCAGGGTCCCACCAGGCGTGGGTAGATGGATAGGGATGGCAGAAGGGCTGGCAGAGCAGGCAGGAAGCGTTCAGGGGAAATTTGCTTCTTGCTACTCCGGAGAGGAGATAGATCTGACAGGAATGTCACTGGGAGGGTCCTTGTCACAGGGCCCACCATGGCAGCAAGAGGGGACCCTGCACCTCCTCTCTGCTCCATCTCTGCAGGGCTGTGCCCAGTAAAGCAGCCCTGCCCACCTGTGCTGGCCTGGAGTGCTCACCCCCGGGCTGACCCTGTCCTCTCCTTCTGCCACTCTTGTCCTTTTTAAAACCCATTTTCTGCAGAGCAGCCCCACAACCCCCACCTGGCTCCCTTCAGGGCTGGGGGAGACACCCACAGTGGTGACCCAGTGCTGGCAGGGAGATGCTCTCCAGGGAATATCTGGGGTGTTGAGCAGGTTCAGGGGTGCAGCTGCCTGGCAGAGGCTGGGCAGGGAGCCCAGGCTGCCCACCCCACACCCTCAGGGAGCTCCTGCCTGGCTGGCATCGTGCTCAGCTCCTGCCCACCAAGGCTTGGAGCTCTCTGAAGAACAGGAGCTGCAGGCAGGGACTGGGGAGAGGAACAAAGGATGTTTGGACTGTGGAGGGGACAGCAAAGGTGGGAGTGGAGTGGGGGACAGAGGGATGTAGAGCTGTGGGACAGGAGAGTGGAAGGTTCTGCACACACCATGCAGGACAGGCTGGCTCGTGACACAGGGATATTCAGCTGCTCCCTTTTTGGTTTCCAGTGATCAGCTTGCTTTCTTTTTTGTTTTAATTCAGGAAATTATATCTTTCAGCTTAGTTTCTATGGAAACAAGCTTGTAGGATCACTTTTTATGTACGCCCCTAGTTGGTTTTGGAGGCATCAGACAATTTTAGCTGAATTTCACAAGGGGCTGAAGTTGGGTTAATTTTGGTCCTCTCAAGGCTACCAGGGGAGGAAAGGTGTGGGCCTCAGCTTGGACAGGTTTGCCCAGAACCTTTTGATGCTCTCAGAGCATCTCCAGTCAGCACAGTGGTCCATGAGCTGTACCAGTCTTTCAGCAAGGATACCCAAGGGAAGTGAGTTTACTGCTCCAGTATCCAACCATTTGTTCTAGAAATAATACTGCAGATATCAGGCAGAGCACTCTGGCTTGGCCTCCTTGTACATCTTATGAAATCATGAGCTGTTCCTCCACTGAGGCCCTCTGAGCACCCAGCACAGCCCTGCCTGCTGGGGAGGGGTCTCTGGGATCCATCACCTCTGAGAGAGGCCAGCAGGGAGCTGGGGGAGAGAGGCATTCTCAAGGTAAAGGCAGCAGAGTGGTTCCCATCACTGTGGTGTGCATGGCTATGGAGAGCCCTCCAGGGAGATCCCATGGGCTGAGCATTGCAAAAATCCCCCTCTGACTTTCCCTCAGTGCTCCCGTCCCCCACAGGCTACTGGGGGTGTTTCTCTCTGCTCTGCATCTCAGCTGGAACAAATCTGCCACTGACATGCTGGCACCATGAAAAGGGAGAGCTGACAGCGAGTGTGAGAGCAGAGCTGGGGCTGCACAGCTCAGGAAGGTCTGTGCTCTTCAACACCACCACCTGGGACTGTGGGGCTGGAGGGACACCCTGGCTGCTGAGCCCCTCACCACCCCACAGCAGATTATTGCAGCAGAGGAACAGGGAGATAAATTAATAAAACAATAAAATTTAAAAATCAATAAATGCATAAATTAACAGATTAATAAATTAACATATTAATAAATTAATAATTCAATAAATTAATAAGTTACTATACCTGCTCTGCTGCTGGAGGAGTTGGAAAATGCAGTTTAGACCTGCTGCAATTGAACAGCTTCTTCAGTTCCAGCCCCTTGCCCTGGTGGTTAAGTGAGGTCTGTCTGTCTCTCCAGTCAGGGGATAGATTTCCCTCTGGTTTGTGCTCTCAGTGGAACCGTTCCAGGCCCTCACAGGGCTTGTTCACTGAAAGGGTTTTCTGCTTTATTACTGCCTCACTGCAGCCCATGCTCAGCAGAAGCCCTATTAGGGCTGGGAAGGTGCAGGTGGGGACAAAAGTGGCTTTTGTTGACAAGGTCAGGGTCAGTGCTCCTTCACTGGCACCCACAGGTGATGAGTCGAGAGGCTGCTTGGTGCAGCACAGAGATGTTTGTCCTGGGAGTGGGCAGGACAGCCCTCAGCAGGGCAGGAAGCGATTCAGGAGGGCAGCACAGGCCTCAACAGGACAGGATAGGCTCAGCAGGGCAGGAGAGCCCTCAGCAGGACAGGAGATCCCTCAGCAGGGCAGGACAGCCCTCAGCTGGGCAGGAGATCCCTCAGCAGGGCAGGACAGCCCTCAGCAGGGCAGGAAACCATTCAGGAGGGCAGCACAGGCCTCAACAGGGCAGGACAGCCCTCAGCAGGACAGGAGATCCCTCAGCAGGGCAGGAGAGCCCTCAGCAGGGCAGGAAACCACTCAGGAGGGCAGGAGAGCCCTCAGCAGGGCAGGACAGGCCTCAGCAGGGCAGGGGATCCCTCAGCAGGGCAGGAGAGCCCTCAGCAGGGCAGGGGATCCCTCAGCAGGGCAGGGGATCCCTCAGCAGGGCAGGAGATCCCTCAGCAGGGCAGCACAGCCCTCAGCAGGGCAGGAGATCCCTCAGCTGGGCAGGAGATCCCTCAGCAGGGCAGGACAGGCTCAGCAGGGCAGGACAGCCCTCAGCAGGACAGGCCTCAGCAGGGCAGGAGATCCCTCAGCAGGGCAGGACAGTCCTCAGCAGGGCAGCACAGCCCTCAGCAGGGCAGCCTGGAATGTATGAGAGCAGGCCAGGGAGGTGGAGGCCAGGCCTGATGGAGCCCCCACAGGGCAGCAGATCCCCACAGGCTGAGATTCCAGCTGGGAGCAGGACAGAGCAGCCCCACAGCCCCACAGTGGCCCTGCCCATCCCTTCCTCCATGCACTGCAGGGAAAGGCAAAGAGTCACTTCAGTCAGAGCTCTGCCCCCAAACCCCTCCCTGCACTTGTCTGAGCTATCTCAGGGCTATCTCAGCTCCTTCCCACCTCCTCAGCTGTCATGTGGGACAGTGGGCAGGCTCCCTCCATGGAAACACTGGCCAACACTTTCTTTCTCATGCCCAGCTGGTGAATTTTACCAAATTTTCAGGAGCTCTGCTGATTGGGATCTCTGAAAGCTCTGAAATTCCTCAGGCAGCTCAGCTGGGAGTGCATTGCTAGCAGGGGAGCTGACCCCACTGCCACAGGTAATGAAGCAAAGGCACATTGCTCCCTTCAGCCTGCAGGAAAAATCCCTTCCCCAGCCCTGGGCTGAACCCCTGGGCAGGCAGGAGTGCAGGAGGTCACAGACCCTTCACTCATGGCACTCTGCACGGCCCTGATGGGACACACAGGCCCAGCCTGCTGGCCCCAGCCATGCCCTTTGCTCTGTGGGTAAATTCTCATGCCAAGGCACCCCCCGTGCTCTCCCCCAGCTCAGAGCCAGGCTGTGCACAGGACTGCAGCACCCAGGCACCTTCCCTGCAGGGGGATGCACTCCTGTGCTTCCTGCTGGTGCAGGCTCACAGCTGTGCATGCACAGTCTGTGCTTTCATAGACACACACACACACACACACACACACACACACACACACACACACACGCACACACTTATACACATGATCATCTGCTCAAACAACTCCTCTTTGTATGGGCTTGCATCAGATATTTGCAGCTCTCAAGTCCTGACCCCACACAGAATCATCACAGAATCCCAGACTGGTTTGGGTTGGAAGGGACATTAAAGCCCACCCAGTGCCACCCCTGCCATGGCAGGGACACCTCCCACTGTCCCAGGCTGCTCCCAGCCCTGCTCAGCCTGGCCTTGGGCACTGCCAGGGATCCAGGGGCAGCTACAGCTGCTCTGGGCACCCTGTGCCAGGGCCTGCCCACCTTCCCAGGAAATATCCCCAGCATCCTAACCCTGCTCCCTCTGGTGCTTTTTGGCTCCAGCCCCTGGGTTCCTGCTGAGCTTGGGCACTGGATTTCAGCCCAGCCTGTGTTTGCTGCCCCTTTGCAGAGCTGGAATGAAGTGGGGAGCACAGGGCTGAGCTGTGGGTGGGCTGCAGGGGGTTTGGGGTTGCTGTGAGCCATTGCCATGGTCCCACTGCAGCCCTGGCTGGCACCAGGCACACTCAGAGCAGAGCAAGGGGTGAGGATCCTACAAAGCACCCCACAAGGCCAGTGTGGGTTCGTAGTGAGGAGCAGTTTTTGCTGTGTGCCTGATCTGAGGGCAGGGAGGGAGGGGTGACAGCCCTGGGTTCAAGGGCTGGAGCAGCACCAAGGGCACAGCTGGTGCAGCTGAGTGAACCCACCAGTTGGGCTGGCTGTCTCACAGGGGCTCTGCTAAAAACCACGGGTCTTTTTTTACAGTTATTTGCCAAAAAATGGGCTAATTAGGGTGCATAAATCACTGCCCCCATCCTCTGCAGTGCCGCCTGTGTGCCCGTGCCCAGCTGAGCTCTGTGCCGAGTTTCAGGGGGTGTGACAGGGACCTGGGAGGTGTCACTGTGTGTGCTGGGGTGGGGGTATCAAATCACACCAAGCTGGATCCTCACCTGCCTCTGCACAGCACAAGCTGCCCGTGTGAACCTCTGGGGGACTCTGGTCATTTTTCTGCCAATCTTTGGCCCTTGCAAAGATGCTCAGGAGTCCCAGGTGCTTCAAAAGCTGTGCCAGACCATGAGTGCTCATCCTGAGATCTCAGCTCAGCACTTGACATTAATTTTCCTTCATTTTCCCTTTTGAAAACCACAGTTCAGGGATCCAGGAGCTGAGATACCACCAGAGTCTGTCCATGACCCTTTTGACACCACCTCAGAAAGCAAATTTGTCTGGACTGTTAAACCAAGTTGCCCCCCAACAACCTTGCAGTATTTTTTTCTTCTGAACCAAATGATATGTATCTGCAATACTTAAGAAAGCTATGATTGGTTAAACACCATTTTTGCAAGCTGGTTGGGAAGCTAGAAAGTAATTTGATGCAATATACGGAAATTTCAAAGATTTTTTCATTTGAAAAAGGGATTGAAAGAATTTTTATAGATGTTTAACCTGTGTTTCTCTGATTTCTTTTTTTAATATTGGCTTTTCTGTTATTTTTTTCATCTCTTTTCTCTCTTCTGATTTTTTTTCCCATTTCCAGTTTCCCTTTCCCTGGATTTCCTTAAAGCAATTAAAAATGCTTGTGGTTTGATGCTGGTGTAATGCTAGTGCTTCTATGAAAATACATTTTTTGGGGGGTCTACTGGGAGATGTGACTAGGAATAGAGCAAAGCAGGCTCTAACTTAGGAATAAAGAAGAGAAAACTTTTTTAACTTACAACTAGATGTAAAAAGAAACACACAGAAAGAATGAAAACTTTCTAAAAACTTTGTTTTTACTAAATTTTTAATACATCCATCTTTTAGATCACTAACTTTCAGTCTATGACTACCTTTTAGATAATTAATTCTCAGTTCATCAAGGAATGAGGAGTCTTTCTTGTGCCATAGGCTTCCTCTGGAAACAGAGTTGAGACCTCTGGTGTTTCCAGTCACACGTGGCACCGCCTGGAGATCATTTGCCATTGTGGAGTGCTCAGTGCTCTCACTACTGAGCATGGACCAGAGCTGCTTCTAGGGTTTTCTTTTTAAGGGTGTTTTGTCTAATTTTAAAAAGAGCACAGTTTCTTGGGACACTTCTTTTCTCTGAATTTCACTTCTTGGAGCTGAGGCGTCTCAAGAACAGAGATGTTCTCTTGTGCTGAAGACCAAGGGCACCAACTACTTCACTCATCATCTTTGTTTACACACTCTTTCACATAACAACACTGAACTCTCTTGACTCTGAGCTATTGCCTCTTTTTAAATGCAGTCTCTGTGTCACAGGAAAAAACAGTTCTGTCTATGGCTATACAAGAAAAGTCTAGCCAAAGGCCACTCTATCACTTCTTTCTACTTAAGATTCTTCTTCACTTCTCTCGTGGCCTATTTATTTTTATCTCAACTCTATTCTCTTCTCATTCAGCTCCAGGAGGGTTAGCATTTGTAAGGTTTCTATCATCTAAGAAAAGGGTTAAAAATCTCAGGCTCTGCCTGTCCAGAACTCTTACGCTGTCTCGCTGGGCACCTTCTTGCCGCACTTTCTCTCTTTCTCTTTCTCAGCTGGCCATGATATTACATTTTTAATGTGGCCACAGGCTGGCTCTCTTTCTCTTTCTCCTGGAGGAGGGGAGCTGCTTGATGTTTCTTGGTGCTCTTCTGTCTTCAGGGCCTTGGCTTACCTTACCTGGCCGCATGGCTTCCTCTCCCCACCCAGCCAGCAGCACCTGGGCAGGGCAGGTTTGAACTTCTCACTGACTGGAACTAAGAGAAAGTTCTCCTGGGAGTTTTCTGCTTTTAACTCCTTATGTTCTCAAAGGCATATCTATGTCTTCAGTGGCTACATCAGGGGCTAATATTCAAATCTGAGCATTTATTGGTTTGACTACAGCATCTCAAAAAAACCTCACTTCCTCTCAAACCATGACACCTGTGTTTATCGGATTTCTTTTTTTAATATTGGCTTTTCTGATATTTTTTCATCTCTTTTCTCTCTTCTGATTTTTTTCCCATTTTCAGTTTCACTTTCCCTGGATTTCCTTAAAGCAATTAAAAATGCTCTGGGGTTGAAAATTAAAAATGCTTAGACCCAGGTGGTGTGCCCCTGGCCCAGGCTGTGCAGCTGGACCTGGACATTCCTGGGCATCTCTGCTGACTGCAAAGAGCTCTTGCACACTGTGTTAGTGTTAGTGAGGACACCGTGGTTGCCTTTCCATTGTTTGTCCCTATGGGGCTTTTTCCCAATCCCATGGGTTTGTGGGGTGAGCTGCTCTTCCTGTAACTCCAATGTTTGTATCTCCTACTCTGAGAGTCATGTTAGGGCTCTCCTGGTTTTTCTCTCCTCTGGTTAAACTTCCACCCTTCTCCTCAGTGTCTGAGGTTCAGGAAATGTTCCCAGTGCTGTGGTGGCTCTGCTGCTGCCCCATTCCCCTGTGCTGAGCTGGGGCAGGAGCAGGGACCTGCTGAGCCTGTGCAGGGAGCCCTGAGCACAGCAGGGAGTTTGCATCCTTTTCTACACATTTCATGGTCTGGTCTGACATTATCACTTCGTGGAGTGTGAGGAAGAGGATTTATCTGGTGTGTCTGTTCCTCCTGTGTGTGTCCACGGGGGACAGGATGACTTTTCCTTCCCAGTGTGTATTACTTTGGCCCATTCAGGACATTTCTGACCCATTCTGGGTCAGGTCTCTGGATGAGCAGGTCTGGACAGGCCCTGTTTGGTTCAGACAACCATCTCAGCCTTAGAGAAAGAAATATTATGGTGCTTTATTTTTGTCCTCTCCAGTTCTGGCTCCTGCCTCCCTCCAGCACGTAGCTGGGCTGTCAAGCAGGGTCCATGCTGAGCATGAGCATTTTCACTTCTTTATATTTGACTCTAGGGCTTTTTGGACAAGCTGCATTTGTTTGAAAGCTCTCTGTCAGCTCCAGCTCTTGGTCTGATTGCTCCCCTAAGAGCAGTGTACTTAATTAGGCTGGAATTGCTATTGCACAATCAGCCAACTATAACGATGTCTTTAACCCAAGCAGAGAGGTTTGCTGGGGCACGGGTCCAGAGCTGCCTCCTCTGCCTGCTGCTGCAGAACAGGCTGACCTAGAAACAGCCAGGGAGCATGTTATAAAACTGCCTTCCTGAACTTCTGCCATGGCACATGACGGGCACACAGCTGCCTGTGCCTGCCTCTTGCCTTCTGAAGGGAATTCTTCTGCTTTTTGATGTCCATTGTCTGGTAATCATTTAAAAGGTCAAGAGGCAAGGCTATATTTGCACTGAACACTGCTGGTCATTCATGGCTCCATAGGCTTTTCTTCTCTGTGCATTTATGGAGCACAAAGCAGAAACCCCTGTTTGCCATGCTCTGGTTTAACCACAGAGAGGTGCAAAGTCACATGCAGGGTTTGCTTCCCAGCCGGAAGGAAGGATGCAGGTCCCAGAGGTTAGGTCAAGGTGTGCATCCCAGAATGGATCCCTGTCCCTGTCCCTGTCCCTGTCCCTGTCCCTGTCCCTGTCCCTGTCCCTGTCCCTGTCCCTGTCCCTGCAGACGTGGCTGGCAGCCCCACAGTCTGTGTTGAGCTCTTGTTCTCCCTTGCAGAGCATCCACCTGTCCTTTTTGCGCACGGTCCCACCCTACTCTCACCAGGCCAACGTCTGGTTTGAGATGATGAGAGTCTTCAACTGGAACCACGTCATCCTGATAGTCAGCGACGACCACGAGGGTCGTGCTGCACAGAAGAAGCTGGAGACCCTCCTGGAGGAGAAAGAGTCCAAGGTCAGTTCCTGAACATTGTCTTGTAGCTTTGTTTAAGCAACAACAACGAAACTAGAAGTCTTGGGCTGTTGTATGTATGTAGATTTCTGTATGTAAAACACCTTTTCTTTCCATTGTAACATGGCTAACATGCTTAAAGCATCAACAGTGTCTGACTAGTACCTGACAGAACTTTGTACTTTATTCATTTCACTTGCTTTGCCATGGTCAAAATCTCCTACATGTAAATCGACTACAAAATGAAGGGAAGGATAACCTGGAGCTCTGCAAATGCCTTGCCCAAGTTTCCCACCCAAGGAGAGGACCAGTCTCTCAGTGTAGGGAAGCACCTGCCCCACTGCAGCCACCCCGGGGCCAGGCAGAGCCAGCAGTGCCCAACCCACCCCACAGAGCAGCTTCTCAATTGGCCATGGGGCTGAGCTCGGTGCCTGGCAGGGGCTCTGAGCCCTGGGCAGCGCTGTGGGCCCTCCCATCTCATCGCAGCACACCCAAACGCTGCTTTCCTGACACCCCATGCATGGCAGGGCCGCTGTGGGACCTCGTCCTGCTCTCAGGGCCAGGGGAGCAGGGAGGGAGGCAGCCAGGGGGACAGAGCACAGACCCACGGCCTGCAGGGAAAGGACTCAACAAGTGTCCAAGGCCAGCACAGAAGAAGAGCACAGGAAGCTGTGCCTGCAATCTGGAAGGCAAGGAAACACCTCCTGTCCTATGGGGGGAGTCCCAGCACATCCTCTCTCCTGTATAAGGTGAGGTCCCCTTCGGATGGGCAGAGCCTGACTTCATCCAGTCTCCAGCAGCATCAGGGCAGGCACCCATTTGGGGATGTTCCCTCCCAGGCAGGGACCCCAGTCTGCTCTTTGCAGCCCCACCTGCAGCTGCTAGACCTTTGGCAGTCTCTCAGCTGTTGAGATGTGGCCATGGATGCTTCTTGTGGTTGGAGTTGGTGGCTGAGCTGAGAGATGGGACCCTGAGACTGCTCTTCATCACCTCCCTGGAGGAACAACTGCTGCAGGGGTGCAGGCTGGCACAAGCCACACTGACCAACAGGCTCCTGATTATGGCAGTGATTTTCAAGAAGTTTCATCCTTGCTGCATCCCAGGCTGTCTCAAGGCACTGATGTTCCACCAGCCACAGAGGGATCCTCCTGCCTCCAAGGGCAGCTTCCCACTGGGTGACAGCAGGACAGTATTCTTCTCCAAAGCCTCTTCCCAGCACAAAGCCCTTCATGCAGGGAGAGCCATTGTCAGTCTCTCTCCCTCCTCTTGCATCTTTTGAATTCCCCTTTCTGTTTTCCTCTAGTTCCTCTGCATCCCATTCTGCTGTTCCCTCTCATGCCTCCACTCCCACCTGCCCCATGTGGTACTCCAGGCACAGGATGCGTTTCTTCAGCCTGCTTACCCTGCAGGAAAGCCTTTCAGAGCTTGGAACACAGGGAGAGAGGGTTTGTCCTCAGACCTTCCCCATTTTGCACTGCAGCTACCATGTCTTGGTGTCCCCTGGCAGCCTGAGAGCCATTCTCCAGCCTGGGGCACCTGCTCTGTCCCAGCAGGTCACCTTGTCTTCTCTTTGGGGTGTGCCACTGCATCTTGTTGCTTTTTCCTTTGACAAAGGTCAGGCAGACTGGTCTGACTGGTCTTGCAGGTGGCAGATACCCTGTTGGGGCTTTCCTGTCTTCCTCCACCTCTTCTCTCCAGTCTCTCTTCTGATCACAGCTGTGCTGGCTCTTTCCATGCCATGAAGTTGCACCATGGTCCCCTCCCCAGCCTCTCCAAGGGCAGCCTGGGCCCTGGGGAGGGACCAGGCAGGAGTCCTGATCTCGACCTCTTCAAGGCTTAGATCACAGCCCCTGAGGACATGGAGGACCTGCTCAGGGTCAGAGACTCACCTGCCATCTGGGCTCTTGGTTTGGGGCATGGCTTTGCCCCCAGGGTCTGTGCCAGCCCCGTGTGCCATCCTGGCACCACTGTGTGGGTCTGCAGCTCCAGCAGCACCCTGAGCCCAGCACCCAGGCCGTGCTGGCCAGCCCTGGAGTGCCCCATGGGCTGTCTGCAGGAGCCCTCAGCCTGGAGCTGCTCCACCCAGCACAGCTCTGCTCATCCATGGGGCTCGGAAGGGAGTGCTGGGGCACTGGAACCTGAGCTTGGGGTCAGAGGTGGCAGCTCCCTGCTGTGCTGATTGCCTTTCTCTGGGACAATGGCCTGCATGAAAGTGGCAAATTTTTGAGTGATTGCAGGAGCACATGGTGGAAAGGGAACTTCTGATTTGTCAGTCCCTGTGTGAAACATGAAGAGCGGAGAAGCGCCGAAAGACCACATGGAAAAATGGGAAAAAGAGGATTACTAGTGTAGTTCTGGAAACAGGGCTAGTGACAGGGAGAGGTGACCAGGGGCCAGCCTTGTTGTTCTGAAGACTCTGCTGACCAGCCTGGTCCAAGGTGCCAGCACATCCCAGGAATTCCTGGTTGATGGCTGCAGCATGGATGACCAAGTTTTTGGCTACATTGACAGTGCCTGGGGAGAAGTGACCAGCGCTGCCTGATTGGAGAACATTCCTGCTGTCCTGCTGCATCTCTGGCCTCCTTGTAGCAGTCATTACTCCAGGGCTCACTGCAGGCCCAGCAGAAGCCACTGCAGAAATCCTCGCTGTGGGATTCATCAGAAATGAAGGCAGACCTGGGCTCCAAGCAGATTTTGCCTCTTCACACACCTTTCCTTGCCAGGACCCGACTTCTTTAAGCAATGAGAAACCCATCAGGCTGCGTCCAAGGGGAAGAAAGGAAAGGTCACACAGCTGCATGGAAAGAAGACCTGGCAAGATGTCCTGCCAAAGACTGGCCTGAATGCTCAGGAAAAGGCAAGCTAATGAGTTTGGAAAGCAAGATGAAGAGCAATCTGTCTGTCTGAGGAGCAGCCTGGGAGCATGGACCCCCACTCCTGGCTGGGATCCATTGCCATCAGTTTCTGGAGAAATGGAGATGAGAGTAGAGCTGTGTCCCACACCCCCCATACACAGATCAGGGATGCTCAGCTGGGGCAGGGTCAAGGAGAAGATGTCCCCCTATGTCCCAGCAAAAGCTGCCAAGCCCTCTCCTGCAGGCCCTATCAGGTTGCTGTGCCTGGCCTGGCCCCAGGGGCTGCTCCCAGGAGGTGCTGGGGCTCTGTGCAGGGTCAGGGCTCTGAGCAGAGGCTCTGGGCCCTCAGCACAATGCCTGCCAAGAGGAAACCTCCAGCAGCGGCTGCCCTGCCCTGGGCTGCTCTGGGGCCAGGCAGCACCAGCAGCTGAGGCACAGAGCAGGGCAGGAGCAGGATCATTGCTCCAGCCCCATCTCTCTGGGGTCAGTGCAGGCCCTGAGCCCCCCTGGCATGCTCCAGGCAGCAGCATGGAGACCACCAAGCATTGAGCCCCCTAGCCACGCTTAGGGCCAGCCTTGGTCTCAGGTAGCTGCACCTCCCAGGGCCACCCGTGTGCTGCAGAGCCATGAGGTGCCCTGGGCCCTCCCCAGGCACCAGGTAAAAGCTGCAATGCCATCCCATGTTCACCATCGCTTCATATCGCCACGCTTTGAGCCAACACGGCACCTAGAGAACTTTATCTTTCTCTTTTGGATGTCAACAGAGCTCAGGAAGCTGCTCCCTCCTTTCAGGGGGTGAGAGGTTCAGCTGAGACCGCTCACTTTGTGTGGACTCTCTGAGGGTGGACAGGACTGTAATGCTGCTAGTGATGCTAGTAATGCTGATACTCTGAACTGTAACAGTTTGCCTTTATCCAGCACTTTCCGTACACAACATTTTGTCCTTTACTTCCACAGTAATTCCATGGAAACCCCACCACTTAGGCCCTTAGATTCTTTCTGAGCTTAAGATAAAACTTCCTTGCTGAAGAATCCCCCAGTCCCTCAAGGGAAAATGCAACTGCATCGCACCAGCTGTGCCACTCAGGCTCTGCTCTCAGATTGCTCCGTGACCTCCCGTCAGAGCTGAGGCACAATCTCTCCTGATAGTGGTTTTTGCGAGCTCCAGCGTTATAGAGACCCTTTAGCAAACAGTGGAGGAGGAGGTGGATGTTGGATTGCTTTACTACACGTCATTTTCAACTGTTTATAATATTCTTCTGTGTCTACATATTTTCTCTGTGCACATTATTCATCAGAGTAAAAAAAGGAACTATGAAAACCTCGACCAACTTTCCTATGACAACAAGCGAGGACCCAAGGTATATATGCATGGAAATGCACGCCGCCCACCAACCTAACTAGCAAATGAAAAATAGCCACAGCCAACAGAAAAATTAAAAAAATAAAAAAGAAAAAAAAAAAGAGAGAAAGAGAAAAAAAGAAAAGAAAAGAAAGAAAAAAAAAATATCCATGACTATGTTTCTTGGTAGCACGTTTTTATGTTGAGATAGTTTGGTTTGGACTTGAGAATGGAAACTTAGCCAGCTGACCCTGGAAGGATTTCTTTTTGAAACATGCATGTGAACCAGTAATTAACTTGCAAGTTCTTTTTTTTTGAAAAGTTGAACCAACCCCCTTTCCTCCCCAAAGGAAACAGTTCCTTGGTGTAAGTTGCTCACTTTGATTCCCAAAGGTTAACCCTGTGCAATATGTTTTTTTTTTTCATTTCCCATGTTTTTGAAAAACAACACTCGTTTGAGTTTTCAATTGCATTTCAAAGCCTTTTTCTCTTTCCTGTACAATGCACGCCTCTTTTTGGGTCTTGATTGACTTCAGTTTGCATGCACAGTGCAAAAAAAAAAAAAAAAACCAACCGAAAAGCCAAAACCTTAAAAGAGAAAGGAAGGAAGGAAGGAAGGAAGGAAAGAAAGAAAAGAAAGAAAGGAAAGAAAAAGAAAAAAAATAACTTTAACCAATCTTATTTAGCGGACTTTTGTGCAGTTTAATGAATTCTCTTGACCCTTTTCTAGATAGCATGGCTCTCACCACCAGTCTCGGGGCTCACTCACTAACCAGCTTTGCTCACACTCATCACAGGCTGAGAAAGTGCTTCAGTTTGACCCTGGGACCAAAAATGTGACAGCGCTGCTGCTGGAGGCGAAGGAGCTGGAGGCCAGGGTCATCATCCTCTCTGCCAGGTGAGGCCATGCTGCCCCTCCCTGCTCCATTTCCTCTCCCCCAGGGCTGGGGTCACTGGATTTGGGGTTTGACCGCCTTGCGAGGAGCCTGAGAGAGCCCGCACAGCCAGCCCCTGTCCCGGGCAGCCGGGGGTGCTGCTGCCGGGCAGGGACAGTCCCAGCGTGCCTGGCTGTGCTGCAGGAGCAGCCCTGGGCACTGATGGCGTGTGCTGGTCCGGCTGGAAGGAGGGCAGGAGGGCAGCCCGATGGCCCCGGCCTGCAGCACCACGGGCAGATGTGCAGGCGCTCAGCAGCTCCGGGAGCTGTGGGACCAGGCGAGGCTGAGAGCAAGGGTCCCACTGCACCGAGGGTTTAACCATCGCCCAGCAGTCGGAGTCCCCCGGGGTGGCACCGCCGCAGCCCCGGCTCAGCGGGAGCCCCATGGCCGTTCCCTTGTGTCATTGCAGCGAGGATGACGCGGCCACGGTGTACAGATCAGCAGCCATGCTCAACATGACGGGCTCGGGCTACGTGTGGCTGGTGGGGGAGCGGGAGATCTCGGGCAATGCCCTGCGCTACGCCCCGGACGGTAGGCACCCCCCGAATATCACAGACCCACCCGGGGCTGCGAGCCCGAAGCAGCGGGGATCGGCGGCGCTGCCCTCCCCGGGCCCCGCGGGCTGGCCCCGCTTGGAGAGCCCCGCACGGAGAGCCCCGCTTGGAGAGCCCCGCACTCTGCTCTCCATCCCTCCGCCCCCGTGAGGACCCGGCCGTGGCCACCCTGGGGCTGCCGCGCCCCAACTCCGTGTCGCTGCGGCTTGGCAAGCTGCCTGTCACCCGGGAAGGCTTGGGCAGGGCCCTGGGGATGCAGCTGGGGGTGCCAGGTGCCAGCCCGCAGCCGTGTGCTCGCTGTGCCCAGAGCTGGGCACGGCAGTGGTGCTGGAGCAGCCAGGGCTCCCAAGAATGCTGACCTGACCCCCTCCTCTGCCGCGGCAGGAGTGATCGGCCTGCAGCTCATCAATGGCAAGAACGAGTCTGCCCACATCAGTGACGCTGTCGCCGTGGTGGCCCAGGCCGTGCACGACTTGTTCGAGAAGGAGAATATCACAGACCCACCGCGGGGCTGCGTGGGCAACACCAACATCTGGAAGACAGGACCCCTTTTTAAGAGGTATTGGGGAAAGGGTCCTGCTGGAGCGAGCAGAGGACCTGGTGGGGGAGAGCTGGAAAAGGTGGGAGCATGTGGAAAAGGTGCAGGAGGACATGGTGGCTTTGTCCAGGGCCAACTAAAGCTTTTGGGCATGTGGCACAGGGCTGCCTGGACTGTCCTGCATGATTTGGATATGAGGGCTGCACATCTCCTAGAAACCTCTCCCAAGACACAGACAATGGCACCCAGTTTTTCCAGGCTGTTTAGGCATCATCCTGGTGCCTGGCACCAATTCAGTCCATGTCAACCCATGCTACCCTGGGCAATGCCTGGACAGCTGGGATGTGTGGGCAGGGAATGACTCCAGGAGGACAAGATTGGGGACTGTGGCCTCCTCCAGTGTGGAGCTTGATTCCATGGGTGGATATGGGAGAGAGGAGGGTTCTGCCCAGTCAAGGTAGGGGGATATTTCAGTCCCATTTTACCTCAGTGCTGCTGACACGTTTCCTGCTGAGCATTCCAAGGGCTGTGCATGGGTCCAGTGCTGCACGCAGGGCTTGGTGGCAGGAGCTGTCCAGGCATGGGACAGGCTGCCCTTGGCTGTAGCAAACCCTGGTGCTGTGGATGTGGAGGCTGGAGTGTCACAGTGTCACAGATGGGAGCTTGTGCCTGTGGGGTGCTGCTGCCAGGGCAGGGGCATCTGCAGGTCCTGCATGAGCTTCCAGACCCCAATCCCTGCATCACTGCAGCTGCTGGGGCACGGGGCTGGGCCTTGGTGCAGCAGCCACTCCCTACAGACTGGGTTCTGTGGAGCATGAGACCTGCAAGGCCTGGAGATGTTTTAGAGGCGTTTCTGGCATCCCCTGCAGTGACAGTCTTTGGCATGAGTGAGTCAAAGCTGTTCTTCACAAGTGGCTCAGACAATCCTTGTGTGTCTCTGCTGTCACCTTCCCAGGGTTTGGGGGCTGGTTCTCTCCTTGGTGGTGTTTGTGTGTGCCTGGGCCACTGGCCAGGCTGGGATGGGCAGATGCCAGGCACAGCACCAAAGCTGTAGCAATGGGCACATCTCCCAAGGAACCCCAGAGGAAAGTCCTTGGGTGCTGTGGGATGGATCATTCCAAAGGGAGGTGGGACTGATCTGGTGGAGAACAAGGGCAATGGCAGCAGATATGGCAGAGAACATTTGGGAAACTGATTCCATCCAGCAGGAGGAGATGGCCACAGGTCTATGAACAGACCATAGGTAGCCTTGGCCAGGCTTGTACAGGGTAGTGAGCTCATGGCAGGGAACTGAGAGGAAGCATTTGCCTTTCTGATGCCTTGTGAGGCACCTCAGGAGCACAGCAGGTGTTCCAGGTTGTCCAGCTGTGTTTCTCTCCCTAGGGTGTTGATGTCCTCCAAGTACTCAGAGGGTGTCACCGGCCGGGTGGAGTTCAACGAGGACGGGGACAGGAAATTTGCCAACTACAGCATCATGAACCTGCAGAACCGAAAACTGGTCCAGGTTGGGATTTACAACGGCAGCAATGTACGTGCAGGCTGGCCTGGGCGGGGAGGGCTGGCACTGGAGTGTCCTCCTCGGCCTCATGTCCATCTGCTTCCTCTGGGATCCATCTCAGGTCCTGACCAACGACAGGAAGATCATCTGGCCTGGAGGGGAAACTGAGAAACCTCAAGGCTATCAGATGTCAACCAAGCTGAAGGTAAGAGCAAATGGCATTAGGGGCAGAGCTTCTCTGCTCTCTGTGTGCTGGGCAGTGACTTCATCTGCCTCCCACCTCACGGCTGCTCTGCAGCTGGCAGCTGCATTTGCAAGGCCAGGAGAGGATATAGGAGAGAAATCTGGAGCATGTTCAAAGCACAACTTTCAGCTGGAGTCAATCTAGATAGGGCAGCAGGCATCCTTGGGTTTGGAAAGAGACAGGTGGGAAGTGCATATGAGAGAAAACTGAATGGAAAGGTGGAGGAGCAAGGTGCTCACTATTTCTCATGGGAGCCAGAGGACACCTGTCACAGATTTGTGAGAAATGCAAGGATGGGCTCCTTTGGCTCCTTTGGCCAAGGCATGGTTCAGCTCTGTTAGACAGTGCAGAGGCCAGGCGGAAACAGATCCAAAAGCAGATTAAACCCTCTTGTGAAGGGTGGGCAGATTGGTGGCTGCAAGGCTGAACTCGAAATCCCTGAGGAGCTGATGGCCAGAAGCTGGAGGTAACACTGGCAGAGGGTCCCACCAGTCTTGCTTCGCTTCTCATGCTCTTCCTCTAAGTGTCACTCAGCAGCCCCTTCAGTGACTGGATCCCATTTTTGTGACTGGACCCTGGCCAGGCTGATCTTCCCACTTTGACCATTCATTTGTTGTTCTGTTCATTTGTCCAGCAAGGGAAATCCCATTCCCACTGGCAGTGTTGTTCCCACAGAGGTGCTATGGGAACATTGTGATTGCTGCTGTTCTCAAAGGTCCAGGGCAGGACTGAAACACCTGCATGAACTTGGGGCAGTGCCTGGAGCCCCTTTCCAGGCACCAGTCCTGGCTGTGTCTGCCATCAGTCTCCTGTTAGGGAAAGAGATTTTGGGACTCAGCTGAAAGGGCCACATGAAGGAGGACACTCCTCACCTTGGGTGAAGGGAAAGCAAATATTCTTGGTGTTCTTCTTGGCAATGCTGTGTTTACAGTTGTATTTCATGATCTTAAAGGTCTTTTCCAGCCTAGAGGATTCTCTGATTCCACATGCCAGAGCTGCTGGGCTGAGATGGCAGCTGGGAAGGGCACCACAACTCGTGTGGGGAGGGCAGCCCAGCTCCCACCATGGGAATGTAGCTCTGGAGGGAAACACAGACCAGAGGGTGTTTGTGCTTCACCTCACAGATTGTGACCATCCACCAAGAGCCCTTTGTGTATGTGAAGCCCACTCAGGCAGATGGGACATGCAGGGAGGAATTCACCATCAATGGAGATCCTGTCAAAAAGGTTTTCTGCACTGGACCCAATGAGACCATCCCAGGTAACTCAGTCTGCTGGGGACTGCCATTCCAGGAAGGGGTCCCAGGGAGGGTGCTCAGTCACCCAGGAGGCCCAGAGGATGAGGCACAGAGAGGTGACAGCACAGCTGGCCCCCAGACACCCCCTTGTCCCCATCAGCTCAGCCTCTCAGCAGTGCTGTGCAAGAGTTGGGCCCTGGGATCCAGGGGTTTGAGCCCAGCAGACTCTTTCCCACTGTCTCTCTTCTGGATGGGCTCCAGGGCAGCTTTGAGGGATTGCATCCCAAATTTCTGTCTCCTGGCCTGTTCCAATTCTCTCTGCCTTGATCTCCAGCAGCAGCAAGGCCCTCAAGGCACCTTAGCACGTGCTGCACTGACACAGCACCAGTTCCAAACTGTCACAGAAACTGTGTCAGGATCGGGAGTGAGCACCTGGTGTGGGGTGGGAGCTGCTCAGCAATGCCAGCCTTGCCCAAATCCACCTTGAAGGGCTCCCCTGGGCTCCTCACACCTTCCTGTGCACAACATCCCCCCAGAGTTGTGTCCTGGGCTGTGTTCAGCCTGCTGGGCTCATGTCAGGACTCCTCCAGCACGTGCACTGAGCCCTCTCCTTGCCCTGCAGTGGGTGGGCAGCACCCCCTCTGAGCCCACCTCCCTGGGACATGGCAAAGGATGGGACCCCTTTGTCCCCAGCCTGCCCACACCCCCAGGGCTGGAGGCAGCATGGAGGCAGATGGCCCTGAAGGATAAGGTGGTTCCATCCAACATGGAGCCAGAGCCGTGGGGTGGCTGCTGTCCCTGGGACAGGGGGATGCTGTGGGGTCCCTGGTTGGGGCTGTCCCCACTCATGGCCCCCCTGTCCCCCCCCAGGCCGTCCCACCGTGGCCCTGTGCTGCTACGGCTTCTGCATCGACCTGCTCATCCGCCTGGCAGGCGTGATGAACTTCACCTACGAGGTTCACCTGGTGGCTGATGGTAAATTTGGTACCCAAGAGAGGGTGAGTTTGGGCAGCCTGTGGTCTTTCTTTGCCTGTCTCGTGTGTTGAAACACCCCCAGGCCCTTCTCCTGAGCAGGGTGGGTGGAAGGGCGATGCAGGATTCCTATAAAGTGCAGGGTCCTGGCTGGTGGGGGCTGTGTGTCAGGGCAGGGGTCTGACCCGGCCTTGGCTCCCTGGCAGGTGAACAACAGCAACAAGAAGGAGTGGAACGGGATGATGGGGGAGCTGCTGAGCGGCCAGGCTGACATGATTGTGGCTCCCCTCACCATCAACAACGAGCGGGCTCAGTACATTGAGTTCTCCAAGCCCTTCAAGTACCAGGGCCTCACCATCCTCGTGAAGAAGGTATGGGCTGGGGGGGAGCTTCTGTAGAACACGGGAGGTGCCCGTTCCCCAGACTGCAGTGCCCAGAGCAGCCCCTGCAAATTCCAGCCTGCAGGCCTCTGGTTTTAATGCAGGCTCTTGTCTGCACCAACCTGACCCTTCCTGAGCAGCAGGAGCTTGGGGCAGGGCCCCTGTGGGTGCAGCTGGGGGATGCCAGCGCTGTTCCCTCTTTCCTGTGTGCAGGAAATCCCCCGCAGCACCCTGGACTCGTTCATGCAGCCCTTCCAGAGCACGCTCTGGCTGCTGGTGGGGCTGTCTGTGCACGTGGTGGCAGTGATGTTGTACCTCTTAGACCGATTCAGGTGAGTGCACTTTGGGCCACTTGGGATCTGGAGGGGACAGGGAGGTGCTCCTGGGAACTGTCCCCTGGGTCCCTTGCTTGGGCACATCTTGCAGCCCTTTGAGGGCTCTCACAGGGACTTACCCCACCTGCTATGCCCCACCAGCTCTGGGCTGGGGCTCCTGGCCCCTCTGGCTGCCTAAGCTAAGGGATGTGGATATTGGGGTACCCCGCACGTAAGGATGTGGAACACACCTGTCAGAGCAGGTGCTGTGCAGATCCCTGACCAAGGGCACTGTCAGCTTCTGGGCTCTGAGAGAATTTCCTCTTGGCCTTCCTTGGCCCTGTGGCAGCTCCTCTGAGGGCACCTGTCCCTGCCTCAGCCCTGTGCCCAGAGGCTTTGATGGCTGATCTGCAGGGAGCCCTCTGTGCTGCAGTGGGAGAGGCTGGAGCTGGCCAGGGTCAGATGATCTTTCTGGTCTGGAGAGAGTGGGATGGGACCAGGAGCAGTGTGAGCCAGGCAGGGCTGCAGGTCAGCACGGGGATGTGCCACAACAGGGAAGAACTGCCTGGGAGCAGGCACAGTCTGTAGGAATGAGGGACACAGGGCTGCACCAGGACACGTAGGGCACAGTGGGGAGCCCTGGGAATCAGGGTGAGGGGAATGACAAGGGTTCTTCATCTTGTTTTCCAGCCCATTTGGCCGGTTCAAAGTAAACAGTGAGGAGGAGGAGGAAGATGCCCTGACTCTCTCCTCAGCCATGTGGTTCTCCTGGGGAGTCCTGCTGAACTCTGGCATTGGAGAAGGTGAGTCAGAGCTCACAGCAGGACTGCTCTGCCCTGCAGCCCAGGCTCTGAGCTGGGCAGGCTGAGGGGCAGCCCCTGCCCTCCTCCACAGCCTCCCCCTCTCACATGGTCCCTGTGGAACCTCATTCTCTGAGCCCTCCCTGGAGCAGGCTGCAGGAGATGTGGTGCTGCTGAGTGTGGCACACTTGTGGCAGGTGTCAGGGCTTCCTGCCAGGCCCAGCCCCAGATGGGAAACAAGGCAGGAAAACCTGGGCTGGATGCCCTGCCCAGGGTTACCCACCCTCTCAGGGTGGCACACAGCGTGCCCTGGAAGGAGCTGGAGGCTTTTTTTTGGTTCAGGCAATGCAGACGCTCCTTGCACAGCTGCTGGCAGAGCAGATAGATGGTGCACATCTGCAGCTGCCATTGGGCTCGTGAGGATTGACACAGCTTTGGCAACCAAGCCAAGCCCTTGTGTTGCTGTTCTGATCCCTCCTCTCCCTGCAGGTGCTCCCCGGAGTTTCTCTGCCCGTATCCTTGGCATGGTGTGGGCTGGCTTTGCTATGATCATTGTAGCTTCATACACTGCCAACCTGGCAGCCTTCCTGGTGTTGGACCGACCTGAGGAGAGGATCACAGGCATCAACGACCCCCGGGTAACGACCCCTCTGCTTTCCCCTTCCCTGGGGCACATCACATGGCTTGTGGCTCCCAGAGCCCTGATTCACCATGGCTGTGATCTGTGCTGGGGGCCAGACCCAGGGAGCTGTGCCTGGGCTGGTGCTGATGAGTCTGAGCCCTTGCCCTGGGTGGGAATGGACAGACGTGGGCAGGGATCAGCAGGAAAACAACCTGCCCAGAAATAGCCTGTCTGCAGTCAAACTGCCTGCCAGTTCCTGGAGAGCCTCCTGTGCCCACCGAGGAAACGATTCATTATGGATGAGTTATAACTAATGAAATCGTCCCTGCGGCGCAGTCAATACTCTCCACATGCCTCAAATCCATTTCCTGCTCTGGCAAGGACACAGCCACAGCTCATCAGCCCAGGCACGCAGGAATGTGCCCTACAGCAGCACAGACCCACAGCATCCCACACCCTGCAGTGTGCCCTGCCCATGGCACTGCCAGACCCATGGCATCCACGGGGCTCCTGCGCCCTCAGTGCCACCGTGTCCCTGTCCCAGAGCATCCCCTGCCTCAGCACCGTGCTCCCACAGCATCCCCTGCTCCCACAGCATCCCCTGCTCCCACAGCATCCCCTGCCCCAGCACCGTGCTCCCAGAGCATCCCCTGCTCCCACAGCATCCCCTGCCCCAGCACCGTGCTCCCACAGCATCCCCTGCTCCCACAGCATCCCCTGCCTCAGCACTGTGCTCCCAGAGCATCCCCTGCTCCCAGAGCATCCCCTGCTCCCACAGCATCCCCTGCCCCAGCACCATGGTCCCAGTGCATCCCGTGCTCCCAGAGCATTCCCTGCCCCAGCACCATGGACCCAGTGCATCCCCTGCTCCAGCACTGTGCTCCCACAGCATCCCCTGCTCCCACAGCATCCCCTGCTCCCACAGCATCCCCTGCCCCAGCATCCTCTGCTCCCAGAGCATTCCCTGCCCCAGCACCATGGACCCAGTGCATTCCCTGCTCCCAGAGCATCCCCTGCCCCAGCACCATTCTCCCAAGAGCATTCACTGCCTGTGGCATCCTCTGAGGAGATCAAGGTCTTCTCTAGGGAACAGGTGCCTGAAGGAGAAGGGAGATTAGGAAACAGCTTTGGGGTGAGAAAGTTTTGCTGGTGAAGGCCAGAATGCATTGGAGCCCTGCCGTGTCCTTTCAGCTGCGCAACCCCTCGGATAAGTTCATCTACGCCACGGTGAAGCAGAGCTCTGTGGACATCTACTTCCGACGGCAGGTGGAGCTGAGCACCATGTACCGACACATGGAGAAGCACAACTACGAGAGCGCTGCCGAGGCCATCCAGGCAGTGAGGGACAAGTGAGTGGGGTCAGACCCTGCCTGGCCACGCTGGCAGGGCCTCCGGGAGCTCAGCTGGGTGGAGCAAGCAGGGCAAAGCTGGGGAGCTGTGGCCAAAGCGTGCCTTGACGGCCCCTCCCAGTCCTAGTGCGTCCCAGGGCTCGGTGGGCAGCACAAGCTCTGCGTGGGGGTGGCACAGTGGGAGCCCTGGCCATGGCCTCCCTTTCTGGCCTCTTTTCTTCCTTCAGTGCAAGGCTGGGTGGCTTCAGTGTTTCAGTTCGGGCTGCGAGCACCCTCGCTGCAGACCAGCTGGGCTGCCCAGCCTGACCCGTGCATCCCCCTGTGTGTCCAGCAAGCTCCACGCCTTCATCTGGGACTCGGCGGTGCTGGAGTTCGAGGCCTCCCAGAAGTGTGACCTGGTGACCACGGGGGAGCTCTTCTTCCGCTCCGGCTTCGGGATCGGCATGCGCAAGGACAGCCCCTGGAAGCAGAACGTCTCCCTGGCCATCCTCAAGTCTGTACACGGCTCTTGCCTCCCTGCTGTCCGTGCCAGGCAGTGCCAGCTTCCCCCCAGAGCTCTGCAGGGACAGGGCCGGGGGGGCTGCCCTTCCATCCTGACAGAGGGACACTGTGAGGCTGGGCTGGGCACCCACAGCCCCGGCTGGCAGGGCTGGGGAAGAGCAGGGAGCTGGAGGGGGCAGAGCAGGGCAGAGAGAAGGGTCAGGGCCAGCCAGGGCTGCAGGCAATGCGGGCAGAGAGCAGCAGGGCTGTGTGAGCAGCCTGTCCAGCACTGTCTGTATGAGCAGGGTGTGGGTGCTGCCATCACCCCGCTCCTCCCTCAGGGTCAGCCTGTCCCACAGCACTGCCCTGCCCTGGTCATGCAGGGCTCTTTTCTTTCACCTCTGGCTACTCCTGTTACACAGGGGTACGTCTGAGTCCAAGGCTTTTACAGCAGCACTGACCTGCAGTGAGGGGTGTCACAGTCAGCCTGATGTTATGGGTGAAAAGGGATTTCCTTGTGTGGCTTTGGCAAAGCCACACTCATTGCAGACAGAGAAATGTCACGTGGAGAAACAGGCAGCAGGGAAGGAGCAAGTGAAAGGAGGGAGTGCTGGGAGATTCATTTTAGGAGAGACAGAGTCAGAGCCACGAGGGTCCTGCCCAAGATGCAGAACTGAAAGGCCTGAGGGAGAATGGTCAGGATGTGGAAGATGGGCCAGACCCAGGGAGCCATGGACCCTGTCTGTGGGATCATCTTAACGTGGTGAGGGTGGCAGCAGGACAGATGGGACTTGGGACCAGCACGTGAGAAGCCTGAAGAGGCCACAGGGGTCCTCAGTATCCTCCTGGGAGAGGGTAGGGAAGCCCAGGGCTACAGATGGCCCAGGAAGGTGGTGGGGGTGTACCAGGAACAACAGGGAGGAAAGTGCAGGGAGCCTGTGGTGGGATGTGTGCTCTGTGCCCACTCCATCCCCACGAGCTGTTCAGGCAGGTACTGTGAGGACATGACTGTGACACTGAGCTGTGACACCGAGCTTGGGGTGTGCCAGCCCTCAGTGTGCACTGCAGGGAGCTGCCAGGCAGCAGTGCCCTGGCCTAGAGCTGCTGGGGGTCACCAGAAAGGACTGGGGTCCATCATTGCCTGGGCCCCAAGTGTCCCTGGCAGGCAGAGGAACCCTGCAGGAGGGAACTGGTAGATGTGGTTCATGTCCACTCCCTGCAGTCTTCTCCAAGAGCTCTTGGAGCACTGACAGCTCCATCCTTCCCTGGGAGCACACCTTCCCCATGGCTTACACGTGGCCCTTTTGGCAGCAGGCACTGGCCCGGAGCTGCTGCAGGGGCAGTGGGGAGCTCTGGGTGCCCACGCAGTGCCCACGCAGTGCTGGCAACCCCTGCACACAGCCCACACACTCCTGTGCCAAGGTGCACACACACACACACAGCACATCCCTGCTTCCTGTGCTAGGAGGTGCAGGCAAGCCCAGAGCCCTGGGATGGAGGGCACAAGGCACAGAGTGTGTGCCCTGTGGCTGGTCCCCAGTGACTGCCCTGTCCTGTCTCCTTGTGCTTGCAGGTCTCATGAGAACGGCTTCATGGAGGATTTGGACAAGACTTGGGTGAGGTATCAAGAGTGTGATTCCCGTAGCAATGCCCCAGCAACACTCACCTTTGAAAATATGGCAGGTTTGTTCTGCAAACCTCTTTCTCCCCCTTCCCTGGGTAGCCTGCTTTTGCTCAAGACATCCTCCCCGGGGCTCTCCTCTCAGGCCAAATCTCTGCTCCTTCTGGATTTGTGCTTTCCTAGGGCTGGGAGGCTGCTGAGGTGGGCTCTGTTCCCACCTTGCTCAGAGCAGTTCCACAAACCTTCCCCCACCTTCCCTGGGTGCCCTTCTTGGCAGTGGGGCTGTGGTGTGAGCATGGCTCCCCTCCCTGTGCCCTGGCCCAACTGTGGCTGTCACAGTGCCATCAGGGCTGGCACCACTGCAGAGAGGAGAACAGCACCTCGGGAAAGGCAAGTGAGAGCCCTGCTGCAGGAGGGGCTGGAGGCCAGGGGCAGCCCCCAAGTCCTGAGGAGCCCTGGGCAGGGCCAGAACAAGGACAATTGATAGAGAAGGGTTTTCATCTTGTAAAGACTCTGAGAACCCTGAGACAGGCTCTCCCTTGGCACTGAGGTGGTGCTGCTGGTCCTACAGCCAGACAATGCAGGGATGAGGGATGAGGGATGAGGGATGGGACCCTGTCTGCACCAGCACTGCTGGCCAGTTACAGACAATGGAGAAAAGGGGTATTTTGCTCCATCTCCTCAGACACCACTCCAGAAATGTCAGCCCCAAGGGTTGCAGGCACCCAAGGACAGCACAGAGCTCTGTGCATGGCTGTGCTTCCCGATGAGCACCAGGGCTGGGTTCTGGTGCAAATGGCCCCACGGTCCTGGGGATGGGGAGTGCCCTGGGGCTTGCCGTGCCTGTCCCCAGCAGTGCTGCAGCTCAGTGTCCCCCAGAGCTGGCACTGGCACCCCTCAGTGCCCAGGCTGTGTTCCCCTCCCGGCCCTCCAGGACTGGGGGAATGGCGGGGGGACCCGGGGGTGGCAGATGCTCCCATTGCTGAGCACGATGCAGAAGAATTGAGGGATGGTGTTGCAATTCCACTGCCGCCTGTAACTTTCCTGCTTATTTCAGGTGTGTTTATGCTGGTGGCTGGAGGTATTGTTGCCGGGATATTTTTAATATTCATAGAGATAGCTTACAAAAGGCATAAGGACGCGCGGAGGAAGCAGATGCAGCTGGCGTTTGCGGCCGTTAATGTGTGGAGGAAAAACCTGCAGGTAGGACAAACCGTTTTTAGAGCAAATCTCCACCAGGTGCGTTTTCCATTCCTTCACCAAATCAGTGAATGCAGAGCTGTGGATTAGCATGGGGCCCTCTGTCCCCCACCCCACCCCCGTAGCTCCAGCTGGGTTAATCGGTGCCTGTTAAGCTGTAGGGTAGTGTCCCTGTGTCCATTCCTTTTCCCCGGGAGCTGCCCCTGCCCGATGCCGTCTCTCCCAGCAAAGCTCCAACAGGGCAGAGGCCTGGCCCAGACACCCCCAGTGGAGCTCGGGATGGGGACTTTGCTCTGCTGGGGACCATGTGCCAGAGGCACACCTTGCCCTGGCTGAGCAGGCAGTGCCAGCACGGCTCCTTGCAGGTTCTGCCCTGCAGCCCGGCTCCAGCCGCGCTCAGCAGCAGATGGGAAGGTCAGCCTGCTGCCACTGACCGTCCCTGCCCAGTGCTCAGGTGGAGGAATGCTCCAGGGATAGTTTCCATCACCTCCCCTTCCCTGCCTGCTCTGCAGCAGCGTGGTAGCCCTTGCCATACCCAGGACCAACTCCAAAAAGAGGTGGTGCGTGCTCTTGTCCTTTGGAGACAAGGACATCTCCCCACACAGGAGCCAGCAGTGCCGGTCCCTGTCAGTGCCAAGCCTCCCTTGGTCTCCTTTAATGGGGCTGTTGCTCTCCCAGGCTTCTCCTGCTGCTGGAACATCTCTGTGCCGCTCAGGCAGGGAAGCTCAGGAGGGTCGGAGGTGCCTGGCAGTGACACTGAGCCGTGGGCACATCTGTGGGCCACCAGCCTCACATTTCCCTTCCCCTGCTGCTTTTGGGGCTGAGCCCCACCGTGCCCCTGACCCCAGTGTAGGGCAGCTGGAGGCTCTGTCTGAGTTGCCTGGGCTGGTTTTTCCCTTGGGGAAGCGCAGCAGCGTTCCCAGAGCGAGAGCTCCTTTAGGTGGCTAAAGGACACTGCTGCTCACAGCAGAGCCAGCCAGGCAAAGAGAGAGGAGGAGGCTCGGGGAGCCCGAGGAGCCCGGCGGGGCCCCGGGGAGCAGCGCTGGCTGGGGCTGCGGGGGGAGCAGCAAGGGGAGCACGAGGCCGGGCTGCTGCATCCTGAGAGCTCGCTGGGTTCAGTTCACCGGAAAGAGTCTCGGAAAAGCCATTTCTCAATTTTTTTTCTCCTTTTTTTCCTTTTTTTTCCTTTGCTTCCAAAAAGCAGCAGCACCGAGGGGGTTAAGGCTGCTGGGACAGAGCACACTAGTCGCACTGCCATTTTTCACTTGCCAACCTTCTAGAAAATACTGCACTGGGTCCTTGGGCAGAGTCTGTGGGACTGTGAGCAAAGCATGCTGCCCTGTGGGGGTAAACAGCCTCATGGTAAAGAGCCGTTTGACATTGTAAGACTTTTCCACAGGAGGAAACGTCAGAGCACTAGTATCTGGTACATTGCTAGAAGGTAGGCAAGTGGAAAGATTTATTTGTTAAAACAAACAAACAAAAATAATGGTTTTTGGGATCACAGTTTTGCCATGGCTATTTCCTGAGATGCCATGGAAGAAAAAGACATTTCATTCCATTCATCTTGCTTTCCTTTCCGTTTGTGCATGTCCGCAAAAGAGAGAACTGAGAAGGAGGAGCAAATGTATCCCCGAGCATGCTCTACGCACCAGCGGGATACATTTTGGTTACCCCCGTGCGGTAGCAGAGCCAGACCTGGTCACTCCGTCCCCCGTCGGCAAGGTCACACTCATTGGCACCAAAGCAATTGGGGAGGACTCGTTGCCAGCGCCCGGCGCCGAGCGCGGCCGGGCCCCCCGGCCCGCGGCCCCCGCACCATGGCGGCTGGTGCTCCCAGCCTGCGCCAACCAGGTCCGACTCGCTAACTCCAACGCCTACATTTTTCAGTTCTGTTTCTCTTTGAGTTCATCCCGACCCGACGACATCATGGCACTAACGCTTTGCTTCCTCCCTTTCTTTTCCTTTGTATTTTTTTTTACTTTTCTTTTTCTTCCAGTTTCCTTTTTGTTTTTTAGCCTGTTTTACTTTGGAAAACAAACCAAACCACCACCAACAACCACGTTCGGCTTTGCACAACTGCATCATTTGAATTTTTGAACACATTTTTTTTACAGAATATTCATACAATGACTTCTCTTTCAATGCAGTCCTCTCTCTCTCTTGTGGCACTAGGATTCAGCCTCAGAAAAGGCCCTGAGCACTTTTTTTTTTTAGTGGTAGGTGCAGCATCTCACGTCTCGGTCCAGCCAGGCTAGCGGTGGAAGCGAGGGGCAGGGCGCCAGGCAGAGCATCCCCAGGAAGCGAGGTCAGCTGTGCCAGCCTGGCTGCAGACACCAGGAGAGCAGGGCTGCCTCCCAGAGGGGTTCCCAGCGCTCCAGACGCGAGGCCGGCCCCCCGTAGCTGTAGCAGTGTGGTGGCTGTGCCGTAGCCCTGGCTCAAGGAGGCCCTTGGAGGACTGGGAGTGGCAGAACACCTCCAGTAGCTTTCTCACCTAAATGAAGGCCATGACACGGGGCAGTATTCAAATAGATTTAGAGTTTCCAACAACACACTAGAGATCTAATTACTTATACATATTCATTTTAGGATAGAAAAAGTGGTAGAGCAGAACCTGACCCTAAAAAGAAAGCCACTTTTAGGTCCATCACCTCCACCCTGGCCTCCAGCTTCAAGAGACGTAGGTCCTCCAAGGATACGGTAAGAGGAAGAAGAACAATTCTGCCCTCTCTCTTTCTCTCTCTTTCTCTCTTCTGCCATCCCATCGACTGCCACACACCCATCCCGAAGCTGCCAGTGTACATGCATAGCTCATGTTCGTCACCAGTCAGTCAGTCAGTCAGTGAGTCAGTCATCCCGTGTACCTGAAAGGATGCTGGGATCCTGGAGGGCAGGCAGGAGGTGGCTTGGAGTCCTGTGATGAGTTGGGAGATGCAACCGAGTTTTTGTTTTGTTTTTTTGTTTTCTTTTTGCCTGGATGATTTCTGATGTTCCTCTCTGTGCTTCGCTCACCTTACCGGTGCTGACCTCTTGAAACTGATGACATTTTTTCTTTTTTTTTTCTTTTTTTTTTTTTCTGTTCCTAAGTGTTCCTGTACCTGTTTGTCATTGTATGCCTAAAAACAATCACCCCGATTTAATTTGGGCACCGTGTCACCTCACCAAGAGCCATGCGTGTCACACTCTCTACATGTGATTTTTGTTTGTGACAATTAGCATTCGGAATAGTCCTCGCACAGGAGTGACAGCTGTCTCTGGTTATCATCAGCAGTAATGCAGCTCTAGAAAAGAGATGAAAAGGCTCCAAAGAGGAGGTTGTTAAAGACCCAGCCTTGGTTCAAACTTGTGTTTTCCGCTGCTCTCACATAACCAGAGAAAATTTCCAAATTGCTGCCTCTAAAGCCAGCTGTTTCCAAATGTGCAAATGTGTCTGCTCGTGCTGGAGCTTCAGACACTTCAGCGTCAGGTTGGGCTGTTGGTCTGTCGGACTGAGCCGTGTCCCTCTGCATGTCGCCGTCTGTTGTATGACACTCTGCACTGTGGCTACTCTGTTGTCTCGTGTGGCAGCGCCCGCTGCGTTTTGCTGCCCGACCTCCTGGCGCGCCGGGCTTGCCAAGACCCCGTCCCCGGGGCGACCGGCGCCTTTGTACCCGGCTTGCCCAGAGCAGGTCCCTGCCAGGCTGCCCGAGGCGCAGCGGGGACGGGGGACGGTGGCAGCGTGGGAGATGTGGCCCCCGTGGTGGGGTGCCCGTCCCCAGCCGCAGGCTTGGGCGCCTCGGGGACAGCATGTGGTATCGCAGGGGGTCTCGGGGCCACGGCTGTGTATGAGAAATGGAGGAGGCTGCCCTTGGCACCAGCGCAGGCTCCATACCAAGAAGCTCCTGGAGCACCCCTGGAATGCGGCCCTGGGGACAGCTGAGCCCTCGGCCGGGCTCGACTGCCACCATCTCACACAAAGTGCTCCTCTCACTGTCACCTCGAAGCCTGGAAGTCATGGGGGAAACACCCACACTCTTCCCACTCATCATCTGTACCCCCAGGGAAGATGGGTATCCTTGTCATGTCCTGTGCTGCTTCTGTGCTCCCTGGGTGGCACCTTGTCCCAGTAACGCCCCCATGTCTGGGGTCCCCTCTCCCCACTGCTGCACCCCCGAGCAGCTCTGCAGGGAGGTCACAGGGTGTGTCTTTGTGGCCTGAGCCATGACCGGGGCAGAGGAGACAGAGACGGGGTGGGAGGTGCAGGGGGTGGTGCAAGAGTGAGGAGAAGGAGGAGAAGGAGGAGGAGAAGGAGGAGGAGGAGGGACAAGTAGAATGCAGAGAAAATAGAGAGGAGAAAAATTGGCAGAAAGATCTGCATGTGCTGAGTAGACCCCCGTGTTCTGATGTGTTTGAACTACTCCACAATTAGGAAACCAAGGATTCCTGCCCTGGGAGAGCAGCAACATGATAGTGCCCTGGGCACCTGGGGGAACCAGTGCCACCGGTGAGCAGAGGAGAGGGGGAGAACCCAGGAAAAATGGGGCAGCTGGTGTGTGGCACCCCTGGTAACCCCAACGTTGCTCCTTCTTCAGGGTATCATCCTGGTCCTGATCCTGCTCCATAGTGTGGCATCCATCCTACACCAACCAGCCCACAGCCCTCTGTGCCCCCAACGCCCTGAGCTGAGCAGGCCCAGTGCCCACCTGCACCACAGGTCCCATGGATGGGCAATGGAGCTGTTCTCTCCCCTTCCTTGGGGTCCTGCACAACACAGAGCTCTCCATATTTGGGTCCCAGTCATGCTCTTCTTGCTACATTGTTCATGGGCAAACTGTGGAGGAAGATGACCCCACTCATCCCAGAAGATGGTCCCCACTTTGGGGGCAGCTGCACAGTCAATTACTCCCCAGTGCTCTGAAGCCTGTCACAATGCTCTGCCTGCCACGGGGTGCCATGTCCAGGCTCCCAGGACGCGTTCCCCAGGGAACTGGGCTAGCTGGGTCAAGAACAGGCCAATGGGGTGAACATCCAAGCCAACATGGCCAACTTGGAGGCTAGCAGCTATGGCAGGAGGTCCGTGGTGGAGAGAGCTTTGTGGTGATGTTGGGCAGACCTGCTGGTTGCTCTGCAGGGTCAGCAGCCAGCGGGAGCGGGGTGCTGCCACCAGCTCATGTCACAGCCTGTGCTCGGTGACCTCCACTTCCATGCAGCAGCCCTGGCTCAGAGACCCCAACGCCCTCCTGCTGGAAGGCCCCATGAGTCCGTAGCATGCTGGGGCACGTTGCCTGGGGTCCTTGTAAAGACGAGAAAGCAGCGAGGTGCTCTCTTTCATGATGCTCAGCAGAGCTGCGGGCCCACACCAGGTCTTAGATGGGCAAGGCTGGAGAGCCCTTGGGGCTGGAAGGCCAGGCTGACCCCAGCCCCACGGGCTCCCCTGGCTAGCGAGCGAAAGACGCAGACCTGGCGGCCTTGCTTCTTTCCTTTCCGTTGTCGGGAGTTTTAAAAATGGATTCTGCTCTGCAGCCCTGCAGAATGGTCCCTCAGGAGTGCCAGAGAGACAGGCTGGCACCATGGAGCCAAGACAGCCCTGGGAAGCTTCCACCCCACTCTGAACGTCCTAGCGCCCACCATCACCCGAGCTGCACAGCCTCTCCGCGGCACATCATCCCCACCGCCCCAGGAGGAGATGCATGTGTTCCCCATAGGCAGCTCCTGCAACTCGAGTAGCACTGGCAGAGCTGACGTGTCCATCCATCGCAGCCACCCACGATACTGCAACCCCACAGACGCCATGTGAGACGCATAAACCACACAGACACCTCCGAGCCGGCACATTGCGTACAGACACGATCGAGGTGCACAGGTCCCTTAGCCCCCGCAGAGCCACACTGCCAGCCCCAGCCCCGTGACACAGCAGTGGCACACGGCCCGCGGCGCCGCCCCGCGCTGGGCACGGTGCCGGGGCTGGGCGGCAACCGAGGGGCTTCCTGCAAAAGGTCACCTTTTCAGTGAAGGATCAGCTGTCCCAAAGCCAAACACTTCTTGGCTGACAAAGAGCCTAGTTTTTGGCCCAAAAGAACCAAAAGTAGGTCAAAGACTTTTTCTTTTTTTTTTTTTTTTCCTAAAGGGAAGTTGATATTTTCTACAGCAAGATCGCATTTAGCTGGAATCCTAATTTTTAATGGAAAAAAAACCACAACAACAAACTAAAATTCTTCCAGAAAATCTTCCACCAGCCAGGGACTACCATATGAGCCCAGTTAGGTTGAAGTCATTTTTAAAGACATTAAGTTCTTGTCTATATTTTCTTCCTGGTTGTCATTTAAAGTTTTTGGTGCCTTCACTTCACTTCCATACCTTAACATGTTTGAGTCTCTTCTACGGTTAATATTGATTAATTTCTTGGCTTTATAATGTTTGGTTTGGGGATTATTGCACCGTCCCTGTAACATAATTTATCTTAAATTACTGATATGTGCTTCTAGCATTAGTCCTACTTTAACATAGTTTTGATATGACCGTTTTCTTGCTTTTTTTTTCTTTTCCTTTTTTATTTTCATTTTAATTTTTATTATTAAAAATTGCATGCATGAACTTTACACACAAAAAAAAAAAGTAAATGAGAATGTTACCCTGTGATAACTCTGTGATTGGAGGAGATATGCTTTCAAATCAAAAGCCATGCTCTTGTATTTTAATTTTTCTGGCCAGATTGCCCATTTCGCTTGGTTGTTTTAGCGTTTCCCACCCCCAGAGCTGTGCAGAGAGGCCAGAAGGCCCCAGCCTGCCCTGCTACACCACCACAGCAGCCACATGTACACATGCACCGAGGCACACGCATTCACACAGGCACGCTCCACTTCTTCCACCCCCCCTCACATCAGGATGTTTAACAAAGGACCTTTCTTCTACCCATTCATTTTTGTATCTCCAGTTCCTCCTTCTCCTCCACCAGTGAGTCACAGCCTCTCCCCTTTCCCAGTCACCTCTCCTCCCTGCTGGAGTCAAGCCCCATCCCACAAAGCACACACCTCCCAGCAGCTCTGCCATGGAAACACTGCATTTAGCTGGAATCCAAATTTTTCATGAGGAAGGGGTGGCTGCACCCGATTTTGGGAGAGAGGGGTGTTTTTTGGTGGGCTGCTGAATAGCCACAAAAAGCTCCCTCCAGGGCAGCAGAGTAACACCAGGACAGCCCCGGCCGCTCTCTGTGCCAACAGGCAATGGCCAAGCAAGGCAAGGCCATGGCCAGGAATTCCCAGAGGCTCCATTGGAATCTTAGCCAGCGCCATAAGTGGCAGGGGGATCCCCTGAGAGGTGGCAGGTGATCCCCTGAGAGGTGCCAGGTGATCCCCTGAGAGGCTCCCTGTGTGATCCCCTGAGAGGTGCCAGGTGATCCCCTGAGAGGTGCCAGGTGATCCCCTGAGGGGCTCCCTGTGTGATCCCCTGAGAGGTGCCAGGTGATCCTCTGAGGGGCTCCCTGTGTGATCCCCTGAAAGGTGCTAGGTGATCCCCTGAGAGGTGGCAGGTGATCCCCTGAGAGGTGCCAGGTGATCCCCTGAGGGGCTCCCTGTGTGATCCCCTGAGGGGCTCCCCGGGTGTCAGCGTGTCCCCGCTCGGCACCGGAGAGACGGGAGCGCGCTGGCTCCCGGCCCTGCCCCAGCTGCTGCCACCGAGGGGTCCCGGGAAGCACAAATCCGGGCTGGGCAGGGCAGGGCAGCCCCACGGAGCCCATGCAAGGCTCAGGGGTGGCAGGAGGCAGGGTGTGCAGCACACAGGGTAGCCACAGTGCCAGAGCTGCCGGCAGCGCCGCGAAGGCCACGGCCACCATCGACCAAAGCAGGGCAGGTGAAATCCGTCACCGAGGAGCCCCCTTGGAGCCCCTCAAAACATCAGCCCTCCTGGGCAGGGTGGTGCAAGGGCTGGGAAAATGTCACTGGAGAGGATCTGTGCTGCAGTACGTGAGACCCACAGAGACCCTTTCCTGCCCTGGCACCGGATTAGGACCCCAGAGAGCAGCACAGGATGCTCCAGCCTACAGCAGGGCTGGACAGAGCTTCCAGGTCAGGGTTGGAGAGTGGAGCTGGGAGAGGGAGTTTGGAAGGAGGAAGGGAGGAAATACTGCCCAGCTGTAAATTCCTGCCTGGGGAGGAAGGACGTTTTTTCTTGCCCATTGATGGGTATTTCTGCTCTGCCCCCCACCTGCTGATGGGACTGCAGTAGGGGAGGGCTCTCCCATGGCCTCTCCCATGGCTTCTCCCATGACAAGCCCCCCCATCTGCAAGGAGCTCAGAACCCCAAACCCAGACCACATCCCCAACACAGGCCGTATTTTCACATTAGAAATCAACGCCACACTTTATCACAAACCAACCACACCACACATCTCACCTGCATGAAAGGATAGTCACAGCAGGGTCATTCAAGCAAGGAGGTGAAATGCCCTGGCCTCAAAGCACAGCTTGATCTGGCACCAGAGAGGTGCCAAAACCCAGCCAGACCCTCCAAACACAGGTTCAGGCGTGGGCTGGGCTGATGAGTCACAGGCTTTGTCTTGTAGCCCTCCCAGAGCAGAGAGGGCCTGGCTCAGTGGGTGACGTGGCAGCCACGCTCTGCAGAAGCTGCACTGCGCTCCTGGGTGTCCCCTCTGCCCCGCTCCAGGGTGCTTGGAGAGCGTCTGCAACGACCTCTGCACAAGCGTGGATGGCACTGGGAAGGGGACCTCAGCCAGCAGCAGCTCTCAGGGCGTTGCTTCACCCCCGAGAGATATCCTGTAGGGACACATGGGATAGAAGTGGCAGCGGGGACAAGTGCCAGAACTGCCTAACACTGCTTTCTCTTTGTCTGTCTATTTGTGTGTTGCAGCAGTATCACCCCACCGACATCACCGGCCAGCTCAACCTCTCCGACCCCTCAGTCAGCACTGTGGTGTGACCTTCTCCCCGAGGGCCATCAGTCCTTGCCCAACCCAGTAGGAAGGCACAGCCAGGACTGCCTTTCAAGGGACACTGATGGGTTCTTCTGGGTGAGATGGGAGGAAAGCATCCTTCATCCATACACGGTGACTCCATTGTATATCTCCCTCCCTTCCTAGGCCTGCTGCCATGCTCGTGCCCCAGGAAGCACGGCAGAACCAGGACAAGGTTTGGACTTCACTGTACAGAGATAATTGCTTCCAAACAGTGCCACAATGATCAGAATTGCCACTGGCTGGCTCTGTGCAAGGGGAAAGGACTGCAGAAGGCACACGGTGCCTGCTCTCCCACGGTAGCAGGGAAGAGCTGGTGCCAGACCACAAACCCGTGCTTAACCTCACAGGCTGCAGCCTTCTGAGCACACACAGCCCCTCAGACGTGTGCTCCACGTCTCCCACCACCTGGAGGGCTCCACAGTCCTGCGCAGCCGGAGCAGCCAGCTCCCGGTGTGGCGGGTTGGGCACATGTTCCTGCTGTGCCCAGAGACCCTTCTGTCTGCTGCAGGGGCTGGAAGATGTGTGCTCTGCTCCTTGCAGGGGATGGACACTCCTCCCTTTTCCCCCACCGTCCCGTGGCTGTGACTCGGTTCCCGTCCGTGGTCTGGCAGAGCAGGAGAGCTCCCTCCCTGCAGCCCTCGCCCCTGAGCTAACCGCGGTACTCCGGAGCCCGGAGTGCCGCCAGCCGAGACCCCGGCTCCCACCTCTCCTGCACAGAAACATCCCCAGGACCTGGCCACGGCCAGCATGTAGCACTCACACAGCAGCTCTCCTGGCCAGGAATTCTCCACGGGAAATGGCTCTGGATGGTTGCACTGACCTCTACCCCAGCTCCACACTGCCTCAGCACCAGCAATGCAAGGAGAGATGCTGCTGGCTGGTCCCGGCTCGCTGCGGGCCCCCAGCCTGTCTGCACGGCCGGGGCACCATGGCCAGCGCTGGCGGCTCCCCTGCCACCCTCACCTGCAGTTCAGCTTGCCAGCAGCTCCCGCGGCTGCCCTGCAGCCCCAGCGCAAGGAAAGGTGGAAAGCAGGTCCCAGTTCGGGAGAAGGAACAGAACGGGCCGGGCTGACCCCGTCCCTCCCCGCGCCGTCCTCCCCTGGGGCCCGCATGGGCACCCCGAGCACCCTCCCCGTGGGCAGCGGGGCGAGCGGCGTCTCCTGCCAGCAGAACACCCAGGGGCAGCGTGGTGCCCACGGACTGCCCTCCCCGGCCCCAGGCTGCCCCCGCGGGCAGGATTTCACATGGCAGCTGAGGTCTGTGAGCATCGTCCCACCGACTGCTGTGGCTCCATCATGTTCATCTAGCTCCAGCTGAGAAATCGGACCCATCCTACTTTATACGTCAATGTTACATGAATACCAAGTTTTTGCAAGAGCTCAGTAAAGTCTAGACTGGATCATGAAGTGGTTTATTCCAGAGCTGTGTGCCTCTTTCTGTCTCTGACCTCTGGCAAAGCTGGCAGGGAGCCCTGTGGTGAATCAGAGCCTCACCCAAGCCTGTGGCAGGGTCTGCAAACAGTGGAGGGACAGGAAGGGATGGAGAAACCAGGAGGGAGAAAGGCCAGGGGCTATAGAGGAGACTGGGAGGGAAAGGGCATCCCCACCCTGGGATATCCAGGTGCCAGAGAGCCTGCACAGCCAGGGTGGTGCACAGGCCCTGCAGCGAGGGGATGGGACAGCATGGAGCTGTCCAAACACCAGCACCACGGCAGCTGGCCCTGTCCCACCTCCATCCTGGGGAAAACTGTCCCCTGCCACTCTGGGCTCCCTCTCCTGGGAGCCAGCCTTTGGGAACAGGGGATGGACTGCAGGGATGAGGGCATTGGGGAAGTCCCCACACACCAGCCCATCCACAGGAAGAGATCTCCAAAATAGGAGGGTTCCCCAGGGCTGAACTGAGGAACATCACCCACCCACAGCATCTTCCCTTTGTGCTGAGACCTCCAGCCCAGCCTCCATGGGGGCTGAGCCTCAGGACAGTCTGAGGGAAGGAGCAGGGATCAGGTGGCTGTGCAGGATGACAAACAAGGTCCCACCTCCAAATGGGAAGCACAGGCCTTCCTGAACCTCTGAACCTCTCTAGAGAGGGTCTGGGAGAGCTGGGATTGCTCCTGGGGCAGGGCTGGCAGCACTGGAGCAGCAGCACTGCCTCCAGCAGCTCCCTGCCAAGTCCCTGCCCCACAGCAGGGATGTGGCCATGTGGCAGCACATGGGGCTGGCTTCTCTGTTAAAAATAAAAACAGGAGCAAGCCACTACTGAGGTGACACCTGGTTTATTCATGTGTGATTCACTGAACCCTCGCCAGGAGCCTGCTGAAGGATGCTCTGACTCCTGCCACAGCCCTGGCAGGTCCCAGCTCTTGCAAGGGCAGGAGATGGAGTGGACAAGGCTGGTGGTCACAGCATCTCATTGTGGCTGTGATCATCTTGCAGTGGGTAAGAGGTCAGGCCAAAAAGGGGTCTTGTTTCTCCTTGAAGGGTGTTTTTGTCACCTCAGCTTGTGGCTTTCTCATGGAGCTCAGCTCCAGATTCTTCCAGGCCATTTCCCAGCAGGCTCACTAAGCATTTCCAGCAGCATTTCCACAGGAAAGAGGAGGGAGCAGGGCAGGGGCAGCCCCAGCCCTGATTTGTGGGTGATGAGGGTGAGGCAGCAGCCAGGGCTGCTGTAAAGGGCCCCTGTAAAGGGCTTGTTTGTCCCTGCTCCCAACCCTGAGCTAACCCCACACCTTGGCTGGGGATGAGCTGTAGCCTAGGGAAAAGCTATTGAGGGAGAAACCACTGTAGCCTCCCCATCCTTTGGCAGCTGCTCTGCCCAACCACAGCCCTGGCAGCTCAAGGCTCTTCCTGGCCCTCACCCTAAGCTTCAGCCTCACCCTAGACCTTGATTGTTGGCTGAGCCATCTCAGCACCAGCATTCCTGACTCAATGGAAAAAAACTATCAAAAGGAGCTTTTTGCAGCCAGCCCTGTCCTTGGGCAGAACACTGACAGGCCTGGGGTGGTCTGACAGCCCCACGGAGGCTTTGCAATGCTCCAAACCACCCAGAGATCTCCAGTGCACCAAAAGCCACACAGACAGCTCTGGGGTACCCTAAAAGGAAAGCACTGCCTGCCAGAACACGGAAGCCAAGCATGGCATTTAGGTGGAGTTCTGAGGGCACAGAAAAAAAGCACTGAGGCTGCTGGGGTCACTGAAGGCAGTCAGAGGGTGCAGGGGGCACCAATAGGCCCAAGGAACAAACTGAAAGGCACACAGAGGCTCCTGGGCTGCACCAAAAGGCAAATGGTGACTCCTGGGGTGGCCTGAAAGGCACCAAGAGAAAGTGGTGTGTCCTGGGATGCACACAGGGACTCCCAGGCTGCACCTAAAGGCACAGTGAGGCACATGGGGCATCCTAAATGCACACTGGGGGACTGGGCAGCACAGGGGGCAGGACAAGGGGAGAAGGATGCCCCCAGGAAGGGGATATGCAGATCTGAGGGTGGCCCTGGGGCCACACTGAGAGCATTTTTGGTCAGCCCATGCCCCTGCAGGGAGCTGAGCTGGAGGCTGCTCCCCCCTGGCAGAGGCAGCTTGGCACCATCTTGGGGGACTCTGAGAGAACCCAGAGCGACTCCAGGAACAGAACTTCCTCTGGCTGCTCCACAGGGACGAGTCTGCAGCAGGTGGGTGCAGGCAGCTGGAGAGGGGCAGGGATGGAGCCCAGGCTGCCAGGGCAGGGCCTGCTGGGCCCCTCAGTGCACCCTGCAGACACGGGGTGTCCTCCAGCAGTGGGACTCCCGGCGCAGGCTGTGGTAGAACACGACCAAGGAGCCCAGGAAGGTGCAGAAGAAGATGCTGGCCAGGAAGGAGAAGGGCCCGATGGTGAAGAAGGCGATGTAGTGCTCGGGGGACAGGGAGGTGTCCTGGCACTGCCTGAAGGACTCGTCCCCAAAGGCCATGATCGGATACTTGTTCAGCTGCTCTGGAACTCTGCAGAGGAGCAAATTCTTCTCTGGAAGAGAGAGAGAAGCAGTGCTGGAGGGCACACTGGGCAGCTGGGAAAGGCAGGGGCCAAGGACAGGGGGATAGCAGGTCTGCATGGGACAGATGGCACCAGGGCAGGAGGACAGGGGCCAGCGTCACCAACATCACCCGTGTCAGGGTGCAAAGAAGGGGAACAGTGAGCTTCAGGAGTCACCTGTGTGGGATGGGATGGGATGGGATGGGATGGGATGGGATGGGATGGGATGGGATGGGATGGGATGGGATGGGAGGTGGGCACAGTGCTGGAGGGGGCATAGGAAGATGGGTTTGGGCAGGAGGGGCAGGCAAAGGGGAGGGACTGGCTCCCAGAAGACAGATGAGGGGAGCAGTGAGCAGCCAGCCTGGAAATGCCACAGAAGGTCCCAGCCAGAACAAGTGCAGTCACACATCCGAGCTGGAAGCGAGCAGGAGGGGGCAGCAGCGGTGGGAGAGACTTTGCTGGCAGAGCTGTCTTTCAATGGGGCTCGTGGGGGAAGAAATGCAGGATCAGAAGCAGGTTGATGAAGGCTTTGGGGAAGGGGCTGAAAGCATTGCATCCTGGATGGACCAGCGGCGATGTGCACCCTGACACATGGGCTGCACTCGCCCCCCCAGGTGCCATGTGCAGGACTGGTGCCACTGCTGGGGCCAGCACTGGGTGCCTGTCCCTGGGACATTGGCAGGCAATCCCTGCTGCTGACCAGAACCAAAATGTGGGCACCAACTGAGACCCAGCAGTGTATCACCCAAGCAGACACAGGAGCTGGCATGACCTAAGGACAGCTTCGGGGAACCTCACCCCAAGGGCACTGACAACCCAAGCCCCAGCCAGGCGGCAGCCAGGGTGCTGGGTCTGCCTCAGCCCTGGCAGGGTGACCAGGCAGCATGGAGCGGGCGGGGGGCTTGGGGACACAGCGTTCTGGGCACTCACCTCGCACTTTGTCCCTGTTGCGGCGGAGCCAGCGCCAGAGGGGCAGGATGCTGCAGGTGCACACCCAGGGGTTGTCCTGCAGGAGAAGCGCCTGGAGCTGGGGCAAGGCTGCCGGCACCCCGGGCTCCAGCTGCCCCAGCCTGTTGTTGGTCAGGTCGAGCGTGGCCAGGCCGGTGAGGGGCCGGAAGGTGTCGGGGGTGAGCACGCTGAGGTGGTTGTGGCTCAGGTCCAGCGCCTGCAGCGCCCCGAGCCCCCGCAGCGCCTGAGGGTGGATCAGCTCCAGGCGGTTGTGGGCCAGGCTGAGCAGGCGCAGCCCCGGCAGCGGGGGGAAGGAGCGGGGTCCCAGCACGGAGATGAAGTTGTGGGCCAGCCGCAGGGTGCTGGTGTTGGCCGAGAGGCTCCAGGGCACCTCGAGGAGGCCCCGCTCGCTGCAGTCCGCCTCTGCCGGGGAGCAGCGGCAGGCGGCCGGGCAGGCGGCCGGGGCCGGCGGGCACAGCAGCAGCAGCAGGCCCAGCACGGGGCCGGGGAGCCTCCAGCAGCCCATGGCTGCCCCCGAGGCACAGAGGGCTTGCTGCCCCCTCGGACAGGCTCCCTAGAGCCCCGGGCCGTGCTCAGCCCCCCGGGCCTGCCCGGTGCCCTCGGCGGAGCCCGGCGGCGCTGGCTGGAGGGGCCGGGCTGTGCTCGGCTCCCGGCTGCCGCTCGCAGTCATCCCCTGCTCGCCCGGCTGCAGACCTGCATGGGGCTCTGCTCCCGGACCCGGTTTTCCTCGGGGTGGAGCTGCCCTTTTTTCAGCAAATATTTTTACTATGATGCTTGCCCTGCAAGGTGTGGAACCGTGCCCACGTCCCTCCCTCCCCCAGGCACGGCTCCAGCCAGGTAAGCAGCCAGCTCTGCGTGGCCTGGGATTAACTGCTTGTGTGTGCTGCCGGCTGGAGAGCTGGAAATCAGCAAATCCAGATCCATCTCTAAGCCTCCATTCTCCCCAGAGGCATCCCCCACGGGCATGCTGCCTCAATAGCCAGGTACAGAGGCGTGTATGGGCCCAGGACCCATACACATAAGTGGCTGAGTTACCAGGAAAAAACATAACTGAGACAGAATCATATCATTTGAAGGTTTTAGCCCATCTTATGTGCTGTCCCACCACGCCCAGGGGCCCTCAGCGTGGAGCTGTGTTGGGAACCATGGCCCACCCTGCTGAGCCCAGCCCTTGCCCAAGCCCTGTCTGTCCTACAGGAGACCACCAGCCCTGCCAGCATGAGGAGGGCTGGGGTTACATCCCATGGGCACCTTCCTCCTTCCCAGGAGGGGAACAGTCTGTGTGCACACGCAGGGTGACACAGGAGCCCCCAGTGAGAAGCATGGCAAAGGTGACCTTGCCAGGCTGCAGCCACCCAAAACTGGTTTGCCCTCCCCCCGGCATGGCAGTGCCAGTTCCATAGGGCTCAAAGTCTGCCTCCACCCTGTTTACACCCTCTCTGCCCCAAAGTCACCCAAAGCCTGGCTGCTGAAGGCTGGGCTGCTGTCACCTCCCAGTGCCACTGCCCCTGGCAGAGCTCAGTGAGGACTGGGCCACCACGGGACATGGCAACACCCCATCCCACTTACAGCCAGAGGGGTGCCCAGAGCAGGGACACTGTCCCCACTCACACCCAGCAGGACCCCAGTGGCCATGGTCCCAGAGGAATCCCTGTCCCTTTGCCCCACGGCCAAGGGGCTGGACGGGCAGCAAGGCAGGGAGAGCACAGTTGCACCCCAGGACAAGGCCAGGATGTTCCCAAATCTGGGACAGAAGCAGCAGGCAGAGGATTTATTAATAGCATCCCGAGGAGCTTTGGTTTGTTTATCTATCCTGCAGCAAACTCGCTTTGCTGCATTAATCCCCATCTGGAAATAATTCAGAGGAATCCACCAGCCCAGCCCAGCCCCAGGGCAAGGGCACAAACCCAGTGCCATGTGCAGCTGCAGCCCCAGCTCATCCCATCTGCAGCCACAGGCTGTAGGGAGACCTGAATTTTGAGGGAGTCCTGTCCCAAAATGCTCTTCCTCTGCAGGACTTTCATTGCCCACTCTCTGCATCCATCTGGAATCAGGTGAGAAGTGCAACATTCATGCAAAAAATAACTCAAACCACTATTAAAAGCAAGGTCATTTCCAGATTTTGTGCACAAAGAGCCCAGGAGGCTGAAAAGCCTGAAAACTCAGCTCCTCTGGAAGCCCCTTGCTGTCACCCTGATGGCACGTGGCAGGAGAGCTGTCCCTGCCAGGGACATGGCCAGACATCATCCCGTGCTTGCCTGGTGTCACTCCTGTTCTCCATCCACTGGCTGCACCCCGCTGCCATGGCACGTTGGGGACATGTGGGGTCCTGAACCCCAGCAGTGCCACCTCTGCCCTTTTCCACCTGCTGGCTGTGCTGGGGGCCCTGGCACTGCCCTTTCCTGGAGCATGGGGACCCAGAACCACACAGGAGGAGCCCAGGGCCCTGTTCCCAGCCAGAGCAGCGCCCACCAGTGCCCTGCTCCCCCTCCACGATGCCCCTCCTGTGGTTCTGGGCTCCCAGCAGCTGCTCTGCCCCGCCAGCTCGGGTGCCTGTGCCAGGGGAGGAGCCCCCAGGGCACAGCACAGGACACTGACCCTGCAGCCAGCATGCCAAAAGCATTCCCAGAGAGATGGAAGGGATGATCCCCTCCTTCAGGGGCTGGCTGGGAGCAGGGGGACATCCACGGAGGAAGGAAGCAAGGCCCAAGCCCCCAGAGGGGCTCTGGTGCTGGGGGGAGGCAGGGAAGCAGGACATGGGCTGTGGGACAGACAGCCACGGGTTTGGTCACCCAGCACTGCGGACCCGAAGGTGCTGGGCTGAGCACAGAGCTGCTGGCACCTCTGCAGGGAGGGCTGGGGTGGGCCCTGCCCACACTCCTCCCAGCACCCACTGCTGAGTCTTTGGGGAGAAATGGAGATAGGGGAGGACGTGCATTAGCACTCAGTGATAGCTCTTATCCATTCCTTGAAGGCTTTAATTTCTCGCACATTTCTTGCACATAATTTCTCTCCCAGGTAATTAAAGGTTCAAGGCAGGACTCACATGTAACTTCTGCACCATCTGCCCTGGGGCACACCGGGTTTGTTCTTCTGGGAACGTCTCAGCTGGGGCTGTTTTATGGCAGGTGACACCAAGTGGCAGAATTGTGCATGAGCTCTGTGCAGGCTGGGTGCTGACCACGGCTGATGGAACCCTCTGGCTGCAGCCCTGCCCCAGCACAGGGAATATCCAAGCACCAGGACTGCCCAGGAGGCACAAGGTCCCTGCCAGCCCCAGGAAGGCACAGGCTGGGGTCCCTGCTCAGCCCTGAGGGGGTTCCTGGTGTTGGGCTTTTGCAAGAGCTCATAAACCACATGGAAAACAGATGCAGAAAATGAGCCCTGAGGAAGAACTGCAAGAGCTGCCCAGGCAACACCAAGCCCTGGCCAAGAGCTGTTCAGTATCACCCTGTGCAGCCCAGTGCTTCCAGTTGGGCCCCTGTTAACCCAGACCAGCTGCCTGGGCTCTTGTCCTTGCACCCTGGTGTGGAGTCAGGCAGGGAAAGCCATACAGGCAGCAGGGTACAATTGGAAAAACAGCAGCAGGGTTTGTGTGTGTGTGTGTGAGGAAAGGGTCAGGCAGGAAAAGCCAAACCTGGCATGAGCCACAGAGCACGAGGCCAAGCAGGAGCTTCTTGAGCTCAGCTCTCCGCCCACAGCAGAGCAACATCCGAGGTTTCCTAACAACTCTGTCAACCTCAACTTCAACCGTCCTACGATCCCAATGCCAAATTTTTTCATGCATTTGGCCAGGAGAGCAAACACAGCAGCCCAGCAGGGCAGGTCACGTCTCCCCCACCCACAGGCAGGGCTTGCCCCGGGCCAGGATTGCCAGCAAACAGGACCAGGATGTGCAGCCCAGCAGGAGCAAAGGGTCTTTAATAGACCTGGAGCTCTCAGGGTGCTGCACACAGCCCATGGCATTGCTGTGCCCCTGTCCCCTGCCAGGCGGTGCCCTTGCTGCAGAGCCACATGCTCGGGGGGACAGAGCATGAGCCAGGCTGTGCTCGGGGCCAGGGAACGTCTGTGATGGCTGGACCAGGTTTCTGAGCCATCAGCAGGGCAGACGGGCAGGATGAGGGGTGGCAGCATCCTGATCCCCCACTGCTGCACCCCAGATCCGGACAGGATGGGCAGGACAGCCCTGTGCAGGCTGAATCCCTTTGTGGGGCCCCGGCCCTGCGGTCCCCAGCGGGTCCCAGAAGCAGTCTCGGGCCGGGCTGAGGGCTCAGCTCTCGAAGGCGGCGGTGACCCCGCAGCACAGGCACAGCCGGCAGCAGCCGCGCCGGGGCAGCAGCGCCGGGGGCACCGGCTCTTGGCACAGCCCCGCCGGCTGCTGGGTCACCGGCGGCTCCTTGCCCGGGCCCTTGGCGGGCAGCGCGGCCGGGCTCCTGCCGGCGCCCCGCGGCTGCTCCCGGTCAGCCTTGACGGCCAGGAAGGTGGCCAGGTCCAGGTCCAGCATGGTGACCCCTCCGCGCGGCGTGGGCGTGTTCTGGCGGCACTGCGGGCACGGGATCCAGCGCTGCTCGTTGCTGACCGCGTCCAGGCGCCTCAGGCACGCCTGGCAGAAGGTGTGCCCGCAGTAGAGGCGCCGCGGCAGCCGCACGCCCAGGTCGTAGGAGGAGTAGCAGATGATGCACTCGACGCGCTGGCTGCCCCGGCTGGGGGTGCGCGAGTGCGCCCCGACACTCGGCCCCGAGCCCTCCGCCCGGGGGCTGCCACCGGCCTGCGACATGCTGGGGAGGGGGAGAGCGGCCGTCAGGGCACGGCCGGGGAGGGGCACAGCGGTGGGATGCCAGCTCCGAGTGCCCCCACGCGTGGGGAGGTGGGAGTAGCAGGATCCCCGCCCAGCGCCCTGCCAGCCCTGCCAGCCCTGCCAGCCCTGCCCGGCAGAGCGGGATGCTGCCACTGCAGTGGCACTGCCACTACATCCATGGCGTGGCCCAGTGCCACACCGGGAGCTCTGCGGGGAACGGGGCTGGCCGGATCTCAGCAGCCTGCTCAGGGCGCAGCCTGGGGCTGGGGGAGCAGGGGGGGAGCAGGAGTGAGGTGGCTGGCTGGGCTGGGGAGCAGCACTTGGAGACCGGGCAGTGGCACAGCCCCGGGCTGTGCTGGCACAGGGGGTGGCACCAAGGCTCGTGGGGAGGGGTCTGAGGGGACCCAGCCTCATCTCAGGTGGGGTCTGGTACACACCAAAATGTTTGTAAACTTCTCCTGGAGCCCACCAACACTCTGTTCCTTCTCCTCGGGTGACCTCAAGTGTGTTGGTGCACACGGGTACCCGTCTCTCCCCTCCTCCCAGTTCCCCCATCCCTACCTGTCCTGAGATGCCTCCCAGGGCCTCGGGGTTGGTGGCAGAAGGGCTGTGCTGTGCCGGGGGCTGTGGCAGTCCCGTGGGGAGCATCGGGGGGCTGAGCTGCCAGCCAGGTCCCTGTGGCTGCCCGTGGCCGTGGTAGTGGGCAGGGGCTCACCTTTCAGGGACAGCTGCTATTGGATCTGCTGCAGGGAAGCCAAGCCCGGGAGATTGGGTTACAAGCACCTGGGTAACAACGACCTCTGAAATCTAAGCCCAGGAATGGTCATTAACCATCAGCCTGTGCTTCACTGACAGAAGGAACCGTCCCTGGGAGGCCAAGGAGCTCTGCGTCCACCCTGGGCAGAGAACTTGGATGTCGTCTGGACCTGGGCAGCAGCATCCACGTCCTGGGCCACCCTTCAGGGCCAAGAACATCCGGGCAGACGTCGGCCAGCAGAGACCCCCTGGCACTGCAGCATCCCCAGGTGCTCCGGGCTGTGGGCACAGCTGTGACAGGAGCGGGGGCACGGTGGGGTGGCAGGGCTGGCACTGCTGCAGGGACACCGGGGCTCTGGCAGTGCCCACGCGTGGGGTGTGGAGCCTGGGGGTGACTGTGGCCTGCCCTGCCCTCCATGTGGGGCTGCAGGCTCTGGGGGCTCTGTTACCAATGCTCAGTGTCAGGCTGGGGATACCCCAGCACCCCACAGGGACACCTGCAAGGTGCAGGACCCAGGGGAGGTGACAATGCCAGGGAGATGCCAGACTGTCCCTACAGCTGCCCAGGCTCCAGCAGCAGAGTCCCAGCCTTGGCATGGAGGGGCTGCAGACTGAAGAGGGAGCATGGTAGGGGGACAGGTCCTGAGCTCAGGATCCTTGGGGACGAGAGCCCATCCTGGGGGACGAGAGCCCGTCCTGGAGGCAGGGCAGGAGGGCCAGGACAGGCAGGACAGGCAGGGCAGGCAGGACAGGCAGGAGCGTTCCCGCGGGCAGCAGCTCCCACTGCCGGCGGGAGCGGGCACGCAGACAGGCAGCGCCGCCGCCTCACCCGCAGCCCTCGGGCCACGTTCCCAGCGCTGCTCAGAGGTGAATTGGGCATTTTGGAAATGAAGATCCCCACGGGGTCACTGCAGAAGGGCTCAGCTCCTGACGCTGGTGCCTGCGAGCGAGGAAGCAGCTCCGGGAGCAGGGCACCCCTGGGCACACATCCTGACCCAGGAGGGACCCAGCCCTGCCACGGGCTGGGTGTGCCATGGGTGCCCAGGCAGGGGGTGGCACCCCATGGCAGGGTTTTGCCTTCCCATTGCCAGATGAGTGGCAAACACAGGCGGTGGGGCCAGTTTGGGACCGGGCTGTGCCAGGGAAATTGGTTCTGGTCAAACCCATTGGAACAAAGGCTGTGTGTCCTGGGTGGATCAGGATCCAGCTGTGTGGGATTCCAGCTGTGCCCTGGTGTGCTGGCTGTGCTGGGTGCAGCCCCTGGGTGCTGGCAGCCAGGGCAGAGCTGGCTCCTGGCAGGCTCAGTGTGCTCCTCCAGGGCCGTGCAGGGCTGGGGCTGTCCCAGGCTGTCCTTCTGCCACCCAACACACAGCGCTGGCCTGGCTCAGCTGCCACAGGGACAGCAGTGCTGCAGTGCCATGGGGGCTCTGCCAGAAAACTTCTGTGGTTGAGGGCTGGGCTTGGCTCTGTGCACTGCTCAGAGGCAGTGACCCCTTGGCTGCCTCTCCTGCTCCACACACACACCCACACACCCACACACAGCCCCAGGCGTCCTGCCTGCCCTCCTTCCCCCTCCAGCCCCTGCCCATCAGCCCTCATGTCCCTTCCTGATGCCAGCAGAGCTCTGTCCCATTGAGGGGCTGTGCCCAGCTGCCCTTGGCTATTTCTGCCCCTTGCTGGGCACCCCAGCTCAGCACAGGCAGGGTTTGGGGCAGGGGAGCCCTTGGTGACAGCGACTGTGCATCTGCCACGCTGACACCAAGGGCACCACCAGCCCTGCCAAAAGCCCACCTGGATCCAGGAACAGGGAATCACAGAACCATTAAGGTTGGAAATTATATTTTAAATCATCAAGTCAAATATCAACCCAGCAGTACCACGTTCACCACTAACCTATGTCCCCAAGTGCCACATCGACTCATGTTTTGAACCCTCCCAGGGATGGTGACTCCACCACGGCCCTGGGCAGCCTGTGCCAGGGCTTTACAGCCCTTTCAGTGAAACGTTTGTTCCCAATATCCAACATATCCCCTGGCACAACCTGAGGCCGTTTCCTCTTGTCCTGTCACTTGTTACTCGGGAAAAGGGACCAGCCTACACCTCCGGACAGCTCCTTGCAGGGAGCTGTGTGGAGCAATAAGGTGTCCCTGCAGGAAGGCAGGTCTGCAATCAGCAGACACACATGGATGGCAAACGTGTTTCCCTGTTCCCAGGATCATCCGCGGGCTGCAGGGACCTTCGGCCCCGCGACAGGGAGCGGCACCCTCGGGGAGAGCAAAGGTCCCATGGGGATGAGCCAGAGCCCTGCGCCGCCACCCACGCTCCAGAGGCAGGAGGTGGCACTCACCCAGCACTACCCTGGGCACCTTGGGAGGGTGGGCACAGCCGGGGAGCGCCCATGGGACTCTGCGGCAGTGCCCGGCTCATCAGAGCCCTGCCCGGTGTGGGGCCGCAGCTCCCCTGCCCTGCTCACCCCCCTGCGGCTGCGGCTGAATCACTGCCCGCCGCTCCCGCCGCGTGTGCCATCGCCCCGGGGCCGGGCAGAGCCCAGGGCAGCGGTGACACAGGGCACATGTGCCACCTGCCCTGCCCTGCCCTGCCCTGCCCCGCCGAGCCCCCGGCCCGCTCGTACCGGCCGCTGTGGCCCCGGGCTGTGCCCAGGCACCGCACACCTTGGGGACACTTTTCTGTCCCGGGCTGTACCCAGGCACCGCACACCCTGGGGACACTTTTCTGTCCCGGGCCATGCCCAGGCACTGCACACCCTGGGGACACTTTTCTGTCCCGGGCAGCCCCGCCCGCGGGCTCGGCCGTGTCCCCTGCCCACCACACGCACGGGGCAGGGCTGGTGACATCAAAGCAAACAAGGGGTGGATCTGCCCGTCCCCACTGCGCCCTGGGCAGGGAGAACAAGGGAGCTCCTTGTGCAGGGCGGGCACCGTGCGGCTGTGTCCCTGCCAGCCCTGGTCCCACCGCCCTGGCACATGTGCCAGGCAGGGGGGGCAAAGCTCTGCCAGGCCACGGCCACCCCAGCCCAGAATATCCCAGAATGGGGGTGGGATTGCAAGGGTGAGGGGCTCCCAGACCGTGGCAGGCTCCTGGGATGGCTCCCAGGCATGGGGGCTTCCCGTGGGATCTGTGTGCTGGCACCCCAACACTGCTGGCACCCAGTGCTCCTGGGCCTCAGTGCAGCTGGGCTCCAAGCAGGGGGGGATTCCAAGCCATGGTGGGTTCCCATTGCTGAGGGACTCCCAGGGAGTCACAGCCAGCCTGGGCAGTGTCCTGGAGCCCATCCAGGAACTTCATTTGCCAGGCCCTTCCTCAGCCTCTCCCAAAGACTCACAAAGTCTTTCCAGACAGGACAGTCATCCAGCTTGGCAGGGCTGAGCACTGCCAGTGTCCCAGACAGGCAGGAGCAGCCTGTACTGGGAATGCCTGGGCACTGCTGGATGCAGGCTGGCACTGCCGGACCCAGGCTGGCACTGCTGGATGCAGGCTGGCACTGCTGGACCCAGGCTGGCACTGCTGGACCCAGGCTGGCACTGCTGGACCCGGGCTGGCAGTGGGGCACCAGGCAGCAACCCGAGCTCAGTGTGAGCTGCTGCTGCCATGAGTCAGCAGGGCAACAGTTAAACCTGGTTTGGAGGCTTTAGAGCTGCCCTTACACACCCACCAGGGAAAGCAAGAAATGACACGGGAATCCCAGAAAAGCCTGGGTGGAGGGAAGAGGCACACCTTGGCAGGGCAGGAGAGGACTGTAATTTTATTTGCAGCAGCCTGAAGTCATCTGCAAACACAGGCACTCCTCCCAAGGCCCGGTCCCACCGAGCAGGCAGCCCTGCAGCAGCCAGGGAGCAGAGCAGCCCCAGGGAGGGACGGCAGCACAACAGCGGGCTTGTTCCAGGGCCATGGCAGCAGCCCCAGCCCAGAGCCCAGCCTGGAGGAGCTCCAGCACAGGGGAGAGCCAGCAGCTCCTCCCCCCTTCCTCCAAGCCCTGGGAGCTGCCAAAGGCCAATGCTGGGCCTCTGCCTCCCCAGCAAGGTGCCCGAGGGCACCGCTGGACCCGTCTCTGGATGCAGACGGGACAAGAGGGTGTGCCCAGCACCCCACAAGCCTGGCAGGAGGAACAGAATGGGGCTGGGGATTTCCTGGCACAGGGATGTTAATGCCCACATGCATGCTGTGCCATCAGGAGCTGCCCTGGAGCACGGCCCAGCACTCTGCCATGCTTTGGCTGTTTGTTTTTCCTGTTTCCATCGCTCTGCCCCATGGGCAGCGTGGTGAGGAGGAGCAGGATCCAGATGTAGTTTGGGGCAGAGGCCAGCAGCACCCCTGTGATGCTGTGGGAGGGGGCATGCTCATTTCTGTGCCAGCTGGAGGCTTGTCCCTGGCTCCTCTGCTCCAGGACAGTGATGATGATGATGATGTCCTCCTCTGCCATGCACACAGGGCTGCCAGCATGCAAACCCAGCCTCGAGCACTGGGCACTGCCTGCCCCTTGCCAGGTTGGAGTTCCCAGCACAGGGACACTGGCAGGGGCTCAGTGCAGGATCACAGGCTCAGTGCTGCCCCTTCTCCACTTCTTGGTGACACCTGTCCTGGCACACATCGTCCTTATGACCCACCTGGCAGGTGCCCATCGCCAGCACATCTGGCTGCAGAGTTCACAAGTAAAAAGCAACGTCAGTCCAGGCAGTGCCAGCTCTGCCAGGGGTGCCCAGGCCAGCAGCCATGTCCCTGTGGGGTCGCCTGGCCCCATGCCATGGTCACACATCCTGTGTGTGCAGGGAGGGCCCCTAGGAGATGACACAGCAGCACTTTGGGCACCAGGAGCAGCACCTGCAGCAGCCACATCTCCTGGCAGCCTCCTGCTCCTGGCCCTTGGGCGCCTTGTCCAGGCTCACGGTGTAGAAGGAGGCAGACGAGTCCCCATTGTGCATCCTCAGGCTGCCGTAGGGGTTGTAGGGACGGGACCAGGACTTGTCTGTGGAGATGTCTGGGCTGTTGCAGCCATTGGCGAGCTCTGTGTGCCCCCCGGTGCCGTAGGAGGGCACGGCCGCGGGGTTGGCGATGACGGTGGGCTCGTCCCTCAGGTAGCGAGTGATGAAGCTCTGCTGGAACTGCTCCCGCGGGATGTTGACGCTGGCGTAGGGGTTCTGCACGGTGACTCCCCGATCCATGTCCCTGCCCCTTGTCAGGCACTGCCCACCCCTGCGGGACAGAGCCCCTGTCACCCCCGGCAGCCCCCCCGGACCCCCTGGTTTGGGTGAGAGCAGAGCTGTGCTCCCCCTCCCTGCCCCCCAAGGGACCCCCACAAGGTACACGAGGAGCCACCAGAGCCGGGAGGGGAGGCAGGAGCGGGGGCAGGGGGTGAGCAGGGCACGGGGGGCAGGAGGGGAGGCTGAGTGGGGCACAGAGTGCAGGTGGGGCAGTGGGGTGGGGATCTCTGGGGAGACACAGTGCGGGACGAAAGAAGCGGGGAGAGGAGCGGGAGGAAAGGGGGTGCAGGGGAGTGGAAAGGCAGAGGGGAGAGGGGACAGGGCAGGGACAGCTGGGGAGGGGAGAGGGGACAGGACAGGGAATGTCGGGAGGGGGGTTGGGGACGGGGCAGCGGTGGGAGCTGGGGAATCGGGGCGGGGGGCGCCGAGCAAGGAGGAGGGCAGGCAGGGGAAGGGGCGCAGGGGGAGCGGGCAGGGCACGGGCACGGGCACGGGCACGGTGGGGCAGCGAGCCCCGGGACTCACCGAGCGCGGCTCCGGCCGCTGCGGGGCCGCTCTGCCCCGGCTGCGCTTCCTCCTGCACGGCCCGCCCCGAGCGGCGCCGCCCCGAGCCACAGACAGACAGACGGACCGGCCTGCAGACAGACAGACCGGCCGGCCCCGAGAGAGCGGGGCAGGGACAGCCCACAGCCAGCACCCGCCCCCCGGCCAGCCCCAACACAGCCACCGGCCCAGCCCACGGGCACCGGCGCAGGGCAGGGCACAGGGAACCGGGCAGGGGGCAGTGGGCACAGGGAACTGGACAATGGGCACAGGGAACCGGGCAGGGGGCACTGGGCACAGGGAACTGGACAATGGGCACAGGGAACTGGGAACTGGGCACAGGGAACTGGACAATGGGCACAGGGAACTGGACAATGGGCACAGGGAACTGAGCACTGGGCACAGGGAACTGGACAATGGGCACAGGGAACTGAGCACTGGGCACAGGGAACTGAGTGCTCGGCAGTGGGCACAGGGAACTGGACAGAGGCACAGGGAACTGGGTAGTGGGCAGTGGGCACAGGGAACTGGGAACTGGGCAGTGGGCACAGGGAACTGAGTGCTCGGCAGTGGGCACTGGGCACAGGGAACTGAGCAGTGGGCACAGGGAACTGGGCACTGGGAACTGGACAGTGGGCACAGGGAACTGGACAGTGGGCACAGGGAACTGGGCACCTGACAGTGGGCACAGGGAACTGGGCGCTGGGCAATGGGCATGGACACTGCTCAGGAGGCACTGGTACCACAGCTGGACAGGGACACTTGGCACTGGACAGGGGTATTGGGCACCGGGCAAGGCCACCAGTACCGAGGCATCAAACCAGCACCACCCACTGGTACCAGGAACTGGGCACCAGCAGTGGGTACCAGCATCAGCACCGGCATTGGCACCAGCACCACACAGTGCACAGAGAGACCACACAGAGCGGGCAGTGCCACCATGCACTGTCACCACCACCAGGCACCAGCAGCACTGTGTGCCATGCACCGGGCACTGAGCTCTGCACACTGGCACCAGCACTGGCACCACTCTGGTTTGGGCAGTGAGCAGGGACTGGCATGGGGACACTGCACTCTGCAGGTCTGTGGGCACCTGCAAACCCCGAGCACCAGGCACTGGGCAGAGGGCACGGTGCCCATGTCCTGAGCACCGGGCAGGGCACAGCAGCTCTGCACCCTCTGCAGCTCCCAGCCCCCTGCCAGGCTCTGCCTGCCCCCATGGGCACCCAGGGTCCCACAGCCCCTGCCAGGCTCTGAGACCCAGTGCCAGGGCTCTGCTGGGGTCTCATCCCTGCGGCACAGCTTGGCTGGGGGTGGCCTTGTGCCCCCAACAGGGCCTTTTCCAGGGTGGCTTCGGGGCTTTCCAGGGCACCGTGGGCTGGTGACACCCACGAGGATGGATGGAGTGAGGACGTGGCTGTGCCAGGGCAAGGAGAGGGTTGCTGGCACCCGTGCCAGTCCGTGGCACCAGAAGTGCTGCAGTAGAAAAGATGCAGACATTCAGCAGCCTCCACCGTGCCCCATCCATGGCCCCCACAGTGCCTTGTGCAGAGCCTCAGCACCTTGCCACCAGCAGATCTGGGCACAGCCTGCCCCTCCCTGTGCCCAGGGGTGATGGCACAGCATCCTCCTGGCCAGGCCAGGGACAAACACCCCAAACTGCAGCTGAAGCTGCTGGCAGCGAATTCCATTTCCCACACGCTTTGCAGAGGGAAAAGCCACTTCCTTCTGGCCATCCCTGTGACAGCAGAAAATATTCCCTGAGGAGTCAGGGCTGCCCAGGCCAGGCCCGTGGAACCCACGGAACAAACAGGAGAGCTCCAGGTGGGAGCCTGCCTGCCCTGGCAGCACCGCCCAATGCCCATCCCTGCCCAGTGCCCATCGCTGCCCGATGCCCATCGCTGCCCGATGCCCATCCCTGCCCAATGCCCAGCTCCTGCCCAATGCCCATCCTTGCCCAATGCCCATCCCTGTCCAATGCCCAGCTCCTGCCCAATGCCCATCCCTGCCCAATGCCCATCCCTGCCCGATGCCCAGCTCCTGCCCAATGCCCATCCTTGCCCAATGCCCATCCCTGCCCAATGCCCATCCCTGCCCAATGCCCATCCCTTCCCAATGCCCATCCCTGCCCGATGCCCATCCCTGCCCAATGCCCAGCTCCTGCCCAATGCCCATCCCTGCCCAATGCCCATCCCTGCCCGATGCCCAGCTCCTGCCCGATGCCCATCCCTGCCCAATGCCCATCCCTGCCCAATGCCCAGCTCTGCCCAATGCCCATCCCTGCCCAATGCCCAGCTCCTGCCCAGTGCCCATCCCTGCCCAATGCCCATCCCTGCCCGATGCCCATCCCTGCCCAATGCCCATCTCCTGCCCAATGCCCATCCCTGCCCAATGCCCAGCTCCTGCCCAATGCCCATCCCTTCCCAATGCCCATCCCTGCCCAATGCCCATCCCTGCCCAATGCCCATCTCCTGCCCAATGCCCATCCCTGCCCAATGCCCATCCCTGCCCAATGCCCAGCTCCTGCCCTCCCTCTGGGGCTGATCTCCTGTCCCTGAGCCCACTGGGCTGGCACCTCCCAGAGTGGGGGTTCCCTGCAGGGAGACTCAGCAATCTTCCAGGTGGTGGAGGGAAAGGAAGAGGGAGGCCTGGGATTTTCTGAGGGGAGAAGCTGACCCTCCTCTGCGCCCCCATTGAGAGGGGGCCTCATGCACTTCTGTGCCTCAGTTTCCCCTCCGAGACTGCCAGTGGGGGTGCAGCAGAGCTCTCTGTGCAGCGACAAATCAGCCCCACAGCACACAGGGGTCTGAAAGCTGCAGAACTCCTGCACAGACCCCTCGGGGCTTTCCTGCCACCGCAGGGTCACCTCGAGGGGAGTCACCAGCAGCCCCTGTCCCTTCAGCGGGCCTCACTGCTGCCCCGTTTGCCCATCTGGAGCTGTTTCCCCACAGAGAAACTCATCAGTCTGACTAAGCAGGAACAGAAAAAGGCAAATCCTCCGCCCAGGCGTGCCGCGGTGCCCCAGCCCCGCCCGGCGTGTCCCTGCCTGCGCAGGGGATGTCGCTGTGGTTCTCTCCAGCAGCGCCTTCCCCTTCCTCAGCACGGGCTGAGTTTGTCTTTTAGCTCCAGATTTCCATGCCCAGCGTGTTCTGAGCAGCTCTGCTTGCAGGGAGCTGCGGGGCCGGCACAGCCCAGGGACCTGCAGCCCCCGTGTCCCGAACGCCTTCCCTCTGCCAGGGCTGCTGTGAAAAATGCATTGGCCTTTTTATGATTGGCTTTTCACAAATATTAAAATGAATGAATATTATATGTGTTGTGTTAGAAAGAAAGGCTGTATTAATTCTCTTAAGTACTGTGTTAAATATGGTTTTAGGTTATGAAAATTGTTAAAATAGAAACTATGCTATGTAAGATGCTTTGTTTAACAGAAAGGGCTTGCAGCGAGATAGCAGTCACAGGACACCTAGATCTTTCAGAGAAAGGGAATTTATTGCCTTCTTATCAGAAGAAACGAACTTCTTCCCGCCTTGGAGGCGCTGTTAGGATTTGAAGGAAGAAGCTGACACACACCAGACAGAATCCTGTGTTTGAATGGAGTTTATGCATCATGTATGAGCTGTATGAATATGCAACGGACTATTGTTCTTAAGGGTTAATCCTTTGTTAACGGGGGTCCTTTTTTGGGCTCGTGATGCCCAGAAAAAGGTACCCGGACGTCCGTAACTCTTTGCTTTTATTGTCTCATATTGTCCTAATTCAATTTGTCCAAATTGCTATTACTCTAATTGTGTTACTATTCTTTTGAACCATTTTATTACTATTAAACTTTTTAAAATTTTAAAAACAAGTGATTGGCGTTTTCACAGCTGCCACACGCGGGTCACCTCACGGAGCCCCGGTGCCTCCATGCCGGGGACGTCTCTCGGCTCTCCCAGCACCCAGCTCCCATCCCACAGGCACCTCCTGGATGTCCTCATTCCCCTCAGGGCAGATCTGTGGCAGCCTCAGGTGAGGAGAGGTCTCACCAACTCTAATCGGGAGCCTGGAGTTCAAACATTTCATTTCTTGCCAAGGAATTCTCCAAATCGAGCTCCAAGGGCCACATCCAGAAATCGTGTGTTGATCCTTGGAGGATTTACAGACGATGGAGGATCCTCAGGTGGAAAAGTCGCTGCACCAAAGCTCAAGCTGCTGGTTTGGAGTTGTCCCATGTGGGATTCCCCAAGCTGGGAGCCAGAAGGTGCTGCAGAGCTGTGCCCTCCTTGAGTAAATGGAAGAGCTGAGCTAATGTGAGGCTCTCTGTGGCTTAAAACCAGCCTCATTTCCTGCAATTGTTTGTAGGGGGAAAAGAAATAAACAGAAAAAACCAACCAAAAGCTCAATGCCCACCCTGGTGATGTCCTGTTCTGGGGGTGATGGAGAGGGAGCTTCTCAGAGATGCCACTCCAGAGGAATGGTGGTGTGAGGAGGAGCCTGGGAGAACCAGGACGGGGGGGTGGAAAGCCAACCATGGCAATGACTTGTGGACTTGCTCAATGTCTCTTTCTCGGCTGTTTTAATGGCCCGGGAAGGCTCGGGATGGCCTTGGGCAGCCCGCGCTCCAAAAGACGAAAAGAGGCTTCAGGTTTTTTCTCGGTCTTCAGTGTTTATTAGCTGTTTATCTAAAAGATTTTCTCTCAGCCCAACGGAGGTCTGCACAGCAGCCAGCCATGAGCACACTGAGAGCCACCGGGGTGGTCACTTATCTTTATACTCAAAACTACGTATACAATATTTATCAATTTTCCCCAATACCTTTTACCCTTATTGACCAGTGCACTTTTAGTAATAACCAATCCCAAAGTGCCAACATCACCACAGAAGATGGAGGCCAAGAAGAAGAAGAAGAAGGACAGGACACGCCCCAATTCCTCCATCTTACTTCTCTAGACCCCCCTGTACAGAAATCCTAAACCCTGTGTTTCACTCTAACTAACTTATCCTTTCACCATTCACCCCACTGAAATCCTCCCGTCCTCATACAGGTGTCGTCTCCCGGGCAGGATCAAAGTCCAGCCACCAGACACTTCTGGCAACATTCCAGGACCTCCGAGCCCCGCAAGGGTGGTCTTGGTGACTCGGCACATCAGTCCTGAGGTGCTGAGATCCCACAGCTGGGAGCCTGAAAATGAGGGGCAGCCCTGAGCAGGGGCTGGGTTCCCAGCAGGGGCTGCAGGGGCCGGAGCATCCCCAGATGTGGGACACGAGCCAGGAGGAAAATCCCTGTGAATTCTCAGGAATTCTCAGTCTCACTGCATGGATTCCATGGGTAACCATGGCAGGGCACCCACAGCCCCTGGCCTTTGTGACCCAGCACGAGCTCTTGGGAGTTTTTGTAACTGCAGGGATCCCTTGGCTACTGGGATCCTGCAAATCCTCCCCTAACTGGGGTGCCTCAGCTCGCTGGTGCTTCACACACAGCAAAAGGCACATTTATTTTGTAAAAAATCACCCAAACAAACAAACAAACCAACCAGAAAGCCACAGGCACGTCCTGCTCCTGGGCCTCTTTTTGCTGGGGACAGGTATTTGTGTTCTTTTTGCTGGGGACAGATATTTGTGCTGTTTTTGCTGGGGACAGGTATTTATGCTCTGTTTGCTGGGGACAGGTATTTGTGCCGTTTTTGCTGGGGACAGGTATTTGTGCTGTTTTTGCTAGGACAGGTATTTGTGCTCTTTTTGCTGGGGACAGGTATTGTCTGGCATCCCAGCTCTGGACCTTCCCCAGCTCCAGCTCCTCCCGGGGCTGATCCAGGCACCAGAATGAAGAACTCCCGAGCCAGCCCCGTGTGTGAGCAGCTCCGGGGCTCCCGGCCGTGCAGTGCCCGCCGCAGGCACAGGAGGGTGGTGATGCTCTGCGCAGCCCGGCACTGCCGGAGGATGATGAAGGGCGACGCTTCCTGAGAGGAAGGCTTTGCCACCCGCGGAGGCGACAGCTCGGGGAGCCCCGGAGCAGATGGTGGCCGCTCACCAAACCTTGGGGGGCTGAAGGCTCCGCTGAAGCTCAGGAGAGCCCGTGTGAAGAAAAGGACACGGGGAGGGGTTGGGCCAGTGCAGAGATGGGAGGGCAACCCCCAAATTCGGGCTGTGTGAAACACATGGGGGATGATTCCCTCCGGGACATCCCACCGTGGAACGCAGCCGTGCGAGGTCTTCTTCAAGGCTTTGACCTTAATTCTCAGCTGCCTCTTCAATAAAATCAGAGCGAGGCCCGGGGGATGGAAGGAGAGATCACAGGGAGTGGGAGGCACCCGTGGGGTGAGCACCCCACAGGGGAACCCACGGACCAGAGTCACCAGCACCGGGGCTCAGGGGTCAGCGAGGGTGCCATGGGGGGATGCCACTGCTGCAGGTCTGAGGGGCTCCGTAGGGGGCACAGAGCAGGACCCAGGGGTAAAGCTGCCAGAGACAGGGGCCTGGAGGCTCATGGAAGCTGCAGGATTTGGTGTTCTGTGCCCTTGAGCAGCACAGCCCCTCACTAACAGCCCGGGTGGGTGCCCAGCGTGCCATGGGCAAAGACTCTGCCTGCTCATCTGCCCGGGCCATGCCAGGAGCTCCCACAGCTCCCGGCTCCCTCTCGGGGGAAGCCGTGTGTCCCAAAGGGTGGCAGCGGCTTCTAAAGCCCAAACGGAGCCTGGACGCGACTGCCGAGGCTGCTCGTGGGGAGAGATCTCCTGCGGGGCCGGAATGTGCCCCGTGCCTCGCTCAGCAGCTGGGCACACCCCGGGCTGCCCTGGCCCCGCTCCCCGTGCCAGCCCGGCCGCAGCTCCGTGCGGGAGCAGCTCAGGCTCCTCTGCAAGAGGCGGCCCTGCCGGGGCTGCTGCTCCCCATGAGCACCGAGCGGGCTGGCAGAGCCCCAGCGTCCCCTGCCAGCGCCATTCTGCCCTCCCGATGGGACATCCCGGCCCCCCTGCGGGCTCCCGGCCCCTTGGCAGGGGGATGCTGCAGGGCCCAGAGCCTCTCCAGCTCAGTGCCAGGCTCTCCCCTTGGCATGGGGATGCTGCAGGGCCCAGAGCCTCTCCAGCTCAGTGCCAGGCTCTCCCCTTGGCAGGGGCATGCTGCAGGGCCCAGAGCCTCTCCAGCTCAGTGCCAGGCTCTCCCCTTGGCAGGGGGGTGCCGCGTTCCTCAGGGATGACGAGCTGGATACAGGAGCCGCTGTCCAGGCTGGCACGGCCGCACCGACACCCCAGGAGTGGCCTGGCCCGCCGCCGGCTCTCCCCGGGCTGCAGGAACCGGAGCGGAGCCGCTTTCCTTATCGGCCTCCCGCAGCCCCCTCCGTGCCTCTCCCCCGCGGCTCCGGCCCGGCCGCCCCCGGGTCACGGCGGGGCTTGGCAGCGGCGCGGGAAGCGAAGCATTGTGGCTGCCCACTGCGGCCCGGCCGCAGGAGAAAGCAAGGATTTCCTGGCCTGGAGCAAGTCCTTCCCGTCCCCTCCCTGCTGCCGAGAGCCTCGGGGCTGAGGGTGCGCTGTTCCCAACGGGCTGCGGACCTGGAGCCAGGGGCTGCCCTGCACGGAGCTGCTGCTGGATGTGGAAGCAGGAGGCAGCGCGGATCCAGGCACCTCTGCTGGCAGTGCCAAAATCTCCCCCTCTGCTCCATCCTTCCCATGAACAAAATCCCTGCTCAGCACAGAGGTGCTCCCCTTGGTGCTCCCGCATTCTCCCCCACAATGTGCCACGGGGACAGTGGCAGCTGGGTGGCCTTGTGCCTTCCAACAGGGACTAGGAAGGGCAATTCGCCCTTTGCCAAGCTCAGCCCAGCCCCATGACAGGCGGATGGATGCTGTGGGGATCTATCTCCCTGTGCAGATCCTGCAGCAGCAAACAGCCCGGCGTGTGTTCCGAGGCTGCGCCTCACACAGACACCTGGAAAAGGGGCTGTAAGAGCCCAGCTGGGACACGGAGCTGGGCAGCTCACATGCACAGCCACGTTTCTTCCTGCTCAAATGTCACTTCTCCTTCCTGCGGAGGGAGCAGCCGAGGCGGGGGCAGCTGCCGCTCCCACCCCGAGCGGCCGCGTGGGCGCTGCCGCCGCTTCCGCTGTGCCGCGACCTTGTGCGGGGACTGCACCTGCCCGTGGCTTTTTTAGCACAAGGGCTGGTTTCCTGCTCTATTTCCGTGATTTAAAGTTTCCAGTCCTGGGGATGGCTGTGGCAGAAGGGCTGTCCCTCATCTCCCGGCCTGGAGCATTCCCAGCGCTTTGCCACGCTCTCCATCCGGGCATGGTTTGGGGATGGCACCGTGCTGCCCCGGTGGAGGCTTGGCCGTGGATCCGGGGCTGCTCTCCGCACGGGGAGCCGGCAGACCCTGGGCAGCACCCAGCTCCCAGCTAAGCCCTTGGCTCCGGCTCTGTCCCAGTGGAGGTCTGGTTTCTGTCCTGCCGTCTGCTTGTCCTGCCTCGCTCCGAACAGTCCCCGTTTGTTTGCCTGGAGCCGGGGCCGCGTGCCTGGGCCGCCTGTGCACAACGGCTCCTTGTTCACCGCCTCCCTCCCCGCTCGCTCCTCGCCTGTTTTAGCAATTATCCCAATTAGCTGTGCCCTCTCCTTGCTCCCCAGCTGCACCTCGGAGCCTCATCCCTCCTGCTCCGCAGCGGTGGCGGCAGCGCTGCTGTCCGGCCCGGGCCAGGGCTGTGGGCACCTTCCTGGGTGGGAAACAGGCAGGCTGTGCAAAATCCGTGCGGAATCCCAGGGCTCTCCAATCCTCTTTGGCACTCGAGGAGGGTGAAGGAGCCGTGCCGAGCCTGCAGCTCCCGGGGCGCCGCTGGCATCTGCCTCTGCTCCTTGGCATCGCCCGGCTGGGTGCTGCCCATCCTGCCCCCGCCGCACCGGTGCCCCATGAGCACGGGGGGTACCCAGACTGTTCCTGCACGCCACGACCCCCGTGCCCCCGCGGCGGCACCATCCTCTGCTCCCACAGCCTCACCGGAGCCGGGGCAGGGGGCCGAGGTTGAGGTTTGCACCCGCTGGAGAGGCTGGCACAGCCCAGGGGCCTTTCCAGAGCACCTTCGGCAGTGCCGAGCTCCAGGGTCGCCTTCTCCTCTGCCCCTGAGCCCACGGGGAAGCCGGAGCGCAATCCCTGGGGAGGTGCTGGGCACAGGAGCATCCCTGCCGGCAGGGCCTAGCGAGAGGAGCAGGACCAGCTATTCCTGTGTGCTGACAGCGCCCCGTGCATCTCCCAGACTGGAAACCCAGGGCAGGCAAAGCCCTGGATCCTCTGCCCGAGCCCCTGCAATGGTCACAGCAGCGTGGGCAGCCTCTGGCAGCACCCCGGTGCGGGGACACAGCGGGGACACAGCGGGGACACAATGGGGACACAGCGGGGACACAGCGGGGACACAGCACCTGGCAGGGCAGCACCGGGGCTGCCGCTCCCGGTGGGGCTCGGAGCGCCCTGGCCGCGCTGACAGCAGCCCGGGGCTGCCGGGGTTTGATCTTTACCGCTCGAGCCGGGCTGTCTGCTCCCATTTGCGTCTGCCGAGGGAGGGCTGCGAGCGCCGGGCTGGCAGCTCCGTGCTGGCACGCAGGCAGCCGCCGGGCACGCAGCCCCCGCTGCTGCAGAGCCTCCTCCGCAGCCCTGCCAGCCCCTGCGTGCAGAGCAGGGTCCTGCAGGAGCCAGGGCTGGGTGAGCCCGGGCAGCTGGGGGCTCCCGGGGACCCCGTGTGCCTTGCTGGGGGACAGCCCTCAGCCTTGAGCCTGCACCTTCATAGCAGAGCCCTTGAGCCTGCAGCCAGCACTGCCCCTTCTTCCCCATCCGTGGGGGCTCCGGAGCACCTGGAGGGCACCGGTGCTGTGAGCTGAGCACTCTGAGCTGGGCTCCATGTCCTGCAGAGCCTCCCCTTTCCCCCCAAACACACACACGTGCCCCCAGCAGACAGGGACATGGCTCCTGGTGGGCCAGGTCTCTCTGGTTACCTCTGTCCTGTTCTGGGGACACCGCAGAGCCCCAGTAGCACCTGAGAGCTCCTGCAGCACTCTGGACATGCTGGGTCCCCTCCCCAGGTGGAGCCCTGCTTTCTGTCACATGGAATGGCCTCACATCCCCATGTCACCCGGGCTACAGCGCTCCATTGCCTCCCCATGGCCTGCACAGAGCACCAGGCTGCTGCAACTCCCTTGTGCCCATAGGTCTCCCTGCAGCCAAGGCACAGGGCAAGGAATCCTCTCTGGGGGAAAGCCAGGCCTCGAGGGCCTCAGCAGCATCCTGGCTCCAGGCACAGTGGCCCTGGCTCTTGGACGACTGGAGAAATGAGGGTGATGGAAGCCCAAGCCCAGATGATGGTGTCAGCCCCAGGAACAGCCCCAGAGCTGGTGCAGCCCCCATGCCTGCCCTGTGGGGTGCAGGCCCTCCAGGGACCCTCTGCCGCAGCTCCCGCACTCCCAGCTCCCACCCTTGGCAGTGCTGGGGGTTCAGCAGCTCGAGCAGGATGGTGACCCCACTCCCCACTCCCATCCAACCTGTCACCCCCAGGCCCATGAGCCCCCTCCTGCCCCTCTGCAGCTCCACCCACACTCACACCAAGCCTTGGCTCAGCTTCCCCGGCTCCGAGAGCAGCAGCAGCTCCTGCAGGGCAGGCCCAGGGCCCCGCAGCCTCTGGCAGAGCAGGAGCCATGCCCAGGGCCAGCTCCCATCTGTGCACCCACACAGTCCCAGGGGGTTACACAGGGAAAACAAAACCCTCAGCTCAGCGCTCACATTCACCCAGCTGACCCAGAAATGCAGCCCTGCTGCTCCACAAAAAGCATGGGCTGCCCAAGCTGGGCAGAAGGGCCAGCAGGAGAGCCAGGGGTGCTGCCAGCTGCTGAGAGCGGGGATGGGGCAGTGCAGTGTGCCCTCAGGTCCTGTGGGAGCCCCAGGACAGTCACAGGGACAGCAGGATCACCCTCAGATGCTGTGGGAGCCCCAGGACAGTCACAGGGACAGCAGGATCTCCTGTGAGCACAGCCACAGCCTCGGGCTGCCCCAGAGAACGGGGGCAGCAGCCTGGAGCCAGGCAGGGCTCGCTGGGTCCCATCCGCTGCCTTCAGGGAAGTTTTCCTGCAAAAGCTGAAACCGCACTGCAAAACCAAACCACTGCCAGGGTCTGGGCTGCTGCTCAGAGCTGTGTCCCAGCTGAGGCAGCCCCCAGGAAGGAGGAGCAGGACCTCGGGCACCCGTGCCAGGAGCACCGTGTCCCTCCGGGCACCCCGAGGGCACAGGCGGCCACTGCTGCTGCTGTTCCGTGCCCCAGTTTGTGCCCAGCCGTGGCATCAGGTGAGCAGCGCTGGCTCGGAGTGCCGGGCTGTCCCGAGAGCCAGAGCTCATGTCACTGCAGTTACCGGGTGCTCAATGTCACCGCAGTTACCGGCCCTCAGTGTCACCGCAGTCACCGGGCCCTCAGTGTCACCGCAGTTACCGGCCCTCAGTGTCACCGGGCCCTCAGTGTCACCACAGTTACCGGCCCTCAGTGTCACTGCAGTAACCAGGCCCTCAGTGTCACCGCAGTTACCGGCCCTCAGTGTCACTGCAGTAACCAGGCCCTCAGTGTCACCGCAGTTACCGGGCCCTCAGTGTCACCGGGCCCTCAGTGTCACCACAGTTACCGGCCCTCAGTGTCACTGCAGTAACCGGGCCCTCAGTGTCACCGCAGTTACCGAGCCCTCAGTGTCACCGGGCCCTCAGTGTCACCGCAGTTACCGGGCCCTCAGTGTCACCGCAGTTACCGGGCCCTCAGTGTCACCGCAGTTACCAGGCCCTCAGTGTAACCGGGCCCTCAGTGTCACCGCAGTTACCAGGCCCTCAGTGTCACCGGGCCCTCAGTGTCACCGCAGTTACCGGCCCTCAGTGTCACCGCAGTAACCGGGCCCTCAGTGTCACCGGGCCCTCAGTGTCACCACAGTTACCGGGCCCTCAGTGTCACGGCAGTCACCGGCCCTCAGTGTCACCACAGTTACCAGCCCTCAGTGTCACCGCAGTTACCGGGCCCTCAGTGTCACCGGGCCCTCAGTGTCGCCGCAGTTACCGGTGCCTGCCGCAGCCCCAGCCCCGGCACCGGAGCTGCCCCAGCACCCGCACCCGCCCGGCCGTGAGGAGGAGCGGCTGCTCCCAGCCCTGGCACAGGCTCTGGCTCCTTCTGAGCCCCGAATGCCTCGGGCTCTGTCAATGCATGGGCGAGGGGAAGGCTTCTGCAGAGCTGCCATTGCTATTTCTGGGCCTGCCCTGTCCTGTTTTCCTTGGACACGAGATGTTTTCCAAAGGATGTGGGTCTTCCTTGCAGCCTCTCAGCCCTGAAATGCAGCTCCAGGTCCTTGTGGTCATCCCTGCCTGGGCCAGCAGTCCCTGGGGAGCTGCAGAACCTGCATACACACACACACACACACACACACACACACACACACACACAAACACTCATTCCCCAGTAGCACTGCAGGACTGGGAAGGAGTTTCTGACATAGCTGTGCTGCTGTGGGGTCACCAGCCAGATGTGAACTTCTCCAGGGACTGCGCCTGCCTGGGGCTGGGGAAGATGCAGCCTCATATGAAAAAGGGGGCTCTGATGGGAGCAACAGGGCCCGTGGCTCAGAGTGTGGCCACTTTGTCACTCTGCACCAAAGCAGGGCAGCTTTGAAAGACATCCCACCTCCTCCCTGTGCCCTGGTCTGCTGTTTGACCCTCAAAGACAAAAAGATTTTCTCTGTGCAGCTACAGGGAACTACATCTGGAATTTCCCATGTCCTCGCTTGTGGCTACAGAGCCCCATCCTCTCTCCCTGCTCTCAGGAGGTAACTGTGGAGAGCAGTACATCTTGCATCAGTACATTTTCCATCAGTACATTTTCCATCAGTGTTCTTCTCTGGCAGCTGAGCAACCCCAGGTCTGCACAAGGAGTTGGTGGGGAGGGGAATGAAGGTCACAACCCCCGAGGAGAGAGAGGATGTGCTCCCTCTGGCCCTGAACCCTTCACCTCCCCCAGCCCATGTGCATCCCCCTCCTCCTGCTCCTTCCTCCTGCTCAGGGCAGCACCAGCAAGGTGGGCCCCTCTTCACACCCAGGGTTCACAGAAGCGGCCACAGTATTAATCACTAATAGTAAAAATAATGATTAAACCTCTTGAAATCTGTTGGGGCATTGCAAACATCCGCAGCCTTCAGGATGCTCAGGGTACCACGTGTGCATCTCAAGGTTTGTGTGTGGCTTCAAACACTTTGGAGATCTCATTTCTCTCGTGGTGGGGTCTCTGTGGACAGCTGCAAGCCTAGAAACCAGCCCATGACAGCCCCCACCATGGCTTTAGGATTGATGCAAGAGCATCAGTGGTCAGGTCCTGACCACCAGCAACCAACCCACACCCTGCTTTAAGCAGCAGCCACGGAGCAGCTCTGCAGCAGCTGGGGCATCTACCAGCTGGCAACAAGAGGCTGCTGCTTTCTTGGCAGATATTTCAGCAGCATCCCTCCTTCAAAATGGTGTTTGCTGAGCCGGCAAGCTGCACAGACAGCTCCTCTGGTGGTTTGGTGGAGCACTGTGCCCTGCTTTCCTCTCCTGTGAGGGTCTGTGCTGGGCTCTTGTGGCCACCTCAGACAGCCTGGAGGGTCTCAGCCTGGCATGGTCTGGCTGGGGGTCCCTCCTGCTGGTGCCCTGCCCCAGGAAGGAGAGGCAGAGGTGCCCAGAGGGTGCAAACTCGGCCGTGGGTCCCACATCCATCCCTCCTGGGCAGGCCCTGGCATTGCCCCGCACAGACCTGCAGGGAAAGCTGCTCTCTTGCAAAGCTGGGGATGAGCTCACGGCTTTGTGGGTGAATTATCTGTGTGATGAGTGATTCACCAGAGCAAAACAAGATTGGTGTGAGAAACAGACGGGATTTTGGGAAGAGCTGTGGATGTGTGCAGGACCCGGACAAGCAAACTCGGTGACGAGAGCAGCAGGGAGCAAAGAAAGGTGGCAGCAAAGCCTGAGGTGCTGCCACAGGAGCATGGACAGCGTGGATGGGGGTCTGGGTGTGGGACAGCAAGGTCTGGCACACAGGGAGATGCCAGGTCACCCAGGTGGGGTGGAAAGAAAAGCCTCAGGTGCCACCACAGGGCAAGGCTGGCACCAAGCAAGAGTGGGGCCATCCTCTCAGAATCCTTCCCACAGGTGCCAGAAATCCACAAGGGCAATAAAATCCTGAGCAAACAGCTAGATGGCTGAGCAGGTGATGGCTGATGGTGAGGAAGACATTTAGGGCCAAATTATCTTCTGGCTTCACCATTCACCTCAGCAAAGCCTGGCCAGCAGTGTTACAGCTCCCAGCACATCTACAGAGCAAAGGTTTCAAACTGATCCAGTCAAGACACTGGATAGGAATGAGCTTTGCAGAAAGAAGCTGTGCTTTAACACAAGGCCAACACCAGCTGAATTAGAACAAAAACCTCCTGATTACAAACAGCAAAACCTTGTTCATCTGTGACAAAAGGAATCCACTGGCAGAGCTGCTCCTGCATGTCTGTTTAAGGAATGCTGGACCCAGGACAGCAGGTACAACTGAGCTGAGGAGCAACCTCTGAACCCAAAGGTGTCCTTGGCCTGCTGACAAGGTCTCTGGAAATGGTAAAATATATCAGTGCTGCTTGTTAAACCCAGGAGAGCACCCCTATCACATCAGCAGAGGTCAGAAGGCATCCTGAGGATATCCAGCCAAAATATGTACATTTATTATAACACTCAATGCAATAGGTTTTTATAAAAGATAATGCAACATGTTCTTATGCCAAAGTTAGGTGTTAAACCAGGAGTAAGAGACAGGACCCAAAGGCAGAGGTGGCCACAGGGCTGAGGTTTGGTAGGGTCAGCACTCAAGTCTGAGCCACACAGACCCAAAAAGAGATAGAAGGTTTGGGTTTTGAAGGATGAGACTTTTTCAGTTTGGGTAGAAAGCAGAGATCTTGGTGGACCAACTCAGCAGAGGAAAGGGAAAAGCTCTGCATTGAGCATGCAAAGCAGAGGCAGTGCCATTGGGGCAACAGGAAGATCCCAGCACCTTGGCACAAACACACTCTTATTCAGCAGAAAAAATGCCCAATGTAATTTATGATTATTTTTAAATAGAGCTGTTGCTTAACTCATGGAATAGCAGCATAATAGCACACGGTGTAGCTGGGTCAGCACGGGGATGCCATATGAATTAATAACAGAAAATAGCTCATGCTCGCTCACTTCCTGCAATTTCCTGTGCTCAGTGAGCTCAGGCGTAAGATCTCAGCTCTTGCATCTGCACCCAGGCACGTTAGCAGGGAAGGCAGGAGCACCTGACACAGGGAGGATGGGGAGCATGGAGGGAATCCCTGTTCAGCGTGTGCCAGGCAGCAGCAGCAGCCTCACATTGATTTCAGCAGTGAGCAGATCAAAGAACGGCACTTAGAGGTGCCAGAGGCATTCAAAAATCCCAAAAATCCCTTATCCACTGAGAGAAACTCCCAGATGAAGAACTCAGCCATTGTCAAGAAGGGAGCATGGATTTCCAGGTGGAGTGATGCTGCAGGGTCCCCAGGGAGAACCTGACTCCAGGGTCAGTCTGGCCTGGGAATTGGGCACAGCTGAGCCCTTGGGGGACCCTTGGGGAATCCTCGTGCCCAGGCGGCGTTGGTCATCTCTTCCAGGTCAGGAAGAGGGACCTGGGTGAGATTTTTATCATCACTGTGTGTAAGTGTGCTCGAGAAGATCATCTCTGGGCTGCATAAGGCCTGGCAGAGCTGTGAAATGTGCAACCTCCAGCTCCTGTGTCCAAGGTGTGAGGACAGTGTGGCTGTGGGGACACAGCAGCTGCAGGACCATACAGACCCCTCCTTACAGGGGCTGGGTCTTTGCTGCAGCAGGGCTGGAGGGTCAGCAAGCAGGGCTGGGCAGGGCAATCCTCAGGGAGGGCACAAAAGCCCAGGCTCAATCCTGGAGGAATATAAAAAACTAAAAAATAGCAATGGGTGACACGAGCAGGGGAACCCCAGCAGCACCCAAAGGAGCCTGGTGAGCCCCCAGCAGCATCCTGCTCCAGCCAGGGCTGGGTTTGGGATCGGGTTTGGGTTTAAGTGTGCACATCCTGGGTCACAGCTCATGGGAGGGCTCTCTGTGGGGTTGTCTGCTCATTTTGGCCATTTGCCTGTGGGGTCCCCATTCTGGAGGCACCCACAGCAGAGGGAGAAGGTAGCCTGGCCTCTAACAGAGGACATCCATGCCTCTCACATCTGCAGGAGCCAGGAAGCATGGGCCAGGAGTCATCTGCTCAGGGCACCTTGTGGGGTGTCCCCAGCCTGTGGGGTCCTGTCTGCCTGTGCCACTGTGGGGGTCACACCAGCACGCCCATGGCTATGAGCAACAGTCCCCAGCACTCTGCAGGACCTGCCAGCATTGCTGGCATCCCCCACCCACCACACTGAGCCCACCGTGTCCCCAGGGTCCGATGAGCCCCTGTGCCCAGAGCCCCGGAGCTCAGCAGGGCCTGGGGGCTCTCAGGGCCCCCTCTGCTCCCCCGACAGCCGCGGCCACGGGTCCCAGGGGACAGTGTGGGGTGCACGGCTGATCTGGCCGTGGGAAAAGCAGTGGTGGGGGAATTCCTGCCTGTCCGACCTCTCCCCATTCCCAGGGGCTGCAGGGGCTGCTGGCAGGGCCCCCCACCCCGACGCTGCCCCACAAGCGCGGCCCCGGCGCCGCGGAGCCGCTCGGAGCGGCGCTGGTGCTGAGTCACCGCGGGCCCCTCGGAGCCACCCGCGGGGCCCGGCCGGCCCGGGAGAGCGAGCGGGGCCGGGGAGGGCTCGGGAGCGGCTGCGGGGAGAGGGGGTGCGGGGCGAGAGGGGCTGTGGGGAGCGGGATGTGTGGGACCAGGGGAGCGGGTCGGGGCAAGGAGGGATGTGCGGGGCGGTGAAGGGGTGCGGGGCGGGGAGGGGGCGTGCGGGGAGGGGATGCGGGGCGGGGAGGGGGTGTGCTGGGCGTCAGGCGCTGCGGCCGGCGGGCCCCGGCGCTGCTGAGCGAGAGAAATGTGAGGCGGCTGCACCACTGCGGCGGCACTGCGGGCGGCGGCGGGAGCGCGCAGCAGCGCCCGCGCCGCCGGGCCCCGGGAACGGCGGGCACGGAGCCGCCGCTGCCTGCCCGCTGCTGCCCGCCGCTGCCTGCACCTGCCCAGGGGCACAGCGGGGCCTGGCATCAGCCCCCCGCAGCCCGCGCCGCCGCCCGGGGGTGTTGCATCAGCCCCGCGCCCAGCCGGGCTCCGCGGCCGGGGGCGGCGGGGGGAGCCGGGGCAGGGCACGAAGGAGCCCCCGGAGCGGCAGCGGCCGTACCTGCCGGCTCCCCCGGCCGCCGGTCCCCGCCGAGCATCCGGAGCCCTCCGGCGCCTCCAGCCCCGGCCCCTGCGCCCGGTCCCCTCCCCGCGCGGCCGCGGCCGGAGCCGGCGGCGGGGCCGGGGGCGGCCGGCCAGGAGCAGCCCGGTGGAGCCGCGCCTCGGAGCCGCCAGCATCCCCGGGGAACCGCGCCTGGCCGGGCCAGCGCCGCATCCCGCTGCCTTTCAGATAACCTCCGCCGCTCGGGCCTGCGGACCCGCACCGGGCACCGAGCGGGGGCTGGAGCGGGACCCCCGCCCGGGGCCAGCGCAGGTAAGGGCGGGCAGGGCCGGGGGAGTCACCCCGCGGGCGTGCGGGAGCGCACGTGTGTGTGTGCGGGAGCGCCGTGTGCTGCGAGCGTGGGGCACGGAGCGTGGGGCTGGGGACTGCGGTGGGAGGCTGCGGAGGGGAGGATGCTGGGGAGGGCTGTGCCACCCCCGGAGTGATGGGGTGCGGGGCGCGGCGGGGGCTGTGTCACCGCCGGAGTGAAGGGGATGGCGGGGGCTGTGTCACCCCGAAGGGACGGGGATGGCGGGGGCTGTGTCACCCCGAAGGGACGGGGATGGCGGGGGCTGTGTCACCCCGGAGTGACGGAGATGGTGGGGGCTGTGTCGCCCCAGGGGCGCTGGGGGTGCGGGTGCCGCGCCAGGGCTGTGCGTGAAGGGGTGTGACAGAACGAGCGTGGGAACGCGGTGACAGTGCGTGGCACTGCTGACCACCCGAATCGCTGTGCTCGTGGGCGCTGCGGGTGAGTGTCTGTGTGAGAGCTGCAGGCAGAGCCCCGGGGCTGCTGCTGTGTGCGGGAGGGGGGGGAATATATGCTGCTTGCGGGACTCGAGGTGCAGGATATGGGGTGCAGGATGTGGAGTGCAGGATGCGGGGTGCAGGATATGGGGTGCAGGACGCGGGGTGCAGGATGCGGGGTGCAGGATGCGGGGTGCAGGACGCGGGGTGCAGGATATGGGGTGCAGGACGCGGGGTGCAGGATGCGGGGTGCAGGATATGGGGTGCAGGACGCGGGGTGCAGGGTGCGGGGGGCAGGACGCGGGGTGCAGGATGCGGGCCCGCGGGGGGGAACGAAAGAGGCGAGGCCTCCCTCTGCAGGGCAGGATGCTTGCGGGACCCCAGTGCTGCCAGGGCATGGCCGCCGGGACAGCCCTGCTGGGGCTGGGCAGGGATCCAGACCCCCCCCAGCCCTCGGGCATCCGGGGCTGAACCCCGCGGCCTCGCTCCATCCCCAAGGGCTGCTGCTGCTGCTGCTGTAAGCAGATGGCCCCCTCGGGCCCCCTCCGCCAGGCACGGCAGCGCCCGCCGGGAGAGGCATCCCTCTAACAGGATTCGCAGCGTGATGGAGGAGAGCGCCTTCGCCCTTCTCGGAGGAGAGCCGGGCTGGCGCAGGGGCTGCTGAGGGAGAAAATGGCCTCGGGCAGGCTGCCTGCCTCCCATCCCCTGCCCGCTAACGTGGTCTGTCCTCTCCATCAGCCCCGGGACAAGGGCAGGGAGCTGGGAAGGGGGGGAGAGGAAGCTGGAGGGAGGGATAATAGCAGGGACAGATCAGGAGCAAGCGATGGAGGTAAAAATAGATCCACTGAGCAGAGGAGGGGCTAAACGTGAGAGAAAACCCTGAGCAGAGGCAGGTCGGTGGAGGAACCCCTTCGGGAGGGGCCCTGCAGCCCAGAGGGGCTCAGGGGGACCTGCCCTCCCACCCTCAGGGCAGAGGGGGTCCCGGCATGCCACGCTCGGGGCCGCCGTGGGGATGCCTTGGGGGAGATACCTGCGTGCTCCCGCTTCCGCAGCCCCAGCACGCGGGCGGATGCACAGGGCCCGGAGGGCACGGCTGCCAAATTGCCGGGATGCAGGCGGGCAGCGTCCCCAGGGAGCGCTGGCAGCCGGTAGATCCATGGAGAGCCTTGGATCCAACCCCCTCTCCCTTTTCATTTCCAGCGAGCACGAAACTGAGCTGGGGACAGAGGTACCAGGGACCGAGGGGACAAGGTGTGTGCTGTCCTGGCCGCAGCCAAGGCGAGCTGCCCTCTGGCACGGGATGTGCCCCGAGCCCCTGCCCTGTGGGAGCTGCCGGTGACTGCAAGTGGGAGAGCCGGGAAGTCAGAGCAAAGGAATTTGCAAACACATTCTTCAGCGCCACGAGGATCCCACTGCATGTAAACAGGAACAGAGGCCGGCCTGGGGCGAAGTGAGAGCTGCCTCCAGTTCTGCAAGGTCCCCCCTGGACTCACCTGCCCTGGGCAGTGCCCAGCACCGCCACCCCCAAATTAACGCTCTGACTGCAGCTGATCTGCCCTGGGAAGTGGCAGCGAAGGCGAAGAGCAGGGCTGCTGAGTGACTGCCAATGTCACGTTAACATCCCGGCAGGCTGCGGGGAGCCGGCGCTTTGATCAGCCGCCCAAGCGCATCTCGAGGCAGGCAGGATGGCACCGTGAGCCCGCCCTGCCTTCTCCTGCCCGCCCCAGCCGCGCTCCTGGCACCTCGGGGCTGGCTGCACAAGAGGGGCGCGGGGTCCGCTGCCGCTGGCCCGTCTCCCCAGGATGCTCTCCCGCACCAGCCGCTGCTCCCTGTGCTCCTGCTCCGCGGCCAGAGCGAGATTGAAAGCTCAGCAGGCCGCCAGCATGTTTTAGCCTCATGCAGGCGTCCCTCGGAGACCCCAGAGCAGTGGACAGTAATGTGAAAACGATACTCATGTCGTGTCTGAAAGGGCAACAGGTCATCATCAAAATGGAGGCGATGAAGATCATCCACCCGGAGAAGTTCTCGGAGCTGCAGGGGCCGCAGCCGCGCTACGCGCCCGCCCCGCGCCGGGAGCCGCCGCTCGTGGCCAAGCGCGCGTGGCCCTCCGAGTCCGAGATCATCGTGAACCAGGCGTGCGGGGACATCCCCGCCCTGGACACGGCCCCCGCGCCGCTGCCGCTGCCCCGGACTCCGCCCCTGCCGCGGCGGGAGCGCGGCTACCCGGGCCAGCGCAAGGGCAGCTCCGAGGTCTGCTACCACCGGCAGCCGCCGTCCGACGAGGTGATCGTCAACCAGTACGTGCTGCACCCCTCGACGCCCTGCGAGCCCCTGGAGTGCCCCACGTGCGGCCACATGTACAACTTCACCAACAAGCGGCCCCGCATCCTCTCCTGCCTGCACTCGGTGTGCGAGGAGTGCCTGCAGATCCTCTACGAGTCCTGCCCCAAGTACAAGTTCATCTCCTGCCCCACCTGCAAGCGGGAGACCGTCCTCTTCACCGACTACGGGCTGGCGGCGCTGGCCGTCAACACCAGTATCCTGAACAGACTGCCGGCCGAGGCCCTGGCCGCCAACCCCGTCCAGTGGAGCAGCGACACCGACCGCAGCTGCTACCAGACCTTCCGCCAGTACTGCGGGGCCGCCTGCACCTGCCACATCCGGAACCCGCTGTCCTCCTGCACCATCATGTGAGCCCCTCCGCACGGGCACGGGGGACAGCGCGGCCCCTGTGTCCCCTCCCTGCCACGGCACCGCCGGGGAATGCTCGAATGCTCACCACGCCGAGGATGTGGCACCGGTGTCCTTGCGGGACTCGCGGGGGGCACAGGGGGTGCTGGGACCTGCAGCAGCCCCCGACTCACCCGGGGATTGGGACGCTGGCACGGGAGGGCATCCACCGGCGCACCCGGGCCCTGCGGCTCCCCTGGCCCTGCGGCGGGCGCTGCTGTGCCGCACCGAGCACCTCACCGTGCTCCTTCCCCGGGCGCCTCTCCCTCCTCTCCCCCCGGCTCTGCCAGGAGCGGACGCTGGGCTCTGGCCGCAGTGACACCCTCCCCATCGCCCCACGGCCGGCAGCAGCAGCACAAGGAGCCCTGGAGATGCACGGTGCCACACTGGGCCACCCTCCCAGCACAGGAAGCGAGGACAGGTCCCCAGCTGCCCCCTCCACCCCCTGTCTGTAAGTTATTTGCCAAAGCTTTCATCTCGGTGGCCACGCCGCCGTGCGCCCGAGTCTCAGTAGCCACACCAAGCCGCCAGCCCGGCCCTCGGATGCCAGCAGACGTGCGGCCCATGTCCTCCACCGGCCCTTGAGGAAAGCTCCACTTTGTCCTCGTTTTGGAGGATTCTTGTTTTTCCCCATCCATCCCCAGCCACCCCATCCCAGGCCACTACGTGTTCACAAAGGCATTGAGCTGTGCCCGTTCTCTGCCCCCCCGCCCGGGACCCACACCCATGCCCCATGGGATGGCTCAGGAGGGTGGCACGGGGTCCAGTGCCCCAAATTGCTGACTCCAGCGAGGGGATTTGACTGGGTAGGGGGACCGAGGTCTGGTTCCTGCCCACAGTCCCTTCCCCAGAGCAGCACCTCTGCTCTGACCCCTGTGCAGAGGGGCTGGCAGGGCAGCAGCCCCCTGTGCACAGTCTTGCTTTCTCCAGAGCACCTGGAGGGGTAAGTTTGCTGCCAAAAAAAGCAAAAAATACAAAAAAGCAAAATAAAGAAAAAGCCATAGTTTTGGGTGCTCCCATGGGGCTGAGCACCACAACCCAGCATGGCCACGGCACCAGGGGCACGCGCTGCCCGGTCCTGGGTGCTGGGGCTGGGTGAGCCTGAGGGGTCCCAGGACCTACGTCCTGGAGGAAACAGCACCCCCTGGCATGGCCAAAGCCCAGCAGCCATGCAGGGAGAGGGGCCAGTCCATGCCCTGTGCTGTCCCGAGGGGCGGGCAATGCCGCTGGCGCAGCCCCAGGCCCGTTCTCGCTCTGAGGGGAACGGCGCCGGTACCGTGTCTGTGTTGCTCTGCCAATGCCTCCTGCTGCTGGTTGTGACCATGATCATGTTTTATACCCGGCCTTGTTCTGACCCCATCATTCTCCCCAATAAAGATTATATTGGAACGAAGGCTGAGCTGGAGTCCGGGGCCGCGTCGCTGGGGCGGGAGGGGGGTGACACCGGGATGTGCCCTGGCCCTGCTCCCCCTGTGGCACAGGCTGGGCCAAACCTGGGTTACAGCTTTCCCCTGGGCTGGCACCTCCTCCCCCAGCCTGGCTTTTAGCTCTGGTGCAGTTGTGTCCCCCCCTGGGCACCTTGGGGACCCTGCCCAGCCACAGCAAGAGCCCTCAAACACCCGCTGGACGTCCCCTTTCTCCCCAGGTGATGTGGGATACTGGGGGGAGGATGTGCCATTTGGTGGCACCTGCCGTTGAAGGGAGCTAGGGAGGGACATGGGTTCCCCTGTTCTGCTGAGGCAGCTGCACTCATGGACTCCCCTCTGCACCATTCCCAGGAGCTGCCCTGGGGCTGGCAGCACCAGCACATGGACCCCACTGTGTGCCCTGAAGGACCCCGGGGTCACTGGGATGGCAGCTCCACAGCTGGGAGAGCCAGGAACCTGCAGCAGAAGCAGCTGGGATGATGAGCCCAGGACAAGGCAGCTCCCAGGGCAAGCTGCACACACTGGCTGGTGTGGGCACAGGCTGGGGTGGGCCCACAGGCACTGTGTGCTAGTGCCAGCCCCCAAATTTCCCTTCTCCAGGAGCAGTCACTGTCTCTGCCGTCAGCTCTGGGCCAAGGTGGAGCATCTGCTTCCAAAGCAGCAGCACATCCAGGAGGGTGCAAGGGTGGCTGCAGACCCTTTTTCCTGGTGTGCTGGTTCCCATCCCAGGGGGGTTTCTGTGCCTGGAGAACAGAACACCTCCCAGCCCGTGGGTGCTGAACTACAGCACCAATAACGCAGCCAGTGCCACCCTCATCCCCGAGGGTGCTGCAGCTGTGTCCTGTCTCCCTGTCCCTCACCAACATCCCCACCCTGCACCTCCATCCTTTGTGCAGCCTTGGCACAGTGTGGGGTCTCCTGGTGGTCACAGCAGCCCCACACTGAGCCAAATCATGCAGCTGCTGGGGGAGCTGGGGCAGTCCCACATCCAGGATGAGCCCAGAGGCTCAGGCCAAATCCAGGATAAAGAACTCTGACACCCCAAAAGCTCATATTAAATCCAGGCTGAGCATTCTGTCCCCACAGACACTGAAGCTGGTGGGCCAGCCAGAGCAGAGGTGGCAGCAATTTTGCCCTCAGTAGGAATTTACCCTTTTTATTACATAAGGACAAAGGGTACAATGTGTTCTCCCCTACACTCGTGGCACCTCTTGGGCACAGAGTAAATTTAAAACTGCTAATTTGATTTTGAGTTGCAATTAAGGAAGAAATAGGGCCTTTCAGGAGCAAGTTCTGGGTGAGCACCCATTTCTCCTGCCCTATTAACCTCGAATAAGCACTTGCTGGAAGAGGGGCCGGGTTTCCTGCAGAGGACAGGGACACAGGGTGGTGCCAGCCCTTGTGTCACAGATGCAGGTGAATTAAAAGTCTTTCACATCCCCTAAAATGCTCCCATGGCCATTCTAGCTTTGTGCCTCCATGCTAAGTTTTTGAAGATCTCTAAGTCCTACGAGATGCTTAGCATGGCCAGGGCATTGCTGCAGGAGGAGGTTTGGCCACATGAGAGCAGAGATGTTCCCAGATGTTCCCAGGTGAGCTGGTTCTAAAATCTCCTCATTGTTGTAACATCTGCCCCAGGCTGGGATGAAGCTCTGAGCTCTCCCAGTGTCCAGTTTGGCTCATGGTAGGAGAAGAGATGTGGGGAGTTAAATTGCTCCTGGGGGTGATCCTTATCCCAAATGTCCTCATTTTAGGTGGGAAGGGCCAGGATTGGGCTGGTTTGGGCTCAGCCTCTGGCATGGATTTGGGGCGGGGTGTTTGCCAGTCATTCTCCCCAGAGTTAAGAAGCATTTGGACAATGCTCCCAGGCACAGGGTGGGATTGTTGGGGTGTCTGCATGGCCAGGAGTTGGACTGGATGATCCTGATGGGCTCTTTCTAACCCACAGCATTCTGTGATTCCTTGAGAAACAGCTCCTGCAGCCTCTCGGTGCCTGGGGCTGTTCTGCTCCTGCAGGGGTGGTGGCAGCGCTGGCAGTGCCCTGTTGGTCCCCATGGGGTGTCCCCAGCACCCCCATGCTGCCCCATGGGTGGCATGGCAGGAGCAGCTGCCCCTGGATGCCAACAGGCGAGCGAGGCTGTGCCGGGCCATGGGGAGCTCCCCTTCCCTCTGCAGGGACATGGCCGAGCACCAGGGCCGAGCCCTCCTTGGGGACACGGAGCCCCAAAGGTCCCAGCCCTGAGCGGCGGCTCCAGCCCAGGGAGCTCCGTGCCGAGCGCCAGCTCCGTCTCACAGCGCATCCCACGGTGACATGGCCATGGTGGCGGCTGTGACACGGCCATGGTGGCGGCTGTGACAGGGTGATGGTGGCGGCAGTGACACAGCCATGGTGGCGGCTGTGACACGGCCATGGTGGCGGCTGTGACGGTCCCCAGGGCAGGGCTGGGGAGGCACCGCTGAGCTCCGGAGCTCCCTTGGGGTCAGTCCAGCAGAGCGCTGGCCCCGGGCTCCTGCTCACTGCCAGCTTCGTGTCCCCTCCCCGTGCTGGCCCTGGGGCTGGTGGCACTCTGGTCACACTCCCGAGGGACACAGTGTGGGGACATCTCCCCAGAAGAGGGGCAGAGTGCAGGAGGGAAGGTGCTGCTGCCTGTGGTGCAGCTGGGACGGGGATGCCTCTGGCCAGAGCAGGAACACGCCGAGCTGCAGTGGGAAGGCCAGGAGAGAATGGGCAGGTCCCTGCAGGGATGAGGACAGCCAAGTCACTGCTCTGGGGACACCACATCACCTGGTGCCAGCAGGTGCCAGCTGGGGATGCCATGGAGCATTTGGGGTGGTGCAATGGGGTGTCACGGGCTTGGGAGAGGGGACAGGGCTGCAAGTGGGAAGGTTGGGTGGGTTTGGGGGGCTGTGCTGGAAGCTGTGCCCATGGCAGGAGCATCAGCCCTGGGTCAGCCCTGCCAGCCCCCAGCCCTGCTCACCATTATCCCAGGCTGCTAAATATAACCCAGCTGTGGGAGTGGATACTGCAGCCAGGCTCCACATGGCCCACAGGGTCCACCCCACCCCACAGCCCCCAGGGACCCCCATTCTCGGTGGATGGAGGTGCCCTTCAGCTTTCAGAACCCAGAGGTGCCAACAGTCAGCACAGGGAGCACAGCAGGGCTGGGGATGTCCCGTGGGGGCAGCTCTGGCCTGGTTCACCCCAACACCCCCACACAATGTAGGGCAGGGGCATGAGGCTTCCCCATGGTGACAGGGCCCTCCCATGGTGACAGGGCCCCACACGGTGACAGGGCCCCCACACGGTGACAGGGCCCTCCCATGGTGACAGGGCCCCACACGGTGACAGGGCCCCCACACGGTGACAGGGCCCCCAGATGGTGACAGGGCCCCATATGGTGACAGGGCCCCCACACGGTGACAGGGCCCCACAGGGTGACAGGGCCCCACATGGTGACAGGGCCCCCACAAGGTGACAGGGCCCCCACACGGTGACAGGGCCCCACATGGTGACAGGGCCCCACACAGTGACAGGGCCCCACACGGTGACAGGGCCCCACATGGTGACAGGGCCCTCCCATGGTGACAGGGCCCCACACGGTGACAGGGCCCCACACGGTGACAGGGCCCCACATGGTGACAGGGCCCTCCCATGGTGACAGGGCCTCACATGGTGACAGGGCCCCACACGGTGACAGGGCCCCACAGGGTGACAGGGCCCCCAGATGGTAACAGGGCCCCACACGGTGACAGGCCCCCACATGGTGACAGGGCCCCACATGGTGACAGGGCCCCCACATGGTGACAGGGCCCCAGATGGTAACAGGGCCCCACATGGTGACAGGGCCCCACATGGTGACAGGCCCCCACATGGTGACAGGGCCCCAGATGGTAACAGGGCCCCCAGTGTCTGAGCTCCCCCTCCCCACAGGCTCCATGGAGCCAGAAACGCCCCAGCCAGGGCTGAACTGGCACTTCTCCTGATGGAGCTGCTCCACTTGGTATAAATAAATATTCCTTGGTGCCACCAGGGCTGGGGGGACCCACCTGCTTCTGCCTGCTGACCTGACCTGTTTTGGGGTGCCCTGCTCCTACCCTGTGCTTCAGCACTTTGCCAGAGCAGCCCCTGGCAGCGCTGATGCTCAGTGGCAGCAGTGTCCTGGCAAAGCCCAGGCAGGACAGGGCACAGCAGTGTCACCAGCCTCCAGCAGGGCTGGGCTGAGGGGACAGAGAGGGGGGACAGCACAGCGAGGGGGGAACTGGCATGGGGTCAGCACAGAGCCTTGGCAGGACACCCAGAGGAGGCCAGAGTGACAAACAGACCGCTGCACATTCCAGCCTGTGGAGGTGGCTGTCAGCACCCCTGAAATGGAATCCTGGCAGGACCTCGAGGGTCTGACAGCTCCCTTCCACCCACCACCAGCCCCAAGGTGGCTGAAAGCCTGGGAAGATCCCCATCCCTGTCCCCCTGGGGAGGAACAAGGGTGCAGAGCTGCCACACTGTGACCCAGCCATACCCTGGCTGGCGTGTGGCCCCCACATGAGGCTGGCAAAGGCAGAGCCCAGACCCTGCTCGGCCCTGGGACACTCCTGCTCCATGGCAGGGCCCGTGTGGGCACAGCCCCAGTGCCCCTCAGCACAGGCTCCTCCACCCGTGTGTGGCACTGAGTGAGCCGTGTTTGCTCACTTATCTCCCCGAAGGGCACGGGCTGAGCACGGGCTGGCACAGCTCGGCAGGGGCTGGGAGGTGCCATGGTGGAGCATGCTCCCCTCGTAGGTGGGGGCACTGGCTGTGCCCATTCCCTCCTTGTGGCACTGCCAGGCCCCAAGGGGACATGCTGAGACCGAGCGCTGAACTCAGCTGGACATGGCTGTGGTACAAACACAGGTTGTATTTTCAGTGCATGCTGGGGGATCCCAGCCCCTTTGTCCTGGGTGCAGGTGGCACAGCAATGGCACAGCCCGTGGCACAGTCCATGGCACAGCAATGGCACAGTCCATGACACAGTCTGTGGCACAGCCCATGGGACAGCAATGGCACAGTCCATGACACAGTCTGTGGCACAGCAATGGCACAGCCCATGGCACAGTCCATGGCACAGCCCTGCTCTGCCCGCAGAGCCTCTCTGGTGCCCAGCCCCAGGCAGGGATGTGCCTCAGGCAGGGATGTGCCCCACTCCGTCCGCCCCCTGGCTGCGGCAGCGATGTCACCGCGGTACAGGTCATGCCCAGCTCCAGGGTCGCCTCCCTCTGCTCCTGCTCCTGCGCTGCCTCCCCCGGCCCGGGCTCACGGGCAGTGCCAGGTGTCTCGGGCACCAGGGTCACAGGCCTGCTCCCCGCTGGCACCGCGGCCGCGGGCACAGCCGGAGCCGGGCTCCTCTGGGCTCCTTCCCCACGCACGCTCAGCCCGAGGGCACAAAGGCAGCGCTATTTGTCGAGGATGAGGAAGAGCATCACCATGAGCAGGATGGGGAGGAAGATGAGGAGCAGGCTGAGCATCTCTGCGGCCAGCAGCAGCGCCAGCAGCACGAGGTAGCAGCAGCGGCAGCGCCGCTCCAGCCGGGCCAGGGCGCGGATGAGGCAGGGCGGGTACCGCACGCAGGGCAGGCAGCCGAACATGCGGCTGGTGTGGAAGCGCACCTGGAAGCGATGCTCGAGGGCGCCGGCCAGGCCCGGGCGCCGGGGCGGCAGGGCAGGGGGCCGGGGGGTGGCCAGGGCTGCGGGGGAGCCGGGCTGGGCGTGCAGCAGGAGCAGCTCCTCCTGCAGCTTGCAGATCTCCCACTCCAGCATGGGCGTCTTCTGGCGGCAGATGGGGCAGCGCACGCGGCCGAGCTCGGCGCCCGTGGCCGTGTCCATGATGGCGCGCAGGCAGGCCCGGCACAGCCCGTGGCTGCAGTTCAGCACGGCCGCCTTGTGCCGCTGCTCGTCGTAGGGCTCCGTGCAGATCGGGCACTCGTCCTCGCCGCCCGCCAGCACCGGGCACGGCTCCGCTGCCCCCGCCCCGCCGCCGCTCGGGGCCTTCTCCGCCTCGCCGAAGAGGCTCAGGATGGAGCTGGAGACGCTTTGGCAGCCGGGCCCTGGGCTCTCCCCGCGGGGAAGGTCCTGCCCCGCAGGCAGGGAGGCACCGAGGGCAGGCAGCGGCTCATGCCCGGGCAGGAGCGGCTCCCTGGCATCCTCCGTCCGTGGCAGCTCCCAGCATCTCCAGGCAGCAGCAGATTCCTCTCCACAGCGTTGGAGCGGCTCCCCGGGGTCCCCCGACCCCGCGGTCTCGCTCTGGTCCCGCTGCCCGGCACATTCTTCCCCACCGGCTGCCGGCACCGGTCCGGGCTGTGCCCCCTCGCCCGCCGCCGGCTCCATCGGGGCGGCCAGAGCAGCCACCCCGCTCGGTCCCCGCCCGCCGGGTCCCCTCGGGGCTGGGTGCGGGACGTGGGCGCTGCTCCAGGGCAGGAGAATCCTTCAGCAGGGCTGCCCGAAGGGTTTGGAGGCAGCAGTGTCCGCACAGAGTCCCGACATCCCTCCGGGGCGCTTTGGGGCGCCCTCCCAGAGCGCTCGGTCAGGAGCCTCTAGCGCCGGGTGCAGCCCCATCACCCTCACCGAGGCCACCCCAAGAGGGGCAGCACCGTGAGCATCCAACAGCCTTCTCCTCCTCCTCCTCTTCCTCCTGCCCCAGCAGCAATGCAGTACTGACCCGCCACGGTCCGGAGGAGAGGGCACCGAGCTGGGCGCTGCCCGCTGTGCCAGAAGGGAGCAGGCGTGGCGGGCACCCGCGCAGGCAGCTGCCTCCTGCCGTGGGCCAGGCAGGGCTGGGGCCGAGCCGGGCTGTAACCAGTCTGGTTTGTCAGCTTCTGGAAGCGGCTCAAATGCAGGGAGCCCGGGGCAGGAGCCGTGCCTGCGCCAATCAGCTCCCGCCGGGGCTGGGGAGGAGCTGGGCCCACGGCCGCCTCTCCTCTGTGCCCAGCACCAGCGGAGTCAGCTCTGCGGCCAGTGCTGCCCACACCCCTGTCCCGGGGGCACGGCAGCACAGCCCTGTGCTCCTCCGGTACAGCCTCACAACACGGCCCTGTGCTCCTCCAGTGCAGCCTCACAACACGGCCCTGTGCTCCTCCGGTACAGCCTCACAACACGGCCCTGTGCTCCTCCTGTACAGCCTCCCAACACGGCCCTGTGCTCCTCCAGTGCAGCCTCACAACACAGCCCTGTGCTCCTCCAGTGCAGCCTCACAACATGGCCCTGTGCTCCTCCGGTACAGCCTCCCATCACGGCCCTGTGCTCCTCCAGTACAGCCTCACAACACGGCCCTGTGCTCCTCCAGTGCAGCCTCACAACACGGCCCTGTGCTCCTCCAGTACAGCCTCACAACACGGCCCTGTGCTCCTCCGGTACAGCCTCCCAACACGGCCCTGTGCTCCTCCGGTACAGCCTCACAACACGGCCCCGTGCTCCTCCAGTACAGTCCCCCAGCTCAGACCCCAGGACAGTTCCCAGCACAGACCCAGAAGAACCCCCAAGAGACCTCTGGCCCCTGCTCTGGTGGGATGTGGGCACAGGGAGCCAAAGCCCCCAGGACAGTTCCCAGACCAGGCCCTGTGCTGCCCCAGTCCAACTCCGTCCCCCACAATGGTTCCGGTGCAGGGCCACCTCTCCTTGTCACGTCCCACAAGCAGCTTGCAGGGCATGGAAGTTTCTTTCCAGGTTTCCCACCGGGACAGTGCCCCAGATGAGGGGATGGTGGCCCCAGGGTGGTGACTGCCATGCAGCAGCTCTGCAGTGGCCCCACTGTCCCTGGCACACGGGGACACAGCCCAGCCATGGTGTGCACGTGCAAGAGCTGCTCAGAGCAGTGGGGTGGGGAGTCCCCAAATGTCCCTGTTCCCCCTCACTGCAGTACCACAGCTCCAGCAATGCCCCAGGCACCGCCCAGCCCTGCAGAACCCCATGACTCCACATGGGAGGGTGGCTGGGTCACAGGCATGGCGTGGCACAGCTGTCCCTTCCTGTCCCAGCCTGCTCCCAGGGAATGTCCCTGCTGACTCATGCCCTGCTCCTAATTGCTATTTACGCAGTGGCACCCAGTTCCCTGAACTGGGGGAGGAAGGTGGTGGCACTGGTCCCACTGGGGCACGGGCAGGGCCAGGAGGGTGCACAGGCTCGAGGCTGCAGGGAAAGGGCTGGAAGCAGCTCCCAGGATGGGGTGGAGGAGAGATGCAGCTGAGCAGGCACTCAGGGAAAGGGATAACTCAGCAGGAACTTGGAGCTCAGACTCAGCAGGCTCAGGATGATGAACTGGCAGAAGAGACAGAGGCATCAAGGCTTCCTCCTGTGCCTGCTGGCCTTGGCCACTGGAAGCAGGGGGAACAGGTCTGTCCAGGCAGCCTCCTCCTGCAGCAAGCGCTGCTGAGTAATGCTGGGGTGGAGAGACTCCCATGCAATACTTCCCTTCCTCTGGCCCTGCCACAAACAGTGGCCACTGCCACTTCCACGGCTCCAGCAACACCCTTGGGTGCCACCCACCCCACACAGGGACCCCTGGGGCTGGGGCATGGGGGCAGATCAGTCCCACACCGAAGCCAACCAGCAGAACCCCCAAGAGACCTCTGGCTCCTGCTCTGGTGGGGTGTGGGCACAGGGAGCCAAAGCCCTCAGGAGGAGTCCCCCACTGCCATGGCCCTGCTGCTGTCAGGGAGGGGCTGTTGGGTAAATCCAGCCCAAGCAAGATGCCAGAGGCAGATCCCTTTGCTGGCTCCTTTATTCAGGCAGTGGGAGGCGAGGCAGGAGCCAGGCTCAGGACCAGGTTTCAGACTGGAAGCGCCGGGACCGTTCCAGGGCTGTGAAATGCTCCTCTGCTTCCAAGGGGGACAGGCCACCCTCCTGCTGCAGCACCGACTGCAGGGCCTCAGCCACTGCTGCTGGCATCTGCTTGGCATTCCTGGGGAGAGAGCAGGACACAGTGGAGGGTGAGCAGGAGCACAGGGGCCAGAGCAGCAACCCCAGTGCTCCAGGATCAGCAATCAGCAGTCCCTGTGGCCAAGCCACCACAGGGCAGTGGGAACCTGCCTTGTCCTGCCACAGGGTAAATGACAGGCCTGAGAAGCAGCTCCTAGCACTCCCTTGAGAGCAGGGCTGTTATCCACAGGGCTCCTCAGCACAGGCATGTGAAGGCAAAAACATGGCCATGGGCCCCAGAGCCCAGGGAAGGAGCACCACAGGTCAGGAGCCCAAACACCAGCCCCACACAGCTGCATCTGCCAGCATCCTCATTAGAGAGACACAGGCAACGTGCACGGGTTGGAATTTATCAGCAGGAGGGCAGGAACCTGTCCTTTCATCTCTGGAATCACTCAATGTCAAACATGTCTGATCCTCAGCTGGGCAGAGCAGCTGCTCCTGTCCTGCTGCTGCCTGCTCTCAAGAAATCCAGAATGATTGGTTTGATAGTGACATTTGGAACCAAAGCCAGTTCAAAAACCTCAAAATCAGAGAAATGCTGGAGAAAACATCGAGCCCCTGTGTAGGAAATACCCAAACAGAACTCAGCGCTTTCAAGCACAATTATTTCTTATGGGAAATCAGAAATTCTGACTTTTTTTTTTCCTGGAGAGAATTTCATTTGATGAACTGCCTGTGCGACAAAAAAAAACGTCTAATAAAAAATTTCCCAGCCTGCTCCAATTGGCACGAGCATCTGGCAACGTCCTTGCTGTTTCCCAAGAACAAGGCAGAATTCTGACTTGCGTTTGAAGCTGATTAACATCCCAAAATACCCAGAAAGGAGGTCTTCTTTTTTTGGAAGAGTCGCATTGTTTCTGAGTCAGGCACTGATATGCAAGTACAAGATAATGGAGCTGGGCTTTGTGATGGAAAACATGTCAAATAGCTAATTTTTTTTTTCAGAAAAAGAGACATTTTCAACCTTTTTGCCCCTGAGTGAGACAAGTGAGGAACAATCATAGAGCAGATGCAGCCCTGGCTCCCCAGAGCCCCCTGGCCCCAGAAGGGAAGGCAGAAAAGTGTCCCATGGCCCAGGGCTGCTGCTCAGGGGCACACAGCTCAGCAGTCACTTCCCCCAGCTTTCTCCCAGTCTGGCTGGGACTGTGAATTTGGGGGCAAAACAGGATCACTCACCTGCACTTTCCTGCCTGCAGCTGACTGACAGTTCAGTCTGTGAGCTGGGGGTGCATGGTGATCCTGGAAGCTTTTCTACAGGGTTTGGGCTGCTCAGGGAAGTAGGAACAGTGTCCTCTGCAATCAGCACAATGTCACTTGTGCAGGGATCCCAAGGCTCTGGATCCCACCTGCCTGATGGGGGCTCAGGGACACCCCACAGCAGGACAAAGCTCTGACAAGAGGAGTCTCAGAGCAACCCTGATGTCCAAAATACCATCCTCGGGGCGACATAAAATCTGCCATGGGGACAGCTGTGCAGGCCCTGCCCTCTCCTAGAAACTGATCCTCTTTGGGGATCTCCATCAGCACCAAAAAGCAGGAAAGAGAATGGAAGGAGAGAATAAAGCCATGACCCAACAGCTCAACAGTCTCAGCATTTGGGCACATCCCCAAGTCCCAAGTGCTCCGAAGCCCAGAGCCAAGGGCAGGAATGCCCAGGTTGGGGTGAGGCTCCAGGAAGCCCTGTGCTGCAGCAGTGAAGGACACAGTGGGGTGGCCTGCCTCCACTTCCTGGGAAGTAAACACCAATCTCCTTGTCCCAGGAATGCAGCGAGGCCAGTCCTGCCCTACCAGGCACCAGGGCAGTTCCTGCTCTCCTGAAGGACAGGCAGGAAAGAGCCTCCTGCACTCGCTGCTGTGTGACAGCCGGGCCCAGGCCCGCCCTCCCCAGGTCACAGGGGGCACGGCCAACGCCATGGGCGGGCTCTGCCCAGCCCAGCAGCACAGAGCACTGCCCAGGGCTCACCCTGGGCACGGGGACCAGCCTCTCCCTGCACTGCAGGGCTCTGAGAGCTCACAGCAGAGCTGCCAGCACTCTGACCCCAAAGCCAGAGCCACCCTCCAGGTGTGCAACCAGCCCCAGACAATACCTGGAGAGGGGCTGAGCTGTGCAGGGACACTGGCTGTGGTGCAACAGGGCTGGTCCCTGCCCCGGGAGGCAGCTCTGGGTGCAAAGAGTCAGAGAGTGTGCCAAGGCTCCCAAAGCTGCTCCTGAACCCCAGCACTGCTGGGCATCCTGCCCACACAAGTGGCCACAGGTGCCACACAAGCCTTTTGTCCAGCTTCATCAAGCACTGCTGGAGGAGAGGGCTGTGCAGGGGCCAGGCCTCTCCTGTGTGTGCATGTGCTGTGGGTCAGAGGCTGCAGGGGGAGGGTTGGCTGGAGAAGCTTTACCAGTTCCAGCTGTGCCCTCCTAAGGGGAGCATGGGGGAGGTGACAAACGCCCCTCCCAGCCCAGGGCTCCTGGAGCAGGACAGAGAGGAGGAATGAGCTGCCCCTCTGCAACACGGGGCTGAGCTGAGGAAACGCCTCCAGGTGGGTGAAGAAGCAGAAATGTGCAGCCCTGCTCCCTCAAGCCCTGCACAGAGAGCTCTCACTCACCCAGCCAGGTAGATATGAGCATTCTCAGTGCTCAGCAGCTCCCACAGCAGCTTGCCATTCTCCCGGATGCGGTGCTGGACATAAACCTTCTCCTCCTGCAGGGAAACAAGGCACTGAGCCTGGAGCAGCCCCAGCTCCTGCTCTCAGGACAGTTCTCAGGGGCTGTTCCCAGGAGCTCAGGGCAGCACAGGAGGCACTGGGAGAAGCAGTTGGATCAATGACCAGTGTGGGGAAGAGGAACCCCACACCTGACGTCTGCACTGGGTTGGGCTGGTGGGAGATTGGTGCAGCAGCAGGAGCTTCAGGGGGGAACACCAGGCCCCAAGCAGCCCCCAAATCCTTTGGGTGTCCACTGGCCAGGGCTTCCCTCCTGTCCTCTTCTCCCAGCATGGGCAGAGGAGGCTCTGTGGCCCTTGTGTGCCAAGTCTGCTCCAGGACAGAGACCCTTCCCTGCACCCCTGACTGCTGGAGACCTGAAACAGCTTGGAAGGGCAGAAAGCTTGGAGGGACAGCTCTGTCCCAGTCCCTGCCCCTCTACTGTGCTTAGGGACTGGCTGGGGACTGGCTCTGTGCACAGCACAGCCCAGCCAAGGAGAGCTCCCAAAGGGTTAATCCACAAGACTTCAAGAATCCAAGCAACTGCCTCCAGCCCTGGCTCCTGCCCAAGAGAACACCATTGCCAACGTGCCTGCACTCACTGCTGGCCCAGAGGGCTCCTGTGACAAAGGTGACACTGTGATGGAGGCCAGGCCCTGTGCTGGGCATCCCCCATGCCCCATCCTGCAGGGTGAGCTGGGCCCTGGGCACAGCCTCCTGCCCATGCCCCCCTCACAGGGCCCTGGGCACAGCCTCCTTCCCTCACTGGGGCATGGGCACAGCCTCCTGCCCATGCTGGGCCATGGGCACAGCCTCCTCCCCTCTCAGGGCCCTGGGCACAGCCCCCTCCCCTCTCAGGGCCCTGGGCACAGCCTCCTCCCCATGCTGGGCATGGGCACAGCCTCCTCCCCTCTCAGAGCCATGGGCACAGCCTCCTCCCCTCACTGGGCCATGGGCACAGCCTCCTCCCCATGCTGGGCCATGGGCACAGCCTCCTCCCCTCACCGGGCCATGGGCACAGCCTCCTCCCCTCTCAGGGCCCTGGGCACAGCCTCCTCCCCTCACCGGGCCATGGGCACAGCCTCCTTCCCTCACTGAGCCATGGGCACAGCCTCCTCCCCATGCTGGGCCATGGGCACAGCCTCCTCTCCTCACAGGGCCCTGGGAACAGCCTCTTCCCCTCACTGAGCCATGGGCACAGCCTCTTCCTCATGCCCCCCTCACAGGGCCCTGGGCACAGCCTCCTGCCCATGCCCCCCTCACAGGGCCCTCGGCACAGCCTCCTCCCCTCTCAGGGCCATGGGCACAGCCTCCTCCCCATGCTGGGCCATGGGCACAGCCTCCTCCCCTCACAGGGCCATGGGCACAGCCTCCTCCCTTCACTGGGCCATGGGCACAGCCTCCTCCCCTCTCAGGGCCATGGGCACAGCCTCCTCCCCTCACCGGGCCATGGGCACAGCCTCCTTCCCTCACTGAGCCATGGGCACAGCCTCCTCCCCATGCTGGGCCCTGGGCACAGCCCCCTCCCCTCACAGGGCCATGGGCACAGCCTCCTTCCCTCACAGGGCCATGGGCACAGCCTCCTCCCCTCACTGAGCCATGGGCACAGCCTCCTCCCCAGGCCCCTCTGGCTGTGGCTCAGCTCCTGCAGGCTGGAGATGTGTGTGGAACAGCCCTGAGCAGCCCAAGTCCAGGCTGTCCCAGGAGCTGGGCACTGTGGGTCCCATAGGTGCCCTGGCTGTGCCAGCCCTGGCTGGGCAGTGCCCTCAGCAGCACCAGCACAGCCTCAGCTTCAGCAGCAATGAGTTCAGTGCTGCCAGAGGCCCTGCCAGCCAGACTGGGCTCCCAGGGCACCATCTGAGGAGCTCAAACTGGGGTCACAATGTCTCAGGACATCCAGGTCTGGCTGGGACCAGTCTGCACTGCAGGTGGGTGTGCTGGGACAGGGGGCACCTGCAAAGGGACTCCAGAGAGAAGAGCAAAACTCTGCTCAGCTATGGAGCCCTCACCTGGGTCTTTAACAAACTTTGTGATGAGTTAAAGGCTGTGGTATCTCCTGAAGCCAAAGGCACAATGAGCCCAGTGTGGCTCATCCCACCTGGCTGTGGGATGTGGCTGTGCTCCCACTCTGCCCTGGGGGCAGAGGACTCTGGTGACAAACTGCTTTGGCTGGTGGAGCAGGAGAGAGGGGACACTCCAGCGGAATTCCTGCCCCTCCACAGTCAACAAGAGCAGAAGGTGGCTCTGGCTGCTCTCCAGATCCAGAGAGCAGCAGGTGCCCCTTTTGCTGGTGATTCAGCACCCCTCTGCAGTGCTGCTCCTGTTCCTCACAGGCTTAGAAAGCCTGCACAGAAGCACCCAGCTCCTGCCTTACAAGTGAGTGGATAAAAGACAATGAATTCATGTCAACACATGCACACAGCCAGGAGAAAGGGCTTGGGCTGGTGCAGCTGAGCTCCAGAGAGATTGCCATTCCCTTTTTATCACATCTCTGCTCCAAAGCCAGGCTGAGCTTTCAGTGCCACCAAGGGACAGAGGAAGGCAGTGAAACAGATCCCCAGCTCAGGGAGCCTCTCTGGCAGCACTGCAGCCCCAACGGGGGACAAGGGCTGCCCACCAGAGACACTGCCTGGGAAAGCAGGAAGCAAAGTGAGGGGCTGAGTTGTGGGTGTGCTCATACCCATGGGGAGCTTTTCTCTGTGTATCTGGGACTCAGAGAGAGCTGGCACAGAGGCCAAGCGCCTCAGCTCCAGCCAGGGCTCAGAGGGACACCATCAGGAGGGGTACTTAACCAATGAGTTACTGCCTGGTGACCCTCCAAGAGGCTTGGGAGCCTTTTATCACTCACGTGCTCCAGCCAAACAAAGCTGGTTAATGCCTTATCTGCTCTGTTGTTCTCCAGCCTTGTCCCAGTAACCCTTCCAGCCCAACTTAGCCAGACACACCTCTGCAGGGTGTGGGGATCTCAGTCAGCACAGAGGTGTGTGGGGGAAGGAGGTGCACACTGTGCCACCTCACCAGATCCCTAGCAGATGGTGCCCTGGCAGAGTCCCATCAGCACTGCCCGAGATGCTCTTGTATCCACCCTCCTCTTCTGAGCACTGACCTGGTCCCTGGAGAAGGCTGTGAAGAGTGTCAGGAAGCCCTTTGTGACCAGCTCTTCCCACTCTGCCTGGCAGTAGAAGTCCTTGGACTGGTGTCGGCAGCCGAAGAAGAGGCAGTTCCCTGCAGGAGCAGAGCACAGGGCTGTGCTGGGAGCACCCAGTGCTGGGCATTGCTGGTGCCACCTGCCTGACAGCCCTGGCCTGCAGAGCCACCAGCAGGAAGCGACCTGTGGCAACCAGAGCCCCCTGTCTGCTGAAAAAGGAGGAGGGCAGAACATGTCCTCCAAGGCTGCCCGTTCCCTGAGCCAAGGGAATGAGGATGGGACACACTGCAGCAGCAGCTGAGCTCAGGAACCTGTGTTCACCCTCAGAGAGCCAAGAAAGAGCCTCTGCAGAGCCTGACCCAACCCAAGGAGCTGCCCTGCAGCACAGCCTGTGAATGACCCCACAGGCTGCACACAGCAGGCTCAGGGCCTCACCTGCCCCAGAGCTCAGCCTGCTTCTGCTCAACACAGCAAAGCCTGACCCAGTGAACCCTCAGGAGCCCCCAGTCCATCCTTCCATCTGTCTGTGCAAGGGGCATCCTGAGTGGCTCCCAGGACCATCCCTCACCTCGGCGTCCCAGCGCCACCCGCTCCTGTATCGCTGCTCGGAAGGGTGCCACCCCTGTGCCAGGGCCAATCATGATCACAGGGGTGCCAGGGTCAGCTGGGAACTTCATTCCTCCTTTCTTCACCCAAAGAGGCACCCGGACATCACCTGTGGGACAGACAGACTGACAAGCATCACTCCACCACCAGTGCTCTGTGCCTGCCTGCAGAGGGTGAGTGGGCACCCAGCTCTTCCAGGGTCCTCCAAAGACACAGGCAGAGCTGGCTCATCAGCCCCTGGCACTGAGGGCACACTGTGTGAGTGAAAAGCCCTTCAGCTGTCTCAGCACTGCCTCTGCAAGAAGCTGAGTGAAGCCCAGAGCAAGGCAAGAGCCCCCCAGCACACGGGCTGCAGGACAGCCCTCTCCTCACACAGCCTGTGCCAGGGAACACAGTGGAGGCAGAGATCCCAGCCTGGCTGGATGTAAGGGAGGCCCCAAGGCTGCCAGAGCTCCAGGAGCATTTGGACAAGGCTCTCAGGGATGCACAGGGTGGGATTGTTGGGGTGTCTGTGCAGGGCCAGGGGTGGGACTTGAAGATCTTTATGGGTCCCTTCCAATTCAGCTTTTTCTGTGATTCTGTGGAAGAAGGGACCAGCCTTCCCAGAGCTGTGGCTGTGGCACTGGAGGTGCCCAGCAGACACCAGGAGCAGCCCACAGAGGGACAGCAGGGTTGAGCAGCTGGGAGGTCAGGGTAAGCTGGAGAGGCACAGCTCTCTGTGTGCTCTGACGAGGATGGGGCAGGGAGGAAGGACAGCAGGACCATCCTGCCAAGCCAGTGTGCTCCCCATGGAGCTGGTGCTCCAGCCAGGCAGCTCCTGCACACGGTCAGCACCCACACAGCTCCATCACAGCCCGAGGGATGAGCCCTGGCTGCTGTGGGAAGCACTCAGGACTCCCTCAGAGCCCAAGCACTTACCCTGCTCTGGGTTGAGAGAAGCCAGCCAGGTGGAGCAGAGCCCACGGCGGGGTTTGCTGAGCCGCGTCTTGTAGCGCACCACGGCCACGAGGATCTGCATCCGCTCAGGATGGGTCTGTGGCACACAGAGCCATGAGCACACACCCTGCCCAGCTCCCCAGGGACAGGACACCCTCTCCTCCAGGGACAGAGCCTGTGCCCAGCTCCCCATGGACAGGACACCCTATCCCTCCTGCAGGGACAGAGCCTGTGCCCAGCTCCTCATGGACAGGACACCCTGTCCCTCCTGCAGGGCCAGAGCCTGTGCCCAGCTCCTCATGGACAGGACACCCTGTCCCTCCTGCAGGGCCAGAGCCTGTGCCCAGCTCCTCATGGACAGGACACCCCCTCCTGCAGGGCCAGAGCCTGTGCCCAGCTCCCCATGGACAGGACACCCTCTCCTCCAGGGACAGAGCCTGTGCCCAGCTCCCCATGGACAGGACACCCTGTCCCTCCTGCAGGGACAGAGCCTGTGCCCAGCTCCCCAGGGACAGGACACCCTCTCCTGCAGGGACAGAGCCTGTGCCCAGCTCCCCAGGGACAGGACACCCTCTCCTGCAGGGACAGAGCCTGTGCCCAGCTCCCCAGGGACAGGACACCCTGTCCCTCCTGCAGGGACAGAGCCTGTGCCCAGCTCCTCATGGACAGGACACCCTGTCCCTCCTGCAGGGACAGAGCCTGTGCCCAGCTCCCCAGGGACAGGACACCCTCTCCTGCAGGGACAGAGCCTGTGCCCAGCTCCTCATGGACAGGACACCCTCTCCTCCAGGGACAGAGCCTGTGCACAGCTCCCACCAGGCTGCCTGCAACACCCATCCTAGTCTGGCAGAGCCACTTACAATGGAGCACACCCCTGCACAAAATCTTTCGAACAGGGAAGGGGGTTTTCCTGGGGAACCACTGCCACATGAATGCTCTGCACAGCTGGCAACAGCGATGGTCACTGCCCAGCCCAATTTGCTCCCGTGGAGCACAAATCCAGCCGTGCAGGGGCTGGGTCCGCAGGCAGCCGGGCCGGTCCCTCTGCCACCTCCTGGCAGGAGCAGGGAGCAGCACTCCCCGTGCCCAGCTCCCGGGACACTCCGGTGGCACTGCATCCCACTGCTCCCAGGGACAGTGAGACCAGACCTCTGAGCTGGGCTGGGACAGTCCTGGCACTTGCAGGGCTGCAGGAGAGCAAGTCTCCTGATCTGAAGGTTGGGCTAGCCCTCAAGTTTGCATCCAGCACATCAGGCTGCTGCAGGCTCAGTGCAGAGCAGGGATTTGGGCAGGCTGTGGAGGCTCCAGGGGATATTTGCACCAGCAGTCAGTGCAGGTCCTGCCAGACCCTCTGCTCAGACTCTGAAATGAGGCCAGCAGGGCTGAGCTCTTACCAGCAGGGAGGAGGCGATGGAGAAGGCACGGGGCCTGATGCGAGGGATGAGGTCGAGCAGGTAATCAGCTGGGATGGCACATGTGCTGTGAGGGAAATCCCACAGAACCTGCAGGGCCAAGAGGGTGATGCCTGGTGACCCCAGAAGCAGCCTGCCAGAGGCTGTCCCATACAGCTGTGCCACGCTGTCCTCGGCCAAAGGCACCACAACCACCCTGTGCCACTGCCCTGTGCCCCCCAGAGCCCACAAGGATCTAGAGCTGGTATTAACCACCAGTGGAAACCCATGGAGACTTCAGAAATGGGTGAAGGAGATTACACTCCTCAGCCAAGACAGCACGGCTGACGGTGCCCTGGGTGCCCTGAGCCCCAGCCCAGCCCTGAGGGCAGCCCCACCTCCAGCGTGGTCCTGCGGGGCCGGTTGCAGTAGCTGTACAGCTCCTCCTGGCCCTGGGCCGAGCTGAACTCCTGCAGCTTCTCCCGCTCCAGCTCGTTGGTGGAGAAGGAGGCCAGCAGCTCGAAGAAGGAGCGCCGTGGCACACAGGAGATGTCCAGGTAGTGTGTCACCAGGTACTGGACGCTGCAGGGCTGTGGCAGCAGGGGAGGGAGGGGTGTGCCTGCAAGGCAAGGCAGAGGGGACAGCTCAGGGCCAGCCCTGCTGCCTGCAGCACCCGCTGCTCCTGGAGCCAGCTCCTCTGTCCCTGCTCCCACCGTGGGCCCCCAGCCCCTGCTCTCCCCAGCTTGCTTTTCAAGCCCACAGGTTTGCACCAGAGGAAGTCTGCAGTGTTCAGCCATCCCTCACTTTTGGCAGGTGCTTTGGGATAATGTCTTATCCACATGACTCCCACCCTGCCTGCACACAATGCAGAGGAAATAACCAGCAGTGTCATGTGTCAGGCATGTCTGTGTCTCCCACGTTTCTCCCAAGGGTGTGAGGAACAGCCTGAATTTCTCTTGGGTTTGCCTGCCAGGCAGAAATTCCATTATGGACAGACACAGGGAAGTTGGAGGCAGAATGGGTGCTCAGGAGCCAGGAGAAAAACACTCCCTGTTCCATGCAGGCACCAAGAGCTCTGGGGGGGCCTCCAAGGGGTTCCTCTGGTTGCTTGTGCTGGTTTATGGCTGCAGGAGCCCCTCAAGGGGTCCCTGGGGCACAGGCAGACAGTGGGGAGACCTGCACACCCCATGCAAAGAAGCACAAGATTCCCAGTGTGGGCCTGGGGCTGAGGGGGCTGCAGGATCCCCCCCACTCTGTGCTGGGGCTGCCAAGGCACAAGGCTCAGGTGGAGCCTGGCACTGCTGGATTCCTCCAGTCCCACTGGCTCTGCACAGGATGCACACACACAGCACTGGAGGGAAGGACAGGCAGCTGTCCTGTGTCCATCCAGCACTCCCAACCAGGTCTACAGCAAAGGAAGAGCAGAGCTCCAGGCTGGGCCAGAGCTCAGGGGATGCCCTGACTCAGCAGGAAGGGGAAGGAGCAGCAGGCAGGACCTACCAGGCTCCGTGGGCTGCAGCACAAAGCGTCTGTGTGGCTCCAGGCGCAGCAGCTGGCAGAACTGCTGCACATCTTCAGGGCAGTTCTGGGGCTGGATCATCACCACGTCCCCTGCACTGAACCTGGGGATGCAGGGGGAGCTGCCAAGCACAGCCACGGGGCAGAGCCACAGCACGGCCACCCGAAGCAGCACCCACACCAGGGGAGGCAAATTCCCAGTGCCAGCACCAGGCAAAGGGAGCTGGCCCATGGGCAGGACCCCCACTGCAGCAGGGACCACAACCACAAGACTGCAGCCTCAGATCTCAGTGAGGAAGGGCACCAGAAGAGCAGGGCAGGCTCCAGGACACCTGAACCCACACAACAGAACTTGGGGAGTCAGGAAAATGCTCACGTGATCCCTGAGCCCGCGATGTCAAACTCGATGAGCCGGACATCCTGGAAATGGGCGGGTGCTGTGAGCCTCTGGTTGGACACCACGCGGGCAGGGAAGGGCTGCAGCTCACAGGGAGCCCCCCGGGGGGGTGCTGGCTGCAGCAGGGCACCCTCAGGCTCTGGGCAGTCCTCAGGCAGGTAGTGCAGTGTGTATTTGGGGGGCAGGCTGTGGGAACGACAGCAATACAATGCAGCAGGGTTACCTCCACGCCACAGCTCCTCTGCTGCTGCAAGATGAGAGGCAGGGAGAGGCCTGGAGTGTCCCACTAGCCATTGTCCCCATCCCCTGGAGCTGGCCTGTGTAAGGGAATGCAATGGAGACCACCAGGAAGAGATCCCAAGGCTCCTGAGCATGCAGGGCACACACACACTCTGCCAGGGCCAGAGGCACATCAGGACAGACGGACGTGCAGAACCCAGCTGGGACAGCTGTCACAGTCCCCAGGGGAAAAGGGGACACCCATCCAGAGAGAGATGGGCCACCTGTGGCCAAAGCACAAGTGACACTGGGGACACCAGAAGCTGTGTGGGGAGGGTTCCTGCTCCAAGCAGAGCCCACCTCCACTCTGCAGAACAGCCCAGGCAGCCCAGCAGCCCCTGCTCACCCCCTGCACTCACCGCACGTCGGGACTGATGATCCCGAGGCCAGGAGGGACAGGATACAAGGCAAGGATCTTCTCCCACAAGGCCACGAGCCAAGGATCAATCACTGCATCTGGCCTGCAAGTGGGAAACTGAGGCTGCAGCAACATCATCCCTTCAGGGTCAAGCCCTGCTAGCCCTGCCCATGCCCAACAACAACTCCCACAGTCACCCCCGGCCATTCCCTTCCAACTTCAGGTCTGGGAACAAACACATCTCAGCCACTCCATGCACTCAATTGCTCTCCAGGGCCCAAGCACTGAGCCCTGAACAGGATCTCCAGCCCCTGAGCAGCACTGGGTCACTGGGGTCACTGTGTCCCTGAGCCATCCACAGCCTTTGCCCCGTGCCAGGTGAGCACAGCTGAGGCTGCTGCAATGCCTGCAGGTACAGGGCTGTGTGGCACAGCCATGCCCTGCTCTGCACAGGGCTGGGGCTGAGCCAGGGGTCATGGCCACGTTCTGGGGGCCATGGGACACCCTGGAGCAGCAGGTGGCCCAGGTCCTGGCACAGGAGGGTTATGAGCAGGGATCAGCCCGTTCCCAGAGAGCTGCAGGAGCAGCCCCCTGGTGGGAGCAGCACACAGCCCTGCCATCAGCCCCAGGACAGAGCTGCAGGGCACCCCAGGGCCCCCCACCACCCCTCCTCTGGGCTCTTACCCCAGGTCATGCTGGTCATCCCCCAGGGCCACGGGCAGCAGCGGGTTGGCCCCGAGCTGGAGCAGCCGTTTGTGCAGCTTCTTGGCAATGAAATTAAACCTGAGCAGAGAACAACACAGGGCAGGGCTGCTCCAGCAGCACAGCAGGCACTGCCACAGCACCAGCACACACTGCCAGGGCCACCAGAGCAGCACAGCAGGCACTGCCACAGCACCAGCAGGCACTGCCACAGCACCAGCACACACTGCCAGGGCCACCAGAGCAGCACAGCAGGCACAGCCAGCACTGTGACCTGGCCCATGTCCTGCCCAGCCTGTGCCAGCTCACAGAACCAGCTAGGTGCCACTTGCTGGCCCTCACAGGCTGTGCTCAGCCCTGAAATGAGACAAGGGGAGATCCAGGTTCCCTTCAGGACAGCTTGTGCCCTGGGCCATGGAACATTTCCTTCCCTCCAGCCCCTCAGTGCCCCACAGAGCTCAGGCACACCCATCCCTCCCACTAGAGCTCCTTGAGACACAGGAACCTCTCTGGAAGAGACCTGGGAGCAGCATGGCTGGCTGCCACCTCTGTTTGATGTCCCCTGTTGCCTTGGCCCACAGCTGTGATAAAAGACTGACACATGTCTGACCCACCAAAGCATCCTTGGTGAGCTTGGGAGGAAAGAAAAGGGCAGCAGCCTAATTCCTGGGGGGGAGGAGGGACACAGCAGGGGAAGGGTTTTTAAGGCTGGTGGGAGTTACATTTTGCTTGAGTGCTGCTCCAGAATCAGACTGTGTCTCCCCTTACCCCCTTGGCTCTCCCCTGCAGCTTCCTGGGGCTGCTTACTTGGGGTAGGAGGAGTCCCCGAGGCCCAGCACGGCGTAGTCCAGCTGGCACAGGGCGCTGCCAGGGAGGCTCTTCCGGAACAGGAACCGCCAGAACATCTACAACAGGCACATGCAGCCAGTGCTGCTGCTGCCAGGCACCTCCTGCCTGCCTGGCCCTGCTCCCTGCCCACCCAGCCCAGCAGAGTGGGGAGCACGGCTTTCTGCTCAAATGCCCCTGCTCCTGTTCCCTGGCATGTGCCTGGTGCTGCTGCAAAGCTCCCCCAGCAAGAACAAGCTCAAGCTGCTTCAGCAGAGAGAGCCCTGCAGCAGGAACACACAGCAACAGGAGAGGAGCAGCTCCTACCTTCATGTTGTCAGGTGGGTCTCCCTGGCCTGTGGTTGCACACACAAACACCACCAAGGGCTCATGGATGAGGTTGGCCTGAGGGTACAAACACGGCACAGTCAGGTCAGCAGCCTCCAAACTGCTCTGGAGCCAGGATGGGACAGCTCAGGGTGTTCAGCCTGGGGAAAGAGAAGGCTCCAGGGAGAGCTCAGGGCCCCTGCCAGTGCCTAAAGGGGCTCCAGAAGAGCTGGAGAGGGACTGGGGATAAGGCATAGAGGGACAGGACAAGGGGGAGTGTCCATAAGCTGAAGGAGGGCAGGTTTAGGTCAGATATTAGGAAGAAATTCTTCCCTGTGAGGGTGATGAGGTTCTGGCACAGGTTGCCCAGAGAAATTGTGGCTGCCCCTGGATCCTGGGAAGTGTCCAAGGCCAGGCTGGACAGGGCTTGGAGCAAGCAGCACCAAGCCTGTCTGAGTCCAACAGTGTTTGAGACAGGGTGGGATGGTTGGGGTGTCCTGGGCAGGGCCAGGAGCTGACTCCATGATCCTGATGGATTCCTTCCAACTCAGCTCGTGCCATGGTTCCATGGTGCTGTGGGAGGTGTCCATGCCCATGGGGTTGGCACAGAGTAGCAGTGCCCCAGCAGCCCCGTGTCCCACACACACTCACCAGGTCACAGCTGTCCTGTGTCCCACACACACTCACCAGGTCACAGCCATCCTGTGTCCCACACTCACCAGGTCACAGCTGTCCCGTGTCCCACACTCACCAGGTCACAGCCATCCCGTGTCCCACACTCACCAGGTCACAGCAGCCCTGTGTCCCACACTCACCAGGTCACAGCCATCCCATGTCCCACAGTCACCAGGTCACAGCTGTCCCATGTCCCACACTCACCAGGTCACAGCCATCCTGTGTCCCACACTCACCAGGTCACAGCTGTCCTGTGTCCCACAGTCACCAGGTCACAGCAGCCCTGTGTCCCACACACACTCACCAGGTCACAGCCATCCCATGTCCCACAGTCACCAGGTCACAGCAGTCCTGTGTCCCACAGTCACCAGGTCACAGCTGCCCTGTGTCCCACACTCACCAGGTCACAGCCATCCCGTGTCCCACACTCACCAGGTCACAGCCATCCTGTGTCCCACACTCACCAGGTCACAGCCATCCCATGTCCCACACTCACCAGGTCACAGCCATCCCGTGTCCCACACTCACCAGGTCACAGCCATCCCGTGTCCCACACTCACCAGGTCACAGCCATCCTGTGTCCCACACTCACCAGGTCACAGCCATCCCGTGTCCCACACTCACCAGGTCACAGCCATCCCGTGTCCCACACTCACCAGGTCACAGCTGTCCTGTGTCCCACACTCACCAGGTCACAGCCATCCCGTGTCCCACACACACTCACCAGGTCACAGCCGTCCCGTGTCCCACACTCACCAGGTCACAGCCATCCTGTGTCCCACACTCACCAGGTCACAGCTGTCCAGGGCCTGCACCCGGCAGCGCAGGTGCCGTCTCTGGGCCTCTCTGCCCACCCTCTCTGCTGTGTCCTGAGCTGTGCCAGTCTGGCTGCCAAAGAGCACCAGGAGTCCCTTTTCTGCCATCTGCAGGAGACAACAGCAGGGAAGTCACAGGAGGGAAGGGACAGGGGCTGGGCAGGGCTGGGCTGAGCAGCACTGACCCCCAGGGGCTGGCACAGCACCCAGCCAGCACAGGCACGGTGAGCAGCTGGCATCCAGCAGAGGGAGTCAAGGCTGCCAGGCTCTCTTCCCACCCCTGTGCAGCACTGAGGGAGGGATCCCATGTCCCAGCCCATACAACAAGCAGGGACACTACTGTGCTCCTTGTCCCCCTGCCAGGCCAGGGGAGTGACCAAAACCCGGATCCTGCCCTGCTGAACTGCCCTCAGCAGCACGGGGTGAGCACAGCCCTGGCTGGGCTGTTCCCCAGTCCTGGTGTAACCTTCCTGTGTGCCCTGGGAACCCGCCCTCCCCCGAGGGGCTGGGGCAGGGCCTGGAGGCTCAGTGACAGACACAGACACGGAGCTCTCAGCCAGACTCTGCCAGAGCAGGGGCCCAGCCCAGAGGGGATCCAGCCCTGGCACCTGTCTGAGCTGCAAACAGCTGCCATCACCATGTGCCCACAGAATAATATTAAATTAATCATAATAATGTAAAATAGAATCGCAGGATCCCAGACTGCTTAGGATTAAAAGAGACCTTAAAGCCCACCCAGTGCCACCCCTGCCATGGCAGGAACACCTCCCACTGTCCCAGGCTGCTCCCAGCCCTGCCCAGCCTGGCCTGGGGCACTGCCAGGGATCCAGGGGCAGCCACAGCTGCTCTGGGCACCCTGTGCCAGGGCCTGCCCACCCTCACAGGGAACAATTCCCAATTCCCAATATCCCACCCAGCCCTGCCCTCTGGCAGTGGGAGCCATTCCCTGTGTCCTGTCCCTCCATCCCTTGTCCCCAGTCCCTCCCCAGCTCTCCCGGGGTTTCTCCTCTCCAGCTGAGCACTCCCAGCCCCGGGGCCCGGCCCGGCGGCTCCGCGGGACTCACCATGGACGGGCCCCATGCCGCCTCTGACGTCACCACTTCGCGACAGTCCCCGCTGACGTCATCATCGAGGCAGAGCGGCCGGGGCTCCCCGCTCACCGTATCTCCGCATGATGACGTCAGCCGCCTGTCGCCTCTCACCGTGACGCCATCGCCCCGCGCCGCCGGGCCGGGCCAGGCCGGGCCTGGTGCCGGTACCGGTGCCGCTTCAGGTTCAGGGCTTGGGGCGGGGACCGGTGTCGGTGTCGGGGCCGGGCTGGACCTGGTCCCTGGCTGGGCCAGGGCTCGTGCCGGGGCCGGGCCGCGGCCGGGGCCGGGCCGGTGCTGGGTTAAGGGCCGGTGTCGGTGCCGCCTTGAGGACTTGTGCCGGTGCCGGTATCGCGCCGGGCCGGTGCCGGTGTCGTTGCCGGGTTGAGGACTGGCGGTGCCGGTGTCGGTGCCGGTTTGGGGACTGTCGGTGCCGGGCCGGTGCCGGTTTGAGGACTGTCGGTGCCGGTGTCGGTGCCGGTGTCTGTGCCGGTTTGAGGACTGTCGGTGCCGGGCCGGTGCCGGTTTGAGGACTGTCGGTGCCGGTGCCTGTGGCGGTGCCGTTACCCAGCGCGGACGATGCTGTTCTCCCTGCGCGAGCTCGTGCAGTGGCTCGGCTTCGCCACCTTCGAGATCTTCCTGCACGGGCTGGCCCTGCTCGCCTTCTCCGTGCTGCTCGTGCTCAAGGTGGACGGCGCGGCCGCCGCGCTCTCCTGGTGGATCGTGTTCGTGCCGTTCTTCGCCGCCGACGGGCTCAGCACCTACTTCACCACCATCGTGTCCGTGCGGCTGTTCCAGGACGGCGAGAAGCGGCTGGCGGTGCTGCGGCTCTTCTGGATCCTCACCATCCTCAGCCTCAAGTTCGTGTTCGAGATGCTGCTGTGCCAGAAGCTGGTGGAGCACACGCGGGAGCTCTGGTACGGGCTCATCATGTCGCCCGTGTTCATCCTGCTGCAGCTGCTCATGATCCGGGCCTGCCGCGTGAACTGAGCCCGGGGCCGCTCCCCGGCGCCGCTCCCGGCGCTGTCCCGGTGCGGAGGGGCCGGTGACAGCCGGGACAGGGCCGTGCCCCGCTCGTGGCCGTGCTGCAGAGCATCATCACGTTCTCCACACCTGCACATCCCTGTTCGTGCCCCCTCAGCCCTGCCTTGTCCTGTGCTGCGAGCGCGGCTTGGCGTGACACTTATTTTATTTTAGAATTAAAATGGCTTGAAGGATTGGGTTTATTTATAAATTCTTCTTGCCTAGAAAGCTGTTGTACCTCAAACTGCTGCCTGGAGGGTGGGTGCTTGCTGTAGATCTCCAGGTACAGCTCAGACTCCTGCCCTGCCCTGCCCAGCAGCTGGCTCATGGATTTCCATCTGTCCCCTCACCTCCCTGAGCACTTCCCACCTTCACTGCTCTGACAGGGTTTTGTGAGGTCATGTTGAGATCACTGGTGTGTGTATTTTTGAACAGGAATATGATTTTTCTTTGTGTTTCACTCCATTTCCTAAACATGGAGTTGGGGGTGTGGGGAGGCAGGAGCGTGCAGGGCTGGTGCTGGTTCTGAAGGGGAGGTCCCACTGAGCCCCACCTTGGGCTGCAGCACTGCCCCCAGACCCCCAGAGAACAGGAGGAATTGAGTATTCCCTGTGGGAGTGCAGACCAGTGTGGGGAGTGCCAGTGTCACGGGGGTACCCAGGGTGGCACTGTTGGGGTGTCTGTGCAGGGCCAGGAGCTGCCCTGGATGGTCCCTCCAGCTCAGGAGGGTCTGTGGTTCCTGGACACCCTGAGATGGCATTGGACCTGCCCCACAGGTGCTCTTCAGCTCCTGTTCCATGTTGGGATGCTCCCAGGGCTTGTGTCACGTGCCCCAGGTGCTCAGGTTATTCTGCTTGGAGCCTCTCTCTGAGCCAAGGACACAAATGTCACCTGGGGGGTGGCAGCGCCTGCTGCTCTCACCTGGGGGTGGCAGCACCTGCCCCTGTCACCCCTGACTCACAGCAGTGTGAGCTCATCCCCCTCTAGCTGTGGTTGTGCCACATGCCCCCAGTGACCCTGAGTGCACAGGCCAGGGGTGTTGTGTGCCCTGCTGTCCCCTGTGCCCTGCTGAGGGGTGGCAGCAGCAGCCCAGGGTCACTGCTGGGGCTGGGAGGGGCTGTGGGGTGGGAGCTGCGTGGAGTCAGTGGCTGCTGCAGCAGGTGAGGGACAGGAGAGGAGCAGGACAGGCAGCAAAGCCTCTGAGTCAGGAGGGGACACTCACAGAGTGGTTATGGGGACCGATGGTGCCTTTGGACACTCCCACAGCTAATTAATAAACTCAGGAAGGGGCTCATCAGCCCCAAGGAAGATCAAACAGATGATCACATCCCTCAGCCTCGCTGCACAGCACGGAGCCCTTTGCTGCTGCCCAGCCCTGCACCCAAAGCAGCACCAGCCTGGCCCTGGGGCGCTGTGTGACACAGGGGGACATCTCCCCGAGGGCACACCCCCACCTGCAAGGGGCTTTGCCAGCTTTGCTGCTGCCTTGGGGACAAACCAGTGGTCAGCGTGTGCCAGCTCTGCTCCTCCAAGGTAAGGCAGCTTCCCTGGGGTGTGGGGACACAGGGGTGGCACAGGGGTGGCACACCATTGAGCAGTGGCCCTGGCTGTGCTGCCCTGCTGGGGTGCTGGGGTGGGGGGAGCTCTGGCAGCCAGGCCCACCCCATGTCCCTTCCCAGCACTCGTGTTCGGTGCACAGGAGTCACCTGCTGTGCCCAGGGCCACCAAGTCCTGGAACAAAGCTTGTTGTGGCCTTTGCCCTGGCACTCAGCAGTGTGCAGTGCTGGCACACCAGCCTGTGGCCACACAGAATCCTTTCTGGGATCACCCCCCATGCAGAAATGCTGCTGGATCCCCCCCTGACACAGCTGGAGGGGGCCCTGACACCCATTCCCTGCCCAGTGTGAGCTGAGGTGTCTGGCCTGGGCTGGAGACTCCTCAGGTTCCAGCCAGAACTCTTCCCCACCCTGGCAAAGGTGAAAATGTCACCTCTGGGTTTGTTTTCATTGCTGTGGCTGCTGGGTCCTTTCCCAAGTCCTTTCCCAGTCCAGGGGAGCCCTGCTGCTCTGGCTGGGTGGGTACCCTGGGAGGGAGGTGCAGCTTCCCAGGCTGCTGCAGATCCCAGCCCTGAGCCCCTCTGTGCCCTGGGTGCTGGGCAAGGAGCCTCTGCACAGCCAGCCCGGGTGCCAAAGCAGCACTGCTGAGGCACAGGGGCAGCACCAGCCCCAGCTGCCACCCGTGCCGTGTGTCCCTGCCCCTGCAGGGATGGGAGCAGCCCCTGGAGAGCCATCTGAGCCTGGGGAGGGTGCAGTGCAGGAGAGCAGCCAGTGCTGCTGCTGTGCCCATGCCCAGAGCACAGCCTGGCACAGCCCAGGTGGGCTCCATGCACTGGGACAGGGCTCCAGCACGGCCTGGGCCTCCAGGGGGATGAGGGAGCTCCCAGAACACATCTGGGAATGGGCGGCCCAAGGCACCTCCATCCCCCCTGGAACCTGCCACGGGCAGGGAAGCTTCAAATGGCCCAAACTCCTCCAGTCCTGCTGGAATCAGCGGAGGGGAGGGCTGGAGCTGGTCTATGCTGGGACAAGTCACAGCAGGACCCAGGGAAGGCCTGGCAGAGGAACACGGGGCAGGAGCAAGTGGAGCAGCTCCCTGGGGACATGGGACAAGCTCAGAGCCACCTCCTGCACCTCCCATCCTGGGACTGAGGTGACCTCACAGAGCAGAAACTGAGTTCTGGGAAATGAGACTCCCTTTTTTAACCCTGAGTCAAGGTTCTTTCCTTTGAGAAGGCACCAGGAAGGTGCTGGTAGAGGAGGTGATGTCATTTCACAAACAGCCTCCAGCCTGGCAGCGGTGGCTGGGTTGGAGCCCCACAGTCCCCACACCAGCCTGGCAACTCCCTGTGGGTGCCAGAGCCTCTGCAAGGGCCACAGGCAAATAAAAACCTGTCAAAAGCAGATCAAACAGGGGTGTGTGTGTACTCTAGCCATGCTTCCCCACAGCAGATTTGTCTATCAGAAGTCAGAAGGAGACACTTGGTGCCTTTCTCAGTCAGGAGCAAACAGCACATTTCACTCTCAGCAGAGCACGGCCCTGAAGCCAAACAGGGCTGGGCTGATGTGCCCAAGGACCTGAGGGGAGCCACGTGAGAGCAGCTGCTCCTGGGGCCAGGCCCCCACGGCCCTTCCAGGTCCTGCTCGGACACCACAGAGCCCTGAGCCCCCGAATTTGGCAGAGACACCCTTTGGTGGGACTGCCTGAAGGAAACTGAGGCCTGGGTGTAGCACAGAGCCAGGTGTGGGGAGGGTCAGGGCAATGAGGGCTCCACTGCACAGCATTTCCCTCCCAGCACTGCCCCGTTTGCCTCAGCTGGGACAAGGCAGCTGGAACTGTGTCCTTCCTCACACATCCCTGTGTCTGTGGCTCACAGCCAGAGCCCAGCCCGGGCAGCATCACCTGGCACAGCTGCACATGGGGCCAGCATGGGCAAGGGGGAGCAGCCCCTCACCAAAACCTCTGGGGCTGTTTCTTTAGTACAAAAAGGGACAGGAAAAGTGAAGAGTTGCTCATGCTGTGTTAGGGTTTGGAGCTGGAGGTTTTGGCCAGCTCTGGGTGCACACAGCCACTGGCAGTGCCACATGAGGGACCAGGGCTGTTTGGTGCCTCTCTGTCCCAGGTGGGGACAGGACCCCTGTGCTCAGAAGAGCCCTGTGCAGCCAGCAGGGGATTTCCAGAGCAGGGACCCTCATCCACCCCTCCCACTGAACCCAGGTGAATCCAAAGGCTGTGTGTTGTGTGGAGATGGGAGTGCAGGAGTGGTGGCACCCTCTGGGCTTCAGGAGCCACCCCAAAGGACACGGCCATGGGAGTGTTGGCATGCCACGAGCCCACAGACACTGCGCTGACACGCCACCATATCACAAAATGAAAGAGTTTGTGTTTATTTTGTTCTTTCAGCTAAGAGTCAACTATGTTTTTCCAAAAATAGGGTGAGACTTACAGAAAATGCACTGTGGACATTTCCCTAAGTGTCAGAGAGGGGATTTGTTGAAATGAAGTACTATGAGAAGATTAAAAATTCACTGCAGGACAGGACAAACAAAAGAACTTATGAAAGACTTGAGAATAACCAATCCTGCAGTACCTGAGAGCCATGACCCAAGAAGTAAAGAGCAGGAGGACACTATAAATCAAATTACAAAGCCAAAGAAAAACTTTGTGTGCTTCCAGTGCTCATTAGCATAGGGAAATCCCTGCTGTGATCACCCCTTACTCACAAAAGCCCTTCCCCACAGAGCAGGAGCAGTAAAAGAATTGTGCAGGGTCTCTTTAAAGGAGGCAGAGACTGCAAATACCAATGGCTGCCCCAGTTGTGGTTGGCTGTAGGGAAATGCTCATTTCTGTCGCTTCAAATGTGCAACAATGGGCACCTGGCATGCTGAGGGTGTGTCAGCTGTGGTGCACCACCAGCACTCATCTCTGCACAGATGAGAAATAAAATCATTCTCAACTCAGAGCGTCAATCTGCCCCTTGCCCAGGGGTGGGGGATCCCAGATGGGGGCAGCAGGGAAAGGGAGGGCCTGGAGGTGTGAGGGGCCCTGCTGTCACAGCATGGTGACACTGCCGGGGTGACACTGCTGGGGTGACACTGCTGGGGTGACACTGCCATGGTGACACTGCTGGGGTGTCACTGCTGGGGTGACACTGCCGGGGTGACACTGCCGGGGTGACACTGTCATGGTGTCACTGCCACGGTGACACTGCCGGGGTGTCACTGCCATGGTAACACTGCCGGGGTGACACTGCCATGGTGACACTGCCGGGGTGACACTGCCAGGATGTCACTGCCATGGTGACACTGCCGGGGTGACACTGCCATGGTGACACTGTCATGGTGTCACTGCCATGGTGTCACTGCCATGGTGACACTGCCAGGGTGGCACTGCCCTGGTGATACTGCTATGGCGACACTGCCATGGTGACACTGCCGGGGTGACACTGTCATGGTGTCACTGCCACGGTGACACTGCCAGGGTGACACTGCCAGGGCGACACTGCCAGGGTGACACAGCCATGGTGACACTGCTGGGTGACACTGCCACGGTGACACTGCCGGGGTTACATGCCAGGGTGTCCCTGCCACGGTGACACTGCCAGGGTGACACAGCCATGGTGACACTGCTGGGTGACACTGCCGAGGTGACACTGCCACGGTGACATTACCAGGGTGACACTGCCGGGGTGCCACTGCCAGGGTGACACTGCCATAGTGACACTGTCATGGTGTCACTGCCAGGGTGACACTGCCATGGTGACACTGCTGGGGTGTCACTGCCACGGTGACACTGCCATGGTGTCACTGCCATGGTGACACTGCCACGGTGACACTGCCGGGGTGACACTGCCGGGGTGCCACTGCCATGGTGACACTGCCATGGTGACACTGTCATGGTGTCACTGCCATGGTGTCACTGCCATGGTGACACTGCCACGGTGACACTGCCGGGGTGCCACTGCCATGGTGACACTGCCGGGGTTACACTGCCAGGGCGACACTGCCAGGGTGTCCCTGCCACGGTGACACTGCCAGGGTGACACTGCCCCAATGATACTGCTATGGTGACACTGCCGGGGTGACACTGCCAGGGTGACACTGCCCCAATGATACTGCTATGGTGACACTGCCAGGGTGTCCCTGCCACGGTGACATTACCAGGGTGACACTGCCACGGCGACACTGCCATGGTGACACTGCCATGGTGACACTGTCATGATGTCACTGCCATGGTGACACTGCCAGGGTGACACTGCTAGGGCGACACTGCCAGGGTGTCCGTGCCACGGTGACACTGCCCCGGTGATACTGCTATGGTGACACTGCCGGAGTGACCCTGCCATGGTGTCACTGCCAGGATGACGATGCTGCCAGGGTGACACTGCCCCGGTGATACTGCCAGGGTGACACTGCCACGGTGACATTACCAGGGTGTCACTGCCATGGTGACACTGCCAGGGTGACACTGCCCCAGTGATACTGCCATGGTGACACTGCCATGGTGACCCAGCATGGTGACACTGCCGGGGTGTCACTGCCACGGTGACACTGTCATGGTGTCACTGCCATGGTGTCACTGCCATGGTGACACTGCCGGGGTGACACTGCCAGGGCGACACTGCCAGGGTGTCCCTGCCACGGTGACACTGCCATGGTGACACTGCCGGGGTGTCACTGCCACGGTGACACTGCCAGGGTGACACTGCCCTGGTGATACTGCCAGGGTGACACTGCCATGGTGACACTGCTGGGGTGACACTGCCGGGGTGACACTGCCATGGTGACTCTGCCAGGGTGGCACTGCCCTGGTGATACTGCTATGGCGACACTGCCATGGTGACACTGCCGGGGTGACACTGTCATGGTGTCACTGCCACGGTGACACTGCCAGGGTGACACTGCCAGGGCGACACTGCCAGGGTGACACAGCCATGGTGACACTGCTGGGTGACACTGCCACGGTGACACTGCCGGGGTTACATGCCAGGGTGTCCCTGCCACGGTGACACTGCCAGGGTGACACAGCCATGGTGACACTGCTGGGTGACACTGCCGAGGTGACACTGCCACGGTGACATTACCAGGGTGACACTGCCGGGGTGCCACTGCCAGGGTGACACTGCCATAGTGACACTGTCATGGTGTCACTGCCAGGGTGACACTGCCATGGTGACACTGCTGGGGTGTCACTGCCACGGTGACACTGCCATGGTGTCACTGCCATGGTGACACTGCCACGGTGACACTGCCGGGGTGACACTGCCGGGGTGCCACTGCCATGGTGACACTGCCATGGTGACACTGTCATGGTGTCACTGCCATGGTGTCACTGCCATGGTGACACTGCCACGGTGACACTGCCGGGGTGCCACTGCCATGGTGACACTGCCGGGGTTACACTGCCAGGGCGACACTGCCAGGGTGTCCCTGCCACGGTGACACTGCCAGGGTGACACTGCCCCAATGATACTGCTATGGTGACACTGCCGGGGTGACACTGCCAGGGTGACACTGCCCCAATGATACTGCTATGGTGACACTGCCAGGGTGTCCCTGCCACGGTGACATTACCAGGGTGACACTGCCACGGCGACACTGCCATGGTGACACTGTCATGATGTCACTGCCATGGTGACACTGCCAGGGTGACACTGCTAGGGCGACACTGCCAGGGTGTCCGTGCCACGGTGACACTGCCCCGGTGATACTGCTATGGTGACACTGCCGGAGTGACCCTGCCATGGTGTCACTGCCAGGATGACGATGCTGCCAGGGTGACACTGCCCCGGTGATACTGCCAGGGTGACACTGCCACGGTGACATTACCAGGGTGTCACTGCCATGGTGACACTGCCAGGGTGACACTGCCCCAGTGATACTGCCATGGTGACACTGCCATGGTGACCCAGCATGGTGACACTGCCGGGGTGTCACTGCCACGGTGACACTGTCATGGTGTCACTGCCATGGTGTCACTGCCATGGTGACACTGCCGGGGTGACACTGCCAGGGCGACACTGCCAGGGTGTCCCTGCCACAGTGACACTGCCATGGTGACACTGCCGGGGTGTCACTGCCACGGTGACACTGCCAGGGTGACACTGCCCTGGTGATACTGCCGGGGTGTCACTGCCATGGTGACACTGCTGGGGTGACACTGCCGGGGTGACACTGCCATGGTGACTCTGCCAGGGTGACACTGCCCCGGTGATACTGCTATGGTGACACTGCCGGGGTGACATTGCCAGGGTGACCCTGCCATGGTGTCACTGCCAGGATGACAACGCTGCCAGGGTGACACTGCCACGGTGACACTGCCCTGATGACACTGCCTCGGTGATACTGCCATGGTGACACTGCCATGGTGACCCAGCATGGTGACACTGCCAGGGTGTCACTGCCCCGGTGATACTCCCATGGTGACACTGCCATGGTGACCCAGCATGGTGACACTGCCCGGGTGACACTGCCAGGGTGTCACTGCCCGGGTGACACTGCCGTGGTGACACTGCCAGGGTGTCACTGCCCGGGTGACACTGCCGTGGTGACACTGCCGGGGTGACACTGCCGGGGTGTCACTGCCCGGGTGACACTGCCATGGTGACACTGCCAGGCACACAGCAGCGCCTCTGCAGCCCAGCCGTGGTGCTGGGCAGGGCCAGGGCCGCAGAGCTGCCCAGCCCAGCCCTTCCCTGCCAGCCCTGCCCGTGGGGCTCAGCTGGGGCTGCTCTGGCCCTGCCTCAGCCCGGGGCTCTTATCAGGGAGCTGCAGCAGCAGGAGGCAGCTCCGCCATGGGCCCAGGACAGCACATCCCTGCTGCCCAGCCCTTCCTGAGCCCTCCCCAGCCCCTCTGCTCTCCTCGGGCTCTGCAGGGCCCCAGGAGCAGCACAAGGCTGGGACAGACCCAGGGAAGGGGAGGCCACAGCCCCAGCTGGGCCATGAGGGAGCCTTGGCCTGTCCCAAGGCCCTGCCCAGCCCGTGCTGCTGAGAGCCCTGGCAGGGCAATCCTCCCCTCTGATGGGAGCTTCCACCTCAGTGAGGTAAAACCCACAGTGACCTCCCACTCTGGGGGCTGCAAATACCACAGTCACCTCTTACAGACCTTGTAGAGAGCTTGGAATGGGAATGAGAAGGCTGAGGAGAGCAAAGAGAAAGCAGAACCAGGGGGTGTGACAGCCCAGAGAAGCGGAGGGACAAGGGTTAAATGCGGTGATTTGTCCTTCATTCAAATGAGGAGGAGGAGGAAGCAACTGGCTGAAGATAAAGGCAATGCCAAACTGGGCCATGAATATACACCTGCAAGACAAACAGGAGAACAGATATTCAAGAGTTTCACCTATGGCTGATGAGCCCTCAGAGAAAATAACGGGGGAGAGATTTTCCAGCAGTATCCACTTCCAGAGGACATAAAGGCAAGTCCAGGCTGGGTTTGCTGCACTGGAGGAGCACAGAGAGACCCGAGGGACCCCCAGGGCACAGCCTGGTGAGCTGAGACAGGTGAGCTGCCCTTCCCAGCCCTGCAACCTGGGAAGGGCAGGGTGACACAGCAGCCCGCCTGCCCTGCTGCAGTGCCTCAGTGAGGGCTCTGCAGCTCCCTGTGCTCCCTTCTGCTCTGTGCAGGGCTCCTCTCACCCTCCCAGGCCCAGGAGATTTTTGTGATCCCATCATGGCTCTGCCAGGCTGTGGGGCAACCAGCCCCTCTTTCCTCCAGCTCCCTGTATTTTATCCTCATAGTGCTTTTCCCAGGAAAAGATCTGATTATTCCCCAGGGTTGTGAGCGCATGGCTTGAGTCAGGGTCAGCTTTGGGAGTGGTCTCCTCACAGCTCTCACTGACACTGTTGCTCCCAGGTCCAGCCACGTTTCTGCCTATCTGAGTTTTCAGGAGCCTGCCCCCAATGCTGGCCAGGAAGAAATCCTTCACCAGTGCCATCATTGGGGCACTGGTGGCACTCTCCATCATCGCCCTGGTTCTCAGCCTGGTGAGGGTTGAAGATGTGACGCTGCCTGCCACGGTCAAGGTGAGCCCAGAGCAGTCCCTGAGCCCCTGGTGAGCCCAGAGCAGTCCCTGAGCCCCTGGAGAGCCCAGAGCAGTCCCTGAGCCCCTGGTGAGCCCAGTCCCCTGGGCAGGTGCTCTGAGCCAGCAGCTGCTCCATGGGGCTGGAGGGGCAGTGGGGGCAGGACCTGCCTGGCAGTAGCAGGGTGGGTTTGGTCCCCACTTCGAGGTGCAGGCAGAAGAAAGTCAAAGGGGAAGGCTCCTCTGGAGCCCATCCCCACTGTGCTGTGCCAGGTTTGGAGATTACCTTGGGGCAGTGCTCCCTGTGCTCTGCCAGGGCACCTCGGGGTGCCCCTTGTTCCTGCCAGCTCCCCCCAGTCCATCCCTACCCTCACACCATGGCACAACCATCCTGCCTCCCCTGCTGTGCCCTGGGCATGGCTTCCCACCCTGCTGGGAGGGCTGGCAGGGCTGTGGCTGGGGGAAAAGGCTTTATGGGCAGGGGCAGGGGGCTGAGTGCCCCTGGAGAGGCCCTGCCCAGGCTGGGCGCTGCCATGGGAGCACCAGAGATGGGAGAGCTGCTGGCCCCAAGGTGGGGCCAGTGCAGACACAAAAGGTATGTGAGCATGAAAGAAAATAAAACAAAACAGCATGAGGAAACAACAGGAAATGTTTGTGTGGGTTGGCATTGCAGCACAGACCTCAGGAGAGGGAATGACAGTCCCTTGGTCACTGTGGGGGGCTGAGGCCACGGCACAGCTGATGGGTTCTGTGCTCAGACAGGGGTTTGGGGGAATCTTCTGGCCCCACTGCCCTGGCAGGGCCACAGTGGGGCCAGGGCCTGGTTGCTGCTGCTCCCCCAGCTTGATTGTGTGTGGATTTCCCTTGCAGTATGGGATGGTGTTTGATGCAGGCTCATCCCACACCTCTCTGTTCGTGTACCAGTGGGATTCGGACAAGGAGAACGACACTGGAGTGGTCAGCCAGACCCTGTCCTGTGATGTGCAGGGTCAGTATCCCCCTGCCATGGCTCTGTCCTGCCCTGTTCCATGGTGGCAGGGGTGGCCTGGCTGGACAGCCCTGTCCCTGGGCTGGCACTGGGGCACAGGGAGCTCTGGCTGTGGGTCCCTGGGCTCTCAGCACCCTGTGGTGCTCCTGCACTTGGGGGCTGGATCTTGATGGTGAATCAGTTTTTGCTCCTCCACCTTGGAGTGCTCCCAGCTGCTGTCCTGGCTGGAGAAGGTGTCACCCAGAGTGACACTGCTGAAAGCAAGGGAGACACAGGAGGGGAATAGATGTGTGAGTCAGTCTGGCCTCAGGGGACCAGGGGGCCCTGGAAAAGCACCTTTATTGCTAAGAGGTGACAGCCTCATTGCCCTGTGCCCTCTTGTTCCCACAACCCTGACCCAAGCCATTCCCATCTGCCTGTCCATCCTGACTCTTTTTCAGGGCAAGGCATATCAAGCTATGCCAACAATCCCCCTGAAGCTGGCAATTCCCTAAGGGAGTGCTTGGATAAAGCCCTGCAGGTTATTCCTGCTGAGAAGCAGAGGGATGTCCCAGCTTATCTTGGAGCAACAGCTGGCATGAGGCTGCTGAGGTACTGCTGGGGCAGGGGTGGCAGCAGTGACAGAGCTGCAAACAGCCAGGACAGGGAGGAGAGGCAGCTTGGTGGGGACACGGGGAGGGCTGAGCTGTCCTGAGCAATGTCTGTTGGGACACCCCAGGACGTCCCAGTTCTAAGCAAGAGATGTTTTTCACTGCTTCGTTTGCTCTTCATCATTCCTTAATAACAAGGGGGTTGGGGTGCCAGCTGATGTGCCACCTGCCCAGGTGGATGGGTGCTGGTGGGGCAGAGGTAGGAGGTAACAAAGTGCTGCAGGTCCTGTCCTCACCTTTCACCAGCCCATATTAACTCTCTTCAAATGGCAGCCTTCATTTCATGGCCCTTGGTTTTATGGCTGCAGATTATTTCTGTGCCCTGGGTCATAGCCTGAAGGTTGCTCACTTCAGAGAGCAAGAACAGCCCTGAGACATCTTCCCCCCTGGGAGGGCTGAACCCAGCCTGAAACCTTCCTGAAAACCCCAGAGGTCAGCAACCAGCCTGGGCACAGCCAGGGGGTGATGCTCAAACCCAGCTCTGGCAGCACAACCCCCTCCAGCCTCAGCAGCCAGGCAGGGGAGGGTGACTGGGATGGCTCTGGGTGACTGGGATCGAGCTGCACTGCAGGGAAGGGTGACTGGGGAGGCTCTGGGTGACTGGGATCGAGCTGCACTGCAGGGAAGGGTGACTGGGGGAGGCTCTGGGTGACTGGGATGGCTCTGGGTGACTGGGGAGGCTCTGGGTGACTGGGGAGGCTCTGGGTGACTGGGATCAGGCTGCACTGCAGGGGAGGGGTTGCTGTTGCTCCTAGATTGGCAATGCCAAGCTGAGGCAGCTGGGATTTACCTCGGATGAGCAGCTCAGACAAGCTATGTGGCAAGAAACCCTTTCAGACAGACTGCTTGCTGCAAAACCTGGGAGTATGTGGAACTGGGAGAGAACCAGACTTTGTTTGTGTTTCCTGTTGTAGTTGGGTATGTGTCCTGTCCTTTGCATCCCTCCTAGGGAACAGAACAGCTCAGCAGCAGAGCAAGTCCTGGCTGAGGTTGCTAAAACCATGCAGGAGTACCCAGTGGCTTTCAAAGGGGCTCGGATCCTCACAGGAGAGGAGGAGGGGGCCTATGGCTGGATCACCATCAACTACCTGCTGGACTCCTTCACCAAGGTGGGAGAAGGGTGCAACACCCACTCCTTTGCTTGTAGAGCTTTTCTGATTTTCCTCAAGCTTTCTCAGTGCAGGAGAGGTCAGGGTTGGCAGCTTTTGGGAATGAGCCAAGGGAAGGAGACACATCCTCTGGTTTGCCCACAGTGAGTGAGGAGGGAGGACTCAGGAATGAGGGTGTCTGCTGAGAGCTCAGGGTGATCTCCACAGTGAGTGGACAGAGGGTCTCTCGGGGACTGGGAGGTGAGTGCAGCACAGCTGGGCTCTCTGTCCCTGCCTGGGAAGCTCCATCTCCCTGCAGTGCTGGGAGACTCCAGCTGAAGGCAGCTCACACCAAAGCTCTGTCCCAGCCCTGCCACAGCTCAGTGCTGGGCTCCTGTGGGGGCTGTTGGAGGATTCTTGGATAGAAATCCTTCCTCCTGCCCCAGAGCCCTGCAGCCTCCTCGGCAAGGGCAAGTCCCCGAGCCTGTTGCCACCAGCCCTTTGGCCTGGGAGGGGTGGTGACTCAGAGCCAGGTGAGCCCACAGGTGAGGTCAGCAGCTACTGACCACCTGAGAGTGAGGGTCAGCTCCTGCTGACCCCCTGAGAGTGAGGGTCAGCAGCCACTGACCACCTGAGAGTGAGGGTCAGCTCCTCCTGACCCCCTGAGAGTGAGGGTCAGCAGCTACTGACCACCTGAGAGTGAGGGTCAGCAGCCACTGACCCCCTGAGAGTGAGGGTCAGCTCCTCCTGACCCCCTGAGAGTGAGTGTCAGCTCCTGCTGACCACCTGAGAGTGAGGGTCAGCTCCTGCTGACCACCTGAGAGTGAGGGTCAGCTCCTGCTGACCACCTGAGAGTGAGGGTCAGCAGCCACAGACCACCTGAGAGTGAGGGTCAGCTCCTGCTGACCTCCTGAGAGTTCCATCTCTGCCGTGGCTCTGATCACTATCCCAGCTGCCTGGGCAGGGAGGGTGGAAGGGTTTACATGCAGAGGCCACTGAATTTAATAACAAAATCCTGTTGTCTTCAATGGGATGAGAATTCTGTTCTCTTCTTCCTCCCCTGGTCTCATTGGCAGTACTCTCCCAAAGCGCACGCCTGGCTTCGTCCGGAGGCAGCCAACATTTTTGGGGCACTGGATCTTGGAGGAGCATCCACCCAAATCACCTTCATGCCCGAAGGTTCAGCCCTGAGCCAGAATGAAGGCTCTGAGCTGACCCTGTACGGGTACAGGTACAGGATCTACGCTCACAGCTACCTGTGCTACGGGCAGGACGAGATGCTGAAGCGGCTGGCCCAGGAATTGATTGTGGTGAGCGGCTGCTGAGCCCTGCAGCGTCACAATGCCAACAATGCCAAGCACACACCTGTTAATGCACAAAGTAAGGACAGGCAGGGCTCTTCTGGAGAGCCATCAGCAAGGACTGAGAGAAAGGACAGACTCCCTGGAGCATGGCAGGGCAGATGTGGAGAGGAGCACGGGTATAATGGAATCCCAGGCTGGTTTGGGTTGGAAGGGACTTTAAAGATCACCTTGTTCTGCCCCCTTCCATGGGCAGGGACACCTTCCACTACCCCAGGCTGCTCCAAGCCCCATCCAGCCTGGCCTTGGACACTGCCAGGGATGGGGAAAATGTCACAAGGGGCAGTTTGGGATCTTCTGGCTTCACATGGGGCATGCAGAAGTGCAGGACCAGGCTCTTCTCAGAGGTGCAAAGTGCAGAGTAAGAGGCAAGGGGCACAAGCTGGAACATCTGAGTTTCCAACGAGACAAAGGGGAAAAGTTTCCCCCAATAGGAATGATCAGATATTGGAATAAGACCCAGACAGGCTGTAGAGTCACTGTCTCTGGAGATCCTCAGAACTTGATGGTTGAGGCTCTGAGCAGCCTGCTCTAGTTGGTCAGGCCTTAACAAGAGGGTGATCACAGGGAGCTTCCAGCTCCCCTGAACCTCAGCTACTCTGTGACCTCACAGCCTGAGAAATGTGAGCTGAAGACCTTTCTCAGGCCATCTTTTGGAAGGTCAGAGGTGAAGAGCATCTTTATGGAGCTGCACCTCACCAGCAGAGCAGCCTTGGTGAGCCAGAAGGGTTTGCCCTTGCTGTATGGCCAGGAAAGTCCCATATGGTGACCCTGAATAAAGTTGGAGCTAAAACCAGAGCTAGAGCTGGTATTAGAGGTTTTAGCTGGTTTTAGTTTTAGCCTCCCTAAAGCTAGAGAGGGCTTTACACGTCCCCAAAGAGGACCTTGTGGCCAGGGCAGAGACATGCTGGGTGTTTGAAACTGGTCTGCCTCTGTGGGAGAGGGAATGAGATAAAGCAGAGTGAGAATTAGTGCTGGGCTCGTGCTGGGACAGGCAGTAAGGCCAGGACTGAGGGACAGGAGGAATTGGGAACGCGGTGCCTGGGCTTTGGGGAGGTGCTGGCTGTGTGCACACGCTGCCAGGAGACTCCAGAGTGTTGTTATCTTGTTGTATTTCATATTTCTAGAGTCCCATACTGTCGCAATCATGTTTCTGAAGTCCCATACCTTTTCAGTGATATTTCTTGGGGGCAGTTCTTCACAGCACAGTCTTCTTCTTCTTCTTCTTCTTCTTCTTCTACGTCTTCTTCTACGTCTTTTTCTTCTTCTTCTACATCTTCGTCTTCTTCGTCTTCTTTGTCGTCTTCTTCTTCTTCTACGTCTTCTTCTTCTTCTTCTTCTTCTTCTACGTCTTCGTCTTCTTCTACGTCTTCTTCTTCTTCTTCTACATCTTCGTCTTCTTCTACATCTTCTTCTTCTTCTTCTTCTTCTACGTCTTCGTCTTCTTCTTCTTCTTCTTCTTTGTCTTCTTCGTCTTCTTCATCTTCTTCTTCGTCTTCTTCTTCTTAGTCTTCTTCTTCTTCTTAGTCTTCTTCTTCGTCTTCTTCTTCTTAGTCTTCTTCATCTTCTTCTTCTTCTTCGTCTTCTTCGTCTTCTTCATCTTCTTCTTCGTCTTCTTCTTCTTAGTCTTCTTCTTCTTCTTCTTAGTCTTCTTCTTCGTCTTCTTCTTAGTCTTCTTCATCTTCTTCTTCTTCTTCTTCTTCTTCTTCTTCTTCTTTGTCTTCTTCTTCTTCATCTTCTTCTTCTTCTTCTTCTTCTTTGTCTTCTTCTTCTTCATCTTCATCTTCTTCTTCCTCTTCTTCTTCTTCTTCTTCTTCATCTTCTTCTTCTTCGTCTTCTTCTTCTTCGTCTTCTTCTTCTTCGTCTTCTTCTTCTTAGTCTTCTTCTTCGTCTTCTTCTTCATCTTCTTCTTCATCTTCTTCTTCGTCTTCTTCATCTTGCTGCTGCTTCCTAGTCAGGACTCCTGCCAGGCTCTCCCTGACCAGCCAGCTCACCCCCTTTTATCCCAGTTATCTTCACCAGCCACAGCTGCAGCCCAATTAAGGACATCGCAGCTGCAGCCCATCAAGAGCAACACCCGGGGCTAATCAGGGCAAGGCCCATACACAGATATTCAAATCCAATACAGATATTTTACTAGGACTCCTACCATACCGGAGGAGCTGCAGCTGCTTTTTGCTGTCCTCAGGGCTCGTTCCCCAGCACCCGTGTCCTGCACCCCTGCTACCCCAAGGGCTACGAGGAGCCGGTGTCGCTGTCGTGGCTCCGCGCCAGCCCCTGCACGGGCAGTGTCCCGGGGGACAGCGCGGTCACCCTGGAGGGCAGCGGCGACGCCAGCGCCTGCCTGGCAGCGCTCAGGAGCCTCCTCAACCTCTCGGCGTGCGGCCACAGCCAGGACTGCGCCTTGGACGGTGTCCCCCAGCCCCCGCTCCGGGGACGCTTCATCGTAAGGCAAACCCGTCCCCCCTGCTCGGAAAGGCTCCCCCGGGCGGGGCTGTCCCCATCGCTGTCCCCTGGCACTGTCCCCTCCCTGCGGGACAGGGCGAGAGGCTCCCCAGGCACTGCTGGGTACTCTGGGCATTCATTGTGCTGGGGCCTTTGCCAGCCACACCTCCAAACGGGACCGTGCTGGGAATCATCGAATCCCAGACTGGTTTGGGCTGGGAGGGATCTTCAAGCTCATCCTGAGCCCCCCCGGCTGCACTGGGCAGGGACAGCTCCCACTGTCCCAGGGTGCTCTGAGCCCTGTCCAACCGGGCCTTGGGCACTGCCAGGGATTTGTTAATAAAACAGGGCTTGTCCATAGGAGTTGAGATTGAGACAGCAGCTTCAGGCAAGGCTCTGGCTGTGCTGGCTGTGCTGCTGTCACCAGCAGGCACCAACCCCCAGCCCAGCACCTGCTGGGACAGGGACAGGGACAGCAATGCCCTGGGACTACCTGGGCTGGGACAAACCCCGTGAAGGAAAATCCCACCTCCTGCTTCGGGCAGCTGCTGGGGGTGCCCCATGCAGCTCACCAGGGTTTCTGTCCCTGTTTCTGTCCCTTGCCTTGCAGGCCTTCTCTGCCTTCTACTACAACTTCAAGTTCCTGAACCTGACGGAGGGGCAGCCGCTGGCCGCGGTCAGAGAGGCCATCGAGGGGTTCTGCAGCAGGAGCTGGCAGGATGTATGCTGCTCCTCAGCATGGAGCCACAGTGGGACATGCAGAAACAAAGGGCTCCTGGGGTGGGGGGAGGCAGTGGGGACCCGTCCAGGGCAAGGCTCTCTGGTTCTGAGCTGTGTCCTACACAGCAGAGCCACCCTGAGCTCTGTGTGGAGCTGGGACTGTCCTGCATCCACTCCTTGCTCATTCTCCCTTGGGAAAAGGGCAGCCAGGGCAGGCAAGGGCAGCAAGCAGCTGGGCTTGGAGGTGGGGATGGGGATGGCGATGGAGGTGGGGATGGGGATGGGGATGCCATGGGGGATGGTGAGAACAGAGCCAGCTGGTGGTACCATGCCAGAGACAAGTCAAATCTTGGAATCATAGAATTCCAGACTGGTTTGGTTGGGAAGGCTCATCTTGTTCCACATCCCTGATGTGGGCAGGGACACCTTCCACTAGACCAGGCTGCTCTAAACCCATCCAATCTGGCCTTGACCACTTGCAGGGATGGAGCAGCCACAGCTCCTCTGGGCAGTACATGGGGGTGGATAAGCCCAGAAATGTGCCAGCAGCACCATGGGGCAGGGAGCAGGAGCCCCTTGCATGAAGAGGCTGAGATGGAGAATCTGGGGCAGGAGGAGCCACAGTAAGGTGCAATATGTGCCTCTGTTTCTGTTTGGAGTGTAAATCCTCTCCAAAGGAGTTGCTCTGCATAGAGAGGTTCAAAATCACTGCCCAGCCCAGGAGTCTCTTCCTGGATGCTCGTGACTGTGGAGCCACTGCTGCTCATGCAGCACATTTCAGGGCTTTGTCTCTGCTCAGAAAGTGCCTGTCAATAACTCCCCTTCACCCCAAATATTGCCCACCCCAGCTCTCTTCCAGCTACCCCACAGAGAGCCCCAAGCGCCTGCCCAGGTACTGCGCCAACGCCAACTACATCCTCACCCTCCTGCTCCACGCCTACAAGTTCAACGAGAGCAGCTGGAGCAACATCTGCTTCCAGATGAAGGTGGGCACTGCTCCCAGCCCCTGAGGGGGAGCAGAGGTGGTCCTGGGGGAGAACCAGCCCCACATTGGGTGCTGGGGGAGAACCAGCCCATGTTGGGGTGCTGGGGACAGCCAGACCCTGTGTGGGGGTGCTGGGGAGAGCCAGCTCCCACATTGGGCTGCTGAGAGGGAGCCAGCCCTGTGCTGGGGTCCTGGGAGGGAGCAAGCCCTCGTTTTGGGGTGCTGTGGAGGAGCCAGCCCCTGTGTGGGGGTGCTGGGGAGAACCAGCTCCACGCTGGGGTGTCCTGGGGAGCAGTGGTGCAGAGAGCCCTGCCTGCCCCCCATGGCACTGCTGTGGGCTGAGCAGGATGGGTGGGTGGCTCTGGGCCAGCAGTGGCTCCCCTGCAGGGCTGACCTGTCCCCTCTCTCTGGGCAGGACTGACCCCATCCCCTCTCTCTGGGCAGGGCTGACCCTGTGCCCTCTCTCTGGCAGGACTGACCCTGTTCCCCCTCTCTCTGAGCAGGACTGACCTGTCCCCTCTCTCTGGCAGGGCTGACCTGTGCCCTCTCTCTGGGCAGGACTGACCCATCCCCTCTCTCTGGCAGGACTGACCCTGTCCCCTCTCTCTGGCAGGGCTGACCTATCCCCTCTCTCTGGCAGGGCTGACCTATCCCCTCTCTCTGGGCAGGGCTGACCTGTCCCCTCTCTCTGAGCAGGACTGACCTGTCCCCTCTCTCTGGGCAGGACTGACCCCATCCCCTCTCTCTGGCAGGGCTGACCTGTCCCCTCTCTCTGGGCAGGGCTGACCCTGTGCCCTCTCTCTGGCAGGGCTGACCTGTCCCCTCTCTCTGGCAGGGCTGACCCATCCCCTCTCTCTGGGGCAGGGCTGACCCATCCCCTCTCTCTGGGCAGGACTGACCCGTCCCCTCTCTCTGGCAGGGCTGACCCATCCCCTCTCTCTGGCAGGGCTGACCCATCCCCTCTCTCTGGGCAGGACTGACCTGTCCCCTCTCTCTGGCAGGGCTGACCCTGTCCCCTCTCTCTGGGGCAGGGCTGACCCATCCCCTCTCTCTGGCAGGGCTGACCTGTCCCCTCTCTCTGGCAGGACTGACCCTGTCCCCTCTCTCTGGCAGGCCGGGGGTGCTGACGTGGGCTGGACGCTGGGGTACATGCTGAACCTCACCAACATGGTCCCGGCCGAGGCTCCAGCCAGGCTGAAGGGCCACAGCTCGTCCCTGTGGGCTGCAGCCATCGCCTTCATCATCCTCACGCTCGTCCTGGGGCTCGCTGCCCTGCTCCTGCAGCTGTGGGTGTAGAGCCTGGCCGTGTTTGGGAGCCCAGCAGGGACAGGCTGGGGCTGCAGGGCCGTGCTGGAGTCCCCCTGCTCCTGCCTGCATCGCTGGAGCCAGGCCTGGGTCTGTGCTGTGAGCAGTCACCTCCACAGCTCCAGAGAACTGGGGGCTGCTTTTCCGTGGGCCTGGCCCCCAACGTGCAGACAGGCACTCTGAGGTTTCCAGAGGAGCTCCACTCCCATGGAGACACAATGGGATCAGCCTGCAGAAGCCTCAGCTGAGCCTGTGTGCCTGCTGTCAGTGCTCTGTGTGTCACAGGCAGGGCTCCATCCCACCCCTGGGGCTGTGGAGGGCCAGCCTGGCCGTGGGACAGTGCCCTGGTGCCAGCCTGGCCGTGGGACAGTGCCCTGGTGCCAGCCTGGCTGTGGGGCATGGGGCAGGCACTCCAGGGTTCTCCATGCAATGCCAGCTCTGAGCGTGGCCACCAAGAGCCAGCGGGTCCCTGCCAGCTCTGCCAGCCTGAGGGTGCTCTGTGGGACCCCAGCTGGCCCTGGGCAGGGTCTGTGCCTGGGGCTTTCACGGTCTTGGAGAAAGAACACTGAGCACCCATAGTCAGAAGTGTGGTCCAGGCCCCTCCAGAGTCCATCTCATCATCTCATCACCGTGCTATGGCATGTCATGTCATCATCACATCTCACCACCCATCTCATCCTCTTCCTTTTCTCCTGGAATAAAGGGATTGATGTTCCTCAGTGCCTTCCTGCAGAGAGCACTGTCCCACCAGCAGAAGGCCTGGACCCCATGGGTGTCAGGATGAGGCTCCAGCAGGCTGTGAGTCCTGCCCTGCCCATGGCCTTTGCCTTTGGTTCTGCTCGTTTTTAGCTGCTCTGTGGATGATTCACGCTGTTGTTTGCGTTCCCACAGTGAGCAGCAGACCTTTGGTGTCCCTGTGGAACACTGGGCACCTCACAGCTCTCGTCACACAAATAAACAAATAAATAAAAGGCAGCACATGGGGAAATGCCTGCTACTCTGCTTCCAAATCGTTGTGATTTTATTTTATTACTTCTGTCTCCCAGGTAAGGGCTGGCGACGACAGAGACTCGGGTGAGGCAGTGAATCTATGGGAGGTGTCCCTGCAGTCTGCTGGACTTTGGAGTGGAGCCAACAGGGCACAAGGACAGGCCTTTCCTTCTCTGAGGAGGTGTCTCACCTCACCCATCACTTGGCTGCCAACAGGACTCCCCAAAAATGTACAGGGGCCCTGGAAGCTGCCTCTGCCACGTCCCAGCAGTGTTCCCAAGTCACCCCGTGTTGGGAAGGGAGGATGAGCCATGGGCCACGGGGTGCAGCTGGACTGGAGAGGAACCCCATTGCAGGAGAGGAGGCAGAGCTGTGCCATCCCCCCTCACAGGGCTTCCCAGCCCTAGGGAGAGCCCTGTCTCACAGCTGTGGGGAAGGTGTTTTACAGCTGTGAGGAGGGTGTTTGTTTCACAGCTGTGAGGAGGGTGTTTGTTGCACAGCTGTGGAGAAGGTGTTTCACAGCTGTGAGGAGGGTGTTTGTTTCACAGCTGTGGGGAGGGTGTTGCACAGCTGTGGGGAGGGTGTTTCACAGCTGTGGAGGAGGGTGTTTGTTTCACAGCTGTGAGGAGGGTGTTTGTTTCACAGCTGTGGGGAGGGTGTTGCACAGCTGTGGGGAGGGTGTTTCACCAGCTGTGCCAGCTCCAGCTCACCAGGCCAGGACTCGGGACCCCCAGGACAAGCCCGTGGCCCCTGGGCACACAGGGGGGATTCCCAGGAAGCAGCTCCCTGCAGAGGAGGGGCAGCAGGACCCGGCCTGGCAGCCTCTGGAGGCAGTGCTGTTACAGCTGCTCGTAGCCCGAGGAGTTTCTGTGGCAGCACGTGGCTGTGAGCAGGCAGAAGATGAGGATGAGCATGATGGCCAGCAGAAGGGTGGCTGCTATCCAGATGCTTCTCGGGAGCTCTGTGACTGCTCTGGGAGGGTCTGAGGGCATCAGGTTGGTGAGATTGAGCATGTAGCCCAGAGTCCAGCCCACATCTGTGTTAGCAACCTGCGCAGACAGACAGGGAAGAGGGATGGGAAAGGCTGCAAAGTACCAGGCAAACTAGAGAAGAGCCTGCGCCCCCAGGACTTGCTCCCCAACCACCATTTCTGTGCCCAGCTTGGGCTGCAGGGGCCCCAGCAGTGACATGCCCTGGGGGAGAGCACAAAGGGCCAGGCCAGATGTGCCAGCAGCTGTGTGAGTGTAGCTCAAGAGCTGCCCTGGGTATGGGCAGTGGGGCTGTGCTGCCCTGGCATCCCCCATCCCCAGCAGCAGCAGGGGGGGCACAAGGCATTTCACGGCACAAAGTGTGGAAGCTGGGGGCTGCTGGACACTCTCCTACCTGCTGGATGAAGTGGATGCTGGGCCACGTTGTGATGTTGAATTTGTAGCCTTGCAGGAGGAGGGTGAGGATGTAGGAGCTGGCTGCGCAGGCGTCACGGAGCTGGGTCCTGCTGGCCGTGGGGAACAGCTCCTGCACCTGCAGAGGTGGGAGAACAGGGGGAGGCTGGACCCAGAGCAGTGCTGGATGTGCCCACGCTGGGGAGCAGCCCCTCAGTGCAGCTGGGAGCAAAGAGACCCCGTGGAGCAGCAGGCTGCTCTCCCATCTCTCTCCAGGTGCACAGACCTTTGTGCTCCTCCTGGCTCTCTGCAGCTGAGCACAGCAGAGGAGGGGCTGGGGATGAGCCTTGAGGATGCCCAGTGCCCAGGTGAAACACACTCCTGGGCAGAATCTCACCTGCTTCCAGCTGCTGTTGCATATCTGCCTGATGGTGGCATTGACCAAGCTCAGGGACTGCCCTCCTGTCAGGTTCAGAAAGTGAAGGCTGTGATAAAACCCTGAGAAGGCCTGTGGGTGGCGAGACCAAAGGTGACAGGTTAGTGAAGCACTCAGGGCACTGATGCCACCCACACCTAAGCAGGGGTCCCTGTAAGGCCCCGCTCACACTGCAAGGAGCTGGCAGTGACCCTGGGGGAGGGAGTTGGGAATGCTGCCCACACAGACAGGGAATGGCACTGGGAGAACAGAGGTCTGGGGCTGCCTGGCACACAGGTCAGCACCCCCTGATGGTCTGCCAGAAAGTCTCAGAGCTGGCCCACAACCCAGGGGCTGTTCTTGCACTCTGAGCTGGCTCACACAGTGTCCCTCAGACAAGGCCTTCCCGTGTCCCTCAGGAATGCTGGCACGTGGCAGGAGGCAGAAGCCACCTCTGAGCACACAAGAGGTTTGCAGATAGAGCCAGCTCCGAGGGTCCCTCTCTCCCCAGCCCGTTCCACAATCAGTGGCAGAGGAGACACCCAGGCCCTGCCTTCCCCCTGCCCCAGGCAGGGCCCGGAGGCTGCTTACCAAGAACTGTCCCCGCACGGGGGGCTGATAGACCCCATTGAAGCCGCACGGCCCCTGCGCCCCGCAGCTGAAGTTGAAGAGTCTCCGCACGGCCGCGTCACACGCGGCTGGGTCCCCTGTCCCCGTCACCGTGAGGACGAGGCCAGGGCTGGCTGAGCTGGGCGCACGCACACAGGGGCTGTCGTAGAGCTCTGCCACGGTGACGTTCTCCTGGTACCCCTGGGGGTAGCAGGGGTGCTTGATCTGGCTACTCGAGCTGGCCTGGAGAGAGATGGAGCCATTAATGGCGCTGCATTGCCACTGAGACCTTCCCACAGCCCATCCCAAAAAGCAGGACTACACCCCAGGAGGACTGCATGCACCCCACCTGGGAACTCCCTGAGCAGCCCTGGCTCCTGCAGCGCTGGGCTCTGCCTCTGTCCCCGGGCAGCAGTGCAGGGACTGTGCTGGGAAACCTCTCTCTGGGCAGGAATGGAGCAAGGCCAAGAGCATGGTGACAGCAGAGAAACTACACATACAGCTGGCCGGGGGGAATTACAAAAAATGCCACTGCACGTCAAGATGTGGGGAGAAGGGAGCCCTGGCTGGCAACCACCACCACCTTCCACCCAAATGAGGCAATTTTTTGCTTCCCTAGATAAAACCCAAGCCTCTGCCAATTCCCAACTCTTGGCCCACAGGCACGCCCAGCGCTGCAGGGGGAGATGTGCCACGGCACTGGGAGATGGCTGAGCAGCCCCCGTGCCCCGTGGCACCTGGTGCAGAGCTGCCAGCAGCATCTTCAGGGCCTGGCTCTGCCCGTAGCACAGGTAGCTGTGGCTGTACAGGGAGTAGTTGGTGCCGTAGAGCCGAAAGAACACGGACGTGTTCCTGTCCTCCGCGGGGACCCCGGGCTGGAAGGTGATCTGCGTCGAGGCACCGCCGAGGTCCAGAGCTCCCAGAACCTCGGTGTCCTGGGGATGTTCCCATTTCTCTGCAAACGAGAACTGGCCCAACACACAGCAAGGCTTAGCCTCAACTGCAGCACTCACACTCACACCCCCTTCCCGCAAGGACTTGGGGGCCCCAGGGGCACCTTCCACCTGCTCCTGGCTCCCTGATTTATCCCTGCCTGCCCACATCCCCCTCAACCCACGGACACTTCCACGCAGCACTCAGGTGTGGCCTCTTGGCTGCTGCACATCTGCTGGGATCCAGACACTTGGAGCAGAGAAAAAGGAACCCTGTACCCTGGAGGCCGATCCCGCTGCCAGATCCCTGGCACCCCAAAATCCACCCCTGTGTGTCAGCACACGAGAGCACAGGGCCAGGCTGAGCTGGACACAAAGATCCTGTTAATCCCATTAATGAGGTGCAATCTGCAGCCCACAGCCACAGGGAACCTTTGGCTGCCTGACCAGTGCCCCAAAGCTCCATTCCTCCCTCCTCTGCAGGTAAGGAAAGCTGCTGCAGCTCAGACAGGGACGTTCTCTCCACTGGCCCTGCCCTGCCCTCTCCCCAGCTGCACCTTGACCAGTGTCTCCAGCAGGTAGTTGACAGTGATCCAGCCAAAGGAGCCCTCCTCGCTGCCCGTCAGGATCCGGGCTCCGCGGAAATCCACAGGGTACTCCCCAATGGCCTTGGACACCTCGGCCAAGACCTGCTCGGCCTTGCTGCTGTTCTCCTCCCTGCCGGCAAAGGCACAAACACCTCAGGTGCTGCACGCCCCGCCTGGCAGCTCTGGCGGCCGGGCTGGCACTGAGAGGCCGCCGTGCCCTGCCAAGGAGCTGCTCCCGACATCTCTCCAGCACCGCCAGCGGCTCTCCCGGACACGCCGTGGCACCGCGGGCAGGGCCGCTCTGCCCATGTCCACGGCCTGGCCGGGCAGCACCCCCGTGCCCCGGCCCCCGTGCCCCGGTGCCAGCCCCGGCTCCGGCGCCGAGCGGGAAGGGCGGGAGGTGCCGCTACCTCAGCAGCCGCATGCCGGCCGTGGCCCCCAGGTACGTGGGGGTCTCCCGCTGCTGCTCGGCCGGGACGATCTTCATGGCCCTGTCCAGGCAAGGCTTCAGGCTGGCGCCAGCCCCCGCGGGGTTGTCTGCGTAGCTGGAGATGCCGGGTCCTGCCACAGGGAACCGGTGATGGAGAGAGCCCAGCGCCACCCCGCAGGGGCGGCACAGAGGGGAACATGTTCAGACACACTCAGGTGTCCCTGCTCAGACACACTCAGGTGTCCCAGCCATAGCGCCTGCCCTGCTCGGTTTGGAGCTGCAGATACCAGAATGCAAACTGCTCCCCCAGGAGCTGGCAGGTCCCACCTGAGTGGAGACAGGGGATTGCTCAGGGAGTTGTGCAGTGCTTTGGGGAGGCCCTGTGGGCACAGAAAGCTGGACATAATGAAAGAAGGTGTGAACAGATGTGGTAAGAAGAGCCAAGGAAAGTGAGGCAGGGGAGAAGTAGCAATGGGCACATCCGGCATCCCAAGCCGTGAGGCGATGCACATCTGGAGAGGACTGGCTGCAGGATCTGAGCTAAGTGGGGGCCCAATTCCTCCCCCACCTTTGCACCTCCCAGTGACTCTACGGCTCCCCCAGGTGCAGACGATTCCAACCCTTTCCCATGACTCCTCTCAGGGCAATCTCCCTTCAGCCCAGAGCAGGCTGAAAGGGATCAGTGACGGTGCTGTGAGGGTTTGGGACAGCGCTCCAGGAGGCTGCGAGAGAGGGAGAGCAGAGCCCAGCACTCACCGGACACTGAGCAGGCCTCCACCTGGGACACGATGCCCGTGCCGTTCTCCTTGTCCGCGCGCCACCGGTAGATGTAGAGGGACGTGTGTGTGGAGCCAGCGTCAAACACCAGGCCGTGCTGGGGAGCAGAGGGGGACACGGGCTCACAGCTGGCCCGGGGCTGCACCAAGTGCCACGGGGGTTTCTGAGAGCTTCAGCTCCTGCTTCCCCTGTAGGACCACGAGCAGCAGAGGTCTGCACATCACCCTCCCTTCAGCAGCCCTGCTCCACCTCTAACAGCCCCGGGTTCGCCGCTCCAGCGAGTCCCAGCCCAGGAAGGACGCGCGGGTCAGCGGGGTGAGTCGCAGAGCAGGGAGGCACCCAGGCATGGCCCAAAGCTCAGGCTGCTCCCAGGCCTTTAGCAAATCTGACAAAACCTGGCATTTTTTAGCAGACCAGCCGCAGAAAGCAGTAGGGAAGAGAGGTGAGAATCCAACAGGTGGTCTGGATGTCTGAAAACAGGGAAGAGAGTGACTGGGGTGGCAGATGGAGCAGCTGTGGAGAGGAGGCTGCACTTCTCTCTCCCACCTTTACCAAGCAGCCAGGACTGTGGTTTGGGGGAGGCTCATCTGCCCAGTGCCACCTTGATGAGGCTGAGTCCTGAAAAACTGGGCTGATCATGGAGAAACTTGCAAGCTGAGAGGAAGGCAGGGCTGATGGAAGAATTCGAGATAGAAAGGGTTGGTGGGATTCGCAGGCTCCCTCAGGTCTCACTGGACACCTACTTTGATTCTGGTAGGAAGGACAGCATCCTTTGCCGGGAGCAGGACCAGGACGAAGACGACCACGGTCAGCAGGGCCAGCACGGCCGCCGAGCCGCAGCCCACCGCCCTGAGCAGGCGCGGCGACATCGCTGGGCTCTGGGGAGGTCTGCAGGGAGGGATGGATTGGGGAGGGGTCACTGGCGAGGGATGGTCCTTGGGAGGTTTGCGGGGAGGCGTGGTCTCTAGGAGGAGGGTCTGCAGAGAGGGACTGTGGGCAGGGGCGGCTTTTGGGCGGAGGGTGTGTGGGGAGGGAGGAGGGTTTGGGGGGAGGGATGGTATTTAGGAGGCGGGTCTGTGGGGCGGGATGGGCTTTGGGAGGAGGAGGATGTGCGTGAGGGATACTCATTGGGAGGATCTTTGGGAAGGGGGACTGGGGATCTTTGGGAAGGTCTGCGAGGAGGAAGGGACTTTGCCCGAGGAGCCCCAAGCCGCCTGTCTCTGCCCCGAGCCTTCAACCTCTCCGGGGATCCCCTTCTCCCTGTAGTTCGTGGTCCCCCCCACCTCCTAAGTGACTCCCTGGGACCCGAGCTGGGCGAATGGGGACACCATGAACTTGTCTGGCCCCGAGCCGCCGGGAAGGGGCAGGGGCGAAGCTCCCGCCTGCCGCGGCCCGACCGTCCCGTACCTGTGCCCGGAGCCCTCTCCGTCGCTCGGTGGGGCGGCGATCGGGGCACAGCCCGCTCCCCGCCGGCCCCGGGCCCACGCCGCCCCGGCGGAGCAGAGCGAAGCGAAAGCAAAGCTGAGCCGCTCTCGGACGTCCGGGTCCGGCCCCGGCCGGGGCGGGCTCTGGGCGCTGCCGCGGGCGGAAAGAGCGGAGAGCTCGGGGCTGTGGCTGCCCGCACCGGACACCGGCCCCGGCCTGCCTGTCCCTGCCCGCCTGCTTCCTCCCTGTCCCTCTGGCTGTGCCTCTGCCTGCTCCCTGCCTGTTCTTCTGCCTGCTCCCTGCCTGTTCTTCTGCCTGCTCCCTGCCTGGTTCCACCCTGTCCCTCTGCCTGCCCTTCTGCCTCCTCTCTCCCTGTCCCTCTGCCTGCTCCCTGCCTGTACCCCTGGCTTTGCCCTGTCTGTCCCTCTGCCTGTCCCCTCCTTGCACCCTGCCGCTCCCTCCCTTACTCAGCCTCCCCCCTGCCTGCACCACGCTCCCGCACTCTGCCTGTTCCCTGCCCGCTCCCCGCCCGCACTGTCCCAAAGCCACGGGACTCTGGCCATGGACAGCTGCTGGCCATGGGGACAGACCGGACCCTGGCAGTGGGGGTGGCTCCCTAACCGTGGGGACAGCTCGGTGCCTGCCCGTGGGGATGGATCCCATGTAGACGGCTGTGGGTATGGATCCCACGTGGATGGCTGTGGGGACAGGTCCTTCCTGTTTCTGTCCCGAGCCCCGCTGCCAGCCTGGCTTGCGGGGGTCCCGCAGAGCCGGGTGACAGCCGGGTGACAGGGCAGGCTCGGCCCCTCTCGGCGTTTGTGCCGCAGGTCTGACAGGGGTGTCTGAGGCTCCCGGAGCTCAGCTGCTGCCTCCGGCGCCAGGCGCTCGCAGGCTCCGGGGGCTGCTCGGGATCTCGCTGTCCCCTCGCTGATCTCCGCGGGCGGCGCAGCCCCCCCGGCCCCGGGCGGAGCGCGCCAGGCTGTGCCGCTCCTCCAGCAGCGAAGTGGTTAATCCCGGATGCTCTTATCACCCCGGCTCTCCAGCCCCGGCCCCGCTGCCTCCCGGCCAAGCGCTCTCCTGGGCAGGTTGCTGGTCCGGGGCCAAGGGGAGGGCCACGCCGGCGAGGCAGCCTTTGTCCCAGGAGCGGGCTCCCGGCGCCAGGTGCGCGCTGAGCCCGGGCCGAGGCGGCGGGGCCGGAGCGGCGGCCGGAGCCAGCGGGGTGAGCCGGGGCAGGCACGGGGGGAGCCGGGCCCGGGGCTGCTGCCCCTCCATGGAGCAGGGCTGGGAGCGGGCCCCGGCAGCAGCGGGGGCGGTGCTGGGGCAAACACGCTCCGTGGGGCGGTGCGGGAGGGCGAGGGGGCCGGGGCGGCCGCTCGCCGCACGAGGTTCCCAGGTGCGGGGGGCAGAGGGGCACGGAGGGCACGGAGACCAGGCACGGAGGGCACTGGCAAGCCCCAGCGCTGGTGGGAGGTGGGATGCAGGGAACTGTTCTGCCTGGCAAGGATGCTCCTGGCATCCACAGTCACCCTCTTTGAACCTTCAGAGCCCTTTTGGCTTTCAAATCCCAAATGTGCCCAGTGGGAAGTCAGCCCCGCCATTGTCCTGAGCAACAGGCAGTTTAGATCCAGCAGTGGCTCTGAGCCTTTTGCCCCAATTTTCGAGGCCCTGCTCCCTGTGCACAAGGGATGCTGCAAGTGAGAGATGTCCCACAGGTGTTTGTCAAGCTTGTCATCATGGCCAGCCCTACACATCAAGTGCTGCCCTTCTCCAGCTGCTGGGCACAGCTGGAAACTTTGCACATCTGGAAATGGCAGGCACTGTGCAGCATCGTGCCTCCTCTGCAGCTCTGGAGGCATCAGCACCACTCTCCTGTCCTGCTGCTTCTGATCCTGCATGGATGGGAGCAGGTACTGGAGCTGCCCAGCCCCAGGATGCCACAGAAAGCCTGGGCAGATTGATGAGCTTCTCAGATTGTTTCCCACCCACTGGGCTCCCTTTCTCCCATTCTCCTGCCTGGGAGAGCTGGTTCTGTGCTGCCTTTGGATGTTACCCCAGTCCAGTCAGAACGGGAATTAGACCCTAGCAGGCTGGGAGCCCATTTCCCGCCCTCTCCTGCATTCAGCACAATGCAATTTGTCACCAATTCGTGTCCTTCCATTTCACAGTGCGTGGGACAGAGCTTTCCAGGATGTAGGCTGGGCTGCAGACTTTTCCCATTGCTTTGTTTGTTACCTGGAGCAGATGAATCACATCCCAACGGTGCAGTTATAACTGGGCAAACCCCAGCAGGGCTGCTGGGACTGCAGATATGACAACTGGGGACATAATTAAGTGGTTTTCTTGGTGGTGCTGGGTTAATGATTTGAGTCTGAGATGACTTTGAATCGATAACCACTTTAATATCTAAAAGAGGTCCTCAATGATTCCCCATTTCTATGACAAGGATTTATCAGAGGATTCCATACAATCTCTTCATAGCCATTGTAGAGGGAAGGCTCCTGGCTATAGGACAAGGTCTGATAAGGGATTTTGGTGGCCCCATATCCCATGACATGGGCCCAAAGAACAGCTGCTGTTCATTGTTGTGCATCTCATGCCATGCAGGAGATTGGTCACCCTTGCTCATTGCCAGAGATGCTGACTCCAAAACAGGAATCAGCATCTCCTTTGAACTTGCCAAAGGTCTTTTCTCTCCACTGGCCTGGGAAAAGGGCAGGGGAATTTCTCAGGGGAATTTATGCACTCACAAGAGAATTGTGTAGCCAAGTGACAGCTCCAGGTCCCACCCAAAGCACTGGTGGGGTTAAACCATGCCTCTGGTACCCAGGGCTCTCAGGCCACCCGCAGGTTATAGCTGGAGTGTGAAGCAAGGTCAGCCTCAGCAGGATGCAGCAGGAGAGCTGTGCATTGCAAAAAGCACATCTGGAGCAGCTGTGAGGTGCTGAGCACATGGATATCTCAGCTGCCCTGTGCAGAGGCTGTCACAGAGAACCAGACTCTTTGCTTTGCTACAATTCCTTAGGAGTACCTGGGGGCTGTTTCTGCTGGGAGCTGAGCTCTGGATGGACAAGTGGGAAGTGCTCCAGTCCCCAAGGGCAGTGCTGTGGGCATTCCAGCCTGGCTGTGTGTCCGGATCAGCAGGAGCTTCCTGCCTCTGCCCTCCTGCCTGCCCTTGGGGCTGCAGGAGAGGTGTGGGGATCACAGCAGGCATGGACACTGTCCCTGTGCATCTCTTACATGCTGTGGCATCAGTAAGAGCTGGGCCAGGCAGGAGACACACAGCTGGAGATGCTGTTTCCCTGCCTGAAGCAGAGAGGACTCTCTCAGGGACAATCTGGGCCTGCTGGGCAACAGATGTGACCTGGTCCCAAGCGTTGTGGGATGGGTTTTGAGGTGGCAGCATGTGGGTGCTGGAGGGATGTGGCTCTGCACCCCAGAGAGGATGGTCACACTGGTACCCTGCCAGGCCATGATCCTGCTCTCAGCTTGGAACTCCAGCTAGCCACAGCTGGGCTTCCCCCAGAGATGCTGCTGTGAAGGAAGGTGCTGATTGCCAGCCAGGGAACAGCTTGAGCAAGGCTGGGCACAGAGGGACCTGAGGGGCTGCAGGTGAGAAGGCAGGGCTGAACAAGTTGTACTGAAAATCCGCCAAGGAGGGAGTGCTTAGAATGGCAGAGTGTCCCAGCCCTGAGGCTGCCAACAGCCCTACTGGGATGGGTCCAGAGGAGCCCGTGGATATTATCCTCTTCCATGCTAAGAGCAGCCATGTACCAGAGAATGGCTTCATTGCTGGGAAGGGAAAGTCCCATAGCCATGCATGAGGTGTGAGCTGGGGCTGTCCCTGCAGGTTGGAGGAGGAATGGGCTCCAAAGCCAAGGCCATTGCCGGTCTCCTGGCAGCCACCTGTGTCTGCAGCGTCATCGCCCTCATTCTGAGCGTGGTGAATGTGAAGGATGTGCTTCTGCCCCCCAGCACCAAGGTAGGGTCCTCAGAAGGAGCACAGCTCTCATTTGGCTGCTGGCTACCGCTGGGTGTTGGGTTTTGCCTGGGTTTCAGGCAGGCTGTGCTGTTTGTCACCAACGTGGGGACAATGCCCTGCACAGACTGGAGCGGGTCTAGCTGAATTTGGTCACTGTGCCTGGCCCCACAGCACATGCAGCTTTTTCATCCCAAAGCACTGCCAGCCCCAGGGGCTTGGGATGGATCCTTGTCCCCAACACAGCTGGTAACTGCAATGCCACCAGACTTTTTCTGTCCTGGTGAACACCAGTCTTCTTTGGCCATTCTAGGCTCCCCTGCCCACCAGGAGCTCCGATGGCTCTCCTGGAGCTTCTCTCCCTCACTCTGCAGCAGGTGACGCTGGTCTGCTCCCCTGACACCCCGTGTCCCCTCTGCTCCCCAGCACGGCCTGGTGTTTGACGCTGGCTCCACACACACGTCCCTCTACATCTACCGGTGGCGCGCGGACAAGGAGAACGGCACGGGCATCGTGTCCCAGGTGGAGGCCTGCTCAGTGTCCGGTGAGTGCTGGGGGCTGCCCTCCCTCTCCATGGCCAGCCTTGGTGCTGCCCTGCATGGCTGTTCCACACACCAAAGCTGATTCATGCCAGCTGTGATAAATGCTAATTTATCTATTGGGCATTTCTAAATACCCACAGGGTTGTGTATTCCTATTGCAAAAGTGCTGTGTCAGGCTTCGGCACAAGGACAAGTCTCTCTGGAGGAAATGCCCACTCTAGAGAGCAGATCTAGGGGCAGATAAATGGTACATGGAGCCAGGCTGGGGCTAGCAAAGGCCAGCAGGCCAGGGCAGAGGTGCCTGGGCGAGGGGAAGAGGGCTCAGAGCTCGCCTTGCCCTCATGTCCCTCGGCAGCAGCGGCATGGCAGTTACTGGTTAACTGCAAAGGTCAGGCCGAGGGCAAAGTGTAACGCAAGGGCTGCTTGGGCTAATGGCAGATATTGAGTCAAAGCTCCCGGGAAGATAAACAGTGAGATTTCCACCGCAGAGCCTGGCCCTACCAACTGCAGGACCATGCCAGGTTCTCAGATCCAGTGCCAGCCTCTGAAAATAGGGAGGCTGTGAAAGGGCACACAGAGTGTCTATCAGCTCCAGGTGCCCTCAGGGAAATGGGGAACAGCTGTGTTTGTCCCCAGCTCCTGCAGGACGGACTGGCCGTGCCCAGCACTTGGGCCCCCCCGGGATCAGCTGTGCGCTCAGCGTCCCCGGGCCGCAGCCCTCCCGCTCTGCCCGGAGCAGGAGCTCCTGCGGCTCCCGGGGCGAGCGGCCGTGCCACAGCTACTGCTGCCTGGAGCGACAGCTCCGAGCGCGGGTCGGGACTGCCTGGGGCAAGCAACACAAAAGCCCTATGGGATTCCTGGGTAGACAAGTCCCCCTCTGTGCCGCCCCTGCGGGGTGGCGCTGGGCTCTCTCCATCACCGGTTCCCTGTGGCAGGACCCGGCATCTCCAGCTACGCAGACAACCCCGCGGGGGCTGGCGCCAGCCTGAAGCCTTGCCTGGACAGGGCCATGAAGATCGTCCCGGCCGAGCAGCAGCGGGAGACCCCCACGTACCTGGGGGCCACGGCCGGCATGCGGCTGCTGAGGTAGCGGCACCTCCCGCCCTTCCCGCTCGGCGCCGGAGCCGGGGCTGGCACCGGGGCACGGGGGCCGGGGCACGGGGGTGCTGCCCGGCCAGGCCGTGGGCATGGGCAGAGCGGCCCTGCCCGCGGTGCCACGGCGTGTCCGGGAGAGCCGCTGGCGGTGCTGGAGAGATGTCGGGAGCAGCTCCTTGGCAGGGCACGGCGGCCTCTCAGTGCCAGCCCGGCTGCCAGAGCTGCCCGGCGGGGCTGCAGCACCTGAGGTGTTTGTGCCTTTGCCGGCAGGGAGGAGAACAGCAGCAAGGCCGAGCAGGTCTTGGCCGAGGTGTCCAAGGCCATTGGGGAGTACCCTGTGGATTTCTGCGGAGCCCGGATCCTGACGGGCAGCGAGGAGGGCTCCTTTGGCTGGATCACTGTCAACTACCTGCTGGAGACACTGGTCAAGGTGCAGCTGGGGAGAGGGCAGGGCAGGGCCAGTGGAGCGAACGTCCCTGTCTGAGCTGCAGCAGCTTTCCTTACCTGCAGAGGAGGGAGGAATGGAGCTTTGGGGCACTGGCCAGGCAGCCAAAGGTTCCCTGTGGTTGTGGGCTGCAGATTGCACCTCATTAATGGGATTAACAGGATCTTTGTGTCCAGCTCAGCCTGGCCCTGTGCTCTCGTGTGCTGACACACAGGGGTGGATTTTGGGGTGCCAGGGATCTGGCAGCGGGATCGGCCTGCAGGGTACAGGGTTCCTTTTTCTCTGCTCCAAGTGTCTGGATCCCAGCAGATGTGCAGCAGCCAAGAGGCCACACCTGAGTGCTGCGTGGAAGTGTCCGTGGGTTGAGGAGGATGTGGGCAGGCGGGGATAAATCAGGGAGCCAGGAGCAGGTGGAAGGTGCCCCTGGGGCCCCCAAGTCCTTGCGGGAAGGGAGTGTGAGTGTGAGTGCTGCAGTTGAGGCTAAGCCTTGCTGTGTGTTGGGCCAGTTCTCGTTTGCAGAGAAATGGGAACATCCCCAGGACACCGAGGTTCTGGGAGCTCTGGACCTCGGCGGTGCCTCGACGCAGATCACCTTCCAGCCCAGGGTCCCCGCGGAGGACAGGAACACGTCCGTGTTCTTCCGGCTCTACGGCACCAACTACTCCCTGTACAGCCACAGCTACCTGTGCTACGGGCAGAGCCAGGCCCTGAAGATGCTGCTGGCAGCTCTGCACCAGGTGCCACGGGGCACGGGGCCTGCTCAGCCATCTCCCAGTGCCGTGGCACATCTCCCCCTGCAGCGCTGGGCGTGCCTGTGGGCCAAGAGTTGGGAATTGGCAGAGGCTTGGGTTTTATCTAGGGAAGCAAAAAATTGCCTCATTTGGGTGGAAGGTGGTGGTGGTTGCCAGCCAGGGCTCCCTTCTCCCCACATCTTGACGTGCAGTGGCATTTTTTGTAATTCCCCCAGCCCAGCTGTATGTGTAGTTTTTCTGCTGTCACCATGCCTTGCTCCATTCCTGCCCAGAGAGAGGTTTCCCAGCACAGTCCCTGCACTGCTGCCCGGGGGCAGAGGCAGAGCCCAGCGCTGCAGGAGCCAGGGCTGCTCAGGGAGTTCCCAGGTGGGGTGCATGCAGTCCTCCTGGGGTGTAGTCCTGCTTTTTGGGATGGGCTGTGGGAAGGTCTCAGTGGCACTGCAGCCCCATTAATGGCTCCATCTCTCTCCAGGCCAGCCCGAGTAGCCAGATCAAGCACCCCTGCTACCCCCAGGGGTACCAGGAGAACGTCACCGTGGCAGAGCTCTACGACAGCCCCTGTGTGCGTGCGCCCAGCTCAGCCAGCCCTGGCCTTGTCCTCACGGTGACGGGGACAGGGGACCCAGCCGCGTGTGACGCGGCCGTGCGGAGACTCTTCAACTTCAGCTGCGGGGCGCAGGGGCCGTGCGGCTTCAATGGGGTCTATCAGCCCCCCGTGCGGGGACAGTTCTTGGTAAGCAGCCTCCGGGCCCTGCCTGGGGGAGGGCGAAGGCAGGGCCTGGGTGTCTCCTCTGCCACTGATTGTGGAACGGGCTGGGGAGAGAGGGACCCTCGGAGCTGGCTCTATCTGCAAACCTCTTGTGTGCTCAGAGGTGGCTTCTGCCTCCTGCCCCGTGCCAGCATTCCTGAGGGACACGGGAAGGCCTTGTCTGAGGGACACTGTGTGAGCCAGCTCAGAGTGCAAGAACAGCCCCTGGGTTGTGGGCCAGCTCTGAGACTTTCTGGCAGACCATCATGGGGCTGCCCGATGCAGAACCCGGGGAATTACTTGAGATTCTCTCCCCAGGCAAGAGGGGCCCCTGGGTCTTTTCTGAGGTGAGGAAGCAATTGTTTTTCACCATGTTCCCTTGCCCCCCAGGCCTTTGCTGGGTTCTACTACACCTTCAACTTCCTAAACCTGACCCGCCAGCAGTCTCTGCGTGAAGTCAACACCACAGTCCATTCTTTCTGCCGGAGGAACTGGACAGAGGTGAGAGCCCTGTGAAGGGCAGCCAGGAGCCTTGTGCTTATCCTGTCCCAAATGTCTGTCCTTGGAGTACAAGCCCTGCTGTTCCCTGGGCTAGGGAGGGTTTCTGAGCCTCTCTTTCTTTCCCTGTTGCACTCTGTCCCTGATGGCCTCACAGCTGGTGCAGAGCTTCCCAAAGGATTTGAAGTACCTGCACACCTACTGCTCCGTGGCCTTTTACATCCTGACGCTGCTGCTCGATGGCTACAAGTTCAATGAGCACACCTGGAGCAACATCCACTTCAGCAGGCAGGTAAACACCTGTGGGCAGCAGGAGAGGGTGGACATGTTCAGCAGCAGCATCTCTGGAGTCCTCTGTGCCAGAGATGTGTCCCTGTTTCATGGCTGCTCCCCAGGGGTCCCAGGAGAGATTTGCTGTCTCTTAGCCATGCCCAAACCTCTGACCCAGCTCATGTCTCACTTTCCATGCTGTCAATGTAACTGATTTTAGGGAGGGTCAGGGAAAAACAAAGGATTTGGCCACTTTGGTCTCTGATGTTATCAGAAAGGTGATGGTGGCCCCATGACCACTTTGAACCAGAGTATGGCCTGACCAGAATATTTCCAGCATGAGAGGAGACAGCCTCAGGTTTTGCCAGGGGAAGCTTAGTTGGGTACTAGGAATGGTGCTTTTTCATGGAAATGAAAATGGAAAGGGTCAGGCTTTGGAACAGGCTGCCCAGAGCACTGGTGGAGTCACCATCCCAGGAAGTGTTCAAACAACATGTGGATGAGGACACAGCTTAGTGATGAGCATGGTGGTGGTGCTGGGCTGATGGCTGGACTCCAGGATCTGAAAGGTCTTTTCTGATCTTACTCTGCAGCCAAATTAGAAGGATTATGGCAACAGAGGAAACCCAGATCCAAAATCATGTGCAGGTCACAGAGGCACACCAGGGTCAGAGCAGTCATCCGTGTTCAGCTGTCCCTTAGCCCTGGGGGAGGGGGGGGGGCAGGAAAGCTCTTTGTGCAAGTGCTGCTGGCAAGATCGGGTTCATCACAGCCTGGTCCCCATGTGAGACAGCTGGGACAGCTCATGGGACAGATGCCCCCAGCCCCTCACACAAGCTGCTGGTGCCTGGCTGAGGTGCTTTTGGATGATGCCCTGTGCTGTCTCCCTGCAGGCAGCAAACACAGACATCGGGTGGACACTGGGCTTCATGCTGAACTTGACCAACATGATCCCTGCTGAGGCTCTGCAGCAGGTCAAGGGCCACCAGCCCGGCCTGTGGGCAGGGGCCCTCTCCTTCCTCGTGCTGGCCATCGTGGCAGGCCTGGTGGCTGCTTTCCTGCACTGCTTCTGGAAAACAAAGTAGCTCCCAGCCTCCTGACTAACAGGCATCCTAGGCATCCTGCCTTCTAAACCAGGCAGGGAAGTGGTGCAGAAGAGGTGGAAAGTGGAAAAGGATGAAGGCATTAGACCCATCTCCATTGCTCAGGAGATCTGACTGGGTCATCTCTGTGAATATGGAAGATGACTTGATCTCTCTCCAAGAGGAAGACTCCTTTAATCTGACTGCCAAAAGCTGATTGAGACTTGCTGGCTGCATGAAGCTAAAAAAATTCAAATGAGAAATAAAATCGGTTTTGTTTTTCAAATATGAATGTCACTGCTCAGCCTAGCACAGTTTCCTTGGCATTCCCAGTCCTGCTGGGCTATTCTTCCAACAGTCCTGGGAGGCAACTGGCAATGGAGAGCAGTGGTGGGCACCTAGCTCTGAGCAGAGGGATGACATCATCTGTATCCTGCCCTGTGCAAGATGTGCAATATTTTTGTAGTATGTGACAGAATCTCTTCCCAAAGACACTGTCAGCTGTTGTTAAAAATACTTACTGGCATATCTCAGCAGAAAAACACAAGTGGAAGTTGATTTAAGAGTTGCCAACTCTGGCTCAGGGTTTATTTTATATTCAAGTTACATAGCCAAGTTTTGTCAAGACACCAAATCCAGAACAGGTTCCAGCTCCAGGCACTTGAGTGTTTTATTTAGATCAGCCCAGCCCAGTTGCAGGAATTGGACAGGGCTTTCACCTTTGCAGCACCAGCCCAGCACTGCACTTCCCAGCCAGCCCTTTCTCCAGGGCTCTCCCACAACCCAGAGCTGCTCTGAGCAGTGGAGATTTCCACAAGTGCCTATTTCCTCTGTGCTCCAAGATCTCACCTAGGCTTTAAGGCTTAAGAAAAGTGCCTGAGGCACCTGGTGAAGGAATGGTCAGGTCCATACCTGTGTGCTATGGAAGACAGGGTCCTAACTCATGGTGTTATCACTTGAATCCCACTGCAAACTAGTTCCAAAAGCCTTTTGAAAGAGCAGCATCTCTGGCTGGTGGAGATAAGGTTATGTGACCTGAGAGCCTGGGGAACAGGGCTCTGCCCCCTGCTCCCAGCCAGCCACCCTTGGCTTGGGGAGTGAGGCTCAGCTTCCCAGCCTCAACACGAGCAACAGGGAGAGGGATGAAGACTCTCACCCAGGGGAACCTCCTCCCACCCAGGGGAACCTCCTCCCACTCAGGGGAACCTCTTCCCACATAGCAGCCTGAGCTTCCACATGGAGAATTCCCACAGCCAAACCCCAGAGCCCTCCCCCTGCTCTCTGCTCTTCACAGGTACATCTTTGGCAGTGTAAGCACAAGGTAAGAAATGCCAGGTCAGGGAACAGGCTGTGGGAAATGCCATCACTGCTGGAAGTGACCCCATGGATCTGAGTGGGAGATATCCCCTGTCCAGGTACAGGAGAGCTCCTGGCTGTGCTGGCTGGGGCCCAAATGAGCTGGGACGAGTGTCTCCCACCCCTGGGGGTGCAGCCAGGCAGGAAAAGGCTCCTGTTTGCTATAGGAAGGCAACATCACAGCTGGTCTGGGTGGCAAAGCATTTGGGGAAGATGCCAGTCTTGCCATTGCATCGTCCTTCCAGCCAGTCTTCATTCACTGGAAAACATACAGGAGCAGGAATGAGCCCTGGCCCATATGAGTGGGGTTAGTGAGTTGTCATGCCTGGAATTTAACTCTGGGAAAAACCCATTCCAAGCCTGTAACTCCTGAGAGTATGAACCTCAGACAGCACAGGAGAGGCCACATTTTCCCCATGCTCCCCAGAGCAGACTCCAAAAGCCTGGCCCAGCAGCAGGACTGGAGAGCTACCTTCAGAGAGGATATCCAGCACATCTCCCTTGCTGAACTCCAGGTCCCCTGGTCCCTGTGGCAGGTAAGAGTGCTCAGCCAGCATCTGGTAGAGAACAGGTCTGCCTGACTGGGAGTCTGAGTCCTGCAGGAAAAAGCCAGCATGGAGGTTGCAAAGCAAAGCAGAGACTGGAGCCCAGCCCAGCAGAGACCTCGTCCCAGCCTACGTACCTGGCAACAGAGTATCAGCTTGCCCTCCATCAGCTGCTGCCACACCTTCCCCAGGTCTTCCTGTCCCAACACTGTCCCCAGCTCTGTGCCATCCAGGAGCCTGTAGCTGCAAGGGTTCATTAATGCTGAGCAAATAATTTCATTTAAAGCCAAACCTGGAGGCCAGCCCAGCCCTCTGCCAACCTCAATCTTCACAGTCCCCTTTGCAGGCCAGTTCTGAGCTTGTCCCCTCGCACAGTGACATGGGGCTACCCCAGATGCTCAGCAGGCAGAAATGGCACTGTGGCGAGTGACACTGTCACCTCCTCCCACACAAACTTGAGGGGAAGATTCTAAACTCTCCTGATGCCACTGTGTGTCCCAAGGGGTATCACAATCAGGAAGACCTCACCCCAGGATCTTCTGCCTGAGTGCCAGCTTGTTCTGCATTGATCCTTGTTACTGCAAAGGCTGAGCTGAGTGGGACAAAATCCAATCTGTGGCAGCTGCATCTACACAGAGCTTTTCCTTCTCTCCTCCCTTTTTCTCGACCATGGTACAGTTTCCTAGGAAAGATCCTTTAGGCTTCCAAGGCCCATAGAATCACAGAGTTGTAGAACGGTTTTCCTTGGAAGGGCCTTAAAGATAATTTAGTTTCATCCCCCTGCCATGGACAGAGAATCTTTCACTACACCAGGTTACTCCAAGCTCCATCCAATCTGGCCTTGAACAGTTCCAGTGATGAGGAATCCACAATCTCTGTGGGCAACCTGTGCCAGGGCCTCACCACTCTTATATTAAAGAATTTCTTCCTAATATCTCATCCAACCCTGCCCTCTGTCAGTTTGAAGCCATTCCCCCTTGTCCTGTCACTCCCTGCCTTTGTCATAAGTCCCTCTGCAGCCCTCCCTGAGCCATTCCCCTCCCTTGATGTAGTGGGAGGGGATTACAAGAGGAATAGAATGTGCTTCCCCGCGGGGATCACTCTGTGGTCCCACCCAAAGCCCACGGTGAGGTTTGCCCTCTGGGCAGACTGTGTGCTACATCTTCGCTGCTTTTGGCCCCAGATAAACGTTCCCAGGAGCCCAGAGGCAGCTGGATGCCCGTGTCCTGAGGGGAATGGCTGCCGGCCCATCCTACCCCACAGCCCCGTACCTGAGCGCGCCCCGCTGTGCCTGCTGAGCCAGCCTGTCCCGCAGCAGGGCCCGCAGGGCCGGCAGGGCCGGGGCCTCGCCCGCCCGCAGCACCAGCGAGCACTCGCAGCGCAGCCGCAGCACCGCCGGCCTGTCCGCGCCCGCGGGGGCCTCCCCGCGCCTCGGCGGGACCTGCGGGAGATGGGCTCGGTCAGGAGAATCAGAGTACCCTGAGCTGGAGGGGCCCACAGGGATCCCCCAGCCCAGCCCCTGCCCTGCCCAGCCCCCCCAGCCTGGGCACCCCTGGCAGCGCTGCCCAAAGGCTCCTGGAGCTCTGGCAGCCTCGGGGCCGTGCCCATTCCCTGGGCAGTGCCAGCACCCTCTGGGGGAAGAGCCCAGACTGACTCTGAAGCTCATGGACTAAGAAGAACCCCAACTGACTAACAAACCCAAGGGACAATATCTGCTCTCATACCAAGAGAGGTGACACAGGCACAGTCCCTCATCTCTGTGCTGCCATGTTGCAGCAGAACACCATCAAAATGCAGACCTGAATTTCAAAGGGAGAACTCTGGATTTAAAGCATGGGATCAAATGTTCCTCCTGTGACTCAGGAATTCTGGTTTTGGTTCTGATTTTACAGGTACCTCCTCAACACAAAATTATATGAGCTGGGCCCCAATTCCTCCAGTCAGCTGGAGAGGAGAAGCCACATTCCTCTGTTGTGCTACCTTCTGGCTGAGCTACACCTGAAACAATTGCCCCAAAAGCCCCAAAAACAGGTGTGGCAGAGCTGACTTGCAGCTGAGGGACAGAGGTGGTGTCCCCAGAGGGCCACAGGAGTCATTCCAGGACCATCACATGCAGGGGCTGGCAATGGCATGGAAGTACCTCAGAGGACATTACCCAACAGGGCAAATTTGAAGGAACTGTGCTATCCAGACTGATAGGGACAGAAAATGGGGCACAGGAAGAGGGGGGAAAGGACAGCAGGGTGTTCAAAGACAACTGCCTCTTGCAAAGTGGGCTGTAAAGCATGTGCACAAGAACTCTGATGCATTTGCTGCTCCTGGTGCCTCGGAGGGTGGCAACAGGTCAGCCTTGGGCTGTGTCACAAAGTGGGATGGTCACAAACTGGGAGGAAAGACCACGTGGGAGCCTCTCTTTAGAATGAAAAAGTGGTCAGAGGAAGGAGTTTTTTCCCCAGTGATTTGGGAGCAGCTCAGGAATTCTGGGCAGGAATCTTGCACTCTTCCCAGCCCTGGTCTCCTGAGGCTGTGCCAGCTTCAGCCTATGGAACACCTCACCTTAGAGTCCATGTGGGCACTGGCATCATTGACAGAGGCTTTTTCTTCCCCAGGAGGATCTGCAGAACAGCACAAAGGCAGGGGAACAGCCCTGCAGTCAGCACCACCACCTCCTCATGCCCCCTGAAGAGCAGGGTTTGGGCACAGCTTCACCCACTGAGGGCCCAGGGGTTACCTGGCTTCTGCTTCATGGGGAGGCGGCTGGGAGGCACCTGGGCAGGAGGAAGGGGAATCCCAGTGCTGATCTTCTGCAACAGAACAGCATCAGAAAGGAGAGGGCAGAAAATGGGAGCCTGGATAAGGCTGGTGTGTGACAGGCTGCAGCCAGCTGCAGACTTGTGGGTGTAACCCCAGAGAGAGCCCCAGGGAGAGCTGCTCATTGAATGGTTGGATGAGTTGGAGCAATGAGGCTCTTGAGGGCAGAGGTCTGGGGACACTTCCCTGGCACTCTGCTCCCTGCTGGGGTGGTGCTGGGACAGAAGGAGGCTGGAGCAGGAGGAGGCTGCTCACACTGTGCTGAGGGCCCTCCCCACTTGGGCTGGCTGACAGTGACACAGCCATGGAGCAAACGCCCAAGTGTGTCCCAGAGGTTCATTTGGAGGGGGGAAAATGACAACTAAAATATCATTGCAACATCAGAAAGGGCATGTGCTTGAAAACTCCCTCACATGAAATGGGATTGAGCTGCACCCTTCCACACTGGGTTCAGATGGAAAATGATTGGGATAATGTGTGGCTATGCCTGTGGTGGAGATGAAGTTCTCCCAAGTCAAAGGGATTTTTTGTACTCCTAATTCTTCTGTTGTTACCATTCAAGAGCACTTGATCTTCAGTCAATAGTCTCAGTGCTTCACACTCTACGTTTCTCTTACAGAGTTGTCCTAACCTGTGATAATTTTACAGATAAATGTCCCAAAAGTATGTCTTGGTCCCTCCCTCCCCCCTGTTGCAAGGTTGCCAGCTCACCCATTTATCCATCCTTGAGGCAGGCTCCAGGAGAGAGCTCGGGATGTGCAGCCTCTGCAGAGGGACATGGAGCAGAGCAGGGTGAGAGAGGAGCCCAGCAACCCCAGCCCAGCCCCAGCACTGCCTGTCACCCTATGGCCACACAAATGTGCCTGAGCCACCCAAGTGCTCAGTGCTCACACACTGCTGGGCAAAATCCAACAATCCTTTTGCAGTTTTCCTGCAGGGAGCAGAGCTCCTGCTGGAGTGGCTGCAGTGGAACACACCAAACACCCACCAAAGCCCCTGCTCCCAAGACAGAGCTCAGGCAGAGAGCAGCAAGGATGCCCAGGGGTACCAGTGTCCAACAGCATTTCTGTGTCTCCTGACAATCACTGCTGCTCATTTCAACTGAGCACTGGAAATTTTTGCTTACAGTGCTTTTTTTTCCTGTTGAGAGTCTATTTTTATTTTTTCTACATTGAATTTCACCTGGCACTTCACTGGACAGTCAACCAGCACATCCAAATACTTGTGTAACTGTTCCTGTTAGCTCCAGATGCTTCAGGCTCTCCCTCTATTCCTGTATCACTTAGGAATATGCTAAATGCTTATGTCACAGAGGATTTGCTGTGGGGACATAATTTTTTTTAAATGAAAGGAAGAAAAACCTGTTCCTTTATATCCAGCTTTTAATTCTGTATTTTTACCAGTCCTGAGAGCACTGCCTCAATTGCTCAAACACCTTACTGGTTTATAGTGGTCTTCTGAAGAATCTTATGACTTTTTTGAAAGACAGGCAGGTAATACATTCACTGAACCTACTCCAGGTATACAATGGCTCTTTCAAAAAGTGAACTAGACAGGTGAGAAATGGCTTCTGCCAACAAAAGATTTTCCATGTTGTGTTTATCTGTTTCTGTTCAGTCTCTTTACACTACAGCTCCCTGGCCTGCAGGAAGATGTGAGATTTGTTGGGCTCTAAGTCCTTAGGACTTCCCTAGAGCCGTTCATAAATCCTGCCAGTACAGCTGAAATCATCCCCAAACCTTCCCAAAGTTCATTGAACAGAGGCACTACAGACCAGGTACGGACCAGCCCACCTCCTCAGCTCCATCAGAGCTCTCAGGGGATAAATCCTGCTCTAAATGGTGGTCCTTGGTGAGGTCTGCTATGCTACAACTCCTCAATAGGATCCCCTACGGTGGAGAGCCCAGAGGCCATCCTTGTCTCTCTACAGGGGTGAATGGCAGAGGCTGGTGAGAGCTCAATGCCAGGAAATCTGGGGGTGTGGGAAGGAGCTCCTGAGTACTGTGCTCAGGGTGGCTGGGGCCAAGCCCTGCCCTTGGGGCCGTGCTCCTGCCCTCGGGGCCGTGTTCGTGCCCTGCCCTGCCCTGCCCTCGGGGCTGTGTCCCTCCCTCAGCACCCTCGGGGCCGTGTTCCTGCCCTGCCCTGTCCTGCCCTTGGGGCCGTGTCCCTCCCTCACCGCCCTCGGGGCTGTGTTCCTGCCCTCGGGACCGTGTCCCTGCCCTGCCCTTGGGGCCGTGTCCCTCCCTCACCACCCTCGGGGCCGTGTTCCTGCCCTGCCTTCAGGACCGTGTTCGTGCCCTGCCCTGCCCTGCCCTCGGGGCTGTGTCCCTCCCTCAGCACCCTCGGGGCCATGGCCCTGCCCTGCCCTCGGGGCCATGTCCATCCCTCAGCACCCTCGGGGCCATGGCCCTGCCCTGCCCTCGGGGCCGTGTCCATCCCTCAGCACCCTCGGGGCCATGGCCCTGCCCTGCCCTCGGGGCCGTGTCCCTCCCTCCCCGCCCTTGGGGCCGAGTCCGTGCCCTGCCCTTGGGACCGTGTCCCTCACCTGCCCGTCGTGGATGGCCGTGGCCCAGCCGTCTGCCGCTCTGCCCAGCACGAACACCAGGCTCCCGGCCGCCACCTCCTGCCCCGGCGGCTCCTCGGGGCGGTACCGGGCCAGCACTCGGTGGTAGCCGGACTCGGCCTCCCTGCGGGGAGAGGGGAGCGCTGAGCGGCCTGGAGCGCGGTGCTGACGGCTCCGAGCCACCGCACTGCACCGGCCCGGGCCGGCACGGGCTGCAAGGTGAGGGTGCTGGGAAATCGGGATTTCCATTGCCGCTCTCCGGCCCAACTGGGAACAAAAGGGGCTTGGGAAACACTGATTTGCCAAATGCAGCTGCGTTTTCATTGTACTGATAAACAATGTCAAGATCAAAACATTGATCGACACAGCCCTGAAGTACTGCTGGTGCAATATCACCGAAACAAATTACTTTCTTGGAGTTTCAACATGATTTTGGCTCAGGACACTAGGGCTGGTTGTGAGCTTTTGGAATTGTCCTGAGAATTAAGATGGGAAATGTGGAAGAGGCTAACAGCAGGCCTGTTAGCTAAAGGAGTGAGAGGAAGCTGAGAAGCAAGAAGAAGCTGATAAGGAGCTTTTTCTAAAGCTGTAACTAAGGAGACCAAGAGAAGTGAGGAATTGAAGAAAGATAAGAAGAGAACTTTGCAGCTATATGAAGTATTTTTAGAAAGTTAGCTGAAATCACTGTAACTTTTCACCAATGGTGTTATGTTGATTTATTGCAGCCAATAGTTAAGGTAGAAGTATAAACAATTAGGAAGTGTATAAAAGGTCAGCCATGTTTGATAATAAAGAGTTGCCATCTGAGACTGATTGCAGTCTCTGCTTTGTGTCGTGACCACCTCGACAATGACAGGGGAAGCTGAGCATCCTCTGCCACAGACCTGGGCAGGTCCCACAACCTCTGTCTGCTTCTATTCCCCAGGCATGCCTGATCCATGCTGGTCTCCCAAGACCATCAAATCCTGCAAACTGCCCAGAGGCTCTTGCAGAGATGCCAGGGACCTGCAGCTCCTTTGCAGCCACAGAAGCCTTTGTGTGTTTGTCTTTCACTCCACCCCTGGCCAGAGTGGGTGTGGATCCCTTGGAGTCTTCACACAAAGCAGCCAGAGAATAAAAGACTTTCTGAACAGTAGAGAGAGAAGGGTAATACCAAGGTGGGACTGAACACTCACCGCAGAGCATTGGCACTGGGTTCATAAAAGCCCTGTTTCTGTGGGAGAAACAACAGGATCTGTTTGTAACAGTGCCTCCTAACAGCAGAAGTGCCACCTTACCTCCAGACTCTGTTATTTTGTCTTTACTCTTGACCCCATTTTTCATTCCACACCACCCAGAAAAAGTCTGCTGCTCCACACCTTACCAGGATGTGCCTTCTCTTCCTTCCCCTCCCTCTTTATCTCATCAGGAAGTAAGACAGTCTCTTCCCCCTCCCCTGGTTCCAAGGAACTCCCAGCACAGTGGGAGGCAGCTGTGCTCACACCGACCCATTTACTGAAGTGATGAGCAGAGACAGGCTGAGCACAGCAAAGCACTGCTGTTTTGACATGGTAAAGAGCCAAAAATGCATCTTTAAAGGGCTGGAGATTCCCATCACTGAGTCCCTTACAGCCAGTGCTGAGCCTGGCTCTGAACATCCCCATGGATCCAGACTGGTGTTACACTGGTTTTACCAAGAGCCCACTCTTCCTTCCCCTGATGGTTGGATCTGAGCCCCTTTCTGGAGCTCCATGACAGCTCTGTTCCTCCTCTCACAGCTCTGTCCTGCTCACCTGAGGCCTGAGAGGCTCAAAGCCAATGTACTCATCGTTGGGAACGATGGATGAGATGACCTGTTGGAGAACAAAGCAATCAGTGAATCTAGGCTGGACAAAGAGATTCCCAAACTGCATCCAAGATTATCTGTTCAGACTCATTTCCTTCTGGCATCCCAAGGTCAGGCAAAGTGTGGAGCTGTACATTCAGTGGGAGAGGCAGAGCTGGATTCCCAAGGCAACCTCAACCATTTGTGTCCCATTTTTTGTCTTTAAAGGTATGTGAATTTATTACTTTCCCTTTCTTTTATGTGTTTTGGAGCTCTCTGTTCTGACTGCACTGGTCACAGAAAAGGTCAGAGAAATCCTCTGCTGTCCTGTATTAAGGGATGTGACAAAGCATTTGTCCCCTGAGTGCCAACCTGTCCCCCAGGGAATGAAGGACTGAGCAGCAGCATGCTGGGACAATGTGCCCCTCTTAAAAATGTGCCCCTATTGTCAGCAAAAAGGCAACAACAGATTCCCAGAGTATCTGCTCAGCCCTTTCAGACTTTAAAGTGACCAAGACTAGAAAGGTATTTTAGTGCCAAAGTGCATTTTTTTGGTAGAAGGGCTAGCAATTCTAACAAATTTTGGCTTCTGTGTCCTGACTGCCTGGACTGGCTGCAAGCTCTGCCCATCCTGCTCTCTGGACATGGCAGAGGCAAGGTTTTTTTCTGCTGCTGTTAATCATGACAAGTACGTGTCTGTTACCTTGGGTTTACCCAGGAAATCTTTTGAATCCAGCTGCTCAACTTCCTTCTTTCGTGGTCTGAAAAGTTCCCCAAGAGGAACCAACATGGGCTCTAAAAACAGGTGATCCTGGGGTGGGGAGAGCAGGTGAAGGAAAAGCCATCAATTTGCATTGAATGAAACATCAGAGCCCTGAAAAGCAAATACAGCTGAGGTGTGCAAGAGTAGCTCCAGGAAGATATTGGGGCAAAAGTTTTGGCTGTGAACTCGACAAAGGCCATTCAGGCTCCACAAAAGCAGGAGCAAACTGAGAGCCCAGCAGCCCCTCCCCAGTGGGGAGGCAAGGACTGACACTGCTGGCATGGGGTGGGTGGGAAGGGGGGCAGTGCAGGAAGGTTTATCAAACAAATCTTCTAAACAGCTTTTCTGTTTGATTTCAGATGTTTTCTGTTCAGCCACTGAGTAGCATACTAATAGCAAATACAAATAATACACTGGAAAAGCACAAATGTGATGCCAGAAGAGATGATCAGATTAAAAACAAAGTGATCAATCCCTCAGGAAGAGTAAATCAGAGATCTGCAAATGTTTCAGATCATAAAGGGGTCTAACAGGAAACTTTCACTTAGAAGCAGCCCTAGAAACACTTTCACACCTAACTTCAGCTCTAAAAGTGCTTGACATTAATATCTGAGCTGCCACCATTTGTGCCTGAGGCCAAAGGGACTCAAAAGAAGCCAGCCAGTGCCACAAAAAGGGAGAATCTCCAGGCCTGCACTTGTAGGGGTTCTGCACTTGAAACACTGCACAAGGAAACTGGTGTTGCAGGACAAGTACAAATGGAACTGAGCTCCTGAACATGAAGGACCAGGAAGCCATGTCCTCAACCTCAGAGGTCATCCCAAAATTCTTCACTATGGTGTTTCTGGGCAGTGAAGCACCTGGGGAAGATGGAGTTCCCTGATCACCTGAAGCCCTGGTTTGGCAGAGCATCATGTACAAATGGCTTAGACTGTGCTAGCAGGTGGCCAAGCAGCTGGGTGTATGGCAGGAACATGTCAGGAACACTCAAAATGACAACTTTTAGCACACATCCCTGAGCTGAAGCCCGATGCACACTCCCAGGAGCTCACACAGGTGGCCTTACCTGCACCCGCTCAAGGGCCAGCTCCAGGATTGCTGTTCTTCTTTCAGGTCTCCACACAACAGCCTTCTCCAGAGTGACCCTGGCCTTCTGCCACTGCTGCAGGTGGCACTGCACTGCTGCAGTGCTGTACAGCACCTGGAGTGGGCACAGGGAAGGGACTCAGAGGGCCAGGACCAAGGGACACCCAACACATTCTCCTGAGCCCAGCCAAGAAACAGGGACAGGCACTACAGCACCAAGAGCTCAGCAACAGGAGAGGCTGAGGGGCAGAGCTGGGAACATTTCACAATCAGAAAGGAAAAATAAAAGCTTGGATGTGCTGGAGCTGCTGGTCAGGGTGGTAAGAGACATGAGGACAGCAGGGGAAGACTCTGGTATCACACTTTAGTTCTGATCCTTCCTGCAGCCAAAAGGCCAGGAAGCTTTCCTTGGGTGTTTTTCTACATGAAACTGGGTAATGATTTTTGTAATCCTGACTCCCTGTCACTGCAAAATAACTTAACTGAAACTATTTCATGTTGTAGTGGGCTGTGAATGTGCAAACTGTCAGCTGTAGCTTGTCACCCTTCAGCAGCATGTCAGTCTGTTCCTGGGGAAGAGCAGGCTGTGGGAGTGTTGCAGATGGGGTGTTGGGGAGCTGTGGTCTATACTGAGAGTGGAAGATCTCTCCCTGTCACTGACCAGCTGGGCCACAGCCAGAGCACTGTCAGACAGCTCCTTATCTCCTGTGATAGGGTTATCAGCTGGGAATTGAGGTGTGTACCTGGCTGCACGCCCTGCTCAGGACAAGGCTCAAGCTCATAGGATGCTTTTCCTTTACTCCTTAACCATGGCAGTAGAAGACTCTGTTTGGGAGTGTGGGGAATGGCAACTCTGAGCATGTACAGGAACTGCAGGGACAGGCAGCAGCTCTCACTCAGTCAGAAGTGTGACAGCCTTGCAAGAGGCAAATATTTCTGGGTTTTCAAAGCACACATGTATCTCCCACGAGGAGATCACCTGCAGCACGTGAGAGGCCGTGCATGGGGAAAGCTGATGGCACAGTTCTGCTGCAGGAGGATGTTTGTGTATTTTGAAAAATGAGCTCCAGGTAAGAATGAGATACAGCTGAATCAGGATGCTGATCCCAAGTGTGGAGGGCCAGCCCATGTCCTGGTGATGCCTGGAGTAAGGGGTTGTGTGTCCACATCAGGGAGGGCCCCAGCCTTGGGACACTCCTGAGCCCTGCCCCTTTCCCAGGGAACTGCTCATTTCCAAGGGAAGGCAGCGCCATGGCACTGAAGCTGTTAAAACCAGGGAGGTTTGGGTAATACCACAGATGCCAAGGATTGCTTCCTCCTGCCAGGTATAGGGTGCTTGAAAATTGCTGAGATGCTTGGCTGGAGTCACACAATGACTCCTCACTCTCACGGAAGTAAGGAGTTAAATCCTCTTTCCTGTATCTGCTTTTCAATCTGTGTGTGTGGACTCAGAGAAAACAAAATGAACCTTCCAGTAAAGGACAGTTTATAGGAATCCTTTACATATGCCCAAATATTACAAAAATTTACAATCAGTTCAGCCTTTGAGCTTCCTTGAACAGGATGTGGCAGGTTGGCCCTGTGTGACAGTAAGAGGTACAGGATGAAGCATTTCAAACACAGCCTGAGCACAGAGTGCAAGTTCAGGCACAGAGGGAATATTAAGATCAGTTGCTGTAGTTGAAAGAGGCTTTCATGCACCTGACTTTCCTACAGCCCACATTTTGCATCAGTGCTGTTCTCATCTGCCACTGAACTCTGAGAGCTGAGGAGTTCACTAAACTTCCATGTGTATTTACACCAAAGAGTAAATATTACACAGAATCCCAGACTGGTTTGGGTTGGGAAGGACCTTAAAGCTCCCAGTTCCACCCCTGCCATGGCAGGGACACCTTCTACAGACCAGGCTGCTCCAAGCCTCATCCAGCCTGGCCTTGGACACTTCCAGGGACGGGGCAGCCACCACTTTGTCAGATACAGAGAAAATAAACCCCCCTCAATACAGAAATTCCTGTGCACCTGCTCTGAACAATTTTACTTTGCAAACTGAATCATTTGCTAAACTTTCCAGAGATGATGTTGGTTTACAACTTTTATGATTAGGTTACTTTTAAAAAAGTGCAAGCAGAATATTTTTACAGTTCTAATGTACTTTCTTGAAAAAGTCTTGGGTCACTAATGCCTGTTACTGAATCCCCAACAGTGGGGAAGGATTGCTGAGCCAGGCTGACTCTTACCTCCCAGGCATAGAGGATGTGCCTCAGCCCCAGCTGTTTGTAATCAATGAAGGGATTTTCTCTTAGGTGACTGAAGGCCAGGTGATAATCAGAGAGAGCTTCTTCATACCTGCAATGCAGAGGTGACACAAGAAACTGAGCCTAAAACAGCTGGAGACTGTTTAAAAATGTGTTCTGCTCTGCAGCCTGTGCAAGGAGAGCTGCACCAGAGATGTGTTATGAAGAGCCAAGGTTATCCACAGCTGGGAGCTCCCTGCTGTCCCAGCACCTGTCCCAGGAGGATTGAGGGCTGGGAACCTGACTGATGGGGACCAGAGAGGGCACACACATGGCCAGAGCATTGAAATTGAGAAACTTGAAATTTAGAACCTCAACATTTAGAAATTTAGAGAACCTGTGTGGATAAGGAGGGTATTAGTCTGAATTTACACCATCTATGCAACTGAAATCCAAGCAGGTGCCCACTGAGGCTGCAGGTGGTGAAAGGAAGGGCTGTGCAGTGGGCACCTGGCCAAGACAAGGTGCCAGGGTGGGTGTTGGTGGGTGGGAGCAGCTTCTGATGAAGGAAGGAGCCCTGGGGGCTGGAGGCCATCAGCTCTTTGGGCAGGAAGCAGCTGCCAGCTGTGCTGCCCCTGCAGTGGCTGTGCTTGGGGCACATTTGCTTCTGCTCCTGGTGGAGCAGCTCCAGAGAGCCACAGCCCCTCTCCTGGAAAAGCCAGAACTGCTCACTTTGACTCCGTTCCAGAAATAAAGACAGGCATTTTGTGGAGATTAAGGTCTGGAAATATGGGGAAAACAAGGGGAAAGACAATTGCTGAGCTCACAGGTAAGACAAGATCTGTAAAATACTTCACCCAGCTCCCTGAGGAGGATGTCACTGTGATTTAACCGTGGAAACAATGAGTAATCAATCCCATGACACTTCTGGAGCAACCTCAATATTCTATCAGTGAGACTGAGATCAGGCCCCCAAAGTCTGCTGGCAGGAGAATGTGCAGGCTGCATTTTTAGCAAGGCCAGACTCATGTGTGTCATGTGAGGACACACCAAGCAGCACAATTATATATTTTTTTTTAATTTCTAGAGAAAATCCGAATGGCAAAATAACATTGTGGCAGCCTTGCATCCAGGAGCCTCTGTCTGGAGGGGACAGCAATGCCATGTGTCAGCCACCCCAGAGTTGTGCAGCTCTTATCAGAGATGAGACTTGCTGACCTGTGACAGGGTTCCAAGGCTAAAGCAGATCCTGTGACCCTGTGAGGTTGCTGGAAGAAGTGAGTTTTGGAATCAAAGAATCATTTAGGTTTAGGAATAAAGCAGGACTGAAAGGAGAGAACCAAAGACTGCACTGGCTGTGCACCTCACTCACATTTCCAGCTGCAGGTGGACAAATCCTCTCTGGAAGTAGCCCACAGCCAGGGAATTGTCCTTCTCAATAGTTTTATTGAATGCCTGAGGAGAAAAACACAGGCAGGGCCCAGCTGGGATGTGTCCTGTCAGTGCCTGGGCACACACACCCAGCCAGCCCCGTCCCAGCTGCCCTCACAGAGGCACCCCCTGGGCTCCTGCCCAGCTCTGAGGGCTGGGCACAGCTCCCAGCCATCCTTCAGGTCTTGGCTCTGTGTGAGCTGAGCTGCAGGCTTTTACCCCTCCTTGCTTCAATAGACTGGACATAAATGAGCTGCATTGGCCATCTGGCTTCTTAAAATGGGGAGACTGTAGCCTGCAGCAGAGTTGGCCAGTGGGAGCAGTGGGACTGGCCAGGCTGGGGAAGGCTGAGGTGATGAAAGAGTGAGAGGGAGGGAGGAAGCTGCAGGGCATCTCACAATGGCCTCTTAGTCAGTGTTTCTGCTTCGGTGCCCCGGCTAAAAGCAGGCAGTGCTTGTGGTAGCAGCTCGTGGTTCAGTGTGCTGGGAGAGCCAGGAGTCCTCCTGGGGCAGCATCACGGCTGTGCTCCTTCCCTTGCCAGTGCTGAAAGCCCAGCCCTCCTGCCCTGCCCTGCAGGGGAAGGTGAGTTCCTGTGACCCCACACACTGTGCCTGGGCCAAACCTGAAATAACAACAACCAACCCCTGATCCACACGGAATACAGCTGAGCTTCTTCCCAGTCCCTGCCCCTTGTCTGGGCTCAGAAGTCTCTCCCGAGCTCTCTCTCTCAGCTCCAGGACCCCTCTGTGTCCCAAACAGCCACTGCCTGCCCAGGGCTCCACGGCGCTGCCCCAGCCCCTCAGCACAGCCTCAGCTGCCCCTTACACTGTTTGAGAAAGGTTTATCTGCATCTCCTCCCTGGAGACAGATGAATGGATGGATGTGCAGACACACCAGGTGCTGTCACAAAAAGGATTTTCCTCAGGGCACCTCCTCTCCCTTCCCAAGGGCAGTGGTTTTCTGGCACAGCAGCTTTGTTCTGGCACTCTCCACTGCCAAGCAACATTTTTGTACTTTCAAAGTACACCCATCTCATGTCTAAACCCACGGCTACAGAACAGCTATTGGACAATCTTTTTCCTGCTTTGATTTAAAGCTACAATACATTTTTAATTTATTGTGCATGTCCAGTGGGTTGAGGTCTTCTCTTGGAATCAGGCAGGCTGAGCTTTAGAGGTGTGGTTTTCACATGATAATGAGCTAAATTCACCTAAAGGACAGGATTTTAACTGATTTAGTTTTAACAAAACTTAAGGTATATTGCCAGATGCCATTTCCAGTATCTAATTTAACTACTCTCTATTATCTTGTTTCAAAATTATTCTGCCCACTGATCTGGATTTTCATTTAGAGAACCACGGAATCACAGAATCATTAAGGTTGGAAAAGGTCTCAAAGATCGAGTCCAACTGTGAACCGGGCATCACCGAGTTTACCACTGAACCCTGTCCTCGACGGCCACATCCGCCTTTTTAACTTCCACCTTTTTCACTTTTCTGTGATTCATTCAGCCAAACTTTTCCCTCCAACCATTCACCCTTCAACACCCTTCAACATCCCCGCTCGCACTCCCGCAGGACACGCAGGACTCGAAACGCCGGATCCCAGATCTACTTTCAGCACCGTTCCCCGCGGGCGGACCCGGGGCAGCCGAGCCGCCCATGCCCGGGGTTCCCCGGGGATCCCCCCGCTCCGCTCCGCTCCCGGGCCGCTCACCCGCAGGGCCGCCTCGGGCCGCCCGGCCAGCAGCTGCACGCAGCCCACGTTGAAGCAGATCCTGGCCGGGGGCTCCGCGATGCCGCCGAACGCGTCCAGGGCAGCGTCCCAGTGCCCGCGGTCCGCCGCCCGCACGGCCTCGTGCCAGCGCCGCACCAGCTCCCGGTACGCCATGGCCGGGCTGCGGGAACGGGAACGGGAACGGGGAACGGGAACGGAGCCGCGCGGGGCCGCACCTGCCGCCCGCCCGCGCCTCACCTGCGCCGCACCTGCCGGGGCGGGGCCGGACGGGAGAGAGCGGCCGCCTCTGCCCGCTCCGCTCCTCCTCTGGGCGGCGGGAGGAGACACCGAGCCCGCAACGGGACACGGACAGCATAGTGGGACATGGGCCGGGAATGGGACACGGACCCCACAGTGGGACACGGACTGGGAATGGGGGATACTGAGCCTGGAATGGGACATGGACCTGGGAGGGACGGAGAGAGGGACACGGACCGCGGGAAGGGGGGACACGGAGCCCGGGAGGAGAGACGGAGCCCGGAATGGGACACGGCCTGGCAGGCGGCCGGAGGCGGCGGGGCAGAGCGTGAGGGTGGCGGCCGCAGCTGAGCGGGTACCGGGGAGTGCTGCTGGCTGAGGGCACCGGAGGGACCTGACCTGACCAGCCGCCAGAAGCGAGCCCGCGGCTAAGGTATCGCTTTGGGAGCTTCTTTGAATAAAATCTTTAACGTAAGTTTAATACAGTAGATACTCTCAGGGCCGTGTGGGTGCGAGTTAAGCACAGTACGTTCGGCAGCACAGATGGCGCCGCACTCTGGTAATTACGGTACAGCCCCCCCCCCCCCGGCCCGGGCTCGCGCGCTGCCGCGGCCGACATCGCCCCCTGGCGGCGTAGCGCCTCGGTGCCCTGGAACAGGACACCGATGAGGGCGCGGCGCCGTGCGCGAGACGTTCCGGGGCCGCTGGCGTTTGCGGCGGGGAGCGGCGGGGAAGGGTTTAGACGACGGACCGGCGGTGCCAGGTGAGTCCCGGGGCGACCCGGAGCGAGCGGGACCGGCCCGGCCCGGCCTGGGCACCGGCACCAGAACGGGCCCGGAGCGAGCGGGACCGGCCCGGCCCGGCCTGGGCACCGGCACCAGAACGGGCCCGGAGCGAGCGGGACCGGCCCGGCCCGGCCTGGGCACCGGCACCAGAACGGGCCCGGAGCGAGCGGGACCGGCCCGGCCCGGCCTGGGCACCGGCACCGGAACGGGCCCGGAGCGAGCGGGACCGGCCCGGCCCGGCCTGGGCACCGGCACCAGAACGGGCCCGGAGCGAGCGGGACCGGCCCGGCCCGGCCTGGGCACCGGCACCGGAACGGGCCCGGAGCGAGCGGGACCGGCCCGGCCCGGCCTGGGCACCGGCACCGGAGCGGGCTCGGGCTCTGAGCGGGCCCGTGCGGCTCGGCCGCCCAGAGGAGCGGCGAGCGGCGGCGCGGCGGGGCCGCTCCCGGGCTCCGCATGGCGCCACGAAGCGGCTCCGGGGCTGGCGGGAGCGGGCCGGGCCGAGGGCTGGGCGAGGAGCCGGCGCCTGCGGGAGCGGGGCGGAGAGCACGGTCAGGAGCAGCGGGGATTGCACGTTCAGCTCCGCGGGGCGGCGGGACGGAGTCACAGCGGGCACGGCTGGAGCGAGTTAAGGGCTTAGAACCATGTGCTTGGATCTTCCGAGGAATTGAACTCTAGTGCAAGTTGACAAGTTAATTCAGCAGCTGGGGTTGCCATACAAAATGTAAGAATGGCCTCAGGACGAGCTGTGCCTCAGCTGTGAAATGGAGGGGTGGGAACCAGCTGCTCCCACACCTTGTTCAGTCCCTGGCTGAGCCAAAGCAGCTGTGCCACCTCTGCTGCTCGGGTCCCTGCTGGCACAGGGGACAAGGTGCTGCCTGCCTGGGTGCTTCCACGTGGCAGGAGGATTTGATACCAGGACAGCTTCCACCACAGGCACTGCTGGGCGTGCAGGGGACGGGCAGGACACAGCTGCATGTTGATTGCTTGTGTGGTTTGCAGTTTTTCTAAAGAAAATCAAGCTGCAGTGAACGCGTGTGTGCCCGTGGTTAGAACCGTGGGCTGCCAGGGCACCTCTGGTTCCAGGAGCTCTCCAGTAAGATGGAAAAATCCTGGGGAGTTCAGGGCAGGCCACAGAAATGCTCTGATTCTGGAAAACATGCCCTGAATAAGCTCAGCTTATTCAGGCACATTCAGGAGAGGAGAGCTGAGGAGTGACTCAGGCACTCTGGAAATCCGTGCCTGTGGGAAGTTCTCCCACAGCTGGATCCTGTCAGCCTTCCCAAAGCCCTCAGTGGGATCTGCTGACTGAGGCACAGCGACACAAATTCTCTTAAACGTGCCTCGGGTTCCCAGCGGTGGTGCAGGGTAATTACAGGAGGGGCTGGGGCAGGGGGGAAGGCCGGGCAGTGCTGGGAGCTCCTCAGCTGAAGGGTTTCAGGGCTGGACGTGTGCTCAGAGCAGACTCCTGGGCAGTCTCTTGGGCAAGCAGTAGGGCAGAAACAATCAAATTTGAACATCTGGAGCAAAACCAGCAAAATGGATCTTCTGGAACGTAAATGCCCCATCAGAGAAGCTCTGGTTCTGTGTGGAGTTCCTGAGCAGCAGTGCTGCCCGTAGGAATGCTGGCACTCAGCTGCAGGTTGCAGTTCAGCACTGAGAACACTCCTCTGGGGGTGCTGCTCACACAGAGCCCCTCAGGCCAGTGTGGGCTGCACAGAAGGACTAAACTGAACACTTGAAATTGCTCTTTTCCACTACAAACAGCAACTGGCACAGCTGGAGCCAGTGCAGCCTGTGGGATGCTGCAGAGGCAGCAGGGAGAGCTCCCTGTGCTGGGAGTTCCCAGCTCTGAAGTGGTGCAGAGGGATCCTCACACAGAGGTGGATGCCAGTTCACAGAGGCTCAGTTATACTCAGACAACCAAAGCAGCTGCTGCTGTGAATGAATAATTTACCCAAACATGCATTAAATAACTTGCTGATGTGTGCAGGGATGTAACCTGGTAGGAGAGGGAATGACATAGGGCACCTCTGGGCTAATGACAAAGACACTTCATTGAAATTAAGAGTGCTCTTCTGAACCAAGTTTGAGTAATTTAGTTCAAAAGCTAATTGCTGAGTCTGTGTAATATATCTTTAAATAAAAATATATTTTCTGTAGCTCTCTGAGGATTCTTGGTGGTGCTCTGGCAGCCTCCTCAAGCAGCTCCCTTGGTAACCAGGGGCACTGGAGGGAGGGCTGGTCACGGCCCTGAGAGTATCTACTGTATTAAACTTACGTTAAAGATTTTATTGAAAGAATAAAGCTGAGGAGCAGAAACAGGACATGTGCCAAGGGCTGAACATCCTGCAGATTCACATGTTCATCTCTCATCTGAATGAATGTGTAATAAATTGATACAGTGTTGGAGGAACTATGGCAGATGTCAGTGATAAAGTGTTGGGACCGGTGGGAGAAATGCAGCACGCAATATGAGTGATTAGCAAATTTTAAACTTTATTGATAAGTACACATCTTTATATCAGTGGTAATGAATCTCATACATATTGCAAAAGCAAGTTCACTATTGGTTAGTTACTTATCAAGCAACTGGGCCTACTTCTGCATTCTTATAAATATTTTAATAAAACTTTTCTTCGTATTTCTACCAAAGATACTCTCCCCTATCCTGCTGTTACACCAAGGGCACAATGTCCTTGCCTGTTACTAAACACTGACTACTAACTTCTATACTTGTCCCCTTCAAGCTTAACCAGCAGCATTATGTCGACGTGACCTTTCTCAGCTAACCAACTGTCCACAAAACACTCCACAATAAAGATCCGAAAAAATCTTACAGAAAAACAAAGGAAGGGGGTGTGTATACGTGGGATATTGGAAGTCTGGAAAGCTGTTTTCCCAGAGGATAACAGTCTCTGCCTCTTCTGGAATATATGTGGAGGCTGGGTGTTGCAATATGAGCCAGTGCCATTAACCTGGGCCTGGCAGGTGAGAGCCTTGCCCAGGTGTGTGAGGTCAGGAGCAGCGTGTCCTTTCCCCCCTGTGCTGACTGAGCTCCCTGCTGGGGACCTGGGGCAGGTCCTGCTTTGTGGCTGCAGGTGAGACCCAGGCAATGAGCCCTGCCTGTGCCATTAGCAGCCTCCTGAGGCTCAGCTGCAGGTGAGATTCAGGCAGTGAGCCCTGCCTGTGCCATTAGCAGCCTCCTGAGGCTCAGCTGCAGGTGAGATTCAGGCAGTGAGCCCTGCCTGTGCCATTAGCAGCCTCCTGAGGCTCAGCTTTGCACTGCCTGGGCTCTGGCTCTGGGCACAGCCCCTCGAGCTGGCTCTGGACAGACCTGTCCGAGGCTTGAGGAATTGCTTCTGTCAAAGACATTTCTACGGAAGGAAAAAAATCCCTGTGTTGCTAATTCTTACAGAACAATCCTCCTTGCAGTTTCTTCTGCAAGGAATAGGTGGAAATGCAGGAAAAGAAGGATTAAGTGTTTTGGAACCTGGTCAGACCAGGAGCAGTTAAAAACTCTCCAGCTTCTGTCTGATCACCTGTAACACATGAGGGTTCTGTGCCTTCCCTGACCCTATCCCATGGGCAAGGTTGTGTATTCCTTGTACTTGCCACACTGTGAATGTGAAGAAGGAATTTGCTAATGAAAAAAAAGGAGATATAAATAAGAAGAATGGAGGAATTAAGCAAAGGAAGAAAAAGTTGAATTTCTGTTGTCTAAACATCTGAACAGTAACAGGCCAGAAACCAATTTGAAGCTGACATATCAGGAGTGGTTCCTGTTGGTGTCCTGCTCTGGGGCTGCTGGTCCTGCAGGCCAAACCTGCCCCTGCTTGTTGTGGTAGCAACTGACATAAAAAATGCATCAAAGACTCTTTTTCTGGTCATAATATGGCAGCCAAATTCTCTGCCCAGTGCTTCAGTGCATCTCTGGGTCTGTTTGGGAGAGCAGAGCTGCAGGTATGTCTGCACAGGTGAGCTCTGGCTCCTGTGCATTGCTGTGTCCTTGTCCCACGATACTGAGCCAGGGCAGGAGACACTCCAGCTCTACATGGATTTAATGCCTTTAAATAATTTCCTCTTTGCTACATCTCCAGCTCTGCCAAGGGTATGGTCACATTTCACGTTAAGTCTAAATGTGTGGCTGCTGTCATTTTAGACTCCTGATTATTGTAACACATTTTTTTGCTCATTCCATGGTTTGTGATACCTGCACAATGTGTTTTATTCTTGGCTGTTGCTCATCTTGCCTTCAAAAGCTGAGTGCCTAACAAGGGGTTACCCTTACAGCTCTGCACACAGCTGTGGTTCACTTACTCATTTCAGGTATTAATTTGCTCTTGCATTTTTTTACACTTTTTATTGTCTACTGAATAGGATGCAGGTCTGGTTCAAAAGAGACTGTCTAATAATTTTTAATTTTACACCAATTCACTGAGTCTTGTTTGGGTTACATGTTCATGAAAGAAAAGTCTCTTTTTCAAAACAGCCAGGACACAGTCTGCCCACTGCTGATCTTTGTAATGTCAAACTCTGCCTGAATCTCCTCAAGGAAGAGGAATCTCCTCTTCCTCTCCTTTTGGTCAGGAAGAGAGTTGGCTGGGATGTAGCAGTGCTGTGAGGAGTGTTTGAACACAGGAGGAACTCAGCACTGCTTGGGAACCTCTATCAAACTGCTCCACGTGGGTTCCTTGGGTTATACAACTGCCTGTACACTTTTGGAAAATATTCCTGGGGGACTTGAATCTCCCAGTGTTAGAAACTGAAAGGAAATGGGTTTGGCTCTTTGAGGAGGGCAGTGCAGTTGGGCTGTACAGACTCAAGCTCCAGTTTCAGCTGGAGCAGGGCAGGTTTTTGTTACCTGTGCAGCTGAGGGTGTCCTCCAGGGCTGTTTGTGAGCAGTGGTGGCCACTGGGCCATTGCAGCCATGGAGTGGAGCTTTCCTGGAGGTGTTTGTTGTGCTTGTTGAATGGATGACCCATGTGGGTCAGGGTGCTGGTTCCCTGCATGCTTCATCACATTGGTAAGGTGTTCTTAGTCTTTGGTGACCCAAATGGAATCACAGAATGTCCTGAGCTGAGAGGGACCCACCAGGATCCCCCAGCCCAGCCCCTGTCCCTGCCCAGCCCCCCTAGCAGCCCCAGCCTGGGCACCCCTGGCAGCGCTGCCCAAAGGCTCCTGGAGCTCTGGCAGCCTCGGGGCCGTGCCCATTCCCTGGGCAGCCTGGGCAGTGCCAGCACCCTCTGGGGGCAGAGCCTTGCCCTGAGCTCCAGCCTGAGCTGCCCTGGCCCAGCCCCAGCTGTGCCCTGGCTCCTGTCACAGAGCAGAGATCAGAGTTGTCCCTGCTCTGCCCCCCGGGAGGAGCTGCAGATTCCTCTGAGGTCTCCCCTCATTGCACCTCATGATCTTAACATTACAATAAAAATGTTTAGCAAGAAGTGAAGAAGTTAGCAAGTACGTGAGAGGGGTTCCAGGCAGAATGTGCAGCCTACCAGCTCTGCCTCCCAGCCTGCATTAGCCAGGTGCCTGCTGGCTCAGGGCTGAGGTTTTGGGTGCCAGGTGTCCAGGTGCTCACAGCTCTGTTTGCTTCCTCACAGCTCCTGGTGGCAGCAGGGTCCCCAGACATCGCCCAGCAGTGACACCTCCACCGTCCTCCCTCGGGGTGAGTTTGCCTGATCTGTTCAGAAGCTTCTGACTCGCATCTGGCAGGATGGGGGCAGTGCAGCTTCAGGAACTTCTGCCCCTTTCCCTTCTGTCTTGTAGGAGCTCGGAAAAGAATCATTTGCACCCTCTGCTCCCAGCTGGGGTGCTGAGTGGATCCCACCTGAGTGGGGTGCCTCGGTGCAGGACAGGGGGAGGGAGGGGACAGGAGCTGCACAGGGGCTGCACAGGGGCTGCTGTGACTCTGCTGATCCCACCCTGATCAGCTGTGCTCTCCTGGCATAGCTGCTGGCACAGCTTCAAGGGCAAGGAACAGCCCTGTTCTGAGATTATTCCAGTGAATTTCTGTTCTGAGGACCAGCGTGGCATTTGTTTCTCAAGAAGAACTTTTCTGGTTTGCAGGATGCTTTATTAGTTTATGTAGGTGGGTGAAAGGGAACTGGGCAATAAACCACATCTGCTGTATGAACTTGTAGCCAGTCCTGTTCCACCACTGCAGTCTGCGTGACCACTCTTGGGTGCAGACCAAATAGTCAGTATTTTATGGTACACCAGTGTATTAAGGAATATATTCAAGGAGATTCCATTTTGATTTGTGAACTTCATTGATTATATTCACTTATTTTTGTAAAGTTTGATTTAACTGCATCATGTGTTGAAAGTTACCCAGCAATTCCTTACAGATTGTGTAAAACTCAGTTTATCTTAAAAAGTTGTAGTGGGTTAACTTTCATCTTACTCAGTATCCTTTCTTCTCTTGGAATGGGAGAACTGTGAATTTTCCCATCTTTCTCTATAGTCCCGCTGCCTACTGAGGTATTTACCAACGAGGCAGTATAAAGTATCTATGCAGGAGCAGTCACCAGTTAGTGTCTGTCATCTGCTGTCCCGTTTTCAAGTGGAGACAAGGCTCATTTGGGGCTTTCCTGTGTTCCTGTGTGTGTGAAATGCAGCTGCAGCCTCGTTAGAGGGCACTCTGGAATCACCCAGGGACTGAGCAGCCTCACTCCCCTGCAGCTCTCCATAGAAATCCTGCTGCAGGAAGTGGGAATGTGGAGCTGGATTTCCCTGGGTACCAGTGATCCAAGGCTGGACTGCCTGTGCTGTGGGCTCAGTTCATGCTTGTGCTCTGTATGGAATATAGCAATTACTTATTTGAGAATTCACTGCAGTTTTCCAAATGTGAATTAATGAACTTGCTTTTCTCGTGGCCTTTACCCCATAAACTGCCCTGATCCTAAATCTGTAACCATTTTGGATATTGGTTTTTGGTTGCTATTGTCTTTAAAAAAGTAAATCCTTGATAAAAATATAAGGTGCTCCAGAAACTCTTGGGTTTTAGTACCAGCCCTTCCACCAGTTCTGTGTCTTTGACAAACAGTTTGTTGTGTCTCCTTTCACTTTCTTTGTGTCAAAAAGATAATAATGATTTTTACCTTGGGTGAATTAATCAATTTATATAAATGTGCTTCAAAATCTGAAGTGGTTTAGAATTTTTTTTAAAATATAATTAAAATATTGAACAAAACAGGAGTCAGAGAAGTCAAATTTAAGACCATGATTATTATTCAACTGCTTTTGAGGTGTTTCTTTTCTGGCAAGATTATAAAGCCAGATCATTTGCATTACTTTTGATTTCCTGATGTTTTTAGTTTTTTGTCCAAGGAACAGCATATTTATATGCAGGAGTCAGATTGTCTGTAAACACAAACATCATCTCACCTTTGTCCAAACATACCTTGTTTTGCTTTTACAAAACCAAACCAAACCAAACCAAACCAAACCAAACCAAACCGGTGGAACCCAGAATTGCTAATTCTGAGCAATTAGCACTGACTCATCCCCAGCCTGGGGAACCTTGGCAGGAGCCAGGTGGTGTTTCCTGGGCTGGAGCCGTCCCTGCAGGGCACAGAGCTCAGCCCTGAGCTGGGGCTCCACTGAGCTCTGAGCTGGGGATCCCCTGAGCCCTGAGCTCTGATCCACTGAGCCCTGAGCTGGGGATCCCCTGAGCCCTGAGCTCTGATCCACTGAGCCCTGAGCTGGGGCTTCACTGAGCCCTGAGCTGGGGATCCCCTGAGCCCTGAGCTGGGGAATCCCCTGAGCCCTGAGCTCTGCTCCACTGAGCCCTGAGATCTGATCCCCTGAGCCCTGAGCTGGGGCTTCACTGAGCTCTGAGCTGGGGCTCCACTCAGCCCTGAGCTCTGATCCACTCAGCTCTGAGCTCTGATCCACTCAGCCCTGAGCTCTGATCCACTCAGCTCTGAGCTCTGATCCACTCAGCCCTGAGCTGGGGCTTCACTGAGCTCTGAGCTGGGGCTCCACTCAGCCCTGAACTCTGCTCCACTCAGCCCTGAGCTCTGCTCCACTCAGCCCTGAGCTCTGGCTCCACTCAGCCCTGAGCTCTGCTCCCCTCAGCCCTGAGCTCTGCTCCTCTCAGCCTCTGGGTTCCTGGTGCTGTGGGAGCTGCAGGTGGGGGCTGGGTTCTGTCACTGCTCTGGGGTGTCCCTGTCCTCTCTGGGATGGGAGGGGAGGATGGGGTGGTGTGACAGGTGACAGGGCAGGGGCAGCTGTGCACAGAGCCAGCTGACTGAGCAGCTCTGTCCAGAGTGCCATGTGTGCCCTGCCAGGGAGGTTTGCTGTCCATAGGGCAGGGACAGTGAACACTGAGCACAGGAGTGTTTATCAGAGCAGGTTCTGTGCTCAGCCAGGAGACAGCACTTGCCTTGCAGTCCTGAATCACTGTGCCAGGCTTCTCTGAACTCTCTTGGCCATGTGACTTCATTCTCCACAATCAAAGCAGAATAATAACAAAAAGTCCTGGTCAGGCCTACTTTTTCCTCTCCTAGTTTTTAATCTCCTCTTGCACTTTCCCTTTCTGTCCCCCCAGAACTTTCCATCCCCTTGGAAGCTTTTTGGCAAAGAGGAGTTGCCTGCTCAGGGATTCTCCGGCATCCCTTTGTGGGAGAGCACAGGAGGAGGCAGCGGGAGCTGCCTGAGCCCCGTGGGTGCCTGCAGGTGTGTGGGAAGCAGAGCTGGGGAGACGCTGAGCCTGTGAGGCAGCTGATGGCACAGGGTGACAGCCCCTGCAGGCAGGGCTGGGCTGGGCATCCTGCAGAGCAGCCCTGGGACAAGGCAGGCACTCTGCACTTGGCAGCACTATGCAGTTCCCAGCTCCCACTGCTCTCCTGGAGGGTGGCACAGCTGCTCTGGGCAAAGGTAGTGCGCAGGGGACAGAGGGGACAGAGCAGCCCAGAGCTGATCCAGGCTGGTATGTGCCCCCTGGATCCTTTCAGGGAGTTGGGAATGCAGCAGCAGACAGGCAGGCTGGGATGGCCTCCCAGTGACTGCTGGAATTCCTGAGGAACCTTTTCTTTGTCTGGCTGGCAGATGGATTTTAAGGTGGAATGGAATACACAGGGACTCCTCTGGCAGAGATAAAAACAGTTGCTGAGCTTAAAGCATCTTGTCTGTGAGACTGGGGATTGTGGTTTAATGGGTTTGAAGAGTGTTTCTTGTACTCTTGTGATTTCTGTAAGTGACTTCAGGACTGACACCGTGAATGGCAGAGGCTTCAGCCAAAATCTTCACCCCTTCAGTGTTATCCTCCATCCCATATCCAGATCCCTCTTGTATTTTACCACAGTTTGGATATTCTAAGAAGTCATGGTAATCCAGGAGCCAGAGACATTTCAGAACATGTCTGAAGAGGAGCTCCACCTTGTAGGAAACACTTTCTGCCAGATTTGAGTAATACCTCCTCACAGAACAGTTCTATGGAACTGAAAGTTTTGTTTTATGGTGATGGTGTTTTGTTTTTTGCCACTGTTTGAAGACAGCTGTGCTCTGTGGGGACATGTTTGCCTGAGCTGGCCAATGCCATCCCCACAGCACAATGTCTTAAGGGGAATTGTTAGATGCTTTAGCTTGGAAATCAGCTCCAGGTACAAATTAGATTTTTTATTATGCAGTACTTAGACTCATCTATAGTTGCAGTTCAGCGTTGTACTCACATTCTGCCAAACCCTGATTCTGGGCACTATTTTGGGGCTGGTGGTGGGGTTTCTGAGCCCTCCCTGCTCTTCACTGCCCCTCAGTGATGCTCTGACTGGGCAGGTCCTTGTGCTGGGCTCAGAAGCCACTGTGGGACAGTTTGTGTGTCTTCCCTTCAGGGGAAGGCAGCAATAGTGCAGAGTGTCTCCTGCTTTAAAAAGAGTGAAAAAGCCCCTGCTGATAGAGGTTAAGGGAACAAATACAACTGTAAAAGCACACGAGAGAAGCATAATAGGAAAGCTTAAATTTTGGGCAATTTTCTGCCTAATGTAATGATGTAATGGAGCAGGAACCACTTTTTCCTTTCTTTTTCCTTCCCTTGTTTCTGTAGGTGCCCAATGGTGCTGTCTGACTGACTTGTCAGAGGTTTAAGCACCAAAAAGTAAGCAATTTTAACTAATGCACATGCAAAACTTTGGGTTTATGCTTAAAACTCAACAGAAAATGATCAAACAAAAAAGAACAAAAATGGAGAAAGTCTTCTGTGTACAATGTCCAGAGCAATTTTAAAATACTCTTGTTCCATGCCTAAATAAATGGTTATTTCAGCCAAAGAGAAATCTTTCCTCATGATTTATTACACTACTCTGGATACAAGGCCTCTGAGCAGGATTGTCAGTTTATTAGAACAGCTTTCTTCTCCTTTCAGATTTAATCCACATGTTGTTGTATCAACAGAGCCTTTGCTCAGTTAGGAGTTGTCCTTTTTTAATAATAATAAAAAAGTGAAAACACATGTTTTTTAACAGCCTTATTACAAAGAAACCTAGGATGACACAGGGAGAGGTGATCATCAAATGTGACTGTAATTTATAGCTTCAGAGTGGTAAGAGGGTGAAAATGGCCCTTTCCCCTGTGCCTGGGGCAAGCCTGGCAGGGACAGTAGGAGGCAGCGTTATCTTTGGCCAGGATTTCCGAGGTTTTTTCCCCAGCTTGTGCACTGATGCTAACCATGCTCTTTTTAGTTAACTCTAATTTCCTTCCTTTTTTTTAAAGGGGAATTTATCTAGAGGTGTATGTAATTCACATTTCCTTCCTTCCTGTCTTCCTCCCCTGTAAAGAAGGTCTTTCTTGGACCCCTCCTGTTTTCTAAATGGAGAGGAATTACTCTCAGGAAACTCATGAGTTTGGTATTATTCCTATACTTGGTTTTGTGAGAAAACATTTATTTTAACCATAAATGCTTGCTCAATATTTGCATGAGGGTTCAGAAGTGCACACGAGAGCTGCTCAGTGAAGCAGCTCACTCCATCACACGATGATAACCTTTGCTTGGCCCTGTCACCCCACAGTCCTGCAGCATCAGGAATTAGTGCTGAAGCACCTCAGCACTTCCTGAACTGGCAGCCTGGGACCCAAATGTGGCCAAAGGCAGAGCAGTTCTGGTGCTGATGTTTCTGTTGCCAGTCTGGTTTCTTCCAGCTAGTGCTGGACTCCTGGCAGTCATCACAGTCCCCTTTAATTCTCTTGCAGATGTCAGCACAGCAGCTCCTGCCTCAAGTGTCAATAGAATCATTTGTAGTTGGTGTCATTTTAAAAGAAGCTGCTAATAACATGTCTTAAAACAGAATGAATTGGTCTGGCATTTAAAAAATATGGTATAAGCCTATTCTACTCCTCAGAAGTATAGAAGAGAGTAAAAAAAGATCCACACTTAAGCGTTAAATAGTGAAGGGGGAAGGAAGGTTGTGTCCTTGCTGCCAGAAGCAGATGCAGGGATAGCCTGGCAGAGATATTGGAGCTCTGGGGTCCTGCTCTATCAGACAGATCCCTTGGTCCATCTTGTATCACAGAATTTCACACTGGTTTAGGTTGGAAGGGACCGTAAAGCTCATCCAGTGCCACCCCTGCCATGGCAGGGACACCTCCCACTGTCCCAGGCTGCTCCCAGCCCTGCCCAGCCTGGCCTTGGGCACTGCCAGGGATCCAGGGGCAGCCACAGCTGCTCTGGGCACCCTGTGCCAGAGCCTGCCCACCTCACAGGAAAAATGTCTTCCTAATCTCCAATTTAATCCCACCCTCTGGCAGTGGGAGCCATTCTTCTTGTCCTGTCACTACCTGCCTGTATGAAAAAATCTGTCTCCATCCTTTTTACAAACCCTCTTTAAGCTCTGGAAGGGGCTCTAAGGTGTCCAAGGAGCCTTCTCCTCTCCAGGTGAGCACCCCCAGCTCTCCCAGCCTGGCTCCAGAGCAGAGGGGCTGCAGCCCTTGGAGCATCTCCATGGCCTCCTCTGGACTCTCTCCAGCATTTCCAGGTCTTTTCAGTGCTGAGGCCTCCAAAGCTGGGCACAGCACTGCAGGTGGGGTCTCATGAGGGCAGACAGAATCCTCAAGAGCTTGTGCAGACCCTCAGAACTGACAGCACCTTTTGGTGGGAGCCAGACTGGCCTGGCTTTGTCAGTGGCCAGGCAGGCAGTGCAGGCAAAGCTGGCAGTGCAGACAGGGAAGGCAGTGCCAGGCAGGGCAGGCAGAGCCAGGCAGGGCAGGCAGAGCCAGGCAGAGCCAGGCAGGGCTGGCAGTGCTAGGCAGGGCAGGCAGGGCTGGCAGGGCTGGCAGAGCCAGGCAGGGCAGGCAGGGCAGGCAGGGCTGGCAGAGCCAGGCAGGGCAGGCAGGGCTGGCAGAGCCAGGCAGAGCCAGGCAGGGCAGGCAGAGCAGGCAGTGCAAGTAGGGCAGGCAGTGCCAGGCAGGGCAGGCAGGGCCAGGCAGGGCCAGGCAGGGCAAGCAGAGCCAGGCAGGGCAGGCAGGGCAGGCAGAGCAGGCAGTGCAAGCAGGGCAGGCAGTGCCAGGCAGGGCAGGCAGGGCTGGCAGAGCCAGGCAGGGCAGGCAGTGCCAGGCAGTGCCAGTCAGAGCAGGCAGGGCAGGCAGTGCCAGGCAGGGCAGGCAGGGCAGGCAGTGCTGTCAGAGCTGTCTGAGCTGTCAGGGCTGGCAGTGCTGGCAGGGCAGGCAGAGCCAGGCAGTGCTGTCAGAGCAGGCAGAGCTGGCAGTGCTGGCAGGGCAGGCAGGGCAGGCAGAGCCAGGCAGGGCAGGCAGAGCCAGGCAGTGCTGTCAGAGCTGTCAGAGCTGTCAGGGCTGGCAGAGCTGGCAGTGCTGGCAGGGCAGGCAGGTCAGGCAGTGCTGTGCCAAAGCAGCAGGCTGTTCCTGTATGAAGCAGCTGAGGGACAATTGCCCCCCTGGCTGTGAACTGTTGGAGTGTTCCTTGCACAAGAAGGAAAACACCTCCTTTGAGTGGCTGTGGAATGCAGACTGGGGGTTGGGTTTGTTTTTGTGCACACTGGCCTTATGTCACTGCTGCCTTTTCCCCACAGGCTGAGCATACCTCTCCAAAGTAAGACAGATTAAAACACAGATCCTGAGAGGACTGGACTTTCCAAGCTCTCTCAGAGTCTCCTGTCCTCAAGTCCTTCTAGCATCTGAAGTTCTCCATCCCTTGGTCCTACTGGGTGCCCAGATTAGGTTTGTTTCCTTTGCAGTGTTCCCCTGTTCCTCATGGCTGCTGGCCCTATTGCTTCTCAAAACAGCTTAGAGTGGAATAATTTCCAGAGCAGTGGTAAATGAAGAGGACATTTGGCTTGCAAGAAGAATGTCTATATAGGTGGATTTTGCAGGGCTGTACTATGTTGTGCTTTCATCTATAATATCTTTGGGCAGCCTCACCCCACTTTGAAGTTGGCCATTCTTTGAGCAGCTGACTGGATTGGAAAACTCCAGAGGTCCCTCCCAAACTGACTGACTCTGATTCTCTTTTCTTGTAGAGTTCTGGCAAAGATGTTTCTTTTGGCTTCATTTCCATCTCCCTTCCTTCATGCTCAACAGCTTTCATCATGTTCCCATCATAAGCAGTTCTTTAAACTGAAGTGATGTGTAAACATCAGGAACAGTTTCTAAACTGTAACATGAGTCTCCTTCCCTCATAGTTTCGAATTATTTTATGCTGCCATATTCAGATGATGTGAAAAATCAATTTTCTTTTATTACTATGTATTAAGAGCTAATAACTTATTTTTGCCCTCAGAGAGAAACATTTTACTATGGGACAATAAAAAGAATAATTCTCTAAAAGTTAATGGGTTGTGTTTTCAAATCAGCTTTAGTCCTGTGCACTCTTTGTTGGAAAACTGCAGAGGAAGGAAAGACAAAAGGAAAATAGCCTTGTTATTTAGGATCTATAAAATGATATTGTTACTGCCTTTTTAGTGAGTGTTGCATTTTTGTATTAAAAACTGGAGTTTAGGGAAAGATACTGTTTTTATAGATATTGGTAACTATTATCCAAACACTTTAGCTCATACTTAATGCTGTACAGCATTTTGCTTAAAATTTCAGCAGTTGTTGAAGGTGCTTTGACTGGTAGTGGGCCTGGTGATGTGTTAGTGCTGCAGGAGCTGGGCAGGGACTGCTGACAGCTGCTGCCTCCCCTGCAGTTCCAGTTTTATTCTGGGGGCAGGACAGGATGGTGGGGCACTTAAATGGAGTTCCAGATACCAGAAGTATAATTTATCACATGTGTCCTCCAAGCTGGAGCTGCCTGATCTCAGAGTTGCTGCCTGCTGTGTGCTCAGACCTTAACCTCTGTGTTTAGATTGCCAATGTGGTGCCAATTAGTGGGACTGGGATGTGGATGCTGAGGAATATAACTCACTTCACATGGGCTGCCAAACAACTAGCAGATGTTGAGCTAATGGGTCTTGGCTACTACCAGCCTGACTTGGATTTCAACCCAGAGGTGAAGGAATTTATTTCTCTCTCATTACCAATTCCCTTGTCCTGAGATTTGGGAATTCCACCAGCTTACTCTGGGAGATGATGTAAAACATTTCCCCTCTCCCTCAAACCCGTTCCCAGGGTGTCCTGTACCTTGCTTTATTTTGGTGTTAATTTGCCACCTTTGGTTTGTGTTATCCTACAGGATAACATGATGATCCATGGAAAATGAGGGTGTGAGCTCAAACATGCAGCTGGAATCCTGAACAGGAGAGCTCTGTGTGAGTGTGGGGTGGGTCAGGCACTGTCCCTGCAGCCTGCTCTGAGCTGTCATGGAAAGCCTATCCCGGGATTCCTGTATCTCCTTTGAGTAACAGAGGCCATAGGAAGTGCTGGGGTCTGGCTTGCTGGGGTCTTGCCTTTCTCTGTTCTCATGACTGGATATTGCACACACAAACCCTGGAAAAGGTGTAACTGCAGGCTCAAAGTTTTCCTTCTGTTGCTGAGTCAGTGCTGAGGAATGGCCTGGCAGGTTCTGTAGCTGCTCTGGTGGATTTAGAGGAGCAGGCAGTAGTTCTTACTCAAGTCAACCTTACTTGGTCTGTTCAACCTGGAGGAGACTCAGGGGAGACTCATCACAGTTACAACTTTGTGGTGAGGTGAAGCAGAGGGGCAGCTCCCACCTCTGCTCTGTGACAGGGACAGGAGCCAGGGCACGGCTGGGGCTGGGCCAGGGCAGCTCAGGCTGGAGCTCAGGGCAAGGCTCTGCCCCCAGAGGGTGCTGGCACTGCCCAGGCTGCCCAGGGAATGGGCACGGCCCCGAGGCTGCCAGAGCTCCAGGAGCCTTTGGGCAGCGCTGCCAGGGGTGCCCAGGGTGGGGCTGGGCAGGGACAGGGGCTGGGCTGGGGGATCCTGGTGGGTCCCTTCCAGCTCAGGGGATTCTGTCACAGAAGTACAAGTAGGATGTGGGAATCACTGTCTCCATAACCCTCAGCAGCTTCAGGAACAGACAGGGAAATGGGCTGAGCTGAAGGAACAGTGGCACTGTTCAGTGGCACCGAACACTGGCTGGTACCTAAATCCCATTTCATACCTCTCTGTACAGCCAGCTGACACATTTAATGAGTGTGTGCAATATTAGGGCTGATGCCTTTTGTTCTCTCTGCAGTAAATTTGTCTTTTGTTCTGGGAGGATTTAGCCTTTGACCTAAAAATGCCATCTGTACCATTCTGTCCAGCATTTGGGTTTTCAGCAAGTTTTTACCTTGCTCATTTTCCACTGCAGTTCAAGGCTATGCTATTTCAATAACAGGTGTCTAAAAACCAAAATCTTACTTAATGAGAAGTTTTCAGTTGTAGCTTATTTTTTTACTGACACGCTGGTTTGAGGTGTCAAACATGATCAGCATCAACAGCAAGAGTTGAGTGAGGGTTAAATAACTGTCACAGCTATTATTCAGTGAGCAATGAAAATAAACTTCTTGCAAGGTCTTGTCATTTCTTGCTTTTCTTTGAGGTTTTAAAGAGAATGTTTCATTCAGTGATGTATTTCATTCTGAAATTCCAAAGGCAGCAATTATTTTTAATTCCTTGGTATGAGCAGAACTGGATCTGTTCTGTGGATTCATCTTTCTGGATGTTTATGTATTTATTAAGGATAACAGAATAGAAGCAATGCAAACAATTATTCTGCACTTACATGATGAATAATAGCTAAGTGATAATTACCCTTCTTGAAGCATAATTAGTTTTCACAATTTCTGTAGAAGAAACAAAGAAAATGCAGCATGATAAACCAAGCAATAAGCTGAAATACCTGCTTTTTGAGATAGGAAAAGTATAGAATAATAAGGAGTAGGGAGCTTTAAAACAGGAGAAACAATGGGAGAAAATTGGCACCCCAGTCCAAGAATGACATCCTTGGGAAACATCTGGTGAAGGCATCTAGAGAGGGGAAGATAATTTTGACTTTCTTCTGGCAATTGTGCAGAACTTGGTACAGAATTGTACTGCCAGTGAACACAAGTGCACTTACAGATCCTGCAGAAGTAACCCAAGCCAAAAACTTCAGAGAAGTGAAATTCCTTCATTTGCAAAGGGAAAATATATCAGAATGAGGCAGCAGGTTAAAAAGAAACTGAAAGGAGCCGTGACAGGGGTGAAACCTTTGAGGGGAGCTGAAGCTGATTTCAAGGCTCTGTGCTGCAGAGGAAATGCCTCAACCCCATCAATTGCTGTGAGAGAAAGTTCTGATATGAAGCAGCAGGGAAGGAAGGCTGGAGAGGCAGGGGCATCCTTCCAAAAGATGAAGTCATGACCAAGTGAGGAAGATAGAAAAGAATAAACACTTTCAAAGGCTTTCAGAAAGTATAAAAAGTAACAGTTCTTTCCCAAATATGTTGGGAATAAGAAGCTTGTTCAAAAGCTTGACAAAACCCGTGGAGACCAGGGTGTGAAAAATCAGGAGGTGGAGCAGAAAGAAACATTGAGTTTCTGAGGCATCTACTCTGTGCTTGGTTTCCTTAGCAGAACCCATCTCAAACCCAACTACTAAATTAAGATTTTAAAAACACAGTGAGGAATACCTGCCTGCAGGCACCAGGATGTCAGAGCCTCAGAAGGAGTCAGGAGAGGAACTTTTGAATAATTAACACTTGTATGCAACCTTTCAGTTAAAATCTCCTCACTCCTGTTAGAAAACAGTCAGGGCTGATATGATACCAATTTCCAAGAGAGTTTCAGGAAGCTTGGGGAGCAGCAGAGAGAAATCTGGCCTTGGATTGTGCAGCGTTGTCAAAAGAATAATACAGATCAGAATGAGCTGGCACTTGATTTTGCATGGATGTGGGGGAGTCAGCATGTCTTTTGTAAAAGGAAGTTGCACTTGAGGAATCCTCAAGGACAAACATCTGGATTTTGGTGATCAGTGTGTGTGGTGTCCTCCGATATTCTAACAGCTCCTGACATGGTCCTTTGTCACAGCTGCTTTCCTGGGGATCAGAGAATGTTCTCTAGCAAACCAGTGACTGGCTAAAAGGTGAGGAAAAGGTGTAGAAGTGGTGGTTGTTACACCCAAGAGCAGTTCCCATGAGAATGACAGGGGAGTCTCAGGGACCTGAGGGAGGCAGTGGATGGAGAAATAACAAAGTCTGAGGGAATTCAGAGTTGTGGCATAGGCAGATCTAAAGCTGCACAAGTACCTACCCTGTGATCCTGTGGGATTGGAAAACAAAGCAGCAGGTTAAACTTTGGGTCAGTAAATGTGGAGAAATGTGAGAAAGCTATGGCTAAAGGAGGTCCCGCCTCCCCCAGGAACACGTCCTGGGACAGTTTGCAAATGCAGAACATCTGGGCCTGAACAAATGGGTGGGACAAAAGATAAGCAGTTGTTCCCCATTTCTCCTTAATCCCTAACCAAAATGATGGACATCAGATGGAAGGTCAGGAAAAACAGAAACACTGCTTTGCCTGCTGAGTACAATGTGGCACCCAGTGCAACATGACTCTGGTGCTGAGGGTTTGCAGGAGTGCCTGCGTCCATTCTTGGAAGGAAGGGTCCACAAAGGCTGTGTTGTACCAGAACGGAAGACCTGGCATGTGGAAATCCTAAAGTGCAGGCTGCTGTGGAGTCAGGGGATGAGCTGGGGACACAGCTCCCAGCTCTCTCACTCAGGCCACTGTCTGAGACATGGCCCTGGCCAGGTGAAGGTGTGATCTCACCTGGAGGGCTCCTCTTCAATGCCTTATTCTCCTGAAATGCATTTTATTATTTCTGTGCTTCCCTGTTTCATGCTATGCTTCCCTCTCTCAGATGCTCCTCTTACAAAAAATCAAAAACAAACAACTCAACAAGTTTGTTTTTTATGAAAACACGCTTTTTTGTCCTTTTTTTTTCATATAGTACATTGAGTTTTCATGTAACTTCAGTTTATTGTGTTTGTCTACAGACTGCTTGGACAGAAAATAGAGCTGCTGCTTAAGCATTTCCATATGTGTTCAGCCACATTGCTCAGCTATATTCCTCACCTAATGTAACTTGTAAAAATAAACATTTTTAAAGTGTTATTTTTATGTATTGGTGAAGAGTTAATGGAATTAGAAAACGTTCCAGACCAGTGTCTGTTCCCACTGAGGATTGTGAGGAGGCCCGGTCATGTCCTGCTAGTTTTAAAGCAACCTACAGCTTCTTGTCTAGGAATTTGAAGGCCAATTAGTTGATCCCTCCAGGAGACTTTGCTGAACATAATCCTCCAGACATTTGAACACAGCACAAGACTTGAACCTTCACAAGTTTTCCATTTATGAGAGAGTTGTTTGTTAAAAGTGGAGAGAACAATCCAGCCCTGCCAAGTACACGCCAGGCTTACACAGCCCTGCTGGCCTCAGACAGAATGTGTTGTCAATTCTGGTTTATTTAGGGCAGATTTGCAAAGCTGGTGTGTTGATATGACACGAGGGAGTGTGTGATAAGTCCCATCTGTGCAAGCTCCATTTCCTATAGGCTGCCTTGCACAGATGGCCTCCTCCAGGATGGTTTTCATTTCACACTTGAAGCTGAGAAAGCCAGGTTTGAGGAGATGCGCTGTAAGTTGATTAAGGCACTTGTAAACTCAACATAGATAAAAATGTTGGTGAAGGGGTATGTGGCAGGAAGGAGAAGTCATCTCTGTCTCCTGACTCAGCCCATGTCCCCCCACCTGTTCCCTGGAGCAGGTAAAACTCTGCCTCATCTCGTTTCTGTCTGGGGAATTGAACTGTTTTATCACTGCAGGAGAAGTTACTGGGAGTCCTGACATGGAGGATGTTTGCTCCTTGTCTGCTGTTGAAAACATGCTTATTGGGTGTGCAAATTGAGCTAGGTCTCCTTTTTTTCTCTTTTCTAGTTCCCAGCTTTTCCATCACCAGTAGAAATGAATGAAATAGGAACAGTGGGGTGAAGTTAGAAGTACTGAAGCAAAGTCTGTGGCCTTTATGTACAAGAAGAAATCAGTCCTAGAATCCTGCAGAGCATGGGAAGAACTTTGAGACGCTCCAGGAGCCTGTTGGTTGTTCCTGGCTAAAGTTAGCCCACATCTCCTTGGTGTGTCTGTGCAAAGTACCCAAAGCAGGCTGGAGAGGAGCCTTTGCTTTTCCCCTGTTGCTCTCTGCAGCTCCCTGGCAGGAGCGTGTGGGTCGGTCCCTTCTCCCAGGTGACAAGTGGCAGGACAAGAGGAAACAGCCTCCAGTTGTGCCAGGGAGATTTAGGTTGGATCTTAGGAAAATGTTTTTCATGGAAAGGCTTGACAAGCATTGGACCAGGTCTTTTCCCACCTCACTGATTCCATGGTGTGCATGGGATGCTCCAGAAGGACCTCATGGAGTTTGCTGGTGCATGATCACCCTGGGACAGTGTGTCAGGAGCACATGGGACTTTGTTTAGGTTCAACTCAGAGGTGAAACCAATAGATGGTCATCAAAATAAGAAAAAACTTGTATGAAAATTCAAGTCACTTTTGCAGATTAATATTTTTAGCGCTTCTTTGAGGGAAGCTGCCCAGAGTGCCCAATAGAAAGAGAGATGCTCAGGAGTGAGGGAATATGGGTGACTTGGAAGAGTCTTCTCAAAGGAAATACTACCAAAACCACAGTTTGTTGGTGATGGGGTGAGAACCCTGGCCATGTTGGTGTGCCAGGGTCTGCAGAAGATGTGCTGGTGCTCGTGCTGCTTTTGGTGACAGAGGGAGAACTTGGGTAACCTGTGATCTGCCAGCCCTAGGCTGAGGTCAGCCTTCAGCTGCAAAGTGAGAACCTGTTGGTCAATAAAATCAGACAGGGTGGCAGAAGGAGCAAGGATTTAGATTCCCTGCCCTGGTGTATGTTCAGGTTTGATGGTGATGATGATAAGAGTGCAGCAATGTTCTGTGGTAGCTGCTGGGGACAGGAATGATCTTCAAATGTCATCCTGTGATCAGTATCTAGTCCTGCATTTTGGCATGCAGGGCACAAGTGGGATGAAGGAAATGTGTTCAGTAGCACCCTGTGACAGCAATAGCTGTGGCTGCAAGAGAATTTTAGAGCCCCTGAAGAAATTAAGTTTGACCTTCTAGCTGTTCTTCACTGAACAATTGCAAATTAAGGTTTTTCTGGGGCTCTCAACTTGGCCTGATTTTCAAGATTTTAATGAGAATGACAAAGCCACATCCGGGTATGGAAAACATAGGTGTTTCAGAAATGGAGGAAATGCTTATGAAGGAATTTTCTCAAGCAGTTCAGTCTGCAATTTCCATCAAGGAAATATCTGCTGAGATAAAGTTCTGTGGAATTATGAACAATTTCAGATCACAAGGCTATTACAGTCCTGCTGTTGGGGTTCTGTAAGCCTGATTTATACTGATTTATGCCTTTTCTAGAATGGAAAATAGCTTGGAATCAACTTGCTGTGTCCACATGTTTCAGTATTTGCCTTCTGCTGCTGTGCTCTGTGTGTGTGTGGTGTTTTGTTGGGTTTTTCAGTCTCTTTTGGGTCCTGTTTTAAGGACTACCCCTCTCCTTGGTGCTCCAGTCCAGGAGAACTGCAGTGCTTATGGGTCTGTGAGTGATGCCCTGAGCCCTGCATCTCCTCCCATTGCCTGGAGTGAGACCAGACACTGTATTTTGGATTAAGGCAGTGAGAAGTCCTTGGGATGGAGTGAGGTTGACATCTCCTGTGGCTCTGTGCTCCACAGGGCTGATCAGCCCAGGATCTGTGCAGCCAGCAGGGAGAGGTGTTTAGGGCACATCTAAAAGGGCCTGAGTTGTACCCAAGAATGAAGGGTCTCCCAGAAGTGTGTGTCCTTTGACAACCCCACTAACTGTAGGAGATGTCTTAAACAAAGTAGAGGAGAAAACACCCTGCCAAAAAAGGACCTGGCTAAAACCAAATCAATGAATTCAAATGTTTTTATTTAGTAAACAATGGGAAATTGCTTTCAGAGCGAAGTCCTTGAGAGCGCTTTCCCCATTTCCTGTCTCTTCTGGCACTGGTTTCCATTCCCTGTATTGTTACAGCACTTGTCAAGGAGCTGCTGAGCTGTAACCATGGACAAACCAAACTCTGCCATATGTGCAAGGAGATTTGCCACAGCCCCTGAGGCAGAGTGGGGTGCAGAGTGAATGTGCTTCATTTTTCCTTCCAGCTCCCATCTGTGCTTGCACAAAACCCCACGGGGATGTGGTTGGACACAGGCAGGACACTGGGGACTCTGCTGTCCTGGGGATGGGGCAGGAGACTGTGGAATACAACAGGAGGCTGCACTGAGGTGGTTCCAGTCTGTTCCAGCTGACAAATTGTGCAATAGCTCTTAGCCAACATTTTGCTGAAGTGGTTGCATGCACTGGATCTGTTTCAGTGAGCCCAGGATGGGTTTTGTGGTGGAGGGGATACCCTTCCCTGGTCACCAGTGCATGTGTCACTGTGACTTTCAAGAACTGGACATGCCTGTGTTCTGGAAATGATGGCTGAAGTGCTCTGTGTTAGTGAGATGAGATCTGAAAGGAGATTTCTTGGGAGTTTTTGACCCATTCTTGCCAAAGTAATGGAATAAGCAGGTGTACACTGGTGCTCCTAAAGCTTCATTTATTCTTACTGTTCCTCTAATTGCCAAAAAGGAGCTGGCAGGTACCCAAGTGCCATTGAACCATCTGTCGATGGAAATTCCATTTCATTCTCTGGAAGATGGATATCTTCTATTTCCTGTTAGCTCATCCAGATTCTTCACATTACTAGGAAATATTTGTGTCATTTATAAGCATTAATAAACTGCAGCCTTGGATTATGAAGCATTCATGAACATTAAAAAAATACAAAGGGATATGAAGAACAAAAAATGAGAGTAGAATAGAGGTCCTCTTTCATTGATGTGTGACTGGCAAAAGAGTTGTTGTCTTCCTGAGTGCTCCATCCTGCCTTCTGGAGCTATGACAATGCAGCAACACCAAAGCTGCTAAATCACTCCATTACTTGATTTAATGATTGAGATATGGAGTAAATGCAGGATAGAAATAAAGTGCATTTTCAAATATCCACTTATATTGAACAGAGCAAGAGGAATGGAAAGCACAATTACTGCAGGATATCGGGTAGGTTTGAGCCTGACCTAATAGTGCCCCCAAACCTGTGGTTCTTTCAAGTATTTCTTAACTTTAATTTAAAATTCATAATTTATATTTATATATTTTATTATAAATTATATTTATATATTATATTTATAATATTCATAATTTGGATTTTTAAGTAAATTTTGCAGATTGATGTGAGGTGCTTTGCTGGGGCCTCGAGGAGCATATTGGAATCAGTGGGACATGGAAATTCTATAAAGGTTTGTCTGACTTTCCTTCTTTGCTCCGTGACAGTTGCACAGTCAGTTCTGTTCATGCAGTCCAGATAAAATGGAGACCAGGATCTTTTCTGATTTAACTTATTGTGCTGCAGATTAAGCCCTCTCTTGGAATGAGTCTGTAATTTCTGGCCGTGTTCCTGCCCCACTGCTCGCTGTGGCCAGGCAGGATGTGGATGTTCCCGGTGCTGCCAACCTGCCAAATTCCCTGGAGAGCCCTTGACCAAAGAGCTGTGGGAGGTTAAAAGGATATGGCTCCCTGAAGTCCTTTCCAGGCACATGTTCTCATTGTTCTTTTAATTGGAAAGGATTTAAATGGCAATCCATGCTGGTGGCAGACTCAAAGCTCTTCTATTCATTTGATATTTATTAACTCCTCAAGAAACAGCAGCATTAAGTGTAGAGGAAGGTACACATTCCATTTCTCCAAGGCTGAGGGCTTCTTTTTCATCGTTTTGGGCTACAGAATAAAATAATGAAAAAGGCACAGAGGGCTTCAGCAGATTCATTGAACTGAAGCCTTACTCTTTTCTGCCTTTAGGCAGATGGCCTAGAGAAGTTTATTGGTACAATGAATGCCTGCTGATTCTACTATCTTAAAGATATCAGAATTTATCCCATTGTATCGGCAACTACTGCTGAAATTCATGGAAAGGAAAGCAAGACCTGAACTCTTACAGCCTCCACCAGAACTCAGCAATCATCTCCAAATCCTTCAGAGGTAGCAATAAATGTGCCTGGGATACTGGAAATCCATGTGCTTCCCTAAGCTTTCCAGAACCATTCATGCTCATATTCTGCTTAATCACAGAAATGGATTAATCTGCTGTACTTGTGTCTGTTCTTTTTCTGGAAACATTAAAACAAAAGAAATTTCTGGAGTTTTTTATCTGATGTAACAGCCAAAAGAAAAGAAAGGAAACTTCCCCAGAGCCTTATATTCATGAAAGCTGATCTTTCAGTGTTCCTGAAATATTTGCTGATCAGAACTTTGTTCCTCTGAAAAATTACTTAAATTTAGAAGCCTGTCCATTCTCAAGATTCAGTTCTGTATTTTGTTTCTTTGTTCTCAGTTGCTTTTCAGCTCTTCTGACATTTCAGTGGGATGGGGCTGGGTTTGATGTTGCAGCTCCCATCTGCTGTATACAGTTGGTTATTAGAGAAATAAGGAACAGGACATAGGAGGGATTGTGACCAATCTCTTCTAATTCCAAAGTTGTGGAGCTTCAACATAACAGTGCAAAGGTTTAGATCTCTCTAGATCCTTCATAAGGTGGTACTTTTTCATGCACCATGGATGAGTTATGGAAAGCTGTGGTGTGCTAAAACTTGTGTGAATTCAAGAAACAACTGAACAAACTGATGGAATAAGAACACCAAAGACTTTTACAATCGCCATCTCTGTCTAGCAGATTTCTAGAGGCTGGGAGAGTGTCAGGGAAATACCTGTTCACATATGCTCTGTTTTACTGCTGTTTCCTTGGCATCTGCTATTGCCAAACTTTGGAGGACTTTGGGGACAGGACATGGCTCCATGATTCTTCAATCTGGAAGGGCCATGGGAAGGCAGGAAATGCTCTGCTATCCCATGAAGCATCTTCATGGTCTTCTCTGCAGCAACTCAGCCAGGAGCTAACAAAAAGGACTGGTACCTTTGGGGAACACACACACACACAAAAAAAAAAATAAGATATGACAAAAAAATAAAGACATGATGAAATACAGATCAAAGAGAGTCCTAATCATTATCTCTAGGCAAGAAGATGGGCATCCCACCTAAAGTGTTAAACATTAAGATACTGTTGTGTGTTTATATGAGCCCTTGGTCTGAAGGAGGGTGCCTCATTCTGCACAGCTGCCAGTGCAAAGCTGACAGAAACTCAGAAAATTGAGATGAGGTTTGTGTGTTTTACACTGGTTTAACATGACAGCTCTGCTCCAGTCCTCTGCCCTGATGGCCAGCTTCATCAGCTCCATCATTTTCTGGGTGCTTCCCTGATGTGCCAGTAAATTCACCATGAGGGAACAGTTCCTTCCTGCAGGAGGGGAAGGGTTTTTAATGGGCCAGTGTGTGTTTACACTGGCTCATCCCTGGATTTAACACTTTACCCCATTGGTAAGTGCCTGTTTATTTGCGTGTTGTGGCCAACCCCCATTAGTCAACAAATGGAAGGGAAGCTCTGGCCTTTGGTGTCTCCCACAGCTGCATCTGCAGTGGCTGCTCTGATTTGGGTGTCAGATGGTGCTTCACAGAGGCCTGACTGGATCCTGGGCAGTGCCAAAATGGACTCTGTGCTTGTTACAGTGGTGGGAACCTACACAAGGAAAAGCTGCTGGCACTTCTGCTGTGCTCCAGTGAACTGGAGTGAACTGGAAAGGATGAGACAAACACAGAAAAGCAGTTTGGCCAGCCAGCCATTTTCCGTGTTTCCATTGCTGTCGTGTGTCCTTGGAAAGAGTCGCTTCTCTCACATATGTGTCTTTAAATATTATGTTCTTCTGGCTTTTTTTTTTTTTTCCTTTTAATCAACTTCAGCCCTCTTGTTTTCCCCAAAAGCTTTAGTCTGTGTCTCAGTTTTGTCCTCCTCAGTATCCCTGGTGAATTCTGCCTTACAAAATCTATGGACATAAATTGACCCATCATTAATATGAAAATAAAATAACAATGAAGAGACACTCCCAGATCCCTTTTAGTCTTTGGTGTGGTCTGTCTTAAGACCATACCCATGGTAGTGATGGACTTGGGGCTGGTATGGAGCAGTACTTAATGGTAACACCACAAATCCAGTGGTGAGGTCATGGTCTTCTCTTCACAGAAATCGGATCTGGAAATTGTCTTGCTAACACGTTTAATCCATTTCCTTGCCATTGTCTGATTCTTTCCTGCAGTACATTTGTTGGTGCTGTGCCCAGTCTCTCATAAAATACCCATGCAAAAGCTCTTCCACTGCTTCCCTGAGGACTAATTCCTTATATTGATTCTCACTCTTTCAGAATTTTTTTCCCAGATACTCAGCCTACCTTTTGCTCTTAGTTAACTTCCTTGCTGCCATGCCTGTCTGCTGGTGTGGTCTTTGGGATTGTCTGTGAAGTCCAGGCTTGCACCCTTCAGGTCGGGTCTCTCACTGTGCTCAGGTTCTGCCTGCACCTGTCTGCTGCTCCTGGAACAGTCTGAGCTCCATCCCGGGGGCAGCTCTGATCCCTGCTCTGGGCCAGGGACAGGAGCCAGGGCACGGCTGGGGCTGGGCCAGGGCAGCTCAGGCTGGAGCTCAGGGCAAGGCTCTGCCCCCAGAGGGTGCTGGCACTGCCCAGGCTGCCCAGGGAATGGGCACGGCCCCGAGGCTGCCAGAGCTCCAGGAGCCTTTGGGCAGCGCTGCCAGGGGTGCCCAGGGTGGGGCTGCTGGGGGGGCTGGGCAGGGACAGGGGCTGGGCTGGGGGATCCTGGGGGGTCCCTCCAGCTCAGGATATTCTGTGATGGTGCTGGCTTCAGCAGGCTCTGCAGCAGCGTTTTTGTGGTGAGATGCCAAGGGTTCAGGAGGTGCATGTAGGACCCCACAGCTGGGATGTGCTTCTGGAGCACTCCTACGTGTGCAGCCCAGAGCACCGATTTTCACAGACCCTGTGTCACCCCCTGAACCCCCTGGAGCCACCACAAAATGATGTGGTCTTGATTATCCATTTATTTAAGAATATTTCTCTGCAGTGTCTTTAGTTTACGTTTTTTTCCTCAGACTTCCTTTATTGTTCATTGGGAAGCTTGAGGTTACACAGGGTTACTTTGTTTCTGTGGTCATCTGCCAAATTGTTTGAATAAGGATCATCTGCTCAATTTTTTAATGTAGTTTTTGGTTCTTTAGAGATGTCTAAGAAAGATGGAGCCAGCAGCAGCATCTTTCCAAAGGATTCTCAAAAAATACTAACTACAAGATTTTGAATGATGATGTTTTACCTGAATTTTGCAGGTTTTTTTAAAAAAACAAAATGCATTCTCTGAGTTAGTCTGGGTAAGGTTTATTTTTCAGGAACCTGTCTGTGGTTCACTGATTGCTTTAAAAAAAAATCCTAAATTTATTGGAGGGAATTGCAGCCACAAAGAATTAAGTTGTTGATACTGTTTTCATCAGCATTCAATTTCTAATGTAAATCTCTAGTTGATACCAAGAGAAAAATGTGCAAGTAGGTGTCATGTCACAAACTCAGTATGAAAAGTGTTTCAGTATTAAAAAACCAGCTTTGACACTGACCCCTGTGTTGCACTGACATCTAAAAGCAGAGTGCTGGGAGAGATGGAGGAGTTCATGTGTAACTCATTCTTTTTTATGTCTCCATCAGAGTGTTTCTGCCCACAGGTGTGGACACAAGCAGCCAGCAAATGCCCGCTAGGACAACATATCCCACCTTTGTTTTCAGCATGTATGTTAAAATAATTTGGCTTTCAGCAAGAGCACTGGTGGTGTCAGAGCATTAAGCTGCCTCCAGAATATTTCTTCCCCTTTGCTGACAAGGTTAAATAGCAAAATCATCTTCTCCCTTCAGTTTATTTTTACTGGTCTGTTTTTTCTCTGCCTTATATGATAATATTTCTTCAGAAGTGATAATGTTTGGCTGAGGTTATCAGCATAAGCTGTGGCAGGTGGGAACTGAAATTAAATTTGTTGCTCCCTCTCCATGCAACTAAAATTTTGCTCCTGTAAAAAGTGTTGAAAGAACTAGAGTGAAGTAAAATATTTCAGTCCATGTGTTCACTTGAAAAGTGTGTGATGGGGGATGCTTCTCACTGAGAACTCCAGTTCAGCAGGTGCCCTCTGCAAGGGAGGAAAGGCACAGGTAAAAGTGGTGGGGATGGGTAAGGTTAAGCCTTTCTCTCTCTCCTGGGAGTCCTCTTGCCCAGGCTGGTACAGAGAAGTTTCTCTGGCTGGGCCTTGCTAGGCTGTGCTCAGGTAAGGGCTGTGTGCTCAGTGAAATGCATGTTTCTTGGAAAGGAATACAAAACCTGTGCAGTGAGATTCTGAAGTGCCCCATTTTGAAAAGAGTGATGTAACAATCCTAAAGATGTTACATTCAGAAAGGTCCCAGCAGCCAGGCAGTGCCATGGCTCCCAAGGGGAGCTGCTGGCCCTGAGGGAGAGCTGCTCTGGCAGTGTCCCCTGTACCCTGCCCCCTCAATGTGCCACACGGAGGCAGGGGGAAAACGCCCTTCCCGTTTTGCAGGTGGGAAATGGCACCTGAGGTTCTTTGTCTGAGGTACTGAACTGAGCCAGGTGCAGAAATAATCCAGGTTGCAATGACACAATCAGTAAAACATTACCTCAGTTCAGTGATGGCTGGGATTCTGAGGACAGCCACACCAACTGCACTGCTTCACTTGTGCTGCCAGCCCTGAGTGTTGCTGAGTGTAAATGCAGCAGTTTTAGGTAAACTAAGCTCCTGCTTTTCTTTAGTGATCCCTCATTTGCAGGAGCTGGGCTGTGAAGGACACTGCCTGTCCATGGGATCTCCAGTGATGGCAGCCCTCAGGAAGAGGGAGCTTTCCTGTCACTCAAGGCCTCCTGAGACTCCACACACAGTAGGAATTACGTTGTAAAGGGCCAGGCAGAAGGGTTCCTGACTTTGTTCTGCTTGGCTGTAAGTGCAGGGAGGAACTGCACAGGATAGAAGCTCTGCAGTCAGGATGCTCCTGGAAATGAGTGTTCTTTTCTGGCTGCCCTTTGGCTCCAGGAGCTGCTGTGTCACCACCACTGCAGCCAGTGTGCAAAAAGAAAGGGTTTTTTGCCTCTCATGTACTCTTTCTTTCTTAAAATTTACTTCATTGCAAGGTAATGCTATTTATTGCTCACCAGGATCATGGAGGAACAGTCCATGGAGGATACATTTAATTTGTTACTTATTTGTTCTGTCCAACAAGTGGAAGTGAGACGTACAGCAGTACCATTCTGAGCTGTAGCCTGGGCACCAGCTCCAAGAATCACATGAAAATTGTGAGAGTTGGTGAGAATAAATGCTATCACAGAACTACAGACTGGTTTGGGTTGGAAAGGACCTTAATGATCCCCTTGTTCCCACCCCTGCCCTAGGCAGGGACAGTTTCCAGTTGATATGATTTAGAGTAAACTTTTGGTGAAGTTGTGTTGATCAGATTTCAATCACATTACAGTATCTGTAATCCTCCCGAGCACAGGTTTGTAAGCATTTTTCTAGAGGTCTCAGTTTTTACTCACTGTGTGCAGTGATAATCTAATATTGGGGTTTTGGAAAGACATTACTTGTGAGATGCTTCCAAGGTCTGGAAGTAGTTTTTAAGAATTATCCTGGGGCAGAATCCTTTCCGAAATAAAAGGCAGTCACATGCAGTATTCCTAGAGGCTGGAAAAATGTGTTGCTGCAATTTTTAGTAACAGTCTGTGAGCGAGATCCAGAAAAGTCCATTCTTGGCTGAGACACTCATGTTAACGGAAGGGTTTTCAAAGAATGCTCTGGGAAGTCATTTCAGGATACATAAAAGTTGTAGCCTGGAAGGGGGCTACATGCATGTGGTTTTCACAGGGGCAAAAATCCTGGCTCCTCAGAGCTCCTGCAGAAGGGAACATGATGTTCTCTTTACAAGAAGGGCACTGAAAGCACAGCTGCTCCCCAGCACCACAGAGCTCAGAGCATGCTGTGCAGCTGCAAATGGATGTGATGGGGAGGTTGTTGTTGGGGTTTGGTTGGGTTTTTTTTAATTAAAGCCATGGTCTAAACTTGTTTACATCAGTGTTTGCACAGTCTTGCAGTTTTAGCCAGTGTACACCACATAAAAACTCCACAGACCTCCAGACTAGCTGAACACCTTTGCTTTTGCAGCCTCCTTTCCTTTGGAGGAAAGGGAGCTCCTCCTGCTCTTTCCCTGGGTATGGGTTATTGAGGATGGGCACTGGCACAGGCAGCCCTAGTGATAATCAGCCAGGGGTGATGGCAGAAGGTGGGGGACAGGCTCCTGCCTGTTGCCATGTGTGGCCCAAGAGTAGCTGCTCCATTCTGCTCCCTTGGAGTTCTTCCTTCCTTCCACGTGTGTCTCTCCCAGATCAGGATACTCTGTGACATGTACATGATTCTATTAACTAACAAAACAGGATTCATTACTTAGGGTGGTCTCTTGGAAGCATGTTTGCTGCTGGCTTTCAGGTTCTGGTTTTCTTTTTTCATTTTTTGTTTTTGTTAATTTTACCAATGAAAGACTTTCTCTCTTGAGCTGTCAAACATCAGTGTAAAGGTTTAGATTTAGGTCTCTGTTGAAAATGGAGTTAATTCTGCCTTTAGGCAAGAGAGGAACATTAGATGAGATTGTAAGAGCCCTTCCAGCTCTGCTTTTCTCTGATTCTCTAATGTTTTCCTGCCACTCATTATTGACATCACAAGTGCAACTGCCTGAGAACGTGCCACCATAGCAGGGCTGCCAAGCAAATTCAGTGACATACTGTATACTCAATACAAGCTTGTTCCCAGGAATTTTTCAACCTTTTTCCAGATGAAAATAAAAATAAAGAAGATCAAGGAATTATATCTGTGCTTCATTTTCAGTTTGGTCAAATTGGTCAGTCAGAATCTGAGAGTGTAGAGGATGTGGAAGGAAGGTTATTGTCCACTCAGCCATCTGGAGGAGAATATCAAAGGTCCCTGGAGAGGCTGTGTTGTGCAATAGCCAAAGCTCATTATTTACCTTCAGGAGCTGGGGATAGGAAACATGTGGAGGGTGAAGGCAGGATGTAAACAGTAAAGCATAAAAGAAACACTGAAGCTGGTCTGGGTGCAGCCTGATGCTGTGAGTGTGTGATCAGGCAGGGAGGGTTGTGTTGCTCAAACAGGAAACTGGAGGGACGTTTCTCCAGTGTCTGTCCTTCCATTATCAGCTATTTGTGAGACTGGGCTGATAACAGGAGACATTTGTCCTCTGGCTGTCCCGCTGTCATTCCTGGGACAGTCTGGCAGAACCACAAGCTCACTCTCCTGTCTGCTCCCATAGCACCACATCCCAGTCACTGGTTTGGCCTGGTGAAGCCTGAAAGAAGCAACCAGTCCTTGAGCCTCAAGAAAGGGAAATCTTTATCCACCATTTGTGCTGATCAGAGCCAGATGTGTCGTGAGCAGGACAGCAATAATAGATGCCTAAATTATGAAGCTGTGCCTGTCACGTGTGCTATGCAGAGAAACAAGAGCTTCTGAAATATTTTTTTTTAGTGAAGGTCTCTTAATTATAATAGCTTGGATAGAATTGAATAGAAACTCATAAGGACAGAAACAGAATTGTTAGTCTTCAGCTGTTTTACCAGAAAAAAAGTCTTCATTCAGCAAGAAGAATGTTCTAGTTGCTGTGCCTGAGGTCTGGGGGTTCCTGTGCCGTGGTGATAAGGGATGCACCCACAGCTCAGGAGTGCTGTGTGTATGTTGTGTTTGAAACAAGAAGAGCAGGGAAGCAGAGATAATTGTATTTGCATTTCAGAATCACTTCTGAGAGTAACTGCCTTCACCTGCCAGGTCTGCAGCATTTCATCTCACACAGCTGATGTGTGGGAGGCAGATACTGACCGTCTGATTTTTGGGACACATCCATTAAAAGTTTTAAGCCAGCGGTGTTTCTCGAATGGGAATTCTTTTCATACAGCTGGATGAAAATTTCTCACAAGTTTTCCCTGAAGTCTCTTGAAGTCCCCTTCTCCAAAGTGGGAAATTAGTCTCGTTAGTAGAGGAGTCACTTCAATTTAATGTGGTGAGCTGATGGGAGAAGGGTAGAAAATGCCCAATGCTGTGTTAGAAGTTTTCTGTGTCCTGTAATCAGGCATACAACACTCCAAACAGTCTTGTTTTATCAAGTAGTTGCTGTTGTTCCTGGCAAAATGCAGCTGATGAAATGCACAGCTTGGCTCCCCATGCAAAGGGAGCCCTTCGGAGGAAGCGGGGACTCCTCACCATGAGTAACTGATTAGTACCGGATTGCGAGAACTCATAAAACCATTTGGAGCTGGTTGGAGAAGTAAGAAATAAAATGAAAAACTAGAATGAATTGCAGATGTGTGTTGTAGATTTTAGACTGGGAATCCTGAAACTACTTGCCTAAGCTGAACCACATTAAGGGCTTGAGAAACACCAGGTCCATGGGAATCCTGTGCTGTTGGCATGGTGTCCACAAGCCTCTGTTTTTCAGGCTAGACACCACATTTTCAGCTAGAGACTGTTTGGGTTCCAAGCAGATTTTTAAAATTTTGTTTTAAGCTAAATTAAAAAAAAATGCAGCCAGCAGCCAGGAGAATATCTGGCTTTTGTCTCTATACCAGCTGTTTTTGTTCTCAGAAACTGATTTTAGATCCTGGTTTCTGCAATTTGTAGCTCATGACTTACAGGAGCAGATCATCCACTGCCAAGCGTGCCCTGCGCGCAAAGCCATGAGAGTGAGGGCAGGCAGGGCATTTGTCATTAATTCCTAGAAAGAAGGAGATTTTGGGTGAAGGTCACTGGACAGGATCTTGTAACAGTGGAGTTGGCTGTTTCCAAGAAATCTTTCTTTGTAAGAGATCTTGAAGTTTTACCTTTAATGGAGCTGATTGCAACAACGCCCACAGACCAAAGGCTGGGAAAGGTCTGTACGTGGTGCTCTTAGGAAGGGTTTGATAGAGAGTAGGCTGGAGCACCTGTCCTAGGAGGAAAGGCTGAGAGAATTGGGTTAGGTCTGGAGAGGAGAAGCTCCAGGGAGACCTCAGAGCTCCTTCCAGGGCCTGAAGGGGCTCCAGGAGAGCTGGAGAGGGACTGGGGACAGGGGATGGAGGGACAGGACACAGGGAATGGCTCCCACTGCCAGAGGGCAGGGCTGAATGGGATATTGGGAATTGGGAATTGTTCCCTGTGAGGGTGGGCAGGCCCTGGCACAGGGTGCCCAGAGCAGCTGTGGCTGCCCCTGGATCCCTGGCAGTGCCCAAGGCCAGGCTGGGCAGGGCTGGGAGCACCTGGGACAGTGGGAGGTGTCCCTGCCATGGCAGGGGTGGCACTGGATGGGCTTTAAGGTCTCTTTCAACCCGAAGCAGTCCGGGACTCCGTGATTTCCCTGTTCCTCTTCTCTCTGGTTTGGGAGACAGCCTAGCCCGGCTCTCGCAGGCCGGGCCCCTCCTGAGGCCGGGCCCGCCGGCCCCGCTCCCTTCCCTGGCAGTGACGCCTCACGGGGCGGGGGCCGAGCTCCCGCTCCTCGCCGCGTCCACTCACAGTTGGTGCGGTTTTGTTGAGATGCTTCTTATCTCAGCAGCCATTGTTTCACCTTTCCTGCTTGTTCCCTTCACAACCGCTTCTGCTTCGGCCCCGTGGCTGCTGCCCCATCCTCCCCCCACGCCCAGCACGCAGCATCCCCAGGGAACAATGCCGTTATCTGCCCCTCGACGCCGATGGCGTCAATATTATTCTTCATTTGTCTGCTCTGACAATACGGGAAGGCTGTTGGGATCTGTGCTTCCGCGAATGCCGGCCTTGTCAGCCTGAGTCCTTTAGGAATCCAGTTGCTTTCCAGTTTCTCTCTTTGATCTCAGCCCGTGGCTCTGTCCGGAGCTGTGGTTTGTGCAATTTGTGCTGCTCCGTCATATGCTGCATTTCAGGCACGGTTAGAGTGCTCGTGTGCTTGGGCTTGTTCACAGATGTGCTGCTGTCCCAGGGCTGGGCTGTGAATGAGGAGCCAGGATTGTGGCTTCATTCTAGCAAGGCATCGAGCTGGGCTTTCGTGCTGAAGAATTGTTCTTTAGGGATGCTACTTTTCTGCACAATGATTTATGGTGTGCTACGATAAAAGCAGTATTTAGATTTCTAATGCAAGGAGCCTAAACTGAGGAAATGCCAGAGCTAAGGATGCCTTCACACCACCAACCTACCACAATGTGGGTGTGAGTTATGGCAGGCTTGAATTACATGACCACATACCAACCTTTTTCCCCCAAGAACTGTTGCTTTTTTCAGTGTTAAAGATGTATGTGCTCTGGAATGAGGAGTTAAGAAAGCTGAAAGTCTGTCACAGCTGTGCCTCACTTGTCACCGCAGTCAGGGGATGCAGAGGGCATGGAGCGGTGTATTCCAGGATAAAAGGGAATTCTGTGTTCCACAAAAACCTGACTTCTATTCTGAATTCCTCCACAGAGGTCTCAGACAGAGGCAGCTGTCTGGAAGCTGAGCACACCCTGAGCAATGTTCAGAGTTTCAATTAAATTGTCCCTGAAAGGAAAAAGCGAAGGGATTTGTGGAATAGAGAGCAGTAAGGGCAGTGTCAGGGAGTAGGATTGGTGAAGGACAGCTGTGATGAGTGGATTCTCTTTAGGGAGGAAAGAGCTAGAAAAATAGTTTATTACCTGTAGAGCAACCTCAGTGAATAGTGGGGGATCTCTCTCTCCTCCAGCCCCATTACCTAAAATGTGCTGTTCTGCCTAAAATCTCTAATAATTTTTCCCACCAACCAGGTTGGGATAGTTTAGTGAGAGCTACTCAATGACAAACATGGAGCAACACAGCTGTACCGGTATCCCTTGGGTATATATTAAGCTGAGTGCTTTGAAAAATAAGAAATAACTCCCCAATCCCGAGAGCTGAAGGTGTGCATGTGCCTCTTGGCAGTGGAAATGCCTTGTTTCAGTTTGCCTCAGTGTTTCAGTTTGCCATGTAAAACTGGAGCTAGCATTGCCTGGTACACTCCCAGCCCATGGCTCCCAGTCCAGTCTGGTGTGTTTTGGTGCATCTCCCTCTGTTTTGAAGGTGGAAGTACTTGTGAAGAAGGTTTCAATTTAAAAAATCAGGTGTAATTCTGAAGAATTGTAGTTGTTCTTCATCTGATTTAATTCCTCACAGAAAACTCTAAATGAACATACTGGTTCTGTTTTCAAGAAAAAGTCCCTTCCCTTCCCTTCCCTTCCCTTCCCTTCCCTTCCCTTCCCTTCCCTTCCCTTCCCTTCCCTTCCCTTCCCTTCCCTTCCCTTCCCTTCCCTTCCCTTCCCTTCCCTTCCCTTCCCTTCCCTTCCCTTCCCTTCCCTTCCCTTCCCTTCCCTTCCCTTCCCTTCCCTTCCCTTCCCTTCCCTTCCCTTCCCTTCCCTTCCCTTCCCTTCCCTTCCCTTCCCTTCCCTTCCCTTCCCTTCCCTTCCCTTCCCTTCCCTTCCCTTCCCTTCCCTTCCCTTCCCTTCCCTTCCCTTCCCTTCCCTCCACAGTCAATCTCACAGGACCAAAAGTGGGGAGACTTTTCTTTTGGTGATGAACAGCAGCTTGTTGTAATATTTTAAGTTCAAATCCTCTTCTGTCCAAAACATGTTCTTGCTGAGGCTTGGGCAGTTTGAAAAAAATGATGAGCAATTTACTTTTAATTTTTTCTCTTACTAAGCCTGATTATTGTTTTAATTACCCATTGTTATTGTTTGTGACCTTCCACTAGAATTGTTCAGTGTGAGTTTAGAAAGATTCCTGCTTTTATGTGCAGAGGGTGTGACTGGGAGGAAATGTTTGTTCAGATGGGTGGAACCACTTATCTTTCTTGTGTTTGCTTTGTGGGACATTCATCTTTAGTGAATGCTGCAGGGTCACTTACTGAACTGATTATCATCTCCAGAAAGAAAATGGTGTTTAAGATTTAGCAGATTGAACTGGCTGTTCCCCTAAAGCCCCCAGGTGATGGTGTTGACTGGGGTGGAGTGCTTGAACAACACAGATGCTTTAGTACCCAACTTTTAGCATTTAGGAAGAGAAGGAATCGTAGAACCATGGAATGGTTTGGGCTGGGAGGGACCTTAAAGCTCATCCAGTGCCAGCCCTGCCATGGCAGGGACACCTCCCACTGTCCCAGGCTGCTCCCAGCCCTGCCCAGCCTGGCCTTGGGCACTGCCAGGGATCCAGGGGCAGCCACAGCTGCTCTGGGCACCCTGTGCCAGGGCCTGCCCACCCTCACAGGGAACAATTCCCAATTCCCAATATCCCATCCAGCCCTGCCCTCTGGCAGTGGGAGCCATTCCCTGTGTCCTGTCCCTCCATCCCTTGTCCCCAGTCCCTCTCCAGCTCTCCTGGAGCCCTTCAGACACTGGAAGGAGCTCTGAGGTCTCCATGGAGCTTTCTCTTCTCAAGACTAAACATCCCCAGTTCTCCCAGCCTGGCTCTTTAGGAGACACCAGAAGAAACTGGAGGGGAGGGACTGGGTAAGCCTAAACTCCAGAGAAGCTTCCCTCTGGAATCAAAATCTTTTACATTGGCTTGTGCAATACAGCCATGAGGCAGGAACTGAATGTGCTTTCATGAATGAACTATTAAAATTGTCCCTCCCTAATTTGTTGTTGGTGCATTTCTGGTTTGTGTCTGGAGGAGTCAGGGGTTGATGGGATGCTGGAAAGCCAACACTGCCAATTTGGAGTCCCTGCCTCCAGTACCTGGTGGGCCCAGTGCCTCGGCCATGCTGAACAGGCAGTTCAAATGCTCCATGTTCCAAACCTCATTGCCTAATTAAATGCTTTTTTAAAGGCTCTGGTTTAGTGTTTCAATTCTCATGGCCCTAGTGTAGGAGGGATGGGAACCCTGCAGTGCCCGAGCTGCAGCAGCCATGCAAGGCAGCCATGCAGAGAACTCTTGGTTCCATAGGAATTCCATGAGACCCATCCAGAGGTCAGAGATGGGAGGTGTATGGCTGAGAACAATTATTCCAGAGAGCTTTAGAGGTGAGCAACTTCACCTCTGTGCTACAGACCTGTGTGGCACTAAGGAAGGGATTTTCAAAGGGGTTGCTTTGCCTGATGCTGCTATTTTGTGGGGACACTTTGGAAGTGTCTGATAGCTGAGGTTGTGACATTTGCTTTTGCAGTAAGAACTAGACAGATACATATTTTTAATGATCTGTGCCCCTGCTTGGTTTCTCAATATTAAGTGCAATTCCATTTTTAAAAAACAATTACAAACAGTTTTAGAGTTTAGTCATGATTTACATTTGATTTCTTAGGGCAGGGAAGAAGCAAATATGCAGAGGCTTGACTTTTTAAAAAATAATTATTAAAAAAAATTACATTACTTGATATACATATAAAAGAAATCTATCTGATGAAAATAATGTAGATAAAGGCAGTAAAACTGTCAGCTGTAGAAGAAACCACTGTGTCATTTCAGACCATGCACGTTTGGGAACAGGTTCATGTTTCAGCTTCTTAAAACCATCACCTCCTGTTTTAATGAGCAGCGTGCTTGTTGGAAATAAACTGAACCTCCAGGGGGGGACCCAAATGAATAATGTCCCACTTTTCATTAGAATCTCATTAGTTTTGCAGTTATGAGGTATAAATCAAAAAACATAAGGGAAACCAGCAGCCCCCAAAACACAGGGCTGTTCAGATTGCTGCTAATGGATGTCTGGCTCCTTGACTTTATGTCAGCCTGTGATTGGAGTTCAGCAGGGTACCGTGGGGTTTTCAGGCTCAGCCTAGTTAGTGTCAGTAATTCCTACTCAAAGGGCTGTGAAGAGGTGGGAATTGTGCTGCCTGTGCATTCCCGGGGGTTTGCATCTGCAGCCTCTTTGGGCACGTTTGACTTGGCCTCGGGAAGATGCAGTTTTAAAGAGTTTCTGCTACGATTGTGAAAAGCATCTTTTTAAAGGCTTAATTGACACTTTTGTCTTGAATGTGTTTTGCAACACACTGATTTTAATTTTAGTGAAATATGGGCATTGTGAAATGACAGAGATCTGAAAATGGGCATGAAAATAAAGGAAACTTTCAATGTGTTTCCATCACACAGTTTTTGCAAGCTTATGTTAAACCAGATCATCGCAGATGCTGAGCTTGGGAGTTCATGTAACTGCCTGAGATGTCCATTCCTTTCCATTCCATGGGGTTCAGTCTTCCCTGGATATTTGGAAAATCTGGATTACTCTGCCTTCTCTTCCTGCTGTGTTTTTTAAGCCATTTAGAAGCAGGAAGAACTCACCATCTTCACTGCAGACCCTGATTTCCATGTCAGGCCATGAGTCACTGGGCTGTTGTGGCAAAGGTGCATCTGTAGGAATAAGGGCCTGGCAATAATACAGACACAAAGTAGATCAGCAGCAGCCTCATTTCCCAGCTCCCTGCAGTAGCTTCAGTGGTCTAGAGTGGAAAAAATTTCTTATGCTGTAAGAGAAAGATTGGGTTTATTTCTGAGACTGAGTGTGGTGCTGTGTTACTTTCCCACTTCTGCAGTCTTTTCCATTGCCTGGCATGGGCCAGACCACTCCTGAAATTTCAGATGCAGGAGCAGGCTGCACTGTGAGGCAGGTAAAGCACAACCTCAATCAGAGAACAACAATCCCAGGGACTGCTGCCTGTGCTGGGGTGGGGGCTGGTGCAGGGGAGAGCCTGTCCTTGGGCTGCTCTGTCCCTCGTCTGTCCTGGCTGTGCGTCCTGGCTCTCCTCAGCCCCCTGTGCTGTTTGTGGTTACCCAGCCCCTGCCCACGCAGGCAGCTCTCTGTTCCATAGACAAAGCTCCACGCTGGCTTTTTGTGCTTGTGTCTGCTTAACCACATGGCTGTTATGGTAAATACAGGAGAGAATGTGTAGAGCAGTTCAAGGAAAGGAAAATGTCTCTAGTTGAACCAACTCCTATGGAAAATCCATTCCCATTTTGAGTGTTAATACCAAAACACAACCTGCCTGCGTTCACATAATACCCAGCATGTGTCACTGCAGAAGGTGGCACCTTTCATACCAAACATTCACTCCCTGGGCCCAAACAGATTTAATAGCTGAGATTGGAGGGTACATGCAAGTCTGTTCAAAATCTGCTGTAATTTGACACGAACATTGATTTCCTGCCAGCCTGCAAATGTAGGTCAGGAAAAACAGGTACTTGTTTCTACAACTCTCTGATGGCTGTGCTAGAACTTGAGGGAGTGTTCTGCTGGCTTTTCTTTTTTTCTTTTTTGAAAAAGATTTGCATTGATTTATAAATCTTTAAATTTAGAAAGGCAAACCGGTCTTTCATTTTTTCCAGAATTGCTTCATTCTTTCCACAGTATGTGTTTGGAAGTCTGAGCCCTCTCTTACTTGGAGGCAGGGGGAGAAGGAGAGGGAAGTGCTTGCCAGTTTGAAATGTTTTACATTTTTGAGAGCAGCACAGGCTGCAGTAACGAGCAGTGGGAGCCCTTCCCTCCGGAGTGCCCTGGGATGCCGCGTGGCCTCATTAACTTGGCTGCTCCAGGAACAGATTGAAAGCTGCTATTTTCATGGATATTGTTTAAAACTTGGCTGCAGTGATGAGGTAGGGAGGGAGAAAACAAACAAGGGAGAGAGCAAGAAAAAGAGCCTTAAGGCTGATATTACTCTTTTTCTGGTTACAGATATGGAAAATGTTGCAATTTTGCTAGGATAACATCATTTTGGCTTTGATATATTCCATTTGGGATGTTTGCTTTACGCTTGCTGAGTTTAACTTGGATTGAGATGAGGAACTTGTTCAGATTTGAACATAGCTCTGCAAAGTCTCTCTTGGTGGTAGGTTAAAAATAGAGCAGTTTTGCATTATTTTTTTCCCCTGCTGTGGCCTAGATGAGGTGCAAAAAGAAAGACTTTGCATTGTACGTGCTGTCTCCTGGGTTCCACTCCCTCCTGAGCACAGGGCACAGCACTGTTGTGTCTCCTCTGGAGGAGCTTTAAGCCAAGTGGCAGGTTGTCCAAGGTGGGGCTGAGGGAAGATGGGACACCTGGACACGTCTGTGAGTTCATCAGAAGGGTGTGCACCCAGATGAAGTTTGTCACTCTGTTCTGTCCCTGTGGCTCTGTGATGGGGTGGGGGTGTTTCACTCTGCCTTTAGCTGGCAGTGGGGCTCTAGGTCACTACTGAACCCTGTCTGAAGAGTTCTGTGGAGAAGCAGGGGAGGGGATTCTCCCCAGAGCTGGGCTGTGAGGGGGATGTTGATCAGGAGGAGATCAGAGTTGTCCTTGTGCTAAACCCTTTGTCCCATTCTCTGCTGAAATGGCGCTGTCAGGTGCTTCCTGGGGAGTCAGTGGAGCTTTGGGGAATTTGGACAATACAGTCAGAAATTTCAGCAATACAGTTGAGGATGGATTTGACCGTGGAGGACGTCAAGCTTTCTGTTAGAATCACCAAAACCTCTGAGCTGGAAGGGACTCCTGGGATCATCAAGTCCAGCTGCTATCCCTGCAGAGAGCCCAACAATCCCACCCTGTGCATCCCTGACAGCACTGTCCAGATGCTCCTGGAGCTCTGGCAGCCTCGGGGCCACTTCACACATTTGATGGGCACTGAAGGGTTTTCACATTTGGATATTATTCTGCCTTCCCTTCCCATCGCCCCTTCCTCCTCCTCCCCCGCACTCCTCACAGAAACAGCACATTCCCTTCTTAGTCAAATCAACCCTTAGGAGTGAATGGCCTGAGGTCAGTGACACCATGGGCACCAGTTCTGGCCAGTGGAGTCCTGTGTGGCCTTTGCCTCCAGAGCACACTGGAGGGGAGTGACAGACTGTCCCAGCCTGTGTCCCCTGGGAGGGAAGGGCTGCCTACCTACCTGCTTTCTGCTTCACTCCTGGGAATGACAGCCCTATGATATCTGCACCTTGCAATAGTGATTAATTTCAGTTTCAGTTACTGCATTTTAATTAAAAAATTAAAGTACTGGGCAGTTTGAATTCCTTACAGAAAATCAGTAGAGACTGCTGCTGTGGTGTAAGTAAGAAAACAGACACTTTGATGAATGAGGGCTCGGACAGGTAATGGTTTTTGTCCTGGTTATCCCTGGGGTGACGGACCTGTGCAGCTCTGCTGACAGGGATGAGCACTGTGCACTGTGGGGAAGACAACTCCACATCAGGAATACAGAAAGGGGCAAACTTTTGAATTTTGCAACCAACTGAAACACTGTCCTGGTTTCACATGAGAAAATAGCTGCCCTCTGTAAGTGCTGTTGGTCATGACCCATCCACAGACGGGGTTACTGTGAGCTGAGCTGTTCCCTTGGGTACCCGGGGCTGGAGCTGTCTCTGAGTGTGGGACTTGCTGAGCTTCCAGCAGCTGAAGAACAGCTTTTGCTGCTCCATTGTGCAGATGTGAGAGCAAGCCTGGTGCCATCTGACCAAAGCTTTGGTGTTTGCAGATTGTTTCTTCCCCAGGACCAAGTCAAAGGAGGGTGCTGAAAATGCTTTTGCTGGAGCGTTGTTTGCCGTTGTAGATCAATAGAGTTTTGAAGTGTCAGTTCTATCCAGGAATCCCTTCTTTCCCCCCCAATTGTGGCTGGGACTCTGGGATGGCACAGGATCAGATGGGTTGTGCAGGGTCTGAGGCCTCATTGTGCTCAGCTTGGCTTCTGATGCTGCGTGGGGAACGCCAGATGAGCCGGGCAGGGCAGCGCATCCCCCAGCTGTTTGCAGAATCGAGGCAGAGAAAAGGGAGAAAGGCAGATTATCCCATTATGTTTACAGGGCATCGGTCACACAAACAATGACTGTCCTCTTTGACAAGAGGATTGTTTAATTAGTTAAGGGTTTGGTGAAGAGATGACTGAACATACAGAGCTCTGAAGGCATCTGCCTTTTAGTACAGCAGGCACGTCCTCCCTGCCAGCCCTGGGCTTTTCCTTTCTCCTGAGGAGCACCAGAGGTCTCCAGAGCTCTGTTCCAAGTCTCAGAGCTGCTTACTTTGAGCATATTAAATTGAGTTTCTGTTATCTGAGAAGCAGAATTATGATTTAGCTGCCTGTGAACTAGTTCTGAGCATTCAGAAAGAGGGAGGCAATGTGAGTTATATTTGGAAGCACGTCTTTTTTCATGTCTGTATTCTAGTATTACTAGTCCTCTTATCTGTTACAGCTTTTCCCTTGCTCCTTTCTTCTTGATTTTTAATCTGTGACAAGCGTTGCCAGTTAAATTCCATAAACTCTGAACTGAGCCAGAATGAGAATCTGTGTAAAGAGGTAATGAATTAAGCATAGGCAAGTGGGTGTGAAGCAGTGAAATTCCAAGTGTGTGCAGTGGCTGTGGGTACAGTGTTACACTGGCTTCACCTTGCTTCTGAATTTGACCATAAAATCCAATTTGAAATACAGAAGTAATGAGTAGAGATTGGATTTAACTAGTACATTGTAATGTTGGTGTTAGCATTGATTCTCATCTGTGGAACTCCTCAAAAGCAAGGAGCATACAGAATTTAAATCAATATTCAGCACTTCAGAAAATATTCCAGCTCGGCCATGAAATATTTATGTTTAACATCCTGCTGAACTTGCAATGGTTTGCTTGGGTTTAAATTTGCATCTGCCTTTGTACCCTAATACTCACAAATAATTAAACACAACACATTCTGGGTAATAAGAAATAATGTAGAAATGCAATTCTTTAAATTAAATCTACAATCTAAAAATGTTTTGTTGCTGTATCGTGCTTTCAAGCCAACATTAGAAGCCACTTAGTATCTGTATTATTTTTGAGGTTTAAGCCTCCTGTTGTTTTTTTTTTTCCTTGGAGATTTTTTCACACTTTGTAGTGTTCTGTAGTGTTCTGTGGCCCCAGCAGAAGCCCTGCTGCTCTGTCAGAGCGTGTGCCATCAGCTGTGTGGCCACAGGGATTGGAGGAAGTGTTTTATATTCACAGGGGGGTTGTCACCGAGATGAACTGTCCAGCACTGGGGACAGACTGCCACGGTGGCTCCCAGTCCCTGCCCTGTCACTGCCAGCTCCCTCTGTGTGTGCTGGGGGGGAGATGTGCCCTGTGTCAGCTCCTGCCTGCTCCAGGCAGGGACAGCAGTGCCAGTGCTGGAGCTGAGGGAGGCTGAGGGCTGAATTCCACCCTCTCAGACACCAGGATTTGTTCTCTTCATGTTCTTAGTGCTTAGTTCTTTGTCCTAGAGGGCTGCAAGTGTGTCCCAACTCTCAATAAAAGAATCTGTATAGAATAAGCCTTTCTCCAGGTTAATCGAAATGTACAAACAGAGCTGCAGCTGGAACTGTGAAGATGTTATCAGGGCACAGAGACTGCTCTTGGGGCCCCTTTCTGCTCATTCTTTACCCCTCAGTGTGGGGCTTAGAGTGCCCCAGGGGAGCTGAGCAGGGACTTTACAGCTGTCCCCTGCTGCTTGCAGATCTCATGGAAGTTTCTGGAGTCCCAGGCTGGTGCCTCACTTGTTGCCCAGAGAGGTTGTGGGCTCCCCATCTCTGGAAGTGTTCCAAGCCAGGCTGGATCGGGCTTGGAGCAACCTGGGATAGTGAAAGGCATCCCTGCCCATGGCAGGGCTGGAAGAAGATGAGCTTTAGGGGCTCTTCCAAGCCAAGCCATTCCATGGTTCTAAATTCATGTTACAGCTTCCTAGAGGGATGCACAGCATTCTCCCACTAAATACCAACAGCCTTCAATTTCTGACAACGAGCAGCTTTCCTCTTGCTGCACTCCTGTGGTGTCTCTGGTTCAGGTGGCTGCTGCCACAGGCTGCTTCTCTCTTCCTGTTTTCCAGTCTTAAGCTAAAAGAGGTGGCAAAAGGACCTTGAAAGAAATTCAGGTCGAGTGTCTCATCAGCACAGGGTGCTGCTTCATGCTGTTGTACCAGTGAAGATCAAGTTCCTCTTTGGTAGGAGCTGTGCCAACTTCACCACCCACACTTTGACAAAGGGTATTGTTTTACCATTTCAAGTGATTAATAATTTTTAGGAGGTTGCAATTTTCCGTTTTCAGCATGTCGCCTCTGATTTCCTCTTTGTGTCCCAGAGGCTTTGGAGGAGCTGAGGGGCACAGTGAGGAATGTGCTTGTGCAACCAGGATTACCTTCATTGAGTGGGAAGTGTTGCAGTTCTTCCTAATCCAGCCCTGTTTGAGAACCAAGTCAGTGGCTTCCTCAGCCACCAAATAATGTTTTCCTTAATTGCCATCAGGCTGTGAGAAATTTCCTCTCCAAAACTGAGTTTAAATAACAATTTTCCTGCACTTTATTTCCATTGTTAGCCTGACACAAGGCCCTGAAGAAGGATGGCAGCATCCCAGGGTTGTACAGAGCTTGGAGAAAACTTGTACAGAGGTGCAGTCAGGTCATCACTGAATCCAAAGTGACCTCAAACAAGATGAGGAAACACACAGGACAGCGACAAGCAGCAATGCTGGATCTTTCCAGCTTGTGCCTTTCCTCTTTCTTGCCCTTCTTCTGGGATCTCTCTTCATCATGCAGGGAGAGCTGCTCTCACTTCCTGCCCTGCTCTGTGCTGCATCTCTGGCATGGAATATAGACAGGAGCGACATGGCTGTGCTGCTCACATTCATACAGCGTCAGGGCTTCCATGGCAGCGTGTGGCCATGAAAGAGATGTGGTGTGAGCAGTGGGGAGCCCAGGAGATGCAGCAGGACAGCCTTGTGTTGTGGCTGCATCCAGAGCACCCAGCACTGCTGCCATCCCATCCTTAGGTGGCCCTGTGCACCCTGCAGCCTGCTGGGGGCTTAGGGGAGCCCCCAGCTGATCTCTCACACAGCTGAGATGTGCTGACAACAGCACGGGCTGTCCTGGTCCTTGAGAGCCCACCAGGAGCAGGTGTCACCCAGCTCACCCCAGCAGTGGGGCTGGCTGGGCTGCTGATAGCAGAGGAGACCCCTGGGCTCCCTTTGGTTTGCTTTTCAGCTCCTGCAGTTTCTGGTAGGCATCTGCAGACTCCAGTGGGGAGTGAGGCAGGAGGGAACCGCAGGGTGAGATCTCTCTCCAGTGGTTCCTTTGATCAAGTGAGGACTTGTGTATTCGTCGTGCTTCACAGCAGAGGTGCTCTTGGCTTTGTGGCAGAGCAGTGCACACACAAACTATCTTGATGGAGCTGACTTGCTGTGCTGTGAACAAGTGAATTAGATTAGAGCATCCCAGAACAGACATAGCATTTCATGTCCAAATGCAAAGGGGAGGAATCCCAATCTTGCCAGCAGTTGCCCACAGTTTTGCTGTTTCACTTTGAATTTGTTGCCAGCTATTCAGATGCCAAATCATTTGGCAGCCAAAAATCAGATATCCCTGCCCATGCCTAAAGGAGAATAATATGTTGTTTCTGACATTTGTATTATTTTATGGGTCAATTCATCACTACTTAAAGGTTTTTCAAAAGGTGGTTAAAACTATGCATAAACTGTAGTACTTTCTGAAAAATTATAGCATGATTGTTGCAGCTCTAACTACAGCTAATAAGAAATCATACTGAGAAAACACATGCCTTTCAGGTAAATAATGTTTGTGGATGTGGAACAGTCCAAAAGCTGGGCAAGGCCGCATTTTTCTCAACTTCTGAAGACAGTGGTGGAGACGTCTGTAGCTATTGATATCTCCTGATCTGAGCAGATGTTTCACAGTGGCTGTGCATGTCATTGCTCAAAACACTTGTGAAAATTAACCTGAGCCTTTGAACTGGAGACTCTGTTCCCCAGTCTGACCCAGGTGCTGGGGGGCGAGGCAGGAGGAGGCTGCAGGGTGAAGCCTTTGCTTGTGCACTGTAAGGAGAAGCAAAGGGTGAGGAGGAGGCTGCTGGAAATGCATCTTCCAGACACGTGGGAAAAGCTGGCTCCCTACCCAGGAGCTTCAGGAGTGGTTTCTCTGTGCTGGCCCTCCAGGAGTGCTGCCAGGAGAACAAAACTGCACCATTGTGACTGTGGTCACGGGGGTTTTCAGGATGAGAGAGAGACGAGAATGTTGATTCTATGATCAGAAGGCTTGATTTATTATTTTTTTATATATATACTACATTATAACTATACTAAAAGAAATAGAAGGAAAAAGCTTCTTCAGAAGCTGGCTAAGCTAAGAATAGAAAAGAAAAGAATGATAACAAAGATCTGTGTCTCGGCAGAGAGTGAGAGCAGCTCTGCCGTGAGTGGTCAGTAAATCCAGACATCCACAGGAGACCAATCACGGATCCACCTGTTGCATTCCACAGCAGCAGATAACCATTGTTCACACTTTGTTGCTGAAACTTCTCAGCTTCAGCAGGAAAAATCCTAATAAAAGGATTTTAATGAAAAGATGTCTCCGACACACCTTCAAGACTCTCCTTATTTCCTCCTTTAGTATCATCTTCTACAAACTTGATTACAAACAAACATCCCTTGTAAAAGCCATTTATGCCACCAAAGGTGATCTTGTTGATCCCACTGGTGGCTAATCGACACTGCATTCAGAACCTCCTTCCCTGGCCCTTTACCTCCTGAATAAGCTTAGAGAAGATCTCTAGATCTGAGCTTAGAAGGTCTCTAAGCTTGTTCAGGACATAAAGCATGAGGAACAACTACCCATGAAAGAGTTTGGAAAGCAATTTCTTATCAAGCATGGTGGAGAGAATACTGCTATGGCTTGGGAAGAGATAAGAAGTCAGTGCACAATGTGTGGTGAATAATGTGACTTGGCTTTGTCCTGACCTTGTGGGATTGGACACTATTCCTAAAAACATTTCCAGCAGAATGTTGTTTCTCTTGCTTTGGGTGTGAGTGTGAGGAAGTGTACAAAGAGAGTGAGGTGCAGGTACTGGCTTTGTGCTTGACAAAGACTTAATTGACTTTGATAAGCAGCCTTAATTGACCATGAGGTCATCTGGTGATGACCAGTGAAATGAAACTTTTTCAGGAGGAGCAGGAGGGAAAAGGGACAGTGCATGGGTGTCAGTCCCTCGGGTGCCAGCAGGTGGGATTGCCCAGGACAGAGCTCTTTCCAGAGGGTGGGGAAGCAAAGCCACCATGCATTGAAAGGCATGATCTTGTAACAAGAGCTGCTGGTCAAGGTTCCAGACTAGCAATCGGTCATCTCTTAATTTATATTCCAAGTAGCAGTCAGGATCTTCAGCCACAAACAAAGCCACTATCTCCTGCCGCTGTTCAGCCATCAGCAGATGTTGCAGCTGATCGGTGCTGCAGCTCCTGCCTCTCCAGCATTCCTGTCCTTGCTGCCATCAACATCGAGGAGTCTCCCTGCAGGACAGGGGAGGACTCACGGGCAATGATGTGGGCAAAAGGCAAACAGAAATTAAATAAGTTGTTACTAAAACAAGTAGCTGCTCCTTGTTGACCTTGTATATCAGATCTCAGGGAGAAAAATCTCCAAAGGAGATCTGAGTTAAACACGACAAGAACCTGGAAATTAAAACACCAGCAGCTTGTGGAAGGCCTGAATTCTGGCAGGGTTTCCAGGGCAGGGTAGCAGTGTCTGGGGGAAGCACAGGAGCTGCCCGTGGCCCTGAGGGTGCTGGAGCTGTGCAGGCTGCAGGGCCCTGGCTCTGCTCCGGCTGCTCGGGGGCTCCTCGCCAGGGCGGAAGATGAGGAGCTGCAGACAGTTGGGATCTGAGGGATTTGCTAGTAACAGGGAAAACAGAGGAAATGGTGATTTGAGAGGAAATCCTTGGATTATTGTGCTTTGATTCATGGTTAGACATGGTCTGGAGTGAAAGTGATCAAGGAGAAATACACACAGTGGAGCTTCAGCTCCTGTGAGTGAATTGAAGGGCAGAGAGGGAGAGAAGCAGACCGGGATGGAGAAAATTTAGCAGATTTCTAAAATTACTCATTCATCCTGTAAAAGCTTTTTGTTTATTGTTACATCTACATCTGGAGGTATTCAAGCAAAACCCTGGGGAGAAGGAAGGCTTCAACACTAATAAAAATAAATAAAATAAGAAGGTGGAAAAAAGGTACTTTTATCAAAAACAAACCTTCCTTCCTCCCTTCTTCTGTAAATGCCACAATTGATGAAATTGTCTCTGTTTCACCTGAGAATTTGCTGGAGCATACGTCAGTCAGGAGGTGATTGCATTTACTTCAATTTACCAAATGTGTGCAGTGGGGATGTGAGTGCAGAGTGTGTGTGGGTGATCCCTGGGGACACCCCCAGGGTGTGGGATTCACGCAGAGGGGAGCTCAGCCCGTGTCCCTGTCACTGCTCTGACCCTGCCCAGCAGCTGCACTCGGACGCTCGGACCTTGCTGTGTGCCAGCCCAGAGCCCCCTGGTTTTGTACAAACCCTTTCAGCCCCTGCTCTCATTCGTGTGCCAGAGCTGTGAGCTGAGCCCCAGCCAGCTGTGCTCTCCTGGCAGGGCAAGGTGGGACAAACATCTGGCGACACGAGGGCTGCAGCTGCCATGGCCACTGCTGCCAGAGCCCGTCCAGCCAAGCCTGTAGAAGTGTCACACTCTGGAGGATGCTGCATGCTTAAAAAAATAAAACCTGAATATGCTTATGAGGGATAATAAAGCTTCCTCAGCGATCCAGGAGGGAACGTTCAAACACTCCATGAGAGAGCTCTGGACAGATGTTGGTAATGCTGGCTTAACACTGCTGCCTAAACTTGAAATCCAAGTCCTGGGAGCAGTCAAAGTATCTGCAGACCTCACACTGACGCAACCCTGGCTCTATTTGGGACGTCCTGCATTGAGTCCTCAGAGGAGTTGTGCTCACAGCGTTAACAAAGCTGTTCTAGGATGGGAAAAAAGCAAGCCAAGTAAGCTCTTCTAATGTGAGAGAGCTCAAGAGAGACTGAGTTGTCAGCATTTAAAGTAACTCTACTGGATCTCCTCATAAGAAAGATTTACATGTTATTATTACAATCACCCTGATTATTTACTCGCCTGACACTTTAAAATTTTCCATATTTTTCTATATTATAATGGTTTTCAGTAGTAGCCAAACTTTGGAATGAAATTTGTGAAGTGTCTTCAACTGAGCTATTTTTCTATTTGCTGAGAATTTTTGTTCACACTTTGATTCTGGTGGAAATCCGGAATTGTCTATTTCCAAAGTTATTCCTTAGGTTTTTTGGGTTTTTTTGCTTAAGGTCCTGATTTGAAGGTGAAATTATCCTTTGAGATTCTTTCTCCTGAAGTGCAGACCCTCTGACAGGCTAAGTATGGCCTGCATGGGTTTGAAATAGTTCTAGAAAGTGCCAGTCTGTTCAGCACCTGAGCTCTCTGTGCCTTACCCAGGGTGTGCTGTCACCTCCTCACAGCCTTCCCTACAGAAGAAGCAAGAATCAGAAAAATGCAGACAATAACAAGACTGAAAATCAATCTCTGAAGTTAACACATCCCCAACTATCAGGTTTCTGTTTCACTGTTGCCCATACACAGAATTTTCTGTTCTTGGTGTTCATTATTCCCCGGGAGCTCTCCCGTGCAGCACAGCAGGGTCAGGGCGCTGTGCCTGGGTTCAGCAGGGTGGGGTGTCCCTGGTCACAGCCAGCGCCTTGGGGTGTCTCTGTGTGACACACTGGGGGTTGGACACGGCAGGTGTGTGACCAAGGTGTGTGTGGTCACCTCCCTGTCCTTCCTCGGTGCCAGGCTGCCCTGCTGGAGGGGTGGCACAGAGCCCCCCTGGCAGGCACAGCTCCTGTGTCGTGCTCAGGGACAGGGAGGGGTCACAGCTGCTGTGGGACACGGGTGGGGTGCAGACTGCTGAGGGAATCGTGCATCAGGAGGGTGGGACTGGCAGGTGTGTTCCCTTCCAGGGATGATTCCCTCAGGTGGATGAGGGGTCCCCTCCCGGGTACAAAACTTTCAGAAATAAGGAAGAGCATCGATGCTGCCTGCAGGAAACTGGGTAGTGCTGGGAGATGGAAAGGACAATAAATCCCAGAGGTTTTAGGCAACCCAGGGGTTTAGGTGAGCCCGGAGACAGGAGAGGAGGGCATGTCCCTGTGCGGGCTGCACATGGCTCCCCGAGCAAACCCGGGGCAGAGTGGCCTGCTGTGATCAGTGTGATTTTACAGAAATATCTGAGCAGACAGATAAAACCTGTCAAGCTCCGAGCTATTAATGCAGCAAAGGGAGCCCGGGCCCGCGCGGGTTTGTCAGCAGAGGGTGCCAGAGCCCCGCGGCTGCTCCGCCACGGGGAGCGCACGGGGAATGCACCGGGAGCGCACGGGGAGTGCACGGGGAATGCACCGGGAGCGCACGGGGAGCGCATGGGGAATGCTGCGGGGAGTGCATGGGGAATGCACGGGGAATGCACTGGGAGCGCACGGGGAGCGCACGGGGAATGCTCCGGGGAATGCACGGGGAGCGCACCGGGAGCGCGCGGGGAGCACATGGGGAGCTCACGGGGAGCGCACGGGGAATGCTGCGGGGAGTGCATGGGGAATGCACGGGGAGCGCACGGGGAATGTACCGGGGAGCACATGGGGAGCTCACGGGGAGTGCACGGGGACCGCACCGGGAGCGCACGGGGAATGTACCGGGGAGCGCACGGGGAATGCACCAGGGGCGCACGGGGAGCGCACGGGGAATGCTCCGGGGAATGCATGGGAATGCCCCGGGGACAGCACCGGGGGCGCAAGGGGAGCACATGGGGAGCACACGGGGAATGCACGGGGAGCACATGGAGAATGCACGGGGAGCACATGGAGAATGCATGGGGAATGCACGGGAAGCACATGGGGAGCGCACGGGGAGCACATGGAGAATGCATGGGGAATGCACGGGGAGCACATGGAGAATGCATGGGGAATGCACGGGGAGCGCACGGGGAATGCACGGGGAGCGCACGGGGAATGCTCCGGGAAGCGCACCTGAGCCCGAGCTCGTCGAGCGTCCAGGGCTGCGGCCCCTGGGCTGAGCCACCCCCGCGGCAGCACCGTCCTGGCAGCGCTGCCCGGAGCCACTCCAGGTGTGCTGGTTGTGTGCAGGGTTCGCTTTCCCAGTGGCTGGAGGTGATTGATGGGTAAGAAGAGTGAAATGAGCAGGGAAAGCTGGGTCGTGGAACTCTCCAGGCATGCAGGGAGATAAATTCTTTGGTATCCAGGGCTTCCTCCAGGAGTTCAGGTTCTACTTATGCCCTGGGGTCACAACAATTTGCTTATTGATGTTAGGAACTTGGACAGGAATCCCATAAAAAATCATTCCTGTCAAGCTGGTGGGCTTCACCATGCTGAGGGGACAGCCTTGAAAATCCAACAGACTTTGACAGACATCTGTTGATGTTTTGTCAGCTGCTTTCCAGTTTTAATGTCCGAGCTAATGAGGCAGAGGGTGTTCCCTGGAGCAGTGTGGCTCTGCTGGCTTCTGCCATGAGTGTTCTGCTTTAGAACTTCAGCACTTCCAATGCATCTTATTATGACATGAATAGTGGGAAATTATTAAATTACTCCCATAAATTATCAAAAGTCAATAATCATTTAATAAAAATTCCATTCAAGTGAAGTGATCTCCTTAGAATAAGCTCCAACCAAATAAATTTATACGGGAGGCAGGGTCATGTCCTGGCCCCTTTGCTTCTGCAGTGCCAGTGGTCCTGGTGGTCCTGAGCAGCCCTGTCCAGATAGGAACTCATGGACCCCTGCTGGTTTCAGGGCCCTGGAGGGGAGGGAACACAGCCTGGGGTTCTTCACACAGGCCCAGAGTCAAGGCTGGCACTGGCTGAACACTGCTTGGTTTGAATTTTCTTTTTTATTTTTTCCTTGTGTCAGTGGTTTTTTTTCAATATCATCACAGCAAAGTGAAGTTTCCATTTCTGAGTAGTTAAAGATTTATGTGATAATGGGAAGTCTGTAAAATTAGGTGGAACTGCAATTTGCATTTCAACCTGAGGTGCAGAGAGGCTGGAGCCTCTTCATCACTTCTGCCCACTCTGAAAGAACATATGCTACAGACACAGCTTGTGAAAGGGCTTGGGAGGCAAGTCATTTGGGACACACTGCAGCCTGAGATGCCAGAATTTAAGCAGAGATTCTGAATGGTGTAGCTTAGCTGGGACATTGTGAAGAATGAAGCTTGTATGAAGTTTGTGAAGGATGAATGCTGGGTTTGTAGCTGATGGGAGCTAAATTGAAGCTAAACTGGGTTTGAGTACAGAATCCAAAGTCTGTAAAAGCCAATGAAAAGGCACCCATGATCTTCAGAGGATGCTTTTGCAGGCACTCCTAGAACCAGAGCTCCTTCACCCATCTCCTAACTCATGTTTTTTCTGGGGAGGGGTCCATGACAGTGGAAACTTCAGGGCAATGTGCAGCTTCCTCCAAGGGGCAGCTCGGATCTCTGCTCTGGGCCAGGGACAGGAGCCAGGGCACGGCTGGGGCTGGGCCAGGGCAGCTCAGGCTGGAGCTCAGGGCAAGGCTCTGCCCCCAGAGGGTGCTGGCACTGCCCAGGCTGCCCAGGGAATGGGCACGGCCCCGAGGCTGCCAGAGCTCCAGGAGCCTTTGGGCAGCGCTGCCAGGGGTGCCCAGGGTGGGGCTGCTGGGGGGGCTGGGCAGGGACAGGGGCTGGGCTGGGGGATCCTGGGGGGTCCCTCCTGCTCAGGACATTCTGTGATATCTTTTTTAGCCGTGTGTGCCTGTATGTTCTGTAACACCAAGGCAATAAAAGGAAGCTTGTAAAAATGTGAAATAGGCTTCAAAATCCCCGTGTGAAGACACCTACAAATAAGTACTGCTTTGCAGTGTTTGTTTTCTTGTTTCTAAAGATTTAAGTGACTCTCACTTCACATTTTGAAATATTTCCCATACCCAAGCAGAATAGAAACCTGTTTTTTGTGGGGACATTTTCTGCGAAGAGGTAAGATTTTTTATATGGTCACTTCACCACATTTCTGAGCATTAAGGGAAGCACCAGCTCAGGCAGAGCTTGAGATGCCAACCCAGAGCTGATCCCATGGAAGTTAACAGACTGTCAGGAAGAAGACTTCCTGCTTTTCCCAGCATGGTCAGGAGCACCTTGTTCACTCCAGCCCAGCAATGGCCCTGCTTGAACTGAAATCACTCAGAAGGAAACCAGTGGCCCCCAGTTCCCTGTCTGGCAGTGGCTGTGGCCTCAGCTGTTACTGAGAAAGCAGAATGGGAGCTCTGTTCACACTGTCTCCATCCACCTGCCGGTTGCTTTGCTCCTGCGGCAGTTGCAAGCAGGGCAGGTGTCAGGTGTCAGACACTGTCCATCCATCCATCCATCCATCCATCCATCCTCCATCCATCCATCCATCCATCCATCCATCCATCCATCCATCCATCCATCCATCATCCATCCATCCATCATCCATCCATCATCCATCCATCCATCCATCCATCCATCCATCCATCCATCCATCCATCCATCATCCATCCATCCATCCATCCTTGGTGTAATCAGGCTGTTTGCACCCTTATCTCTCCTGGCTGCAATACAAACCAAGTCCTGCATGGCACCAGCCATGACCTTGACATCACAATCAAGAGCTCGGCAGTGACCACACCTGCTCTGGAGAAAAACCAGCAGTCCTTGGAGAAGCAGCTTGGCTTTTTCCTTTGGCCTTTCCTTTGGCTGCTCCACGCTGGGTTTCCATACAGGGAATTGTTTGAACCAAGCAGGAGACACTCATGGCAGCAATTGCCTTCTTGGGAGCCATCGCCCACCCCTGCACACTGATCACTGCCCCATCCTGCAGGACTGAGCATGTGCAGTTATCTTCTCCCTCTGGACACACTTGATTTAGACCGAATGGAAAAAGCTACAAACTGGATCCTGACCCCAAAAATAGCAGGCAAGGAATGAGAGAATAGCCATTTGAATGGAGAACAATGGAATTACATTTCATGTTAATTCCTGAATTACTCTCATATGATGTCAAAAAGCGAGGCTTGAGGGATTTCAGATCATGTCAAGGTCAAAAGAAGCCCTGAGGAGAAATTGTGACTTTTTTTGCTGTTCAAAGGAACTGAAGTGGCTCAAAGTGTCTTCTGGTGAGAAACTTCTACTGTAGTAGAAGCCCCATCTTGGGGCTTGTTAGAGCTGCTCTAGATCTGGGTGTGACCCCAGGATGCTGCTGAGAGGGAAGCTTTGGTTCCCTGTCCCCCAGGAGTCCTCAGGTCCTGCTGGGATTCCCAGGCAGTGGTATTTGAAGGGGATGTCCTGGAGATCCAGCCCCAGCTCTGCCATCTGCCCAAGCCTGTGTTTGTTGGTTATTGTGATGGGGTACCCTGGGACACAACCTGAAAGCATCTGTTTGTGAATGGGGAAATTCTTCCCCTTTGCCCAACTGCTGAGCAGAGCCAAATTCTTCAGAGTCCTGAACCATGAATCTGCCATTTCAGTGGGTTTGTGTTTTTTGACAGATCGTGGATGAATTACAGCCCTTTTTGTTTTCTAGGAGACCAATGGGGCAAAGTGTGTTTAGGCTAAAACATATTTGTTCCATTTTTGGTATCTTCCCCTCATACACACGTTGTTGTTTTTTGGTTTGATTTTTTTTTTTTTTTTGGAGCTAAAGACCTTAAAGAAAGTGAGGGCCCTTTGCTTGCACAACATGTTGAGATTAATTCTGACCCTCTGGATCATATCCACAGCTGCTTGCACTTGGCAGGTTTGCTCCCAAAGGTGACTTCCCACTGTCTGCTGAGAATCCAAACCTTTTGAATGGCCCTGAGTGACATACACCTCATGTTAAACGTGGGGAAGAGACTTGCAGAGTCACAGATCATCTGTGGAGAGCAGGAGGCTGTTCCTGGGAGCCGTCTGGATGCAATGCCTGTTCTGTGTCGTGTCCTGCTCCCTGGGGCCTCGCTTCCACAGCTCCACAAACCCAAGGTGCTGCTGTGCCTCCAGCCGGCACAGGGACTTCAATCACTTGTTGTTATTGCCTCTCTGTTTGTGTTTTTCTAAGCATTTGTGTTCCACCAGCACACTCAGAGTGAGTGCTCTCGAGGGGGAATTTCCTTCCTGGTAAACAATCCTGCAGTGTGATTCAGCAGGAAGGATGTGGTGGTTCAGGCACTGGGCTGGGGTTTGGGAGACAGGGGTTCTGTTCCCAACTCTACCACAGTCAAGCTGTGATGATGAGTGGAAGGGCAAGCAAACAAAGAGGAGGAGCTGTGTAGCTGTGGCAAAAACACACTTCCACATGGCCTGTTAGTCCAGATTGGGGTTAGGTAGGTCTGGGGTTTGCACAGAATCATAGAATTGGCTGAGTTGGAAAGGACCTCAGGATCATCAAGTCCAACTCTTCACCCTGTGCAGGAGGTTTGTTTGGCTACTCAAGTGAAGAGCCGAACTCCTGTTTGTTCTGTTCAAATCTGGAACTCAGCTTATTCCAGGAACCTAGCTGTGTTTTTAACTCCATGTTGTTTTACCTTCCATGTGCTCTCAGATGCCACTTTCCAGGGCTTCTTGGTTGACTTAATTCAGTTTCCCATTCCATTCTCTGATCTTCTGGCACATGTCCTATCGCTCCTACACCAGGTTGTACATGCATGTAGGTTCTGCACTCTCCTGCTAAATTCAAGGACAACAGACCACACACAGGATATTATCTTTCTCACACAGGGTGAAGTTCCTCCAGTTTGACAGTAACTCTACATTTTCTTTCCAGAAACAGGAGCTTGGGCTGCATCTCTGAGTTTAGACCTCCAACCTCAGCATCCTGATCTGGAAGGATGAGTCAGGACAGTTACTCAAGTGATCAGCCCATGGGTGAGTTTTCATTCAGCATGATTTGCTTTCCATTTATTTTCTTACTGCTGTTGGAGAAGAATGCTGAGTCACAAATAAAGCAAAACATGTGAATCAATGCCAAATTGCATGCCATAAAGATTATTGGATCTTTGAGGTTTCCTGTCCACATCTGAATATCAGCATTCTTAGAATTCTAGTCCAGGTTGAAAATTTTTCTAGCAATTTTTTTTCTGGAAGTTCTCACTAGTTCAGAACACAGGAGTTTTATTACTGTGTTAGACAACTCATTCTGCTATTTGACATAATTTAGTTTTCTCACTAATTGCATTGGTGATTGGTTACCCTTTGCAGTAAGGAAGATGTGCACACACCATTGTCAGGTATGTCCCATCAAGCCCGAGGGTCAGGGTCCCTGCTGGAGAGCTTGGATAGACAGGAATTTGTTACTTCTGGCTCAGACCTGCCATAAATTTGCTCTCTTCTTCCATCCCCATCTTTGGCTGTGGGAGCTCAGCCTCACAGAGTGCTGCTGGCAGTTTGTGCTGGGAGAGGCGGATGCCAGGGGCTGTGCCTGCAGCCTCCCAGGCTCTGCTCAGCCTGGGCTTTTTTGGAAGTGTCAAGGGGCATTCTTAGCTCTGACGTGAGGGCTATTTTTTGACAGTTCCCATTGTTCCCCAACCTTTGTTCATGGGTGAAGTCTTTTTGTCTGAGGCCTTTGTCAGAAATAGAGGCTGTTAGGAGAGCTGTCTGCTCACAGGTTGGGGGAGTTTTCTTTTGTTGTTGAGTCCTGAGAATTTCTCCCTTGCTTTTACAGACTCGCTTGGGCAAACTTGCCCAGAAAAATGAGGGGATTGCTGGGATCTCCCCTTGCTGGGCCTGCAGGGAGAGGGGTCCTCAGAGCCACCACCCATGTGCCCTGCTCTGGCTGTCCCAGGCCACATGGCTGGGGCAGAGCAATTTGGGGTTCTGAACATCTGCCTACACTAACACCCTTGCCATCGTCCATGGGTTTGAATCTGGGGCTCAAAAACGGAAAATTTAAGAAAATTCCTGTCGTAGCATGAAATATCGATTCTCTAATACTCAGCATGTATTTTATTACTGTGAACAGGTGATGATGACACATCAGGATGTCATGGAGATTCATGAATCATCCACAGAAGGACCTAAAGGCTGTTTGGTGAAAAAGACATTCAAGTCTCTATAACATGTCCTGGGTGCTTGTGAGAAATGTCTGGTCAGAATATTCACAGATTGTTCATTAGAGCCTTTTTTGTAGGTGTAATAAATGTTGTGGTTTGAGTTTAGATCCACTCTCTAAAACAGGCACAGGAATGAATCTGTCCGGAGGGACTAATTTTCCATGTATCACTCATGTACATTTTACACCTCCTGTTGAAGTGGTGAGTCCTGATTGCTCTTAGAGTCAAGTGCTGAGTAGGACAGGTGTGATCACTGGTGATTTACATCCTGGCTGAGGATAGGGATCTTCCAATCTGGACCTCCATTTGTTCCGCTTCCAGCACCACCTATTGAGTCTTACATTGTTGGCTCATTTCATTCTCTGAGCTGCCACTGGAGCTATACTTAGAGAGGAAGGATATTATAATCTTGTGAAAGATTAAAATACTGTTACTGTAATCCAGCTGGAAGGGGAGACCTTTTCTCAGGGCGAGAGACAGCCAAGGTTTTTCCCATTCTGTCCTCCCCTTGTATGCAGGAAGGAAGTACTGGCAAAGGCCCCTGAGCTTCCTGAGGGCTGGGGAGCGTTTCCAGACCCAGCCCTCGGCACCATCCATCAGCAGCCGCCAAACAATCGCTAACGAGGGGAAAACACCGCGGGATAAACAGGGACAGGGCCTGGGGAGAGACACTGGGAGAGAGACTGAGAGCAGGGCCTGGGGACAGGGCCTGGGGAGAGAGAATGGGAGCAGAGCCTGGGGAGAGAGACTGGGGAGAGAGAATGGGGAGAGAGACTGGGGAGAGAGACTGGGGAGAGAGAATGGGGAGAGAGAATGGGGAGAGAGAATGGGGAGAGAGACTGGGAGCAGGACCTGGGGACAGGGCCTGGGGAGAGGGCCTGGGAGAGAGACTGGGGACAGAGTGGGAGCAGAGACTGGGGACAAGGCCTGGGGACAAAGTCTGGGGACAGAGACTGGGGACAGAGACTGGGAGCACAGCCTGGGGAGAGAGAGTGGGGACAGGGAGTGGGGACAGGTCCTGGGGAGAGAGACTGGGGAGAGAGAATGGGGAGACAGAATGGGAGCAGGACATGGGGAGAGAGAATGGGAGAGAGACTGGGGACAAGGCCTGGGGGCACAGCCTGGGGACAGAGACTGGGGAGAGACTGGGAGCACAGCCTGGGGAGAGAGACTGGGGACAGAGAGTGGGGACAGAGTGAGGACACAGCCTGGGAGCACAGCCCTGCAGCCCAGCACCAGCCAGCTCCTCTGGAGCTGGGCCTGGCAGCAGGCACTGCACATTGGCTGCCCTCCCCTTTATCATCAAGTATCTCAATAATCAAGTTCCCCTTCAAGGAAGCATCTCAACAAATGAGAAAGGGAGGAAGGGAGGCTGATGTTTGCTGAGGAGCTGCTGTGCTGGCAGGTGGTGGGGCCTGGGCCAAGGAGGTGCTGGGGATGCTGTGGGTGCAGAGCAGCCCAGGTGATGTGTGGGTCACTGTGGGTGCTGGGATGAGGCAGAGCTTCTGTCAGCTCTTCAGGGCAGCGCTGAGGCAAGGCCATCTGTGATGCCTTAAGGAAGGAGGAACCAAGTCAGGTGGGGGCCTCATCTTTGACTGGATCACCTTTGAGTAGGGTTCTCTCCAAGAAGAGGCTCAGAACTGAATTAGGATCTTTTTCCCTGTATCACTGCTTTTGTTTAAATGCTGCATTACAATATTTGGGTCATATTTTCAGATCTATCTGCTCTGTAACCTGTTTTTAACCATTCCTTAAACCAACTCTTTGGGTTTATATTTTTCAGTATGGCTTTAGTATCCTCACAAACCTTGAGCTAGGAATTTCTCCCTACAAGTACCAGAAGGGAGTTTGTAGTGAGGTGGTGGTTTGGTCTCTTTTGCCCTGTGCCAAGGGACAGGCTGAAAGGAAACAATCTTAGTTGCAACAGGGGAGGTTCAGATTAGATATTAGAAAAATTTTTTTCCCTGAAGGAGTGGTCAGGCTCTGTGCTGACTACCTGCACCTCCTCTTCCCAGCCAAATGTGCCTTTCTGGGGTTCTTTCATTCCTTCTCCTCTGTTTCACATTTTTATTGTCCTTTGTCTGGGCTTGCAGCAGGCATGGGGTGGGCAGTAATCTCCTTAAATGCCTCTACAACACTCTGCAGGACAGAAAAAAAATTTTATTTATGGTGTATAAAGAATGCAGGATTATGGAACCCTTATTTTACAGCTGAAGGTATTTCTGCAGTGCTATCAGTTATTTTTAAATCTATCAGAAATGCATATAAGCAGCAGCAAATGAAAAAGAAAAGAAGGTAAGAAGTTCCTGGGGATGGGATGGATAATAAACAGTAGCCCTGGCTGCGTGGTTATGAAAACATTAACCCAAAAATTTACCCATCTGGCCTAGAGCTGGAGAACAGCAGGTTTCCCCATGCTCAGTGCTGGGTGTAGATGCTGGAAGTTGAAGCTGTCAACTTTAAAATAAAAAAAGCCAGACTCAGCAACCTGGTCTCAGGTCCTGCTGCAGCCCCCCAGTCCCCAGCTGGTGGCATTGGGTACTCTCATTTCCCTGTTTGGGAGAGCATTTGTGAAGCTGTGTGACTGTACACAGCAAAGTGCTCGTGTTAACTGCATGCAGCATTTTGAAATGTCCTTCTAGAAAATAACTGATTTTCTAGAAGCAGTTATCACAAAATAACTGATTTTGTGTTTGCTTGTCCTGGGCATCCTGTTGGGAAGGAGGCACCACTGGAGTGGTCCTGGGTGTGGTTCTGCTCACATCCTTCATGCATTGATCTCGTTGTTGTTTCATTCCCCTAATGATGCCCTGTGACAGCAATGAGTTAAAGAAGAGACAGGACTGGTTTGTTGGCAGTGTCCCGTGGAGTCCAAGGATGCCAGCTGGAGATGAACCCACGAGCAGTGAGGGGAACGTGGCACCCTGGAACAGGCACTGAGGGGTTGTGTCAGGACACTGGGCTGGAAGGACTGGGAATTCTCAAAGAAGGGAGAGCAGGCAGGGACTGCCAGCCTGGCCTGACATGTGGCTCCTGTGGTTCATGGCTCAAGGGAAGTCCTGGGACTGCCAGAGTCTTGGAAAAGACAAAGAAATAGGCTTGTGATAGTAAGTGCTCTTTGCCCAGGGATACAAAAACACCGTGTGCCTGGGAAGAATGATGTTTAGATTGGATATGTGGTCATTCAACAGAAACTGATGGATAATGAAGGAGTTTTCCAGGAATTGCCTGCTGGTCTCCACATTCCTCTTTGCAAAAAGACATGGAGTATAACAGCTGCTTCCACCCACTCTGGTTCTTTCACATAAATCTAGTGAAGAAAAGGGTCAAGTTAAATCCAACTGTCCCAAAATACCTTCCCAAACCCTAGCAAGGTTCAGGTAACAAGCCTTGGTGGAAGAACATCCTGTGAAATGCAGCAAGCACTAGTTATGGGAGAGACAGGAGGTGACACTGGGTGCCTGGTCCCATGCAGTGCCCTGGGAGGCTGCAGGGCAGCCCTGGCTCCTGGGCAGAGTGCTGTGTGCCCCGGGGGAGCAGGGCTGCCTGCAGCACACGAGCACAGCTGTAACACAGCTCTGCAGCCCAGGGGCTGGAGCACAGCCCTGCCCAGGCAGGGAGGGACTCGTTCGTGCTGCAGTGGGAACAGGGAGCAGTGGACACGTCCTGCTCAGAGCCTGCACCAGGGCTTGCTGTGTGTGATTGTGCCTTCTTTTAAATTAAACTATTTTGCAAGCACTTCCTTCCTGCATTTCTCAGAAGGAGGGAGGGGGGTGTGCAAAGAATGTTGAACTGCCTTTGACGGAGGAGGAAAACTGAAGAAAACAAGAGATGCAATCCTAACTACTGACCTTTTACTTGAGCTTGGTGATGTTTTTCAGCAGCAGAGCCTCTGGGGAGTAACAGCATCCTCCTTGCTATTGTGCTGCCTGCCCAAAAAGGGGGCTAAAGTTCAGCTTTTATGATGTTCTCACTCTGGGCTTGTGGGAAAAAGGCCACATTCCCTTTCTTAGGTCATACGAGTGCAAGAGATGACAGAGTCCTACAGTCTAACCCCAGGGCAGGAGGCCAGTGCAGAATGGGACTGGGATAGACAGCTTGGTAAATACACTGCCAGCTTTTTCTCCTTATGGAGAGTCACAGCAGGTGGGAGGGTAATTTACATTGTTAAATTAAAAGGCACTGATTTATTTTATGTTGGTGTGTTATTGTTTCATAGGAGCACAAGGGTTGCCATAACTTGTGATGGACTCTTGCACTTTATTGTTAAATCCTCCTTTTCCACTTTGGTCAACAGTTACTGGAAATGAACATTATCTACCAGGACAGAAACAAGAGGCAAATAAGCATAAAACAAAATTCCAACCTCCTCCCCAGCAAACTGGAGGTTTTCAGAGAACCCTCCATAGTTTTGAGGACTGGGATTATTGCAGTGGCTGTTCTCAGATGGTGCTCTTTGGCCCTCAAACTGTTCCTGTACCTGGGGCCTAGAGAGACACTGGTCCCTTTGCTCACAGGCCCTGATCAGGCTCTGTGTCTTTGAGCTGCCACTTGGTCTGACTGTCCCCCTTCCCTCAGCCACATCGGGTGTTTCTCTCCATTGAGGCTTCCTTCAGCCTTGTTGAGGTGTTGTTCAACAGACTCTGAGCTGGTCTTTCCACATGGCATGATCCTGGCTGTGCTGTGCTTTCTGAAATGCAGGGTCTGGGAGCAGAGGAGGTGGTTCTGCCTGGAAAGGCTCCCTATCATAAGGATAAATTTTGTTCTAAAATTACAAATACAGTTTTAAACTTTCTATCCGGCATACTGTTTAAAAAACAAATCTGGATGATGCTGACATGAGCCTGTGCACTGCCATCCTTTGGCAGTGCTGGTGACTCTGCTCCAGGGGCTCAGGGTGCTGATCAGCTCACAGCCCCCCCATCAGCAGCAAGCTGAGAAATCCTGTCCTGGGGCTGCTGTGTGAGTTTGCCTTCAGCTGGAGTCTTGTCTTCTGCATGGCAGAGCACATAAAACCTTCATGTCACTGAAGGATAGGTGTGACTACAGTGCAGTCAGTACTGTGAGCTCTGGATGATGAGGAAAGGTGACTGTTCTGGCAGAATGGAGCAAGTGGAAGTGCTGACTGATCAAACAGGTGAATCACAGCTGCAAGAGAAAGGTCTTGCTCCTGCCCTTGTCTCTCATGCCCTTGCACCCAGTCCTGGCACAGGTCACCTCTTTGCTCCTGTGCTGGTACCTTGGAGCCTTCACTGGGTTGGGTCAATTCCCTGGCCCAGCAAGAGCAGATCTGTGTTCTGGCCAAGTTCATTTTCTGTGGAGGTGAAGCAGAGGGGCAGCTCCCACCTCTGCTCTGGGCCAGGGACAGGAGCCAGGGCACGGCTGGGGCTGGGCCAGGGCAGCTCAGGCTGGAGCTCAGGGCAAGGCTCTGCCCCCAGAGGGTGCTGGCACTGCCCAGGCTGCCCAGGGAATGGGCACGGCCCCAAGGCTGCCAGAGCTCCAGGAGCCTTTGGGCAGCGCTGCCAGGGGTGCCCAGGCTGGGGCTGCTGGGGGGGCTGGGCAGGGACAGGGGCTGGGCTGGGGGATCCTGGGGGGTCCCTCCAGATCAGGGGATTCTGTGATTCTAATGAGAATGAGTCAGTTTGCTTTTGGACAGCTCATGTCAGGCAGGTGGTGTGATACAGGCAGGTATTTATTCAAAGTGCTTGGGGAAATGTGCAGACACCAAGCCCACCTTTAGGTGGCTGTTTTAGGGGCACAAAAAAGGTGTTCCCTCCTTACTGGGGTACCCCACGCTGTGGCAAGGTGAGCTGTCAGACTATGGCCAGAGGAGCCAGCTCACCCACCTTGTTTTAATTTACCTTTGGCACTGAGCCTTGCCTTTGGAGTGGCTTCCAGTGACTGTCCCTCACATGTGGCAAACACAAATACCCAGTGACCTGAGCATGCAGGCAGATGTGTGGGCTCTGAAGGAGAGAACTGAGGTGCTTGGAGCCTGTTAACTCTCTGGCATTTCTGCTTATCACAGTGAGGGGTGGAGGGAAATTTATGCTGTGAAAACAGGCCTGAAGATGAGGGAGGTTTTTGCCACAGACCAGGGATTTGGACCTGTGACAAAAAGCCCAGGGCAGTGGCATTCAGGTAACACCTGAAGTGTGTCTGGTCAAGGCAAGATCACGGCTCCTGAAGATTATTTAATATTTCTCTGTCTTTCTGGCCCACAAGTTTTGATTTTCATATCTGCCAGGACTTGCCCATGGCGCCCTGTGGTGCTGTGTGGTGCAGGTGCTGGCCATGCACCCCTGCCCCACTGCTCCCCTCATCCCTCAGCCAGCACTGTGTGGCTCTGGTGGCTGTGGAAGATCCACCATCCCTGCTGTCCCCTGGGAGGTGCCCATTTCACACAGCTGTAGGCTTTGGCTCTACACATCGCTCATTTAACCTTGCTTAATTTTGGCTAATCTGAGAACGGATCTCTTTTCATTTTCTGCTGGATGCACTTTGCACTGAGCTATACAGACATTGGGAGGGAGAAGAATTTGTCTAAATTGTTTGTTTTTCCTCGGGAAAAAAGAAATGGAGATTTATGACCAGTTTTCCCTCCCCAGGGCTCTCCCTCAGCAAAGCCCTGCTTCGGTGGCAGAGGTTTGCAGCGATTCAGCACGACAAAAGTTCACACAGTTCAGAGATCCAACAATTACAGAGGAGCTTTTCTTGGGATTTTTAAAATGTCCTAGACACAATTAAAAGAATTTCTCAGCAAGGAGAGTGCAAGCTGGGGACTCTCCAACAGATGTAATCACTCAAGGAAAACTTTGTTTGGCTTGGCTGGGCCCTGCCTTCGTTCCACGCTCTTTCATCCCACCACCAGGCTTTGTCTCAGCCTTTGCAGTGTCTCTCTGTCTGTCTTTCCCTCTTTCCATCTGCCCCACATTCCGCTGCAGGCTGAATGGGACAGCCTTAACCTGGCTACTTCCAAGACAAACAGCAAGTCAGATGGAAAAAGGGGGGCCCTTGGCTGTCAGGAGGCTCCGTGGTCACTCACTTCCTAGAATTAAAGGCTGGGAGTTGATCTGTAAGCCAGCCAAGCCAGAGACAATGACTGGGTTCCCATTTTGTTCCTTTGATACTGTCTTAAATATGTGCAATGACTGAGAAAACAAAATTTGCATAACGCAGAAATCCACTTTCTCATGCAGATCTGTGCTACCCTGCGTCCTCCAGTGTGGATGGCACAGGTGGCAAAGCTCAGCTGTTGTGTCTTACAGGGTTTTGGGAAGCAGGCCTGTTCTTAGAGAGCCAAGCTGTAACAATTCCTGGCTATGATGGGACAGTTTTGGTGGCCACATGGATGGGATGGGTACAGCTGCAATTCCGGTGTTGGACTGCCTGGTCCTGGTGAGTCACTTCCAGCTCAGGAGGTTCTGGGATTCTGTAAATCAGCAGGAGAGATGCATTGAAGCCACTGTGACCCCAGGTCAGTCCCAGTGTGTCCAGCCAGGCCCTGGTTTTGTGCCATGGCTTTGACCAGCCTCTGGACAGGGGTATTGCCTGTCCCACGTGTGACAGGGGTGTGAAGGTGCCTTTCCCTGCTCCAGAACCACCCCTGGACAATGCTGCTGTGCTTTTTGGATGTGAGATTTTCAGCTTTAAACCCCAGAGTGCTGCTGGGCTGTAACCAGCTCGTGGTGATTAGAGAGCAGGTAATGATTGACTGTGTGGTTTGCAGGTTCTGTCACTGATGAAGCTGGGATAAGAAGGGGGCAGATTCCCTCTCAGGCACTGAGGGACATTTCAAATGCTGCAGAGTGCCTCAGGTCGGGTGGGAGGCTGAGAAGTGCCTGTGAGCTGGTGCTCCTGGGCACAGAGCCCTTGAGAGCAGCCTGAGCTCTGTGTGCAGCCCCAGGGCTGTGGCAGCCCCCCACCCCCTGTGCCCACCCCCCCAGAGGGGCCCAGGCAGGGTTTGGGGTGGCAGATATCACACACTGGGCTGGCTCTCTGCTTTCATTCAGCGCTGGGACTCGGTACCACACACTAAAGAGCCTTGCCATTGGTATTCAGGGCTCATAGAGCAGCTCTGCACGGTTCCTGCGCCTTCCAAGGGAAAGGACTTTTCCATGCATAATTTAATCACGTTCAGCACGGCAGCAGTGGGTTGTTTTTTTTCCACAGAAAGTCTATAACATCTCACTGGTGAACTCCTGTACTTGGAGAACTCGCAGTGCGCTTGCTTATCTCGCTCTCTCAGATAAACACCTCTCAGCATCCTGTTTTTCTTGTGCCATACGAACAGGAAGAGAGCGATTGTTTGAGATGTGCGTCAGTCAGAGCTGGAACCAGGCAGCCCCTTACCCTCCCCATCACCATGGAAACCACCAAATCCCTTCAAACACATTGGTGCTGAGCTGACAGGTATCCTGGCTTTTCCACGTAGCCTCCCCAGAGCCACGACTTTAATGTGCAGGACCTCTCAAAAATAGGGGTTTTTAATTTTATCTAGGAGGTGCAGCTATAAATTTCGGAAGGGAACAGCCATCACAACTTTTGTTTTAAGTAGCAGTGAGATCTTTTATTTGGCCATGGATTTGGTGCTAGGAGCAGTGGAAGGGCTCAGAGGCAGCTCTGCAGGCAGGGGCAGTGTGGGGTGAGGGACTGGCCAGGTCCTGCCTGAGCCTTGGGCAGCATCTGCAGCGCCTCCTGGACAAGTGGCTTGAGCAGCCTTGGGAAAAGCTGATCTGCAATCACTGGAGAGCTCTGTGTGTGGAGAGAGCAGATTTGGGATTTGGGAGTGATTGGAACTGTTTCTGGAACCTCAGGGTGGGATTTTCAAAGCTGCAGCAGAAATACGGATGAAGAATGCATTGTTTGAAGGCTCTGAAAATGTGTCAGTGTCAGTGCTGGTCTAGTGGCAGGTGTCCCCTTCCCATGGCAGGGGAGTTGGAATGAGATGATCTTTAAGGGCCCTTCAACAAACTAGTCTGGGATTCTACCAGAGATGGAGTTTTAATCTACCACTCTGAGATGTAATTAGTCAGAGGAAGAAGGAAAAATACTTTTAACTTAGAGGTTTAACCATTGTTTTATTCAACATAAGCAAAGCAGCAATTTCCCTCTGCCTCTGGAGGGCTTGGTTCAGCCGGGACAGATGGGTCTCCTCCACTTTGTTAGCCCAAGTAAACATGTCACCGTGTCCCCAGGTGCCACATCTCCACCTTTTGTGAGCTCTTGCAAGGCTGGTGACTCCTGCACTGCCCAGGGCCTGGCTCCTGTCCCCAGTGACCTGGGAGAGGCCCTGCCCCATCCAGCAATGTGCTGCTGCTGAAATGTGCTCAGGGGAGGAACTGGCTGGAGAAAAGCTGGGAATGTCTTTTATACAAGAATCAGACTATTGTTACTGTTCTCAAAAGAAAGTTGGATGGCTTCAAAATATGTACTACAGCTTTTTAGAATTACCAGGTGGGTTTTTTCAAATAAAACTACTTAGGACACACAGTTAAAGGTTGTTAGGTTTAGAACTTGGGGATTTCCAGAGATGTCTGGAGGCAAAAAATTAGATATAATTTTAGCTCTATGATAGTACTCTGGATCTGATGATTCTTTCCCATCCTGTGCTTGAGTCCTCTGGGGCTGCTGCTGTTCCTGGCAGTCTCAGTCTCTTACATAATTAAGAAGTTTCCCCTTTTATTCTGGACAATATCAATTTTCTTCCCCTTTGCAGGGTTGATAAGTTTGAAAGAAGAAATTGTCAGTTTTCTGGAGTGCTGTTTTAGGTGTTTTTGAAGTGAATTTCCATTTCTATGGAAGTGCCATTAACTCAGTGCAAGGGCATTAACTGGCTGTGACAGATCCTCCTGTTCCTGGCCTGAGGAGGTTGGCAGGACAGTGGATGTGAGGAAGGGCTCATTCCAGGGCACTGATTGTTGTGCTCCTTCTGGGAACGTGGTGACTCGCTCCTCACCCTTCCCTCAACACCGAGCTGGTTTATGGGAACAAAACCCAATTCTCTTCATCACTGGAAAAATGCATGGAGCTGGTGCCTAAAGGAAGTAAGGGTAGCCTGGCTGAATTTTTGAAGGAAAAGAAAAACTGTAAGATGAAACTGTGAGTTTTGTTTAAACTCCTTGAACACAGGAGTACAAAGCCTGGTTTGGTCAGGATGGGGATCCACCCAGCTCAGGGCCTTGAGCCACCCCTCTGGCTGTGCCTGGCATGAGGGTGGAGGGAGAGCTGTGAAATGGGAAGGGAATGAGGGACTGCAGTGCTGTGCTCCCCTCCCATGTGTGTCCCCACTGTCCTGTGCCAGAGATTGTCATCCTGGTGCTGCAGAGCCCTTGACACTGGGGTTAGAGCCCCTGACAGAGGAGGAAGCCATGTGAGGGTATTGACCTGCACAAGGTTTATGATTGTTACATTTTTGGGCTTTTATGAAGTTGGATTTCATTACCTGCCTAGAAAGGAACCTCTTGGTGTTATTTTTAGAATTGCTATTTCTAGATTGCTGCACTTCTTGTCCAGCCCTGCACTGAAAGCATCCCCAGATGGCCTCTGTCTGTCTGGGGTGATGTCACACCTTGTTCAGGGTGACAGTGTGGGACAGCTCCTGCACTCCTGGGCAAGGGAAGTTTCTGCTGCCCAGGCTGGTTCATCTCAGGCACTGCAAGGATGTCCCAGAGCTGGGTGACTCCTTGGTGAGGTTTCATTTTCATTTGTTGATTTGGCACTAGCTCTGAAGGGCACCCTCTGCTCCCATGCTGGGTGTGGTGCCCAGGTGTTGGAAGGGAGGGGATTCTGCCCCTCTGCCCTGCTCAGGTGGGACCCCACCTGCAGAGCTGCAAAGCCCTGGGCCCTGTGGAGCTGCTGGAGAGATCCAGAGGAGGCCACGGAGCTGCTCCAGGGCTGGAGCCAGGCTGGCAGAGCTGGGGGTGCTCACCTGCAGAGGAGAAGCTCCAGGGAGAGCTCAGAGGAATGGCTCCCACTGCCAGAGGGCAGGGCTGGATGGGATATTGGGAATTGTTCCCTGGCAGGGTGGGCAGGCCCTGGCACAGGGTGCCCAGAGCAGCTGGGGCTGCCCCTGGATCCCTGGCAGTGCCCAAGGCCAGGCTGGGCAGGGCTGGGAGCACCTGGGACAGTGGGAGGTGTCCCTGCCATGGCAGGGGTGGCACTGGATGGGCTTTAAGGTCCCTTCCAACCCAAACCAGTCTGGGATGCCGTGCTGGTGCTGTTGCTGTTGCTGTTGCTGCTGCTGTTGTTGCTCACGTGTCTGTACACTCTGGGAGGGAGAGGAATGTGGATGCTCTTGGGGCTGATGTGGGGAGAGGGAGAGGAAAGCCCCATTTGCAGCACAAGGCTGGGGCTGTGCTGAGCCTGCCCTGCCCCACAGAGCCTGGGGAGCAGCTCTCCAGGCTCTCCATTGACAAAAAGCACTAAGAAAATAAGAGGGCAATGTCACTGCCTGTTGTGCTCAGCCAAGCGAGCCTTCTCTTTTAATGAGAGTGCATTTTGTTTGATCTGAGCTTTTTGGGGGGGAAATGATGAATTTTAGCCATTAGGAAAACAAAAGGCATGGTTATTTGTAAGGATTGTTTTATAAGAAGCATATGTGTGCTTTATTATTCTTGTGCTTCAAGTGTGGGGATTGTTTTCAGTTGGGAGGCTGCAGTAGAAGAATGTGAACTTCTGACTCACTTAGAAATTGAGCATGTATCAGCCAAATGCTGAGGTTCCTATTATGTTTTCATAACTCAAATTTCTCAGAATGGAAAGGATCTCACTTGCCCTTACTTAGAGAATGATTTTTGTTGCCATTGAGATAGGCTGGCTTCTTTTCTAGAAAAACTTCTCTTGCTTTCAATACACTCTTCATTTCCCTTTTCCCTCTCCAGCAGGGCAGTTTCCCCATGTTCTGCCTGTGCACCTCATTCTCCCCCATATTTCTGTTTGAGCCCCTAATTCTGCCTTTTCAATAATGATGTAGTCATCAGCACAGACAAGGTATGGCTTCACAGAGTGATCCCAGGGAAGTGTGGGCTCAGCTAATGGCACCTGAGGAGTTCTGGCTTTTGCCTAGAGGAACCAAGTGAGGAACATGAGGTGAGCATTGCCTGCAGAGCCAGATGCAGCCCCAGCCATTCTGTGGTTGTGTGCTTCATGTAAGCTTATGCAAGGGTATTAGAGAACCCACATTCAGCAGGACCAATTCTGTGACACATGACTGCATGTTGGCACATTAACAGAGTAATGCCTCCAAACCAGAGTCTCATGGAGGAATTGCTGGCCTGCACCTTGCAAGGTGCATCACCGAGTTCAGAGTTTCTGTTAAACCAAGTCTGTGTGAAAGATGGTAAAGAACCACAAAAAGATAAGCCTCTAGATACTGACCTCCTCCCTAAAGTGAAGCAAAATATTTGCTGCTGAGTGAAACAGCCATCTCAGTTGGACTGGAATAAAGCTTTGCCCCTGCTCTCAGTACAGGCAGAGAGCTGGGCTGGGGTAATCGCTCCGAGCTGACTTTTCCATCTGGCCTATGAACAAAACATAAACTGTTCTGCAGTTCCCAGGGATGCCTGGTCCAGCTTGTGGCAGTGTGTTAGGTGATGTGACCTCTTTATTTCAGAGCCAATCCCAGCTGTGGGAATCTTCATCTGCTGTGGAGAAGCCGCAGGGGCAGGCGAGCAGGAGGTGGCTGTCGTCACAGGGCTGGAGAAACAGAGCAGTCACAGCTGCCTGATGAATGAAGAAATGTGGAACCATTCATCTTGTACAAGGTTTCTGGTGACTGAGAATGAGCTGATGTTCAAAGTCAGGTGATTGCAAGTGAGGAACTCAGAGCATTTTGGGATATTTTCCCCTCCTGTTTGATGTAGATCCTCCCACTGATTGCATTAGTGCAGAAGGGGAATCCAAATGTGTGGATAAAGAGCTGAAGAAACAAGTAAGAAAAGCCTTTCTTTCGTTGGTGAACCTGGGCTCCCAGACCTCCCCAAAGGCTCTGTCTTTAGTGTTAAAATGGCAGGGGAGGTGTGTGGTGTGAGGAGCTCAGGGCTGTGGTGGCCGGTGTGGTTCCTTCCCTCCCGAGGTGGGAAGGGCTTGGTGCAGCTGAGTTCAAAGCTCTGTGGATGAGGACACAGCAGCTCAAATGGACACGGAGCCAAGGCTGCAGTGAGCCAGACAGGCCAAATAATGAAGGACTCTCTGCATCTCCTTGCTTCATTTCCTTGCTGCAGGAGTTCAGTAAATGCACAGTTAGCCATTCTCATCATATCTGCCTTTTGTGGGAGGCACAGTGAAGGAATGGGCTGCTGGCATGGGGAGAGATTCTTTGGAGCTCTGGAAACGGTGCTAAAGCAGAGCAATGTATTGTTTCTGAAATGAAATAGTTTTGTGACATCTGATCCTCTTGTAAATTTGGCTCTGTTGGATTCAGTGGTGGAAGGGGAGCAGGCAGTGCTGGCAGCATTCCCTGTCCCTGCTACCTGAGCCCTGCAGGGAGCACCTCTGGCTGCCTGCACTCCTCGGTGGGGACTCATCACTGCAGCCCCTGGGGATTGGGATCTGTCACCAAGTGCTGTCTCACACTAACAAACTGAGAGGTTTATTTACGTTACATGTGCTCATTAAAGGGGGCACAGAATGAACACCCCGAAGGTGTCACAATCTGTGGCTTTCTACAGAGGAATTTTGTACCTTTTTAATTTGATCAGCTTATCCTCAGTGGTTCAAATGTAGGCACTAGAAAACGTATCCATTCATTTTTGCTCCATGTAAGTGATATTATTTCTCTGCCTGTTCTTCTGCAAAAGCAGCATACACTTACTGTGAGCTGCAGCCACTTCTGAACAAAATTGAGACAAACTAGGTTTGGATAAGAGACTTTGATTAATTCACACATAACACACAATTTGTTTGTCCTCAGCTGCAATTTGAATGACCCAGAGTGGGTGTGGGACAGGAGAGGGTGAATGGCTCTGTTCAACCAAACCCCCAGCTTCTTGTGCATTGGCTTCATTGAGGTATTGGAGTTTTAAACTCCAAACGAGACACCTGCCCTAAGGGGGTCATGGAAATACCTTGAATTTTAGTTTTCCTTTCAGAACTACATCTCAAAGACATGTTGAGATAAGCAGGAGTTTTCACTGATAACAGATTCCAGGGATTTATTGGGTCAGAAGGCACACAAAACAATAAGTAATATTAAAAATTCACTGATTGTCTACTGGGTGCGTTGGATATTCCATTAAACATTTATTAAAATTCAGTAAACTTGCAGTACAGGGGACAAGCTGGCTGCCTAAAGAAAACATAACCATTGTAGGGCAGCAGAGGGGCAGCTCCCACCTCTGCTCTGGGCCAGGGACAGGAGCCAGGGCACGGCTGGGGCTGGGCCAGGGCAGCTCAGGCTGGAGCTCAGGGCAAGGCTCTGCCCCCAGAGGGTGCTGGCACTGCCCAGGCTGCCCAGGGAATGGGCACGGCCCCGAGGCTGCCAGAGCTCCAGGAGCCTTTGGGCAGCGCTGCCAGGGGTGCCCAGGGTGGGGTTGGCAGGGACAAGGGCTGGGCTGGGGGATCCTGGGGGGTCCCTCCAGATCAGGGGATTCTGTGATTCCATAAATTTGTAATTCATAATTAACATTTTGTTCTTGACTTTTCCTGTCCATGCTTTCAGCTGTGACAGTTTGGGGGCTGTGACCTTGCATTTCACTCATTTTTTCCACCTTCTTTGGGGTTGCTTTTTTTCATTCAGTATCTTTTCTTCTGCCGACTGTAATTCTTCCAGGTCTTGGGCCACAAGGCATTTAATGGCTTTGGGCACAAACAGAAAGTGTCAGGAGGTTTTTTCCTTGGGAAATTTCCTCCTCTGGGGTTGGATGTCACCCTTTCCTCAGCTTCAGCTGCACTGGTGAATAATGCAGCAGAATTTTGCAAGGACACCACTGCAAACCTCACCACAAATCCAGTGCTTACCTCAGCAGCCCCCAGGCACTGCTTTTGTTGTGATCACAGCAGGGTTTGAGTGATGGATGCACAAAGGAAATGGAGAGAATGAACAGAAAGTAGTTTATGGTTTTCCTCAAAGGCACTTTTCTAGCTCAAAAATATAAGCCTTGTGGTTTATATGGTTTTGAAATGTAACCACAAACCTTGAGAACTGGAAGACATTTGATTTACCATCTCCTGCAATTTTGGTACCAGGTTCAGGGCAGAACTCATTCATTTTCAGAACGAAAAACAGTCAAAAGAAATATATTAATGTAAAATGTTTTAAACAGGAACATGCTACTGGGAGAAACTGTCAGTGCCAAAACTTGAGGTCTTTTGTGTCTTGTTGGAATTGGTGCAGATGTGTCTTTTTGAGATCTCCACCAAAGTGCTCTAACCTTGATTTGGTGAGGCTTTTCCAGCTGTTTTAAGGTCTGCAACTCCCTTTTTTGGGAGCTGTGAAGGGTCAGTGCCAGAGTGAGCACTTTCTCTTGGGCTCAGTCTGGGAACTGGGAGGGCTCAGCTGCCTGGGACACATCTCCTGACCCTCCTCAGCTGCTCACAGCTGGAGCAGGGAGACCTGCTTTCTCTGACTTTCCACACTGGGTTTGGTGTTGGTTTTGTTTGTTTGTTTGTTTGTTTGTTTGTTGTTTTTGGGTTTTTTTTTTCTGTTTTTGCCGATTTTTCTGGTTTTTATTTTGCTCATAGAATGCCCCTTGCTAATAGCTGGTTATCTCTTCAGGATGTAGGAGTCTCTGCAGGACTGAAGTTCTCTTTAGTGGAGCTTCTGGGTGTCCTTGGTGGGAATGATGGGGTTTTTCTGGCCACCATGCCCCATACTTGCCTTGTTCTTGTCCAGAGCTAAGCCCAGATGCCCTCATGGGTCAGTTCTGACCATCTGCTTTTCAGTCCCTTTGCTTGATCCCTCCTTCCCTTGTACTTCTCTCTTGCTCCCTGCTGTGTGGAGCAGCCACAAGATCTCCAGGTTTTTCTGGAAGGTTTGTGAAACTCCCTGGATGCTCCTGTTGTTTTTCCTTGGATGTCCTGGTATTAGTTTATTGCTAATTCTCTTCTTCCTTCACGGATGAGGATGGGCAGGCACCTGTCTGGTATCCCACCAGAGTATAGCAGTAGTTATTGATTAATTATCATTTTTCACACTCTAGGGGTGCCAGGAGAACTGTGAGGAGGACAGTCCTCCAAAGAGGTCCTGCAGGAGACTGAGCAGATAAGTTGTTCATTTCTTTCAGGAGACCTTCACATTTCCATTTTCTGTCTCATCTGGAGGGTACCTGGGTGCAGCTCCTCCCTCTGCTGGAGGAGACAAGGGCACAGGGTGGCTTTGCTCTCCTGTTCATGCCTGGCCCTGGGAGCAGCTGCTCCTGGGTTATTTTGTTATGTTCAGCCCCTGACTGTGCCTCATCCTGAGATTCCCAGGAGCCTCACCAGGTGAGGAACAGCTCTGTGCAGACACCAGCAAATTTCTCCATTTCTCTCCTTGTTCAATCCCTGCCCTCTGTCGTTGTGAAGCCATTCCCCCTTGTCCTGTCCCTCCAGGCCCTTGTCCCATGTCCCTGTCCAGCTCTCCTGGAGTCCCTTTGGACACTGGAAGGGGCTCTGAGAGCTGCTCCTCTGGAGCCTCTCCCCCAGGTGCGTGTCCCTCCTGTGCTGAGGAGTGGATGCCGTGCTCCAGGGGTGCTCTGTGGAGATCACCCAGCCTGGCTCTGGGGCAGGGATGGTGTCCCTGTGTCCCCTCAGTGTCACTCTGGGGCAGGGAAGGTGTCCCTGTGACCCTGTGTCCCCTCAGTGTCACCCTGGGGCAGGGATGGTGTCCCTGTGTCCCTGTGTCCCCTCAGTGTCACTCTGGGGCAGGGAAGGTGTCCCTGTGTCCCTGTGTCCCCTCAGTGTCACGCTGGGGCAGGGATGGTGTCCCTGTGTCCCTGTGTCCCCTCAGTGTCACTCTGGGGCAGGGATGGTGTCCCTGTGTCCCCTCAGTGTCACTCTGGGTAAGGTGTCCCTGTGTCCCCTCAGTGTCACGCTGGGGCAGAGATGGTGTCCCTGTGTCCCTGTGTCCCCTCAGTGTCACTCTGGGGATGGTGTCCCTGTGTCCCTGTGTCCCCTCAGTGTCACTCTGGGGCAGGGAAGGTGTCCCTGTGTCCCCGTGTCCCCTCAGTGTCACGCTGGGGCAGGGAAGGTGTCCCTGTGTCCCCTCAGTGTCACTCTGGGGCAGAGATGGTGTCCCTGTGTCCCTGTGTCCCCTCAGTGTCCCCTCAGTGTCACGCTGGGGCAGGGAAGGTGTCCCTGTGTCCCTGTGTCCCCTCAGTGTCCCCTCAGTGTCACGCTGGCCCCCCTGGCCTGGCTGGGACTGACTGCAGGGATGTTTTCCCCCTGCTGTGTCTGCTCGGGTTTCAGTGGCAGGGAGGTAAGGTAGGAAACAGTCAGTAAGGAAAGGGCTGGGTTTGTTGACTGAGGTTTAGAAAGCTTTTAACAAGTTGAATTATTGGTTGTATGTGAAGTGAAACGCTGCTCTCCTAACTGCTCTCATTTCCTGTATCATTCCAGCCTGTTCCCTGCATTAATTACAGCTCAGATTTACAGTGGATTTGGTTACACACTGCATTGCAGTCTCTTTTTTTTTTTTTTCCTCTGTGTGTATAAATTTCTTTGGGAGTCAGGCCAAGAGGAGAGTGTGCAGATATGCACACACACATGGACTGAATTTGACTGTAATTTGCTAATTTACTGGGGAGAAGAGATCTGGCTTTTCTTCTGTTTTGGTGTAAAAAGAGCCTTTTCTTTTTCCAAAGGAGGAGCAGTAGCTGAGAACAGCCAGTGTTTGGAGAGTTCAACATTTCAGAACAACCAGAGATGAGAGAAAATATTATCTTGTGAATTGTAAATGTGGCATTTTTAATTTGGCTGGTGTTTCCCAGAGGTTAGTGGATAATGGGAATATTATCATGCTCTTGGCTCAACCAGTAATCAGCTTGCTACTTCAAGTATTTTATAAATGCAGTGCCTCAGAGTTCAGCTGGATGAGGTAGAGCCTTTCACAGCTGAAGGAGTTTTTTGTGACCTGAAATATGAAGTGTGATGAGATACTGAGCATGAAATCTAGCATTTGGAAATGAGCTCTTTAGGAATTGTAAAACACAGAAGGCGATTGAAAGGAAGTTTCCTTTTCAGTTTAACATTTTTCTTTTGGCTGTATGAAAACATAAGAGGAGGTGCTTTAGGAGGATTGGTTTGGAGAGTTCATTCATATTTTTAAATTCATTCTTCACATTTTAACTGTTGATGCTGCAGATGATTTTCATTCAGAATATTTTGTGTCGTGGTTTTATAAGTAAATGATTGTGAATTAAGTAGAATCAGATATCAAATATGTTACTGCTTTTAAAATCAAATATTTCTAAACAATTGCTTTAGAAGTAGTGGTGTGATGAATATTGCTATGATGAATAATGGCATGATGACTGTATGAGGAATGATAACACACAAAAGAAATACTGAATGCAAGTGCTGCAATAACTAGGTGAAAAGTAAGAGGAAAATTCCAAATAACCTTTTTTGAAATATTTGATCCTTCTTTGTTTAGCCTTGCCACTTACCAGAGCAGCCTTTCATGGTCCCTCCTGCCTGAATCCCCTTGCAGCCCCACTGTTGTGCAGCCTGGCAGGGCACAGCCCTGGGCACACCCAGGGCCCTGTTGTGGCCCAGAGTCACCCTCCTCCATTCCAGCTGGCCAAGAGCTTCAGTGCAGAGCCAGGCATTGAAATCTGTGCTGATCATCCCTCCCCACCTGGGCTGGCTCTCAGGAGCCTGGGGAGGGTGGGCAGGGTTAGAGCTACCCAGCACAGCTGGGAGTGCAGGGTGCTGAGCTAAATCCTGTCTATCCAGCACAGCTCAGAGTGCAGGGTGCTGAGTTAAATCCTGTCTGTCCAGCACAGCTGGGAGTGCAGGGTGCTGAGTTAAATCCTGTCTATCCAGCACAGCTGGGAGTGCAGGGTGCTGAGTTAAATCCTGTCTATCCAGCACAGCTGGGAGTGCAGGGTGCTGAGCTAAATCCTGCCCAGCACAGCTGGGAGTGCAGGGTGCTGAGCTAAATCCTGCCCAGCACAGCTCAGAGTGCAGGGTGCTGAGTTAAATCCCAGCACAGCTGGGAGTGCAGGGTGCTGAGTTAAATCCTGTCCAGCACAGCTGGGAGTGCAGGGTGCTGAGTTAAATTCTGTCTATCCAGCACAGCCTGGGAGTGCAGGGTGCTGAGTTAAATCCTGCCCAGCACAGCTGGGAGTGCAGGGTGCTGAGTTAAATCCTGCCTAGCACAGCTGGGAGTGCAGGGTGCTGAGCTAAATCCTGCCCAGCACAGCTGGGAGTGCAGGGTGCTGAGTTGAGTTAAATCCTGTCTATCCAGCACAGCTGGGAGTGCAGGGTGCTGAGCTAAATCCTGTCTGTCCAGCACAGCTGGGAGTGCAGGGTGCTGAGCTAAATCCTGTCTATCCAGCACAGCCTGGGAGTGCAGGGTGCTGAGCTAAATCCTGCCCAGCACAGCCTGGGAGTGCAGGGTGCTGAGTTAAATCCTGCCCAGCACAGCTGGGAGTGCAGGGTGCTGAGTTAAATCCTGTCTATCCAGCACAGCTGGGAGTGCAGGGTGCTGAGTTAAATCCTGTCCAGCACAGCCTGGGAGTGCAGGGTGCTGAGCTAAATCCTGTCCAGCACAGCTCAGAGTGCAGGGTGCTGAGCTAAATCCCAGCACAGCTCAGAGTGCAGGGTGCTGAGTTAAATCCTGTCTGTCCAGCACAGCTGGGAGTGCAGGGTGCTGAGTTAAATCCTGTCCAGCACAGCCTGGGAGTGCAGGAGCAGGCGTGCTGAGTGAAATCCTGTCCAGCACAGCCTGGGAGTGCAGGAGCAGGGGTGCTGAGTTAAAGCCTGCCTGGCTGCTGGCTGGGATTTTGTCAGGATTTCAGAGTGCAGGGTTTTACACACTAATCCTGACTGGCAGTTGGAGCTTGGTGCTTTCCAGCACGGAGTAGCAGATTTCTCTGGGGTGAAACAATGCCCCAGTGTGTCTGAGCTGCCTCTACAGAGCCAATAAATCTGTTTTGTTTTGTTTTTCTCCCTCCTTTTCTCTCTTCCCCCTCCTGCAGGCCAGGACCCACTCGAACTGCTGCAAACCCTTCAGCTCCTGTGGACAAAGCAGGAGCTGGGCAAGGTAAGGCTGAGCCCTGCCCACAGCAGCTCTGGATGCTGAGCATGTCCAGGCACAGGACGGGTCAGACCCGCCAGCCTTCAGGGCTGCTTTCATTCCAGCACTCAGGGGAAGAGCCTCTGCATTTGCAGCTACAAGTGAAAAGAAAAGGTAGCTTTGTGTGATAGGGAACAGCTCAGGGGCTCCTAGAAAAGAGCTGGAGTTTCCAGGACTGAGTTACAGAAGGAAAGAAAATCAAAGTTGCTTTTTTTTTTTTTGTTTTAAACACTTTTTTTGTCCATTAAATGGAGGATCTTGGGGGAAAGGGGAAGAATATTGCTGGTAGCTGAAAAAAATGAGAGTTGAATTTGGTAGGGAAGTGTTTTTTGCCAACTGGGTATATCTAAGCTTTCATATTTGAAGTATTCTTGTTTTTTTTTCCTGATTTGGTTGGGTTTTGCCTTTTAGAGTGGTGAATGCAACTTACATTGCTGTCTAAAATTAGTGCTGTTATTTTTATACAGCACAACCTATGGGCTCTACACTGAGATTTTTCATAGGCAGTAAAATATATTTAGTCTAAGTTTGGAAGCTTGAAAACTAGCAAAACCAGCAGATGCAGGGTTGAGTTTTCCATGTTTAAGTCTGTGCTGCTCAGGCAGGTTCAGAAGTGAAATGGTTCCTTTCCTAGGAGGCCCAGAGCCCTGCAGCTCCCACAGAACCTCGTGGAGCATCTCCTGTGTGGAATTGTCAGGGTCAGGGTTAGGCCCCAGCGTGGCTGAGGGCCTGGGGGACGTGCTCCATCCTGGGTGTCTGCAGTGCTTACTCACTGTCCTGGGCTGCTGCTCTTAGACTTTCCATTACTGCTAGTCTGTGGTTGCCAGCTGGAATAAACAACTGCAAACCCAATGTGAGAGGTGCCTTTCCAAATGGTCACTCACTGGGGGAGACTTGAGCTCAGCAACTCTGAAACCTTGAGCTTTCCATCAAGTTTTGCTAGAGTTGGAGAAAAAAAAATATTGTCCTTTAGGTCTGGAGGGCAGTTAATCCCACAAAACAACAGCAGGAAAGAGGAATCATCAAAATCTCTGCACTGGGTACCCTGGGATGTGTATGTGGATTGGGAAGAAAAATACTCTGGCAGAGAAGAAGCCTCCCATGGACGTGTCCTTTGGCAGAGAGCCCTGCAGTGATTCTGCTGGGGATGGGAGAGCTGGAGGATCCCCAGGACCTGTGGAATCACAGACTGGTTTGGTTGGGAAGGAATTTTAGGCTCATCCAGTGCCACCCCTACCATGGCAGGGACACCTCCCACTGTCCCAGGCTGCTCCCAGCCCTGCCCAGCCTGGCCTTGGGCACTGCCAGGGATCCAGGGGCAGCCACAGCTGCTCTGGGCACCCTGTGCCAGGGCCTGCCCACCCTGCCAGGGAACAATTCCCAATTCCCAATATCCCATTCAGCCCTGCCCTCTGGCAGTGGGAGCCATTCCCTGTGTCCTGTCCCTCCATCCCTTGTCCCCAGTCCCTCTCCAGCTCTCCTGGAGCCCCTTCAGGCCCTGCCAGGGGCTCTGAGCTCTGCCTGGAGCTTCTCCTCTCCAGGGGAGCACCCCCAGCTCTGCCAGCCTGGCTCCAGCCCTGGAGCAGCTCCATGGCCTCCTCTTTTAGATTCATTCCACGGCTCCATTTCTTTCCTCTGTTGGCCACCCCATTGTCACCTGGGCTTTGCAGGTGCCCAGTGGGGTTTGCAGGTGTGTGTCCCCTCCAGGCTGTGTGCTGAGCAGGAAGGTGTTTCTCAGCTTGGAGGGTGCCCAAGGAAAGCCTTTCTGGAGCAATGGGGAGGGCTGTGGTGAGCCCAGCTGCTGTGGGGGCCGCAGCAGGAATGTCCCAGTGGGTTCTGACTCGTGCTGGTCACACTGTCACCAGGACGGGCTGAGCCATGCCCAGGGCTGTGCACCCACACAAAGTGCAGGCTCTGTTTAGGGGGGCTGGGCTGCTCTGCCCTCTGTGTGCAGCTCAGGGGGGCTGTGCTGCTGCTGCCCCCCACACGTCCAGCCCCAATAACTGAGCTGAGGTGGCTCAGGTCCAGCTCAGCTGCCCCATGGCTGGTGAGTGGCAGCAGCTTCTCTGCCTCTTGCTGTGGGTGCCTGTAGGTCAGTCCTGTCCATAGCTGGGGAAATCAGCCCCTGGGTCCCAAATCAGTGACCGTGGGCAGGAATGTGTCTGCCAGGGTGTGACCCTGGTTCTGGAGCATGGACACAAGAAGGGGTCATTTCCTACATAGGAATGGCAGTTTGGGAATAACCAGGAAGCATCAGCAGACTGCCCGGAGCTGTGGGACTAGAAAGAGGGGATCAAAGCTGAATAAAGGACTGTGTAGTTTGAGCATCAGCAACATTTTCCTATTCCCATGATCTGTCAGGCTGTAGAAATCCCCCCAAGGAGCATTCCCTGCCATGGGAATCAATTGAAATGGAAATGGCAATTAGAAAAAAAGTTTGAGAGGAATCCCTCTCTGGCAGAGGGACAGCCAGGCAGCACAGCACCCTTTCCTCTCTGATTTAGGTGTCTTGTGCCCTTTCTGTTCTCTGCCTTTGCCCCTCAGACCACAGCTGCCCTAGCTGAAGGCTTGCTGGGGGGTTTGGGATGAGGCTTTTCCCAGCCCATCACAGCCTCACTGTACAAAGGCCACGCTCAGGCAGACACAGCTCGATGGTGGCAGTGCTGGGAGCTGCTCTGCCTGTGCCAGCAGGACCTGCTGGCTGCTGGAGCCCTTCCTGCCAGAGCCCAGGCTCAGATCCCGCCCAGGGAGGAGCTGAGCAGGGTGGTGGAAGCTCCAAATGTGCTGAAGTGGGGCTTTTGGGGGAAAAAAGCCATTTCCAAACAGTGCAGTGGAGTTGGCGAGTTGCTTTATTTTCCTTTGGCTGTTGTATTGGATGTTTGTGGTTGGATCAGAGCTCATCTTTGCCTTTGCTGCATCTCCCAGCAAAGTTGAAGCCCTGTGTTTAACATTGCAAACTTTTGCCACAGGGAAAATTACTTAGAGGGAGAAATCTCTTATCTAAAGTCCCATCTCCGTTAGTCATCAGCTTTTTCATACTGCCTTTATAGCCTACTGAGAAAAAAACAGTTTCTGTCATAAACCATAGGTTCTGTGGGTTTTCCAGACATGAAAGACACTCTGGAAAACAACTGTCTTCCAGTAAAAATTGTCGATGAATAAAAAAAGAAAAAATTCATTGGCAAATTTTCTGTAGATTTTATTTTGTTTTCCATGTTGCGCTTCAAACTTTATATTGTTTTCACTGGAAGCTCCGAATGGGGCCATGAATCCAGTAAATTACAAGTGCTGGCTGCAGCAGGAATGAGCATCTTTTGGATTTGGCTTTTTAGCCAGAAAAGAAAGAGAGCAGCTGCTCTCAGTGATTTCTGGTTTTGTGTCTCTCTCTCGCCCTGCTCCACGCTGGTGATGTGCCATGCAGTGAGAGGTCCTGTGTGGGTACTGAGGATGCCACCTCCTCACCCTGCCAACCCTCCCAGCTCCCTGGAAACTACTTCTAATGTAAACATTATAGAGATACTGCTCAGTACTGCTAATTTATCACTTCTACCAGATGGGGAGTAAGTAGCCTATTAACATTCACAAAGTGAGGGTCCAATTCCTTCACATTTCTAAACACATCACCCTGGGATTCCTAAGATTTATGGCATGGAGTTTTCCCATGTTCTGAGCCCCTTTGTGGGGCCTTTAGGCTCATGGAGGTGTGCAGGGGCAGGAGGTGCTCAGGGAGCTTTTGGGGGAAGGAGCACAGATCTGGAGGATGACAATCTGACAGAATTTGAACTCAGATATTTCATTCACTTTGATCTGAGTGTAAAATCCAAACTAGTTTGAGACTAATTTTGTGGGCACTATTGTGGCTGAAGTGGGCATAAGGTCAAATGTGCAGGTTTGTGGTGCAGCCATGAGGATGGGCTCTTGTTCTACACCTTGCAGGTATCTTAGAAGAGCAGGAGGTTTTTGAGCCCCCTTCTCTACCTTCAATATTGCCATTTTCCCAGTAACACCCCTCTCTCCAGCTCACTTCTCCCCCTCCCCCAAATCCCAAGCCCCTTTGTCTGCCCCACAGAACAACTTCTCTGTCTTTATGGGATAATTAGTGTGGACAATTGCTGCTTTTCCCATTGGGTTTGAGGTGCAGTGAGCCATGAAGGAATCTGTAATGACATGAAAAGTCACTGGAGGCGCGGATGGTGGCTGAATAGCAACAGTTACCTCTCTGAATAGATTAAATTAAAAAAAATACAGCTTTGTGTTCAGCTGGGGGAAGGGAGGATTCACTAATCTTTTTGTACATGACAATGTGGTTTTGTATCTCGGCAGCTCAAGGAAGAAATCAGGCGGGGCTTTGCCAGACTGGAGGACCCTTTGGCAGCACTCCTGGCCATGCTGGAGAGCAGCAGCGACTGGAAGGGGAAAGGGCATTCCCTGGGGTATTGCATCACCACCGAGCTGCAGCTTTGGATAAAAGCACATCCTGCTGTCCCACAGGTTAGCAAAAGAGAAAGCAAGAGAGCTGGGAGAGAGGAGAGAACAATTGATTGCAATTTTCCTCAAGTATCTCTAGTTTCACTTTATTCCAAAGTCCAGTATCTTCTCTGTAGCCTTACACAGAGTGTGACAAGGTGTGAAACACAGTGAGATGTTATCTGTGGCATGCTGGCCTGAAAATGAAATCATATTGGGAGCTGTGCTGCCAGAGCTGTTTCCCCTCCAAAGTTGGGATTTCATCTCTCCAGATCAAACCACTTTGATGGAGCGTTGCTCTTGCAGCCTTTCCAGGCTGGAGGCTCTCCCACTGGAACCCACATCCCTGCTGTCAGGAGAAACCCAGTTGCAGAAATTTGCTCTGTGTGTTCTTCCAGCTCTGCAAATAGAAGCCAGTTACTTTAGGATTGCTTAATTCCTGCCATATGGTGGGAATGCAGAAAATGGGAACAGCCTGCCTTTTCAGCAGCTGGATGATTAGTTCTGTAAAGTTAGGTCATCAGATTATATGTCCTAATGTTTACCATTCCTTCTGCCTTCAGATATTCTGACCTACTGAGTTTTTCTCTTTTCTGTGAGATTTTGGCTCTGAACTGCAGGATACTTTTATATTTGTGTTGCTTCTTTTCCCATTTTTCCAAATGGCTCTGGTTACATATAGAGTTCTGCCATTACAGGATCGGCAAAGTGCTACTGGCACTGAAATTCCTGTGTCATGAGTGAATGTTCATGTGGGAGCACAAGGATTTAAATACCTGTGTCTGTGCATCTTTTGATGGTGCTTTTGCTTTCCCTACCCTTCATGCACCCAGCAGCAAGCCTGGGAATGAAAATTGAATTCTTATGTCTGATAGGTGAGATCTCCCTGGATGGGAGTCGCTGGATTCAAAGATTTTCTTCTGGGAACCAGGGGGGAGAATTTCTGAAGAGCTCTGTTAGCACAGAGGGCATTTTTCCAGTTTCAGATTTTACTTTTGCACAAGGCCCTATCCCTTCTCCAGAATCACCCCACAAACATTTCATGTTCTTAAAGTGGGTGCTGTGCAAAAAATGTGCATCATATTGTTGTGATTTCTGCCTGCAGACTCCGTGGGGAAATCGGAGAATCCCTTCCAGAGGAATTTGCTTGCTCTGTTTAAACAAGCTGTGCTTTCAACCACCGTTGAATCGCAGCCATCTTTACCAAAGATGTTTGATTGTTTTTTTGGTTGTTTTTTGAAGTCTGGCACCAAGCTGAAGAAGCTGCAGGCCCGTGTGCTCGGAATGCTCTCCCAGTGCCCAGCTAATCTGCTTGACCCCCTGATTAGCATTTACCAGCTCCACACAGCAGACCGGAACTATTTGCTTGAACATGTCAGTCATCTTTATCTCCAGGGCAATTACAAAGAGGTGGGTCATGTCTTTCAAATAAATTTACCTTGCCAGCTCTCTGTGAATGTCTGTGTCCTTTTTTTTTGGATGCATTTCAATGTGAATTCCATTTCATCCCAGCAGCTGCACGCTGTGAATGCTGCAGCTTAGTGTGCTCTTCCCATGTACAGGAGCAGCCTGGGCTCAACCTTGGCTTTTCTGCTGACTGAGGACAGAATGCCTGGGAATCCTCCCTCCACTGCTTTGCTGACCTTTGAAAGTAATGGGTTAATAGGCTTTAATTTGGAGAATTTAAGGGGATGGCTGTATTCTTTTTCGTTTTCCTTGTCCTTAGAAAGAAAAGAAGGGATTTTAGTCCTTGGTCATAGACCTGCTGTGCTATCTCCAGCCCACCTGCAGCCAGAGGGCTTGGAAAACCTCACTGGTCCCATGTGATTGCCCCAACCTTAGGTCTCAGTTGGAGGAGTTTTGAAGCCTCTTTACCACTGAGGCTCATATTCCAAATGTGTAACACCTCCTGTGTGTGTGTCTGGGTGGTTGACACAAGCAGGAGTTCACCAGACCCAGGATCTGGTGTGCTTTACCCTGTTTCACAGCACTGCAGCATCTCCAGCAGGGTTGCCCCAGCCCTGGAATTGTTCCAGGCCAGCTTGGACAGGGCTTGGAGCAACCTGGGGTAGAGGAAGATGTCCCAACCCATGGCAGGGGGTGGAACTGAATGGTCTTGAAGGTCCCTCCCAAGTATTCTATGATCTTTCTTTTTTAAAGGCAAAAGGGTTTATTTTTCTCCCTGAAGCATGATTCATTTGGATGGTATATAACAACTTGACCTTGTTAAGCAAAAGTAAAAATTAAAACAGCATTCTTAAAATCTTAAAAATAGCAATCATAAGACCCTAAAATTCTTCAGTACAGCTGAATTCCCAGGTGACATCCTGGAATCCCATTCTTTTTGATTTCTTCAATACTGAAACAAAGATATTTTGTATTTGGTTCGAAGTTCCCTGGTAGTGCTTGAGAGTTAGTCTTGTGCTCAAAAAGTTTTTGAATGTGACCATTTGACTATTACAACATGAAGAAATGTCTTATTTGATTATATTCAAGTGGGGTTTTTAGGTTCATGGCTCCAAAAATATTTGTTGTTTTCTTTAGAAATACAGTTCTTTCTAGATCCAGCTTTGGAAAGCTCTAGATTTTTTGGGGGAATTGTTGTTCTGTTTTTTCTTCCACAGCAGAGATCATTTACTGCTCATTCCCAATATGAAGAATAGGAAACCTCAACAGCTTCTCACTCTCAGCCATAGCTTTCTTCTGGCTTTCTTTTGTTACCCGAAGGATGAATGGAATTCCCTTCAAAAATAACAGGAAGTCTTTTACTGCCCTTGGGGACTGAACATACCTAAGTCAAGCTAACCCCAAACAACCTGGAGCTGGGGCTCTGAGCATTGCAGTGGCTGTGGGTGTCCATCTGTCCTTCCCTTCCCCATCTCTCAGCTGGGGCAGTGAAGCAGACTCACATGTAGGATTGTTGGTTCTTCAGTCTCTCATCTGAAAGGATAGAAATCCATACCAATCCTGACTGCCATTATTTATTTTCTTGCTGTGTTTGCAATAAAACACCAGGCATTTTACAGTTCAGTACTTAAAAGGGTTTATAAAAAAGAGGGAGATGACAATTTTCATGGGTACATAGTGATAGGACAAGGGCAACTGTTTTAAGCTGAAAGAGGAGAAATTTAGATGGGGTATCAGGAAGAAATCCCTCCCTGTGAGGGTGGGCAGGCCCTGGCACAGGGTGCCCAGAGCAGCTGTGGCTGCCCCTGGATCCCTGGCAGTGCCCAAGGCCAGGCTGGGCAGGGCTGGGAGCAGCCTGGGACAGTGGGAGGTGTCCCTGCCATGGCAGGGGATGGAGCTGCTCAGGCTCTCAAGTCCCTTCAAACCCAAACCGGTCTGGGGTTCAGTGATTTATCCTAGAGCAGGTTACTCCCTTTGTCTGTGGTGTGCAAACCATGAATGTCCTCTGCCCTGAGAGTTAAGGCTCCTTTCCCTCATGGAGGCTTTGGAGAAGGTTCCCTTTGGGATTCCAGGGTCCCCTGGGGGTGCCTGTGGCAGGTGTTTGTTGCTGCAGCGCCTCTGGCCCTCCCTTAGCCTGGATTTGGGGAGCTGGGTGGAGGCTGAGCCCGGGGCTTGGGGCAGGGCTGGCACAGGAGAGGGGACAGGGGACAGGCTGTGGCTGTGCTTTAGCAGCAGGGGCTGTGCTGAGGAGGCACCTGCAGGGGAGCAGCGCCAGCGGATGGCACTGTGCTCCCGGGATGCAGGGAGCAGGCACTGGCAGCTGGGGAGCAGCGGGGATGTGCAACTGGGGTTTGAGGTGTCCGGGCTGTCTGGCGTTTTATCTTTATCTTCTTTTGTGATGGGACCGTGCAGCTGCTGGAGCAGCAGTGAGAGCTCTGAGAGTGCAGTGAGAGCTCTGAGAGTGCAGTGAGAGCTCTGAGGGCTCCCAGCTCTGCTCCTTGTGGGCCACGTGGCGTGGGGACATGGGAGGGTTCAACACTCCCACTCAGGGAGTTCCAGTGAAGCTCAGCAGCCTTGTCCCCTTCCCAGAACCCCTCTGAAGGCAGCTGTGGCTCCATGCCACCCTCCACCTGGGCTGTGCCAGAGCTGCCAGAGCCCTGCTGGCTGCAGGAGCCGGGGCACGGTGTGGGGAAGGGTCTGGGGACCAGGGGAACACCGTGTGGGAAGGGTGCTGGCTCTGGGAGGACGTGCCATGGGAATGCCCTGGATCAGTGCTGTGTGGGAAGGGCACTGGGTGGCAGTGGCCCTGGGAGGACGTGCCATGGGAATGCCCTGGATCAGTGCTGTGTGGGAAGGGCACTGGGTGGCAGTGGATTTGGTGTGAGGAGGGCACTGGGGTATTTGGTGAGGGGAGGGTGCTGGGTGCTGCTGGATTTGGAGTATGTGGGAAGGGTGCTGGGTGTTTCTGCTGTGGGAAGGGCACTTGAGTGTCAGTGGAAGTGGAGCAAGAAGGACTCTGGATGGATTTGGTGTGGGAAGGAGACTGGGTGTTCTGGTGTGGGAAACGTGCTTGGTTTGGGGAAGGACACCCTATTCTGACGTGGAAGGACAGTGGGTATTGTGGTGTGGAAGGACACCCTGTTGGGGTGTGGAAGGACACTGGGTTTGGGGTAGGACACTGTGTTTGGTTTAGGACACCCTGTTGGGGTGTAGAAGGAAACTGTGTTTGGGGAAGCACACCCTGTTGGGGCACGGATGGGCGCTGGGTTTGGGTAGGACACCCTTTTGGGTGTGGTAGGGCTCTGGGTGTTGTGGTGTGGAAGGACACCCCATTGGGGTATGGAAGGGCGCTGGGTTTGGGGAAGGACACTGGGTTTGGGGAAGGACACCCCATTGGGGTGTGGAAGAACACTGGATTTGGGGTAGGACACTGGGTTTGGTGAAGGACACCCCATTGGGGGGTGGAAGGACACTGGGTTTGGGGAAGGACACTGTGTTTGGGGAAGGACACTGGGTTTGGGGTAGGACACTGGGTTTGGGGTAGGACACCTGTTGGGTGTGGAAGGACACTGGATTTAGGGAAGGACACTGGGTTTGGGGTAGGACACCCCATTGGGTGTGGAAGGGCACTGTGTTGGGGAAGGACACCCCGTTGGGTGTGGAAGGACACTGGATTTGGGGCAGGACACTGTGTTTGGGGAAGGACACTGTTTTTGGGGAAGGACACCCCGTTGGGGTGTGGAAGGGTGCTGGGTTTGGGGAAGGACACTGTTTTTGGGGAAAGACACCCCATTGGGGTATGGAAGGACACTGTTTTTGGGGAAGGACACCCTGTTGGGTGTGGAAGGACCCTGGATTTAGGGAAGGACACTGTTTTTGGGGAAGGACACCCCGTTGGGTGTGGAAGGACCCTGGATTTAGGGAAGGACACTGTTTTTGGGGAAGGACACCCTGTTGGGTGTGGAAGGACCCTGGATTTAGGGAAGGACACTGTGTTGGAGAAGGACACTGTGTTTGGGGAAGGACACCCCGTTGGGTGTGGAAGGACTCTGGATTTAGGGAAGGACACTGTTTTTGGGGAAGGACACCCCGTTGGGTGTGGAAGGACCCTGGATTTAGGGAAGGACACTGTTTTTGGGGAAGGACACCCCGTTGGGCGTGGAAGGGCGCTGGGTGCCGCGGCACAATGCCGGGATTCAGCAGACCGGGGGTAATGCAGCGCGAGCGGGGCTGCGAGAGGCCCTGAATAGGCCAGGCTGTGCTGGAGAAGAATGAGGGGTAGGCAGAAGGCAAGCTAGTGTTTCATGGTCATCTTATGTTACACTTCAGCCTTTCAAAGAGTGTCTGGGGCTGCTTGAATGAACCTCTCTTGCACTGCGAATGCGGGAGCCCGCAGACAAAGGGGACTCTTGTCACTCGCAGGCCCCTTTGGGGAATAAAAGCCATTGTCACATGAACAGGGGCAGTCTGGCAGGCTGTGCATGCTTCAGTGCCCCATGATATCGCTAAGTCTCAGCAGAAATCACATTCAGGGCCCTGTCAGCTTTGATTAGCGGGGTCTCATGACTTAATGTGCTGCGATATTTCATGTCTAAGGGTGGCGGCTGTCTTTCTGGGGGATGAATGCCCTCTATTGTCCACTGAGTTATTTTATTTACATTTTTTAAACAGCTTATAAAGGTAAAAAGATAGCTGTGCTTAAAGAAGAAAATCAAATTCCTTTGCTTCTGGATCAGCAGTGAGTGCTGCTCGGGTCAGATACAGTGAAACTTGTTTTCACAGTCAGCATCAAAGTTCTCGTCTTGTTTAACAGCTTTATAGTAAATTCTGAACAGGTGGCAGTGGAGCTGGGTTTAGGAAGGAAACAATAAATAATCTTTTTAGCCTCTGACAAGCAGAAATATTCCTGGGCCTGAGAGACCTCCCACTCCAGCCTCTGTGTCAGTGATTCGCAGAGTTTCTCTCCCCTTCATCACTTTGGTTCTTAAAAAAGAATATTGGGTTAAGCCAGTAGTATCTTATATTTAACAGAATTTTCAGTTATTGTCTGTTTAGATTTCTCTGTTTTCAAAAGCAGAGTATATTTTTTCATCTAATGTTTTATCCATCAATTTCTAGAAATAATGAAGGCTTGTATGTTAAATGTGGTTCATGTTTGCTCTTTCAATTAAGATAACATGGGTTATCTGGTAGAGTTCAGTTAAAATTTGACATAAACTATGTTGGAATACCCAGAGAAAAAATTGTGTAGACAGAGAATTGCAGGTCTTGGTCAGCAATACTGCTACAGACATAATAGAAATGGTGATTGACCAGAGTTAAAGGAGCACAAATTCTCAGAAGTGAAAAATGCCCATCATAACCTTCAGTTTCAGTGCAGGGATTTTGTAACCAGAGCCAGGGGTGTTGGTGTTTGTAGCCCTCCTTCATCCATGGTGCTGGACTACACACCGTGTATCTCTGCAGATCTGTCAGCAGAGATCAGTGTTAGCATTGATTGAGCACATTAATGGATAATCAGATTTTTGATTCCTCACTCTGGCTCTTTCTGAGCTGTTCTCAGGCCAGGGAAAATGTCTCTGATATTGCTTCTTATCTCCATTCACCACCTTAATTATACAAAGGCATGTTCAGCTCTTACTTTTTTTTAAAGTGTGTTCATTTGTATTTCCTTTTTTCTTTTAAATTTAAAATCATATTGGCTCAGAAGCCCAAGGAAAATGTTACAGCAGTTGTTTCACCCATAAAGATGTTGATGTTTCAGTATCCACCCCTTTTTCCCCTGAGCATCCCCTGCTGCTGCTGCAGAGGCACGTGGCCTGCCCGCTGGTGCCCCAGCCCAGGGCCATGGGCCACGCTGCCCTTCCCGGCCTCCAGAGCCACCTCTGCCCTGGGCTGGGCCTGGGCAAGGCTGGGAGTCATAAATGAGATGGCAGATTGCTGCTCCTACTGCCAGAATGTCTGGGCTCTGGGACAGCCCTGGGGATGTGCAGCAGATCCGGCTGTGCAGGGTCTGGGTCTGCTGAGGTGGGCAATGCTCAGGGAATGAGCCAAGCAGTTAAACCCCACCTAAAAGTGCTGAGTGACCTGAGGGACACAAATCAGAGAGGTCAGGCTTTAGTTCCCTCTTCCCCTCATCTGTGCTGATTCCAGCCTGCGCTTGTACTTCTCTCCCTCTACCTCAAATTCTTTGGCTGGGAATAACCTGTCACTGCTCCGTGTTGATGGTCTCACTCTGCCCTGGTTCCCTGAGTGTGGACCTGAGGAATGCTGTGTTTCCCTGGTTTCTGCAGACCTTCCCACAGCCAGCTGTGTATGAAGTGCCCTTTGAGCAGGAAGCAATCAACCATCGAACCTGATGTCATCCCCTTGAAGTGATGCACTCTGAGAGCTCAGCAAAGCTGATTAGCCTCAAGTTTGAAATGAGTGATTCCCAAACACAAAACAGATGTGCCCAATGATTAATACCTGGTGTGCCTTTTACTCAATTATTTCTGCCATTATCTAGGCTTTGATCACTGTGATTTTCTTGGAGTTGACATTGGTTCCTCCTCTGCAAAGTCTCCTTCTGTTGTTTTGTTTATTCTTTGGGTTTTCAGAAATTCCCTCACCGTGTGTTCAGAAATAGTGCACTCAGTCAGGCACAGCCATCTCTGTGTTTGTGCTGTCCCAGCTCACGTGCAGCAGAGCCCAGAGCAGGAGTCATCAGCACCCACTGGTGTCTGTCCTGCCTCAGCACTCCAGGCACTTCTCCTGCACGAGGCAATTCCTCTGCTGCAAACCCCACCGTGGGAAAACTGCAGAAATTGTCAGTGCAGACACCACCCAAGTGCACATGCCCTTGCAGATAAGATCTTGTGTGGCTTCCTGCACCTCGTACTGTACGTGGAAAGAATAGTCATTTTTCGATGAGACAGAGCCAACTGCATTCAAAACAAGCCAGGAGGAGCAGGTATTGGTGCAGGGTGTCTGTGCTCCAGAGCACTCCCCACTTTCCCATGCTCGTGGGTTGCATTTGCGTGACTGCAGGAGAGTTCTGCTGCTCGTGCCTGGGCCTGAACGTGTCAGGTTTAGGAAACTTCCCCCATCCTTTGGTCAGTGCACCTACACCTGGGTTAGGTGGAATTTAGTGTCATGTTGCCTAGCTTTCAATTGTGCCCCAGACTCAACCAGCCCTCTGCTGTATTTTAGGGATTTATCCTTGGCATACAAAACTATTAGAAAATGTCCAGATGGGATTTTTGCATTCACCATCATTGAGTCAAACAATGGGCCAAAGCTCCCCAAGGATGAGGAGACTCAGGGGCTTGGACAGAGTTGGATCAGGCAGTGGCCATCAGCTTTTCTCCTGCCCTAAGCAGTGCATGCAGAGCATTGATCACATCCTGCTCCCAGGCACCCTTGGGGGTTCAAGGCAAGAGAGGCACCAGCCTCCCCCAGGTTTGTTGTCATCTGTGGGAGTTTAGTACAGGTTGAACATTTTTATGTGCTTCAATAATGATAATTATTGCTGTTATTAGATTATGCTAGAAACTCTCTGTGGATGAAACATATTTTTGTGCAAAGGCTCCTTGTACCACCAGCCATGACAGTAATATTCTCTTTGGGGTTTGAGGGAGTGTGTAGACCCTGATAGGTGTCAATATCTCAGCATTCCCCAGAGCTTGCCCATATTCCTGCCTCGGGTTTTGGCCCTTTCTGACCCGCTGGTGAAGCCGGGGGTTCCTGCTGCCAGGATCTGGGCAGCCCTGCTGATCCAGCCCGAGGATGGATGCTGGGACTGCCAGATTCCAGCTTGCCTGGCTCGCCCTGCAGCCCGGCGCTGCACAGGGCAATGCTGGCTCTGGCTGGGGAGGGGGTTTCTCACCGTTCACTTACAGCCTGCTCGCCCTCGTTAAAGTGTTTGTTTTCCGAGTCAAATGAGCCTGCGAATGAGGTGTTGCTTTGCTGGAGATCTTATCGGCCGTAAACAGACTGTTAAAAATAGGGTCCTTTTACACAAAACTTGGTTGTGGAGTGAAACAATTCAAAACACGATAATAACAAAACAAAATCTTAAAATAGCTCGGAGTTGAGACCACAGACACAGCTGCCAAGCACTTTCATCTTTATTACAGTTACTCATATCTCTTCTCTTACTATTCCCATTGTAAACAGGCTGATGTTATCTCTGCTGGCCTCCTGCTCAGCCCAGCCCCTGGAGCTGCACCCTGATCCAGCCTGGTGCCTGTTTCTAGGGCCCAGCTCACCATTCTCCTTGCACGTGTGGCTTCAGGCATGGAGCGGGCAGGTGCCCTGCTGTGGGAGTGTTCCCTGTTCTGAGAGTGTTCCCTGTTCCGGGAGTGTTCCCTGTTCCCAGAGTGTTCCTGTTCCCGGAGAGTTCCCTGTTCCCGGAGTGTTCCCTGTTCCCAGAGTGTTCCCTGCTCTGGGAGTGTTCCCTGTTCCCAGAGTGTTCCCTGTTCCCAGAGTGTTCCCTTTTCCCAGAGTGTTCCCTGCTCCAGGAGTGTTCCCTGCTCCGGGAGTGTTCCCTGTTCCCGGAGTGTTCCTTGCTCCAGGAGTGTTCCCTGTTCCCGGAGTGTTCCCTGTTCCCAGAGTGTTCCCTGCTGTGGGAGTGTTCCCTGTTCCCGGAGTGTTCCCTTTTCCCAGAGTGTTCCCTGTTCCCAGAGTGTTCCCTGTTCTGAGAGTGTTCCCTGCTCTGGGAGTGTTCCCTGTTCCCGGAGTGTTCCTTGCTCTGAGAGTGTTCCCTGTTCCCGGAGTGTTCCCTTTTCCCAGAGTGTTCCTTGCTCTGGGAGTGTTCCCTGTTCCCAGAGTGTTCCCTGTTCCGGGAGTGTTCCCTGTTCCCAGAGTGTTCCCTGTTCCCAGAGTGTTCCCTTTTCCCAGAGTGTTCCCTGTTCCGGGAGTGTTCCCTGTTCCCGGAGTGTTCCCTGTTCCCAGAGTGTTCCCTGTTCCCAGAGTGTTCCTTGCTCCAGGAGTGTTCCCTGTTCCCGGAGTGTTCCCTGTTCCCAGAGTGTTCCTTGCTCTGGGAGTGTTCCCTGTTCCCAGAGTGTTCCCTGTTCCGGGAGTGTTCCCTGTTCCCGGAGTGTTCCCTGTTCCCAGAGTGTTCCCTTTTCCCAGAGTGTTCCCTTTTCCCAGAGTGTTCCCTGCTGTGGGAGTGTTCCCTGTTCCCGGAGTGTTCCTTGCTCCAGGAGTGTTCCCTGTTCCCGGAGTGTTCCCTGTTCCCAGAGTGTTCCCTGCTGTGGGAGTGTTCCCTGTTCCCGGAGTGTTCCTTGCTCTGGGAGTGTTCCCTGTTCCCAGAGTGTTCCCTGTTCCCAGAGTGTTCCCTTTTCCCAGAGTGTTCCTTGCTCTGGGAGTGTTCCCTGTTCCCAGAGTGTTCCCTGCTGTGGGAGGCTCTGCCATCAGCACCATCTCTCTCCCTGCTCCATTGCCTGCTGCAGCTGGAGGATGTTCAATTGCTGTTACAAACCAGCTTATGGGCCAGGCTGCCCAGAGCAACGGAGTCGTCATCCCTAGGGATGTTCAAAACCACGTGGGGATGTGGCACCCGGGGCTGTGGTTTGGCGGTGAACGCCGTGGTGGTGCTGGGTTGATGGTTGGGTTTGGTGATCTTAGAGGTCTTCTGCAGCCGTGCAGACTCCATGAATCTCTGTGGGACTGGAGCTCCTGTGTCCTCCAGGCCTGCTGTGGGGGAGCTGTGTCTGCCGGCCCTGGGCAGGGAAGGGACAAATGAACATCTGTTGCTCTACACCCTTGGGGATAGGGTGGAATATCCAACCAGGGAAAGAGGAAAACCCAACCTGACACCACACATGTTCATCTGATTAAGTCACCTGTACAGTTACTAGAGCTGGAGATAAACCTCTGCCATGTAGATAACAGTGCTGCAATTAGGTTAATCTGAACATTAAAAAGCCATTAGGGAGCTGTTGGATGTTGCAGTTAAAACTAAGGCTACAATAGGAGGTACTAATGAGATCAAATGATGAAATAAGGCCTGAAGAGTTGCAAATATTTTCTTCTCTCTTTTTTTTTTTTTTTTTTTTTTTTTTTTTTTTTTTTTTTTTTTTTTTTTATGATTTCTTTTGATTCAGCTAACTTGAGGAGCTGGGAGGAAAGCAAAACCAGCTACCAAAGCTTTGGAGACCCAAACCCCTTTTCCACATCCACACCAAAAATAGCAACCTTCATCTTGAGAATAATCACTCAGCTTGAACATTGTGTTGTTAAACTGATAATGTGAGAGGAAAGAAGCAGCTCTTTGCCTGTGAGTTGTGGAAAGTTACAAAGTCTGGAGTTGGAGAGGTTTGGTTGAGGTTTAGCTGGGCCAAGCAAAGCACCTGTGTGTTTCTGTTCAGTCTGTGTTAATGATGATTCCTCTTTTTGTCACTTAAAATTCTTCTCTTGATTTCTCTTTTGAAGATGAAGCCTTGACTTCCAATGAAGCAGTGTTAAAAAAAAAAACAAACCACGCAAACTTCCCCGAAACCAAAACCAAACCTAAACCAAAACAAACAGAAAAGACTGTTTTCCCACCTCTAAGTGGGGCAGTAGGGTAGAGCAGCTGAATTTCCATGGCTTGTGTTGGTTCTCTGCTTTTGCACACTCAATGTGATGCAGTGGGTGAAATACAGGCACCAATTCCCCAGAAAGGAACACAATCCACTGCTGCTGCTGAGAGCAGGGATGGGCTGTGAGGTGCCTGGTGCTTGTGTGGCCCTGCAGGACATGTGTGCCAGCAATGAGGTGAGTTCAGCTGGCACTTGAGTGATCACAGGAAATTCATTTCAAGGCATGTGCCTGCCCCCACTTGGGTTATTCTGTCTTTTTTCCAGAAAAGTTCCATGCAGGTGACATGTAATGGTGGGGTTTTCTTTCCCTGGGGAAATACACACTTGGTACTGCATTTTGTTTATGTGTTATGGGGTTTATAAGGAAGATGGGGACAAACATTTTAGCAGGGCCTGGAGTGGTAGGGAAAGAGGTGATGGTTTTAAACTAATAGAGAGGAGATTTAGATTAGATATAAGAGATTTTTTTTACAGGAGGGTGGTGAGGCCCTGGCACAGATTGCTGAGAGAAGCTGTGGCTGCCCCATCTCTGGAAACATCCCAAGTCAGGCTGGACAGCAGCTCTGAGCAACCTGATCCAGCTGAGGATGTCCCTGCTCACTGCAGGGGGATTACAACTAGGTTGCCTGTGAAAGGCCCCTTCCAACCCAAACCAATTTACTATTCTATATTCCAACGTGTATCCATTTTGACAAATGTGTCATTTTCCTGGTCTTTCTCTCAAATCAAAATCAATCCCCAAGAGCAAGGAAACCTATGGAAGAGAAGAGCTTTTCCTCCAAGCCCTACCACGCTGGTTTTATCCTGATGTGAATAAACAGGTGCTTGTGAGCTCAGTGGATTCCATCACATTGCTGGTCAGTTCTGCACAGGTGCTCTGCCAGGATCCCAGGTGTCTTTTCAGCCCTTTGGGAAAATGCAGCCTGACTTGGCAGAGGTGTTGGAAGGACACTCCATGTCCAACCTCCTCACTCCTGGTTCCCTCTTCAGCTCTGACACACAGAGGTGCTCCAAGGCTCCTTCCCCAGTTTCTGGCACAGGGCACTTCATTAAAGCCACCCATTAAGTGCTTATTGTGTATTTGGGATCCCAGTAGTTCTCACACACTACAGAAATGAGACACTCTCACCTCCTTTGAATCCTAATCTGTGCTTCCCAAGCAGTGCACAGTTAGAGCTTCATCCATTCCTGTGGTCCCCGGCTGGGATGGCACAGGCAGGGGCTGAACCAGCTCTTCTGAGTTTGAGTTCCTGCAGGTTCTAGAAGATCCTGATTTGGATCAGTTTGTGAACGTGGCAGGTCTTGGCTTATCAAAGACTCAGAGATCCCATGAAAGGGAAAAATACAATTCTTCCATCTTGCTGCCTGTGGTGACCCTGGGTGCTTTCAGGGCTGTGGAATGACTCAGGAATTAGAGAAACTGTAACCTTTTGATTTCAGGGTGTTTAAAATCTTGAGTTGCTTTCACAAAATGCAATTGTTTTACCAAACTTCAGAGGCAGAGCAAGAATGATAAGGGTGGCTCAGAAAGGTATGGTGGGTCAGGTGTTTTTACCATGACATTGATAGGAAATATCTATCCCAGCTGGTTTTGTCCAAGTGCTTCACTTGCTTTCTGCCCAACAACTTGATCTTTAATTTTTGCTCCAGAGGCTGTTGATCCTCAGATATGCAGCTCTGCCAGGAGTGTTCTTGTACTTTTGTGGAATGAATGTGGCCAAATGTTTGCAGGATTTGTGCTTGACAACATTACATAAATAATTAATACATTAAAAATGTGTATAACAGCATTTTTATTTCACTTTGAAATAATGCCCATTTATTCACTGTAGGGTTCTGCTAAATACACAACTTTTTTCATGTTTTCTAGGCAGCCGTGCTGAGTATTAAGCTGAAATTACAGCCAGATCAAGATGTAGAGAAGGTGAGTCATTTTCTCTGCAGGCTTCTCTGTCATCAGATCCACCTTTTGTTAGCAGGAGATCCATCAGGGCCCTCCAAGTCCTGCTGCCTTTCACCTGAGGCTTTACTCCATTCCCAAGAAGTCCCTGTTGTGTGGTTGATGTACCTTTCCATCAAGGTTAGGCACAGAGTGTTTTATTAGCCCCCATTACACATCTTACCTGGTTTTTCTGGCTGCAGCCCCTCTGTAACAAGTCCTGGCTGTGCTCATCACTGAGGCAGAGATCAGTACTCTGCTGCACTGAAGTTTTGCTGATATTTGTGTTACAAATGTCACAGCACTCCTGTAGGCAGCACTGGTGGCTTGGGCAGGGCTGGGACTTGCTCTCCTTCTCCATGGGGATCAAAGACAGGTGCTTTAACATAATTCCTTCTCCTAGATGTGTACCCCACTACTGCTCCAGGATAAAGCCAACTTGGTGGAAGAATATGTGGCAGAATATCCCGAGCTCCAGAGGAAGCTCTTGCAGACCCTGGACACATGGTGTGAGCCCAGCTTCAGTATCAGGGACATCATAAGGTAGGAACACTTGTCTTTCTGAACAGCTGGGGCCAAGGTGCTGCCAGAGCACTGTGTGTCTGTCCCCTGGCTGTTTGTCTGTGGTCAGAGCAGTGTGTCTGTCCCCTGGCTGTCTGTCTATGATTGTGTCCCAGTGTAAGGGAGTGCAATATATTGACTCTGGCTGAAAAAGGGAAAATTCTGGTGGCTGTGTCAGAGCCTTCTCCAATGGCCCAGGCTGTAGAACAGAGGAATCCTTGCTATTGACAGATGCTGCATTGCTGCCAAGATGAAACCTGTGCAGGACACCCAGCAGCAGAGCAGCATCAAAGCTTCCCGGGGAGGTTGGAGCAATCAGCCTCTTCTGCTTTGCTGCAGACAGGGGTGACTTTCAGTATTGGTTGTACAGGTTTGGCAGGAAGATAACACTGTGATGAAGTGGCAGAAAAACAAGAGATGCAAGTGGTTAACCTTCCTGTGCTCATCAACTCCTGGTGTGTGTTTTCACTTCTGAATTGCCTCTCATTCGAATAACTCCTGTCACTCAGAGCCAGCAGCACAGTCAGAGTCACAGTGTAGCTGCAATAGCTGCTGATAGCTCTGAAAAAGACATGAAAAGGAGTTGCTCACTTTCTCTTTCTTTAAAATGAGCCTCTGGACTTGCTTCAAGTGGTTGACTGAAATTTGTGTGGTTGTGCTGTTGGCTTTTCACTGTATCTTGGGAAAGGCAGGGCCTGTCCTCCTCAGCATCCCGCAAACCCCAATCCCTGTGCTGGTAAATGTCTGCTGTTTGGGAAACATCCTTTAGATGATGCCACAGATGTGTCTCTCTGGTGTTGTTACAGACCATATCAAGGCCTGTCCAAGTGCAAACCCGAAAGATTGAACCGCAGAGTGCTCAGTAAGCTCATCTTCAGGCTCCTGGAGAGATTCAACGTTGACTCAGGTATGGGATATTACAACATATTGGGGACTTATCTCAGTAATAAAGAACAAAGTCAATTTGTCTTCTTCCATGTTCATCAAGGAATCTTTGCTGTCATTTATCCTGGGGAATTTCAGGGTTTAATTAATGACATTGAAAAAACAAAGCTGGCAAGTTATGGGAATTATCACTTTGTGCTGTCAAAGAATGAAGTGCTGGTGACTAACAGGCTGCTTCTGCCATGATCTGAAATAAATCCTGACCTCAGCATGGCTCTGCATAAACACACCATGGTCAGCTCTGAGTTATGACTCCATTCCTCTCACATAAGAGGCAAGTCATTATTCACTGGGGATCTGTTTTCTTGAGCTGTGGGTGCGTCAGCTGGGAGGAGATAACCCTTGGGAAGCAAGAGCCTCAAGCCCTTTGTATTCTTTGCATAAACTAGGGTTGGTGGGGGGAATTTTAAGGCTCTTGCAACCTTACAAGAGAAGTGGCACATTCTCCATCACTTCACCAGCAGCTCTCTAACAAAATCTGCTTTGCTTTGGTTCTTAGTGGGCACTGTTGATTTTTTCTTCTCTTTGGGGCCTTGCACCAGACCCTTTTAGGTGCACCATTAGCTTTTACCCTGCAGAGGTTCCCATCATCAACCCAAGGTATGCAATTCTCTTTTCTTGGACTGAAAAGGGTTTTCTAACCACAAATTGTGGGCTTGTTACACCTGTCAGCAACACTATTGCATATTAATCTTCCCATCTTCAGACTGGTGTTCAAAAGTTACCGAGATAAACCATTCAAACCCTCACTGGAAGAGAAGTGAATATGTTGAAATCCAGCACGTTCATGTTAGAGCTGAGACATATGGGAATGATTTATTTAGAAATTAAAAGCTTCCCAGGAGTTCATTAGTTTTCAGTAGTTTTCCCTCCTTGACAGGGTTGGGCATTCAGTTGGCTGTGTTGTCTTTGATGATCTGCAAAGAGGAAAGTGTTGTTCTTCTTTCCTTATGAAAGCTCCACCAAGGGCATGATATAATGGTAGAGGTGAAGTCATGTAACTGTTCAGATGCAAAATCCTGAGAAATAATAATTGAAGAAAAGAAAAATCTAGAAGAGGAGCATGTGTTGGGCTCAGGTGCACTCCATGGGATGCAGTGTGCTTTGACCTAGTGATGCTTTCCAGATGTTGTAGCTGCTGCTAATGGCCAGATCTTTGTAGCCCTCCACAGCCATTCACTGGTGAGGAGATTCCTTGGGGTAAATACAGATCCCATTCCTTCCAGACAAATGTCCTTCCAGATAAAGGTCCTTCCAGATAAATGTCCTTCCAGCCCTGTCTCCCATGCAAACTGCAGTGTCTGCAGTGCAGGACAAGGCCTCGCTCAGGAGGGCTGCCCACCTCTGCTGGTGTGAGAGGGGATGTGGGCACCTGTTTTGGACTTCAGCTCAAGCCAGTGCTGGGTGACTCCCACAGTCCCAGAGAGGACAGTAGGTGTTTATTTTTTGCATCATAGCACGAGCAGGAATTCCCACATTGCTAAACTGTGGCTGTCAGTCTCCTTTGAAGTGCTTTGGAGGGGATGAATACCTGCAGAGGAATTGCTGCCTTAGTGCTGGGCATGCTGGAACTGAATTGGGAAATGCTAGCAGCTGGAATAATGTGCCTTTCTTTGTCTTCCCATCTCCCCCTTCCTTTCACTCAGAATTTCTGAGTGTTCTTTCTCCATTCTTTAGTAAAAGTAACTCTGACTGGAAGGGAAAATTACACAAAAAGTAAGCAGCCTGGGCAAAGCATACAGATAAAAGAAACCCTCATTTCTCTTGTTCTGAGCAGCTCCCCCCGATGCTGGTGGTGAGGCAGAGCTCACACTTGTCACCTCACCTGGGCTTGTCTGGTGCTGTGGCTGCTTTTGGTCTCCTCCCGTGACTCCCACTCGCTGTGAGAGCCTGAGAGCAGCAGCAGGGAGGGAAGTGGCTTTGATGAGAAGGGCTGGAGCAGGATGGGGTTTCTGGGTATGAGAAGGCAAACTTGTGTGTGACTCAGATCTTGCAGTTCCAAACCGACTTGGAGATTTCACTGCTTGAGCTCACTCTTGCCCACTCACAGTAAATCACACGGAGGTGTCCATCAGCAACTGAGAACACTCCTGGGAACTGCCAGCCCTGAATTTCAGAGCCAGATAGGAGGTGGCCCAATTAAAAAAAGATCTCACACCTCAGGGAAAAAAAAAATAAAGCTGTCCCCTTAGATTTGTCCTCCTGTTCTTTTTCAGAGCTGTATTTTGGTATTCCTGTCAAGTCCCAAACAGGGCATGGGAAGTGGGCTGAATCCCAAAGGTGTCCCAATAAACTGTGTGTGGATTTCATTTAATTACCCAGATTGGGGGAGGAAGAAGCTGGGCAGAAGTGGTGTGTGATTGAGGAAACCGAGGTTTATAGAGTCTTTCCTCACACCTGGGTCAGTGTGCTCGGGCTTAACGAGCTTGTAGCTTTTCCAAGCTAATTACTTAATAGTGTTTGGAGGCCCTGTGAGATCGACTTTACAAATGCAAGTTTCAGTCAAAACAGATCTCAGAGGTGAGGGAACAGCCCTGTCCCAGGGTTGGCATGGTTGAGTCTGTTCCCTGCTGTGGTTTGGCACAGCCAGGACACAGAGACAGCTCAGTGATGTTTTGCGTGGACAATTCCCAAGTGTGAGGTAGAAAGGATGCTGCTCCAAGAAGTGTAACAGCCTCATCTGTTGGGTTTAGTGCCTCCGTGCCAATGAGGGAGATCCAAGAGGAGGGACAGAGGGGACAGAGGGGAACCCGAGGGCCCCGGTGCCGGGGGGCTGTGCTGGGACAGTGACAGACAAGCGCCTCCGGTTCCGAGCGCTGTGAGCGAGCGTTTGCCGCGGGCTTCCGAGGTTTCTGACATGGACCAGCAGGAACGTTCCCGTCGCTCGAGCACCCACTTGTCCGTGTGGTTTAAGGTGGGATTTCCGTCCGTGTGAGCGCCCCGGCCGGCCCGCGCTGCCGGGAGCGCCGCGCTGGGGCAGCAGAGGGCAGGAGAGGGCTGTGCACGGCCACAGCTGCACAGGTGAGCCACAGCTGGCTGTGCACGGCCACAGCTGCACAGGTGAGCCACAGCTGGCCACAGCTGCACAGGTACGCCACAGCTGGCCACAGCTGCACAGGTGAGCCACAGCTGGCTGTGCACGGCCACAGCTGCACAGGTGAGCCACAGCTGGCCACAGCTGCACAGGTGAGCCACAGCTGGCTGTGCACGGCCACAGCTGCACAGGTGAGCCACAGCTGGCCACACAGCTGCACAGGTGAGCCACAGCTGGCCACAGCTGCACAGGTGTGCCACAGCTGGCCACACATCCTCAGGGCTCAAAGAGCTGACAACCCATGTCTAGGCAGTCACCAGTGAGAGCCCTCACCAGGCAGAAGATGCTCTGTTAGAAACAAGGGAATGACTTGTACAACTTAACAGGAATGCCTTTGGAGGGAGAAAGGAGGTTATTCCCTTTTTTTGCTCCTTACTTCCATGGTGATTTTCCTCCAGAGTGTTTTAACTCAGGTGTTAAATACCAGCACAGCTCTCCATTCTGTTGTCTCTCTTAGCAAGTTATCCTTCACCCTCATGTTTTTCATAGAATCCCCAAATGGTTTAGTTGGAAGGGACATTAAATCTCATCCAGTGCCATCCCTGCCCTCTGGCAGTGGGAGCCATTCCCTGTGTCCTGTCCCTCCATCCCTTGTCCCCAGTCCCTCCCCAGCTCTCCTGGAGCCCCTTCAGGCCCTGCAAGGGGCTCTGAGCTCTCCCTGGAGCTTCTCCTCTCCAGGTGAGCACCCCCAGCTCTCCCAGCCTGGCTCCAGCCCTGGAGCAGCTCCGTGGCCTCCTCTGGATCCAGTCCAACAGGAGCTGGGCCCCAGGGCTGGGGCAGCTCTGCAGTTGGGATCTCCCCAGAGCACAGGGCAGAATCCCCCCTTCCCTGCTGCCCACCCTGTGGATCTGCCCAGGGCAGGGGGTTCAGGGCTGGGGCAGGTCCAGCTCGGAGCTGCAGCACCCCCAGGTCCTTCTGCTCTCAGTCTGTTCTCTGTCCAACCTCTGTGTGTGTTTTTGATTCATCCTTCTCTATTTTTTTGTTATAAAATATAGAAACCCAGATTCAAACTCAGTTCCTTTGCTCCATCAGAATAAAATATATCACCAGTGCCTTTAAACATGTTTCCAGTCCATCCACGTTCCTCTCTTTTCCACAAACATTCAACTCCCCCAGTTCTGCCAGAGCTTTGGATATTTCCTTTAGAAGGTCAAAGAGAAAGCTGTTCAGTGGATCTTTTGGGTGGTCTGGAGGGGTCATGTCATGGTTCTTTCTGAAGAGCTTTGAAAACTTTTAAGTTAGGTGGTGGTGTTACTAATTTTTACTTTGATCTTACATTCTTCAGAGAGCGATCCTTTCCATGAGCTGATGACTTTTCCTCCAGACATTGGGACAATATCCAGAGGAAAGATCACCATATTTACTGGTGCAATATCCTACGTGATAATGGCAGTGATTTCCTCGGATGCTTTGAGGGGAAGGATTTGTTGCCACACTGTGGAAGATTAACTTACAAATAACAGCTTTAATCCTTTCTGTCTGAGATGGAAACGTTCTCATTCTGAGGTGACGTTTCAGGGCACTCTGAAGAGCTGCTGTAACCAGTGGGGCATCAATCCACAGCCCTGTGATCCCAGGCTCTGCTATCCAGAGATCACTCTTTGTTCTCCTGGGGTTTAGTCCTCGGCCATGCCCTGTGTGGGGCACACAAAGGGATGAGGAATCAGCTTCTCCCTGTGGCTGCTAATTCCAAGGAAGCTACAGAGAATTTCAGCTTCCTGTTCTCTGTGGCTGTTTGTGACTGTGGCCCTGCTCCCAGTGAGATGGTTTTGGTTTTGGCCCCATGTGAACGCCAAGGAAGGCTTTGGTGAAGCCCTGCCCTGTGCAGGCAGCCCAGCATCCAGCAGGAACTGACAGATACCTATGCTAATGCCACTGCTTTTATCTCCAGCCTTTATCTCTCCTTGCACTGGATTCCAAAACAAGGTGCTATGTGAAGATCTTGGGTTTTGCAGTTGTAATGAGCCATATCTAATGAAGGTGACAGCAATAAAAATAATAACAACAACTGTGGCTTGCTAGCTCAGCAAAGCAGTATTCCCCACCCTCTTTGTGTGGATGTGGAGCCTCTTTCATGGATCTGTGTTTTATCGGATAAACTTCAGCCACAAGTTTACATCCTGAGTGAGCTGTTCACAACTGCTTGAATGAATTAGCAACACAGGTCCAATTAAACCCGAAAGAATGCAGCCTCTAGAGACTGAGGCGGTGCCCATGTGAGGATGCTGCCTAATTAAAGGTGTGAAGTCATTGACTGTGGAGCATATTGAACCAGAGAGTGGATCTTATCGCTCAGGGGTGGTGGAAGCAGAGATATCAGACCCAAGAATTAGCATTGCTAATCACGGATGAAAGTGTAAATAACAGTTTATAGCTGAGATAAGCTGACAGTGTGTGAGTCTGTCCCTCATTGTTCCAAGTGTGAGGGCATCCTGCCTTCCACAAACCCAGTCTGACACTGGGGAAGGAAAAGTGTAATGTCTAGACAGTAAAACTTCCAGGAAATGCTGCGTACTTAAATGTCTTTTTCCTTCTTTCAGCTCTCTGCCCTAATGTCATAAATCAGCGGCACTTGAGAACCCTGAACTACCTCTTTTACAAGAGATTTGTTGAGGTATGTGCTGTGTTGTATGTGGGGAATGAGGATCTTGGTTACATTTACATTTTTAATAACTTACTTGAGATAATCAAAATGTATTAATAGTTTATGATCAAGTTTATTTTACAAGTTCTGCTCCTAAGCCCTCCCAATCCATCAGGGAAGCCTCGGATGTGTCTTTGCTGCCTGCCAAGCCCACTGCCAGGGGAGATGGGGAGGATGGAACACTTCAGCCTCCTGCATCTCAGAGCTTTAATGTCGGATGATGTCACTGTGGGGAGCTTGGTCATGCACGGAGGGAGCAGAGAGTATTTCTCCAGGTGTATTTGTTTAGCAGAGGGAACGGATTCGTGATCTGGTGTTCTGCTCTCTTTGGCCTTCCACTTCCTTTGTTTTGGAGAATTTGCTTGCTTTAAAGTATCCAAGCTGGCCAGTTATTTCCATTAAGGTACATTTGGCAGCTGTTTCTGGACACAGTCCCTTCTTCTGAGAGTTCTTTGGTGCTCTCTGTTTACCATTCTCAGCTGTGTCTGAGCTCTGGTTAAATGTCTCCTTTATCTCACTAATATTTAAATTACATGCTTGGATATCTCAAAGCTGTTTTCTTTGAGGCTCTTGCTCCCTGTTTGCTCTTGTGTATTTCCATAGAAGTGACACTGACACTCCCTGTTTCTTCTGCCAGCTCTGTGCTGAGACTCATGGTGGCTCTCATGCAGTTCTTGGCAGAGTGGATAGCAGGTTCCTTCCTGAGTTTCTCCCCAAGTTTGGCTCTGAACTGCATTAGAATGGGAATATTACCTATCAGTTTTCTTTCCCAGACCTCATGATTCCAGAGGATTTTTCACGATTTGACTGTTGAGAAAAATTGTATTTGTATATTCTGAAGGCTCAGCCTTGCAGATGAGGCCCGAAATGTCTCCCTTGGCTGGAGCCTCCAGGAGGGCTCCCCATGGCTGGCTGGAGAGATGGGCTGGGCACAAACTGCACAGGAATTTTTATGTTTCATGTGCTGTGGTGTAAGAGTTCCCTGATCCAAGCTGTTCTGCCATGCCTCAGCTGGAGACACTGAGGAGCTGAGGTGTCCTGTGTGTCCAGGTTGCATTCCTTGGTCACAGGTGATGCCACAGGTGTTCATTTCTAGTTTGCTGTATGGAACCTCCTCCCTTTCCTTCCATGGCTCAGCAGTGATTTTGTCTTTTCAGAAAACCATGACTGAGGAGAACTGGGCAGACCACATTCAGGTGAGTGTGAATTTCACTGGGTTGTTTGATTGGAGGTTATTTGAAGATGTTTTAGCATAACCAGCTCTGGATGTTGTAGTCCTGCTATCACAGTTCTGCACTTTCTCAGCTCTTTGAAAGCAAATTGTAAATGCAGTGAAGAGCAAGGGAGAACATTTGTGGTTTAACTCCTTTTACATCTTTGAAAATGCTTTCTTTTGGCTGGAGCCAAATTAGAGCATTTGGAGAAAGCTCTCACAGATGCACAGGGTGGGATTGTTGGGGTGTCTGTGCAGGGCCAGGAGTTGCACTGGATGATCCTTGTGGGTCCCTTTCAGCTCAGGATATTCCATGGCTCTGTGATTCTGTGATTTAGATAAGATTATCAAATACATTCTTTTACTTTCCTGCACTTGTAAGTGAGCACTACAAGTATTTACATTGATTAATGACAAGGAAGGGGGAAAGGAGACTGTACCTCAGGAGCTAGCAAGGTGTGTGAGGAAACTGGGATTAATGTTAGATTACCTCTGCATGCTCTGACCAGTTTCAACAGGTGACTGATGTTGTGACCTCTCTGTCTTGTGCTACAGGATATAAGTAATTTTAACAGCACAAGGAGAAGGGAGCAGGGTGGGTTTTCCTTGGTGCATAAACCAGAAAGTTCAGGCAGCTCCCAAGTCTCCCCCTCTGGAGAAGGAGCCTCAGGATATCCTGGGAAGTGCATGTGTAGTGTCTGGTGAGCCCTGAGAGCACAGAGCTGCATGCTGCACTGGGCCAGAGGGTTGTCTTGCAAACTCTATTTCCTGCTTGTTGCCAACTGGTGTATTTTTCACAACTGTGTAATTATCAGCCGAGTGGTGCTGAAACTTGCCTGTTATCAGCCTGACTCGGTGCTATCAGAGATCCCTGTCTCTGGCATCAGTTGAAAGTGATGGGAATCTGTACCTGTGCATCTGCAGGAAGCTGAAATAACAACCTGTGCAGCCTGGTGGCTGCTGCTGGCAGGAAAAGGAGGGAATAAAAGAAGGATCTTTGAGCAAGTTTTGGTTTTCAGTGCAAAAGCTAACACTCTCCAGGACCTTATTTGTTTTGAAAGGTTGGGCTTTACAGGAGGGAATGGCTCAAAGTTCACTCAGAGCTTCATAGAATCACAGGATCCCAGAATGGTTTGGGTTGGGAGGAACCTAAAAGCCCACCCAGTGCCACCCCTGCCATGGCAGGGACACCTCCCACTGTCCCAGGCTGCTCCCAGCCCTGCCCAGCCTGGCCTTGGGCACTGCCAGGGATCCAGGGGCAGCCACAGCTGCTCTGAGCAACAGCTTCACAAAAGGTTAGAGCTTTACCTGTGACCTTACATGTTTGACCTAAAAAATTCCTTAGGCTCCTTGTGGAGCTGAGGAGCCCTCACATTTGCATTGTGTGTCCCATCCCTGTGCTCACCTGAGGCTCACATAAAGTTTGAATCTCCCAAGCTTTGCCTGGTCAGGCACTATTAAGGACTGGAGGCAGAGGATGAGACACAATGTGACCTCTGGTCACCTGCAGGAATAGAAAAAACTCCCAAAAGACTCCACAGTGACAGACTCTCAGGATTATTGGATCATTTTTGGATGCTTTTTTCAATTTGTAGTTCAAAGAGGTTGGAAGTCTTCATGGGATTTTTTTCAATTTCAGTTTTTTTCAAATTCTTTGCAGCAGCCATAAAAAAAGACATATATTATATTGATATGACTAGCTCTAGTGATTATATAGGTAAAGATATCAGGATTTATAGAGATACCAGGAACTCTGGTGAGGTGGGACTGTCATTGCTTGGAGCTGCCATTGCAGCCAGTGACATTTTAGGACTGGGATTTTCTTTTGTTCACCCTGGGCAGTACAAGTACAGATTTTTTCTGTTCCTGCTCTGTGGAATGAATCCTAGGTGTGATCCTGACTGCTCCTATAAACAGCAGAAACTCAGGAGTTAATTGTGGGGTCAATAAAACCTGTTTCCAGCCCTGTGGCAAACTGGTTTAGCCCCCTCTGCCTGCCAGCACTCAGTGGCTGAGCCAGTGTCCAGGCAGGGATGGCAGAGGAGGCAGGAGGGGAAGGAGAAGGATCAAAACCTCTTCATAGCTGAAGAAAGCTGCCCTCATCCCCACTGGCTGCTGCAGGCCTGGTCAGCCAGGAGAGCTGCCCCTTGCAGCCCCTTCTCCAAGAGGAGATGCCTGGAGGGCAGAGTCAGGGGGGAAGAGACTCTCTGTGCCCAGTGCCAGCTGCTTGCTCTGCATTCCCTTCCTGAGGGCTCCTGGGCTGCTGGAACACAGGGAGTGCCTGTCCTCACAAGAAGTGGAACATAGGGAGGATATTGGTAGACAGGCAGGGAAAAAGAGGCCGGGCGTGAGGCTCCTGTCTGCTTTCTGTGTGCCCTTGTGGTGCCATTTTGGCATGCTTTGTGTTTGTCCTGGCCTGGCAGCTGCACAAGGAAGGTTGAGTTGGGCAGAGCAAGCCTAGCACAGCTGGTCTGTGCTCTGCTCAGATGTGTTCAGGGTGCTCCTGCCAGCCACTGCAGGCCAGCAGCAAGAAGGGTTGTGGAGGGCAGATGTACCCCTGGACATTCTGTAGGACAAAAACACTAAAAAACATAGAAAGGGTTTCTCCATGGAAGGAGTTTCTCCATGGAAGGAGTTTCTTCATGGAAGGAGTTTTTCCATGAAGTAAACACACATGGAACTGTGATATCAATGAGAAGCACGGTAGGGGAGTGACTCTGGTGGCAGGTGTCACCTCTGGCAGGGTTTAGGTGTCAGACTCTGTGTGAGACACTTGCAGGAGGTTGGCAGCTTGGCAAGGGCCCTGCTGAAGGACACTTCTCTCTCAGAGGCCAGCTGGAGCACCAGGACATCTCAGATAGCACCAGACACATGCATTTTGGTGGCCTGAAATGTCCCAGTTTGACAGAGAACTTGGGTGTGGGATGGTTCTGCTGCCCTGCTCTCAGTGGGGTTTTCTCACTGGGGTTTTGGGGTCTTGTAGTTAGGACCTTCTAGACTTAGCTGGGCTGGTCAGTGCCAGATCAGTTTAAAATGTTATCTCAAACATACCAAGAAGTTATACCAACAAACCTCCGTGTTTGTTTGGCCTTTCCTGTGATGAAAATCCTTCTCCTGTGGAGCAGAACTGGGTGACACTGCCCAGCACTGCAGCTCTTGCTGGGGACAGTGGCTGGGAGCAGCACTGGCAGACCATTGGTTTATTTGGGACTGTCAGTGTTAGAACCACTGTGAGGTGTGGGTAGAAGTGGGATTTTCACTTTTATTGACCTTAAGCAAGGGGCTTTTTGCTGCTACATCCCAAATTGTTTTGTGCTAGTGTTTGCACAGGGAAACTATCCCTTAACTTCTCAAAATTAAACATCTGAAACTCTTCCAAATGGGGTGCTCAGAAAAGCACTGCTGTTTGGAAAGATGTCCCTTGTTCTGTGAGTGCTCCTGGGGAGCAGGGGCCTTTTGTTCAGGATGAGAGGAAACAGCCTCAAAATGCACTAGAGAATGTCCAGATTAAATACTAGGAAAAAAAAATCATGGAAAGGGCTCTGAAGCACTGAAATGGGCTGCCCAGGGCAATGATGGGGTCACCATCCCTGGAAGTGCTCAAAAAATGTGTGGATGTGGCACTTGGGGATGTGGCTTGGTGGGGAATGTGGTTGGTACTGGGCTGGTGGTTGGACCTGATGATCTTAGAGGGGTTTTTCTACCTGAATCATTCCACATTCTCCGATTCTGCACTGACCTTGGTGTGTGCTTTGAGGGAGGGTGCAGGGATGCATGTCCCAGGAAAGGGCTCTCATTTTCCTCAGGCCCCCGTCCTGCAGCTCCTCAGTCTCTGCTGGGCTTGTGAGGATGCAGAGCTGGGCTCTGGGGGCAGCTGTTCCCGTGCTCTGCACAGGGAGAGTCTGCAGCTGATCTCTGTCCTCCTCCAGCTGGGACAGTGACATAACTTATTTATTTTAACATTTCTGACCATGAAATTCAAGCACTGTGCCAGCTCCTTTTCTGGGCGAGTAGGGGTCAGAGTCAGATGCTGGTAATTCCTAGGAAATGCAGAACTCCAGTTCCACTACAGTTCAGGGGTTGTTATGCTGCTTACAGACAATATTCAAAAATCTGCCCTTCTTTCTGTGTAATACATTGGAAAAACATTGACAATTCTTGGTACCTAAGAGGTGTAAATTACCTTACACTGCAGCAAGGAGTTGATGTAATCTTATTTATTTGACAAATTAATTTCTAAATGGCAGTGGCTGACGCCAAGATTCTTTCTGTACAGAACCATTTTGACTTCAATTAAAACACAGCTACCCCTGGAATAAAATGTAAAAGCTCTTACACTCAAGGAGGAAATTTTTAAAGGGATTTTAAAGGGTAGAATGCCATTTATTTTTTCAAAGTTTTTTTTTTTGTGGCCAGAACACCTGGCCAGGATTCCTGGGAAGTCTTTAATAAGGACAAGGAGTCCAAAACACCACTTTGCAAATACCTACATCCACTATTCTTCCCTGGAACCCCTGAGCTGAAGGAAACTTTTCAACTGGTCTGAGTACAGCAACATCTCTGCAGTGTGAGGAACTGAATATCCACAGGGAATGGAGCAGTGTGTGCTGTGCAGATGGGAACGATGCTCTGGAGGTGAGCAATAAGTGACATGACTCTCAGGATAAGGCTGCATACAAAATCCTCTCTCCCTCTGGCTGGAGTGAAGTGTTTATTCAGGGCTGGGATGGCTTTCATCACTCCAATGTCAAGCCCAGACTGGCTCTTTTCCTGGAGGGTGGAAACCTGAACGAGTTTAACCAGCCAACGTGTGGAGTCCCCTGTTAGTACTTATGGACTTCTTTAGCAGGAAATCAAACCAGTAGATGATTGTTTTGTTCCTTCTGGCCTTAGAAGTCTCAGGGAGGAATCATCAGCTGGAATAAATGTTCATGGTCCCACCCGTGGTGCTGCACGTGGTGCTTGTGCCGAGGTGCTGAGCCACTGGAGCCCAGCAGCTCCCAGGATGGGGGTGTGTGTGAATATGCAGGAGCTGCTCCTGCTCTGGTTTTGCCTGCAATCTGCCAGTTCAACCATCTGCAAAAGAATTGCATTTATCTTTACACAGCTTTAAGCAGCTCCCTAGCAGCTGCCATTGCAGAAAAGAGAAAGTTTGATTTTTCTTTGCTTTTTCCTCTTTGCAGAACAGCTGGTGTCTACACCTGGACTAGTGACAGGTTTCAGGTCTGCTGTCTGTCTCAGAAGTCAGAACTGGGGGAATTGCTTTGCTTTGGGTCAGAACTGGCAGCCTTTCTTCCCCCAGTGTCCACCTGTAGCTCCCATTTCTCCTTCTATTCCTCTCCCTGCATTTTGTCCCCTGTTCAGGGACTGGCAGGAGCTCAGTGGGGGTGACAGTGCTTTGACACTCATTCTACTTTTTCCCTGTGCCATTTTCTCTTGATTCACTATTCTTGTTGGAGGTCTCTGGGGAGAGCACACAGCCACAATGTGGTTAAAAGGGAATATTAAACCATGGACAAACTGGAGTTTGTAGTAGGAGGAAAAGTGGGAGGCAAAATATCGATCCCCTTCCGTTTTTCAGTTTGTCATGGGGTCATATATTGATTGGAAGCTGAAATAACAGCAGTTACTGGAAAGCAAAAGGATGACTGCTGGGGCTGGTGCAGAGAACAGGCTGTCTGTGACCATCTCAGGAGCAGCATCCTGTAATTCCAGGAGCTGGACTCAATGATCCTTGTGGTTCCCTTCCAGCTCAGGATATTCTGATTCCATGACTGTGATTCAGTTCTGCAGCTGTATTCTGCTCTTGGGAGAGAGCAGGCAAATGTGCACCTGTACTAATGAGGTTTGCACTGCTGGGCTAAAAGAAATGGGAACTTTGCATTGAACAAACCCCCAGCTGCTGTGGGAGCAGCAGACAGGAAAACCCAAACATGCAGCATATTCTGTGCCTCCCCAGCTAAGGAAGAGTCTGTCAAAGGATGACGTGTACAGTTAAATGTAAACACTTCCAACTACTTCCTGCATGGCTTAGGCTGTGTTAATTCTCTCTAAGACCTGGAGGGCTGGTGTGTCTACTGTAATTGTAATAGTTTTATTTATAACAAATCCAGCCATTGCTAGATAAATAAATTGTGGTTAAACATAAAGACACTGATGAATTCTGGTGTAATATTACAGTAGGTACAAAGAAGCCAAGAAAAACTGTCATAATTTGCTGTCCAATCTACCAAATTGTCAAAAATGTCCAAATAATTCTAAAAGTCAGCTAAAATTTCTCTGGAGTGATGTAAGATGTGTTTGTTCAATAACTTTAGAAAATCAGCCCCCATTTACTGAAGTGTGGATCTACAGGGCCAAGCTGGGGATTGACAGAGCTGCTAGTCGATTCTGCTTCAGGGAGAGATTGGCAAGGGATGCTTGGAAAGTCCAGGACTTCAGTCTTAAAGTTGATGGCCAAACAGCCCTAATGTGCAAACTAATTAAGTACTGGAGAGTGAAGAGAGGAAACTGGAGAGAACACACTGGGGAGGAAAAATCTCCTTTAAATTGTTTTGGTGTGCTAGAGATACATTCTGACCTTAGCCCCCTGCCACCAGCCAGGCCAGCGTGCTGCTAAGCACTGTAATTACATTTCTGTCACTAGCAGGCATTCACTCGGCAGCACAGCTTCATCAGGAGGAGATTTGGTATGGTATAAAAAAGAGCTAATTGGCTTATGGCTGTAGGTTGAGAGGTCAAGGTTAGATTAAGGAGTTAAGAGCATCAGTGAGCTGTTCAACTCCACTGGGGTGTGCTGGGGGAGGTTTAGTTCTGCCAAGTGGGAAAAGCATCCTAGGAGTACGAAACTATACAGGAATGATGATCATGTAAAACCTTACAGGAACATGTGGAACATACCAGGTCCTTAAAATCAGCATCAGGAGTGGTGTCCAGGATACCTGTTAGTGACTGCAAACTGCAGCAAATACTGGGTAGAAATCACAGAATCCCAGACTGGTTTGAGTTAGAAGGGACTTTAAAAATTATCTTGTTCAAACCTCCTTGCCATGGACAGGGACACCTTCCCACTGGCCCCATCCGACCTGCCCTTGGACACTTCCAGGGATCCAGGGGCAGCACAGGGAAGAATTTCTCCCTAATATCTAATAAAAATCTTCCTTCTGTCAGTTTAAAACTGTTCCCCCTCACCCTCTCACTGCCTCTGTTTAAAGTCACTCTGTCCTTTCTATAAGCTCCCTTCAGGTACCAAAGGGCCATAACAAGGTCTTCCCAGAGCCTTCTCTTCTCCCAGATGAACAACCCCAGTTCCTGTTTGTATTCCACAGAGTAAAAATGAGGACAGACTCACTTCAAACAAGCAACTCCTCATGTTCCTTTTGCTCCAGGACCAAGGGAGCCCTGTCAAAAGCCCTGACACTGGCCTGTGCAGCCAAATAGGGAAAGGCAGGGGAGAAGATGGGACATGGAGCTTGCCTGCTTCCCAGGGTAGCACAGAAGGAGAGGATGGATTCACTGATAAAAACCAAAGCAGACAAGGGCTCTGCATGTACTCTGTTTGCAGGTGGGAGCCATTTCTTACCTGCAGCTCCATGGCAGGAGCCCCACGATGCCCTTGCCCCGCTAGAGCTGCTGTGAGCTGGGGCTGTGCAGGTGTGGGGGCTCTGTTTGCCCAGTGTCACTCAGTTTTCAGCCTTCACACACACACAGACCCTCTCTGCCCTTCTTACCCAGCCAGCAGTAAAACGATCCAGCCATTCAATAATCATCCCAGATTACTGAAATCCTCTGTAATCGATCGGTCCCTGTCTGAGTGCTCACTGACAGATATTGGCTTCTAAAGCCTGTGCAAATCAGCTGCCTTGCACACAGATAATCAGGCTGCTGGCAATTGATAGTTTGGCTGTATTCTACTTTTAGGCAAGATTAGTTCCCCAGTTCCCTGCCAAGAAGAGAACCACATAAACAGAGGATTGTTTAGAAACAAAAAAGTTCCTCTTGACGGAGAAGTCATGTAAATGGGAAGAAACAGGAAACTAATCTTCCCTTGTTCACTCTGAAAGAATGCATATCTCTGAGGAATGTTGTAATTATGGATTTAGGAAATCAGTCCAATTTGCCAGGGTGTGAATTTCAGAGTTCATTCAGTCAACCCTCTCAAGCATTTCTCCTTCAGAACAAAAACCACCAGGAGCTAAAGTGTAGCAAAAGAGATTAAAGCAGAGAAAAATCAACTGCCAAGCTTTGCTTTTGGGAAAGATCTTGCACAGATACTGATTATTGCTTTGGCTTTGAGCCAGGGAGGTTTGGGCATGGCAAAACAGAAATCAGTGGTAACTTACGTTTGTCCCGTGGGCATCTCTTTTCCATACACTAATGATGGGAAGAGTTTGTGCTCCTGAGCAAGTATTTCCATTGTCAGGATTTTTGCTTATTTACTTTGAAGGCTTTCCTAAATAGAAAAGAGGAGACTTTTTTTCCTGAATGGAGTCTATGTATTCTCATGATCTGTGTGACTAGGCAACACTTACTGGAGTTATTGGTGGGTAAGTGCACACTGGATTAGCTGGTTAGGGTTAATGCCAGGGCTCCAAACCAACCGAGCAGTGTTGGAGTGACCTTGGCTCACGCACATCCCGACAAACAGGTGAGTGAACTCCGTGTTGTTTGAAAATACTCGCCCTGTGAGTTCAGGTCCCAGCAGAAGCACAGAGGCAGTGGTTTCACTCCCTCACACACCTGCAGCTCTGGTAGCCCTGCAGTGATGTGGAGCTGCAGGGCCCTGTTCCTGTCCCCACACTGGGCCCAGCTCTGGCAGCACATGGAATTCCTCACTCTGTGGAATTCCTGCAGACAGATTCTGTAGCACAAGTCAATGTCACACGCTGCTGCTAAGCTGGAATTTGGAGTGCTCAGATTGGATATGCACCCTTCAGGCAGCCCCAGAGCTTAGCAGAGAGCTGTATTTTCCTTGTGCAAGTCTCCGTGCTCCAGGATACAAACCAGATGAGAGTTCTGACATGGTGACTTCTGTAGAACATTTATGGAAGTGCCTAGATTGTAAAAACCTTCTGAGACTGGAAAGCCCAGAGAAACGATGTTTGGTGACAGCAGGCTCAGGCTCAGTGACAGCAGCAGTGCAGGTCACCCAGTACACAGTGGGAGCCTCCACTTCCTTAATCTGGAGAGCAGGATGGTCCCATGTGTGTGTGTGTGTGTGTGTGTGTGACACGATGACAAAAGGCAGGGAGATAAATGCTACTTCAAAATACACTGGGAAGATAAGGGTTGCCAGTTTGTCTTCAATGCACTGTGTCATTGGGCTTAGACAAAGCATCTACTGTGATAAGTAACACAGTACTCTGCTCTGAAAGAGTTTGGCCAATTTCCCCATCCTCATCCATCTTCAGTCTTGCCAAGTGCTGGAGTGCTCCCAGAAAATATCTCCAGCCTGCCATCGTGGGACCGAGGTGTGAGAAACCTGGAAGCATATCAAAAATCTGTGGCTTCTGTATTCAGACCAAGTCCTTGGTCCTTTGCTGGTCCCTAGGATGAATAATATTCGACAGCTCTGGGGCCAGGGTTAGGTTAGAATTCAGAAGGTGCCTCTGCAGTGGTTGTGAGAAAGAGATTTTGGGAGGAAGCACAGATCCTCAGGACAGAGTTCACACAGAAGAGAAGGGAAAAGAAATTATATCTGAAAAAGCAAGTAGGGTAAAGTTACCTTAGTCTATTTGCTATGTAATTGCATTTTGGTGGGTTATGGATGTCATGCAGTTACTCTTCTCTTCAAACAAAGGTTATTTTAGTGGGGTTAGTTGGATACTACAGTTCATTGCAGAGCTACACCTCTGCCATTCCCTGACCAGCTAAGTGGAGGGCATAACAAGTATTGCAGGTGAGTTGTGATTTTGTGTATCAGCATACCTGTACTTGTGGGATGTAATTGAGGAAAATGAGATAATTGTGGGCTAAAATAAGAGGTTATGATCTGGGAAAGTGCCCATAGTGTCAGGCTATGCTGACACTGCTGAACAAGACCAGGAATTGATCAGTGGCCCCAAAGACAAGTGGCACTGCTGACTGGTCCCAGCACAGCCTCAGGCTGCCTTCCTCCGGGGATCTGTGTGAAGTCTGCAGTGACAGGAGCAATGGGACAAGATCCATTCCCTGAAACCTTCTGTGCATTAGCAGTGGCCAAATGGGCAGTAAGAGCTGACTTTCTAGGAGAGCATTTTCAGTCAGTGGGGAGTGGGATCCAGAATCAGGATGAGCTTTGCTATCTCACAGATGTACCATGGTGTCCTCTTTATCCAGAAGCCTGTCCTGAAGTGTCTGGGGGATTCTGTGCCAGATGGTTCCTTGGGCACATGGGAGCAATGTCCCTGTACAGTATTGCCCTTCCCTCTTAAACCTGTTAAATATCTATTGGGGAGGTTTTGGATGGATATCAGGAAAGGTTCTTCCCCCAGAGGATGCTGGGCACAGCCCCGAGGCTGCCAGAGCTCCAGGAGCCTTTGGGCAGCGCTGCCAGGGATGCCCAGGGTGGGGTTGCTGGGGTGTCTGGGCAGGGACAGGAGTTGGACTGTATGGTTCTTGTGGGTTCCTTTCAGCTCAGGACATTCCATGGTCTTCCATTTCTGTTTGGGTTTTTGCTTTGTCCAGCCAATTAACATGGCTATCCACTACTGAAGCTACTGAAGTGAAATCTGGGAATGATCATGCCAGATTCACTTCAGTGAAACATCCTGTTTGGAGCTTTTCATCTCTGTGGAGGGAAGAGTCCATGCCCTGTGCCGTGGAGCTGCTGCCAGCAGCAGGTTCATCTGTTCCGTGGCTCTGCGAGCTGCGTGAAGGCCCATGGAGGATACCCAGCAATGTGCTGAAGGAAATGGTCTCAACTTCTTGCTCATGTTTTTTTGAAAATACTCTCTCTCCAGATCTGCCTCTGAAAGCTGCATTGGTTCTTTCCTTCTGCTCTGTACCTGCTCACATCTGTGGCAGCCAGAGCAGATTTTGGAAACACAATGACTTCATCTGTTGAAAATGAATTACTTCCCTCGAGGGCTGCCTGACAAAAATTTGGAAGGCATCCCAGTGCAGGAAATGTATTTGGATCTCTGTGTAGTATTGTTGAGTATGATCAGGACCATCCTGTATTCTGGGTAAATGAGATCTTGGGTGTTCTTCGCCCAGGAGGTGCTTGGGACTTGAAAGCAGCAGTTGCTGCAAGAAGCTGCCCGTTTGTGTGGGGAGGAGCCTGGGGAATGCAGGGCACTGCTAATCACACAATCAGAGCCTCATTTCAGTTTGAAATTAGCTCTTCTCAGAGCTCACCTCTGCCCTCCTGCTCAGACCAGGGCCAGCTTTGTGGGACAAGGTGTTGCCGTGTCCTGCCTGGTTCCACTGCCCCGCTGGGCCTGTTGCAGTGCTTAGCCACTCTCACTGTCTCATTTTTTTACTTTTCGGCCTGGCTGGAATTTCTGTGAGGATCTGACTCCATCTTTTCTATGGTCCCTCCTGATAAAACTGAAAAGGGGATTATATTCCCCTACATCCAGCCAGGACTCCCCTATGCTGAACAAGCCCTGCTCCCTCAGCCTCCCCATGTGCTTCAACCCAGTGACCATCTCATGGGATCCCAGCACGGTTTGGGTTGGAAGGGACCTTTAAAGCCCTTGTGGGGCTGAGCTTTACCAGAGAAGCTGTGTGGTGTGACTCTTGGGGCTGCCACTTGGCCGTGGTTGTGTGAGGCACTCAGGAACATGGAGCAGATGCATCCTGTCACACAATATTGTTCAGCTGCTCACCACAAACCAGCAGCTTCCTCCATGTTGCCCAGAACAATCAGCTCCCTGTGAGGAGCCCCAGTTCAGAGGCAAGCTGACTTTAAGAGTTGCCTTTGCCTTGATCCCTGCCAGCGATATCCTAAGTTAGGCTCCTCTGAATTGCCCTTGGAAGAGGCCCCGGCGGCCCGGAAGCCGAGTGTCCGGATTCACCAAGCAGGAGGAGTGGTGTGAACGTGCCCCGGGAGCCGAGCCCGCCCCGGGGAGCCGCAGCTCGGTGCAGGAGGATCGGGCCCCTTCCCCGCCATTGATGTGGTAATGGCTGCCGAGCTCGGGAGCGTGGCTCCGGCACTGACGCACTGATCGCTATCTGAAAACCGGGCTACGGGGCTCTCAATGGAGCCTATTTTGCTCTTCTCCAGTTCATAAATTAGTGCCCAGTGCCTGTGAGCGAGAGAGCAGCTCCAGTGATGAGAAAGCAGCGTGTTCTCAGGGTGTTCTCAGGGTGTTTTCAGGCTCTGGCTGTGGGTGGTGGCTGTGGGTGGTGGCGGTGGCTGAGTGACTGCTGCTTTCACAGGAAACCTTGCTCAGGACGGACTGGAGGGAAAGTTGGCCTCTTTATCCAAGGGAGAGGAATTCCCCTCTCCACCCTGCCCTTCTGAGACCCCACGTGGAGCACGGTGTCCAGCTCTGGGATCTTCAGCACCACAAAGGCATTGGATAGTCCGGAGGAGGCCACAGAGATGGTCTGGAGCCCCTCTGCTCTGAAGCCAGCCTGGTAGAGCTGGAGGTGTCCAGCCCAAGGAGGAGAAGCTCCAGAGAAACCTTACTGTAGCCTGTTGAGACTCGAGGGGGCTTTATGGGAGAGAGGGAGAGGGACTTTACATGGGCAGACAGTGACAAGACAAAGGGAAATGGCCTTAAGCTGAAGGAGGGCAGGATCATAATAGACATTAGGGAGAAATCCTTCCCTGTGAGGGTGGGCAGGCCCTGGCACAGGGTGCCCAGATCAGCTGTGGCTGCCCCTGGATCCCTGAAGTGTCCAAGGCCAGGCTGGACAAGGCTGGGAGGAGCCTGGGACAGTGGGAGGTGTTCCTGCCATGGCAGGGGGGTTGGACCCGGATGGGCTTTAAGATCACTTCCAATCCGAACCATTCTGGAATTCCAGGATCTGTGAAGGCTCTCCAGAAGACAAGATCCCCCTCCCATTGGGGGGGAGGCTTTCCCATTAGGGAAAAGGCTGTGGCCCTGGTCTGAGCTGCCTCTGAGGGTCCCAGCTCCACCCTTATGCTTCAAGGAGTTCCCTTCAGTGACATCTGATGGTGACACTGCAGCATCACCCCATGCAGCACAAATGATGGAAACTTTGAAAAAGAAACCTCGAGCACAAATACAATAAAGTTGCAGTGACAGTACCACAGTGGCATGTTCAGGGAGTGTTTAAGCACAGGTGCCTGTACCTGCCACACCACACAGAACTCAGCAGTGCTCTCAGTGCCTTCCACTGCTGACAGGGGTTTGTCCCTTTCAAGCCTGGCTTTCTTTTTCCCCTTTTAAAATTGCTGACTTTAAAATATTCTCCTTGACATTTTCTCTACACTAGCAGGAGGGGGCTTTGTTGGTTCTGGAAGCACTTGAAAACAGGGGAACTTGGCCAAGACATTCAAAAGTTAAATTAAAATCTGACTCTGCAAATAGCCAATGTCAGTCGTGTGAATAACGTCCCTCTTTGGGAAAAGATGTTGAGGCAAAGGGCAGAATTGGCTGGGACTGAAATGCAGCTTAACACATACAGATAAAACTGATCTAGGGTTGGATAGGGTGATTTCTAAGGGAGATATTGGATATTTGGTTTCAAAATTATTGGGATGAATGGAGAAATGGTTGATGGGTTAAGGTCAGGACATTGCTGAGCTTGCCCTGCGTGGTTGGTGTGAGCTTTGTGAAGCCTTGGTGGTGAGAACAGGATTTACGGGCAGGAAATCTGCAGCCATCACTGTGGAAAGCTTTAATCATGGGTTATTGTTGGTGTCAGGGGTTTCTGTGTGTTCCTATGGATTAAAGAATGTATGATATGTCTAGAATTCCAAGAGGGATGTAAACAAGCCTCATACTCTGTAGAATCTTTTCCTGCTCGGAGGTGTTGCTGATGTTGATCAGAGCACCCGTGCCAGTTTCCTCTTGAGAAGTGTTCATTTACTGACAGCAAAGCACATGAAATGTCATCCCTGGTGAAACATTACTCTCTGCATCTGTGCCCACATCTCTGGGGCCAAAGTTTCCACATTCTTGCCTCTTGCAGAGCTGTTGCGGTGGAAGCCTTTCCCCTTTGGAGCAATGTTGGTTTTTTTCTTTTTTTCTTCAGTAAAAAGACAAACAAAGCTATTTTCTGTTTCAGAATGCAAGATGGGATATCTCTGGAGAGATTAACCTTCTTTACAGAGTTGTTTTTTCTGGTTGAAAGAAGAAATCTGTTATCATTAAAATAATATTTAAAAAAATCTGCACCTCATTATTTCCAGAAATAAACCTGCCACAATGAGATTTATTAAGAATTGACTTGGGGTGAACTGAAGAGAGCTCCAACACCAAAGAGTCCATGTTTTAGAAAAAAGACAGGAAGACAATAGGATGGACACAGGGGGAGCAAGAAGAGGGAATTGCTCTGCAATGTTAGCAAGAAAATATGTTCTTTTGGGGAAGGACTCTGAGAAGTGGCTTGGCAGATGTGCAGGAGGATTTAACTCAGCCCCTCTTCACGTGTTCAGTGCTTGTCTGAGCTCAGTCACGGAAGGCAAAGAGGGGAGAGAGGCACAAAGGTCAGGACTGGCATGGCCAGGGGAAGTATAGAGGGCAAGAAGCATGAGCAGAAGAATGTGTCCTGTCCTTTTCCTGCCCTGCCCTTCCCTCCTGCACCTGAGCCCCTGGGGAGCTGCTGGGCCCCTGTCCTGTTCCCCCAGGCTCCTGGTGTGCCCCCAGCCCCTTGGGAACAGCAGTAAAACTGTACCTCCAAATATCCGTGAGCAGAGCTGTGGTTTGGCATTTGGCAGTCTCCGGGGTGCAGACAGAGTGCTGAGGCAGCAGTTTTTGTGAGCAGGCTGCTGCTACCTGGGGTGTCAGATCCCTCCAAGTTCTGAGCCTCTGCCCCCTTCTGCACCTCTGGGTGGGGGTCATTCTCTTTTTCTCCTTGGCTTTCTGTTTCCCTTCCTTTTTACCTTGGGGCCATCAACAGATTTGTTTCCTGATCTCTGTGTCTGCTTTGAAGACAGATTCTCACCTTTTAGTTACTGAAGGAATGTGAGGAATGAGGCCCCACGGCCACAGCCTCCCACCCAGCTGGGAGCTGTTCCTACACGCTGGGCAGAGGGAGCAAGGTGCTGCCCTCCCTGGGAGCAGGCTGGGGCCCCCGAGCAGTGCGGGTGGGCAGCGAAGGGCAGATGGTGGGGATGGACTTCCAGTGCAGATCTGAGCATTTTACTCCTCTGAAATTCTCGTTTGTAGTGCCGGTCCTAGAGCTACAGGTCCTGGGCCACCTTATAGGGTTTCAGCTTGTTTTAGCAGTTTTCTTGACAATATTAGCTTCAAGGGTATATCCATGACTAGGTCAGAGAGGAGAAGTTGCTACGTGGCTGTGGGGGCTCTGGGATGTTTGCAGCACATATGGGCTGGCTGGGGAGGAGGGGGAGAAGCTCCCACCCCATGGAGCTGGTGTGAGCCTCCGTGTTACTGTATTTGTATTTCCTCTTACACCTGCACCTCTCAGAGGTGGACAAGGCAGAAGAGCTCTGGTGCATCCAGCTGTCATCGACTGTCACTGCCCCTTGCAAGTGGCTGCTGACCCCTGCCAGGGTGGGCACTGTGCCATGAACCACAGGCAGGGTGAGTTTGTGCTGGTGTCCCCAGGCTCTGCAGTGGGCCAAGGCAAGGCACTTCCCTTCCTTCAGGGAACAGCTGGGAGTAGGAAATGTCCTAAATTGTCCTCCCTGTTTGCAGGTGTGAGCACAGGGAGTGACACAGTGACACCTGAGAGTGTGTTTGTCCCAAAGCAATGATCCAGTTCTCACCCTCACAGGGGCCTTGAACAGACACAGAGGAAAGAACTCCTTTATGCAATCATTGTTCACCCCAGCTGGATGTGGGACTCGCACAGCGCATTTCATCCAGCTGAATTCCAGTGCAGGGTGACACCGCTGCCAGCCTGGACTGACCCGTGGCTGTGCCTGGTGCCGGGGGTCCCAGAGCCCCCATCTCACAGCACTGGGGGGAGGAGGCTGGAGGGTGATGTCAGCCTTTTCCTGGCTCTGAACACCACTCAGGAAAGCTTTGCTGATGTACCCTCCCTGCCCTATGGATGACTGGCAATCCCATCCATAGTCACCTATGGATGACTGGCAATCACAACAATCCCTGCAAACACTTCCAAGGACGGAGGAGACTCCACATCACCATCTGCCCTGGACACACAGCCAATGTCTATCCTAAGAAAGCCATCCCAAAGATGTTCCAGGGTCTGGAGTCCCTCTGCTCTGGAGACAGGCTAGGAGAGCTGGGGGTGCTCACCCGGAGAAGGCTTTCAGGAGACATTTCAGTACTTAAAGGGGACCAATAAAAAAGATGAGGACAGAGTTTTTAGCAGGACCTATTGCAACAGAACTCGGGCTGATGGTTTTGAACTGAAATAGGGGAGAGTCAGACTAGATATAAGGAATAAGCTTTTTACAAGACGGTGCCTCCTGGGAGGGGAGGATGGAAGCTGCACTGACAGTGTGCTCTCCCCTGCTGCCCTTGCAGAGCACGGTTGGGGAGAACCGGTGGCTGCAGGCACACCTGGTGCAGTCGCTGCTCCGGCACTGCGACGCGCGCGGGGCAGCGCGGTGGGCGCGGCACTGCCGGGTGCCCCCCGACATGCTGCCCCAGGCTGTGGCCGAGGAGCTTCAGAAGCTGCACATCCAGGACAGGTAAATCCTCGCCATGGAAAACCGTGCAGATTGCTTGTCATACAAACGCTGTGTATTTGCTTAAAATTGTCTATTGTGATGCATCCGTGGGGACAGAGGTTTGCAAAGACTTCCTCCATATACTTGGATCCCATTGTGGCCCTGCCCACACTGCATTTCATTGTCATAAGCCTGGAAATGTCTGTGAAAGGGGCATTTTAAACTCATCCTGAGTACACAGAAGCTCTGTGAGATTGCTTCATGCTGGTGAGGGTTCTTACACTTCTTCTGCCAGATCAACAGTGCAAATATTCATCTGTTTTACTGAGGTGATCGCAGATCTGTCAAAGTTTTACTAGTTATTACTTTTTAATGCTTATGATTTTGGGAAGGTCTCACAGATGGGCTTGAACTGTTCATGTTCAGGGATCCTGGTTTTGTGGATCTGCTCTTTCTCCTCATGCATATCTGCACTTGTTCAAGCACTGTGTCACCTCAGGAAATATAACACAGATGTAATCTCCCTCAAAACACTTCTCCAGAGGGTCCTCAGCTTTTTTGGAGCACACGAAACTCTTGTCTGTCTTGGACATGCTCCTGCCTCGATCCAAAGCACTGCCTGAGCTGCCCTCCTCCTCCTCCCTCCAGAAACCACAGCAGCTGCCAGTTGGGAGCCAGGAGGTTTTTCCATGAGGGCTAAGCCCTCAAAACACAAAGGAGTGATTGCAGATATGTGGCTGAGCCACAGACTGTGCATTCAGAGATAAAACCCATCACTGCACCTCTGTGCTGTGGGAATCCTGTGCTGTGGAGGAAAGGCAGGTGAGGGTGTGCTTGCCCTGCGTGAGGAGCTGGGATGGATTAATGAACCCCTTTGTACTGCAGTTTACTCACCCAGTCATGATACCTGCTGTGGTAGCTGCTATAAAGTCGGCAGAGCCATGAAACCCCATAAAACAGTCTGGCTGCCCAGTCTATTGAGTAACACAGCCACAGGTTCCCAGAGGGAGTTCACACTGCACACAACAAGGTGGCACCAGCATATAAATGACATCACCCGTCTCTGGTCACACCACACACGGCTCCTGAGCTTTGCAGGTGAGAATATTCCAGGAGACCTGAGGCTGCACACCTTCATTAAATATTTTACACAAATATTGACTTCCCCATGCACACAAACCCACAGGAAAGAGTGTTTGTGCAGGGAGAGCTGCTCTGCTGCAAAACTGGGCACACAGCCTCCCAAACATAAGGTTACTAATAGTTTCCCAAATAATGAACCATTTCAAGTCTCTGTGGGAAAGACACTAACCAGAAATGTGTGATCTCTCCAGGGGAGCTGGATCTCTTTGATTAGTTTCTTTTCTCTGAGAAAGAGCTGAGTGTCATGGGGAAAGAGAGGGTCAGGGTAAAATAAGGGGAGTAAAACTTGACCCTCTTGTTCCAGTCGAGGATTTCCTCTGGCTTTCCATGGTTTCAAACTGTTGCATCTGATTCTGTGCAGGGTAGAAGAGGTTACAAAAGCAGATAATTATGAGGCCAGTAAGAAGAAGGACTATTACCAGCTTCCTATTCCACGGGAAAATATTCACTTTCTGCAGACATGGGAGGAGACACTGCGGTGCTGGGAGAAGGTGCTGCAGGTGAGTGTTTGCTGGGATTGGCCTGGCAGGGTCATGGAGCTGGAACTACATGCCAGGCTGAGACACAGAGTTGGTTGTGGCCACTGCCATCCACTGCCTACCTCCCCAAGCCAAGAACAGCTGCTCCTTTAGGCTGGTCTAATTTGGGGAAGGTGTTAGGGATTGTACCAGGGAAGGTTCCTGTGGGTGACACAGGTGCTTTGAGAGTTCCCTGTGTCTGTGGCAGTTTGCACAAAGAGCTGCAGGTGCTGGGGAGGAAATGCTCATGTCCTGGACAGATTCTTCAGGCTCCTCTCAAGCACAGGCAGGCTCTGGGTGCAGGAAGTGTCTGTGTTGCAGGCTGGGCAGGTCGTTGGTGTGGACATGGAGTGGAAGCCTTCCTTTGGCATGGTGGGGAAGCCCCGTGTTGCCCTCCTGCAACTCGCACTGAAGGATGAGGTGTTCCTGTTGGACCTGCCACGGCTCCTGGAGCAAGCTGAGGCTGAGGGGGAAAAGGAGAAGCTTCCCCATTTCATCCAGATGCTCTATTCAGATGCAGCCATCACTAAACTAGGTAACACCCCTCTCTCTTCCCCACCTCGGGACTTCACACCACCTGTTTTGTCATCTTTGTCATTCCTAGATCCTCTTGGTGTTGTCATTCCCTAAATCCACTTGCCATGGAACCAGCTTTTGTAGCCCTGAGTGTTCAGGCACTTCCAGGCCAGGAAACAGTGACTGGTGTAACTGGGAGTGATAGAAATACAGGATCACAGAATCACAGAATCCCCTGAGCTGGAGGGACCCCCCAGGATCCCCCAGCCCAGCCCCTGTCCCTGCCCAGCCCCACCCTGGGCACCCCTGGCAGCGCTGCCCAAAGGCTCCTGGAGCTCTGGCAGCCTCGGGGCCGTGCCCATTCCCTGGGCAGCCTGGGCAGTGCCAGCACCCTCTGGGGGCAGAGCCTTGCCCTGAGCTCAGCCTGAGCTGCCCTGACACAGGTCCATGCCATTGTATGTCCCCATTTCAGGTCAGATCCAGGATTCCTGATATAACTTGCACTCTCAGACTTGGGATTGTGCTAGCTCTGTACTAATCCCCAGCTGACACCCAGCCTTCAGTGGTTCAGGTAATCCTGGGGCAGAGCTGTCAGGATGTGCTGTCCCAGAGTTGCTGTGCTGGACACCAAAGATCTCTGAACTACCATACATGATTTTTGGAAGCTTTTATCAGGAGCTGCTAAACCTGGATTTCAAAGGCAAATTCATAAATACATTTCCCAGATTTTAAGTAAGTTGATCTTAAACTCAGCATTTTTCATGCACCTCTCTTTTCCCTTGATCTGCAGGAGTGTCTCTTGGGAACAGAAGAGACAGGACCCAATCTTGCTCCCTGTTTGAACAGTCTTCCCACCAATGCTTATAAATATTTTGTCAGCATTTTGATTCTGAACTAGAAGAAGCTGCAGTGCATTAAGCGTGATTTGAGTTTTCCTACCTGTGTGATTTGGGCTTCTTTTGTCTCCAGGTTATGGGATGTCTGGAGACCTCAGCAGCCTTGCAGCCACATGTTCTGCTCTGAAAGACACAGAGAAGCAAATGCAAGGTGTGGTGGATCTTCTTGCAGTGGACAAACAAGTAAGGACAAACACATGGAGGTGTGGAAAGTGGTGTCTCCCGCATGTGCTGGTGGATAACTGTCCTGAATCCACAGCAGTGTCTGTTTGCATCCTGGATTGGCAGGGAGATGGCTGCATGAGTAAAGAGACCATTTCCTCCAGATGGTTTGAGGTGTTGGGATTCTGTAAAGGAAGACAGAAGTATTTGGTTTTCATCAACTAAAATGTTAAAGCTTATGTTACTGACAGCTTTTTCATAGCCTTTATAGAAGCTGTGAAAAGCTCTTGGAGACTGAGCTCCTTTCAGCCAGGACAAGGTTTCTCAGCACAAGTTATACTTAGGAAGAGGAAGTTCTTGTAGAAATTCTGCTACTCCAAGGCCATGAATTATTGAAGCAGATATGGTGGAGTTAATGATTTGTACAGAACTCTGATGTTCCTAGGAGGGCTGCTGGTGGGTTCAGCACAGGAATTTCTGGTCAGCTGAAGCACAGCTGTCCCTGAATTCGCACACAAATTTGCACAGGAGCTTTCAGCAGTCCACAAAATGTTCAGTACAACCATTTTAATGGGTAAAACGTAAAAGTGTTTTTGAGGCTGTGGGTTGAGGTGAAGCAGATCTTTGGGATTGATAGCTTAACCTGGGAAGTGCTGCATGGCTGACATAGCTGCCAGCAGCCATTGCCTCAGTTTAAGCTGGGAAATGGCAGCTGCAGAGAGGGCTGCTGCCCAGGGTGTCACAGGAATGCTTTTCCCACTGGGACTAGGAGGAGAAAGGTGCTGAACTGCCCCTGCTGGTCCTTTATTGCGTGGATGCCCAGCAGCCCCCAGCATGGTGAGCACCCTGCAGACCCCTAAGGAGCCTCTGGTGCAGGGCTGTACAAGAATGCCCTTTTCCCCCTTCCTTGGCTGTGGCAGACATTTCTCCCCAGCAAGCATGTTTGTTAAAGAAATAACCCAATGCCGCGTTTATCTTGGGCCATCCCAGCCCTTGTCTGAGGGCTGGGGTTCAATATGCCAGGCACGAGAGGGATGTCATAGGGCTGTGCCTGGCCCCAGCAGCTGGAGCAGGAGGTGTTTGGGAGCTGCTTCCTAACCAGGTGGTTTGTATCTTTGTGTTTCCATCAGCTGCAGTGGGGGAAGGACGGCCGGAAGGTCGATGGACTGTCCCCGGAGCGCAGCCACGAGGAGAGAGGGGTCAGGCAGCCGGAGAGGGGACTGAGCCTGCTGGTGCAGCACGTGCTGGGGAAGCCTCTGGATAAAACAGAGCAGCTGTCAAACTGGGAGAAGAGGCCACTCCGGGAGGAGCAGATCCTCTATGCAGGTGTGGCCCAGGCCAGGCTGTGCTTGGCTGCTCTGTCCCCAGGAAAGTCTTTAAGTAGCAGAGGAAGAAAATGGCTGTGCAGATTAGTTCCTGTTCAAAGGAGTCAGCACATGTTTTGTTTGTCCTTTTGAGGACATGACTTTAATGGTTGAAGTTTAAACTGTCCAGTGATTCATTATTTCCCTGAGGAAGGAATTCCTGTGCTTTGCAGATTTTGTCTGATGAAGCATCACCTCAGTGGAAACTCCTCTCAATAACTGTAAGGAGGAAAGTCCACTTCCTTCTGCCTCATTTCACTGCCTTCCTGGGAAACAAATGCCGTGTTCATTTGTCACAGTGAGGTGCTTGTTTGAAATGGGCAGATGTGTCAGAAACTGCAGCACAGACTCAGGGCTATGGAGGGACCCATAGAATTTATTGCTGATTACCCCAGAGTCAGAAGTCTGGGTCTGAATCTTTTCCTGGTGCATCAAAGGACAGTCTGCTGATGCAAACCAGCCCTTTGTTAAATTCGACTATCCTTGAAGCTGACACAGTTCTCACAAAAGTTAATCACTGGGACTTGTCAGACTGGCTGGGAGAGTTCTCCTGTTGCCCTTGCAGGGAGCAGCAGCACAGGGCACTGAGTGTGGGCAGGTGATTGCAAACAGCTCAGGCAGTACCTGCTCAGATATTGCATCTCCTGGGGAAGCTCCCTTCCTGTCAAGAGGAGTGATAAGGAGCTGTGGGCAGGCTTGGGGACAGTGGTGAGGAATGGGGGCTGGCTGGAGCTACCTGGTGGTGGTTGGAAGAGCTACACTGCAGTTTACACTGGGTTACTGGGTTAGAGTGGAGATGGCAGAGCCTGTCTTTAGGAGCTGTTGCCTTGACTCTCTGTGACTGTGGGTCCAGCTGTGATGCTCAGTGAGTCAGTCCTGGAGCTTGAGGGTATGACCTGAGGGAGTTGCAGCTTCACAGTTGTTCACAGTGGCTTTTACAAAGGTGGGGGCTCTTCCTTGCCTTAGGAAAGCCTCTGGTTTACTTTTGAATGAGCCTCTTATGAGCTGAGGCTCACATTCTCTTCCCTGCAGCCTCAGATGCCTACTGCTTGCTGGAGATCTATGAGAGGCTCTGCAAGGACCCCGAGAGCTTTGGTCTGGGTTCAGACCTGACAGAGAGTCTGGTGGGAAAACAGAGCAAAAAACCCAGGGCAAAGAAGCAGCTGAATAAACAAGAAGCACCATCACCTTCTGGACAGGTTTGTAAACATCTTCAAAGAGCTGCTTGTTGCTCAAGACCCCTGCAAATCACACGCTGCTCCTCTCAGTCACACCATTCCCTGGGCACGGCTGTTCTCAGGACTCTTGCAGCAAACATCCTCCTTACCCCTCCCTCCAGGACACTCTGCTCTCTCCTTGGCCTGGCTGGGCCTAGCTTTCCCTGCTCTTTGAGGTTCACTTTCTTTGCACAGTGTGGGTGCAGATCTTTGTGCTAAGCCCAGTGAGCCTTGCTCGTGGAAATGCTCCTTCCACATTGGGTTTGGATTCTGTGGCCAAGGTTTCAAAACTCTTACTTCCTTACTTTTCCTTTTTACTGAGCTTCCACACCTTGCTTTCGCATTGGGAATATCTCCTTTATTGTGTCTGGAGTAGAAGTCTGCAAAGTTAAAAGCAAATGATCCATCAAAAATGCCTTTCTGCTGAAGGCTTGTCTCTGCCTCCCTGCCCACCACCACATTCCATGAGAGGCCTCTCCCAGAATTTGTCCTGTGGCAGAGCCTTAATACTTCACCAGAGCTGTGCAACTCTGCTTAAGTATCTTGAAATGTGACTGGTGCCTCTCAGGAATAACATTTTACATTTTAAATGGAACCATTCAGTGGTTTGTACACCTTTGGAAACCCTGGCACAAATCCCATTTTGTTATTGCCTGAGAAGACCCACCGTGTGTATCTGTGTATCCTGAGGAGCCCCAGGTGTGTGTGGAGCTCCTGAAGTCAGTGCCCCTTTCCGTGGCTGGGCTGAGATGCTGCTGACTGTGTCCACCTGTGTGAAAATGTGCAGCATCCCTTGGCCTTCAGCAGGCAGGAGAACACGGAGCTGCTCCCTGGGCATTGCATTTATGGGAATGTTGTGTGTTATAGCAGAGCTGGGTGGCTGCTGCAGAGGTGGGAAAAGTGAGCACTCCAGGCTTCAGTCACCTTGGACACCCACAGGTCATCTCTGTGCTCTGCACAGTCAGATTCATCAGCCAGAGGCAGTTGGTAAAACCTGGACTGGGCTGGCAAAAAAAGCAGACTTGTCCTGACTGCAGCCAGCAGGACTCTAAGCTCTCCTTCCCAGTGTTTCCTTGTCTGAAGTGGGGCTAATGACTCTGTTCTCCTTTATAAGCTTTTTGCTCTCTGCTGGCATGAAATGTGAGAAAAAAGCTCCGTATGACAGTGCTGGTCACTGGATAAACACTGGCTGAGAGCCAGCTGCAGCTCCTGCACATCTGTTTGAACAGCAGCAGCAGCCAGGGGCAGCATGTCCAACTGCCTCAGCTTCAGGAGGCAGCTCCATTCCTTGTCACCGTGTTCTGGTGTCACAGCTGCATCGACCAGGGTCCTGCAGGAACTGGTGACAGCCCAGTCTGCCCAGTGCTGCAGAGCCCTGGCTGCAGGGACCAGCTGCTGGGAACTGCAGCATCACACCAGGGTTGCTCCTGGACCTGAGCTGGTTCCCATGGAGAGCCCAGGTGGAGCTGCCTGGTGTGCCACAGCATTCCCAGCTTGGGGCCAGCTCCTGCAGAGCTGATCTGCAGTGCTGGCTCCCTGCATAGCTGCTGGCAGTGTCCTTCAGTCATCCCAGCTGATTCAAGTTCCTGGAGTCAAAAGCTGGACATTGGAAGTTCCTTAATAACTTCCCTTCTCCATGAATTTAGCTATTGTACTTCTGGGAGCCTCCCAAAGCCAAAGTCCTCCAAGTGCAGGAACTCCCCCAGCAGCAGACATTTGAAATAAAACAAACAGAATTCAGGCACTGCCTATTTTTAACCTTCCAAAGATAACAGAGTTGACGTGGTTGCTTTGTCTACCTGTTTCTCCCTCTGTCTGTCCCAAATCATAGCTTTGGCACGTGTTTATTAATTGCAGACTGATTTAGGGGAACAACAGCCTTGGCTATGTTTCTGTGATTTCTTGATGATGAATGCCTGTGCAGAGCACTGGAGGCCAGGTTGGCACTTCTCCAGGAAAAGGCTGCAGGTCCCTGGATCAAGTGGCCAGCTGGTCAGTGAGAGAATGGCGAATTCAGAATTAGCTCCATCATGTTCTTCCCCCTGCCTAGGTGGAATGTGGAAAGGATGGGAAGGGGGATCTAGAGGTGCTGCAGAGCATGGGGAGGTGGTGACACAGGTGGAAGGAGGCAGTTGGATGTGCCATGGTGGGTGAACTAAAGCAGGGAGTAAAAACACAAATGTACTGGGAATCAGATTTCTGCTCCTTATGGATGTCCTGCCTTTCTCTAGGAATTCCAAGGATCCAGAACGGAGCCCTCATGCCCCCCTGCCCCTGTCTCCCCCCAGGAGTTCAGTGTGGTCTGTGACAACATGCTGCAGGGCCTGGGGCGCTACCTGCGTTGCCTGGGCGTGGATGTGCGGCTGCTGGACAATGAGGATGACCACAGGAAAGCTGCTGAGGTGAGTTCACAGCTCCCATGTCTATGGGGACATGATGGGGCTCACTGGGAAGCTGCACTGGTGCTCAGGCTGCAGGAGCTGTCCCATGGGTCCCTCCTTCCATCCCTGTGCTGATTTCCAGCTCTTTGGGTCACCCTGAGCACTGGCAGCTGGAATCAGCTGGTCCCTGCAGTGGTGTGCAGCCTTGGTTCTCCACTTCCAGGAGAGAGGAGGGGAGCAGAGACTGCTATGATCTTACTCTTACGTGTGTCTCACTCTTACGTGTGTCTGTCTGTGTCATTGGCAGCTGGGGCAGCTCAAGTCATGAGAAGAACACAAGGGGAGGGTAAAGATCATAGAATCACAGAATGGTTTGCTTTGGCTTTGAAGGGGCCTTAACGATCATCTCCAACCCCAAAGACGTGACCAAGTCATGTGTGTGCTTGCAACAAGACAAAAGTCAGTGAAAGGAGCCAACATTCACTTAGGTTTCTAGTGCACTCCAGTTTGGGCTTACAGGGAAGGTACTTGTCTGCCTTGTGTGCAGTTCAGTTGGGCAGACCCATAATCCAAAGATGGCTGTTCAATACAGAAGGGAGAATGTCCTTAATCAATGGCCATGTAACATCCTGGCTGGCCTTGTGAGGTGACTCAAAGGTGATGAGCCACAACTTGCAGTGGTGTTTGGGAAAGGAAGAGGGGACCATGAGTTTTGCTCTGGGCTCCCATAATAACTGCCCCTCTGCCTACTGGATGAGAGACAAATGCTGCTTCATTTCAGACACATTTCTGCCATCCCAGGAGTGCAGATCACAGAATCACAGAATCCCCTGAGCTGGAAAGGACCCACAGGGATCATTGAGAACAGCCCCTGTCCCTGCCCAGCCCCCCCAGCAGCCCCAGCCTGGGCACCCCTGGCAGCGCTGCCCAAAGGCTCCTGGAGCTCTGGCAGCCTCGGGGCCGTGCCCATTCCCTGGGCAGCCTGGGCAGTGCCAGCACCCTCTGGGGGCAGAGCCTTGCCCTGAGCTCCAGCCCAACTCCCCCCTGACACAACTTCATGCCATTCTCTCAGGTTCTGTCCCTGGTCGCAGGGAGCAGAGATCAGTGTCTGCCCCTCCCTTTCCCCTCACCAGGAACTTGTAGCTGCAATGAGGTCTCCCCTCAGTCTCCTCCAGGCTGAACAGACCAAGTCTCAGCCACTTCTCCTACAGCTTCCCCTCAAGGGCCTTCACCATCTTCGCTGCCCTCCTTTGGAAACTCTCTAATGGCCTAATGTCTTTCTTACTTTGTGGTGCCCAAAACTGCCATCAGGGCTCAAGGTGAGGCCACCCCAGCCCAGAGCAGAGTGGGACAATCCCCTCCCTTGACCACCACATGATGCCCCCCGGACACAAATGTCCCTCCTGACTCCAGGGCTCTGCTGACTCACATTCAACTTTCTGTCAACCAGGACCCCCAGGTTCCTTCCTGTGACGCTCTTCTCCAGCATCTCATTCCCCAGTCTGTTTGTATATCCAGGGTTGCTCCATCCCAGGTGCAGAATCTGTCACTTTCCCTTGTTGAACTTGATCTGGTTGGTGATTGCCCAGCTTTCTTATTTGTCCATGTCTCCCAGAGGACCTCCCTGCCTTCGAGGGAGTCAAGAGAGATATCCAGGCCACACAGTGTGTGCTATCAAATGTGCATGGATCACCCAGCCTGGTGTGCAGGATGTTTCCTCTTCAGATGTCTGCTTGGCCAGAATCCGGGGCAGGCTCTAACTTCTGCAGAAATAATTAATATCTCCTCCCTGCCAAACTTGCACAAGTTATTTAAACAAACCAGTTCTCAGTGCCTCCCCCCAGAGCTCCATCTCCACTTCTCATCCCCATCCCTTATCGTGCCATGGACAGGATGTTTGACATTGCTTTCTCTATGGTGACTGGACAAACATCCTTTCACTATCAAAAGCCCTTGGAGTGTTACTGTATTGCAGAGCCTTTGATCTGGGCTTGGATAATCAAAGATAAAAATAGACTCCTCCTACCCTGTTTGATATCTGGCTGGTCCTGATTGAATCAAAGTTGAATGTTGACCACCCTACGCCCAAAAACTTGGGAATGTTATTGCAAAGGCCAGCAGAGGGTTTGGATCCTGGTCACTGAGTACAAGACAGATGGTTTGGGTGTTGTCCCAGCACAGTCTCAAACTGGTGTCACTAGGGACACCTAAGAGTGTACAGCATTAGTGTTTGCTCTTTATTAAAGTCTTTTCACTCAAATTATTTATCAGTCATACTACACTTCTCCTTGTGCCAAGAACTCCTGCAGCACCTGGCATTTGCTCCTTATTGTTCTCATTCCTTTTCTTTGTTAAAGTGGCTTGAAGTATTGGTGGGCAAATGGGTCTGGTCCTTCACCCTCTGTTATTTGGGATCAAGCTTAAAAACCTGAGAACTTCTTCAGCTGTACTTGGGTAGTTATGGATTTATACTTTTTGTTTGTTTGCTTGTTTGTTTTTTGTTTTGTTTAGGCTAGCACATGGTACAGGAAATGGTTAGGGAACCCCCATTCCCATGGATGTGAAACCCTTGTCCTGTGTTATGCTTTGTGTTGTGTTGCTGTTATTGACTAAATATTTTATCTTGGACTTGTCATGGTGAGTTTGTCATGCCAGATCTGGAGAGGTGTGAGAGCAGGGCCTCTGGCACCACGATCCACTGGATCCCCTCTGACTGACCAGAGTTAGTGGTGGAGTTGGCAGTACTGGGTTTGTGGTTGGACTTGATGACCTGGGAGGTCTTTCCCAGCCTTAATGATTCTGTGATTCTGTGGTTCTGTTTATGTGCTGTGAGATGCTACCAGCTTGCAGTCTCTGATTTAATGATGCCATTTAATTAGGACTTGGCCGGAGAAGTGACTGATTAAAGTTGCCTGTCATAAGTGCAGATACAGAAAATCTTTAAAAATGGAAAAACAGTAGAAATTCATACTGAAAATGTCTCTGGTTTAATCTATCCTCATGTGAAAGGCAAAGAACTCACAGGCTGTCCTTACAGATGCAGTGGGGGTGGTTTTATGAAGCCCTCTCACTCAGTGGGGTGGCCGTGCTGTTTTTCCCATATTACCCTGCTGTCCTACCTGCTCTAGCTCCTGCACACACCTGTATGGCACAGCAGGTCTGCAGCTGGGGCTGGAATTAGTTCCAGATGTGCTGGACGAGCTCCTTTAGCTGAGAATTCTTGCAGCCTGTGCACTGAGAGCTGGTGGGACCCACCATGTGCTGTCCCCAGCAGTCCTGGATGGCAGCACTGCCCACTGCCCTCGGGCAGGGCCTTTGCAGGGCTTCACAGTGGCCCAGGCTGGCCCCAGCCTGGCTCTCTGCTGTGTGGCTTCTGACAAAGGGCTGTGTGCATCCAGCATTCCTCCCCAGGGACTCTGCCTCCAGCTCCAGGCAATCCATGGGGTAAAGAATGTAGAGATTCCATCTCTGGGATGCAGCAGGTTCTGAGTGTGCAGGTGCCAGTTTTGGGTGATCTACCCTTTGCCTTTGCACTTACTCTTACAAGCAATGTGTTATTTGCAATTAATACAAGTTTATTTACTTAAAATTATGCCCTGTGCCTGTTGTGTTCCTACCCAGGTCCTTCATGCCCCATGCCTGGAAAATTCCTGGTCAGGTTGGATGGAGGCTCTGAGCAGCCTGACCCAAATGAAGATGTCCCTGCTCACTTCAGAGCAGCTGGGACAAGATGACCTTTTCAAGATCCCTTCTAAACCAAACTATTCTATGATTCCATCTTGTCTTCTCCAAACTTCTCTTTGCAGAGAATCTTAAACCCATCTTTTGGGTTTTCCAGATAATTGGAAGGAGATGGAAAAGTGGATGCTCCTGTTTTCTCTGCAATTTTGGAGAATCAGGCAAAGCAGTGGGATCCTTCTCACACCAACCTTACAGGATCATCCAGCAGCCTGAGTGACTACAGTAGCTTCTGCAATGTTGTACCTTGGGGGCAGAGCAAAAGGTTTTAAGAAAATGTTCATAGTCTCTTAGGTTTCTAATAAGAGACTCAGTGGAATCTCAAAGCTGCTCCAGTTGTGTTCTGGGTTGGTTTACTTTATTTTTTGAATGGACTTTGCTCTTGGTCTTCAAAATCATCCTCATCTCTAAGGATAATCTGATGCTAAGGCAAACCTGGTATCTTTTGAAGTATGCTAATAACCAGAAGGCAGGTAAAACTGGCTTCCTGAGGCTCCTGTGCTGTGGAAGGTTCCTTGCAAGGTTACACCTACCCTCCAAAGCTCCAGGTGAACCAGCAAGTTGCAGTGAAGGGCCAGGCTGGATGGATCTCAGGAGCCAGATAGAGCATTGTGCACCCAGATCTAAATTGCCCTAGACTAATTTGGAGCCAGGTGACACAAAAGGGATTTTAATCCTGCAGTGAGCAGATCTTCACCTAATGGGGGAATCTAATCTTGGATCTTGTCTCAGCTTTGACTGGCTTTTTCCATATTTTTGATGTAGGTGACATTCTCCAGGTTTGCTGGTCTTTTTAGTCTGGTGGGAAGCTAAATTCAGAGAGGGCAGATGAAGAGCTGTGTTGCTTTTAAGATCGAGACTTGGCTTTTGATGTTGGGTCAGCAGGAGGAGAAGGTCTTTCATTGGAGACCTTGATACAAATGGATCTGCACAGAGAAAACTGGGTGGATGGTTTTGGTGTGACATTTAAGGCCACGTTACAAAACCATATGATAACTCTGTGCAATTTATACTTTTCAGGAATGCTGAAGAGAAGATTAGGGTTGCAATACTGGGAGAGCTGGACTGAGTGTGCTCAGAGCTGTTAAGCTCTTGGTTTACTGTCTCTTTTAAAAGGGCCTGGGATTACAGGGAGGGCCTCTGGGTTTGGACTGGGTTTTGTGATCTCCTTCTCTAGCAGATCCTTGTCTGGGTGTTTTCCCAGCACATATCCTGGGGCAGACACTTTCTGTCCTCTCCCTTGGTCTGAAGCAGGGCCTTGCTGGCTCAGGCTCAGGATCACTGCAAGGGGAACACAGCTTTTCCTGTGCTGCAGTTTGGCTCTCCAAGGACATGTGGCATTGCCCAACATGTGTCTTGCACAGACTTGGCAAAGTTTAACTTACAAATGCACAGCCTTGTGTTGCTGTTTTTTGGAACCTCCTTTGGCCTTGGTTCAGGACGCTTTAGATTGTCACGAATCATCCTGCTGCTGGTGCTGGCTTGGAAACAAAGGGTCTCTCTCTGCCCTCTCTCCTCAGTCATTGCCCTTGCAGGTCTCTCTGACAGTAATTCGTGTGGGTTCATTCATTTCTGCAGGATGCAAGTTGGCTGAACAGACAGACACGTTAAGGGATAATCAGTAATACCAACAGATTAGGGAGTGCTTTCTATCCAGAAGGCCTGAGCCTTTTCCAGAGGAAGTTGATATTATCTTTGTAATAGATTGTGAAACTGAGGCCAATGCCCTCTCTGAAGCACTTGGGCTAGAGCACAGGTCCCTGACACCAATGCCAAAATGCTGCCCTGGGTGTTCTTTTCCTCTCATTTGCATCCCTGACCACACATCCCCCCCATGGTCCCAGTGCTGCCTTCCCTTGTTGCTTTTGCAGAAAAAGAAGGAATTGTGCCCTTTTCTCCAGCACATACCCTCTGTGGTCTCAGTCAGATGTGTGCTATCACATGGCTTTTCTGGCTCTGTGTGCTTCTCCCAGTCGTTGTTCCAGAGGCAGAAAAACATGTTGGAAGAGTTATTGCTTTTCTCCTTTTTATTTGATGTTCTTTGCCTGTCTCTGCAGAGCCATTTAGATAAGGGGATTTATCAAGCTTGGACTAATTAACCCTGGATGCAGAAAGTCAGAGTGGAGTGTTCCAGCTGTGAAATCCTCAGACTTACCCTGAAGCAAACATGGGTCTGGAGGAATTTCACATCCCTTTTCCCTGGCAAATCCCTGTGGTAACCTTTTGCTGTTGCCTTACCAGACCTCCCTCACTACCATGCCCCTAGGGTGCTGTGGTGGCTGCTCAGCAGCAGGACTGCGTGGGGTGTCTGTGCTGCCCCTTCAAGGCTCCTGTTCTTAGAGGTTTTTTTCCTTTATTGAGCGAGAGAGGGTTGATTTTGAAAGAAATCCAGTAATTTTGCCTGTAGAAAGATGTTTTAGAAGTTGTTGCCAATAACTTTCTCAGTGCAGAATTTTCAGCCAAAGAGTGACTTCACAACTAAAGGAGGGAAGCAGATACCTGAAAGCTCAGGAAGAGGAAAAAAGGGGAAAAACAGGTTGTTTAACTGCCTGCACAGGGCCTTCAGAGCCTTCTCCCCCTTGTTTCCTGTTGCCATAGTTTCAGTGAGTCTTAAGAGAATGACTACCCAAGACAGAGCTTAAAAGTTGTGCTTGGTTTGTCTGGTGTTCCTTGGCTGTGCTCGCTGGTGTCTCTCTGGGAAGTGCAGCAGGACTCTGATCCCAAATGTGTCTTCCTGCCAAGGGTAGAGAGAGATCCAGACAGAGCTGCTGCACTCTTAACCAGATGAGAGACCTCCATGACACACATCTGGAGTCAGTGAAAAACATGAGGGCTTCTAACAGAATCCAAGCCAGAGAAGAGAAATAACCTTGTGCCTACTTCAAAGCACTGATCTCTTGTCAGCAGGATCATTGCTGAGTCCTGGTTCACATGGGAATCCTTGTGAATCCTCCTATTGCTGCAGCCGTGGGTCTGTCCCTCCTGCGGGAGGGTGAGGGGTGGCAGGGAGGGGCGTCATTCAGTCGTGTGAGGAGGGTCAGTCACACGTCACCCCTGCAGCTCCAGAGTCGGTGCCTCCCCCTGGCAGTGCCTCCCCCTGGCAGCGCCCCCTGTGCGTGTCCCCGAGCCCGGGGAAGGGCAGCAGGGCACCGCTGGCTCCCTGGGAACTCAGCACACACCTTCCACTTGAAGGACTCTGACAAAAGCCCAGGATTCCAAGTCGGGAGGTGATAAACTCTTCGGGAGATGTTTCCTGCAGCCTGGAAAGGTGCAGAATTCCTGTGTGTTGGGTTGCCAGGACAATAACACCCTCCTTCTCTAAGGAGCAGTTTTGTTAAAGGTATGAAGTTTGCAGACACATTTCATGGTACATTTTTTTCCTAGAATTACCTGCTTAGGTTTTTTTTCCTTTTCCCCCTGTGCAGTAGAACTGTTTCCTTCTTTGTGACTCAGACTGGGGAAATAGAAATAATCTGAGTTAAGGGAAAAATTAAAAGATTGCTTTTGTATAGAATTATTTCAAGGTGGAATGGTTCCCTGGGGTGGTACAGATGCACCAGCAGCTTGTTCCACCACATGGGAGATGAGGCAGGGATTGGCAGGGAGGGGACAAGGGGTGAGCCATACTTGGAGCTGCTGTTGCTGTCAGGAACTCTTGGCCAGGTGTGGACTGACAGTGAGAGAAACACTCGATATCTACAGTTCACCTCCTCTCTTCTGTGACTGCAAGTAAAGCCTGAACTCAGTGTAACTTCAGCCCCTACTCATTTGGATTTTTACTGTTTTTTCCAGATTGCCCGACAGGAAGGAAGAGTCATTTTGACCTCTGGACTCCCGTATCAGACTGTGAGTGTTCCAAGCTGCTGGCGTGTTTCTGGCACTGATCATTGCATGGTCTGGGGTGTGCAGGGGAGACAAGAGGAAAAGTCAGATGTGAATGCAACAGCTGGCTTGGATTTTTCATGTTTTCTCCACTAAAAGCTACATTTAGGGTCTTCAGAGGTTTGCTGTTCTCAACCACCAAGGCTTGGGGCAAAATGTTTTTTGATACTTATATTCAGTCCTGTACTGGTGGGGAGAGCAATTGCTCTCCATTGGGGGTGGGGGTGGAAGTCAAGCCAAACAATCCAGAGCAGTGTGTTTCTGTCTGGCCTCACTGGCAGGTGAAAGGCAGCTCAGTTTCTGTGCTTTTTATCCCAGAGATTCTTGCTTGCTGGCTGGCTCCACACTGAGAGAGTTTCAGCCCTCAGGGACATTTCCTCAGGCTTGGAAGGGGGAGATTGGAAGGCCCCAAGCATGGGTCTGGTGGAAGCTGGAGAGGTTTTGTGTTGCTATACAGAAAAGGCAAAGCAAAGGCCAACCTTGCCCTCAGCACCAGCTGTTCAGAGCTGTTCACAGACATGCTTCAGAATGCAGTGCTGAGCCTGCCAAATCAATGCTTGGAGAGCTGTGATGTCCTGTTGCAGGTCCTTTGCAATTTTTTAGTGCCTAAAAATCCATTTGGAAGAGTGAAAATGTTCTGCATGAGCCAGAGTTCTGTTCACATGAGCCAGGGTGCAGGACTTCTTTGTCACAAACTGTCAGCATAAAATCTCGGTTGCTGATTTCTTGTGGAAAATCAGAGTGTGGAATAAAACTCCTCCCCATAATGAGAGGCCATGAGGCAGGTGCAGCCACCCTGCAGGTTCCATCAGCCTACAGCTGGTGGAATAAGGAATCCAGCGTCCTCTTGTTTGGCAGAGCTCTAATTTCAAAGTACAGTGTAGGAATTGCAAAAGGAAAATAACTGCTTCCAGGGTACAATTCTCCTGGGAAATACTCTGGTTCCCTTGGTTCCCTTGCCTTTGGATGCCCTCCACAAGGATGGGATGGCTCTGCCAGGCTCCTTTGCTGGTGTGTAGCTGATCCCATTCCTGTGAGTCCTTAGTATGGTCATAAGATGTGTCTGGGACTTCCCAGTGCTCATTCACAGATGCACTTCTCTACAGACTGTGGAACAAACATTGAGGGACTGTCCACATCAACCCCTTCACATTTCTTGGCCACCAGGGAACTCCAGGTGAAACGTTTGTGTGAATCAGAGGGGTTGAAGTGGTCACTGGGCATTGTTTCCATCACTGCGCTTTGGCACACTCTGTGGAATCTGGCCAAGTTTCCTCAGAAAACTGGGATTGAGGTCAGGTTCCTTTTGCTGCCCCTGTCAGACCACCTCACCAAAATGTGAGTTGACAGGACTTGGGTATATTTTATAGAATAGAATAATGGAATTGTTAAGGTTGGAAAAGACCTTTGGGATGATCAAGTCCAGCTGTTAACCCAGCATTACCACTGTGGTCCCCACTAAACCATGTCTCCAAGTGCCACATCCAGATGACTCTTGAACTCTTCCAAAGATGACTCCAACACCTCCCTGGACAACTCCTTCCAATGCCTGACCACCTTTCTGTGAGGAAATGTTCCCTGAAATTCCAATCTAAACCTCCCTTAGAGCATCTTGAGGCCATTTCCTCTTGTTCTGCCACTTGTTAGCTGGGAGAAGAGGCCAATCCTCCCTGGCTGGACCTTCCTGTCAGGGAGTTGTAGAGAGTGAGCAGGTCCCCCTGAGCCTTCCTTTCTCCAGCCTAAATCATGTTTCATACACATAAAATCACACAATGCTTCAGGAGTCAGACCTCTTGCAGCAGTGGCTGTTAGGTTACCAATCGTGGTGCTCAGACCAGAATTCAGACTGTAGACACACACTAACTCTAAGCATTATTCAGCATTCAAACCAAGCCAAGAGCATCAGAACAGCCCCAGGTGCCCTATGCTCGGTCTCACTGGTGTCTCTGGTTTGCAGCTGCGCTCCCAGGTGGGAGAAGGAAGGTGTTTCTCTGTGAACTGCTCCCAGAAGGCGAAGGACCAGGCGCTGCAGGTGCTGAAGCACTTCAACGTGCAGGTGTCCCTGGGTGACATCTTCAGCCGCTGCCAGGTAGGACGAGGCTGGCTCCAGCCCCGGCTCCCGCTCGCCCACCACTCCCTGCGCTGCCTCGGTGTCCTGGGCCTTGCACTCGGTGTCTTCTTGGTTCCCAAGAGTTCTGCTTGAACTTTGGCAGCACCTGGCAAAGCCGTGAGGAGTTCTGAGTGCAGTCACATCCGTCACGGTGCTGAGGGCTCAGTCAGAGGATCAGAGGCTCTGCATCTGCAGCTTTGCTAGAAACTCGCCTGTTTTTCTGATTTTTGCTACTTGGCCTGTGTTTTGGCATCAACTGTCATGGTTGGACTTTCTTTGTTGCTGTGTTCTCTGTCTAGGACACATGCTGTTTTAATTATAAACCATGTTTAATTATGGCTCTGTGATTCTGTTAACACTTAATTACTTTAATAGGAGGATTTTTTCATAGTACTTCTTTTTTTTTTCCAGAAGTTATTAGGTTAATTCATGTCCATGCTAGTTGATGGCTCCAGATTGTGTTTGGCACAGGATATCTGTGGATTGCTGTTAAGAATAAATTTTAATTGTGTTAGTTCAAATCACCATCTCTTCCAATTTCACTATTGTATTTGTTACAGCAACACGCTGAAACCTATCCCTTCCCAAACTGCATTATAAAACCAACAGGGAACTTCAACATCTCTCACCTTATCAGTGTCTATAGAGAGAAAAAGAAGCAAGTTAGTTAGAAAATTAGCTTTTTCTTAGGGATAAACAAGCCAGTGAGTCTGGCTCAGTGCCTCATGGTGGAGATCTGGGGTCTCCTGGCCCAGTGGAATTGCACAAGTAGTGTAGGAGCAGACACACCAGAGAGCGTGTCCTGAACCTCTGTTTATATCTGCTGTCAGATGTTGAAACTGGATCTGTAACTTAGAAAGCAAATAAGAGTTGTCCAGCTGGGCAGGTTGGCTGTGAGAGGAGACTGACGAAACTCCCTGCAGGTCAGATCCACAGAACAGGGGTTCATCTTACTGCAGGATAAATGGATATATTCAGCTATGGGATACTGCCTTCAGTCCTGTGGTTTTATTGTCCCAGAACAGATTGCAGTTGTTATACATACATATATTTAAAGTGGCACGCTGGCTTCTTGGCTGTTTTAAACAAACCTTTAAAAAACCTCATGGATTCTCCAGTTCCTTGACATCCCATAAAATAGCAGTGTTCCTCCTGATGGTTGTTGAAATACCACAAAAATAAGCACACACACATACACACATAAAACCATGCTGCAGGAAACTCAGTGCTCTCTAATAAATGCACGAGACTGTGCAGCAGACAATGGAAAACTGACCCCTCACCCAGGATCTGGGGTCTGGAACTGGTTAACTCTATGGGTTTAGTACATGCTGTCTTAGTTTACAATATAAATAGGGGTAATCAATCTGGCTAGGAATATATACTAAGTGTTCTCTTACTTCCAGGAGAAATGCCTTCCCTGTAAATTGTGGTGGTGGAACAGCTGCATGTTTTATACCCCTCAGCATGGGAAGATGCTGATTTGTCCAACCTCTCCCTGTTCTGAATCACATTTACCTTCATTTAAGGCCTGGGCATTTTGGAGCGGATTTTGCTCAGCTGTGTCTGCAGACAGCACAGGTTTGGCTGATGTGCTGCTGATCCTCTGGAGGAGAATCCCAGCTCTCCCAGCTGCACTTCCTGGGGTTGTGTGCAAAGGGAGCCGTGGGCTGCACAGGCAGCAGGATCATCCTCCAGCACTCTGGAAAACTGACAGCCCACATCAACAGAGGCAATTTCTGCCTTCAGGAGGGTCCTCTGGGCCTACATGGCCTACAGAGACCTCAGTAGTTCTTTTATACGTCCTTCCTAAAACATCCTCATTCTTTGTAAACCTAATTGGGCTTAATTAGGATGGAGGTGGGATCCTGAAACTGCTGAGCTGTGCTTGCCAGCCTGTCTGTGCTGCTCCGGTGCTGGGTCACAGACCTTGTGGCTCCCAGACTGCTCTGAGCTCTGCTCCTCCTTGCAGAGCTCTTTGCTGAGGGGTGACAGAGTGGTGACAGAGTTTTGGCTGCCCCTACAGTGGGGGAGCATGGTGGGCACACAAGCAGAGCTCCAGAAAGAGCCAAGTGCAGCTGGGTCTGGGCTAGGCAGGAGGATGGGCAGTACTGACCCATGAGCTGGGCCCCTCTCCTCCCTCTCCTGCACGGAGCTGGGCCTGACCTACCAGCAGGGATGGGTTATCTGTGCCATCAGCCCTGGCTGTGTCACAGGAAGCAATGTGGCATCCTGCCTGCTCCCTCTGTCTCATGGAGCAGGGGCTTGTTTTGTCTCCTGGGTTCTGTTCTGTAAATGACTGGAGTGAATATGGCAGCAAATGTTGTCATAACAATTAATGCGTGTAGTGCAGAGCACGTGGTAAAAATAGGTCCCAATTCAATGCTGTACCCAAGACTGCTGGAAAATCCGTTTCCTCTGTCAGCTCCCTCAGCAGGGATGGATGGGCTCTCTTTTGCAGATGTAAAGAATGGGCTTGCTTTGCAAGCCTGCCAAAATACTGCTTCTGTTAAAACAATGGCCAATACTGGCTACCTCTGTCTGACCTAGAGCAGCAAGTGCATAGGGAGTGTCATCCAGGGGCTGCTCAGCATTTCTGCTCCCACTTGTGCTGGGCTTCAGTTTGGTTGCTCCAGTTAAAGGCTTCAGGAGTGGGGACTGCTGCCAAAGGTGTCAGTGATGGTGCAGGAATGGCCTTTTCATTCCATGTGTTCCTCAAGTGCTGCATTGTAAGGACTCAGTGATGATCCTGGTGAAGCCAGCCCTGCAGTGTAGCTGTCGCTGGGCCTGGTGGTGCCTTTGGTGAGGAACATTTTAGTGAGGCTGAGTGAAAATAAGATTAATTTTTGGTGACATGCAAAAAACCCCTATAGAAGTTCTACATTTCATAGTCTTAAAATGTTACAAGCCCATTCCTTGTATTTGAAATGCAAATGTCATGTACCTGTCACCTCTGCATACATTTGAGTATCTTGTATTTTTCTTCTTTTCAGACAGCTGAAATACTTCCTTCAGGAAGGGACAGTGTGAAATAATGTTTGGGGTGTTCAGACATGATCAATTCAACATGCTGAACCCTTACAGTAGTCAGGAAGATCTCTGTGGAGTTGTTGGAGGCTGTTGTGGGAAGCCTTAAATGTCAGCTCCCAGTGCAACTCACCCAGGAGATCAGTGATGCTCTGCTCTCCACAGCTTGGAGGAGATTCTAACACAGAACTAGCAGTTAAAGAAGGAAAAACCACCCAAACCTGCTGAAGAAGGCCTGGACTCCAGTCCATGGGCACAGACAGCTGACAGCGGGGTCATTTCATAGTGGGGTGAAATTCAGCTCCTCTCCCAGGCCAGCAGTGGCTGTCTCCCACCCTTCCTGGTGCTGTCCCTGTTTGGGACATCCTGCTGTGACACTTGGATATGGCCTGGTGGAACAGCAGGAGAACATGAACTCCATGTCTCCATGTCATTCCAGTCTCTTAAAGGAGAATGAATTGTCTCTTGAGAACAGCCATGTTTTGGCAGGATCCATTACCTGAATGACTGGTGTGACTCTTGCCATCTTGCTTTTCCATGCTATGTGATTGAAAGTCCACCCAAAGCAGGTGAGGGCCACACCTCTGAACTTGCCATGTGCCAGGGCCTTGTCACTGACTGCTTGGTGAGCCCAAGGGCCCAGGACGTTTCGCTTCCCATGGCTGAGGTGTCTGGCCCTGCCAACTTGTGTCAGTGAAAGAACACTGGTGTGCAAGCAGATCAGTGGAGGCACAGGGCTGGCAGGCTTGGGGTGAGCAGTGCTGCTGACAGGGAGGAATCCCAGCTTGGATGGTGATAAACTGAGGAGATAAACACTGCAAGTTGTTAGCTTTACATCTTTATATCACAAGGGTTTGTCACTATCTCTTGAAGGGACAACTGTGTTGTTTGGGCTCACCAAGAAATTCCTCCTGGAATCTGGAAGAACCTTGTGGTTAAAGGTTTCTAACTGCTGTAAAACACTCACTGGTGTGAGGCTCTGCAGCTGGGTTTGGAGCCAGGAGGGCCTGTCCATCTGCAGAAAAGCTGTGCTGGGCTTTACTGAAAAGTGTAGCTGCTGCTTAGCTCAGTTCTGGGTCTGAGTCTTTGCTCGGGTATGGGGGGAGCAGGCTGGGGGACCTGGGTCCTGCAGAGCCTCTGTGCCACCCCCACCTCCCCCAGGCCTCTCCTTCCTTTCCCACCCTCTGTTTGACTTGACCCTTTAGCCTTTAAGCTGGCTGGGGCAGGGACCCCGCTTGAACAATACCTTACGCAACAGGAGGCTGATCCCAGGTGAGGTTTCAAGGCTTTCCTGCAAGGAAAAATGATTGCAATTATATCCCCTGCAAAAATAAATGTGCGGGGGAAAAAAAATCCCAGGCTCCAGCTGCAGTTTGTGCATCTGAACAGCCCCACATTGACAGGGGGATTATCTGCACGTTCAAATAGGTTGTCTCTTTCACGTCACTGAATGCTCTGATCCTAAATAAGCAAATTACATCAACTATTCTGATGTCCTGTTTAACTTATGACCTCAGCCTGAACACTGCAGGATATGAGAGATAGCTGCTCAATTTCATTGTCTGGAGATCTGATATATTTTTGTATTTTTTTTGTGCCCCCCCCCCCCTTTTCAGTTTCCAAACTACTCACCCCAGCTTTTACAAAGGTGTTAGCATGGGATTAGGAGTAGGCGGGGAGGAAGAGAGGAAACCACCTTTTTTTTTTTTTTTTTTTTTTTAATTAGGTGCAAAAGCATTCTAACAGTTGTAGCAAATGTTTCTGGTTTTTTGTGGTTAAGGTAACGAATTTCATTGCTGCAAAGCTCATCATGTGCAAGCTGACTTACGCAGAGGGAGCCCAGGATGGAGCAATCCATTTAGCAGGGACAAAGAAAAAAGCCTTATGATGAGATGGAAACCCTGTACTTGGGGCACTTTGCAAGAACCTTTGAAGCCAGCCTGGGAACTGTGGCAATATTAGTTGATAATTAGTAATATAGATCCCTCAAGCTGTCGTTTAGATTGAAAATGTGCATGTCTCTCATGAGCCTCTGTCACACCAATCTGATCAGCAGGCTTTTTTCTTCCTTTTATGTGGGTTGCTGTGTCGGTCCAGACGATGATGAGAACTGCCAGGCATCGTCTTTCTCACTCAGTTGTGAGCTGAGCAGCTATCTCCTGCTCCAGTGTGGCATGGAAGTGGAACCAGGGCAATTTTGCTTTGTGGTCACCTCTCCTGGCCTGAGCAACAGTCATTTCATTCATTTTAAAATACCAGCCGTCCTTCCCCATGCGCAGAGAAAAACCAGAAAGATTTAAAGGCTACGTGTTTCATGAGATGTTTCTGCCCCAGCAGACAGCAAGGGGTTGGCCTTGGGAGTCACTCAGGACAAAAAGCATCCTCAGCTCTAGTGGGGTTGAGACATCATCAAAGAATTCAAAAATGTCAGTTCTCACAGCCCCTGGTTCAGCTTTTGAGCTGCCCTCCACTGATGCAACATCATGTCCCCATTTACTTCCTTTCAGCCCTGAAATCTCTTTGGAAAGTGCTGTGTCACCCTCTAAATGAAGAATTTAGAAGGGTCACGTGTGCTGGATTTCAATGACTTGGGAATGCTGAGAAAGAGAATATCATTTGGAAACCCTCTGTGGTTTAATAAAAGGTTCATCCATAGGATGCAATTTGTCAGCGCCTACAGGTCAGGAAAACCTGTGATTAAGAGCATCTGTGGTTTCCCCAGATGTGTGAGTGAGCTGCTTACTCCTCCCCAGTCACCCAAACCCAGGCTCAGCCCGGTGCCTGCCCACGACGTGGGCTGTGATTTCTTGCTTCAGAGTGTGATTGTTCAACACAAAGGGTGAGGCCCTCTTAATCTTTTTGTTTATCCTGGGCTTGGCAATTCCGATGTAATCTGCAGCCTGTGCTGCAGAGGCTCCAGCCAGGAAGCACAGCTGGTATTATTCTGCCTCGACAGACACTGTTGAGGGAGCAAATTGCCCTCCAGAGGTACTTGTCCAGGGCTGGCTGAGTGGCTGAGTGGCGAGTGCTCCTTGCCCTGGCAGCGCGCCCCGCTGAGAGGGACCAGCTCTTTGTGTGGAGTGGCTTTACACGGCAGTCATTAAATACCACCAGACTCTGGGATCATTTGTCATGGCAAATTCCGCTTCTTTGCAATCTCTGGTTGAGATTTTTATTTGCTAACCTCCAATGGCTTATAAATGGTAGTGAGAGCTCGTAGTGAGTGGTCACTGTTACTTGCCAGGGGTGGAGACACCCCGAAGCACCACAAAGATCAGGGAACGCTTTGGGTCAGAAGGGACCTCAAAGCTCATTCAGTTCCAACCCCCCTGCCATGGGCAGGGCCACCTTCCACTATCTCAGGGTGCTCCAAGCCTTGTCCAGCCTGGCCTTGGGCACTTTCAGGGATCCAGGGACAGCCCATTTTGTGCCAGGGTGACCTGTGCCAGGGCCTTCCCACACACAAGGAAGAATTTTTTCCCAATATCCTATCTCTCCCTGCCCTCTGGCACTGGGAAGCCATTCCCTGTGTCCTGTTACTCCAGTTCCTTGTCCCAGGTCCTTCTCCAGCTCTCCTGGAACCCCTTTAGGTACTGGAGATTCCAGTAGACACTGAGCAAGCCCCAGCTTGTGGTTGCCAGGCAGGAGGACAGCACTCTATCTGTGATGGCTTTGCAACATGATATGTGAGTGCACAGCACCAATTCTGTAAAATTCCCAGCCTGGAGTTGGCTTAGCCCTGTGCTGTTGGCCACATTAAACTCAGAGTCCCCCAAAAAAGGGCTCGACTGGGCCTAATTCTCAGCAGCGAGCCCAGCCGTCGCTGCCTGGTTCCCACAGACTGTACACTTCCCTGCCAAGATTTCAGTATCTTCAGAAATTCAGTGGAGCATGAAGGTCACAGCAAGGGGAGAATGACAGCCTGAGAGGTTTTTTTCCCCTTTCAGCAGCTCGGAGCAGACTGTTGTCTCTCTCTCATGTTGACTGTTTTCATAGGGTTAGCGTGAAGTTTATGTTTTACACAGCCCAGTGGCAGTCGGAGCTGGGATCAGCTGTGTTTCTTCAAGGAAGACGGTCTCATGTTGCAGACTTTCTTTCTCAGTGTCTGCAAAAGCTCGGTTTCCAGTGAAATTTCCCTTACAGATCTTTGTCTTGAGGTTCTCTTTGTGGATGTATGTGAGAGACTGTACCCAAGGTTTCAGTTTGGGTATTTATTTCGTTTCTTTTATTTTCACTTGCAAAGCTGCAGGCGGAAATTAAACTTCAGCAGGGAGGGGGGAAGCTGTTAATTTTTCACAGTGTTATGTATTCCAGTGCTCAAAATGATGATGCCAAATTAGCCATTAGAGGTCAAACCTCAGCTGACAGCAAATGTTTTCTTTTGAGGAAGCCATCCTTATTCCTGGGAACCAGTTTTGTTGTCCTGTGCTAAATGCAAGAAAGGTATGAATGTGTGGTTTTTCCTGGAGGGCAACACTAGCTGGAAAAATGCTGGTTTTAGCCAGTGGAAACAGCACAAGCAAACAACGATTGGCAGTGAAAACAGCACTTGTATTTAGACTAGCATAGAAAAGAGGACACAATGTAGTACAGAGTAAATGTCCTTTTATACAGCCTGTACAAGGCTTTTTCTTCCTCTCATGGGTTTGGACAGACTATGAAGTGTGTTGGTCAGCAGAGAAGCTGGTGCACTGGGAGAAAGTAATGAAGGGTCAGCGGGTGACAGTGATGGAGTGACTGTAAGGAAAAGGAGGAACTCTCTGGAGAAGGCAGTGACACAGCTCTAACTCCCATGTGTCCTGAGGAAACTGTCCCCATGGTTTCTCTCAAATGTCATGAGAAAACAAGAGATTTTTAGCCAGTTTAAGTTCTGATGGTTTCCAGTCCCCTGTGCCTCCTGAGGTCATATTTCAGTGTATTGACTGTGTCAAGAAGCCAAAATTCCCATGTTTTATGCACTGTGTAGTTTCTCCTCCTTTTCAACATCAGTGTCCTTATAATGTTCTTTGTTTGTATGTCATGGTGAGGGTGGCTTGGCCAGCTCCCGGTGTTTGAATGGGAGTGGGGACTCGCCAGAGCAGCACAAAGACCATGGAATGCTTTGGGTGCCAGGACCTTAAAGCCCATGCAATCCTACCCCTGCCATGGCAGGGACACCTCCCACTGTCCCAGGTGCTCCCAGCCCTGCCCAGCCTGGCCTTGGGCACTGCCAGGGATCCAGGGGCAGCCACAGCTGCTCTGGGCACCCTGTGCCAGGGCCTGCCCACCCTCACAGGGAACAATCCCAATTCCCAATATCCCATCCAGCCCTGCCCTCTGGCAGTGGGAGCCATTCCCTGAGTCCTGTCCCTCCATCCCCTGTCCCCAGTCCCTCTCCAGCTCTCCTGGAGCCCCTTCAGGCCCTGGAAGGGGTTCTGAGGTCTCTGCAGAGCTTCTCCTCTCCAGGTGAGCACCCCCAGCTCTCCCAGCCTGGCTCCAGAGCAGAGGGGCTCCAGCATTGTGATAACTCAGTATCAGGCCAATGTTTTCCCAAGTCCCACTGAGAATCCTGCACAAAAACCATTGCCCTGTGGTTGCAAATGACACTAACTCCTGCAATGTGCTTTGTGGGGACTGCACAGCTCTGCAGCCATCCCTGTTCCACAGCAGTGCCAGCAGCAGACCTTTGTTCCTTCAGAGGAGGAATGTGGGATCTCAAGGCATATTTGGAGCCTTCCTTGGAAACACCATAGGTTGAGCTGCACCTACTTGGTTTCCTTGTAGAGTTTGCCAAATCTGTAATTGCTCAGCTGCATTTATCTGAAGACCCTTAGTCATTAAACTGTGTCACTTCCTATGGCATAGATCAGCCTGTATCTGTTATTAATGGTATTAATTGGAGGTATTAATCCCTGTGCCAAAACTGTGTGTCCACAGCTCCTGGTGAGATGTGGTACAGGACTGTCTGTAGCACCTACTGCTGTTAAGGCATTTCCAGCTGGTGATGATGGTCAGCAACATCTGTGGGGTTCTCTGGCCTTTCCAAGAAGGAAGACCTTGTCCCCACAAGGTGCATCTGGTCTGAATGAGTGGCTGGATAAAAGAGACCATTTTGTGTTTGTGCAAACCCTCTCATCTAAGGACTACACAGAAACAGAGACACAGAAACCGGGAGAGCCACAGCAGTATCCTGGTCAAAACAGAGACCTTTAAGGTCAAAACAGAAAGCCTTTAAATGAGTTCCTCAATTCATGCATTGTGTCAATCTTGACAAAGAGGATATTTTGCAGCTATTGTGATGAAATGCAGCTAAGCCCAAGGTAGGATCTGGCTGAGCTTAGAGGGAGAAATGGCAGTGTAGGAGTTTTGGCAAAAGTGGAAAATGTAACATCCAGGGCACACTCCTTGTGAGTCATTATCTTTCCTCCGGATAAGGGGATTTGGATGATTTACTTGTCCTAATTTAAGACACACAGTCTGAGTTGATCACCTTTTTATTCATGGAAGTACTGGGACAGGATGCAGGTGAAAGCCGGTTTTGTCTCATGCCCAAAAGCTTCTCTATTCCCATTCCCAGCTCAGCTTTTCTCTTGATGATTTCTGGGAGAGCTGCCCCTGCTGAGGCCTTTTAGTGAAGTGGGAGAGGCTGATGTCTGAGATGAACACAGCCAGATTTATTTTTGTTACTGCACGTTAAAAAGCTGTGGTTAAAGGTGTCCTGCAGCCAGGAGGGTGGTCCCACAGCCCCTGTCCCCTGCCTACTTGTCCATCCCTCACATTTGCAGCTTATGCCAGGGAAGGGGGCACATGGGCAGCCAGATGTTGAGATTGATCTGACTGAAATGGAAGTTCCCATCCACAGCTGGATCAGTGCCTTGTAGTCACAAGGGATCTCAGGAACAAGATATATCTCAGGTGTACTGATGGAGACTGCCCACCTCCAGCAGCCCGATCCTGGCTGGGAGCCCTGCAGAGGTGTGGGTGGACCAGGAACCTCTGCAGCTGTTGGGGTTTTAATTTGACAGTCTAACTTCACAGACTTTAAACAAGGGGAGATCACTGAGCTTGGTCCTGGCAGGAAGAAATGAGCTGGTGGTTGGAGAGAAGGAAGTTGGCGATGGAGGAGTCAGAGGAGGAATATGGTTCCCTACAAACAAGGTCATGTGAACGGTGACAGCATGGAGTGATCAATGTGCAAGGATAATAGGTCACTGGGGAGTCAGCCTGAAAGCTGAAGCCTCTCAAAATATCTGGAACATTGTGGAAAAGAAAGTTAAGAAGACATCCAGTAAAGCTAGACAACTCTTGCCCCCTGGCCTGCCTCACTGTCCTGCTTCCCTCAGCATGGCTTTGCACACCCCAGTCCGTGACTGTCCGAAGGAGTTGGGCACTCAGAGGTTGTTTGTGCTTCCCTCCATGCAGACAGTGCCCTGTGGGGAAGGGCTGAGCCTCAGCTCTCGGGAGCAAACCCACCCACAGGCAGGAGCAGCCTCCCTCGCTGGGCCTGGCCAGCTCCGGCTGCCCGCGGCTGTGGGGCCGCTCCTCCCCCGAGCGGGGCCTTCCCTGGATCAGCCGCATTTACCGGCATTTACTGCCGGGCTCAGATTACGCCAGTGAAAATAATCGGTTATGCAAAGTTACGCTGTTTAGATTGGGTTTCTTCTGTGTGGCCAGCGAGGTGTGAAAGTCAATCTGCGCCGCAAACCCTGTGGGCACTTTCTCCCTGCTGGCTGGATATGATAGCTCTGGGCTTGGGCTCTTAGAGGGAAACGCTGGCCCTGGGCTTGGCTCAAAGGGACACAAAGCACAGGTGGTTACAGTGGGACGGGGCTCCTGAGCTGCACAGGGCTCCTAAACCCAGCCTGGCAAAGCCAACGGGACCCCTGAGAGGAGGGTGTGAGGGCTGGCTCTGGGGAACCCTTCGGCCCCCTCGCCTGGCTGGCAAGGACAGGCCATGGCTGCTGACAGAATAGGCTTGTAATGGTTTTATCATGGAAGAATAATTAAAGTTGGAAAAGTCCTCCAAGATCAAATCCAACCATTCCCCCAGCCATGTCCCCAAGTGCCACATTGATGCAGATCTTAAATCCCTCTAGGCTGGGCAGTCTGTTCCAGTACCTGACCTTTCTGTCTGATCTCCAATCTGAAACTCTTCAGCACAACTCGAGGCTGTTATCAGTGCACTCCTGTTCCCAGGCCATCATCATGGCCCATGCAGAAACTGCAGAGTAATCAGTAAATCTTCAGCGTTAGGAGAAGGACTTGCTGTCACAGAAGTCTTTCATGATATTCCTCTGATGCTTTTCCTTACGATTATCTTCTTTTTCACCCCCAAGGAATCACTGATTTGGAGTTTAAATGCAGAAAAGCCTCTGCAGAGCAACAGCCCCTCCTGCTCTCCTGCCTGCAGCCACGGTGTCCCTGTGATTCCTGCCCAGAGAGACCCAGGCTCACTCCCAGTTTGAGCTGGGGGGAGGCTGTGGGTGGCCAGGGCTCAGGCTGGGGCCCTGAGCTGACACCCCAGTGTGCTGTTGATATGTGGTCAGAGCAGTGGCACCTCACAGTCACTGCTCAGGGGCTTGCCGGCTGCTCCTTGGTGTTCATAAGCACTGGAGCATCCCAGGGTCCGTGGGGGAAGCTCCAAGGGCTGCTGGTTTGCCCGTGTTCTTGCAACCCCGATGGAATGGGAGAAACACAGAAAGGCAGCTCATGCATATTTAAATCAGTGCCAATTTATGCTGTCGCTGATCTGTGACTTACCGCAGTAACATTCATATTCAGCTTTAGTGCCAAAAGCAATACTCAGCTGCTTTCTTACTCCTTAATGAAAAATACTTCTTTAGGGCTTCTTTGAAGTCCCCACCCCTGAAAATCCCAGCTATATTGCCATCATTGTTACTGTTAACAGCCCCTGCCAGGCCCGGGAGCCTTTCCTGACGGATAGCTCCGCGGGGCTTTGTCCGGGGCTCCCATTCAGCGCCGCTGCAGCCAGTTTGAAATGGCTAATGACGGGCCTCCCAGGGGACTGCTGCCAAGCTCTCAAAGACCTCCCAGGTTTGGAAGTGGCAGGGTGTCCTTTTCCTGGGGCCAGCCGCAGAAGGAATGCACACACTCAGATTCTCCTACCTAAGCCGCATCAGTCAAGTTATTTTTTCAGTTGCAAAGAGTCATCCATGCGTACAGAGCCGGTTGCTTAGCAGGAGAGAGATAGCTGTGTCAGTAGAGGACATGGAATAAATAGAGGGAAAAGGTTAGGTGGAAAGATCCCCACTAGTTTGAGGCGTTTTTGTGTTTTAATGTTGAAAATATCCTTTTGCAAAAATATGAAAGGCTTTGAAAACTTAAGCCAGGGTCTGTGTCAGAGACAGGACAAGACTCACCCGTCCCCAGGATGCAGTGATGGTGCAGTGATGTTTATGGGTGCAATTAGGAGTGTGAATGGTCTCGGTGGGCCCAGCTCCTACAAGCCATTTGCGAAGGACAGCCAGAAGAACACTGGATGGTCCCTCAGGGTCTGTTGGAAATGGGACTGGGATGTTTCTGCCAGGATTTCATGACAATTTTCAGTCGGTGCAGGCAGCCAGTGCAGCCGGATGGAGCCGGGCCTCTGCTTCCTGCCCCTGTCTCTCTCTCACCCCCCTCGTCCCGGCACAAGTGCTCGTTTAACTGCAGGGCCACAGGATGAGGGAACTGATCCCAGTTGAAACGGGCCTGTCAAAACCAGATGGTTAATTTTATCCCAGCTCAGCTCCCCAGTCTGGCTCGCTCTGCAGCTGCCCAGATGTGCAGGGAGGGGAGGGGAGGGGGCAGGAGGGCTCTGTCTGCGCTGGGTCAGCACACGCTTGTGCTGGCCGGAGCCCGGCGAGCCCAGAGCTCAGGGCACTCCGGCCAGCCCCAGCCCCCGTGCCCGGCCCCAGCCCCAGCCCAACAGGGGCAGCGTGGCCGGGGCCTGCAGGGCTCTCCGGGAGCCCCCAGCTCCAGCACTGCCTGCCCCTGGCTCAGGGCATGAAGCCCCAACCTTGGGGCTGGGGGATCAGCCCCACCCGGGTGATACCCATTCATTTTGGACCCTCCTGGCAGTTCAAAATCCGATCAGCTGAAATTTGAGCTGCAGCTCAGAGTTAGGTGGGTGCTTATCCCGGTGTCCCGACACCCCAGCGCATGGAGCAGCACAGAGCTCGTGCCCCTCGCTGCAGCTCTGCCGTGGTTGAGCACAGCTCAGTTTCCAAGGGTGCTTCTCCATTATTCCAAGTGAAAAGGGCTCTTCGTGCTTCACAAATGAATTTGCCACAGAATATGTAAGAATTGGTTTATTGCTTGCACTTGTGCTGCCAAATGCAACTAAATCTTTCCTCCCGCTAAGGGAATCCAAATTAATATGTTTTCTTATTAATTTTTTTTAATAGAGGGGAAAGCTGCCCTCTCTGCAGGTGATACTGTGCCTTTAACTGGGCTGCTGCTGTAAAAGCAGTTGAAGCTTCATTTAGCCTGAATGAAAAACTCGATGCACGTTGCTGAAGAGAGGAAACTGGTGGTGGATGATTTACTTGGAATGCCCTACAGCAAAGGGGTTATAAGTGAGGAGGGGAAACACCAAGAGCACTGAGATCTGAACCAGAGGAAATGCACAAAGCCTTGAAGTGACCTTATGCAAATTCCTAACGATGACACTTAATTGAACTCAGTTTTTCCAGAGGTTGTAAAGATCAAAATAACAATAGCCTTGCAATGCAAAGGTCTCTGGATAATGCACGTGAATGTATAGTTGCATACAGCCAAAAACTGCCCCCCGTGGGTGTGATCAGCCTCCCTGGCAGCAGGGTACCAGACCCAGACTTGCTCCAGAGCATCGAGGCTGCTCTGGGGGCAAAAGTGATTCCTGGGGTTTCATCCTCTCTCCCACCCCGTGGGACACTGCCTCTGCAGAAATGTTTATTAAAAGCTCTGTGTTTCTGTGCTGGGCCCCAGGAAGCCTGGGTGTCCTGGCAGGCCTGGGTGCCTGGAAGCCTGGCAGGCCCTGGGAAGCAGTGGTGTTGAGCTACTTGTGAAATGAGCTGCTGTCCTCAGCACAGCCCGTGGGGTCGGTGCCCCATCCCACAGGCACAGCAACCCAGTGAGGAGAAGCAGAGCCACCCCCGGGGTCGCCGGCCGTGCCCTGCTCGTGGGGCTGGTTCCCAACGGGAAATAACGTGGGCATGTGTTCAGTGTGACAGCATCAGAAACTGATCCAGAGACTGTCAAGACCAAATTCCTGTGCTGTTCCTGGAGCTCAGATTATTTTCCTCTGTGCTTGCATTCAGCTCTAGGATTCATTCCCTGGATGGAGACTTTTCACAAGCGCATGTAGTGTTGAAGTGATGGGAAATGGCCTTAAGCTGAAGAAGGAGGGCAGAGTTAGGTGGGATATGAAGATGAAATTCTTCTCTGTGAGGGTGGGGAGGCACTGGCACAGAGTTCCCAGAGAAGCTGTGGCTGTCCCTGGATCCCCAGGCCAGGCTGGACGGGGCTTGGAGCAGCCTGGGACTGCGGAAGATGTCCCTGCCCATGGCAAGGGGTGGAACTGGATGAGCTTTAAAGTCCTTTCCCACCCAAACCAGTCTGGGTTTCTGTGATTCTCCTCCTTCATATTAATGCATACATGAGGAAGTATTGATCTGGGGAGAAAAAGCAAATTAGGCGCTGCTGTGAAAAATTCTCATCCCTGAATCTGGTGCTTAAATTCTCTGAGCTCCTGTTTCCAAGGACTTGCAGAGTGAGGCACACACATGCACTTTTTGTCTGTGAAATGCTGGCTGCCAAATTCTTCTGAATTTCATTCAACGCACCAGATTAATTGATTTATTTAGATTCGTGAGCAGCAGCAGAGAGCAGGAGGCTCTGACCCAGTGAATAATGGCGGATGTGGCTGTGAACAGCAGCTAACGAAGATGAAAAACTCCCCTGTCCGGAGGAATCCAAACACAGCCTTACAGATGAGGCTGCTGGCCCAAGTGCAGCTGTTTGTCTTTCCAGTAATCCGAAGCCGTTGCAGAGCCCTGAGAAGAGGAGGGGACAGTGACTGTGTGTAGCAGGGTCAGTCGTGTGTGCAGCTTCCCGGGCAGAGGTGAATCTGTGCCATGGTGGTGCCACTACGGCTGGGCACAGCCGGGCTCCCCAGCCCCATCAGCCCGAGCACAGCGAGACACTCAGCACCTTCCCTTCGGAGGGAAGCTGGAAAATCTTCTCTGTATTTAAAGTTCCCATGGCTGCAGTTTGAATTTGGCACACAGTTGGCCATGGGGTTATCTGGGGTCATGTACTCAAATAGTTGGAGATAAAACAAGGGCCTGTTTGGATCGGAAATCTCCAGAGGGCTTTTCCTCTGCGCGCGGGTAACAATATTGCAGAAGGACAGCAGCCAAAATAAAGACTCGGCTCCCTATGCAGTAGCTCAGAAAAGTAAAATGAGCAATGGGAAAAAAAAAGAAAAAAAAATGTAAAAAAAGAAGCCTGTTTTCATTACGTTATTTTCTGAACTTGCTGTTGGGATGGAGGAGTTCCAGCCAAGGAGAGGGAGTCCTGCAGTGAGGCGCCATCCAGGACTGAGCTCGCTGTGCTGCTCTTCCAGGAAATTCCCTGTGGCTGCAGAAAGCCACCACTGCCTGGCTGGGCTCACCTGCCCATGGGCTCACCCGAGGAGCCACCAAGGCAGAGCTGGCAGGGCATGGGGACACTGCCCAGGGCATGGGGACACTGCCCAGGGCTGCCCCAGCACCTGCTCCTCTGCTCCAGAGTTTAGTTCCAAAGCCCTTGCCAGCTAGGGCAGTTATAAGAGGGAGAAGTTAATGGGTTTTGGAAGTTAAAGAGGGAATGAGATTCTGTCAGGCTCTTCCACAGACCCCTGGGCTTTTATGGGAAACTTTCCTCATGGCTAAGGCACACTGAGAGCACACTGGGACAAGAGCTGTGAGTCTGTACCTTTCCAAGCTGTCACTGGGGAACAGCAGATGTGTGCAGTAACAGCAGCTCTGCTCCTTGCTCACTGCCTGCTCCAGCCAGCTTCAGCCTCCCTAGCCTGTTGTCAGGAAAATAATTGAAATGCAAAAGCAAAATGACATGGTTGGGAAGGAAATTTGGCCTTTGGGAGCTTTCTGTCTTCCTTGGATGCTGTGGTGATGAATGCTGCTGTAAACACATCACCTAACAGGTAGTGAGGAAGGAAAGATGAGACAAGAATGAGGAGAAAAAGCCAGAGGGGAAAGCATTCTCCACAGGTCAGAGCATGCTCAGGGCACCAGGGACTGTGAGCAGACCTGAGCTTGTGAGCTGCTCACTCCATTGGCAGCTCTGGCTGATGTGTTGAGAGCAGTTCACACCTCCCCATCCTGTGTCCTGCTCTCTGCTCCCCTGGATGGGGACAGTGGGGGCATTTCTGCCTGCACTGGGGGTGCTGGTGGAGCACAGCTGGGCAGTTCTAGAAGTGCATTCCGGGTGGCACATTGGCAGTGCCACCTCTGGGCTGGGCCCGGAGCTGTGCCACAGCAGGCAGGGTCACCCAGGCATTGCAGGGACCTGCTAAATGTCCTTTAGTGCTTTCTTCTGAGAGTGAAGAATGTACAAACCTCTTACCAATAGGAATTTTACTATATGTGGATATTTTGGTGGTGTCTTGGACAGGAGGAACCCAGCTCCCACTAAGTTCAGTGGGATTCATGTATCCCTCTCCTCTGGGCAACTGAGAATAATTCAGCCTCAGTCAACAAATCTTTATTTGCATTTTCATTAAAGTTCATCAAGGTGCTCACTGGAGCTTTTCAGAGTTTGAAAAGTTGAATTTGAGGAATCCCAGACTGGCTTGGGTTGGAACTGACCTTAAGCTCATCCAGTGCCACCCCTGCCATGGCAGGGACGCCTCCCACTGTCCCAGGTGCTCCCAGCCCTGCCCAGCCTGGCCTTGGGCACTGCCAGGGATCCAGGGGCAGCCACAGCTGCTCTGGGCACCCTGTGCCAGGGTCTCAGCATGCTCAGAGAGAAGAATTTCTTTCAAATATCAAACATAAATCTCTCTTCCTTCAGTTTAATGCTGTCCCCCTTGTTCTGCCACTGTCTGCCAGTGTAAAAGCTCTCTATTTTACAAGCCCCCTTGAGACACTGAAATGCCTCAATAAGGTCTCCTCAGAGCCTCCTCTTCTCCAGGCTGAGCACCCCCAGCTCTCCCAGCCTGTCTCCATAAAAGACTCTCCAGCCCTCAGAGCACCTCCAAAGCCTCCCCTGGACTGGTTCCAGCCGGTCCACATCTTTCTGGTACTTGAATTTATCAATCAATTTATTGCTGTCTCCTGCCTGGATGAAAATAACTGGTAAATGCAGGTTTCTGATGGAGGTTCTGAGGTTTACATCTTCCCCATGCTGTTTCTGCTAGTATATGCTTCAAATGTATATTCACATTCTTTCTGTAAAGCCAGTTTGTTAGGAAGAAGGGAGTCATCAGAAGGTCATGTATTCATCAGGATTCATTTTTAGAAAGGAACAAGGCTCCATGCTTCTCTTTGGAGCCTTGGTCTTGCTTTTCTCCTTATAGGGAGTATTTTAATAAAGGGAACAACTATCATTTTTCAGCTGTTGGAGACATGGAGCGCTGTTCCCAGAGAGCCTCTCCTGAATTCAGTGCTACCAGGGTTCTGTCTCTGTGCATGCCATGTTCCTACACTGTGCCTGTAACTGTGTCCTGTGGATGTGGTGTTTCCTGCTGTGTGCACAGGGTGCTTTTAGTACTGATCTCATGACAGATTGATAATCACAGAATCCCAGACTGGTCTGGGCTGGAAGTGATGGGCTTAAATCCCATCCAGTGCCACCCCTGCCATGGCAGGGACACCTCTCACTGTCCCAGGCTGCTCCCAGCCCTGCCCAGCCTGGCCTTGGGCACTGCCAGCGATCCAGGGGCAGCCACAGCTGCTCTGGGCACCCTGTGCCAGGGCCTGCCCACCCTCACAGGGAACAATTCCCAATTCCCAATATCCCATCCATCCCTGCCCTCTGGCAGTGGGAGCCATTCCCTGTGTCCTGTCCCTCCATCCCTTGTCCCCAGTCCCTCTCCAGCTCTCCTGGAGCCCCTTCAGGCCCTGGCAGGGGCTCTGAGCTCTGCCTGGAGTTTCTCCTCTCCAGGTGAGCACCTCCAGCTCTCCCAGCCTGGTTCCAGCCCTGGAGCAGCTCCGTGGCCTCCTCTGGACTCATCCAGCAGCTCCAGGTCCTTCCTGTGCTGGGACCCAGGGCTGGGACAGCTCTGCAGGTGGGGTCTCACCTGAGCAGTGGGGCAGAACGACCTCCCCTGACCTGCTGCCCACACTTTGTATACTTTAGGTCTGTAATATTCCATGGAAAGCAATTCTGAGCTGCTGGGTTTCTGTCTGAGTGCACATGGGCAAAAGCAGAGTCCTTACTGACTAGAGAAAGGAAAATCAAGTAGGACTGGACACCTACACAGGTGCTTATGATGGCTGACAGACCTGTGCAAAAAGAAATTTTCCCTCCTCCAGGCTTGGGTGCAGGTTGCCTGGGGTGACAGCTGAGAGGAGTGATCCTTGGCACTGTCCCTGGCTGTGCTCGGGCTGGGGGTGCTGTGTGCTGTCCAGTGGTGTCACAGTCAGGGTCACTTATCCCAGTGCCAGCTGGAAGGGGACAGACTGATGTGTCTGAAGCACTGGCAGGCACCACCCATCCAGCCCAAAGCCAGCCAGGACAAGGCAGTTTGAAATGTTTAATTTTTTTGTAGACATGTGCCCTGACTCCCTGGGCTGTGCTGGGTGAGGCTTTGTGGCATCTCCCTGCCCTGCCTGTGGTCCTGGAGCAGGAGCTTTGCTGCTGGGTTTGCTGTGCTGTCACACCAGCCCTGCCTGCCTCTTACCTCTCTGGGGCTGTGTCACAGAGCCTCCTCTGAGGGCAGCAGGATTGTTGCTGTGGCTCAGCAGCCTCTCAGGGCTCCACAGAAATGCCAAGACTGGTTTGCAGCACACGGCAAAGCTGGGAGCACGAGGGAAACATTTGTCCCCTGGAAGCTCTGTGTGACTGGAGCCAACAGACCCATGTGGCAGTTTTATGATGGTGACATTTTGCATTTTTTCCTCAGCAGTAGAGCAAAATTAATCAGAAATGCTTTGGAACAACAACTGGTTTATAGGGATCATAGCCCAAGTGCAAGAAGAGCTTTGTCATCAGGACAGCCTCAGAGCTAATTTGCTGAGACATTCAACTGCCTTTAAATCTCCACTGGAGAATTTTTGCCTTTCTGGTTGTGGGTCACTTGTGCTAATTTGGCATTTTTAAAGCAATTTACATTTTTCTTTCAGCACAAACACTTATCCTCTCTAGTAATGAGAACGCTCCTGTGCTTGGTTTTGGGGGTGGTGGTGAAAGAATTTCAGCTCTGAAGGGAGGCAGCTGTTCCCCTTGGCTTGCCAGCAGCTTTCAGGCATTTGTTGAGCCTACAGAGGAAACACATTCTTAAAGTCTGTGTCAGGAACCCAGCTTGGAAGGCAGAGAAGCCATGTGAATTGTCAGGGTTGCTGTAAGACCTGTCACTTGTCCCAGGGCTGGGGGTGCTGCAGGGCGTTTGTGGTGTGTGTCTGTGAAACCCTCAGGGGAGCTGCAGTGCAACACATGGAACAGATTTTAATCTCCCATTAGAGAGCTGAGTCAGAAGTGCTGAATGAGAAGGGAGAGTGGCCATGTGGTCATTAGGGCCCAGAGACAGACTCCTGACATGGGCTTAGCCCCATGGGTTTGAGGGTAAACTGGCCAAGAAACCAGCTGAGAGCAGAGATACAAGTAAGGCTTCTGAGATACAAGCAAGACTGTTCCTAAAATAATTTAATAGTAAGTGCATGGAGCAAACCTCTGCTCCTGCCCTGTCCTGTTCCCTGCACCACTGGAGGGACAGTGACACAGTTGTGCCTGAGCAGCTCACTGCTGTGGCAGGAGTGGTTCAGGCTGGAGCTCAGGGCAAGGCTCTGCCCCCAGAGGGTGCTGGCACTGCCCAGGCTGCCCAGGGAATGGGCACGGCCCCGAGGCTGCCAGAGCTCCAGGAGCCTTTGGGCAGCGCTGCCAGGGGTGCCCAGGGTGGGGTCTGGGCAGGGGCTGGGCTGGGGGATCCTGGGGGGTCCTTTCCAGCTCAGGATATTCTGTGATTCTGTGGTGAGTTTGAAGGCTCTGGAGAAGCATTTCCTGGTGAGATAAGAAGTTTGAAAATTAAAGAGGGAATAAACTTTGGATAAGTATGATTTATTGTTGTGGAATACAAGGTGCCAGGACCTGCTGGAACAGGACAGTGGCCCATGAGGAGACTCTAAAGCCCATGACAGCTCTTGCAGAAGCCAAATGAAACACAGGGGCTGGAGCAGAAGTGTCAGAGGAAAACCAGGCCCTGGTGACCCAGGCTCCCTCTGAAGGGTCCAGGAGGTGTCACAGCGTGGATGAGTGGGAAAAGAGGGATGGCTGTGGGAAAAGGAGATGGTGGGCTGAACCTGTGAATTTAATAGACTTTGCAGATTCCCACTTCTGTGCCAGCAAGCCTTGAATTCAGGCTTAGAGTAAAAAATGTCATTCAGATCAGCCCTTCAAGCCCAGGTAATATTTTTTTTCCAAATCATAAGAGTGTCAACCAGCTACTTCCCAGAAGAAGGAGACCTCCAAACAGGAGATTGTTTGTGTGTTAAAAGGTTTCTCAGGAACCTGGTTCTGTCCTTAGGGATTCAAGCCTCTGCTTTGAAGTTCTATCTCCAGCTGGAAGCTCACACAAACCTTTAGGCCAAGAGCATTTTTTCCCTAAAATATTTTATATCAGTGCTTTGGTACAAGTCTCTTATTTGTGTGTGGGTTTCTGCTTTGTGACTCATCTTCCTTGGCAGGAGACAGCCAGCCAGTGTCAAATTGGATTACTGAATGAGGGAAAAATTCATATTCCCTGGTAAGATACTTGGGGACCTCCAAGTCCTGCCTTGAGATAAATGCTTATCATCAGGTGGGGAAGTGGGATTTTTTTGCATCACTCCTCTGTGAGCATGGAAACTCTCCTTCATACCCTGATGAATCATGTGGAAATACAGAGCAGAATCATGTGTCTTTTTGGGACCAGAGACCCACTGAAGTCAATAGTTTTTTCCCTGTGCTTGGAGCAGTCATATGAATGTTTCTATTTCTCCTTCTCTCAATGCATTCCTGGAGGAGCCACAGGAGAAGCAAGAGGCCTTCAGACAAGTTCCACGCAGGTCCTGTGCTCCAGTGACTGCTGGAGGCACATGCTGGTGGTGCCATCCAGCCCAGGACACACTCCCCACGTCCCCCCTCATTTCTGGAAGGCATTGAGGACATTCATGTGTGACCTGAAATAAAACATGCTCTTGTTAGCAGCCCCACAGTCTGGGACTGATGCTGGAGAGCTGCACGCTCCTTCCAGGGGTGCATGGTGAAGTGTAGTGAGAGTCCTGTATCTATATTGTACTTGAATATCTATATTGTATTTGAATATATCTGTTAGTAATAGAAAAAGGGGGAAATGTAGTGAGAGTCCTATATACTGGGTAAGTGGGTCCTAGCTATTCTAAATGAGCTACAGCTGTGAAGTCCTTAGTTGGGCAGCAGCTGTAGCTCGTGAAGGTAACTGGAATAAAAGGGGCACTGGAGGAGCCCCTGTGAAGTCATGAGGAGCTGTGCTGCAGAGAAGAGCTACATAGTAGAACACTGGCTAGAAGGTATGGACTTTAGGAATATAATAACAACAGTATGGAACTCTAGAAATATGATAATAACGTCAAGATAACAACAGTGAAGGCTTCCAGAATCACCTCCGTGGAGGAGAGTCCCATCTCCTGGGCTCTCCCCCAGCCACTGTCCCAAGCATCTTTGTGTAGCCCTTCCCCATTGCTGTTTTCCCATGGCAAGAAGTGCCTAGTTCAGAAAGCATCAGCCCCCAAGCCCTTTGATCTTTTCTTTCTCAAGAGAAAAAAAAGATTAAAAAGAGACAAGAAGTTAAGGATTTGTGAGGGGGAACGGAACATGAATAGCAAATTCTGCCGCGGAGGTCACCTCCCCCCAGCTTTCTTCCTGTGTGATGGGAGGAGGGAAGGGTGTGGAGGGGCTGTAGGGGATCCAGGGAGGAAGGAGTGAATTGGGGGCAGAGCAGTGGGGGTGGAGTGGTGCAGCCCTTCAAAAGGAACAATGCTGCCAGCCCTGGCATTGTCAGGCGGCCCTTTACAGAGGGCCATGAATACAGGTTATAAATTCTTTGGCCATTGAGAGAGCTCTCCAAACCTGACTCCATCCTGCACTAAACCAGGCCTGAGCCCTATCAGTTGCATAGCAATGAATTCATTTACATCTGGATAGTTAATCTCCAATTCACTTGACACTTTATCTCCTCTTGGAAGAGCAGCAGTGCCTGCTCTATTGTGTTGGAGCCAGTGAGGCTCCTCAGCCAGGCCAGCACCTCTGGTTTGTGCTCAGCAAAGATAAGCAGGGTGGGTTTTGATATGAAACATGAAATTATTGCCCCAAGCTGCTTGATTCTGGTATCCTTCCACTCAGCATCCTCCTCCACCTTCACCCTTTGGCTGTCCAGGGTGGAAATGCCATGTCCTTCCCTCTGACATTGTTTCAGTGCAACTGGAGTGTGACTTTTCTGATGTGACTGGCATTAGATGGACAACTGACAATCCAGAATTATTTAGTTTGTTCTTGTTTAGTGCAGTCTCCTAATTCTGTATGGATTTTTATCTCTGAATATTTTCATAGAATCATTACTGTAGGAAAAGAGCTCTGAGATCGAGTCCAACTGTTCCCCCAGCACTAAACCATGTCCCCAGGTGCCACATCTGCACATTTTCTGAGCACTGCCAGGACAGTGATGCCACCACTTCCCTGCACAGATCCCCCAAGAGGAGCCAATGCTCTCATTCAGCGTGGCTTGGCAGAGCAGCTCCCAGAGAGCTGTGAGCAGCCTGGGATGTCCTGCAAGGATGGGAGAGGCATCATTCACCCAAATTCCCACTGAGGGTAGGGGAGCTGATTTGTGAGCCAAGGCTTTTTGGGTAGCACTGATTCAACCACTCATGCCTGGAGAAGTGCTGTGGTACTGCACATCCAAAGGGGCAGTGATGAGGAGAGGGAACTTGCTGCTGGGCTGTGTGGGCATGCAGAGGTGAGCAGAGGGCCTGATTTGGCAAATCAACTCACTTTCTGTTTCTGTTGGGAAAATGGATCAGGAAAGAAAACCTTGAGGGTCAGGGGACAAAGTTAGGCGTGAGAATTCCTTGATTTATTCATGGTTTTAAGTCTCCAATTTTAATTTCCTGCATTCAGTATTTGTATGTATTTGATGTGGTTTGGACATGATCTGGAGAAGGGCCACTCTAATTAAATATCCCTCTTCTTTTATCTGGAGTGGCTACAAATCTTTAAGTGGGCCTTTTGTTTCCTCAAATACACAGTGCACTCTGCTCATGAGAGCCATGGCTGAAAGGTTTGCATGGGTAACACCAAACGGTTAAAAATGGTGAAATAAAAAATTATGGGAATTTAAAGTCTAATACTGAGTTGAGGCAAAGCAACTTTGTCTTTTACTTTTAGTGCTAAACAATCTTTCATTTGTGGACAACCATGAAAAGACAGAACTGTTTTCTTTTCCCATGAAAGCTCTGTTTCCCTGAGTCCCAGTAGTATGGGAGCTGAAACTGGAAGCGGAGCAGCCCAATCTGCTGAGCTGTTCCTGCTCTTCTCTCCTCCTCACCTTGCCTCTCCATGGCAGGAGCTAGAGCCAGGAGGCCACAGCAGTTTTTCAGTGGACAGCAGCATCAGGCTGTGGGAGCTGTCTGCCCCCAGCAGCACTGGGACTGGATTTCGTGTCTGTGACACCTAACTGGAATTGGTTTAAATATGGAAGATTTGGCTCAGCAATGTGGCCATCACCAGCTGATCTTTCTTCAGCATGAGGCTCCAGCCTTGCTGGGTCTGCCTGGATGATGCCAGCTGGGTGTATCCTTGAGTTACTTTTGCTTCCTTTCCACGTTATCCCTAGGAAACCAGTGAGCACCCAGCAGAGGAGGGGCCTCCCCCAGCCTGCAGAGTCAGTCCTACATTCCTGGGGAACGCTGCTGCTAGCAGGGCAGTGGAATATGGAGAGTGAAGCACAAGCACAGGGCAAAAAGGCAGATAAATTCCCTGTGGAATTGTAAGCACCAGGATGAAGTCAGAAGGGAGAGTGTAAGGAGTCAGGTCTAGCCAGCAAGCTGCAGAGCCCTGACCTTCTTGAGAAGGTGAGAAGACAGAAGTGCTTCTCTGCCAGTAAGAGCCTGTGGAATTTCACGATATGATGGACCAGAAGTGAAACTGCCCCAGCTTGGCCCATTTTTCCCAGTCATTCCCTGCTGTGCCTGCCTGACAGTGCCGTGGGGCTGCTGCAGCTGGGTTGTTTCCCCTTGGAGTCGCAGGAGTCCCTAGCAAGGTTTAAGTAATTGCTGTTAGCAACCTTTGGCATTTCTTTTTGTCTGCTTCATCTGAGATCTGCCCTTTCAGCTCCAGAAGGGAAGAGTTTGGGGCTGGCTGTTCCTGGGGAACGGCACGCTGAGAAATCCTGTGATGAATCATTGGGACAGCCCAGGGACCAGCATGGTGCATCCTCCCACCACTGGGGATTTAATGGCACTTTGGGGTGTGACAGCAAAATGAGGACTGATGTGATTAACCTGAAAATCTGTGGGGAGATGCTGTGTTTGGTAAATAAATTAAAGGATCTGAAAAAGCAACATCCTGTTTCAAATCATGAAAAAGACTTCTTCCTACAGAACCGAGAAAGGGTTGTGGGTTTTTATGTTTCGTCCGTGTGCTGTTTTTTGTGCTTAGGTGGAAGAGTGAGGAATCATTCCTTCCCATGGAGTTCACCCCCCACTCTGCCTTCACAGGTCCGTGTCAAAATGTTTAAAGGCCTTTTTATTGTTCCTCGGTGTAGAAACAAATTTCTGTTTCTTGTGTCAGTGCCTGGTGACCCCCAGCCATCTCTCCACAGGAAAGATGTCATCTGTCTTCCTTATCTGCTCTGTGGTTTTTGTTTTTAAAATAGCCTAACATGACTTGATTTGATTTTACTCTTGTGCATATGTTTAAACGAAAATAAATTAGAATAAATAACATTAATAGAAATATTATGGTTAAGATTTAAACCAAACAAAACTGGGATACTCAAAACTGCATTTTCCATGGATGCTGATTAAACTTCTTTCTGCCTCATTTCATGGCAGCCTGGAGAGCCCACAGGGAAGTCTGAGCCATGGGATGCAGGTGGGACAGAGTGGGATTCATTTTGCACATTTGACATTTGTTCATTTGAAATTTCAATCATAACACATTATGTTTGCAGCTACATTCTTTGTGGATTTTTTTGAGTTCTTCTTTTGTTTTGTTTTTTAATCAAAAAGCAAAGTTACTTTATGTCTTCTGCTGCATGGAAGCTACCACGAAGCAGGGCTGGAGTGCACAGGGAGTTTGTATCAGCATGGCCAACAGAGCTGGCTTTGGTTATGAATTTTAGACTCCCAGGCTGGTTTGGGTCATCAGAGACCTTAAAGCCCATCCAGTGCCACCCCTGCCATGGCAGGGACACCTCCCACTGTCCCAGGCTGCTCCCAGCCCTGCCCAGCCTGGCCTTGGGCACTGCCAGGGATCCAGGGGCAGCCACAGCTGCTCTGGGCACCCTGTGCCAGGGCCTGCCCACCCTGCCAGGGAACAATTCCCAATTCCCAATATCCCATCCAGCCCTGCCCTCTGGCAGTGGGAGCCATTCCCTGTGTCCTGTCCCTCCATCCCTTGTCCCCAGTCCCTCCCCAGCTCTCCTGGAGACCCTTCAGGCCCTGGCAGGGGCTCTGAGCTCTCCTGGAGCTTCTCCTCTGCAGGTGAGCACCCCCAGCTCTGCCAGCCTGGCTCCAGAGCAGAGGCTCCAGCCCTTGGAACATCCCTGTGGCCTCCTCTGGACTCGCTCCAACAGTTCCACATCTTTGCTGTGCTGGCCCAGGGGCAGCTCTGCAGGTGGGGCCTCACCTGACTGGGCAGAGGGGCAGAGTCCCCCTCCCCTGCTGGGGTCACCCCAGGGCACGGTGTTTCTGGGTCCCTCTGTGTGTGGCCAAGAAATGTGGAGCTTTTCATGCAGCCAGCCATTTCCCCGGGCCTGTGCAGGAATTGGTGCCTCGCAGGTTTGGAATTTCCACCTGCACCCAGAACATGTCTTAGTGAGCTGGTGCTGCTGCTGCTGCTCACATCCTCATGCTCAGCCATCTGCAAACAGCCCTGTGGGCTGCAGTTTGGGTGGGTGTTGGTCCTTGTCTGAGTTTGGGAATTGCTGCTGGATGCACTCCTGGAAAACCCTGGGACACGTGGGATTGGGTTTGTGGGGCAGAAGTTCTCCTTGCTGCTGCCTCCCTCGCAGAGGCAGTGACTTTCTGAGTGTCTGTTATCTTCCATGACGAAAGCCAGATGAGGGATTGCTGCTCCTTACACCAGCGAACTTTCCTAAAGAAATTCTCCCCTGGGTTAAGAACAAGCATGACAAATCCCAACCCAAAGGAATGGAGGCGGGGAATGGGAACTTATAAGCCATGAAAAACAAGAGCTTTAAACGGAAAAGGGCTTCACACCATAACGCTTGGCAGTCAGCCTTTCACGCTTCAACCTGCACAGCCAGTGCAGCCAAGAGAAAATGGGGGTGAGTTTGTGTCTTCAGGAACTGCAGCAGAGCCCCCTTGGCTGGTGCCAGGCACAGCCCTGACTGCAGCTTCAGTGAGAGACCATTACATACCAGATCCTCTGTGCTGTGGGCAGACAGCACCAGCCCTGATGGGAATTAACCTCAGGCATTTTTGGGGAGCATTGGAGGCTGGTAAAAAGCAGCACTTCATTTGAGAGTCTTCAGACCCTAGCAAGACTGAGAAAAGTTCTTGGCTGCTTTTTCATAGAATCTCAAGACTGGTTTGGTTTGGAAGGGACCTTAAAGATTGTCTGGTTCCACCTCCAGCCATGGGCAGGACCTTCCACTAGGCCATGTTGCTCCAAGCCCCTGGTCTCCATCCTCATGGCCTGGCTGCTGGTCAGGGGGTGTCATTACCCCACAAAGCCCCTGGTTCACCCCAGGCTCCCTGCAAGACTGATATCTCAGTGTTTTCAGAGACTGGGGGCACACAGGGCTCAAAGTCCTGAGGCAGAGGGAAGTGACCCCCAGGAGAGGGTGTGGGGGCCACTGTGCCAGGACTGCAGTGCTGGATGGAGGATGCTGCAGGAGGGGGTGTGGGGGGGAAGATCCCCATGCAGTCTGGGAAGGATTAAGGAGAGGGTCTGTGGGCCAGGGATGAGAACACTACCTGTGACCTGCTCCCAACCTGCCAAAAGTGAGGGCTAGAGGCAGTATCAGAACCTCAGAGGAATATATTTAATATATTTTTAAAGTATTTTCTTCTTGAACTACTGCAAAAAACAAAGAGCTTGTTTCAGTGCTCACCTCCTCTTTCAAGCTGGATGGGATCCTGGATTTTTTAAAAGAAAACAAAGTGTATTTCAAATACAGGCCTTCTTTTAGTCTTTTTTTTTTTTTTTTTTTTTTTTCTTCCAGTTGCTTTCTGTTTGCTGACAGAGATTTTGGGGCCCTGGGGAAGATGCATCTGCCAACGATGATCTCGGCTCTCTGTGGATCTGGGCCCTGTGTCAGGGAGCTCTGCCCTGCTCGCTGCTTCTTCCCAGGCCAGTGTGGGCTCAGCCCTGCTGCAGGTCCTGGTAGTTCTTCCCCAGGGTGATATCACTGGGCCAGTGCAGGCAGAAGGGTTTCAGGTTGTCCCAGAGTCCTCCTATGGCAGCTCCAGGTGCTCTGGGATGTGATGCTGTGTTCGGTTCAGGCCTCACGCAATTCCTGACAGTGGTGGGCTCCCATCTTTGCCTCCTTTTGACTGCTTGGCTGGAATATCTCACTTTCACTACTGGAGAAACCAAGGCAGTGAGCTGATCCTTCTCACGTACTGTGAAAACATTGGTGGCAGAGACCCAGCTTCCAGAGACAGACCCCCAGGACTTGGGGGCTGAGGGACACGTCAGAGCCCTGCTCTGGTGTCAGCTTGACATTAACCTCCAGACAAGGAGCCTGACAACCAGCAGGAGCCAGACCCTTCACTGTGCCCTCCTGTGCCTTATCAGAGGGAAATAAATCCTGCCTGATTGGTTTTTTTAAATGAGAATTCTCAGCAGATAAATGAACTGCCTGCACAGTGATAATGGGCTGTTTGGGAAGTGAGTCTGCAGAGTGTATGTGCAGCTGGAAGTCATCAAAACCATCTTATCCCATGGAGTCTCCTGTGCTGAACTTGTGTTTACAAAATCAGACAGGAAAAGGAATTTTTCAATGGGTATTTTCTGATAATTTTTTCAGCCCAGCAGAAGTGTAAGTGAGGGCCTGTCTGCACAGCACCGTGGTATCTCTGCTGGGTGCTGGCTTCACCTCCTCCTCTCCATCCCTTTGGACCGATTTTGAAACATCCCGCTCCAGTCTAAATCCACGTGTTGAGGTTTGATGGACACTGAATGTCATGGCCGGTGGTCCTACAGGAATGTCAGTGAGGGGGCCAGCTGATGCCCAGAGATGAGCCCACCACTCCTGCCCCTGTCCCTGCTGTGGCCCCATGGTGTGCAAAGACACCAATCCTTTCACCACACAAACCTGCTCACATGTGGAGGCATTGTCAGTTTTACCTACTAATTTTTTTTTTGCTTATTTTAACAAGTTCTCCTAAATAATCCTGACATTTAGTCACTAGTTATAAGCTGGACAGGAACAACCTTTCAGAGGATGGTCGTAAATACTCAGCCATAGTTCACCATACTTTTGTTTTCCCTGATAGTCGCCTCTCCATCCTTTTCTGTGATCTTCTCATCCATAAAAATCCCTTTGTATCGTCTCTGCTAAAAATCAGGGCTGGATAATTGGCCAATTTCCTGCACTCTGGCAGTTCTGTGGATTCATTGTGCTCATGCTTATCTTCCTCCCCATGTGCTGAGGTCGTGTCTCCCAGTGCCAGATCCAGCCTTGGCTGTGGCTCAGCTCCAGAAAGGCACCATGCAAAAGTCTGGAGTGTGGTGTTCTGAGTAGAGAGCCTGCCATAAGAATCACCTCTGCAGCAGGCAGGGAAACGTGGGCTCTGCTGAGGGCTGTGAGCCCTGCTTGGGGGGGACCATTAGATAAAAGCCCTTGAGGTGATTTGGTTCAAATTACTGGGTCCATCGTACGGTAACCATGGAAAGAAAATGCAAATAGTCCTTGAAGCCCAATCTCACGATTGTCTCTGTGTGTGAATGTCTTGGCACCTCACATCTCCTCTCTGAAAAGCTGGTATTTTTAGATTTACGACATTATTTTTGATGCTGGAGGCCTTAAAACTCTTCTGGCATGAACCCAAGCTATTCTGCTATCTTCAAAAATGAAGTCTTAAATGAGAACTGAAATTTATTCAAGTGTATTTGAATTACAGTAGAGCAGAGCACTTCAGCATGGGCATGGAAAGAAGCCTGCAAGAAGGGCAACAAGACTGAGCGCGGGTCAGAAACTGGAGCTTTTCAGAGTTACCCCTCTCAGAGCTGCACCCTGGACAAATCAGCTTTGCATGTGAAACCATCCCTGTCCAGATGTGAGACCCAGCTGAAATGTAAACTTCTCTGAAGCCTTCACGGGTGGTTTGCATCTGTATCTGTGTCTGATTAGCCAGAGTTGTGCAATGGCAGCGGGTTCTGCTGCCAGTTCTTCCCTCCTTACCTTGACCCGTGGTTTCACTCCTTCATGCCTTGCTTTGTCAGACAAGCCTCCTCTGGGCAAAGCAAGTTCAGCCCTGCTTTGTGGGCCTCCAGAAAGACAGACAGCCTTGCCTGACTGATGGTTCTGATTGCTGGGGACAGTTGTGGCACAGACACAGCCAGACAGCTCACCTGGAGCGGGGCTGGAGGTGGGCATGAGCCCAGGCTTTCTCTAGGAGGATTTTCACAATGATTTGCTTCCCCTGTCATGTTGTTTCAAATTCCTCTCAAGCCGTACTTTTCACAGTCTGGATTTTCTCTCATGAATTTCTCAAGGGGCTATCTGGAGGGGAAACTACTTCTCACCATAACAAACAACCAAAGCCTTCATCATTAAAAAATAAAGCACTAACATGGCCCTACAATAGACCCCTTTGTCAAGTCACATCTGTTTAGATCACCAGAAATTATAAGCCTTACTTTTGAAAGTAACTTTCTTTTATGAAAACTGCAAAACATTCAGGAAAAATCTGCATGAAAGTGCAGGCATGTGGCAGTAGTACTCTGTGTCACACAGAAACTCCAAATTGCCTGTGTATACAAATACTAGATTTAAGCTCTTCTCACTGAAGGTACAGCCAAGTCCATAGCATGGGTCACTGCTGTGCTTGTATAAAACCAGTGTGAAAAAGAATCTGGCCTCATGGACAGAAAAATCTGATTTCAGGGCTTATGTAGTTTAGCCCCAAAGTTTAATATCTGTCTCCCAGAAGCTGCCAGTAATTGTTAAATGGTAGAGCAAGGGGATTCATGTGGGGCATGATGGAAAATACGGTGTGAATTGTGAATCATATGAATTAAACAATCCACAGACATTCTTCCCCAAGTAATACCAGTGCCTGCCCACCCAGGGAAGCTCCAGTGCTGCTGCACCAGGTCAGGCCAGTGCACTATTCCCAGAGGCTTGCAGGTGGGAATGCTGATGCTGCAGCAGGAAGAGCTGCCCCAAACCCATCACAGCAGGCCCTGCCCTCTCTTGGCCAGTGATTTTCTCTGTCCCTTTCAAAAGCCTTTCTGCAGGCCAGGAGCTGGCAACCACCATCACGACAACATCTGATCTCCGTCCTTGGCACTGGCCCAGCTCCAGCTCTCTTTGGGAAGGGGTCACCTTCCTCTGAAACAAGGGTGAGATTAGGCAGGGCAGCCAGCCTTAGGACAGTGGGTCTAAGTCATCTCTCACTGGAAAATAAAGCTTTTCTGGTTGCTTTTGAAAATTCAAAGCATTTGTGCTGAATTGGTTGAGTCTGAATTCCAGCAGGGCTCTGGAGCAGGGCTGTGGGGACAGCCCAGGGGCACTGAGGTGTGGGGGATGCAGCTGAGCTCGGTGTGAGCTGTGGTGCTTGGGAAGGCGAGACACGTGGAGTTCTTAGGACAGAGGTATTTTGTGAAAAATCCTGCCCAGTGCCTGTGGCCGTGCCAGGCTCAGGGCTGGCCACAGCCAGGCAAGGGCCAGACCTGCTGCTTTCACTGAGCCAGCTGGGACACAAACTGAGCTCATCCTGTGGCACTGAGCTCTCCAACTGCCTCTGCTGTGTCATCACCGAGAGTTTCACTGGCAGTGGCCAAAAGGTCCCCAGGCCTTTGTCTGACACTGAGCTGGAAATACACTCCGAATTCCCCTGTACTCACCTGAAGACCCAGTGCTTGTGTTAGGTGCTTTCCCTAGATAAAAGAAGGTAAAAAAGGAAGTAAATTTGTCTTGATGGAATTTTTTTCCCTCTTAGAAAGTCTTTCACATCCTTTTCAGGGGTATCACCAGTGGTGATGATTTACAGATCATTCCTGCACACCCCATAAAGGGAGTGGTTGTAGAAATTCCTCTAATTACATTTAATTGGTTTTGAAATTAAACGGTCTGTAATTTCAGTGAGTGGCTCTGTGAAGGACTGCTGGCTGAGAAGGCAGAGCAGTTTGCTGGAATCAGCTAGATACATGGAAGTAATGCTGGCAATAGTAGCTTTAAGAATTATGATACTAGAATTAGTTAGGCCAGCTTAGGTCAGTGTGCGCAGAGAGTTTCCCGTTGAACTCCCATGCTGCCAGTACTGTGTTCTGACAGCTCTTCCATTTAGCATCCAGATGGGAAAATGCTGAACAGAGTGTGCTGAGGAGAGGCTGGAAGACACCAATCCTCTGTATTTTTAATGCTGAGTGATACAAAGCTGCATCTTGCCTGTCCTTTCCCCAAGCATTTGAATCTGTTAAGTGGTTTAATTCATTCATAAATGCTCTCTGGACTGCACAGTTGTGCCAAATATGCAACTGTCTGGGTAAGGGTGTACAAACAAGGTGTGCCTGATTCCTGCAGGGAGTTACCGTGGCAAGTGCAAACATGCACTGGGAATGTGAATCCACGCATGAACAGACACCCGATTAGCAAAGAATTTCTGAATGCAGAGACCTGATTTGAGCAACAAGTCATGGCATCTGTCCATGTAAATGATGTGTGCCATTGCACACACATTTTGAAACTCTGTTTCTAAGGAATATAGGTATTTCTATGTATTAGACCACAAAGCTTCTCTGAGTTCCCCTTTTTTAACCATAGTGATGAGGTCACTGGAAAAAGAGTGACCGACTGTTCATTTCCCTTCCTCATTCTGAGTGCCGTCTGTCACACGTCAGGCAGTGCTCGGTTCCAGGCTTGCACATCCAGGGAAAGCAAGAGCCAGCAATGGAGGGGACAGAATAGGGGAACTCACAACCACCTCTGGAGCCATCTCTTACATGCCAGGAAAAATACAGCATCCAGCTCCTTGAGCTCCAGGAGCCTCCAGCCCGAAGGGAAGGTTTGGGAAGGACATTTGTTCCTGTTTGTGACACCCAGCCTGTGACCAGCAGCAGCAGGGTAGAGCCTGAAAGGATGAACTGCTGAAAGCTGTGTGAGAGCTGTCTGACAGTGTTTGTGCTCACCTCATCAGCCAGGGCTCTGACCCACAGCATTTCAGATCATACCAGAACATGCATCTTTCTTCTTACTTTCCCCTTTCAGACAGGAAGAAAGAAACCAAAGGCTGTTGACCTCTGTGGGCCTCCAGAATCTGAGCCCATGCTCATAGCCAGCCTTGAGCTGTCTGGCTTCAAACTCATATCACAGGGCACACCAGCACTTACTGCTTTCAGTCGCAGCTTAAAATATCTATGAAGCCCCAGTGGCCCCAGAAGTCACAAGGATGGATGGTCCAAGGCCATGGAAAGCCCAGTCCTTGCTATGCCTTTCCCATTCCACTGGTTTTCCAGTCCCCAGGTAATTGCATCAGTGCTGTCTGTGCTCCTCTTCTCTAGCAGGAGTCACCTTTTCAGTTAATACTGTGCTTTTCTGAAGAGGAAATGCTGTTGCTTGTTTTATTGAGCTTTGAAAGACTCTTATTTTTCAAAACCACTTCTAGAAACATATCTTAGAAGGTGGTGTGTGCTGAGCAGGTGCCCACTCATTGCTGAAGCAATGAGAAAAAGGCAAACTTCATTTAGCTATTTAAGGCATGCAAAGAAAAGCTTTTAAAAACTAAAAGGACAAATAATTTGTCTTTTTGCAGCGTTGCATGCAACACAAACGATTCACTGGAATGCTTTACCACAGCAGCCAACAAACTGCTGTGTCAGCAGGAACAGGGGAGCTGGGTGTGCTGGGCTGGGGGGAAGAACACCCTGAACTGGCACAAAAGGGGACCAGGACTGACATGGACCTGGGCCTTCAGACAGAAAGCCCCTTCAGAGAATCACTTGCACCTGCAAGAAACCAACACTTGCTTCAGTATTCCCTTTTCTGAAGCATCATTTTCACTTTGCCCATGTAGAATCAGCCTGGGGACATGGGTTATCACCTGGCTGTAACACAGGGGAGCTGAACTGTGTGGCAGTATCTGAAGCTGATGGATGCATCTGGCTTGCAATTGCCTTCTTATTTTTTACATACATTTATGGATGTCCTTGCTGTCTTTTAAGTGCCCCTTCACTTGCAGTGCACTCTGAATGCAGGTGTCTGTGCAAGTGGTGGCATCGTGACAGAGTGCCAGGGCTGCCATCCCCCTGCTGCAGGGACACCCAGTTTGCAGTGTCACACTCATCTCCTGCTCCTGTGGCATGCAGGACATGGGAGCAGGGCCACATGCACAGTGTTTTGGGGACTTGTCCCTTCCACCCTCCACAGCACCAAGCTGGTGTTTCTCAAGGTTTCTTATGCCTTTGTGGCGCTCACAGGGGATCTGGAGAAGGACTTTGGACCCAGGAATGTCCTGGAGGGAGAGGACACAGGGAATGGCTTCCCCCTGCCAGAGGGCAGGGATGGATGGGATGTTGGGAATTGGGAATTGTTCCCTGGGAGGATGAGAAAACCCTGGCACAGGTGCCCAGAGCAGCTGTGGCTGCCCCTGGATCCCTGGAAGGTTCCATGGCCAGGCTGGACAGGGCTGGGAGCAGCCTGGGACAGTGGAAAGTGTCCCTGCCCATGGCAGGGGGGCCAAACAAGATGATCTGATCTCTAAGGTCCCTCTAACCATTCTGTAATTCTGTAATTCTGGCAGTGAGCGCAGGGGCTGAGCAGCCCAGCTAGTTTGTGCAGGTATTTGTGATATTTGTTTTTTTGGAGATTTTCCATCTTTCCCTTGGCAATGACTGCTGTTTGTTGCAGCCTGTAGCTGGCCTGACACAGGTGTGGCCCTGGTTTGGCACAAGCTGCCTTCCATGCTGGTGGCTGAGCCTCCGGCTCCACGCAGAGGGGACACGGAGCCGGTGCCACCAGGACCGAGGGCTGTGCCTGGCAGGGTCCTGCTGCCCCATATCTGTGCATGGTGCTCTGCTGGGCTCCATCCAGGTGGGACATGGGTGAGCTCCAGCCATGAAGGAAGAAGAGTGCTGTGGATTAGAAATGTGTGTCATCCCACAGCAGAGAGCTGTGAGCTCAGCACCAGGACAGAGGGACACACGGCACCCTCCAAGGCATTTGGGCTGTTCTCTGACAAGGCAAGCACTGCTCCAGCAGCCCAGGCAATTCTGCAAAAAAATCTAGTTTGTTCTCATTATCCCCATCAGAACTCATAAAAAAAATCATGCCCTCAGAACCAACAGCCAAATTTTTGCCTGTTTACGTTTCGTGTTGGAGCCTGAGTAATGTGGGGAGATGAGGGCAGTAAACAGAGTTGTAAACAGAGCAAACCTGGAGAGCACAGCAAAGGGCAGCCTGTGCAATGTTGTTCTTAGTGTCAGGGTAATTTGTGTGCGGTTTCATTGAGTTTACAAAGCCGGCTCAGGGTTGGATGGGCTGGATGAGGTAATTGGAAAATGCCCCACTCACCAGGACTGCTCCAGCTCTAACTCCGAGCCTAAACTCCATCGGAGTGCAGCACGGGGCTGGGGTCCCAGGGCACCCAGGCTGTCCCTGGCACGGCAGGGAGGGAGGGAGGGTCCAGGTGCCCTCACCAGGTGTGGGTGTTGGGGGGCTCAGCCCCTCCTGGCAGCGTTCCCCTGGGAGCTGCCCCGGCCCTGAAGTCATGGTTTGGTTCTCAGGCTATTTTTGAAGCCAGAAATGTGAGTGTAACCAACACTTCAGCACTTTCCCACACCTTTCATGTGACACAGGACTGTGCCCAGTCATAGGACTCTGTCCCCAGGACTTAAAAATTGTCACAGTTTCACTTCCCCCGTGTTTTTTTTTCCTTTCCTTTCTGGAGCCAGCAGAGTTGGTTCCCTTTGCTGCCTGGGGAGCTGCCTCATATGGCTCCTTCCAGAAAAATTACCTTCTTTGGGATGCTCTCACCAGTTCTGAACTGTTTCTGCAGGCAGGCAGTGCCCTTTTCAGTGTCTCCATGTGAGTTTCACACCGGCTGTTCCATATCTTGAAGCACAGAACCAACTCTTGCGGCAGAAAAAGGAACTTTTCAGGTTGATTTATACATAATTTCCGCTTTATTGCGGTTTGGATTAACATTTTAAAATAATTAAATGTACAGTAATTCACATCTTTCTAGTGAAATGCCAAAAAAATGCAAACCCCAGGTATTGCACATCGACAGCCTTCAGATGGATCATGGATTTCTGCCTGGTCCTTATCTCCTGCTCCTCCTTCTTGTCTGGGAAGGGGAGAACTACCTGGCCAAGGCACATGGGGAAATTTGCTGAACAGAAAATGCTGCAGTTATCCATATAAACCCCAAACCATCCAGGGAGTTGCTGGTTCCCTGATGTGCCTCAATTACAGCCAGTCCAGGGATTGCTGAGGCACCAGGCCCTGAAAATGCTCACTCAGTGAGTTTTCTGCTGGTGGTGTTCCTTTAATTCTAATGTACTGTGAGAATGTTAATTAAAAAACATACCAAAATGAAGTGGCTCCTTCAAGAACCAAGAACCTGTCATTTGCATGAAAACCCTGGATTATAAACTGCTTCTTCTACTTTTGCTGCCAAATATGCAAAGTAAATTGCACAATTTTGGGGATGCAGTTGAGCTGCTTTGTGTTTTTCTTTCTCCAACTGAGAAGAAACATTTTCTCCCATCCGACAGGGAGTGTTTGTTTTTCTTGCTGTGTAACACTTACGGCTCCCATCGACAGCAGGACAATAACTGCTCCACCATTTCTTATCTCCCTTCAGCGTGACGTTGGGATTTTCCTAAGATAAGGATAGTTTGTTTGTTTTATTTGCTCGCTTTAATTTCGTGGTTGTTTTTCCAAATAAAAGAAAGTGAAGTTTAGGAAGCAAAGCAGTGATGGCAGTTGTGTGCTGTGCTGAGCCTCATTCCCACCCCTGCTCAGGCGTGAGAATGTTCTCAGCCAGTGGGACTGTTCACATCCAAACTTTTCCTTCCATAGTTGTCACATACCCAAGTCATTTACCCGAGCTTCATCCTTGGATTGCACAATCAATTATTGTTTTATGACAGATAGTGGGATGCTTCCTTATTTTCTTAGTGCTTTTTTTAAAACTGGAAGATGATCTAGTGCTGGATAATGTTTCAGCAGAGCTGTGGTGTACCCCAGGAGATGGCCTCCCTAGGACAGGGAGGCCTCAGCACATCCTTAAATTCATGTGCTGGCTCCTGCATTGCTAAGAGTGGGTTTGTGAGTGGAATCTCCTCAGTGGGAGAGGCAAATGGGACACTCTGGTCTCAAGGTGGGACAGGAGAGAGCAGGTTGGCTCAGACAGCCTGGGGAGAGTTTAAACTATCACAGAAAGCTTTAAAATACTTTTAGAGCATTTAAAATTTGATGAGCTTTTGATTGCTTCTGTGTTTATATAAATCAGAACATTCAGGGTGTTCAATCAGGGCCCCTTTATGGGCAGATCATGCTCCAGAGTCCCTGTAAGTGTCCAAGCTTTGTTGGCCAGGTGGGACAGCCAATTCCCCATTTGTTACTTCTCCAGAGTTGGGTATTTTTTCCATTATCTGTCATTTACTGTCCTCCTCTAAACTGTCCCTTTGGGTTACTCTGGTTGTGTCACACCAGGCACCTCAGCACTGTGGGCTGGCAGATGAGACAAAGGGCTCCTATTGCCCATGGGAGGCTCTTGGCACAGCTGCCACCAGCCAAGCACAGCTCCTCCAGGCTGCACTCATCCCAGCAGGGTGTCCCATCTCAGCAACATAGTTCAGCCCACAGAAAGGTGGAAAACATTTGCCTGTTTTGCTGGTGACCTCACTGTATTTTTCCTCAAAAGGCTTGAACAACTAAAAGTTGGAATCCTTTAGCAGCAGAGGTGAGAAAGGACCTCAGGGCATCCCTGGCATGGCATAGGATTGATGTGAGCTTGATCTGAATAGAAAAAGGGCTGTGAGTGCTTACATGAAATGTTTCTTGGAGTTCAACTGAGATCCTTTTGAAGTAAGTGCAGAGGCTGCCTTTGCCATTGAGGATCCTTGGGGTGGCATTTATGTCCCCAAGGTTGGGGACTCCTCACAATGAGACAATTTCCATGAGCTCTGAGGCACAGGGGGATGTGAGTGATCTGCTACAGGTTCCTGTCTCTCTCCACCAGCTTTTGGGAGAGCTTCTGTGATGCACTCAGTACTTTGAGATATTTGGGTAAGAGGTAGAAAAGAGGTGAGAAGATCCAAGTGTCTGATTCTGCACTGAAATCAGTCTATATGTTCTTACATATAGAAAGTATACAGGGAAAGTATTGTTTAGAGGGATTTTAGACTGTGATACAACACTTTTGAGTCCATTGCAACTCTTCAGGATTTGCTGAAGCTCAGTGTCATCTCACTGGGAAGGTTTTCCTGCTGTAAGGCTTGTGCTGCACTGCTTAAGTGTGAGCAATGAGCTCAGCCAGCAGGATTGAAGCCCAGAAGTTGAAAGCATTAAGCTGTTACCATAATGTGGACTTACTTGCTCTCAAAATGCATTTATAGACAAGAATTTGGGAGTTTCCAGGGAATCCACAAACAAAATGGAAGGGCAATATCTGTGACACAGCATGAAGGGAGACCACAGCAGTGGAGATCAGCTGGGTTGAAGTTTCTGACTCCTTTCTACTGCAAAGAAAATCGGGGGCGAGAAACTGTCCCCCTTCTGCAGGCAGTATCCAGCCCCCATCACAAATGTTATGATATTGAAAAGAAAATCCAGTACAGAATGGCAAAAGCAATCCTAGAATCCCAGACTGTTTTGAGTTGGAAGGGATCTTAAAGCCCACCCAGTGCCACCCCTGCCATGGCAGGGACACCTCCCACTGTCCCAGGTGCTCCCAGCCCTGCCCAGCCTGGCCTTGGGCACTGCCAGGGATCCAGGGGCAGCCACAGCTGCTCTGGGCACCCTGTGCCAGGGCCTGCCCACCCTCACAGGGAACAATTCCCAATTCCCAATATCCCATCCAGCCCTGCCCTCTGGCAGTGGGAGCCATTCCCTCTGTCCTGTCCCTCCATCCCTTGTCCCCAGTCCCTCCCCAGCTCTCCTGGAGCCCCTTCAGGCCCTGGCAGGGGCTCTGAGCTCTCCCTGGAGCTTCTCCTCTCCAGGTGAGCACCCCCAGCTCTCCCAGCCTGGCTCCAGAGCAGAGGCTCCAGCCCTTGGAGCAGCTCCATGACAGCCTCTGGACTCATCCAGCAGCTCCATGTCCTTGTTGTATTGGAGTCCCAGTGCATTTGGCTGCCTCAGCATTACCTTCCTACAGTCCTGTATCTCACATGATGAAAGGTGAGGGCTCAGGTACCCTTCTGCAGGTGAAGGGTTTATTTGTAAACCCTCTTCTTCCAAAAATATTGGGACAGCACCAAACCTAAGGGTGTTTGTGTGTCTAGACCAACAAACCCAGAAAGCGTTAAAGACATTAGAGCTGATGCCAAAACCTGTCCTTGAGTACTGCAGGATGGCAATTACCCCATAACCCTCAGACACAGCTGGATTTGGCTGGGGCAGAGGCAGCCTGGCACCTCATAGGCCAAGTGGGGAGATCACATCCCTGAGCTTCACTGTATGCTGCCCTTGAAAACCTGCCCTGCTTTGCAGCCAAATCTGACATCTCAGTTGGTGTTGGTTTTTGAGTGGAGAAAGAAGAAAGAGTGCATTGCAGGAGCGTGGCAGCTGCTCTGGGGCTGCAGTGCCTGCAATGGGACTTTGGTGTCCAGAGCCCACAGCAGCCCTGTCACATGTAATCATCCTGTAAAGCTGATGCCTAACTCCTGACAGGCTCCTAATCCTTCCTGACATACACCCAGATGCTCAGTGAGTGCCATTTCCTGCTCCAAGGAGCCCAGATTGTTCCTGACTGGCCCTTGGGCTTGAGCAATCACTTTAATTCTTCTCCCTCATTTATTTCCTTGCCCTGAGGGAACTGGGCTTCACCCCCTTCAGTAAATCTCCCGATCCAGTAGGAAACGCTGCGCAGGGGTGAGGGCCGGGTTCAGGACGGGGCTGGGCTGGTTTAGCAGTGCTGCAGCACAGGAGGGTGCAGGCTGCTGGGCACAGCTCCTGCCAGGGCTGCACAGGGAGAGGGGCTGTGCTGGGGGCACCAAAGGCTCCAGCCTGTCCTTGTGCAACCCAAACATGTATGGTCTGAGGGAAGAGCAAGTGCTGCTCCTTTCAGATTGCTGACTCCTGCTTTCACGCCCAGGACAGGTCAGATTTCCTGAGAGGAAAACAGCCCCAGGAGCTGCGGTGCGGCAGCAGAGCGGAGCTGTGGCAGCAGATGTGCTGGGACAGCCCTGCCTACTCTCCTTGCAGAGGGAGCGCTCCACTTGGAGTCCTTTCCGAAGCAATTCGAGGTTAATTAGCAACTTCAGCCTTCACTGTCTCGCTGGTCTGTTTATCTTTTGTCTGAGCGAGTTCTCTCTTCCTGTTGTTGTTCCCCCTTCGTGAGGGGAGTGGGCCGTGTGGACACTCTACCTGGTGCTCAGGGAATCCTACTGCCACCCCCTCCCCGCTCCCAGACGGGCAGGCTGCTCCTTGCCTTCGGAAATGTCTCTCCTTGCCAATCACACCTTTCATTTACTCTCATAAAGGGGATCCTTTGTGATGCGAGGTGCTGGAGGCCAGCTGGTGATGCATGCAGAAGGTAGGGGGAGAGAGCTGGGAAACCACAGCCATGCTGGCTTGGAGGTCCTGTCTCCTACAGCCATGGCAGCCCCATCCTGGTGGGAGCAGCCCTTCATTCTCCCAGTGCTGGAGGGAGCCCGTGGGTGGATGCTGGAGCACAGACACGACATCTGAGCTGCTCTTGGCCACTCTGCAGAGCCCAGCTGCTGATGCTGATGGAAGCCATCCAAAAACCAGCACATGGGCTCCAGCTAAGCCTGGGAGGTCACCCCTGCTCTGCAGTGGGCATGCACCAGCCATAAATACAAGCCACTGTGTTATTAATGCACCCACCATAAATGTTTTGTGTAAGCTCATAAACTCCGAGAAGCTGAAATCTCAGGGAGCCCATGGCCTTTGCTGGGCTCGCATTCGAGGCGAGAGGCCTGGAAGAGCCAGGCCATCTGCAGGGGTAATGAGTTTCTCATCCTTCCAGAAAGAGAATAGTCCCTTGGTGCCTGCCCTGTGGGGTCTCATGTGCTGGAGACTGCATGGGATTTTCCTAACTTCCATGTCAGCAAGGATCTTGTGGTGCAGCAGGGAAAATCCAGAGTGAACTGCTGGATATGACCTTTACAATCATCAATCAAACTGCTGCCATCGCAGGACAAGTGAAACAACAGATCCTGAGCAAGGAAAGGCCATTGTCTGCAGAGCAACAAAGTGGAGCATAATGAACACCAGAGCCAGGCACAATGCAGATGCTGCTGATCACACCTGTCTGGCTTCGGGTGAATTGAGCTTTCCTCTCCCCTCTGTGCTGCCTGGAGGCTCCTGCAGGCTGGAGTGCAGAAGGCACTCACCCCCAAAGTGCCACTGTTTGTACAGAGACCGTGTCTTAACACCTTGATTCACTCTCTTGATCCTTTCTGAAAGCTCTTCCCAGAGAACTTGACCTCTGCTTCCACCTCCCTGTCTTCTGCCACAAAGTAACCCCAGCCCCACAGTGATGGTTATCATGGGAAGACCTTCCCCAGACTCTTCCCCAGCTCTTTCATCTCACGAGAGACCCTGCTTCCCTCTCGGCCTCTCATCCTGGAAATCCTTCCTGCTCTGCTCCTGCCGTCCAGCCCATCTGGTTCCTGTTGCAGCTGTCAGCTGCAGCACCAAGCCTGCAGGAGCTCTGCCCTCATCCTGCTGCCCCAGCACATCCCCCAGCCTGCCCCTGCTGCTTCTGCCCTGCAGGGGAAGGTCACTGCCAGGGGGAGCAGGGTGGCCTGGGCTCTTCACCCTCACACCAGGAATTTTCACACCAGCTCTGCCTGCACAGGCCAGTTCAACTGTGAAAACATTCCTTTCATTTCACCCAGCCTTCAGGCTTAACCTGAAATATCCAGGCTTAATTCTGGGTGTTTCAGAGCTCCTGAGTTCATGCCTCTCAATGACCACAGCACCACAGGGCATGGCCCCTGTGGAAAAACTTGCTGCTCCTCCTGGCTCTTGGAGCACATGCCCAGGGAGTACCTTCCCAAGCACCTAAAATGTCCTTAGGATGACAACACCACAACAGGAAGATGACAAGGGAAGAGCAGTGCCGGTGGAATGGACCCTCCCTCCACACAGGGACTGGGCAGTAAGCAGGTTTGGAAATATCCAAAGGGAGATGTGTGTGGATGTGCGTTTCCCAGTATGGAATGTTTTGTTCCTGGTCACACAGGAGAAAAGGCATCTGAATGGAAATCTCATTTTAGCACTCCCACTGTCTGGGTTTTCAGTTCAAACCCTGTCACAAACATGCATCTGCTTTTCCTTCTGTTATTTGGCTATCACTTGGTGCTCCTCCCTCCCCTACCCCCATGTGAAGCATTTTTCTAGATGGAAGTGTTTGGGCAGGAGTAGCTGGGGTTCTGAGATGCCTGCCTGGCCCTGGGCTGCTCTGCCAGCCATGCCTCCCTCATCCACAGCCCTGCCCACTGGCTCAGCCTGGCCACTCGCTGCTTTGGGAGAGCCCAAACCATCCAGATCCCTAGGTTCCAGGATGAACCCAGGGCTTGAGTTTCAGCCTGTTGGTCCTTGCCAAGCCACTTTTCTTGGAAATTCAGGTCATGAGAAATCTGTAAATGCTTCCCAGTCCCCTACTTGTCCCTTAACCTCAGGCTTTCAGAAGCCAGCAGTGCCCATCTCTGTCCATCCCTCATTTCCTGGGCTCTCCTGAGAGCCTCTCCTTTGGGAAGAGCCACTGAGCAGTGGTTTGTGTGTGTCTGGCTCTCCCAGGCATCATAAAGATCCTGTGATTCTGAGATCCTGTGTTGCACTGCAGATGCCCAGGCTGGTACAAGACCCTGGGTGTCTGATGGCAGGCGATGTCTTTGCTGGGTGGGTGTCACTCCTTGTCTGAAATGACTGAAACGTGTCTGGGTCACTGCATGTGCTGCTCGATGCAGGTTTTGCCTCCACACCACAGGCCCTGCCCGTGAGGGGTGAGTGCTGGAGCAGATGGATCTGTTTCTGTTCCCATGCTGCTGTTGGAGCTATGCCGGGCAGTTGAGAAGGCACAGGGCCACAATTTGCAAGAAGCCTGATGACTCGACATGTTGTTCTCATTGGAAAGTGATGCCCCAGCAGAGATGTGAAGAAAATAAACAGGGCCAGGCTGAGAGGGGCAAATCCAGGCAGGCATCCAAGATACCCGGTCCTCATCCTGGGGCTGCATCCAGCAACTGTTACCTATGATTAAGCGTCCGTATCAATCTTGATGTCATAAAAGTCACCCAGACCGTGAAATCCCCATGTTTGGTGTGGAAATACAGCATTTGATGCATTTTTGTTTGAAATGCGTTAAATCTGCCTTAGAGGGGCCACGGGGAGAGGTTGGGTCCATCAGCCGAGAGGAGCTATTCTGTCTCAGTCCCTCTCAGAGCAGGGCATGTGGATCCAGCAGTGCCTAACAGCTCATCCATGACAAACTCCAAAAATCCCAGAGATGTTTGCCACGGTTGGGCTGTGAAATCAGCCTCCTCTCTAGGAATGAGAAACCTCCGTAGGTCCAGGGCTGCCAGCTGGCTGTGCTTTCCTTGCCAGAGAGCTCCTCCCAGCAGGGCCAGCCAGGCAGGGAAGTGGGCAGGGAAGCAGAAGGGAAGCAGGTAGGGAAGAGGCTAGGGAGGCAGGCAGGAGGGCAGGGCTACCCAGCCTGCAGCATGCCAGAGGGACGGGCAAGCAGAGGTGCTGTGGTTTGTCACCCCACTCCATTTAACCTGGCACATGCATCCATGGTAGGAATGGACTTTGAGCACCCATGGCCTTTCATTTACAGGCTCTGTGCAGGGTAGGCTGTAAAGCCACTCTTTGGGTGAGACACTCTGCTGGCAAGTGCAGTGTGTTTTAGCAGCCAGACGGCCCTGGGGATGTCCCCAACTGTTCCAGCTGTCCCTCGGGATCCCTCGTGCACCTGCAGCCAGAGGGGAAGTGGTGCAGCCTGAGCTGCTGCTGGTGGCTGTGTCAGGGCTCACGGTCTGCCCCGTGTTTCCTACAGCTCTGCAGCCATGACTTCACACACATGCTGATTGATAACTCTCTGGAGTGCCTTTTCCCTTTCTTTTCACACAATCTCCCAAACTCAGCTCTCCTTTTGGCAGGTCCCACTTGTCGAGCGAAGATGGGAGTCTGGTCCCGAAAAGGGGCAGGTCTGAGAGGCCAGCAGCGGCTCCCTGCCTGAGCACGGGGCTTGGCAAGGGCTGTTTGTGCGAGGTAGAGTTCTCACGCTCTAAATATACAATCTGTGATAAGGGAAGGGAAAAAGCCCAGCATGGAAATATTCCTTCTGTAAGAGAAATAATTTGCTGCTGCTAAAAATATGTGTCCATATTATTCCTGCCTGGTGTGCAGTTTGGTGGGAGAGAGTGCACGCAGGCCGCCCTCAGGGGACTCGGCCCGCGGGGCAGGCCCGGGGCCCGCAGGGGCCGCGCCTCGGCCGGGGCTGCAGCGTCGGGGGCGGGACGGAGGGACGGGGCCGCTCGGCTTCGCCCTGCTTTATCATCGCCATCTCTGATTTCTCAGGGCAGTAAAACCGTGATACGGCGTTACCCTGAAGGTCGTAGGAACTAACCTCTAAGCAGGTGCTGACAGTGGGAAAGTGATCCACAGTGTTCCCAGAGCAGCTGGGAGCCCGTTCCCAGCCCCGGCTGCACACAGAGGCAGGAACGGCTTTGTTCACGGGGGACGCATGTTTGGAGCGGTGGGATATGTGTAATCCCTTCCTGTCTCATCTGCAAGTGTCCCAGGCCTGGTGCTTCCTTCCCTGATTGCTGCAGCTGGGACCCTGCATCCCCATCCCCGAGCCCTTCTGTGCCCATGGATGAGTGGAGCTGAGCTGTGCCAAGTGAAGCGGGCAAATTTTCCAGGGGCAGCCCTGAGCCAGGAGACAAAGCTTGCCCAGGATCCCTGCCCTGCCCAGGGTCCCTGTTCTGCCCTGAGTCCTTGTCCTGCCCACAGTCTCTGTACTGCCTAGGCTCCCTCCCTCATGCCATGGTGCCAAGTGAGAAATGGATGATGTTTGCTGCTTCCCCAACCAGAGCCGGGCACGCCTGACCCGAAACCAGTAAGGACCATCTCTGTGAAGCCAATCCTGTAAAAAATGGGTGAAATATTGTGCAGTTTCTTGCAGATCTGTCTCTGGAGCATGGTATGTGGATACTGTGACTGCTCAGGAGCAGGTTGTACCTCCTGTCTTGAGAATTGTCAAATCCCAGACTGGCTTGTGTTGGAAGGTTTAAAGTCATCTTGTTCCAACCTTCCTACCACAGGGACTAGACCAGGTTGCTCCAAGCCCCATCCAGCCTGGTCTTGGACAATTCCAGGGATGGAGCAGCTTCTTTGTCCAGCCTGTGTCAGGGCCTCACCATCCTCATAGTAAAAACTTCTTTACAAGTAATCTAAATCAACCCTCCTTCAGTTTAAAACCATTGCCCAAGAATTACAGAGAATGTGGTCAAGAAGATGGTGAATATGGCCAAAGATGGTCTTGCTGCAGCAGAGCCATCAGCAGTTACAGACCTTAAACCCTAGCAGACCTTGCTACAGTTTTTGTAAATCATGTATGGCCTCGACATTGCTTTTTTTGATTCTCAAAGAACTCCCGCCCCATTTGAGGCCAGACATTTGTTCCCAGAGCATCCTCTGACCAGTATTTAGGAAAAAAAATTCTTCATGGAAAGAACTGGAAAGCCCTGGAACAGGCTGCTCAGAGTTACTGGTGGAGTCACCGTCCATGTGGATGTGGCATTTTCGGTTAGTGAGCTTGGCTGTGCTGGGGGAACAGTTGGACTTGATGATCTCAGATGTTCCTTCCATGATGATTCCATGATTCTGTGTCCCCATAATTTCTCACCATCCCCCAGTTGTGAGGGTGATGGGGAGAGGCATGGTGGGGCAGCAAGCAGGAGGGCTTGGAGGGAGCTTAGAGAGGAAATGCACATCTGTGAGGTGTGGGCTGGATGCTTTGGTCCCTGCAGCTGGAGCTGCAGCCGCAGCCTCAGACCAGGTTGGAGACTGGGAGAAATGCAAAGATGCAACCCCAGAGCAGACCTGGTGCCGAGCTGTTCATGATGCAGCTCCTCATGGACTCCAGGGCTGGTTCTGTGAGGCCGTGCCCGTGGCTGGGTCCGGGTGTGCTGTGCTGGCGGCTGAGCCAGAGCCTCACATCGCCCTTTGCAGGCAGCTTCAGTTTCCTCCCGGCCTCAGCGGAGCCTTCAGGACCCGGCGTTGGCTCCCCTGGGGCCGCCCCCTGTCCACCCTGGCACCGAGTCAGGAATGTGTGTGCTGCCAGGGGATCGCCACCCAAAGAAAGGGAAAAGCTGCCTCCTTGTTCTTCCTGCTCCAGCCCCTCTCCCACTTCAGTGCTGGGAACAGCAGGGTCCAGCCCAGCTCAAGGTTACGTCCTTCTGCCGCTGGCCCCAAGCCAGTGAGCGTGAGAGCAAGCAAGACACAATAAGACGGATGCCAAACACAGGATCCCTTCCCTGCAGACCCAGGCTGGTGTGCAGGAGCACTGGGAGGGATTAGCAGAGCAAGAGTAGCAGTCGGACTAAAGTATGGCAAAGCTGTTAAATAGATTTTTTTTCAAGTATTCTTCAAGAAAAGAGAGCCTTGGTTGGTTGGTCCTTGCATTGTTTAATGCAATGGTTGGTCCTTGTAACAGCTAAGAGCAGGCTGAGGTGAGCTGCTGCCCCAGGCAGTCAGTACAGCAATAGGGCCCTGTGTGATGGGAGAGCACTGGAAAATACCCTTCATCCTGCTTGAAACACAGGGAAGGCAAAGTGCATCTGAACAGGGGCAGACATGGCCAGAATGAGTTATGGGAGGCTGCTTGTCACTCCCTTCTCAGCCAGCTGTGACTCCACCAAATGCTTTGCTGGGAATTCAGGTTTGCTTTCTTACATAATGGAAACATTGGAGTTTCTCACTGCAGATGGGAGTTTGGTTTGGGAATGGAGCTGAGGAAGAGCATAGGTTCTCTCCCCTCCATTTGCCTTCTGCTCACCACCATGCTGGGACCAGGGAGAAGAAGGTCTCAGCAGGGAAAAGGAGACGTTAATTGTGGGTCAAGGAAGTACACATATACATATACATATACATATACATATACATATACATATACATATACATGTACAACACATACATATCATATATATTTTACTGGAACATTTGGGATAACTAAATAAAGATGGTGAATTAGGTGAGGAGAAGGGATTGCTCAGAGATTTCTTTCCAATCTCTATTAAACTGTCACTTCAGTGTAACCTTACTCACAGGGTTGTCACTTGCATCTCTACAACTCCCTGACAGGAGGTTGTATCCAAATGGAGTCAGTCTCTCCTCCCAAGCAGCAATCAATGGGACAAGAGGAAACACCTCAAGTTGAACCAGGGAGGTTCAGATCAGATATTAAGAAAAGTTTATTCACAGGAGTGGTCAGGCATTGGAACAGGCTGCCCAGGGCAGGGGGTGAATCCAACATACCTGGAAGTGTTAAAAAAATATGTGGATATGGCACATGGGCACATGGGCCTTGACAGTGCTGGGTTAGTGGTGGGACTCATGATCTCTGGGGGCTTTCCCAACTTTAATGATCCCATGCTCCTATCTATGGTCTTCTGCAGAGAATTGCAGAAGAAACATTTTCTGACAGTTACATGCATTTTTTCTTGAATTGCTATTTGCTTCCCTGACTCCCCTCTCTAGCCAACGGGAGTCCAAGGTCCCACAGGCGGTGGTGCCCTCATGGACAGTGAGCTGCAGAGAGCACATGGGCCTGGGGGAGTGATGGCTTTGGAGTCACGAAATGGGGACAGGACACAGCCAGGTTGAGAGGAGAAGCTGTGCCAGAGGCAGTCCTGGTGCTCTGAGCCTGCTTCCTCTCCTGGTGCCCCTGAGGGTGATGCCTTTGGGGGAAGGTCCTGGCAGTGGGTGCCTGCAGCCATGCCCAGTGTGCTGCCATGCCCAGACAGACCAAGGAGGCAGCACTGCCCCTGCTTTTGGCAGAGGAGCTGCTGAGCCAGAGCCCATCAATCCATGGCCTGTTTCTCATGAGCCACCGAAACTCGTGGGGCAGTCCCACCTCATTTGCTCCTTGAAAGCATTCTCAGACTAGTGACCAAAGATCCTGGATGCACTGCAGTTCCCACGGGCACAGCACTATCTCCCATGTCCCCTTGTCACCCTGCTGTGACAGAGGCACTGCAGCTGGCACACGGGTCTGAACCCAGAGCCACAGCACACGTGGCAGGCCCACGCTCCCTCCCTGCGAGCATCTCAGTGCCACACGGGCAGGATTCCAGCTGCTGTCACACCGAGGAGTGTGACAGAAGCTGGAATCAGCCCCAGGGACAACAACTTTTATTGTGGGAGCAGAAACCGGGCAATGAGCAGGGCTGTCTGTGCTGCCACAGTCCTGGGACCAGGTGGAGCAGGGTTAATGCCACCAGAGTGTCTCTGTGCAATGACCTTTTTATCTGATCCAGCCCAGCGCGTTTCCTGGTGGAGCGCTTTGTGTCCGGTCAGCGAGGCTGCTTGGCAGCGGAGCAGAGAGGAAGGCTGGAAGTAAACACAGGCGCTCTTGGATCAGGAGCTGGGAAAAGCAGTGAGAAGCTGCATGGGATTGCCATCTCCAAAACCTCCTTGTTTCCTTGCCTGCAGACAAACGGCTTCCTGCCAGGGACAGCTCTCACCGCCCGGCCCCTTCTCTCAGCACAGCACGGCTGCAGCGATGCCTCCCATGGGCATATCCAGCAGCTCACCTGGAGCAGGTGCTTGAGGTGCTTTGGAGCTTTGTGAGGTTTCAGTGCCCGACTACACAAAATCCCAAGTGTATTAACTGAAAGTCGTGATCGCCACTAAAGCAGCAACAACCGCATCCACTGGGATAGGGACAGGAGCAGGGACAGGGAGAGCTGCTATGGTGGACACTGCCATCAAATCCCAGCATGGCTGGAGATATTGATAGCTAAAGTTCTAATATCTGTACTTTCACCTTTCTCCTTTGAATCAAAGTCTGGTTTGAGCATGGCCTGGGGCTTCCTGGAATGACTGAAAGGAACATTAGGAAGAAATCGTTCCCTGTGAGGGTGGGGAGGCCCTGGCACAGATTGCTGAGAGAAGCTTTGGCTGCCCCATCCCTGGAAGTGTCCAAGGCAAGGTTGGACAGGGTTTGGATGAACCTGGCATAGTAGAAGGTGTCCCTGCCCTTCCACAGCAGGGCATGGAATGGGATGAGTTTACGGTCCCTTGTAGCACAAACCAGACTGGGCTTCTATGAAACCTTGGTGGGGTCAGATAGGGAAACATCATTTTGAGCAACTCAGAGCTGAGTCATTGGACAGGATGTGACTATCCAACAGGTGACCAGGCAAAGAAAACAAGACCTTGTCCCCAGAGGTTCTTGTGAGCAGAAGCAGCTGAAGCAGCCTGGGTGGAGATGGAAGGTTTAGCTGGAGAGATGATGGTGTGGTCATGCTACTGTGGAATCACTGTCCAACCCCTTACCTCTTCAAGCTTTTCCTTGCTTCTCCTTGGATTTGGGAGGATGCAAAGGTACAAATTCCAAGGCTGACAGGAAACAAAGATTTTTCTTCCATATGAGACAGCTACAGAAATGTCCAACATAGAGTAAGGAATGAAAGGTCACTTGAGTCCACCCTGCTGAGTGTGTCTGCCAAGAGGGTTTCCCAAATAACAAAATAATTCACCTATTGCTGCTGTCCTGTACACCTAAAAAAAAGTGAGGAAAGAAGATAAAGGGTTTGAGGCTCATCCAAATGTCTCTGTATCGGTGATGTATCTAGAGTTGAGCTGCAGAAATAAATAAACCATTCCATGGAGCCATAGCTGAGGCTTGGACTCTGGACATATCTCTGGGCCTCACTCTACTCTGGGCTGGAAGGAAAGCAGACTAATTCAGCAGAAGTAACCAGCATTTCTTATGGAGACATGGAATAATTTAATTTCCTCAGCCTGGGCTTCCCTCTGTGAGGTCAATAATCACAGAATGCACCCAGCTGGAGGGCACTGGGATCCCAGTGGCAGCATTTCCCATGTCACAGGCTCATTCTATGTCCCCCTGGAGCTGTGACTTCCCTGGTTTGCAATGTGGCCACTGCAGCCCCATGGACAGGTGGCAGTCACTGTTAACCTGAGCTTGCCTCTCATTCCCACCTGGACTTCCTTTGGATTTCATGGCTCGGGGCAGAAGGGCAGTCAGCAGATTTCATGTTCCCCCTGTCTCAGCTCTTCTCAGCTCTTTACATCCATGGACTTTTCTGGATTTTTCCTGGAAAGAGACTCTGGCCTGCTGCTTTCCCTTTTCTTACATCCCATTTCTGATTTATCCAATCCCTGGATGTACAAACAGCCAGTTCCCATTTTTGTGTGCCTGTGCTGACAGCCTGGATCCAAAGGTGCTCTGCTCAGCAGTTATTGCAGGGCACTGCAGGTACCAGGGGCTGTCCCAATAGTTACCAACACCAGCCACCAGTGTCATGCACAGACTGGCACTTGAGCAAACAAGCCTGTCTTGAATCCATGTCCCACACAGGTGATGTTCTGGGTGCTGAGCTGAGCAATATCTCTCCAATTATCACTCAAAGAATCACAGAATTACAGACTTGTTTGCTTTGGAAGGGACTTAAAAGCTCATCTCATTCAATCCCCTGCCCTGGGCAGGGACACCTTCCACTATCCCAGGTTCCTCCAAGCCCCATCCCATGAATTCCATGGATGAGGCATTTTATTTTTCTCTGAAGTTTTGTAGCCAAAATTGGATGTGTCTTGCTCCATCCCATTTATCAGCTGGTACCTCTTTCCCTGCTCTGTGTGCCGAGTTGGGATGCATTCACCTTGTTACTGATCCCCAGTTCTTCAGTCAGGCTGGCAGATGTCCGAGAAACCTTTGCTCAAACACACAAACCAAGAACCCCAAGTTGTCCTTAAACATCAAGCCTTCTATGTTTATTTAGAAAGAGTGAAAGTCATCCCAAACCCAAGCCCAAGCTCAAGTCTGTCTCTGACTTCCTACCACTCCCCCTTCTTCCTCCAAGGTCCATGTAGTCTCAACCGAGTGGATGTTCACAGAAGATCTTGCCAGGCTCGTGGATCAAAATAAAATATTTGGAGACTTAGGTTTTTCATGAGCCTGTTCCCTGACGCTTTCACAGGAGGAGCCAAGTCCCTGGGCTGAGCAGCCTCCTCCGTGTTGCAACACGCACAGGCTTGCCTATGGATTTGCATGTCTGAGTCCTTACTCACCCCTGGGAGAGCACAGCACTGCCTGGGAACAGGACAGGCACAGGGCAGCCTGGCTGTGTATCTGCAGCTCTGGGTAAAGGGAGGATGCTGTGCTTCCTTTGATGGAAAACGAGTGTCCAAGCCTTTTCCAGCCTGTGTGCTCATATTCCTGCCTTGCCATGGATCTCTGTCTCCGTGCACTCGGGCTGGAAGAGCCTCTTGGCTGAAAAAGAGTTCTTGATAGGAGCAGTGAAGAGAGCTGGAAGCTTCCCACGGCAGTGCCAGGGGGATCTGCTGCACTTGAAGCCTCTCTCCCTCCTTTCACAGTTGTGTTTGTGGGAGCTGGGGGAGGTCCAAGGCAGCACAGCTGGGCTGAACAGCCTCAGCCAGTGCTCTCTCATTCTGCCAAGTGCTGGCAGCAGGGACTGAACTTTCCCTCTTGGCTGAGTGCTTGGCTGGCTAGTATAGCTCAGGCTGCATGCAGTAACCTCTGGTGTTGCTCAAGCCCTTGGAGGCTCTCAAGCCACTTTCTTGCCACTGGAAATGATGTCTCTCCGTGCCTCTGGAAGATAACCAGGTTCCTATAGCTGCCAGTAGAAACAGGGAAACTGAAGCCCGTGAAGTTGAAGTGATGGCTCTGTGCCCTGTAAGGTGCCAGGGAGGTTGTGTGTGTCTCTTGGCTGCCCTCAGACCAAGTTATTTAGTCAGTGTGTGACCTTTACTGCTTTATGTAAACATCACCGTGACTATAATATATCATCAGGCTCCAGTTATTCCCTGAGCTTGTGTCTGACTTCTCCTGAGGAATCTGATTCTGTGTTTCTGTCCAACATGGACATAGCCCAAAGGCCCTGGGACTTTGTGAATGGAGGGATTTTGCTGCCTACAAAATGCAGTGTGAGGTTCAAATCAGGAGGAGATGTCACTAGGGAGCAGCCTCTGTGCAAGCATCCCAGGTCCCTAAGCTGCTCTGGGGATTTTGCTTGGATTTCTCCACCCAAGAGCTCTTACTGGGATCCTCTAGCATTTTGCAGAAAAGGGTGTTGCTCTGGTCATGAAGCACGGACCAGGCACAGCCACCTGCATCCCACTGGTATTTAATTCCTCTGCTGCCGAGTGTGGAAGTTCTACATTAGATTTACTCCATTTGCCAGGAGTTGCAGGAGCTTGAGATTGTGAGACATATTTGGGGTTTCTTACTCAGTAAAGGTAGTGAAGGGAAAGTGAAAGGTAGTATGGAGAGGGAGGAATGTCCCCCAGGCATGCAGGGAGCTATTAACTCTGGCTGTTAAATTCTCTCCCTCGGGAACATCCCTCCAGTGCAGTTTGCCTGTTGCAGGATCACAGGGGAAGCCGTACCAGAAGCAGCTGGGATCACTTGGCTTGTTCAGAGAGGAGAGGGGGATTCTGAGAGGGGACCTCATCACGGTCTGCAGCTTCAGACCTGGGGGAATGGCTGGGGCTGTGTCAGGGGGGCTTTGGGCTGGAGCTCAGGGCAAGGTTCTTCCCCCAGAGGGTGCTGGCACTGCCCAGGCTGCCCAGGGAATGGGCACGGCCCCGAGGCTGCCAGAGCTCCAGGAGCCTTTGGGCAGCGCTGCCAGGGGTGCCCAGGCTGGGGCTGCTGGGGGGGCTGGGCAGGGACAGGGGCTGGGCTGGGGGATCCTGGGGGGTCCCTCCAGCTCAGGAGGATATTCTGTGATTCTTTGAACTGTAGTGCAGCCACGCAGAACAGCTGGGATGCACAGCCAGTGGTTCATGGGTATGGGACTCACTGCTCTGGATGGGCCCTTCCAGGCAGGGTGGCTGTGCCTTAGAGCACTGCAGGGGCTCGGAGGGGTGGCACACATGGGCAGGTCACTGTGAGGCTGAGGGGGGAGTGCACCAGGCAGCTGCCCACCCACAGGCCATCTCTGAGCACACCATGGACAGCTCTGGCTGAGCACGTGTCAGAGTGGTCTTTCCTCGTGCTCCAAAGGCTCCGTTGCCCCAGTATCCTACATGCCCTTGGGATGTGTGCCCTGCAGTGGGGACAAGCCCTTAGGAAGGGAGATCTCTCCAGCCCTGAACCTCACTGTCCTGCTCTTGGCCACAGTAGGGCTTTGCAAACTCCCCTGCAGCCCAAGCATCCTTCCCCCACAGCCCTTTCTGAGGGTCATCTGGAGACTCCCATCAAGGTGTTCCTCAGTCCTGCCATGAGCAGAGGCTGTTGTGTGGGGTGGAGGTGGAGAACCAACTTTCTGGTTTCCCTGACTTTGTAAACAGGAGGAAGTAGGAGAGACTTGAAATCTCTGAGTATCTTCCAAGGGGACTCTCATCCCCTCCGAGGCATGTCTGAACTTCCCAGCCAAGGCTGGAGCCGTTCCAAGAACTGCAATGTTTCCAGTCCTCTTTTGAAGCACTTTCATTTGCTCCTCTCTGGTAAAAGCCTCCTCAGGTGGCAAAGCCCCGAGCCTGGTGCACCAGGAGCCCGTGGCTGGAGCATGCAAGCAGCTGAGCCCCTGTGTCTCCTCCCGCCGGAGGGGAGAGCTGGGCAGGAAAGGGGCTCCAGAGGAGGGACTTTGTGCAGAAGTGCAGGTTTGGAGTCCTGCTCCCCGGGGATTTGCTCCCTGCCTGGGGAGACCCGCGGCATCCACGAGCCGGGGTGTGGGCAGGACCCTCTGGCAGGCTTGGAAAGCCTTTGGTGGTGACCGGGGCACTCTTCCTGCAGCGAGGAAATCTGGCACAGAGCTGTTTCCCAGGGCAAGTTCCGAGGGTTTCCCTCCTCCCGCCTACCTCTTTCCTCCAATTTTGTGGATATTTGTGGGTTTGCACTGCAGGCACTCCATGCTGCACAGCTCGCACAGCCTCAGCCTGCTTTGGAGAGAGGCTGAAAGGAAAGAACTAAAAATAATAGTGATGATTATCAAGCTCTATGAGATTCCAGGAATCTGCCCTGGCTGCTGGAGCAGCACAGGGGGGACACAAGCACCCACCCAGCTGCTCCTCTGATAGCCAGGAGTGGCATGGAGCACTTGGAGCGGGTTTTGCGGCTCACTGTTCCCCCTGGCAGGACAGCTCTGCCCACCTGCCAGCTCTGAGGTGAGATTAAACCTCTCCTGCAAAGGCTCCCGCTCCCCTGGCTCCACACAAACAGGATGGCCATGGCCTTGCAGCCAGGAAGGCTGTGAGTCACCAGCAGCTCCCTCCTGCTTCCCGTGCTGGTGAGGCAGGGCCAGAGGCTCTGCAGGGACAAGGAATGGGCTCCAGGCACAGTGGCTGGGAAGAGAAGATGCTGCTGAAGGATGTCAGGGAGTCCACAGGCAAAAGAGAAAGAAACAGTACTAAAAAGGAATTCTTGCAATTTTTGTGAAGCAGGCAAGTCTGAAAGTATGACAAAATCCAACCTGCACAAGGTTATTGAAGGAAATAGCAAAGGATGGGTTGCACAATTCTTGGAAACTGTCCAGATGTATAAATGAAAGGGGAAGCAGGAAAGGAGAAGTGGGGCTGGTATGTGCTGAGGATGGGACAGAGACATAGGATAATCTATGTATAGTTCCAAAAAAAAACAACATGAAAACTTTCCCTGTGGTTTTGATGGCACTGGGAACACTGGCCAAAGGGGAGAGAGAAGGGTGGGTGGCAAGTGCCTGGGAATGGGAAGTGCCACAACCAAAAGGAATCAGCAGGCAAGGAGCTTTGAGCATGAAACAGGTAGGAACAGCTAGCTTCTCCTCCAGGAATGAGAAAGGCTCACACAAAGCTGAAGTCATGGAAGAAGGGTTTGTAATAAATCTGTCAAAGCTTGGGGGCTGGAGAACAGCAAACAAGGGCTGTGCATTTGGGAGGGAGAAGGTGTTCTTGGCACGTAGGTGTCTGTTAGTCTGAATCTGTGAGTATGCAAAGCTTCAGAATAAGATTAAAACAGAGAATAATTAAGGACATGGAAAATGGATAAGATGAGATACAGATTTTCTGAAAGTAAATGATGCCAGAGTAGATAAAAAAACCTGAACTTCTCGACAAAGCAGACAGGATACATCTAAGTTGTCTGGTCTGCAGTAAAGCAGAATATTAAATACATTGGGAGATGAAGATGCTGGGCTGTGAGGACTGTGTTAGATGGGCTTCTCAAAAATTGGCCTTGTTTGACATTTTTAATGGTCTTGGCACAAAATATACAAATTGCTAATGAAATTTGGTGATTACCTGTAATTGGAAATCATCAGAACAAAGGAGTTAGGGGAAATTGCACACAAAGAATGGGAGTCCCCTTCAGAAAAGGAAAACAAGGAATGTAATGAAATGAGGGAGTCAGGCAGTGATGCACAGTGGGATGTGCAGCTGGATTTCTGCTCTGGTGTGGAGATGACAGTCTGTGATGGATGTGACAGTCAGGAGATGACAGTCTGTGATCTCTGTGGAGATGACAGTCACCCAGAGTCCAACAAATTCAGAAACATGAAAGGCTCTGGAGCACGAGTGAGCCCTGAAGTCCCTGAAGTGGGCAGAGGGAGGAGAGGAGGGGAAGCAGTGCTGCTGTTCCTGGGTGATGCATGGCTGCATCCAGAGCCTGCTGTGGGATGATGGTGCAGAAACCAAGCGTGAGGCAGAGGCCCTGCTTTTGCTGTGGGGTGTTGTGACGTGGCCTCTGTGTCCCCGATGAGCTGAGCGTGTTTGTTCTTGAAGGCTGGGGAGGATTCATTCTCCTGTGCCCTGCTATCCTTCCTATCTCATAGGATGTGATCTCATGGGATTACCTGGCTCACTTTAACTCATTGCTGCTGCTCCACCTCAGCTCTCCCAGGTGTGCTCAGCTGAGCCCGTGCTCTCAGAGGCTCCTCTGACCAGCCAGGGAGCTGCTTCAGTGCTCTGCAACACCGGGAAAAGGGGGAATGTTTCCATGTTTGCAAGGGGAATGGCTCCTGTGGGATAGGAGGTTGTGCCAGGATCAGTCCAAGGACGTGAGCAAGCACTGGGGCGGGGTTCAGGGAAGGTGAAGCCCCTGAAATGTCCCTCCTCGGCAGCAGAGAGCTTTGAGGCTGGCTCTGCTGTACGATGAAGCTCTACCCTGAGCATCAGTGCTCAGTGAGTGTCCTTCCTGGGCTGGAAGGCTCTTTGCTCTGATTTATCCCTGTGTGATTAGAGAGACTGGTTCTGGTCCCAAACAGACAGATGGGAGCCGCAGGGAAATCTGCAGGCAGATCAGGAAAATGAAGATGCTGGCATACAGGAGGAGACCTTAGAGTGGGGGGTGTGGAGAGGGGCTGGCTGCCAGGGGCTATTCCTGCTCTTCCCTGATAGGGGAGGAGAGACTGGAGGTGTTGTCAGCACACATTATCACTCCCCCAGCTCCTCAGAAAGCTCACTTGGGAGTCCCTGGGTCTCTGGTTTGGATCCAACCATCCCAGCTGGGTAACACAGTCCCTTCCATCCCATGCTCAGGGCTTCTCAGAAATGAGATCTGTCCCCAGGGTGTGCCTGGGCAGAGCACAGGTTTGCAGGGTTTCTTTTGCCTTTGCCAGTTATTGAAGGGCCACTTGCTCCTACTGCCTGGGCTGCACCCTTGGGGTGTCCTGGCTGTGCTCCCCATGCCCGTGTGGGCATCAGGCTCAGTTCCTGTGCCCTGCTGCACAGTTATCTCTCCTGGGATAACTGTGGCAAGGGAGTGAGTAATGCTCCAGCCTTAAAAGAATCCCTGCTGGCTGTTAGTTCTGCCCTTTGCCAAACCTGTTGGCATCATTTGCTGTGTGCACCCCTACCAGATACTGGCACTGGCCGAGGGTGACAGAAGAAAATGATGGTTTGAGCATGGCTCTTTCTTTTTTTTTTTTTTTTTTTGAATAATCCCATGATACTGTATTTTGTGTTGCAACACAAAGGATCACCTGAGGGAGCAGAATGGTGAGAAAATAAGCCTATTGAAATGCTCGAGGTTACTTAACTCTCCAACAGCATCAGAGGATAACCAGGCAGTTTTCAGCCAAGACTGTGAGTCATCTTGACCTGCACCATTGTCACTGCTCAGCTCATCTGTTTGCTGTAATTGCCGAGGGAGCACCACTCAAGCCAAACTCCATCATCCTGCCCAGCACAGCCAGAAAACACCGAGCTCCTGGTCAGGGTTTCACTCACTGGAGCCCAGCACCTGAAATGAAATAATACCCAGACCCCTTGAACAGCTGCGATGGGAACCCATCAGGAAACAAAGCTGATAATTCTTCTGTCTATATGAAGCTTTTAAAAAAGAAACACTGATGATTATTTTATGTAAATCAAATGAGCTTTCAGTACTATCTGGATCATCTCCTATCTCAGGTACTGGCATAAAGCCTCCAGCCTTCCCTTGGAAAATGCTGGGAAAGTGGCCCATTCATTGCCTGCCACTGTCAAGTGTTTTTTCAGTCTGCTCCTGATTAAACAGTGTGGTATCAAGGGGATAATTGCTCATTGGAATTGATCCCAGAAGAAAATCATTCACTTCTTTCTTATCAAGTCCTTTCTTGCCGGGCAAGATACCCACAAGACTTATCTCCCTCTTCAGTGCCGGCCTCTAATTACTGTTTAAACAGCTCATTAGAAAACCTTCATTAACGTGTAATAGCTGGAGCTGGACATAGCTGAGGGCTGGTGCTGTGGCGAGCGCTGCTGCCCAGGCCTGGCAGTGCCCAGTCAGGAGTGGCAGCACTGCTCTGCCAGCCTGCCCTGCCTGCCCCACGCCCTGGCTCCAGCCCTGCTGGCAGCTCCCAGCAGCCGAGCTCTGGGCCCAGCACATTTCCATGCCAAGCACAGGATTTCAGCAGCTGCAGGCATTGCAAAGCTGTGACTGCAGCCTGAAGAAATTTGGACACCATGGTGATCCTGTTTTAAAGCAGGAAAAACAAAAAAACCAACATACGTGGGAAAAGGTTTTATATTAATTTATTTGCTGGTGAAATGTTCACGAGTGAGAGCCTGAAGTTTTCTTGTGTCCCTAGAACACAGTCAGCATTAACCCAGATCCCCCCTAACCCTGCTCCAGTCCTGGCCAGGCTGGGGCTGATCTCTCTGGCTGTAAAACTCTAGGGAAGGAATAGACAGGCAGGCTCCGTCGTTCCCAGTGTCCTGGCTCCCTGACAGTTTCAGCCCCAGAGGAGTCACTTTTTTGGCATTAATCTTGCACTGGGGTTTTCAGCAGGAAAACCACAAATGTTTAATAAAACGGATTGCCCTGAGCATGCCAGGCAGCACCGGGTGAGGATGTGGGTCTGTCCTTGGCGCTGGCGGCTCAGCTCAGCACAAGTGAGCCCTGTAAATATTTTCTTGACATTTAGGAAGTTTGGAGAAGTGTTTAGTATTTCTCTGCCAACTTGACAACCCCTGTGTGACGAAGGAAGGAGATGTCCAGGACTCCCTTCCCTGCCCCAGAGTGGACAGTTGAAGCTGGTTTGAGTTAGGAAAGCAAAACACTGCAGCTGGTGTGGGATTGGGGTGCTGCCCCCTTCCTTCTGCTATTGCAATCTGAGGTGGCAACACTACCTGTGATTGTTCAGAGCCTTTGCTGAGCTGCACCTGGAGCTGCAGATGTGGGGATCTTGCCACAGGGAGCAAGTGTGGCTCAGGGAACACCTTCACACACACCTGGGCTGACATCCAGTCAGGCACCTAACAGTGGGAAAACTATGTCCTCTGGGGATGGATTCAAACCCAAAGCAGAGCTGAGGTTATTCATGGCTAAGGCACCATCAGCTTTGCAAGCTGTGAGTCCTTATGTCCCTCAATCCCTCTCCACTCAGCAACACACTTGGTTTTTGTTTCTACTTCATGAATCTTGTGGAGTTACTGAAAATTCTGAAATATAGAACTTTGTCAAGAATGGCAACATTGCCTCTGACTTCCCATCACTGCAGCACCTGTGAGGTGCAGTCCACAAGTGGCTGCAGCCAGGTCAGAACTCTCAGAATCGGGGGCTCAAGAAGCAGCCAGCTGCAAGGATGCACCCACATCCATCCCCAGAGCCTTGTTCAGAAGTGCAGGATGATTTGTGATGGCACCTGTGCAGCAGTGGACTGATATGAGTTGCACCTCATCTGGTGGGAGGTGTCCTGCTCATGGCAGGCAATGGAATGAGAGGATCTTTCAGGTCCCTCCCGACCCAAATCAGTCTGTGATGATCTGAGTTGTGGGGCTATGTCTGTTGGCAGTGACCAGCATGCTCAGAGAACCTCTGTCATGGAAAAAATTTGTTACTAAATGAGGGAAGACTGAGACAGCTCTGCAAGTATCAGTTTAAATGTCTTAAGCAGCCTGGGGAGGAATTTACAAGTTTGGCAATTTCTAGTTCAGCTTAAATTCTGCATTGGGGGTCCTTTGAAGCTGTAAGTGAGAATCTGGATGTGAGCTGGCCGGAAATGTTGTCAGCACACATTTATCACTCACCCAGCTCCTCAGAAAGCTCATTTGGGAGTCACTGGGTCTCTGGTTTGGATCCAACCATCCCAGCTCGTCAGCTCCTCTTTCCATAGCAAAGCTGCCGAGCTCTCCGAGGTTTGTGGGGATGTGGAGATGTGCAGGGCTGTGAGGATGCTGGCAGCAGACTCCACTCAAAATTCACGAGTTTGTAGCTCAGGCAGTGTCCCTTGCCATGGTCACACTGCTGACCACAGGACAGACACATCCTCTGTCACGTTTGTCCCTTCCAGCCACAGTCCAGCAAGTGTTTTCATGATGGAATTGTGGGGATGGCAGATGCGTTTCTCAGTATTTTATTTCTGATTTAAGCAGAGGAATGACCCATATTGGGCCATCAGGAGCTGCTGGGCCCATGGGGAGGAGTGTTCCCATGGAGAGGAGAGCTCCTGTCGCAGCGGGGTTTAGAGCATCACATCCAGGCATCTGTTGGCTTTTTCCTTTCCCTCCTACTTTTGCCCATTAGTTTTCCATACTCGTTCCTTTTTATTTCTTTTTCTCTCAGTCTTTCTTTCAGCACCCCCAAGCAGCCTCGGGCACCATCTGTGTGGGGGTTTCTGTATCTGACTGGCAGCTTTGGTACCTGAGAGTATCCATAGCCCTGACAGTGCAGTACATGTGTGCTGAACAGAGAACTAGGCAGGTGCAGAAACTAAAAGTTATGTCAAATATTTCATTCATTAAACAAGAAATCGCTGTTTCATGCAGAGCCAGTGCCAGAGCAATTCCTTCCTGGAAGCAAAGGGAGGAGGATCCTGAGGGAGCCGGGGAGGTGGGACGTGGCTGTGCACAGGGGGTGCAACCAAAAACTGAATGGGACGGGTCCAAGTTCAGTGATGTGAACTCTGTAACTCCTGCTGGGAAAGTGGAGTTGTAAAATATCCCATGGGTGACACGTGTCTGCCTGAATAGACGTGGAGGGAAGGACCTTGCTGTCCCATGCTGGTCCCTGGGACCTGGTGCTGTTCACATGGGCTTGACTACTTCCAGTGCCTGGAGCTCTTTGGAAGGAGGCAGGAGGAAGCTGTGTGGGAGGGAAATGGGAGAAACAGGTAACAGACTTCCTCACATTGCAGGCCTGCAGGGAACTGGAAACCATCTCCAGTGCTTTCAAAGGGGCACACTCGACACAGCCATTCGTGATAAAAACTCCATCAGCTGAGAGTGATGAAGCAGCAAAACCAGCCAGGATTTCCATGAGATGATACCCTTCCCCATGAGCTATATGGAAGCTCATCTGATTACGCTGGCATTTTATAAACTTGTTTTTCTGACACACATTTTCTCCCTCCACCTTGTGATAAGGGAGTTGGTGCTTCTGGACAGTGCAGTCCTTGGGGGAAAACCCACAAACCATGGCCCCTGGCAACTGGAGAACATCCCTGGGGTCCCCTGTGGGGAACCAGTGTGTCCCTGATCTGTCAGGTGAAGAACCTCAGTGCATTTGTTTGGGTTAGGTGTGCCCTATGTGGGAAAAGCAGCAGCTGGATTAAGAGGAGGATATCACACTGGTGTCCAGAAGTCCCATCCCTGGAAGTGCTCTGGGCCAGGCTGGACAGGTGTCCGAGCATAATACAAATATTTTAATAAGAATTATATTTTAAAATAAAAACATTTTTAGCAGAAAGAATAATCTTACCACTGTCCAAGTAGCAAACACTAATATCTCCATTATCAAGCAATGTCACTCAGAAGCACATAAAATGTCTGATCAATCCTGCAAGGAGGTTCTCTGTCCATATCTGCTACTTAGAGGTTTTCCCTCTTTTGGCCTTGATAATTTTGTTTTTTGTCTTTGTCACCTTGCTATTGAAATTCAAATATAAATGTATGAGAACAGGTGATGATAGAACCCAGACCAGATTGCAGCACATGCTCGGAGCTCCAATCCTGCCCTATTTGCTTGGAAATCCCTTTCCAGGTACATTTTTTCCCAGGATTCTCACATATACATATAAAGATGCATATTCTGTCCTCTATAATAGGTGTGTAAAATATGCATATAAATGTACATGCTGTGGATATATAATGCCATCTATTAACAAAGGGAGCCTAATTGGGTGCCCTGCAGCCCTTTTGCTCCCCTTGAACTTTTCCCTGTTATTCTTGGGGAAGCTGAGCAGGGGTCAAGCCCAGGCAGGGAATGAGGTCTGGGGTGATGGAAAATCCAGACCCCGCAGCCACCTCCTATGATATAGATATAAATGGAATGGAAAATTATTTTGAATAAAAGTGCACTGCCCTCTGAGAAATGTTCTCACAGAACCGCCTCCAAGAGCGCCTTAACTCTTTATCAGAGCACAGCCCTGTGTGCTGGGGGGACCTCAGGGCAGTGGTGACAGCCAGAGGCAGAACACACCAGCACTGGGGACATGCCAGAGCCAGGGATGTGCCAGCACAGCTGGGACAGAGCACCATGGCCAAGCAGCCCCTGCTGCTTCCCAAGCACAGCACAGGAGGGACATTCCCTGTCCCTTCCCTGTTCCTCCTCCGATGGGGAATCTAACTCAGCGACCTGGCCAGATCCATGTCCCCAGGAAACAAATGGGGCACAGCTCCAACTCTCTCCAGCTCTGCAGGGCAACAAGGAACAGTTTGGGATGCAGATGTGGTCCCCAGCCCCTGTCTGCACCCAAATCACCCTGAATTTTTAACACAGCACCTTAGCTGGGAGTGTGGTGCTGGGCTGGCACAGCAAGGAACAGACAGGGATGTGCCCCAGCCATTCCTTATCTGTTCCCCATCCAACACCAGTCTGCTTTGCATGTGAGAGGGAATGTCCATCCCCAGGGACAAAAGCAGCTGCCTGGGGGTCCAGAGTGCACACACAGCTGGGACAGGGGTGCTGCAGGAGGGTGGGATCCAGCAGGGCAAGGAACACCACAAATGTGACATGGCAGTGTCCAGACACTGGCCTTGCCTTCTCCTGTGTCACTTGTCACTGCCAGCACTGTCATCTCCCCACCTGAGGGACAAGGCTTCACAAGAGAATGAAATGCCAGGGAGTGGGAAAGCTCCTGGAAAGAAGAGAAGCAAGGAGGTGGGCAAGTTCCCCCAGCAAGGGGAGAGAGGCCCCCTGGAGCAGGGGGAGCCTCCTGCCACAGGCTGGGAGAGCCCAGGGCCGAATCACTCCAAGGGATTCCTGCATCCTTCCCATCTCCAAGGCCTCTGTCTCTCCTGCCTCCCAGCACCTCCTGAAAGCAGAAGAGGTTTCCCCCTTTTGGGTGCTGACATACAGCTTTGTTTGCTGCTCAGAACAGCAACACCTGCATGAGTGGAGAGCCAAAGCTGGGGCTGGGAGAGAAGGGGAGCACCAGCCAAGAGCTGGCAAAAACATTTGTGAAAGAAAGCAACAGGGCAGAGATTTTATGTGCTTTTTAAGGAAACAAACTGGAAACAGCCACTTAAAGACTTCATCAAAGGCAGAAAGCAAAAATCTAATAGGCCATTTGTCCAAAGCCTTGTGGCTGAATACTGAATCCTAAATTAATGCCTCCCCAAAAAATTTATTTGGTTCATTATAAGTAAATTTGTAAGACCCCAGAAGATAATGCTGGAGGACAAAGCAGGCACTGGAGACTGGTCCAGGATGAGCCCCACAGTCCAGTCCCGTGGCCATTGTCCTTTTTAACAATGGGACTTGTTGGATATGGGATGGAACTTACACATACCCCTCAGCAGATGTGGTGACATGTGCCCCGTGTTCTCCACTCATTAAAGATGCAAATAATTCACTCGTGGAAGAGAAGCTGCTGGAGAAACATCCATTGTTACTAAAACACTTCGAGCTCTGATTTCTCTCAGAAAAAAAAAAAAAAAAGAAAAAGAAAAGAAAAAAAAAAAAAAAAGGAGGGTTCCTTAGCTAGCACAATTTTTAAAATCTTATTTCAGCTCAGAAGAGGATAGATGCCAGATATGAGCTGGTAGGTTTGTGACTATCTTCCAGCCTAAATTCATGAAGAAGGACTCCCCAGGCCAGAGAGAGCCAGAGAGGGTTCATGTCGTGAACCCACATGGGCTTGGACTTGTTTGCATTGCTGTTGTTGCTAGCCATTGCACCAAGGACTTAGGGAGATATTTAATGAACTGATTTGCTGTAGGTATTAAAGTTAAAAAGGGAAATGGATTTCATCCAGCACACAGGTAGTCAGAGACCCCGTAACAGCTTCTCTCCCGTCAAACACAGCTCGGAGGGCAATAAAATGCAGAGGGGAACAGAACAATCCTGCAGGAGCCATGTCCCCAGGAGCCATGGCCCTCAGGAGATGTGTGTGTCCCAGGAGCCGTGTCCCCAGGAGCCATGTCCCTGGGAGCCATTGATTCCCAATCGTGTCCCCAGGAGCTGTGTGTGTCCCCAGGAGCTGTGTGTGTCCCCAGGAGCTGTGTGTCCCCAGGAGCTGTGTGTGTCCCCAGGAGCTGTGTGTGTCCCCAGCAGTCAGTCCTGTCCCCTGGAGCTGTATGTGTCCCCAGGAGCTGTGTGTGTCCCTGGAGCCATGTCCCCAGGAGTCAATCGTGTCCTTTGGAGGTGTGTGTGTCCCCAGGAGCTGTGTGTGTCCCCTGGAGCCATGTCCCCAGGAGCTGTGTGTGTCCCCTGGAGCTGTGTGTGTCCCCAGCAGTCAGTCCTGTCCCCAGGAGCTGTGTGTGTCCCCAGGAGCTGTGTGTGTCCCCAGGAGCTGTGTGTGTCCCCTGCAGTCAGTCCTGTCCCCAGGAGCTGTGTGTGTCCCCTGGAGCTGTGTGTGTCCCTGGAGCTGTGTGTGTCCCCAGGAGCTGTGTGTGTCCCCTGGAGCTCTGTGTCCCCAGGAGCTGTGTGTGTCCCCTGGAGCTGTGTGTGTCCCCCAGGCCTGGGCAGCCGCGCTGCCGCCGCCGGGCTCAGAGCGCTGTTGGGAGCGCGTTTTTTCCCAGGCAGATTACAGAGCCTTTTTAGCTCCATCCCCCCACTACACCCCCCTTCCTCTGTTATTTTGGTGCCTTTCCCCAAGGGAAACAAAGTTAGTTCAAACACTGTTCCCACCAGAAAGGCAAAAGCTCCCCCCACCCCCCTTTTTCCTTCCTCTTTTGGGTTCAGGGTAATGTGTCCCATGACAAAACAAGCACAGATCCCTGCACAGAGGGTATTGCCTTTCTCCTTAAAGGGAGAGTCTTTCTCCAGGCCCCAGGGCTACCTCTCCCCAGGTACCTTTTGGATGGTCAAGCTGGACCCTCTGCCTTTGGTGAAAGCAGACAGATGACACAACATTGGTGGGTGGAAATGGGGTGATATGGAGTGAGGAGCAGCAATGAGGCCGAGAGAAGCAGGCTGGAGTCCTGCTTCAGCCATCCCCACTGGAGATGTCTCCAAGCTGGAAAAGATGGAGAGTGACTTTTTGAAAAGAGAGACAGTGATAGAACAAGGGGGAATGCTTTGGAGCTAAAAGAGGAGAGATTTGTCTCAGTTATCGGGAGGAAACTCTTCCCTGTCTGGAAGTGTCCAAGGCCAGGCTGGACAGGGCTTGGAGCAACCTGGTCTAGTGGAAGGTGTCCCTGACTGAGGCAGGGGTGGAACAAGATGGGCTTTAAGGCCCCTTCCAATCCAAACAGTTCTATGATATTCTATGAGAGTGAATTGTTCGGGCCCCTCTGCCACTCACAGGGAGACAAGGTCCCTCCCGGGCCTCTGAATCCAATGTCCAAGACAGAGCAGGAGCTCAAAACATTTCTCTCCACTGTCTGTAGGAATGATGAGTGAGGAGTTACCCTTCCTTCCCCACTCAGAGCAAGATGTGATGGGCTCACAGGCAGGAAAAGACCACTTCAATCCAAACCACCAGCCTGCTTCAATCAGCAGGAACATCTGGGCAGGTGGCCCAGGTATCAATGTTTTTTTGGGGATGGCTGATCTTGGCCTCTGAATGAGCACCTCGGGCTGTCCTCCATGACAGAGGGGCTGTGCTTTCTGCAGGAAGCTTCTGGAGATATACCATGAGTCTGGGCTCTCCCTGCTCCTTTGTGAAGGCAGATGTATACTCATCCAGCAACTGCATCATAAAACCTTCTCTGCACTCTGGGTGGTCACCATTTCCCTGCCTACCATGCCAGAGGAAATGTAAGTACTTTTGGTGCATGTGGCTGCTTCATCCTCACCCTGCTTAGAGCTGAGCATCTTCTCCCTGCAGAGACATGGCCCAGGCTGGCATCACTCATTCAGTGCCTCACTGACACCAGTCACACCTCTGTGTCTCCACAGAAGTACCCAAAACAGCCTGACATATATTTGTCCTTGTAAATGCTGCTTTCAGGAGTCCGTCCATCCTTGGATTTAACAATTTTAACAAATGGGATTTTAATGCCTCCCTCTCAGTCCAGAGGCTGTGAGCACCTGTATTTGCTGCATAGGTGGTAAGTAGGTGGTGGGAGCCTGGGGACAGAGGTGTGTTTCCTATTTTTGAACTCAGTAATTTTGTATGGTGAGACCTTGGCAGCTTCTGCCTGGAACCTGTGCCTGCAGTAAGGGAAAAGTCTGAAAGGGAAAAAAGAAAAAAAAATTGAAGGAAACCCCAAAGGCAAATAATTGTTCACGGTGAGAAAGGCAATTAAAAACTGTAATTTAGATTTGCAATTTTAAAACAAGAAAAAACATTTTTGTTCAAAGATCAAATCAGATTATTATTTTCCTTCAGGTGTTTCTAATGAATGCAGAACTTGGAAAGAGTGGCACAGGAACAGCTACTTGCTAACAAGATCACTGAGTCCCACATCCAGAACAAGTCCCTGCTGAGAATGTTACCTGCAGCCCCAGGAGCCGAGCAGAGCTGGGCTGCGAGGCTGGTGCTGGATGTCGGGGGCTCCACTGGGGGCCAGAAGGACATTGAGGGGCTGGAGCGTGTCCAGGGAAGGGAACAGGGTTGGGCAAGGGTCTGGAGCCCCAGGAGGGGCTGAGGGAGCTGGGCAGGGGCTCAGCCTGGAGCAAAGGAGGCTCAGGGGGCCCTTGTGGCTCTGCACAGCTCCTGACAGGAGGGGACAGCCGGGGGTTGGGCTGTGCTCCAGGGAACAGGGACAGGACAAGAGGAAATGACCTCAAGTTGTGCCAGAAAAGGTTTAGATTGGATATTAGGCAAATTTTCTTCATGGAAAAGGTTCTAAAGCATTGGAACAGCCTGCCCAGGGCAGTGGCGGAGTCACCATCCCTGGAAGTGTTCAGAAACTGTGTGGATGTGGCACTTGGGGACACAGTTTGGTGGTGAACACGGGGGTGGTGCTGGGTTGATGATTTGGTTTGATGATCTTAGAGGTATTTTCCAACCCCATCGAATCCCCGATTCTATGATTTCCTTCCCATTCTGTGCCAAATATGATGCTTCTGCCCTCAGAGGTGCATTCCTGATTGGTGTGGAACAATTAATGACTTCCAGGTCCCAAAGGTGTGGATGTGGGAGTGAGAATCATGGAACAGAGGCAATACAGCTCTGCCATAGGATCTGCAAAGCCTGGCTCATCCGTCAGGAATGCCACGATGGAGGGGACGTTCCAAGGGCCGGCACCATGGGAAAATATTTTATCAAAGAAACTTGGAATAAAAAAACAAAATTAAAATCTAAACATGAGCACTTGACACAGTGCCACATCAAAGCTATTTTTAATTTCCTTCCTGATTGCTCCACTCGTTTTCATCATCGTCAGCTCTTTGAACGATGGAGTTAGTCACCATCCATGAGATGAAGTGTATGGTTTGCAGTGAGCATCATCTGACGTCTCCTGAGGGACACCAGGGCCATGGTGTGGCAGTGCCCAGGCATCTGCCACCAGCCACCTGCTGGCACAGACTCTGTGTCTGGCTGGGGTTTGGGATGGGCCAGGATGTGGTGGTGCCCTGGCTCTGCTGCCAGAGCTGGAGACACTTTCATGTCTGTCTTTGGGGAAGGTGATTCCCGTGGAATCACCAGCCTAAAAGAATCATGGACTAGCTTGAGCTGACCTTAGAGCTCATCTCATCCCACCCCACTGGCATGGGCAGGGACACCTTTCACTAGACCAGGTCGCTCCACACAGTTTCAGGGATTTTTAGAAAGAAGAGAGCAGGCTGGTGCTCAGTTCCCACTGCTCAACATTTTAATTCTGATTACTTCTAATTGTGCACTTAATGAGCTGTAGAAGCCCTTGCTGAGAGCCTGACACAGGTACAGGCTTGAAATCCCTGCTGAGGTCAAGTGTGGAGAGGAGTGAAAGTGAGCACTGGCCGCAGTGCTCAGTGTCTGAGCTCAGTGTCTGAGCACCAGATCCTGTCTGAGCACGGGTTCCAAAATCATGAGCTCTCCTGCTCTCCGCAGCACAAAAGGGACCTCACACTCATGGGGGACACAGAGGAGTCCCAGAGCCCCCCTTGCTCTGTGTGCTTTGAACTTCCAATTGAATGGTATATTTTCTTTCAGGTTCAAATCCTAAAATATTCTGAGCTAAAAGGGAACCACAAGGACCATCAAGTCCAGCTCCTGGCCCTACACAGACACTCCAACAATCCCACCCTGGGCATCTCTGACAGCATTTTCCAAACACTCCTTAAACCCTCATTATTTGTTTTCTCAGAGTATTTAGCTCAGGGCAATACTGATTTCTTGACTTTCCAGTTCTGTGGCTACGGCTGTGCTCAGTGATTCCTTGATAAAACATGAGTGGTTTTTGGTTGATGTCGTAGCTGGAAAATACTCATCAGTCCAACTGGAGCAGCCTCCTTTTCCTTGATCCACAGAGGAGGATCCTTGTGGTGATCCCTCACAGCACGGATCAATTATGGAGCATTTTTCATTGTGCAGGTTTTTGCTAATCTATTTCTTAATCCTTTGGGCTGAGCTCCTGAAGCTAATGGGAGTTACTGGAAAGACTGAGGAGTAGCATGTAGGCAAATGGCTTTGAAGCCAGACTGGAATAATTCCTTTTCATTAGAGAGCAGCATTGTATCACTTGGGAATGTCTTTCCAGGAAGATTTTTATATATTCAAAAATTTACTTCATATTAACCTCTCTGTTTTCAATTTACTTAAGTAACTGATTAACAGTGATTCCATTAAACTGCAAAATTCAGTTGCATACCTGAGTATGCAGCCAGGACACTGAGCAGGACACGCAGCCCATTGTCTTCACTTTTGCTGTGGGTTGGTATCAGGTCCAGGCAGCATGAATGGGATCACCTGATGCCATGGCACTGGTCCCTTTCCATGGCTTTATGCTTCACTTCATGGTTTTAATGGAGGATTTGTGATGGGGTTTGGCTGTTGCTGTCCCATAAGGAGACTGAGTGATGGGGAAATTCAGCTGGGCCAGGACAGGGAGCTGAGTTCCCAGATGGAGACAGCGACCACCCCCAGCAGAGCACCCCCCTTGCCTCCCCCTTGGCCTAACCAGCCCACAGGCTCCAGAACTCCCTGAAAAATTGCTCCTTTGGCTTTGGCTTATTTAAAAATAAAATCTCCTGCGCAAACTCAAGACTATTTGTTTTTACTAAAGTCTGGAGTTTCCCACAGTGGCCTGTTATGTTTGGGGACTGTTGGAGCCAACATCCATTTTTTTTTCCTAAGGTAAGGAGCCTTTCTTACCAGGATCATTAGGATAATAATAATGACAGACATTTCCTAATTAGTCTTTAATCACTTTCTGACATGTTCTGGGAACTGATGCTCCTGCCAGACCTTTTCTGCACCCTCCGCTGGGGTCCCCATGGCTCAGCCATGTCCCAGGAGGGACTCCAGGATGCTCCATGTGCACAAAGGGAGTGATGACTTGGCTCCTGACTGGACAGTGGGGAGAAAAGGAGAGGGAGGGCTTGGGAGAGTGTTTTGAGTTTTTGAGATCTCAAGAGCCTGGTGGGTGAGGATGAAATGCCCACGTCAGGATCTGTCCAGGCTGAACATTCCCCACACAGTAAGGAGCATCCCCAGGCATCCCCCTGGGTGCACTAGTCTGGTTCCTGCTCAAGCTCCCTCTGGGGCTGTGCTCAGAGAGCTCAGACTTACCAGGTTTTCTGATTTCCTACACTGTGGTGGGAGATGATCGAGACTTGTTAGGAGACAGAGTTGTGTGCTGGCTCTGCTGTGGCCCCAGCAGCTCTGAGGTGCTCCCAACAGACAGCCAAGCACACAGTGAGCAGGAGGGACATCCTCCACCCCAGCCCTGCACCCAGACCCACAGCAGGAGCCACTCCTTCCTCCCTGCTGCTCCTTCTCTCCAGCTCTGCCCTGGCCTTTGTGAGCACAGGGCACCCCTGGCCCCATTCCCACACTCACAGTCCCTGGGTCATGGCAGACAAAAGGAGGTGCCACGCTGGGAGCCGGGCTGGGGCAGAGCTGCCTCTGCTGCTGCTGCCTCATTCCATTCTCACTGGGGATGACCTGCAGTTTTCTCCCTGCTAATCCCTCCCTTTAATCCCCTTCTCCTCTCCTCACCCAGATCAGGGTGCTTTCTTGCCATCTCCCTCCTTCCCTGGTGGTTCCATCCCAGTCGCTATTGATAAATAATGAGATGTCCCTGTCACCCACACCCTGCATCTCACTGGTGGGCAGGGTCCAAGCCAGGGCTGCAGGAAGGTGGAGATGCTGCCAGTGACATCACACTCTGCCCTTGCCTGATAGACATGAGCTGTAAGAGAAGTCCTTCAGAGGTGGATCAAGACAAGGCTGGGTTCTGCCTCCTGGTGCATTCCCAACTGGGACTTCTCACCAAGGAGATGTAGGGCTGAAATCACGTGTCCCCATGGGTCCCACAGCAATATTTCACTCCTGGGTTTGCTTCTGGAGCTGGGGACCCAGCAGTGGCCTTGACCCTGCCAGGCAGTGTGCTCCCTGCCATGCCCTGCCATGAAGAACCTTGGCACTGGGAGCCAGAGCTGGGCACCTGCCCTTCACACAGACATCACTACTGTCAGGCTTAGCCCAGCATCACCAGGGGCTCTGCTCAGAGTCTGAACAGATTCAGGGTCTGAGTTTAGTCCTGATTTGTGAGAGACTTTGCTCTAACACTGAAGCACCAGGGTGTTCTCTATTAAACTGTCTGATGCAGTTGGTTCCAGCCCACATTGAAGTTATGAGGTGAAGTGCTCAATTGTCACCAAATAAAAGGAGTCAATAGTTGTGTTTTTATTGGAAATCCAACAGTAGCATCCTCATTTCCAGGCTTGAGTGGGAGCTGAAGGCTGCAGTGTGGGTGAATCCTGCCAATGGCAGAGCTGTCCCCTTTTCTAGCTGTTTTTTGGAAGTGCAGCTGCAGCTCACAAGCTGCGAGACCCTTCCATCTGGAATTTCAGTATTTCCAGTCTTAATACTGTGTCACTGGTCCTTACCTACCGAGGAGTTGGCTGCTCCAAAACCTCCTGTTTCAGCACTTTTCTCTGGCACCTGCAAGGCTGGGGATTGACCTGAGCAGACACCTCTGCCAGTGACTGTGGCATCCTCTGTGCTTCTGGAGGCCCCTTGAGGAGGCACCTGTGGTTTCTCCATGAATTTTCCTACAGTGAGAGTGGTGAAACACTGGCACAAGTTGTCCACAGAGGTGATGGCTGCCCTGCTCCAGGAAAAATTCAAGGTCAGACTGGATGTGCCTCTGAGAAACCTGATCTAATGGACGATGTCCCCGGTCACTGCAGATTTGGACTAGATGAGCTTTAAAGGTCCCTTCCAACCCAAAGTGTGTGATGATTCTATGATCCTGGTAACAAACCCCTGCCATCCAGGTGCTGACACAGCAGCAGTGCATAGCCCTCCCTGCTGACCTGAATCATGTGGTACCAGGGATGAGTGAAAAAAACCAAACCAAAAATGAGACTGTGGCAGGAGAAGCAGCCTGGGATGGGAGATAAGGTCTTCCTGTTTCCCACAACACCCTGTGTTTCTTATCTTCAGTACTGCAAATAAAAACGAGGGAGCCAGTAAGGCTGATTCCCACAATGCAGTGAGGACTCATCAGCACTGTTTTCCCAGTGCTCCTGTCTCTGTGGGAGGATGCCTGGGCCCCAGGATGGGCTTTCCCCACAGAGGTCAGCTCAGTGGAGGCCTTGTCTCCCCACGTGGCAGGGAGGGCTCTGTTTGTCCCCTCCATGCCCCACAGGATGGCTCCTGTTGGTCCTGCAGGGACAGGGATGTTGCAGATCCCACCACTCTGGTCCACAAAAGCTTCTTGGCCACCAGCAGGGAGGGAAATGCAGCAGTGCCCTGAACCAGCCTGGCAGGACCCCCAGCCCTCCTCTGCCAGCCTTGGCACGCAGGAGCCCCACCCTCAGACAAACAAGGCTTGCAGTTTTCCAGAGCAAACGCTGGGAGTTCGCAGCACCTGCTCATCAATGTATGGAGTTCAATGAGGTTTTGAAATGTGGGATCTATAATTTATCACCTGCACTAAAATAGGGCAACTTATTTTATAGAATTACAGACTGGTTTGGGCTGGAAGGGACCTTTAAATCTTATCTTGCCATGGGGTATTTTTCCACCAGCTTTTCTAAAACAATGAGTGCTTGTCCTCCATGTTGTCCTGTTTGCATTATCTATTTTCTAGAGACATGTATGATTTATGATCCTACCCTCTCTCGAGGGAAATAATGGGGAAAATGTAGGTGCTGCTGGTCTGCATGAATTTTAACAAGTAGGACAGCTGGCTGGTGAAGCCACATCTCCTGCTTTCCAGGAGGAGCCAGGACATGGATAAGAAATTCAACGTTGCCCAATGTGCCATCAAGAAGAAAAGAGCATCTCAACAGAGGTTTGGCATGCACTGGGTCTGGTAGCAGGTGAGGAGCAGGACTGGGACAAACTCTGGGAATTTTTAGGCCAGAGGGAATTTCACAACGGGAGGTGGGATGAGGCCTCCACAGCAAACATTTTAAGTCCAACATTGAAAGCTTTAAGTAGTTGTACAGGCTTTTAAGGTGTCTGACCTTTGACTTGTCCAGGGAAAAAGCAGGGAAGAGATTCCTTTTTCCACTGGAATAAGTCCAGCTTGGCAGCCTGCACCCAATTAGCAGCAAAAGCCACTAACAACTCAGCATGTGCAACTCCGGCCTCCAACTCTTCTCACAGACCTCGTGAACTCTGGGACTGTTTTCTTTTCAGCCACCCTTTGCCAGCAAAATCCACACACTGGATGGTCTGTCCCAGGAGAAATCAGCTCTGCTGGAGCCTGAACCATTTGGAGGGAAAAGTGCTGCTTTCTAAGTGCTAGGGGGATTGTTCTAAAAATCCCCTTCCCACATTAAAGCACTGTCTCTGTTGTATGAAAGTATTAAAATTGTTAATATAGATATTAGCTCATTATATATATATATATATTGTATCTAAATGTGTGTGTGCATATATATTTTTATATATATCAGATCCCACTGTATTGTGCTGAGGCTGTAGAATTTTACTTCAGACTTTGGTAGTGTTCATGCTTAAGTAAAACAAACCAAAGGATACCCTGGCCCTGGAAATGAGGTTTTGCTTCACTGAGCAGCTGAGATGAGGAGTAAGGGTCTGGTTTTGTGGGATCTTGGCTGTACCACCCCCAGCCCCTGGATCAGCACATGCCTGGCTGCTCACCTCTCACTGGCAATGGGCCCCAGCACCATTGCTGACTCACTGGGAGCCCCAGGCCTCAGGAAAATACCAGAATTCTCCCTGGGAGTGTCACCGTGGCTCTGTTCAGGGTTGGGCTGATGCCTCCATGAGCAAACATCCCGCTCGGGGCCAGGGACTGGGCCACAGCGTGACCTGGCTGGGGCCAGCTCCTGACACAACTGCTTGGGATTTTGCTTTTCCCACAAGCACTTGCATCCCCCATAGCCCCTTTCTGGGTGATTAATGACCCTGCTGATAGATTTGTGCCACTGCTTCTTCCTGGGGCTGCTCCTGGGCAGGGCATGTCCCTCTCCCCAGCCTTCCCAGGGATGTTCCCAGTTGGCACTTCCCACGTGAGGGACAGATGCATCCCCATGTGCAGCTCCAGCACATCCTTTGCTCAGCTGGGTCTGAGCAATTCCTGCTCCTTCTCCTCCACTGCCGTGTAGCAGCCTCAGGCCTGCCGATTCCCCACCCTTTCCCTGCTGTGGAGCTCCCCTGCCTTGGAATGGGCTGCAAGGCTGGGCCCTGCACAGCTCCCGGCTGAGCCCAGCGCTGTGGCTGTGCTGGGGCTCTCCCGGCCGGGCCTGGGCAGGGCCTGGGGAGTGCAGGGGCTGCGGGGGTCCCTTGGTGCCCCCCCAGTGCTGTGGCTGTGCTGGGGCTCTCCCGGAGCTGGGCCAGCCCGGCCTGGCCATGCACAGGGGAGTGCAGGGCCTGCAGGGGGGTCAGTGTCCCCTGGTGCCCCCCCAGTGCTGTGGCTGTGCTGGAGTCCCCGCTGCCAGAGGAGCCACTGGGGCCTGGGAGGGGATTCAGGGCTTGTCCTGGAAGTGGGGAAGTGCTGGAAGCTGCCTGGGGAAGGAGATCTTAGAAAAAGCATCTGGCAGAGATGTTCTCCCTGTGGAAATAGATGAGCTGCTTTCCCTGGAAAAGGGCTCTGACCCAGGGAGTTGCTGCTCTGTGATCCCTCCTGGACTTTGGGCTTTGCTGGGGCTGTACATTCATTTCTCAGAGCCCTGCCTTTTGCCAGGCTTGTACCTCCTTTTCTGCTCCTTTTCTGAATGATTGTCCCTTAAAAATTAGGGTGACCCTAGCAGTTCTGCCTTCCAGTCTCAATGCCCAGGGCAGAGAACTCCAGGACGGGCCCTGGGAACCAGGGCAGAATCAGGATTTATTAAAAACCCTAGAAAGCAATTTCACTAAGGCCATAAAACAGCAAGGCAGCTAAAAGCAGATAAATCTACTAATTATTTGCTCATTAAAAAAGCCCTCCAACAAATTCTTCTATGGTGATCCCATAAATCTCTCCAACACCATTAAGGACAGTTGTCTTCAATCCTTATCTCCCCACAGGGAAGCCTTTTATGGGCCTACAAACAGTGGGTTTAGGATCTGTACTGCAGAATGTAACCAAAGTTTGATGAGACCATCCAAGAGAAGCGACCCCAGTTCCCCATGGCAGGAGGAAGCAGCAGGTCCCTCCCCAGGGATGAAGCTCCAGGACTGGCAGGGCTGGCAGCTCTTGCCCCATGACTCCAGGGGGATTGCATGAGCTCTGAGCCATGGCCACAGCTGCTGCAAGTGCCTTTTCCTGGCACTGAAAGCATTTGAGCACAAGATGAGCCTGTTTGCAGCCGTCTGGGCTCCTGCACTGGGTGCATGACAGACTGGATGGGGCTTGGAGCAACCTGCTCTGGTGAAAGTGTCCCTGCCCATGGCACGGGGTGGAACGAGATGAGCTTTAAGGTCCCTTCCAGCCCAATGCAGTCTCTGCTTCTGTGATTTTGTGATTTGCACACAGAGGGCTGGGAATACGGCTTGCCTTAGCCATGCTGGGGGACTGGATGGAGCCCATATGGAAGGGGTGTTCCACAAAGACCTTCAGTTCTATGTGTACAAATTTAAAACTTAGAGGAAAATCATCCCCCAGCTACTCATTTCCCCAAAGGCAAACCCCCACTAAAACTCTGAAATTATGCCAGAGATATTTTAGCACTGAAGCTGCCAGTGCAGGGCTGCTCCCTGCCATGGTTTTGGGTGCTGGCTTCTGCCTCCAGAATCTCAGCGTCCTTCTGGCCTTCCTGCAACCACCTTCAGCCTCCTCAGCTCTGGCACTGCTTGCTTCCATTCTGGCAGGGGGATGCTGGCAGCAGCATTCCTTGGCTGTGCCCTGCTGCTCTCTGCAATGCCAGCTTTGCCTGCAGGGCCGAGTTCACGGCCCATTTTCCAGCCAGCGCCTGGATTTCCACCATTCGACTTCATCTGCTGAGCCTGACCTGCCCCCCCAGCTGTGCCCTCCTGTCAGGAGCTGTGCAGAGCTCAAGGTCCCTCCTGAGCCTCCTTTGCTCCAGGCTGAGCCCCTGCCCAGCTCCCTCAGCCCCTCCTGGGGCTCCAGCCCCTCCCCACCCTTCTCTCACTGGAGCTGTGCTTCCCTGGTTTCCCACACCATGGACAGGTCCCAGAGGAAATGTCACCATCAGATTTAAACTGACATTGCTGTGCTGCAGAAATTGTGCCATGAGCCTGATGCCACCATTCAGCCCCTGTGTTCCCATCCCCTGCTCTAGCAGCAGCCGCTATCTGGCTTTTATTTTCAAGTTTTATTGCTCTGAGATCACCGGCTGTGCAAGGAGGGTGTTTCTAACTATCCTCCTCTTACTGAGATGATGTGTGGCTTGATTTTACATGGTTTTCTGATGGCTTGTGCTTTCTGCCTGTGCAAAGCCTTTCTGCTTTATGGACTCAGGCCAGTTTGGCCAATGCCACTCACACCCTCTGCAACCACCCAGCCTCCTATCCCAGACACCCAGGAGTGTAATCACTCCTAAAAGAACCCTCAACTGTAAAGAAAATGTTTAATTTTGCATCTCAGCACGTGCAAAGGCCCCAGTGTCCCAGCAGGGCATTGGACAAAGCTGGCCCTCCTGCAGGATGCATCTCCATAGGGAAGTGCCTTTCTCCAGGCCGTGCGGGCCCAGGGCGCTGCCGACACTCTCGTGGGACGGCCCAGGGCGATGGGGGCACAGCAGAGCCGCAGCCTTGGGGCAGCACTGCTTGGATCCAGAGCCCATCCTGCGTCCCCTCGCCCGGCCCTGGGGTGCCAGCAGCGATGGCAGCACGGCCTGTGCGTTGTCCCCGTGGCCAGCCTGCAGCCCGTCCCCGCCGTGCCATGCCGTGCCGGACAGTGCTGTGCCGGACAGTGCTGTGCTGGACAGTGCCATGCCGTGCCAGGCCAGACAGTGCTGTGCCGGACAGTGCTGTGCCGTGCCAGGCCGGACAGTGCTGTGCCAGACAGTGCTGTGCCGGACAGTGCTGTGCCGTGCCAGGCCAGACAGTGCCGTGCCGGACAGTGCTGTGCCGAACAGTGCTGTGCCAGACAGTGCCCTGCCATGCCCGGCCGTGCCGTGCCGTGCCATACCAGGCTGTGCCGTGCCAGGCCATGCCGGGCAGTTCCGTGCCGTGCCATGCCGTGCCGGGCAGTTCCGTGCCATGCCGGGCCGTGCCGTATCAGGCCGTGCCGTGCCGTGCCGTGCCGGGCAGTGCTGTGCCGTGCCATGCCGTGCCGGGCAGTTCCATGCCATGCCGGGCCGTGCCGTATCAGGCCGTGCCGTGCCATGCCGTGCCGGGCAGTTCCGTGCCATGCCGGGCCGTGCCATACCAGGCCGTGCCGTGCCGGGCAGTGCCGTGCCGTACCGTACCAGGCCGTGCCGGGCAGTGCCGTGCCGTATCAGGCTGGGCCGGGCCGTGCCGGGCAGTGCCGTGCCGTACCAGGCCGTGCCAGGCAGTTCCATGCCGTGCCGGGCAGTGCCGTGCCGTACCAGGCCGTGCCGGGCCGTACCAGGCCGTGCCGGGCCGTGCCGTGCCGTACCAGGCCGTGCCGGGCCGTACCAGGCCGTGCCGGGCCGTGCCGGGCAGTGCCGTGCCGTACCAAGCCGTGCCGGGCCGTGCCGGGCCGTACCAGGCCGTACCAGGCCGTGCCGGGCCGTGCCGGGCCGCACGGGCTGTCCCTCCCGCCGGGGACAGAGCCCGGAGCCGCCTTCCCACGGGCGCTGCCCGCGCCCTCGGCTCCGCTCTGATGTGGCCTCCGAAGGATGTGGTGACAATAAAAGTGCGATGCCGGCGAGGTGCGAGGGGCGCCGGGCGCTCGGTTTCCTGTTAGCACGGCGCAGCAAGGCCGGCTCCCCCCGCGCCGCCAGCTCCATTCACAGCTATTTGCTAAAACAACACACAGTGTGTCAACTCCCTCTAGGCCAAAAATAACTGCGGCCCCATTAACGCCGGCTGTTTGTTTGTTTTCAGCTGCTTTCTGCGCTCCTCGCGGAGGGACCCTGCCTGCCGGGGGGCGAGGGCCGTGAGGGGCCCCGCCGTGCCCGCACCCCCCGCTCGCTGCTGAGCCCCGGCCCGGCCGCGCTGCTGCTCCCGCTGGGTCCTGGGGCTGCCGGAGGTGCCCCCGCAGGGACAGGGCAGCCGGGTCCCGGGGACATTCCCCCAGCCCTGCCCCCTTGCCTCCACCAGATTCTGGGGACTATGGGATTATAGGGCCATAGCAAAGGGTTGTGGCTGCCTGTGGCGCCAGGGATAGCAAATGTCGCAGTAGGTGCTAAGCAGGGTGAGCAGAAGGAGGGGACTTAGTGGACTTCCTTAGGGCCTTAGGAAGTGGGGCTGGGGTGGGAGCAAGAGTTCCTGGGGAGCTGGGAGTCCCCAGCCCCTCCACAGCCACTCCCAACCCCACCTGCAGGGAATCCACAAATAGGCATTTCAATTCTTACTCTTTCAGTCAGATATTGGTGCTAAGAATGATGGTAATTACTCACAAACTCCTGGAAAACCTGTCTTGATTTTCAACCAGTTCTAAAGCAAAGTGAAAGTCTGCCAAACCAGAAGAAAAATGCCCCCAATGCCCAGAGGGAGAAGAATTGCTTTAAAGAAGGAAATTCACATTTCCCACAGTGGCTGTGACAACATGTGTGCCCACAGTGGGCAGTCAGAGCCCTTTCCTGGTGCTCTTTGCCCATCTGTCCCTGCCAGCTCTCCCTAATCAGGAGCCCCAAACAGGTAGAAGCGTTTGGCAATGTCCCTCTCTGCAGGGACAGAGGAGGACTGTGTGTCTGTACTGGCCACTGGTCAGCCCACACCTCAGGTCCTGGGATTTTGGGATTCTCATGACAGAAAGACTTTGAGAGGCTGGAACACCAGGAGAGGCTGAGAGAGCTGGGAGGGCTCAGCCTGGAGAAAAGGAAGCTCAGGGGGACTCTTCTGCCTCTGACAATCATGTTCATGGAGCAGGTTTTGCTGACACTTAAAAGCATATGCAGGTTGTGCTGTGTCCATCTCAGGTAACTGCTATGGTGGGGAGGCATCTAGCAAAGTGCTCAGCAACGCACTGAGAGTGGAACTGGGACATCCAGAAGTGCTGCTGAAACCCCTCACACCACCAGTGCCCACAGATGTCCCCAGGAGGGGACACTTCTCATCGCTTTAGGAGGTGCAAAAATGCTGCAGGACCATGGGACTGAGTATCTAACAGAGCACAAGACCCAGTGCACTTAACCCAGGGAGGATGCAGGGCAGTGAAAGCCCCTGTTTGTCACTCCCCAGCCACTGCCAGAAAGTCCCTTAAATGGCCTTTTCCACAATGAAAAATAAGAAGTTATGTCTGTCATGAAGGAGATGGGAATATTTTGTATGCTGGGTGAAATCAGAGCAAGTGACTCCCATGCAGGTCACTGTCTCAGCCACTTCTGCATTGCACTGTCAGCTTTCACCCCTGCAGCCACTTTGCAGAGCTTTGTCTGATTAAAATAACCTTCACAGGGAGGCAGAATCCATTAAGAACGACTGTTTCAAATGTCCATCCAAGGGTCTCCAATTGCAGTGCACTTTGTGGGCAAGGGTTGGGTTCTCTGGCCTGGGGAAACACTTCTCATGGGTGAGCTGGGGAAGATGTCTGTGTTTACCAAAATTTCTGCTGCTGTGAGGAAGATCTGGCCCTGTATGGGAGCAGCACAGCCTTATCTGGGCACTGGAGGCTCTCCCACTCTTCCAGCATTGAAACCATCACGCAGAACCACTGGTACACAGAAGTCTGGGTGGTGTCCCCACAAAGACAAGGTAAAAGAGTCAATGAGGAAATGATGAGCTGAAAGAAACATTATCCAGGAGGTTGTGGGCTGCTGCAAGTCACAAAATGTGGAGTTATACCTTTTCTTTGCCAATAGCAGTAGCTGCTCAGGTTGATTCATTTGGGCAGAAGCTGCCCTGGACTGTGCTGGTCATCCAGGACCTTTTATCTTCATTAGCTTGCCATTGACAAGAACAATAATGGAATTGTGGGGAACACAGCAATAGAGGTTTTCTTCCTGCTCAGGAAGATTTTGCAGTTTGGAGTTTGGGCTGTGCAGAATGAGCCACCAGCTTGGGTGTTTTGTTTGTTGACCCTACTGGAATGCTTATGATTATCATCAATGTGATTTCTAATTTCAGGAGGTTCTTTCCAGTTTTTTCTCTCCCTTACTGACAAACATTGTTGCCACCCAGTAAGTTTCCCCTTATGTGAGAGATGAGGATGGTTCCTCATCTCTCACAGCAAATGAGGATTTCTTACCTTGTTTTGCAAACAGCTTCCTCGGGTTCAGACTTGGCTGGTGTCCCTCTCTTCACCAGTCTGTTTGTAATGGGATGGTCACCCCATCTTTGTCCAATGAAAAGCCTCTTTCAGCCTTGATGTTTCACTCAATCTTTTGGCATCTCACATCTACATTTTTCTGGGAAAGGAAAACTTTGGGGGCATCCAGCCCCAGCCCAGCCCTGTGAGGTAGCTCCAGGGCAGGGGAAGTGCAGGCTGTGGATAATGCTTGCACAGCACATGGATGTTCAGGTAGGAATTACATCTAAGCCCGCCAAGCCACAGGATTCTCATCCAACAGCTTTCCATGACTCATGTCCTCAGGAGACCCCAGGCCTGGCTTCCAGAGCTGGGTGTCACAGCTTCCCAGGACAGCAGGTTTGGCCCGGGGCCTGGCTTTTTGTACTGGGGTGCACGTGATGTCTCCAGGGGCTCAAGTGATGGCATTTTCCTTTCAGACTTTGCAGAGTAGCAGGAGACATTTATGGTGCTGTCTGACATAGGAGGTTTCTCATTTCTCATTTCTCCTCTGGGAAAATGTTCAGAGAACAAAAAATAATAAATTTTAAAGGACATGGTAGTCTTTTTTTCTAGTTTTGAGAAGTTGTTTCTCTGTTTGTTAAAGATTTCACTGTGTGGAAGAAACTGTGTCTGGTATGGTCCCAAGTCCATCATCACCAAGTCCTCCAACAACTCGCACAGAGTGAGAGAGACTCTGGAAATAAGGCCAAGAAATGGGCTCAGCTCAAATCCTGAGTCTGTTGTGCCCCTAACTGCTGGTCTGGCTCTTGTGCTGTGGTGGGCACATGTCCTGGGCCATTTCCTTGGGACAGGATGGAGCTCTGGGCTGTCCCTGCCTCTCCTGAAGCCTAAACATCCCCTTCCCTGTCTGATCAAGCATTCCAGCTCCAGCCTAGTTGCAGAGGGCTTATGGCTGGAAAAACAGGGCTAAAATTAATTTGGTTAGAATAGAGGGGCTGAAGACACTGGAGAGCAGGAAATGAACATGCTGGGCTTGTGTGTTGGGGCTCAGGGCACTCCAGAGCAGCCCCTGCATCCTGGAGAGAGCTGCAGTAGTGGCTGGCAGATGCCAGAACTGTCAGCTCTGCGTGGCACCGAGTTCCCACCACAGACCCTGCTCCCAGGAACCAGCCACTGACAGATCTGTAGTTCATGAGGGTTCACTCACCTTCCTGGACACTTGGAAGTGTCTGGTGCTTCAGTCTGGGCTATTCATGCACAGCAGTAGCTTGGAGAGGAATTTGTCTGATCCCTGATGTTCCTAACTGCTGATGGGAATCATTGTCCTCAGCTGGTGTCTCTGCCACAGGCAAGGAAGGAATCCTGAGTGCAGGATGCAGCTGAAGACCAAACTCAGGCAGTGCTGAGTGCTGTGCATGGTGCAGTTGGGAAATCAGGAAATGGAGCAGAGGGCTGATCTGATGTGTCTGAATGCAGTCACTGCTCCCCTCACACTGCCAGGCCGCTCCTGAAGGCAAAGAAGGGGCAAGTTGGTTATTTCTGACAGCACAAAGGCAGCCCCTCAGCAGCCCCTCAGCAGCCCACTCGCTGGAGGAGCCGTGGAGCTCCACCAGGGCCCTGGCCCCCACTCCTCCCATGCCTCCAGCAAACCTCCCTGCAGAGCTGGGGGCACCTTGCACCTTTGGCTTTTGCTCGTGGCAGAGTTTCAGTGTCACAGCCATGGTGGGAATTCACACACGTCCCCATGGCCTCATCCTCACCAGGATGGGCAGCACTGTGGCTCTCTCCAGTGCTGCTGCTGGTGTCAGCCCTCAGTGTGGTGCCTGGCATGGTAGGGACATCTGGTCTGATGGAGCCAACCCCCATTTGGAGTCTGAGTTCCTGCCACGCAGCAGGCTCGCTGCTCCTCTTTCCTTCTATCCCTTTGCTGCTTCTGCTGTGATCCTGTGGCCCTCGTGTCTCTCACAGTGCCTGGGCAGTGGGACACAGCGAGGTGACAAATCCCTGCACACCAGGACTGTTATTTATTTACTGTCACAGCCTCATTGGGCCTCTGTTGAGCCTCTGAGCTCTGCAGCCACTTTGCTTTTTTGTTTTTCATCTTCTCACATTTTTCTAGACGCTGTGTTTTCACATCTTCTGTTTGTTTTGAATGCTGGGGGAGACGGACACACCACGGCGAATTCCCAGCCTGGACCGTGCCGGGTGAGGCAGGGCCAGGGTGTGAAGGCGCCTGCTGGGAGTGTGGTCACTCTGCTCAGTGGTCACTCTGCTCAGTGGTCACACTGCTCGGTGGTCACTCTCCTCAGTGGTCACTCTCCTCAGTGGTCACTCTGCTCAGTGGTCACTCTGCTCGGTGGTCACTCTGTTCGGTGGTCACACTGCTCAGTGGTCACTCTCCTCAGTGGTCACTCTGTTTGGTGGTCACTCTGCTCAGTGGTCACTTCATTCAGTGGTCACTCTGCTCGGTGGTCACACTGCTCGGTGGTCACTCTGCTCGGTGGTCACTGTGGCTGCAGCCCCCAGGGAGGACACAGAGCCCTGCGTGGGTCGGCCTGGCAGGAGCAGCTGGCAGAACTGCTCCCAGCCAGGGCTGTGGGATCTGTCCTGATCCTGGCATGGTTCTGTTGGAAGTTTCCTCCCAGTGCCCCAGCAGTGCCCAGTCTCTGCCGAACAGTCCAGCAGACGCAGCCAGATGGGAGTCCAGGCTGAGCAGTCGAGGGGACCCTTGTCCCCAACAAGGCTCAGCTCACAGGGTGGCTTTGGGCGGACTGGGCAGAGCAGGAGCTGCAGGAGCAGCTGTGGGCACTGCTGGCTGTGCTGCTGTGGGTGCTGGCTGGAAGCTGCCACTTGGACAGGAATTTGTCTGTCCTGACTGACTTCCCATGGGATTTGTTAGGCTCCAGTTCTGGGTGATGCTTAGACAAGCTGATAGTCCTGCAGGATCCAAAGGATACCCCACCAGCACCTTCTCCTTGGCATTTATTTTAAAACAAGGACTTCCATGCCCACCTTAGCAGGTCCAGCACATGGTGATCTTGTGTCTTGTCAGCAGTGCAGAGAGTCCTCTGGGATTCAGGCCTAAACTTTGGAGTCTTTTTAATATTTTGTGTGGTTGTCTGGCTTTGTTCTCTGCCTCCAAGGTCACTGAACCTGGGCTTGGTGTGCTGCAGGAGGGAATCTCACATCCTACTGGCTTCAGCATCACGGTGGTCCCACCTCTCACAGCCAGCCTCTCCTTGACCACATGGAGGACCTCCTCCCTTTGCTTCCCACATCCCCTGCTGCTATTGGGGAGCAAATCCTATTTGCGGTGGACCCCCAAGGGTGGTTCCTTCTGTCTGGCTGTCAGTTTGTCAGATCCAGATGGTGTCATTTGGGGTTTTGGACCAATTCTTCATACTTCTGTGGTTTTGTTTCTGCTGTTGCTTCATCTCACGTGCCCTTCAGACAGCCCAGGGATTCACCAGGGTAAAGGCAGGCTAAGTATGTGCTCACACATGCTGGAAGGGCAGGAGGGGCAGGAAGGGCAGGGAGTTGGGAGCAATCATTGACTTGGAGTACAGCATGGTGCCCAGAGCAGAGCCTTTGCCCCTGGGCTGGCAGAGAGAGGCCCACATTCCCTGCTAGCTCTGTCTGGTGAGGAGCACAGGGACAGCAGGATGGGGATGCACCACCTTCCATCCCTACTAGAGCCTCCAATAGGTACCAGCAGCCTCGCTGCCCACAGGGACCTTGGCTTTCCTCTCCTTCCCACAGAAAGCTCAGGGAAAGGTGAGGCTTGGCTCTGAAGATGCCACCCCTCCAGTGCTACTGGAGTAGCCATGGGGTGGCTCTTGGGAGGATCTTCCTGGGGAATGCTGAGATGATGTGGCCCTGAAGAGCATGGAGTCTTTGGTAGTGTGTCCCTTTTGTGGTGCCTTGGCCTTGTGCTGGCTCTGAATAACCGCGAGCAAGGCTTGGGGGCTTCATCCTGTGAGACCACCAGACCAGCTCAGCTGGGAGCATTTGTGCCCCTTCACTTTCCCCCTGCTCTTGTGACACAAAGAGCAAAGCTGCCAGTTTGCCTGTAATGACCTCTGTGCCCTCCAAGCCTAACCCCTTCCTTGGAAAGACAAAAATCCCATTGCCTTGCACCTCCATCTGTTTAGTGAACAGTTTAACCTAACAAGATTAGCATTTGAGGTCAGCTCTTCTGCTTTTACGTTTTTCCCCCGCCGTTTGCAAAGAAAACAGCATTGGATTTGGGACAAAAGCTCAAAACCCCTCATTTGTAAGTAGCACAGCCTTTGGAAACTGTTTTGTTCCAAAGTTATCTGGGGAAGGGCTTGTGAATCCTCTCTTAAAGCAAACAGGAGCTGGCCAAGGGGATCAGCCCCAGGGAGGACGGAGCCCAGCATGCAGCATCACACCCAGAGCTGGAGAAATTCCAATGGGTTATTCCTCCCAAGGAAGGTTGTGAGCAGAGAGGACGCGGTAGCAGGGAGCGGCTGTAGTGAGGTGGCTGAACAGGAGTGAATCAGAACATTCCCTGTTCCCCCACAGATACCCTCCAGTGATGTTCCAGCACACACCTCCATCCTGTTGGGAACACATGGGGAGTATAGGCACATCTCTGATGAAGGAAGCCACAGAAGGAGAGGATCACAGAGTCTTGGGACTCTTAAGGTCAGAAAAGACCTTTAAGATCATCAAGCCCATCCATGATCATCACCATGTTCACCACTAAACTATGTCCTCACATGCCAGGGATGCTGACTCCACCACTGCTCTGGTCAGCCTGTTTCAGGCCTTTGCAACATTTTCGGTTAAAAAAATTCCTAATATCTAATCACGTGAGAGCAGTGGGTGGCAAAGCTGAAGTAACCTGTGAGGGTGCACAAGTGGATCTTTCACTGCGTGTCTTTACTTCTTCCTTAACCATCAGCACATCCCACCAGGAACCCCTTCCATCGGGCTGGGCCCGCACCCCACCATAGCCTGGCACTGCCCAGGGAGGTGCCAGCCTGAAGAGTCCCCAGGGACTCATCACCAGAGTTGGGGGGGAAAAGGTAAAGGGTTTGATTTTCATTCTCTGGGACCGTTTTCCCCTCCCTCTTCTCCCGCCCACCCCCTCCCTTTTCGCCACATTGTGCTGAGCTTGAATCGGGCCTTCACAAAGGGGATTAGGGCTGGTTGCTGATAAATAGGAAAGCAGGTTGGAAGCGTGGGAACCAGCCATAGCGCAGCACGGAGGGACATTCCTGCTCCGGAGGGCCGGGCGGGAGCAAAAGTCCGGGCTAACCCCGGGTCACCCGGGGGAACCCAGCTCCTGAGAAGATTTGTTCGGACACTGGCTTTTGTTGTGCACAGTTCCGTGTCAGCCCAGCGTGGCTCTCGCCGCTATTGATGGGAAGGAAAGCGCTATTGTCCGGCGCCTGAGGGCCCCCCTTTCACTCAGCGCTCTCGGGGTGACGTCAAGGAGGGACGTGGGAACCCGAGCAGCCAGCCCAGAGTGGGCCCAGCCCTGTCCCATGTCTGCCGAGGCGAGCAGGGATGTTCAGGGGGTCCCTGGGAGCTGAGCTCTGCTCTCCCTGTGCCAACTATCCTGCCCAGGTGGGATGGATCCTCCTGCACACAGCTGGGTGGGAACAGGGAACGTGCTTTTTTTTTGTATCTCAGCTTTTTTTTTATCAGAGAAATTTCCCATAGAAAAGGGATGATCTTGCCAAAAACTTGCTTCTGGGAAATGTCTGCTGGATTGAGAGCATGACCACCCAGTCCTGTGAGTCCCAGGGGCGTCTGTGGTGTCCGCTTCCACCCCAGCTCACACCTGCTGGTATGTTGAGCATCCCTCATTCTGATGCTTTTAATCTCCACCTGGAGACCCCAAGACAGGTGGGAGAAGAGCCCGGGATTGGTGTGACCCTTGGTCCAGCTCCTGCTCTGGCCTCTTTTCAGGAAGAGGCTAGGCAGGGAATTTCCCCATGAGCACTGTGGGCTGGTGCATTGAAGCTGCTTGGAGCAGCCAAGTGAAGATCAGCTGCTTTGCATTTGGTTCTGAGGCTAGAGCAGCAACACGGAGCATCTGGGGACAGGCAGCACGCCAGGGAGGGAGCCTGCTGGGAAAATCCCTCCTTTCCCCCTGTGACCTGACAGCGAGGATCTGAAGGTGACCTTGAACCCTGCAACTGGTCCTGGCTGGGCTCTGCATGGCTCATCCACCAGCCCAGGCTCAAAAAGGAGCTGAGCACCAAGGCTGGGACTTGCTCCCAGCCCTCGCTCCTCCTCTGAAGCCCAATTTTGCTGTCAAAAGCTCCAGCATGGCTCTGGGAGCCTCATAGGGTCAAAAAAGCTCAAAGGAGCTGAACCAAATGGTCTATACAGCCATATCCACATGTATATAGATGTGGACCAACAGGCTTTGTGTCTAGCAGGGAGGCAAAGGGGGAGAGTGACAAATATTTGCTGCTGGCAGGTCCTGTGTTGGCGTTCCACCACATCAGAAGGGAAAACAGCAGGCTCCCCTATGAGCTGTGATTGCCCCAGAGAAATGGGGCAGCTTCAGGCACAGTGGGATCATGGCTGCTTCACTGCTGAGAATGCACACTGCCCTTCCTGAGGAATCTTGTTGGGCAGCTGTGAAAATACTCATGGAGGGCACTTGGGAGCCTAGGAGCTGCCAGGGCAGCATGGCTCTGCTAGGGCTGGGCTGCAGCCAGGGTTCTTCTGAAAGACTTCTGAAAAAAGTGGGAATGGCTTCCAAGAAGCTGGATTTTCAACTGGTCTGGGTCCTTCCTGGGGGTCAAAGAAGCAAGTCACCACCTGCATTTTTGGGTCCTTGCGCAAAGTGGCTCCCTGGCCCTGCACATCTGAGTGCAGGGACTCACCATGCTGCTGAGACCCTGACCCACAGCTGAGCCAGCCCGTGGCAAGCCAGGGTGTCCCTGGGGATTCTAGAGAGTGCCCAGATGGGGACAAGGATGAGGATGAGGATAAGGACGTGAATTGGAATGGGAATGGAGACAAGGATGAGTCTTTTTGGCAGGGCCTGTTGCAACAGGACAAAAGGTGATAATTTTCAACTGACAGAGAAGAAATTTAGATGAGATACAAGGAAGTTTTTTACAATGAGAATGGTGAGGCCCTGGCACAGGGTGCTCAGAGCAGCTGTGGCTGCTCCTGAATCCCTGGCAGTGCCAAAGGCTAGGCTGACAGGGCTTGGAACAGCCTGGGATAGTGGAAAGTGTCCCTGCCCATGGCAGGGGGTGGCACTGAATGGACTTTAAGGTCCCTTCCAACTCAAACCAGTCTGAGATTCCGTGGTTCTATGATTTGAAAGCAGACTGGGGCTCAGGGGCTCTCTGGGATGCCTCACTGGGACTTGTGGAGATGCATGGGGCAAACTCCTAGCACTTCCAACCACCCATGTATGGAACACATCAGCCAGGACAGGCAGCACAGGTGGGGCCTGCTCAGGCAGGGACGCCTCCCTCGTGAAGGGCTGGATCAGCCCATGAGGACAGTCCTGCTGGGGCTCCCCTTGTCCCAGCATCCCCACCCCACTGTGGGTTTTGAGCTCAGGACCCTCACTGGTGGCAGCCCCATGTGCCAGGAGCTGTGGTGACTCTGCCCTCAGCCTTCCCTCAGTCCTGAGCCCCTCCTGGCCTGTGAGTGCCTCCATTCCCATGTCTCATCCCTTTGGCTCTCTGCAGAAGAGCTGTTTGCTGGTGTGAAATGTGGTGTCAGTTCCTGGCTGTTTGGGTGCACTTCTGTGCTGTAGTGGCAATGACATGTCCCGATGCCACATGTCCCTGTTCTGGGGCTGCACTCACTGACAGCCCCATCACTGTTACTGCAGAGCTCAGACATGCAGTGACACTGCCTGGCAGGAGCCCAGCCCAGCCCACGGCCCTTCTCTCTCTTGTTCTCCTTCTCTCCCAGCTATTCCCATGACCAAGCTGTGCTCCCTTTGCAGTTCATTCCCACCAAGCAGGCACCTTGTTTCATGCTGTTTGTAAGGACTGACTGCCCTTTGGCAGAGGTGCCCCTGTGTCCTGACACCCAGAGCTGTGTGGTGGCAGTGCAGCCTGGGCACCCCTGTACCAGAATCCAGGGATGGACCGTGGCTGGCCCGTGGGTTGCAGGATGTTTGCCAGGGTGGTGATGAACTTCCCTCCCCGCGGGGCAGGGGGCTGGGATGGTTCCTTTGGGAAGCACTATGCCAGCCACGGTCAGGAGCACCGGGACACAGGGACACCTGCCCACACAAGCCCTCCATGGCCCTGGCCTGGCTGGGTGCGTGTGGACACAAACTCACAGAGATGAGCTGAGTCTGAGCCGACGCGAGCCCGGCATCATCTGCTTTGCAGGCGAATGGGCAGAAATCTGGTGATTGAGTTTCTCTGCGGGCCCCTGAGAGCAGCCGGGCTCCGGGGGTGCGGAGCCCTCAGGCAGGCACGGTGCCCGCGCAGGCCGCAGCGGCCATTTGGCCGGGACAGCGCCGGGCCCAGGGCGGTGCCGGGGCGGGGGCGGCCCCGGGGGCCCGATCGCACCTCGGCCGGAGATGAAAGAGCCGCGGGCCGGGAGATGAAAGAGCCGGCGGGGCCGCGGCGGGCGAGCACGGAGGGGAGGGGAAGCCCCAGGAGTTGTTTTTCCTCTCATCTCTGCCGCGCAGCAGGACAGCGACAACCAGAGCCAGGCGTTCCCAGGGCCCCCTCCCGGCTCCGGGCCGAGCATCCATCGGGGTGCTGCACGGAGGAGGGGAGGCTCTGCGCTGTCTGCTGAAGGAGAAGGGCTGCAGGGGATATCATAATCTCTCCTTTCATCATTTTTGTCATGGGGAGATAAATACTATCTTCTTTGCCTGAGACAGAGGCTGCGGTAATCCTGGGCACAGCCAGAGTCCCCGTGAGCCAAGCAGGGGTCCCTGGGCTATTGAGGATGCTCTGCTCCGGAGGCCCCTTAACCTCCTGCGCTGGAGCCGTGTGTCCCCAGAGGCTCCCGCAGGGCGGAGAGGGCAGAGGCTGACACTGGCAGACAGGCACCCTCACCTTCCCCAGGAAGCCTCGGACCTGGAGGTTTGGACTTTGGTGTGCCTTGGGCTTTGAAGCTGAGTCTCCAAGACCAAATGACAAGCTACTGCTCCCAAAATATTCTCCCAAGGGACCTGGTAAAGGTCTGATTTTTCATTTCTTTGTATCACTTTTGCATGCAAGAGCTTGTACAAGGGTCTGGGCTCTTGCTTTGAGGTGCTTCACCTGTGCAGGTACCCATGAAATGGGGCTGAGCAGGAGTGGTTCCCACCCAGCTGCTACCTCCAGGGCAAATCCCAAGTCCAGTCACCCCAGCAGCTCAGGCAGAGTTCAGAGGGTTTTATCCTCCAGCCCTGGCCCTGTGTGTCCCAGAGTTCTGCCAGGCTGCTGGATTTCTGGTGGCCAGGGGTCCTGACTGGCTCTGGCCACAAGCAAAGGCAGTGAGGAACAGGGCACTGATCTTGACACAGCAGGAAGGGACCAGGCTGCAGGGACCCACTCAGAGAGTTGGGTGAAGATGCTGATGGAGCCAGACAGGTCTCCAGCTTGGCTTCTGCATGACCCAGACTGCAATGTGCTCATACCTTCATGGACTGGCTTGAAAAAATGAGGGAGTCTCTTGTTGCAGCTTAAACTGTTGTGTTTGGAATTTCATTGCCTCAGGGTTGTTTGGCTGGTCCTGAACCTCCTTGATTGGGTTCAGGCAGACCTCAGGTGGAGAAGCAGAAAATCCAGAGCTGCCCTCTAAACCAGCCCTCTGTTTGTGTCTCCTCTTTTGTTTATTGCTGCTCTCCCTGGCAGGTCCAGGGCTGTCACCTGCCCTGAGGACCACTCTGTGCATGGCCCACGCTGGACCCACGGAATGCCTGGAGCTGGGGAGCAGGTCTGGGCAGCTGGGCTGGAATGAAGATGCTGGACAAACGCTCCCAGCTCCTCTCTCACAGCTGCAGCAAGTCTGACAGTGCTCTGCCTGCTCCTCCCTGGAAAACACCAACCCTTTCAGGACCCCCGGGGTTCAGTTGGCACTGGGAAGCCTGGGGACAGTGGCCTGAGGGACAACTCCGCTGTGTGCCTCCCCTCTGCCCCAACTCTCCCTACTCTTGCTTTATCCGCCCTGCACGCCGGGTAAGGATCTCATCTCATCTTGCCCTAAGCCTCACAGCCTGGCCCTGGCTCAGCTCCTGGCTCAAAGGTGCTTCTGAGCCAGGGACAGGCAGCAACAGCTCAGAAGGGTTTGTCTCCATCACAGGGACACGTGTCAGGGTAGGGCAGGCTTGGCCCTCACCTCTCAAGCACCAAGGCACCTGTGTCAGGTGAGGAACTAAACCTGCCCCAGGCTTCCCAGGACACTAAGAGTGAACCAAGAACTTCTGAAACCAACCCAGAATCACACTGGGACAGAGCCTGCATTATTGTGCCTTTGCTTCCCTGTGAATTCCAGTCCTCTGACATACTTAGATCAAACCTGATGACCCAAATCTGACTGCAGCAACTGAGAGGAGAAATGACCCTCCAAAAAGAGCAGCCCAAAGAGCCCCCGCGTGTGCTCCGGGCCACCCTGGGCCGCTGCACCCACGCACAAAGGAGCAGCCAGGCAGCACCAAAGTGATTCAGCAGCTGTAATTCAATTACTTTGCAAAGCAGCAGAGGCCAAGGCACCCCCACAGGATGCACAGCAGCGGGACGGCTCCGCAGGCTCTGGGAGCTGTCACTGAGAGCCCGTGTGGAACAGCTCCATGGGCTGGGGCCAGTACACATGTGAGCCATGCAGAACCACCTGCCTGTGCAGCGGGCCCTGCCGATGGAGCTGAGGTAGCTCAGGGTCACCCCATGCTGGAGTGGGCCCGCAGCACCTTGGCACTGGAAGGTTGTGGGGTCAGGGAGGAATGGCAGGAAACTGCCTCCAGAACCGACTGGAGGTGGAGGTAGGAATGGAAGGAAACAATAGAGAGGAGGGAAAAGGACTCATCCCTCCTTCTTCATGCTTCCCTCGTTAGAAGCATGGACCTAGTTGAGGTTCCAAGGCAACACGAGAATCTGGAATTTGTAGGGTCTTGCAGGGACGTGTCTCCAGGTGTGGGGCTCCTCGGGAATTCAGCATCTGCTGTGGCCTTGGGCACCACTCAAGCCCACTGCCCCAAGTTGTCAAGCATATCCAGCCATAAATGAGGCAGAGCAGGTATTGTTAATTTTTTTCAAAACAGAAAAACCCTTTTCACTTCCAGTCCTCTCCTCTGGCCCTTTCTTTATCTCAGCCCCGAGCAGCTGCGATGCCCTAGACAGGTCTCGTTTAATTAGAAACTTGAGTGAGGAGGCTGCTACCCCAACTGTTCATCTTCCCAGTTCCAGGTGATGCTTGTCCCATCCCTGCTGCTGCCATGTTCCCAGGGAGGCCAGAGCTGCTGTGCTCAGTGCTCATCTGGCCACTCTGAACGCTGACCTGGGGCTCAGCTGTTGTGCAGATGGGTTTTTCCATGGCCCAGTGATGCTTTCCCAGTCTTGCTTCTCACCTTTCAGGGTTAGCCTGAAAGCGAGTGGGAGTTTCAGTCCTTGCAGAGCCTGACCTGCTTTGGTCAGTGGTGGGAGAAGAACCAGCTTGAGCCCCGCAAACTTCTCAGGGGGAGCCTGGGGGAGCTGATGAGGGTCTGCCAGCCTGGGGACAGGCGACAGCTGGGGCAGCGTGCCCAGGGAAGGGCTCCCTGCAGCGCAAACCCCGGGACAGGGAGTGCCCCTTGCCCCCCACCTTCAGCCCCATCCACCCCTCTCTGGGGGGGACAAGCCGGGCACCCCGGGATGGGGAAGGAGGGTCCTCACCCTGGGGAGGGTGCTCCTGCTCCAGCCCAGCGGCTGCACCGGGCTGAGCCCCACCTGCAGAGCCCCCGGCACCCCCGGCCCCGCAGCCCCGCTCAGGGTTGGGTTTTCCCCGCTCCTGGGAACCGAGAGTCGGCTTTTGTTGGCAAACAGAGCGTGGCTTTCATGTGAAAAGGTTAGTACAGTATGCTAGTTCCTAGGGAGGGGATAATAGAGCCTGATTCTCACAGCCCCGGGGCCGCGAGGTGACAGCAGCACGGGAGAAGGGCATTTAACACCTTCGCCTTGGGAACCTTTTCCCTTCCCAGCGTCCTGCCGCCTCGCCGAGCGCAGGGAGGAGGGCAGCAGCAGGAGGAGGGCGGTGCAACGCCTTTGTCTCCGCTTCCCTCGCACCCCGACGCCGCTCCCCTGGCGCTCGCACCCTCGCCGGCGGTACAAGAGCCTGGGAAACAATGGGACAGCAGTTCAGGATCTGGCTCCCTGTAAGGGCCGCGGTGTCACAGTCTCCCCAGCTGTGGGCACGCAGGCAGGGTGTGGGCTGTGGTTCCCAGTGGGGATGGGCTCTCTGGGGGTCCATAGGGATGAGCCCCCTCGGTGTGTGCACTGCACGGGGGGTGGGTGCTCTCAGTCGGTGTCCCCACGGCTGTCACCTGCCTCGCTGCCTGTGTCTGTGCTGGGACTGCGGCTCATGGTGCCACCTGGGGCACCCGCAGTGGATCAGGATTCAGGGACAGATGCATCGCACAAAGCCTGGACAGTGCAGCACAGCCCAGGTGCTGCACAGGGACGAACGATGTAAAGAGCCTGCTGCCTGCCTTGCTTTTCCTAGAAAAGTCAAGATTTCTTCCTAAATCCAGCCTCCCTCCCCCTCCCACTGCAGTGAAAGGAGAAGGACAAACCCTGTGAGCGTGTGGCCCCTGGGGACAGCCCTGCATGTGGCTGTGACCCCCTCCAGGGCTGCCAGCCATCCACAGTCACATACCAGATGCTGGTGTTGCCATTTTCCCTGGGGGGAGCATCCAGTGAGGGGAGGCACAACACCAGAGGGAGAGTTCCCGGGGATGATTGCCAGCACAGTGACAGGAACCTTGGCCCTGGGGCCTCAGTGGGCCAGGATGAAGCTCCCCCAGGAGCTGCTGCTCCTTGTCTGACTAAGGGGGCAGAGCTGGATTAAACCCACGGTTGCTGTATGTATTGAGGGAGTTCAGTTCAGACTGCCCATGCAGGAGCTGGAATGTCCTTAGAGCAGGAGAGACCAGTTCTGCCAAATTCCACCCCATGGGATGCCAAATTACAAGTGTCATTGCATGGTCTGTCACACTGCTCCGAATCTCAGGGCAGACACCTTCCCAGCACTTACTGATCTCAGAAATGGCACATTTTTGGAGTAATCCTTTCCTGGGTGACCTGGTTCTGATGCTGAGGTTGCCCATGGGAAAGCAGCAGCTCCCTGGCCCCCAACACTGCCTGTCCTTGGTGTGCTGCTCCCACTGGGCTGTGTCAGGTGGGACAAGGGATGCTGCAGGGCAGTAGTTCAGTGCCACCATGTCCCCTCCATGAGGCTGGGTCAGACACCAGAGCATCAGGGGTGGGATATTTTTGCATCCGGTCTGTGCCTGCTAGAAACAAGGTGGTGAGGAATTGCTGCAGTTAATGGCCAGTCAGTGTTCAGTAATGTGGAGAGCTGTGCCAGCTCACTGTCATGAGACCTGTCCTGGACATCCAGGTGATTTTAGGGGGTCCCCAAGCTGCTGTGCCCCAGACTGTTGCCTTACAGGGCTCCTCATTCCTGGAATCACCTGGCTTCACTGCTCAGCTCTTTTGTGCTATTTTCTTTTTCTTTCATTCTTTAAAATAGCAGGATGACAATTCTCTAGCCTCACTAGATTTCCTGACACCATCTCTTGAAGGACCTGCTGCATCCTGTCCCTGCAGGCTGTGCACCCTGGGCTGCTGCCCCCGCAGGTACAGGGACCCCAGCTCCCACAGGTGCCAGGGGTGGCACTGCCACAACAGACCTGTCTGTGTGTGCCCTTCTCCAGCTGTTCCAGCCTGGGTGCCTCCTCCAGAGCAGGAGACAGCAGTGGGCCCGTGCTGGCGTGGAGGGGTCGGGGAGGAGCAGGTTGTCCCCTCTGGTGTGTGGGCTCACACCATCCCTACGCCCGAGCAGCATCTTTCTGGGTCAGCCTGCCCCGGCCCGCTCGCATCGGAGGGGATGATTTCCAGCTGGGATGGCCCAGGCCTGAGAAGCAGACATTCCCTTACTCGAGTGTGCTGAAATGTTTAATTAGACTTTAACAGCACCCTGGGAAAAAGATGTCTTGTCATATTTCTGGGCTGCATTTTGCTGTGGGGCCGCGGGCTCGGTGCGCGGAGCCGGGGCAGAGCTGCGGCACAAAGAGCCCTTTATGAGCCTCTCCCCGCGCTCGGCCCGGCCCTGAACTTTCCCATCAGCGGCTGGCGCGGTGCCCCCGCGGTGCCCGGGAGGGAGCGGGGATGGAGCGCGGCCCCTGCCCGGTGCTTCGGGGTGCTGCTGCAGGAGAGGGGACCCGGGGAGGTGTCTGCGGGAGGGGAAATCCCTCTGTGCTCGGGCGGTGGGATGAGCCCGAGATGCCCGAGGTGCGGCCCCGGGCAGGCGGGGTGCCAGCCGTGCGTGTGGCAGGACACCGGGATTCGGCAGGATGGGACCGGGGACACGGCGGTGCGGTGCCTGCGAGGGTCCCTCACCCGGGTGTTTCTGTAGGTGCGGCCCACGTTGATCCAGATTACATTTCACAGACCTCAGTCCTATTCCTCCTTCCCCACAATGGGAAAGGAGGGGAAGATGCTCAGCCCTGCCCAGCTGGTGGAGGCAGCAAGGTGGCAGGACAGGATCCTCAGCCCTCTCCATCACCCCCTGGGCACTGGGAGGGCCCTGGGGAGCACAGCCACTATCCCAAGGAAGCTGGAGAGGAATGTGAGGAATGAAGCATACACCTTTCTGCTCCAGCTTCACCCCCACAAATTGCCCATCAGCATTTTTCACTCGAAGGTATTTTTTTTCTGTAGGGTGAAATTACAGTTATGCCACCGCTCACCTGCCCACGTCCTGTCCGTCAGGGAAACGGCAAACCCAGGCGTGGCAGGGTCAGATCACTCCTGTCATCTGCCCCAGCTTTGACTCCTCCACTTGGCCACTGAAACAATAGACAGCAACTCCCTTGGGCCCAGCAAGAGCAAAAAAAATGCCACATTTGTACATTATTGCCCATTTTTACCTTTTTGTGCATGTGACACAAACCTGTGAGGCTGTAGATCACTCCCTGCACCCCCTGCTGCTGTGCTGAGGAGCTGTGGATGGGTTGAGCCCCCATCACACCATGGTGACCCCACGTGTCACCAACACGCTGGGGTCATGTTAACACATCTGGGAGGTGTCAGGCTGGGAACATGGGGAATAAGTGCCCAAGGCTTCCTGGGGTTTGTTCTTATTCTGGCAACAGCAGGTCTTCCCCTGCTCCCTGGGTTTCCCTCTAGCTGGTCGTAGCTAGCAGCCAGTGTGGCTTCTCTCTGAGACTGCTTTGGGGAGCCTTTTGGAGAAGTTGTGTGTGAAGAGCTGGTGGTTTTCCTCAGGATGAGATGCAGATGGTTGATCTCAAAGAGAGTGGTGGTCCCTGTAAGCCCCTCTTTCCTGGGAATGCTGCCTGAACCCAGCTGTGCAGTGTCATGCCCTGCTCGCTGTGGGAAGAGCTGCACCCTTAGGGTACATTGAGCCCTTGCCTCAGACAGGGACAGCCTTCCAAAAGTGCTTGGCAGCAGCCTGGTACTCACCCAAGTCCACCCCTCGTCCACCTTTGCCCTACGAAAGGTTTCTCAGAAAATGTTGCCAGCCCATGGACCTTCTTCCCTCATGGCAAGTCCTGCAGCCACACCCAGAGGTGGGAAATCCCAGAGGTGAGCAGCATAAATCCCACCCCAGAGGGACTGTCTAGGGAGAGGGATGCTGGCACACCTGCAGTGAGACACTGGGCAGAGAAACCCAGCAAAGAACAGGGCTCCCCCTCCTCCTCCTCCTCACCTGTCTATGGGAGCAGCCCCCTGCCCACTGCCCAGGACCCCGGGGTCCCAGGAGCCCTCAGTTCAGGGATGTCCCCATCAGTGTGGCACACTCCATGACACCTCCCCAGCCCCAGCTTGTTCCCAGTCCTCCTTGGCCAAGCACAGGGTACTGCAGCCCTTTTGGACCCAGTCAGGGTGGGATCTGTCTTTTCTCTCTGGCTCCCTCCCTACACTCTTTGTGCCAAGGTGGTGACTGTTTTTGGAGTAGGCCCACACTCACTGGGACCATCCCCAAAGTGAGAATTGGTGCCAGGCCAGGGTAAATCCATGGCCCGTGTTCTGGGGACACCCATCTGTCCTCAGCCTCAGCAGTGAAGGCTGGCCTGAGGGGGCAAACACCTCCTCCAGTGCCAGTGGCACAGCCAGACTGCTCGTGGTGAGGATTGTGATGGTGGTTTCGAGTTTAGGAGTTTAAGATTCTGCTTCAGAGTGAAAGTATGCAGCTCTCCCAGCTGTGGGGAGCACAACCCCCTGCCACACAGCCAAGGGTGCGGATGGGTGCCCGTGGCCAGGGCAGGGAGCAGCCCCTGGACCTGCTGGAGCTGATTTGTGCACCTGGGCTGTCTCCATCCCCCAGGGTCTGCCTGCCAGGGTGTGCGTACCAGGGGGACAGTGAGCTTCCCACAGTGGCATGTGGGGACGTGAGGAGGTGGCCAAGCTGGCAGCTTCCCAAAGTGTCCAGGAGGCACGTGCCAGCAGCCTGGGGGAGCCCAGCCAGCAGCTCTGTGTGTTCTGCAGCCCTTGGGGCTGAGCCCTGTCTGGGGATGAGCTCAGCCTGGGGATCATCCCATCCTGAGGCTGAGCTCAGTTTGAGGATCAGCCCATCCCGGGGGCGAGCTCAGTTTGGAGATGAGCCCATCCTGGAGTAAACCCTGCCTGGAAGTGAGCCCAGCCTGGGGGCTAATCTCAAAATGTGGGTTAATCCCAGGCACAACGTTTCTGATCCCATTTTCAGGTCTAATCTCAGACCAGTGGCTGATCCCAGCCTGGATACTGAGCCTAGCTGAGTTAAACCAGGGAGCTGAGCCCAGTTTGGATGCTAAACGCAGCCCAGCCCAGCCCAGCTGGGAGGTGAGCCCCGCCAGCCCGAGCTGCTGTGCGTCCCTGCGGTGGGTGGTGGGTGCCAGCCCGGCCCGGCCCGGCAGGACGGGGGTCCCGTGCCCGGCCAGGGGCACCGTGCCCCGCGCAGCGCCGCCGCATAATGCCCGGCTTGTTCGTGCCGGGAGCCTCCCGCCCCTCCTCCAGCCTTCCCAGCCTATTCTACCTTATGTGTAGGAACTGGTTTTTCTTCCTGGGCCATTGTTTCCGCTGGATTGGGTAGATTGCTCCAGGCCTCGCTCAGATTTCCTTTCTCACGCCTTTTTTTTTTTTTTTTTTTTTTTTTTTTTTTTTTTTTTTATACTCCCGTTTTCTGCGGCTGCTCCTACTCTCCCCCCAGTTAAAGTAGCAGGCACTGCCCACCGGGATGGGGGCTCACCTCCTCCCAGCTGTGTCCCCTTGCTCACTGGCATTGCCCAGGACCAGGGGCTCCCACACTGCGTTCCCACGCCAGGAGCCAGCTCTCCATCAGTGAGTGCAGCCTCTGCCCTGGCCAACCTGCAGCTACACACGAGCTGCTTGGGCTGCAGTGGCTCAAGTTCCCATTTTCCTGCAGCTCTGGCCACCAAATCACGTTTATTTGCTTTAACAAATGGAAAGGGATGGGGCTGGTGCAGCCCTACAGCGTCAGCACGGGCTCCCACAGAGCACCTGGTGGGTTGGGGGCTGCAGGCGGCCCCAGGCCCTGGGCATCCCCCTCCCCTGGCACAGAAATGAAATCCAGCTTGAGAGGGGACACCTACACTTGGCTGCTGACCCGGGTGGTGGCCTGGTGAGAGTGTGGCAGGGCTGATCTGCAGCTCCACCTGTGATGAAGTGTTCCTGACCTCAGAGCAGCTGGAGGCATGGGGACCTGGTCTGCAGAGCTGTTCTCAGCTCCTTCCCTCCTGCCCAGCACACCAGGAGCCAGGAGGATGTCCCAGTGCCTCGGGTGATGCTGTCCTCTACCCGGAGGTCTGGCACAGTGATAGTGCTCTGATGGTATCTGGTTCCAGCTGGGGAAGGCAGTGTGTCCCCCGGGGGCCTCTGCATAGCAGACTTGGGTTCCCAGATAAAAATAGAAGCTGAAACATGAGCCCAGCTTCCCTGGTTCTGCCTTTGCCTGCACATCCTCACCCCACTCAGCTGCAGTGCTGGCCTGAGGAACGTCCCAGTCCCAGGGCAGCCCCCCAGCTCCCCAGGGAAGGCAGAGGAGAGGGCAGTATGCTCGGGGACCAGATGGCCATGGAGGAGCAGAGCTGGGCAGCCACCTGGCCAGGGTGGCCCTGGCCATTTGCTCAGGGCTGGAAACTGCTCTGGGGAAAAGCAGAGAGCTGAAGATACAACTTCCAGGCAGGCACAGCTCTGAGGGCTCAGCACCAGGCAGGGGAACAAGCCCCTGATGTACATTACACAGCTGGTCCCAGGATCTCAGCCAGAGGGAGGACAGCTGCCTGGGGAAGCCAGAAGGAGCTGGAATAAGGGTGGCTGTTGCTTCACACACAGTAAAGATACTTTCCTAGAGCTCGTCCAGCCCCAGGAGCAGAGGACACAGCCCCAGCTGGGCTGCGTGTGCAGGGGAAGGTGCAGCAGGGATCATGGGCTGCCCCGGGGATTCCTGGGGCCGGCTCAGGCAGGAGCCCAGCCCACAGCACAGGAGCACTCGGGGCGGGACGAGCAGTGCCGGTGCCCGAGTGTCAATGACCTGAGCATGGCGATCCTCTGAACAGAGAATGGCTTTGCCCGTTTGCAGTTTCCAGGGCTCTGACTCTCAAGGGCAGAAAATGTATCTGAATGACCTCTTCCATTTCTGGTGCCAAAACATGTTGCTCCTGAAGGTCTGGGGTTGCTTGGTAGCCAGATTTCCACCTGCATTTTAGTTTTGGAATATGAGCTGGTAGGATGTGGACTCTCGCTCTCATTTCAGTGCTGGGCAATTCCAGAGCTTGATTTGGGTTTTTTTCCCAGCCCTGGGGTTCATCAGCCTCTGGACTCCTCTGACCAAGAGCAGAGCTCTCACCTCCAGCTGGATAAAACTCAGTAGCTTGATAAAGAGGAGCAGCAATGAGCTGAATTGCAGGGAGCTGGGTAAATTAACCCTTCTCCTGCTGTGGCACAGGCTCTGGAGCAGACTGGAGCAGGAGGTGGGTATCCTGGAGCTGCATGACACAGGAGGGGCTAACCTTCACCCCAGGGTTGGACATAAGGCACATTTAGAAGGCAGGAAGGTGCTGGTGCAGGCTCGAGGAGCGGAGGCACCGCAATCAGGAGGGTGGGAAGGGACAGCTCCAACCCCGGCCCAGCAGCTCCTGGCACAGAGCTCACCCTAAAGCCGAGTCTCCAGGGATGCTGTGTAACCTCGTTAGGAGGCTGTTATTGCTGGTTTGCTTTGCTATTCAACCTGCCCCGAGCCTGTCCCAGAGCAGCACCCATGTGCTGGGTGCTGTATAAACAGGGCTCAGGGCTACAGTGAAGGTTGGGTCAAGGGTGCTGTGGCAGCTTCAGCTCTTTGGGGCGCCCAGCCCAGCTGAGAGGGAAGATGAGCAAGTGAGTCTTGAGGTAGCTGAGAGGCAACTGGAGGGATCCGAGGGGGGATGTGTGCAGCGGGAGGCGGGTTGAGCATGATTTTTTTTCCTCTGGGAAATTCAGCTTTGCATGTGGGTTTAGGTGTAGTGTGGGGTGAGATTCTCATCACTGCAAAGGCCTTGAGGTACTGAAAAGGGCTTTGGTTGTCACCCTCGGCAGTGACGGCAGGGGATGGGGTTTGTGGTCGGGGACCGGCAGTGTCTGTGCTCGAGGGAGCGTGAGTGCGGCGGGGAGAGCCGAGCCGAGGCTGCCCCGCCTGCTCCCATCCCTGCCGCACGCCCAGCCTGCTGCACGGCCTCCACGCCTCGTCCGGGATGTGCCTGTGCTCCCTCTCCTCTCTTCCCATCCCTGCCCTTACCCCAGCCCACGAGTCACCTCTCTGCTCAGAGCAGCTGCACGCTGGGGAGGGGGGAATGGAGAAGAGGGTGCCCTGACAAGAAGCCAGTGGGAGCTGTGGGGACCCGAAAGGGAGCCAGCAGCATCTGCACTGCACAGACAAGGAGGCAGTGGGAGCTGGGGTACCCCAGGGAGGAGCCAGCAGGAGCTGGGGTATCCATGGAGCCTCCAGGGCTCTATCACCGTCACTCTCACTATCACCCAGTCAGAGGAACTCTGCTAATCTGCCCGTTTCAGCCATGGCTGATGCTCCCAGACAAGCAAGGCCTTGGAGCTGTCAGGTGAGCCTTTCCCAGAGCTTATGCAAATGATACTAATTAAAGGCATTCTTATCTGTTTGATTTCCCACACCTTTTGCCTCGAGGGGAATAGAAAACTTCATGTTTTAACTCCATATTTCATGGCAGTTGGAAGAACTGCCTAGGGAAAGTGTTGGGAAATGCAGCAGGTCACTCCTGATGAGAAGAATTGGCTTATGCAAGTGTTGAAACACTTTATTATGCATGAGAAACCTTCCAGAAATGGATGACTAATAGCAAAGCGGGAGCAGAGAAAGCAGTGGGAACACAGTACCAGGCTGGCATGGGATCCATGTCATTTTACCAGCTTAGCAGGGTTGGGCTAGGTCAGCACTTGCCTGAGAGACCTCTCGGAGTACCTGGCTGGCAGTGAGGGAAGTGATGTTAATGATTCAATAAACAGAGCCCTTCCCTCTTTGTGAACCAAACGGCCCCTGGTGCCAGGATCCCACTGGCAGCCCTGTGTTTCACTGGCAGCAGGTTACTGAGCCCCGATGGCCATGAAACCCCTGCTGCTGGGTGTGCAGGCAGGCTTGGCAGAGCATGCCCAGGCTGCGTGTCCCTGAGGGAGCATCACAGCCCTGGCACGGAGGGCTGCCCTGCTGCTGTGGGCACTCAGGGCTGTTGTGTGCACAGAGAGCCTTTGCCCTCTGGAGGTACCAGGCTGCACACCCAGCATCTCCTCTGCTGCTGGGCAGTTTGCTGGTACCCAAGGACAGGCACTGGACCATTGCAAAAGAGCAGGAGCAGCAATGTGCACCTTTGTGATTCCAAGCACTGGTGATCAGAGGATCAGTGAGGAAAGCTCTTGGCATAAAGGGGAAGGGACATGGCCCAGCCAGCTGCTCTCTGAAAATCCCCTTGGAGAGATGGCTGTCCCCAGCACTGCACCCAGAGGTGGCCTTTGCACCCAGTGGGCTGAATTGCTGAGTTTCTGCTCTTTGTGCAAGGACCTCGAAGGTGCTACAGGGCAGAGTGTTGCTGGAGGAAGAGGAGAGTGTCTGAAGGTCAAAGCTGTGGGTGCAGCAAGCACAGCTGAAGTCACTTGGGAAAAATGTGAGAAAACAGACACGTGGGCAGATGAGCATGGTCAGCTTCTGACCTCTGCATCACATCTGCTGGGTTATTACCTGGTTTTCTTTCACTGCCCTTCCCACCATTTCCCACCTTCCTGGGCACTCTGCTTTGTGTTGTAGGCAGGAGGTGAGCAGAGGCAGGTCCATAATTCCTGGCCTTGGAGGTAATAGAGGGCAGCCTGTGCTGAGCCCTGGCATCCTGTACTCTGGGGAGGTTTCAACTCTCGATAAGTCCCTGAAAGAAACTCCTGGATGCTCAAGGGCTGTGCTTTCACAACCAAAGGGAGATTTGCAACCTCCATCCGGAGGAGTGGCCCTTTCACCAGGTGATATCCATCTTGGAGAGAGGGAGAAAGAGGAGAGGGTAGGTGGTGAGTAGGAAAAAAGATCACTGCAGGTGGCTGTTGAGTAGTCCCGTGATACAGCGAGCAGAAGACACCAAGGAATTGTCCTGACATGAGCTGCCCTGAATTGCCCCAAGGAGTTCACACCGGGCACTGTTTTCCTTCACAGCGGGTTGGATCCTTTACACTGAGGATTTCCCAAGCCAGGAGCTCTCCAGGCAGAGATCTGTGTCTCACAGCCAGGGAGATCCCTCAGTGATGCTGGCCTGTGATGTTTGTCAGCAGAGCAGGTGGAAGGAGCCCTAAGGCCCAGAGGCTGTGCCAGGGTGGCTCCTCTGGGCAGAGGTCAGCATCACCAAGGTGACTGAAAGCACTTTGAAAATGGAGCTTTTAGAGATCCCAAAGAAACGAGCAAAACTGACTCTAGTGCTGTTTGAACTGCTCATCTTCCACGTGTTTGGGGTACCAGCCTACATCCACCTGAGCTTATGCTGCCAGCTTAGCCAGGCTCACACTGACTTTCGCAGCCTTTTTGGATCACCAGAGGTTTGGCTCCTGTTATCTGCTGAACTTGAGTTTTCTTTCAGCTTCTCAGCTCCATGGGTGGAGGTGCAGAAAGAGGATGGGATGCTGAGATGGCCCTGGAGCTCCAGGCTCAAGCATCCAGTCGCTCGAGTCCTGGGAGGTTCATGCGTCACTGCTGCTGAAATCCCCAGCCAGGAGGGCTGGGAGAGGCAGGGATCATCCTAAACAAAAACAGGGCGCCGGCTGGGCTGCCAGCATTGCAAAAGGACATTTCACCTCTTCATCCTTCTTGGTGGCACAGGCAGGGAGAGCCTCAGTGCAGGGGGGCCCAAGCTGCTGGGGATGGGGACAAGCACCTCGCCAGGCCTCAGGGACCACAGATAACACCACAGTCTCAGTGCAATGACATCGCTGCTTCTAATCCCCATGTCATGCCCGGGGTGGTGACAGCACAGAGCTGGCTGGGCTGCTGTGCCCCCCCTGGATGCTGGCCTGAGCTCCTGGGGAGGAGCAAACGGGTGAGGGGCGACAGTGCCCCGCAAGAGCTGCAGCACCTTGGCCAGGATGCGCAGACAGGCTCAGGGAGAGGGGACAGTGAGGGAATGCGGCCGTGAGGGGAGCACGGCTCGCTCTGCCATGAGCTGCACCCGCTCCTCATCCTTGCCACGGGCGTGCAGCCCAGCCGGGGCGCGCAGGGGGTGTCGCAGGGGTGTCTCCCAGGCCAGGCAGGGAGCCTGAACCCCGCTGCCGCTCCGGGGGCCGTGCTGCGAGCCCCGGGACACGCGGAGCGGCGGCCGCCGGGCAGGGGCTCCGGGCCGGGCCGGTTCACACGCGGAGCCGGGGCCGGGCTGCCGTGGGAAAGCGCGCCCGCCATGGCTCCCGAGCGCCGCGATTGCTTCAGCGGGGGTGCAGCCAAGATCCATTTCACAGAGGGCAGAGCAGATCTCGGCTGGGATTTACCAGTGACTAAGCATGTGCTGGCACGGGCTGCCCCAGCGTGAGAAAGGCAGGGCTGCTCCTCCTCCGAGGTGTGCCCGCTGCTGCCCTGCGCCCCGGGGCACCGTGCTGGGCACAGGGACACCGGCGGCAGCGGCCGGGGGGCGCTCAGAGCCTGGGGGTGCTGCCAGCCCCGAGTCCCCTCCTCCCGAGCCGGACTCTGCCCTGTCCTCATCCCTCGTATGAGCAGAGCCCCTGCATTCAGCCCACTCAGCACATCGGCCCCCGGGCAGGACCGTGGGCAGAGCTGCCACCCCCACCCCGAGCCCGGCACAGGGGGCTGGGAGGACCCCGAGATGTCGCAGAGGTGCCAAACCCCTCTGTCAGGTCATGGCCACTGCCCAGAGCAGTTGCACCCCAGACAGTGATCCAAGGTGCCACTATCTCCTGCTGATCCACCTCATGAAGATTTTTGGGGCCACAGCTAGTCCTGCCATGATGGATCTGTAGAAACCACACTTTTCCAAGAGGAAATAACCATCCCTTCTCCAGGAGAGAGGCTCCCCACTTCCCTACCCTATATACAAAAGGTCCACCCAAAAAACTGTTCTGCATCCCCAGGAGCCAAGCATCAAGCCTGAAGCCACCACTGGTCTCTGCAAAGCAGCCATGCAGCCCAGCTTGTGGAAGTGGCAGCCTTCCCCAGTCACTTCATCTCTTTTGGCTCATTTTCTCAAGGCATTAAAAAAAATTAATTGCAATTTTTTATTACAGCTAATTGGTGCTGCTGCTTCAGTGGCTTATCTGGCTCCTGAGCTCGTACTCTGGTTTTGGGAAGCTGAAGGTGGTGAAGGCCCAGAGGCTGTGGGGTGGCATGGGGCAAAGAGCCCCTTGGCAGCACCCAGCAGCCTCAGAGAGTGGGGAATGCCAGGATACCCCTGTGCTGCTGGGCATTCCTGGCCCAGGGAGTGAACTACCCCTAATTCACAACAGTCATGAACTTTAGAGAAGCAGAAAAATTCGTGCAAGGTCACTCTGTGCACCCAAGCAGGACAAGAAGCCTGTGCCCAGCGTGCTGGCACTGGTGCTCGGGGTCCTGGTGGGCTCCAAGCTGCCAGGGCTGGGCATCCTGGGGGATCTGGTGTGTGACAGAGGGCAGGGGAGCCCCTTCATGTGCATGCCAGCAGGGAAGGCAGGGGAGGAGGGTGTCCTTAGGCCCTGCTGCACCCTCCTGGCTGCCCCAGCTGGTCTGGGAGCCTCCTGGAAACCTCTGACTCTCCAGTGCTGCCACCATGCCCAAGAGGTGCCATCCCCACCCCTCCAGGCTCCGTGTCACTCTCCAGCATGCAGCCCATTGTCACTGTCATGGGGAGTGGGACCTGCACATGTCCCCAGCAATTGCCTGTCCCTTCTGCCTGCCTGCTGCAATCCCACGGACCCCTGTGAGGGTGTGGGTGCCTGTCAGGGGTGGCATCTCCGCTCTGGGTCCAGCCTGTGCGAGCTGGGATCTCCTCAGGCCCCAGAGGGACCATCCAATGTCTGGTCAGGCTCTGCAGGAATTCGGGTTCCCAAAAATCCCAGCATCATTCTGCTTCCCTGGGCTTTCACCCAGATGCATTTCCCGGGTCCCTGGGTTTGAGGGTGAGACCGAGGAGGGCTCAGGGCAGGGGGACATGCTCCATCCCCTATGATATCAGTACTCTCATCTTGCCCCCAGCATGAGCAAGGAGCAGCACAGGGCTCTGTCCCCAATTGCTCAAGGGGTTGTTCCCTGATGCTGCTGTGCAAGTCAGAGAATTGCCACAAAATCCCCTTCTAAAAGTGATGCAGGGTTTTCCATGTCATTTGGGTGCTTCCAAGATCACCCCTTGTCCATCTCTGTCTGTCTGTCCATGCTGCTGCTCTGCAGGGCTGGAGCAGTGGGGCCTCAGGGAACTAAGCCCAGGTGTCCTTTCTGGCCAAAAAGGCTGGGGATGTGCACTGGGATGGGGATGGATGGGGATGTGCCCTTGGATGGGGATGGATGGGGATGTGCAGTGGGATGGGGATGGATGGGAATGTGCAGTGGGATGGGGATGGATGGGGAGTGTGTGCTGGGATGGGGATGGATGGGGATGTGCACTGGGATGGGGATGGATGGGAATGTGCCCTGGGATGGGGATGGATGGGGATGTGCAGTGGGATGGGGATGGATGGGAGTGTGTGCTGGGATGGGGATGGATGGGGAGTGTGTGCTGGGATGGGGATGGATGGGGATGTGCACTGGGATGGGGATGGATGGGAGTGTGTGCTGGGATGGGGATGGATGGGGAGTGTGTGCTGGGATGGGGATGGATGGGGATGTGCACTGGGATGGGGATGGATGGGGATGTGCAGTGGGATGGGGATGGATGGGGATGTGCCCTGGGATGGGGATGGATGGGGATGTGCACTGGGATGGGGATGGATGGGGATGTGCAGTGGGATGGGGATGGATGGGGATGTGCACTGGGATGGGGATGGATGGGGATGTGCACTGGGATGGGGATGGATGGGGATGTGCAGTGGGATGGGGATGGATGGGGAGTGTGTGCTGGGATGGGGATGGATGGGGAGTGTGTGCTGGGATGGGGATGGATGGGGAGTGTGTGCTGGGATGGGGATGGATGGGGAGTGTGTGCTGGTTTTGTGCAGGCTGCCAGTGGGAATCGTGCTGCAAGGAAGAGCCAGGAGCTGGTGGCAAGCTCGTTTCCAAGCACATCAGCCTGCCCCGCTCCTCCTGCAGGCAGCTGTGTGGGAGCAGGGCCATGGCTGCCCCGTGCCATGAACCCAGCACTGCTCCAGCCCCAAACCAGCAGGGTGGCTGCCAGCCCGCACCAGGGCCTGCCTGGGAGCTGGAAAAACCTTTCTGGTTTCAACAGGCTCTGGAGCAAAGCCCCTGGCAGGGAACTGACTTGTTCTGGTTAGCGAAGTTGATCACCTCTCTCCCTCCTTGCCTTGGGTGCAATGTGCAGAAAACAGCCCCTAAAAACAAACAGCTGACAAAAGGTGTTGTGGCACATCCCAACAACCAGCTCCCAGCCCAGGAGGGAGGGGAGGGGAAAGGGAAGGTGTCAGGACTGTGATGCTCCCAGGGAGCTTTAGTGCTGCTCACTCTGGGCAAGTGTTTGGCTGCCAGCTGCACCCTGTGCCTGGCCCCAGGCACCATCACGGGGTGCTCCCCAGCAGGAGGATTTAGGGAGCTCTTTGGGGTCCAGTACCTGGCACACGTGGGCACTCAGAGACCTGTCTGGGTACATTTTGGCAAACAAAAGGTGGTAGAAAGCGTGACTTAGTGTTCACAGTGCCGCAGCAGAGCCAAGCCAAGCAGAGCCAAATGAGAGCCCAGAGTGTTTTGGGGTCCACAGCCTTCATCCCCAGCCTCTGTCAGACAAGAGAGATTAAATCTTGAAGCCACAACTGAGATTTTGAGTGTCTGCTTGATCCTTGAAGGCAGCCTGATTGCTGCTGTTTTCTGGCTGGGGAGCCAGGGTGGGCAGTGCTGGCAGCCTGTCTGGATTCGTGGCTGGGCACACACAGAGGGAGCCCCTTGGAGGGGTTCTTGGCCCTGTGCTGGTGCCTGGCCCTGCTCCGTGGGACAGGCCTTGCCTTGGTTTCCCTGCTGTGGTGCATGTGATGGAGGCTGCCTGTGCCAGGGGTGCCCAGCGTGGGTTTGTGCCCTGGGCAGGCAGGAGGTGCCCGGGGAGCGCCATGGCCATCTCACTGACCTCCCCCTGTCTCTTCTCTCAGGTGTGCAATTGCAACAAGTACCTGAAGGTCCCACGGGAGAGGATGAAGCAGCTGGTGGAGAGCAGCAGACAAGTGTCAGGGGAGCACAGTGCAGGTGAGTGGGTGGGTGATCCCCCCTCCTGTGCCCTTCCCTGGGACTCACTGCTCTGGACAGAGCAGGACCATCCCCCTGGGCCTGGGGGCTTCTCAGAGGGGGATGAGAGTGCCCTGCCATCAACCTGCCACGGGCTGCAGACCCACAGAGCTCTTTCGGGTCCGGTCTATGTCTCTGCCCTGGCTGCCCTGTCCTGCCCTGCAAGGCTCAGGGTCATGCATGGGATTGCCCAGCCAGGGCACTTGGTGACATGCCAACAGTAGCTCAAGTGACAGCCTGAGGCCTTCATCACCTGAAAGTGAAAAACTCAGCTTGGGTGGTGAAATGCCTCCTGGCTGGGGCTGCTCACAGTGCCTTCCTCACCTGCCCAGTGCCTTCCTCACCTGCCCAGTGCCTCTTGAATTAGGTCAGGCTGCAGGGAGCTGAGTCAGTGCTGCCTGCCCCAGCAGGCTCAAGGGAGAGAAGGCTCCTCCATACCTCAAGGTGCCTGGACCCACACACACTCCTTCCCTCAGGGAGACCCATTGTGGAGGCAAAGGACACCCATGGCAGACCGGAATGGGAACGTGCCCCCGCTGCTGCTCCAGGGCAGCCCAGGCTCTGCTGCAGCCCTTTGGTGCATCCTTTGCCATCTGCTGACAGCAGGGAGCAGGGGAAGTGGCGGCTGCCGGGCGCTCCTGGCCGGCTGGGGCTGTGCTGGGGCTGCACGTGTGGCTCTGGGCATGAGGAACGTGGTGGGGCAGCTGTTCCCAGGGTGCCTGGGAGTGCTGTGCCTCCCCAGAGGCCGGGACATCCTCCCTCCCCAGCGGTTTCTCTGGTGAGGGCACTCTCTGCGTGTGTACCCAGCGACCAGACAGGCCAGTTCAGCCAGTTCCAGAGTATGGGAAATAGCAATGCTGTGCTTTGTGTTCAGAGTGAGCCGTTTTCCCTTCCCCCTTTGGGATGAGGTGGATGGAGCTGGGAGGGTCTCACACAGCACCATGGCTCCCCCACACAGACTCTTTCAGGGACCACCTTGCTCTGCTCCTTACCCTCCATCTGCAACAGCCTGTGCCCCATTGGGCCGTGCAGTCTCCTGCTGGGTCCCCCCACGGACCTGGGGGATTCATGGGGAAGGAGCAGGAGGGACCCCTGTGCTGGCCATATCAGCCATGGCACTGGAGGGTCCTGCAATGGGGAACATCCTCTGCCCCGAGCAGGCAGGGCAGGGACCAAAGGTGCCACAGCATCCCCAGAGGGGTGGTGGAGACATGAGACAGAAGCTGTGATTCCCAGACAGGTGGGCATCGCAGGGCTGGAGACTCACAGCAGAGCCCCTGTGACCCAGGGCTCTGGCCCCATCCTGGGGGTTCCATTTCTGTCTGGATTTTGCCAGGAGCTGCAGGGATTGCAAGCAGGGATCGCAAGTGTGAGCTTGACTGTGTTGCCCCAAAATGTCCCACCTTGGGTCAGATATTCAGGAAGACAAACAGGAGGGTGTGCTGACAGTGTTCTGTCAATGCTTGGTGGGGACGCTGGTGGCATTGGAACGGGCTGGGCAGCCACAGAAGTGGGTCAATAAGAAAACTCTCACCTGTTCCCTGATTTCCTTTACATTTTCCTGCTGCAGCAGTTGGTGGCAGGATCTGTTCTGCCCTTGTCATGGCCCAACATGTCATGGGGGTGTTCAGCACCCACAGCCACACACCAGGACTGTCCCCTGTCCCATGACTCCAGCCCAGGCCACGTTGTCCCTGTCATGCCCCTGTGCATGGCCCAGACCATGGCCAGGTGCTGTGCTTGGCAAGAAATGCCTTTTCCCTGCTCCTGCTTCCAGGCAAGGAGGGAACCTCCTCCCACGGGGGCCTCACCTCTCCAGGGAGGAGCTGGTGGGTGCTGGAGCAGATGGGTGATGGGGACAGATCCTTCAGGACCACCTCTCAACACAGGTCTGCATCTGGCCCAGGTGCTCCCAAGTGCTGGCGTCCAGCTGCAGCCAGTGCTGCTTCATTTGGTTCCTGGATTTTTATAGCAGGGCTTCCAAGAGATGAAAGGACAATTATTCATCCTGTAATAACTCACTTTTACTTGGACCTAGGACTTTCACAGGTTTTAGGGAACATAATCCTTGACGCAGACACATTTTCCCTGCATGAGGGTTTTGACAGAGGTGCTGCAAATGGTTTCAAGCCCTGACAGCTTTTCCCTGTGATTTCCCAGCGGGATGCTCTGAGCAGCTCAGGTGCCTGGAGCAGACAGGGGCAGAGAGGGGAGCAGGGCTGTGGGTCACCACAGGGCACAGGCAAGTGCTCCCTGGAGGCAGTGCCAGACTGTAGCTCCCAAGGGAGCCAGGGGAATGGGCTGTGTCACAGGCTCTTGTCTGCTGTGGGGAACTCTTGCTTAGTCAGTGCAGTAAAACCAGCTGGCACGGGGCCCCAGAGCTCGGTGGGTGCTCTGCCAGATGAAATCTGGTCTCTGGGAAAGGCGAGGATGTAGCACATTCCATTGGGTTGGGAGCTGCCAAACAGGAGGCGAATTTAATTGCAAAATCTCCCCTCACCATTTAAATGTGCTGCAAAAGATGGAAGCAGTGGATCTTGCTGCTCCTGAGTCGGTGGTGCTGGGCAGGCAGGGTGCAGCCTCCACTGCCATGCTGGGTGGGCACCCTCCCTGGGCAGCTGCCAGCGCTGGGGCTCAGACACTGGTGCAGGACACGTCCCCGATGGCCCCAGCGGTGCTGCAGGAGCAGCTGCAGTGTCCCTGCACTGCTGGCAGCATGGCACCGAGCACCTGGGGCACCCACCTTGCCCTTGCCGGCCTGAGCAGTGGCTTGGGGTTTCTTTCCCTTCTCAGCCCTTGGCTCCACCCTGAGCTTGGAGAAAAGCCAGCAGAGACAGCTCAGGGCAGGTGGGAGGAAGAGCTGCAGGCCACAGGGGAAGGCTGGGGTGCCAGCAGGACTGTCCCTCCTCTACAGCCACCACACTGGGGCAGCTGAGGGCATGGGCTGGTGGGACCCACTCGCCTGAGCCAGGAGCTCTGATGGACGGCAGGAAGAGTCCCCTGCATGCCCAAAGCCCTACAGCTGGAGGCTTTCCTGATCTACAGCGTTTGGCTTTGCTGTGAGCATCCCACTTGTCTTGTTGCCATGTGGAAAAGGTGTGAGATGGATCCTTGTGCTGTCCTGGGAGTGCTCTTGCACACATGGATCCTCACTACTTTGTACCAAGCTCCATTTGTAGGGCCAAGGCACCCCCATTGTCTCGGGCTGCTCTGAGTACTCCTGCATGGAAGGGGATGAGTTCCTGAGGGGTTGCACCCCTGGACCCAGGGGCTCCCCTGCCCCCTTCAGCCACCCCATGCCTTTAGGCTCTCTTTTCTCCAGGGTGCAACAGAATAACAGGAGCATCTTCACGTGCCCAAGCATGGATGGGACCGGGGGCTGCAGTGGTGGGAGCAGCCAGAAACACCCCCAGGCTCAGGCAGCTCTCCCTCTTCAGTGGCATTCACTTGCAGGGCTGGGAGCCGGTGCCCTCGCTGTGTGCGCTGCTTTGCAGGGCTCTGCCGTGCCTGCTGCCAGGGGCGCTGTGCCCGGCGGGGCCCGGGAAGGAGCTGGGGCCGTTCAGAGCCGGGACCCCTGCGTGCTGCTCCCAGCACTGGTGCAGGGGCTGGCAGGCTTCAATCCACAGCGGCACGGGGAGAGGAGAGCAGCTGGAGCTGCCTCTCGCTTGAGCTCATCCTCCCTCCTCCACCCTGGGAACATCTTAAGATCACGGCCAGGCTGCTGCAGCCCAGGTTGCACAATCCCGGGTCCTTTGTCCTTTGCTTATCTGCCTTATCGAGGAGGAAAAGATAACCAGGCATCTTCAGTGCCCTGCAATCAGCACATTTCTCAGGCTCGTAACTCCTCTTATCAGGCTGATCTCTCACCGAGGCCGAGGTTTCCCATGCACCTTTGTACTCCAAGAATGCTCCCAGGTCTGTGCTCAGCCTTGTGCAAAGCCTCGACAAAACTTTGAGCTTCCTCCCCAGCCCCCAGGCCTGGCTGCCCTGAGCCCCACACACGCTGCGATGGCTCTGGTGGGGCAGGGCTTGGGGCTGGCACAGGGCTGGGGCTGGCACAGGGCTCAGGCTGGCACAGGGCTGGGGCTGGCACAGGGCTCAGGCTGGCACAGGGCTCAGGCTGGCACAGGGCTGCCGGACCCACAGCCTCTCCAGGGGCAGCAGGAGCTGCCGGGTGCTTGCCTGAGCCGGCTGGGACAGGCACCCAGCTCCTCGCCCCAAGGCCTTGGTTCGGGTGACACAGAGGGACCTGGGCTAGAACAGGGCCCTGGGGCAGGATTTTGGGCAGGAGTACCTGGCTCCCTGCGAAGTTGTTGGCTGCCACCCTGGTACTGAAAGCCTGGGGGAGCCCAGAGCTCACACAGTGGGGACAGGTTGTTCCCAGACAAATCAGGGCTGGGTGGGCTGGGAAAGGGGAATGGGCAGAGGTTCAAAAGAGGATTGCCCTGATCCTGCTCATCCCATCTTTCCAAGCCCTGCTGTGCCCCCCTGTCCTGCTGGGAAGTCCCGGTGCTGTCCCAGTAGTGCTGACCCAGCATTCCAGCATTGCAGCTGACACAATAGGCTGGAGGGACTGCAGGTCACCAGTGTCACCATCATGGTGGCCTTTCAATGTGACCCCACTAAGAGCCCCTCTGTGTGGGGGAATGTGCATCCCCTTGCCCACAGTGGGCAGCCCCTGTCCTGTCCCATGTCCATCCCACTGGGTTCAGCCCCATGTGCATGAGCAGGACCTTGCAGTGAGGCACATGGAGCTGCAGCTCCTGTCTCATCCCTATCTTGGGACAAGTCACTTTGCCCCCACAGCCTCCCTGTGGCAATAGTTCAGGGTTTCTGTGGGACTACCAGAGTGTTCCCGGTGACTGTGGGTCCCAGAGGCTGCCATGTCCCCTCAAGTGAAGGCACTGTTGGTCCCTTGGACTGCCCAGAGCCTGTTCAGTGCCCAGGCTGTGGGATGGGCCTCTGGCATGGGTCTGCCCCACTGTCTTGGTGCTGGTGATTGGGGGCTGAAAGAAGGAGATCAGATCCAGGTTGGGGAGCTCCTGCTGCACCCACCTCATGGAGCATGGGGCCACCCCACCCCGGGGCATACAGCAGGGGCTTGAGCAGAAAGCAGGGCTGCTGCAGAGGTGACAAGTGTGTGCAGAGAGAGATCCCACCACTGATAGTGGCCCTGCTTAGCTCAGGAAAGAACCTGATGCAGAAATAAGCAGAATGGGGGTGCTGCAGAATCCCCTCTCCCCGGGCAGTGAGACATCACAGCGGGAAGAGCAGCAGTTTTTGCTGTTCCCATGGGATTCATTCCCACAGGTGAGCAGGGGTGTGCAGGAGCTGTGAGTGGGAAGCACAGGCAAGGCCAGCAGGAGATGGCTCTTGTGCTGAGCACTGCCCAGCTGGGGACAGTGCTGGGGGACAACTGCTGCTGCCTGTGGGGCTCTGCAGCACTCACGTGGGGTGCTCAGCTTTGGGGGGCTGGGGGCTGCAGGGCTCAGCCCCTCACCCAGGGTCTGTCATCCCCAGGGTGACCCAGCCAAGAGGAGGAGAGGTGAGTGAGAGGCAAAGGGGTTTTTATTTTCAAGATGTTTTATAATGGGATTATTAGTTCCCAAGAAGTGTTTCGAATCGATTTGGTAAGGAATGGCTTTCCTTTCTCCTCCGCGGCGATGCGGTGGGAATCCAGCCCTTGGTGTGAACCTCACAGAGCTCTGCAAGCCACAGATCTGACAAGCTCCCAGCACAAAGGAGGGATACACTGGGCTCCCCTGCACCCTACACATGCCTTGTGCTCCATCTCTCCTGGAACTCCAGGGTGTGCAGCATCCAGGCAAGCTGGGATGCAGTCCCAAGGGAGCCGTGGCTGCACTGGAGAGGCCTCTGACTGTCTGAAAGGGGAGAAAAATCCCTCCCTCAAGCCCCCCACCCCCTTTTCCCTGGAAACCCTTGTTTTTCTGGGGGACCCAGCCTTTCCCAGCTCAGTTTTCCCGCGTGCCCTGCTGGCATCCTGTGCGTGGCGCCTGGTGGCCCTTTCACCCTGTCGGTGAGGGGAGCACAGGCATCTTCAAAAGCCCTGGGAAGAATTTGGTGGGAGGGGGAGAAGGGGTTTTACAAGCTCCCATTCAGAAATGGTCACTTTGAAGTGATGTAGCATTTTCAATCCTTTGAAGAGCCACAATTAGGAGGGGGCTGGTGCAAGCAAAGGCAAAACTACGGGGTGACCATCACAGCTTTTCTCTCCTCAGGCTTTTAAGGGATGAACTTTCCCTCCCTGCCTGCCTTTTTCCCACGAGCTCAGGGGGTGGGATTGGGGTGTTTGGGGGAGCTGAAGGTTTCTCAACCCCCTGTGCAGGGAAGGAGGAGTTTGCCATTGGCTTTGCCCACCAGCAGCAGGACAGCAGAGGGAGCGTGTTGGAAGAGAGAGCAAATTACTCCACATCCCTGCAGGCACACGGAATGGCGGTGCCCTGTCAGTGTGCTGGTGCCATGCTCTGTCCAGGGAAATTTTAGGGTCCGTGATGGGGAAAGCTGTTGGCCATGGGTGCTGCGTGCTGTCAGTGTCATTTCCATTGCGTTGGATCTTAAAATCCCACCCAAGGTCGATGTCCCTCCCTTCGAGATCTGGAGCACGAGAGCAGAGAGGATAGGAGAAAAAAGGGTGCCCAAAAGGGTGCCCAGGCTGAGGCCCCCCCATGCCACCAAACACAGGAGTGGCACAGGGCAGAGCGGGGTGGGAACAGAGTGAGGACAGAGCCGCTGTTCTTGCCTTGGGGATCTGCCACCACTGGCAGGCTTCATCCTGGAGAAACCCCTGGGAAATGGATCCCCCTCCACATCCCTGCTCTGGGTGGCCCAGGAATCTCCCCAGGGCAGCCTGGGTGTTTCGCCACTTGCCAGAAATTTGAGAAAATGGGAACTTGAGGTCATTGTTTTCCCTTTAAGGATAGATGTCAGTGTCCAAAGCAGATGTGGGGGTGAAGGAAAGGCCTATCCGCGAGTGAGGCGATGGGGCAGTTGTTCAGGGCACAGTCCTGATGAGCCCAGCTCTTGCCCAGTGTCTCAGATGGGGCTTGGGGCTGCTTCCTCTTGTGCTGTGGCAGCAAACCCCAAACTAGTGCTGCTGCTGGGCAATGTGGTGGTGAAAGGCTGGCCTGCAAATCCCCCATGAAAACATCCCCAGCGGCAGCCATGACCCCGAGCACGGCTGTTGATGTGCTGGGAACTGGGGGTGACCGTGCCCCACCAGCTTGGGCTGGCAATCTGCCCTGGGCAGGTGTGGAAGGTCTTGGGGGGGTCTGGGGAACCCCCCTGAACCAGGCTCTGCTGTGAGCTGAGCCTTCCCCAGCTCCCCCGTGGCTCTTTCTGCCCAGACCCCACGGCACAGCTCGGGGGTGACTCTGCCAGGACAGGATGGCCCTGCCAGGATGGCATGGCCATTTCAGGGCTGTTTCCAGCCGGGTTCCCCAGCATGTCCCAGCTCCTGACGGCTCTGGAATGCAGGGAAGGGCCAGCTGGGAATGCTGGTGTCCTCCATCCCAGCTGGCTCCTGGCTCCTGTGATCCTGAAAAGGGTGGGGTGAACACCCCAGAAGTGCTGCTAGAGCGATGCAGGATGCCTTTTGTTGCCTTAATTGGTGCCTGAGCAGGACAGATCCCCCTGCCAAAATGGGGACATCCCACAGCGACAACTGCAGCCTGTTCCCTGCCAGGCCCCTGATGGATGGGGGCAGCTCAGCCCTCGGCCTCCGCTGCCCGGTTCTGGGGAGCTGCCGTGCCCCGGGAGAGCCCCAGCGGGTCCGGCCTGCGGCTCGGGGCTCTCCTGTGCCATGGCAGCGATCCTGGCACGGGGCTGGGGGCACAGGGGCAGCACTGGGGTGTGAGGGTGCGGGGACAGCTCAGGGACCCGCGTCACTGTCACTGTGCCCCTTGCCCAGGGTACGGGGAGGTCACACGCTGGGGAAGGGGCCCAAGGCCCCGTCTGTGTGGGCTGGTCGGGAGAGACGAGGGTGCCATTGGCAGCTGATCCTGGTGGCGGTTTGATTAAAGCAGCAGCAGCAGCAGCAGCAGGGCTTTGCCTGCTCTTTGTCTGCCCCATAACGCAGCCGGGCATGGGGGCACAGCCCCGCTCCGAGAGCAGCCTGGCCTGGCCTGTGACCGGAGGCAAACCAGCGCTCCCAGAGCAGCAGCAGCAGCACTGCAGCCATCACCCAGAGCAGGACAGGCCCCAGGACTCGGCAGAGGAACTGCAGGAGGTGCCCAGCAGCTGCAGGGGATGCACGGGTGCCACGCTCAGGGCAGGCAGCTGCTGGGTGCTGGTGACAACCACCTCCTCCCGAATCCAGGGGATGCTCCTCCCTGAGATGCAGGGCACGGCCTGGAGCCCTGCAGGGAGGACAGGCCCATCACAGGGTGGCTCATTCGGTTAAGCACAGATTCCACTCATCACACCAGTGGCTGGTGGTTTGTCTGCTGTCTCCTCTCTCCACAGGCTACCCGGGGAGCCGGAGCTGCGGTGCCACCGTGCCAGGCTGTGCCACAGCCCAGGCTGGCTGCGCCCCACACGGCGAGCAGGCGGAGGGCACGGAGCAGTGCGGGGCGGCCACGGGGCTGGCAGGGGACACGGCCCTGCAGGTCACTGCCATCCCCCCCGGAGTGCTGGACAGAGCAGAGCTCACTGACTTCTACTGCTGCACCTGCTGTGGGAAAGTGTTTTGGGAAGGGTCCCATTTTGGACGCGTCGTGTCCCAGTTTCAGGATGTTCTTGTGGCCTCTGGGGACACACAGAGCATCTATGAGCTGAGCTGAGCTGAGCTGAGCTGAGCTGAGCTGAGCTGAGGAGAAGCACGGGGGCTCCACAGGGGAACTGGGACTGCCTGGTGAACCTCAGCAGATTTTTGGCTGTGGGTTTCTGGAGAGAGGCTGGAAGTGGGGAGGCAGGAGCTCTCATTTTGGGATCCATCACAGAGAGCACTGTCACAGGTGCGCCAGTGGTTTGCAACAGCCCAAAAATACATGGCCTCCATGACATCATTAAAGCAGAGGTGGCTGAAGAATGGGCCCTTTGCTTTATTTCTGCCCCTCTCCAAACTACACATGGCAAGATGGTGGGAGGGCTCTGCTGAACAAAACCACCACCCCAGCAGTGCTGACTGCACCTCACCCACACACCCCAGTGCCTCTCTGCCCACTCACTCACGGGGAGCAGGAGCTGTATCCCCAACAGCAGCGCAGGGCAGAGAGCACCCTGAGCACTGCCAGCCTGTGGGACATGTGCCAAGCCTCAGCCCATCCCCAGCATCCTGCTCACCCTGGCCCTGCACTCCCAGCACTCCTGGAGGCAGCTGGTGGGCACAGGCATGGAGCTCTGGGGAGGCTGAGCATTGCTGGGCTCAGGGAAATTCCTGGTGCACCACAATGCCCTCTGGCACCTGCACCCCTGTGCTGCAGCCTGGGGTGCCCCAGCAGGGCCAGGCTGCTCCTGAGGAGGCTCCCACTGGTGCCAAAGCTGCCAGCCTCTCCCTCCCCTGGGGAGACGCCTCAGCACAGCCCGTGCCCTGGCTCTGAGCAGGGTACACAGCAGAGACAATAAGGTGTGTGGGCCCACTAATACCAGGAACTGGAATCCCTGGTGGGACTGGCCAGAGGAGGCTGCATCTCACCATGGAGATGCCAGGCAGGTCCTGCAGCTCCAGGGCTGCTGTCCAGTGTCTCCCGATCAATGGCCAGGCTCACACCATTCCATCCTGAGCAGACCATCATCTGCAAAATTCCTCCTCTAATCTGTTTTAACTGCCAGGCCTTGCTGTTATTGCTGAGAGGGCCTGGGGAGTTCTTGGCTGAGGTGTGACATTGATGGGCTAGTGAAGCACTGGCCCAGGCAGCTCATGCTGCAGTGCAGGACTCATTTCTCCTCTTCCAAAGGTCCTGGCTACACGCTGCCAGGGGCTCCTTCCTCACAGGGACATCTCACCCTCTAGCTCAATGCTTTAATAAAAGAAACACACAATTTTCCCACTTTAAATAGTCTTCTTTTCCATAAGATCCATAATATTAATGCCTGAGCATTAATTGGTACAAGTGACCCTAAAAGGCAGCCACCCCCACACTGCCGGTACCAGGCACTGAGCAGCCCAAGCCCCTCAGGCTCCACACAGACTCATCCTTGTGTCAGCATCCTGCTTCCTCAGGGCTTGTTCTGGGAGGGCAGAAACTGAGGATGAGTCAAAGCAGGAATGGTGCAGAGCCTCCAGCTGCTGGCCCCCACAATGTGCACTGCTTTGTCTGCCATGAAATAAAACTCTCCAAAATGGGATTAACCTTTCCAGGTCCTGTTTAGGGGAAGCTGCTGAGCCACATGCACATCTGACCACTCGTGGGCACTTCTGGCCTTTGCTTGCTGGGCTTCCCAGAGCTGTGGTTTCACATTCATCTGCCACTGCTTCTGCTGTGGAGGGAAGCTCACACAAGATGGGGACACACGGCCCTGTCCCTCACCTGGGGACAGCTGCCTAGAAGGTGCCTTTCCCTCTGATCCCTGGGGACAGCAGGGTCACCTCCTGCTCAACTCCAGGATTTTATCTGCTTGAGAGCTTCCCAGTTTAGGGCTGAGCTCTTGTGCTTACAGTCAGGCTGTGCTAGGGCAGGGTCCCATGGCCGGGACTTGTTCTAAGACACCCACCCAGGGCAGAACCCAGCAAGCAGTGTGTGCCTGTGGACATGGCACAAAACAGCTCCTAGAGGATTCTGTCCAGCTCCTGGGGACGGGCAGGGGCTGGGACCCAGCACAGCACCTCTTCCTCCCTGCTGCCCACAGGAGGTGGTGCCATGGTGGGAAGTGTGCAGCAAGGTCACCTCCAACCATAGACACGGTCAACAGCAAATTCCACGTGAGATTAGCCTTGAGGAGCATCCAGGAGGTAATAAATTGTCCAGTTTTGAATGATGGATACATATCAAAGGGAATTAAAGCAGCTTTCTAATCAGCCTACAATATTGTTTCCTTATCTGGCCGCTTAAAAAAAATAATTACAAAATCCCATTGTCTGTGTCGTACTAATGTTTAACATTTATTAGGGCAGTAATGAGCCCTCCTTGGTTTTATGGAGCCGTTTGATCCAGCGTGGGAAGGGAGCTGCAGCAGGGCTGTGCAGGGCCGAGTGCTCTGGGTGGGCTCCCGTGGATCCCCGGCTGCCTCACCTGTGCTCAGCCCCTGCCTCTGCGTGACAGGATGTCATCATGAGGGACCCTGGGATGGAACAGCACTGAGGAAGGGTTTTATTGCTCTTTATCATGAACGAGATCTGGCTGAGCAGCATCTATCCCTCAGCGCTGGGAAACCACACGCTGCATCGGATGTCAGACGGTTCCTCTCCTCTCCCTGTGTACTCCCGCACATCCTTCAGAGTCTGACGGGGACAAGGTGTTTGATGCTCAGGCCAGCTTTAGTTTACAAATGAATATATCAACATTGTTCCTCATCAGGCAGGAATGCACTTCCCTCCCTTCTCCCCCACCTTATCCCCATCCCCTTCTGAGCAAACTTCCTTCCTCCTGTAATCTGGAGCGGAAACCTCGCCACATATTTGACCGGCTCACAGAAATCAGCTCAGTGTTCCCTGGCATGACTTTGTGCCTTGAACTAGGGCTGGCTGGTCCCTAAGGCAGCCAGCAAGGCACGGGACGAGGAGGAGGAGGAGGACAGGGGCTGTATCACTGCTCATCCTCATCCTGGACCCGATCTTCCAGCCAGATGCTCCAGTCAAGCTCCCAGTTGCTCAGCTGCCATTTTGAAACAAACCAGTGTCGTTTTGGACACAGATCCAGACTGAGCTGGCTGTGAACTCCAGCCCTTGTGCTGCCCACACCACAGGAATGCTGCTCCCACAGGGCAGGGTCACTGCTCACAGTGAGGGGAGTGAGGTGGCTGTTGAGGAGGGACATTTGCATCAATCAGGGGCCAGGCATGTGTCCCATGGAGGCCATGGACCCCCAAGCCTGCTTGGATCCCAGGGCTGTCCCCAAGGAGCAGTCAGCAGGTACAGAGGCCACTCCTGGTGGGCTGTAATGAGTCTTTCTGGGGGAACTGTGCAGTGGGAGCAGTGGGATGACATGTCCCCATCCTACAGTCACCACAAAGGAGCGGCCATGCAGTGCAACCAAACAGATTGGCCAGAGCAGCTGTGGCTGCCCCTGGATCACTCAAAGTATCCAAAGCCAGGTTGGACGGGGCTTGGAGCACCCTGGGATAGTGGAAGGTGTCCCGGCCCATGGCAGGGGGTGGGACAAGATGAGTTTTAAAGCTCACTTCCAACCCAAACCAGTCTGTGATCTGTGGTAAGTGGCCCCAGAACCATGTGTCTCAGGAGATGGCAATTTCCTGGCACCAAAACCCTGCACTGACACTGGATTCAATCCTGGAGCTCATTCACAGGATCCAGGACCAAATAATTATGGCCCAAAGGCAGGGAGGCTGGCCCAGGGCACACAAAACCAAGGTCAGTATCTCCAACTAACTCTATCAGCACCTGCAAAGTGAAGATATGAACCCTCCAGGTGCCAGTTTTCCAGGACCAGAAGCCCCACAAGCAGCTGCCAGCATGCCAGGACAGGGAAATGTGATGGTGTCAGTTTAGCAGAACAGAGGTTGGAGCCATGGTAGTTTGGAGAACATGTGCTCAATGGCCACAGGGACATCAGTCGAGGGGTTGCCTTGGCATGGCCTGGCAGCCTTGAGGCGCTGGTGCAGCCAGACATCCCTGCCTGTGGCACCAGGCAGGAATTCTCCAGCTCCAATGGTGTCCCAGATGGTGGCCTTTTGCTCCAGGAGCACCTTTGTGCTGTCAGACACCGAGACCACAGGCTGCCTCCGAAGAGCTGCAGCATTTCCAGCAGGATAAGGACTGACAGGATGGGGCACTGGAGTGGTTAAAGGCCAAGCTACAGGAAGATAAGCCAAACTGTGCAGCACAGCACCACATCCTCCAGCCCAGGGACACCTGTGGGGTGTCCCAGAGGACAATGACTGTGTGTAGTGTTATGACCCTGCTTGAATCTCACTCAGGTTTTAAACCCTGTTTGTCACAGGCTGGGAGGGACCATGCAGAGCAGCATCTATGGTGACATCCGTGGGAAGTGGCAGTCCCCAGACCATGTTCCTGCTGTGGCCCCTGTGGTGTGGGAGTCCCAGGAGGATGCCTTTGTCTACAGAACTTTCCAAACCACTCGTGAGAGCTTTTCTTGTAGTGCTGTGCTCCATGCAAAGGACACAGAGCACCCACACATCTTCACTGCAAGGGCAGGAGGTTTCCCTTGCAAACCCCCAGCTCTGGCCTCAGGAGCTCTGCCTGCGGGGCTGGCAGGGTCCCAGCCCACACAGGCACAGTCTGGGTGCCACCGAAGGCTCCTGGTGTGCGATGTGTCCGTGGGGAAAGCGTGAGGCCAATCCCACGGCCACACCCCTGTTTGTGCAGCTCTCAGACCACCCGGAGGACTGAGGATGGGTGTCCCCTCCTGAGACCCCCCTCGACCCCTTCCCTACCTCTTCTCCACAGGGATCCCCTTTCCTGTCCCCAGAGGTGACTCCGCACAAGGGAGGCTGATCCCAGCAGCAACCACAGCCCCGGGTGCGCTCTGTGCATCCCCACAGCCCCGGCTGGGCTCCCTGCACCCCACAGCCTTGAGTGGGCTCCCTGCACCCCACAGCCCTGAGTGGGCTCCCTGCATCCCCACAGCCTTGAGTGGGCTCCCTGCACCCCACAGCCCTGAGTGGGCTCCCTGCACCCCACAGCCCCGGCTGGGCTCCGTGCACTCCCACAGCCCTGACTGGGCTCTGTGCATCCCCACAGCCCTGAGTGGGCTCCCTGGGTCCCCACAGCCCCGGCTGGGCTCCGTGCACCCCACAGCCCTGAGTGGGCTCCCTGGGTCCCCACAGCCCCGGCTGGGCTCCGTGCATCCCCACAGCCCTGAGTGGGCTCCGTGCACCCCACAGCCCTGAGTGGGCTCCCTGCATCCCCACAGCCCCGGCTGAGCTCCCTGGGTCTCCACAGCCCCGGCTGAGCTCCCTGGGTCCCCACAGTCCCGGCTGGGCTCCGTGCACCCCACAGCCCCGGCTGGGCTCCGTGCACCCCACAGTCCCGGCTGGGCTCTGTGCATCCCCACAGCCCTGACTGGGCTCTGTGCACTCCCACAGTCCCGGCTGGGCTCCGTGCACCCCTCAGCCCTGAGTGGGCTCCCTGCACCCCACAGCCCTGAGTGGGCTCCCTGCACCCCACAGCCCCGGGTGCGCTCTGTGCATCCCCACAGCCCCGGCTGGGCTCCGTGCACCCCACAGCCCCATCTCCGCGCTGGGGCACTGGCCGAGCCCCGCGTTCCCCCATCGGGGCTCCGGCAGCCGCTCAGCCGGAGGGCCGGCAGGCGAAGCGGCGGCGAGGCCAGCGGCGGAGGAAACCTGCGCGCTTCCTCCGGCTCCGGGGAGCCGAGCGGGCAGGGCGCTCTCCCTCGCACGCCTTTCGCTGCGCCTCTGCGCTGGGAAGAAAAGCTCCCGTCTTTCCCACGCTCTCCGACACATTTTAATGAATTAAGTGGGGGCACGCCCCCTCGCCGCCTGCCCCGGATCCGTCCCCCGGCTCTCCGGCTCCCTGCGAGGAGGCCTCGGGGGTGGCTGGACTCTCGCTGGCCGGGAGGACGGGCACGACCCGCGGCGGCTTTTTGGGAGAGGGCAGCTCCGTGCCCAGCCCGGCGTGCCCAGCCCCGGGGCGGCTCCGAGCCCCCGGCGGTGCCGGTGCCAGCCGGGCCCGCTCCCTCCCGCGGGCTCTCACGGGGAAGTTTGGCCGTCCCGTCTCCTGAGGAGGGGAATTTGTTCCGCGCCTCTCGGCGTGACCGCTCGCTTAAGGCATCGCAGCTCCGGGGCCCTTCCCCGCCTCCCGCCACGTCTCCCCCTCGCCTCAGAAGGGAGCGGGTAAATCGCTGGGTGGGACTGCGGGTTTTGCAGGGCCCCATAAAGCGAGGGCAGGGCCTCCCAGCGCCGGCCGCGGCCCCCGACAGCCCCTGACAGCCCCTTCGTGCAGGGAGCCTGGCCCGGCCGTCACACCGCTCCCGGCTCCTCTCCGGTTACAGAGCTGGGTACAAACTGGAGCTGAAATGCAGCTTTTCAAATCTTTTTATTTCCCTTTTTTTCCCTCCCTTGCTTTTTGGCTCTTTCCCATCCCTCTCTGGCCGCGTTCCCAGACCGAGTCCTGCCCCCACCTGCCAGTCCCGAACATTTGCATGGCTGGGTCCCTGCCCGCGCTCTTTTTCTCACCGATGTCACTGGCAAATGCAGATTTGCTTGCAAGGATGTAACTCTGGCCAAGGCCCAGACCGGGGAGGTGTGAGCAATTCCCACTCTCCCACGGCTCGCTCGCAGGGCTCCACACCTCGCAGAATACGGCCAGTAAAGACACAAAATCAGCTGCCCAGGATATTTAGGAGTAAATAGGAGAAGGCGAGCCAGGCACAGCAGAGCCCCGACAGCCAGGCCATCGCACCTACGTCCGGCAAAGCTGCCGCACGACCCCACTGCCTTCCCTTTGCCAGCTTTGTGGCGATGGCTTTGCTGGGATTGGTGTCCGGGGCCGGTCACGGGCTGCGGTGGCTCCGGCGCTCCCCGCACGCCGTTTGCGCCGCCGGAGCTGCCGTGAGTCACCGTGAGTCACGGCACGTCCCGCCGCTCGCACCCGAGGCAGGGCAGGGATCGCCGCTGACACCGTGGCTGGGGTGCTGGGGACAGAGCCACCGCCGGCCGCCCGGCTCGGGGCCCTCCCGGGCGGGACAGAGGCAGCGGCGGCGCCCGTTCGGTGTCCTGGGGCAGACCCGGCTCCTGCACGGACCCTGAGAGCTTCGGGCGCCGAGCCCATCGCAGGGCCCTGTGCTGGCCCTGCAGAGGCCCAGCGGCGCAGGGACATCCTGATAGAAGCTGCACGGGCACAGGAGAGCAGGGGGGGGGGCGGGTCTGCAGCCCCCAGCAGCAGTAACATTCCAATCCCTCCTATCCCGTGAGAACGATGCACCGCAGCACACTCACATTAGAGAGGTGTGACCAGGACAGCTCTGGCCGGAGGAAGCCAAACAGTCAGACAGAGACCAGACGGATGGAATTGGGATAGAGATTGGGATGAGAGGGGCACGGGTGAGGAGATGGGGATGGGTGGATGGGGATTGGATGGGGCTGGGGATGGAGATGGGGATGGGGGTGTGCATGGGCATAGGATGAGGGTGGAGACAAGGACAGGATGGAGATGAGGAGATGGGAACGGAGATGGGGATGGATGTGAAGATGGGAATGGGGATAGGGATGAGAAGAACTAGCTGCAGAAATTGACTTAGAAAAGCAGACCCCTTATGGGAGGACAATGAGGAGCTGCTTCAACAACTCCTTACAGCCTAAATCCAGGTGGGATGAGAAGGACCCAGATGGGGCAGGAGTGTTCCCAGACTACTCCAGCTGCTGGGAAAAGCCACGGGAACAGGCGGTGGGGCAAGTCACACTCGGAGCTCAAGGCCACTATCCTCCAGCTGTGCAACAGACACTCCGTGATGGCACATTTCATCTGCTGGGGCTGAATTTAGCAGTAGGCCGATTTCTCCCTTTCCCTTCCCAAAAGGACAAGCCAGCAGTGCCAGGTGACAGCAGCTTGCCACCCAGCTGCCCCGGCGCGGCTGCTGTCACCTCGGTTTATGACACGCTCCTTCCTCTCTCCCCGCACCTCCCGCCCTCTCCTGCTGACCAAATGCCCGGCAGGCGGTGGGAGCGGGCCCGGGAGCGCCGCTTCCCACCTGGACCCGCCGTTTGCTCCCGGGGACCAAACGGGAACAGGAGGAGGGTTGGGGGCGGGGGAGGCCAAGAGAGCCCCTCCAGAGGGTCTCCTCAGCACCGTTTTTGGTTGATGCACTGCTTTCGGGATTTTTCCCCCCACCTTTCCGCTTCCCTGTGGTGTCCACAGCTCCCAGCACTCCCGCACCAGGAACATGCTCATCGGCTGGCCGATGAAGCTCCAGGGCTGGCAGTACACGGTGGGAGCTGCATCTTTTCCGCCTTAAATCAATCTCACCCGTGGGTCCCTGAAAGCCGGTGCAGCCCCCCCTGGGAGCCTGCGGAGGCGCTGGACCCCGCAGGCTGAACGCCCTGTTCTGCTCTGGGACCCGTCCCTGTTGGCTCACGGGGACACAAGGCCGCACCAACGCGGTGTCACCCCACATCGGGGGTAGCCGCAGCCCCTTGGTGACCGTCATTCCCGCGCGTCCCGACTGGGGGCCCGAGCCGAGCGGGGCCGAGCCGAGCCGAGCGGGGCCGAGCCGAGCGGGGCCGAGCGGGGCCAAGCCGAGCCGAGCCGAGCCGAGCCGAGCCGAGCGGGGCCGAGCCGAGCCGAGCCGAGCCGAGCGGGGCCGAACCGAGCCGAGCGGGGCCGAGCGGGGCCGGGCAAAGCCGGGGCGGGAGCGCCCCCCATCGCCCCCTCCCTCCCTCGCAGCGCCCGCGCCCGGCCCGCTCACCCCGCGGAGGGGGCGTGGCCTCCCCGTTGTGCCACGCCTCCCGCGCCCGTTCGGGCCAGTAGGCGCTCGGCCGGCGGCCCCGCCCCCGCGGCGCGTCACGGCCGTGCCATTGTTATGCAAATAAAAGGGCGGGTAAAAGGCGCGCGCGGGCCGGGGCGCTGCAGAGCTGCGGGGCGCGGGCAGCGGAGCAGCGAGCGCAGAGCGGCGGGGCCGGGGCGCGGCGGCAGCGGCGGCACCACAGCCCAGCCCCGGCAGCGGCCGCAGCACCGCCCGCCCGCCGCCGCCGCATGCCCGGGCGGGCGCCGCCGTCGCCGTCCATGCGGGGCGGCGGGGCCGAGGCGGCGGCATGAGCCAGAGCGAGGTGTCGCCGTGCGCGGCGCCGCCGCCGCCCCCCAGCCAGCGGGTGTTCCAGGAGGCGGTGCGGCGCGGCAACACCAAGGAGCTGCAGTCGCTGCTGCAGAACATGACGAACTGCGAGTTCAACGTCAACTCCTTCGGGCCCGAGGGCCAGACGGCGCTGCACCAGTCCGTCATCGACGGTAACCTCGAGCTCGTCAAGCTCCTGGTCAAGTTCGGCGCCGACATCCGCCTGGCCAACCGCGACGGCTGGAGCGCCCTGCACATCGCCGCCTTCGGGGGCCACCAGGACATCGTCCTCTACCTGATCACCAAGGCCAAATACTCCGCCGGCGCACGGTGATGCCGGGGCTGCCCCCGCTGCGCTCGCCCGCCGCTGCCGGGGCCGCCCGCTCGGTGATGCCGGCTCTCGCCCAGCCCGCGCCGCCCCGGCCATGCCGGGCACTCTCCCCGCTCCCCCGGCCGCCAGAGCTGCTCCCGCCCCCGCCCGGGGCGGTTTGGCGAAGATTTGGGGCCCCACGCAGAACACGCCACATTTTTAAGTTTTTTGGTTGGTTGGTTGGTTGTTTATATTTTTTTTAATCTTCCAAGGGTTGTTTCCTACTGTAACGTGGGTTTTTTCCTCCATCTACCTCGGCTGCACTCACAGTATTCACGATTTCAGTTTGACATCTGGGCAGATGCTTTAACACCCCCCGCCCCGTTCCCTCTCCGCTAATATTTAATCCCCCTCCCAGCCCTCCTTGTTCCCGACCCTCCCATTTAAAGTGTTCTGGCTCAGAAACTAATTCATTTCAACGCCCCCCACAGCCCCCCGCTGACCCCCGCTGCTGCTGGGGTCCCCTCTCCGGTGCCAGCCCCGGGCCCGATGCCCCGTCCATGGGCCGCGGCTTCCTGGCGAGGAGGAGCAGGAAAGTCTTCTTCCTCTCCAAGGTTTTCCCAGTGTTTCCCACCGCTGACTTTTTTTTTTGTCGAGGCGACTCCGTTGGAATATGACAGACGTGGTTTTTCTCACCCCGATTGCTCCTGGGTTTGGTTGATTTTGCGTTGGGTTTTCTGCTTTGGTTCTTCATTAGGTGTCCGAAGAAAGTCTGCATCTTCACCCACTCCACGAATCCGTTTAGCACACGTGAGATCCCAGGAAAAGACATTGAGTCCTTGTGGTTTTGTGTGTAAAGGGGGATTAGCAAATCCTGGACTGTTTTTTTTTTCTTAAAAAAAAAAAAAAAGTGAAATAAACTCTAGAGGCAGAGGATTTGCTTTTGCACAGAAAAGGGGCGCGAGCGCTCTCTGCTGCCTACAGAGATGCTGGAAAACTACTGAAAAGAGTTTGGGAACTTTTATTTTTTCTTTTGGTGAAACTTGGATAACACTTCTCAATGCAGAACGATTCACTTGACGTACGTACACTCACCCGCCTTTTATAGGAGATATATATCCCACCGTATATATCTTTATAAAGGAAAGGGAGAAAGCAGAGCGAGCCACCCGAAGGCGCATTTTGAAGTGACTGCACGTATAATCGCAAATGCTGCTTTTTTATTGCTATGGCACAAGAACATCCATTTGGAAAATGCGGAAAAGTTCAGAAGTCTCCTTTCTCCTGCTGGTCTTTCAGCCCTCTTCTCGTCTGCACTAAAGCCACCCGTGTCACTGCCATCTCCCTGCTTTTTCCTCTCTTGCTCCCTGCATCCAAACCATTCTGATTAAAAAAGAGAAAAGAAAATAGTTACCTGCTGGTTTATTGGGGTTGTGTCTTACCTATTTATCATGTCTGTATATATTTGTGGGTGAAGATTGTGAGCCTGGTTTTGTTTGAAGCTGATGGTGAGTGTTTCAAAAATATGGTTTGGGATATATGCCTCTTTTTTTTTGTTCATTTTTTCTTTTCCTAGTCTTAAAACTAAAAAAAAAAAAAAAGAAAACAAAAAAATAGAGTCTGCCCTGATTATTTCCCATTGCACTGAATATTCTGCTTTGTCTCTGATAATTTCACCTGCAGTTGTTTGCGTTTTGTTGGGTTTTTCATTTGTTTTTGTTCTTCTTCCACTTCAACAATTGGAGATGATTTAAAGAAGAAAAAAAGCCCTGTCAAAAGTGTCTACTGTTATTGCTGTAATTTGCAAGGAACTGCTTGGCCGAAGTCTTTCTGTGAGCATGGAAGGGGTGTCCAGCACTTCCACTGGTGCTTCTGTGCGGTAGTTACGGGGTGGGAACAGGACCTTTCCTAGTGAGGTTTTATCGTTGTTACCAGATGGTTGCACATTATTTTTTTTTTACGTAAATGGATTTGCCACAATGAAATGTCATAACATTTATGACATGATATTAAAAAGTGTATTGTAAAGCCAAGTTCTAGATGGATTTTTAAAAAGAAATCTTGGTTATAAACCCAGTCTAAAGGGAGCTCTGTCCAGTGTTGTAAAGACAACATGATGTAACCCATATTTATATTTTTATAAAATACCTATTAAGACTGTGAATCTCCTGTGTGAATTGCTGGGTGAGTTGTTTAAGAAAAGTATTGTTCCTTTTCAGCCTCCTGGAGCTTTAGACACGCTGAGATTTTTGGGAAACTGTACGTCGGGGAAGGGGGTTTGCTCTGAAATTGTGAGTTGATGTATTTTTACATCCCTTTGTATTTTACTGAAAAGCTGCTGCCCTTCCTAGTCCCTAGAGTTTCAATTTTCTATGCAACCCCCACACCCCCGTCTCTCTTGATCCTGAGAAGTAAAAGGGATGCAGATTGATTCAAATTGAAATGAGGGTCCCCCCACCCCCCTTGTTGGCTCATCGTGCTGCTGACCCTTCACGCCAAAACGGGGAGTACAAGGAAAAAAAAAAAAAGAGGCAGGTGGGGGAGGCTGTTTTGTGCATGACTGGTTGCCTTCCAGCAGTCATCTTTTTAATTATTATTGTTATTTTTGTAAGAAGAATATATTGATAATGTCAGTGAAATAAGCAGACATTGAAGCTGATGCACAGATTGCTCCAGAAAGGAGTTTTTCTGTAGATTTTTCTTTAGATGCAAATACCTTTTTTAATTATGTTAATTAATGTTAAGAATTTTTAGGCTTATATTGAAGCTGTATGTGGGTCACTATATGATCATTTCTAACTGGATAAAGTCTGTACAGTACAGCATATTCCTGAGTGTATGATATAGACATGTAGCCCCAGAGTGCGAAATTTATAAATAAATTTTTCATTGATCTTTTTATAAAAAAAAAAAAAAGGTTGTTTTGTTTGTTCTTTTCCACGTGGTTTTTGGTAGTGCTGGGTGTTTGCTGTTGTGGGGATGGCTGCCTGGGACCCCAGGTGTCTCTTCTGGTGTCAAACCTGCAGCTGTTGTGGGCTTGGAGGCACCCCTGGAGGCTGGGCTGGGTTTGGAGGGAGGTGTGGCTCCTTCCCACGGGCTGGAGGGAGTCCCCTGGGCTCAGGGCTGTCCCGGTTTGCCCCATCCCAGCTGCTGGGGGGGAGATGACTCAGACCGAACCCTGGTGCTGGATGGGCATGTGCTGTTTGAGATGTTCCTACAGAAGCTCCTTGTCCCCAGGGAGTGAGGGGAGAGCTCACAGCCCATCCTGGGATGGGGGATTTGGGGTGCATTTTCGGGGCTGCAGCCCCAGCCCGTATGGCTGAGCACCCCACAGCTCCCTGTGAACATTCTCAGCTTTTTGATTCCAGCCTGGGCACCTCGGGCTGTGGGGATGGGGTCAGTGATGTCTTCAGTGCCCCAAGGAAGGGGCAGAGGGTGAGGGTCAGCGTTACCCCTCCATCCCCAAAAGCATCTGTGTCCTCTGGCACGGCTCAGAGCAGAGCAGTGCCCAGCAGGGCTGTGCCCCTCTCAGGAGGCTTTCCTGGCAGGACAGAGGGGCAGAGGTGGGGCAGGGCAGAGGGGCAGGGCAGAGGCAGAGGCAGCCCCGGGCCTGCACAGCCAGGCCCTGCCCGAGGCCGGGCCTTTGAGGGCACCATGCAGGCAGGCCTCCCTCGCTGGCACTGCTGGGGGGTCGGATGAGGCTCTTTATCAATGATTCTGCCAGCTCTGCAAATGCCTAAATCCCAGGGAAATTTGTGCTGTGCTCAGTTTGGCTCTGGGTGTGGGTTCCCAGGGATGCAAGGAGTGGCATCCTGCAAACACAGTGTCGGCGGGGGGAAACCTGGAGAAAAGGCTCAGTGTGACCTTTCCAGGTTGGCCAAACTCCACTCCAATGTGCCAAGCCCTGTGCCATCTGCTGCCAGCACGGGCCAGTGCCTGGCACAGACACAGCTGGTGTCCCCAGGTGCCCTGGGGGCATGCAACCACCCAGGCAGCAGCCCAGTGTAGATAATACAGGCACCAAGTGACCCAGATGGACTGAGCACGAGAAAAGAGATTATGCCAAAACCATCAGTCACAACCACTGGTGGTCCTGGAGTTCCTTCACCCAAGGTTCTCTGGCAGCTGCTGACTCCAAATCTGTTGGGAGTGTGGGGTGAGCACCACTACCCTCCCCAGGTGTGGCACTGTGTGACATTGACCACCAGCCTCTGCCACCAAACCTCACAGCGGCTATGCTCCCCAGGGCACACGAAGTTACACCTGTGGAAATAATCCCAGCCTCATCCCTTTGCACTTGGAATGCTGCAAAACCTTGTCCTGGCACCTGCCTTGGGATTTCACAGAGCTGGGTTCACATGGCTCAGCTCAGCCCTGCAGCTTCTGATCTTCACCTTGTCCCAGGGCCCCAGAGAGCTGGGCTGGGCCAGCCACCACCTCAGGAACAGGTTTTCTGGAGGAAGGCAGCATTGCTGTGTGTGGTTCCTCTCCCTGCTGTGGATGGGGTGGGCTGGGGTGTCCAGCAGCCCCTTATTTGGGCACCCCCCTGGAGCCAAGCCCAGCAAAGCCCCTCTGTGTTCCCCACATGTGATGGCCCCGGCAGTGGAAATGTGCTGAGGACACAGCTGAACCCCAACCCCATGGCAGCAGCTGCCCCGGTGCCAGGCTCCCCCCAAGGCCCATGGCCACCCCACTTTGCAGCTTTCCTCACAGAAACCCCATCCAAGGAATCTAGGAACTTCAAAGACTTGATTTTTTTACCCTCTTGTTCTTTCCCTTTTCTATTTTTGTTCCAATAACACAAAAATATTGGATGGTTTGGTGGTGTAAGCACATTCTTCTGGCATTTTTGCCTGTCCCTGGCTGCGTGTCATTGTCCATCAGCCGCATTACGTAGGTGCTGTTGTTCCAAGAGAAACCAAAGCAAGAATTTGAACTTTCAAGTGCTTCCTGCCATTGTCTTTTGCTTTTGTTTGTGCTGCTGACTCCAAACCAGATGGATCGGGCTCCCCTCCGGCTGGGGGGCAATGGGAAGTCAACACAGCCCAGCGAGGTTTGACAGCTTTGTCTTCTCTTCTGTTGCCCTTCATCCGTCAAGCCCGGCCATCGGCACAGAATCGGCCGCCACATATGGATGTGGGGGAGGAGGTGGGATTTTATTTGAATTTCAGGGAGCTTAACACAGGGAGTAAGTAATGAATGAGAAAGAAAGCGAGCGGGCAAGCAAGAGGGGACAGGCTGTAATCAAAATTCAGGACATTTTAAATAGATGCTTTGTTGGGCATTTGTATGACTATGATAATGCCGCAGCCCAACGGCCCAAAGAGGAGTTACCTTTTTTAACAAAAAGGAATCACAATCAACTTCTGTTCGGTGTCGGCGAGGAGCTGGTGGCTCAGGCTGCCTAGCCAGGCTGGCCTCATTTCCAAACATCAGAATGGTTTGGCCCTTATCAAGGCATTCTGGGCTCCATCCCTGTGAATGGATGGATGGATGGATGGATGGATGGATGGATGGATGGATGGATGGATGATGGATGGATGAATGGATGGAGGATGGATGGATGGATGGATGGATGGATGGATGGATGGATGGATGGATGATGGATAGATGGATGATGGATGGATGATGGATGGATGGATGGATGGATGGATGGATGATGGATGGATGGATGGATGGATGATGGATGGATGGATGGATAGATGGATGATGGATGGATGGATGGATGGATGATGGATGGATGGATGGATGGATGGATGGATGGATGGATGATGGATGGATGGATGGATGGATGGATGGATGGATGGATGGATAGATGGATGGATGGATGGATGGATGGATGGATGGATGATGGATGGATGGATGGATGGATGGATGGATGGATGGATGGAGGATGGATAGATGGATGATGGATGGATGGATGGATGGATGGATGGATGGATGGATGGATGGAGGATGGATAGATGGATGATGGATGGATGGATGGATGGATGGATGGATGGATGGATGGATGGATGGATGATGGATGGATGATGGATGGATGGATGATGGATGGATGGATGGATGGATGGATGGATGGATGGATGGATGATGGATGGATGATGGATGGATGGATGGATGGATGGATGGATGGATGGATGGATGATGGATGGATGGATGGATGGATGGATGGATGGATGGATGGATGGATGATGGATGGATGGATGGATGGATGGATGGATGGATGATGGATGATGGATGGATGGATGGATGGATGGATGGATGGATTGTTGGATGGAGCACCAGGCTCCTCAGCACATTGTGCAGGACAGGACAGCTGATGGTTTCAGCCTGTTTTTGCTGCTGACACAAAGCTACTGCAGTATTTGGTGCTGGGACTGGGTGCAGAGGTCCTATCCCCCATATCCATCCCAGGTCATCGTGTTCCTGCAGCATAGAGTGATTATTTGCTCTTCTTGGGGTGCACATGATCTTCATGCACTGCCATGAGGTGAACATGGTATTTTCGGTGCCATCCCCCATGGCCTGAAATCACTGTCTCTCCACAGACACCCATGCTTGGAGGACTGTGTCCTCCCCAGGATGTTCCCAGCAAGGTGTAGGAACATCCAACAAGGAGATTGGAATTGGGGGCAGCTCCAATTTCTCCTTGGTGCAGCAAGTGCTCCCCAGGGCACACATCATGCCCCCAGGAATGACGCTGCCCCATTGTGGAGGAAGGAGAAACCTTGTCCCAAAACCCCTGCAGCTGTGGTGTTCCTCTGCCACCATGAGCACTCGTCTGAGGGTGCCCAGGGAGAGGTGACCTCTGGGTCTCACCCTGGATGGGACACAGACCTGTAGGTTCAGTGGAATTTTCGGCTTTTTAACAGGTTTCTCTTCCTGGGGAGAAATGGTCAAGCAGGACAACATCGTGGTTTGTCTGGTTTTGGGGGAAACAGTGGATGGGGTTAGGATCTGGAAGGATGGAAGGTGCTTGGCTGGAGGGACTGAGGGATGGCAGAGGGCCTGGGGGGATCACTGGGGACATGGGGGGTAGGAGAATGCAGGGAGAGGGGCTGGCTGGGAGAAATGGGTAATAGAGGCCTGGTGGGATGGATGGGTAAGGGACAGGTAGAAGAACAGAGAGAGGCAAAGCTGGACAGCTGGAGCGATGATGGGGTTGGGACAACCATTTTAACTGGGAACTCCTCATTCAGCCTGACTCCAAGAGTGTCCTGTGGCTGGGAGCAGACCCTGAGGGCAAGCCAAGGAGAGCAGCATCTCCAGCAGCACAATCAGGTGATGGCAGATCTCAGCCCAGCTGTGCTGGTGGTGTTCTCCTGGCTCTTTTTACAAAGAGGCTCCCCAGAAGGGGAAGATTCCCCAACCAGCTGCATGTTTATCCTGGTAGGATGGCTATGGCTCTGCTGACCCCTCCTCAGTGGGGCATGGAGGATGTGGACACGAGCACAGAGCAGTGGCAGAGTCCAGCCCTGCACAGCACTGGCTGGAGGGGACAAGGACAGAGGGGACATTGGCTGGCCAGCACTTGGTGGCTCTGCTGTGACATATTTGGGGGGCAGCTGAGGCTGAGCCTTCACAGGGAGCCCGAGCAGCACCCTGGGACTGATGGTTCGTGCTCTGAAACATGACAGCACAATGAACAGATCCTGGCTTGAAATGAATCCTGCAACCAAGGAGAGCCTCTGCTTGGAAGCAGTGATTCTGCAGCCTCCTCTCAGCCCAAGACTGACGTCTCTGTTCTTGTTTTCTCCAGGTGAAAAATCTCTCCTCACCCATGTGCAGTCCCCAGCAATGTTCTCACACATGAATGCAGTTGCACAAAGAGGCTCCAAATGTGTGCAGCCCTCAGGGTTTCCTGCCCTGGACTAGACTCTGGTGTCTCAGTGTGGTCACCCCTCCAGCTGGGGCAGGAGCTGGGTGGCATCTCCCTGGACTCCTGATTTCCTTTGATTATGCCTAAACCACTCAATCACACAGTGGCTGGAGGGCTTTCCCTGGAGTGGGTGGATGAGCTGGAAGCACCTGTTGCAGTGTGCTCTAAAGGTTTCACTGAGTGCCCCTTGGAAATGATTGCTGGATTTCCAGCACCCTACCACCTTTGGGGAACTGGCAGGTGCTGTGACACTTACTGGGTCTCTCACTGGAGGCTTCGGTTTGGAGGTCACAGATGGGGGACCCCAACCCAACCTGGTGGCCCTAGGGAGCCGGGCTGGTTCAGCACCCACTGCCTAGGAAGGTGCTGGCCCAGCACCCACTGCCCGCCTGTGCCCAGAGCTGGGGGCACAGGGCAGTGCCAGGATCAGGCCTCCACCCCCAGCACAGTGCCCAGACAGGGAGCCTATCCCCAGTGGGTCCCCACATTTCTCCTTGCTCACATTCACAGCTACGGTGACAACTCTGAGCCGCCCCTGTCCCATTTTCCACTGACTGCTCCCCCTCATTCAAAGCCTCTGTCCTTTTAAGCTATTTTTTTTCTCTCCTATTCATTTCCCGGACGCCTCGATCCTTTTCTCCTGCCTAGCCCCTCTCCTGAGCAGCTGCTATGCTAATAAGCATGAGGCAGAAAAGGGAGCGAGCCTTTGCAGGGCAGGGGAGGAGAGAAAGACCCCAGAGCCCTCCAAATGCTAAATAAATCCAAGGCTGGGGCAGCATCCCCGAACAAAGAGGCCTGGCCTCCCCCCTCTCTTCCCTTCTTCCCAATTCCACCACCTTTTCACATTCAAATCCATTAAACAGCGAGCAGAAAGACCCCGAGTATTCATAGCATTGCATTAAAGAGAATGGTCCCTCTCCATCGGGGGCCGGCAGAGGGAAGGGCTCTCCATCCCCTCTGGGCTGGGAATCACCCAGCCCCGGCCCCTGCGCTCGCTGCAGGGAGGACAAAAGCCTCTGGCCCCACACAGGGAGACCAGTGTCCTTTCCCCTGAGATCCAGGGTTCTTCCCCACATGGGACTCTTGGGCTTCTCCAGTGGGATGGAGCCCCCGGTTCCTGCAGGGTGTGCTGGAGCCTGGGGGTGCAGGAGGATGGGGGCCCCCACATCTCCTGCCTGCTGACAATGCTGGAGAGTGCTACAGCAATGACAGGGCAATGGGGATCCCCAGATTTGAGGGTGGTGAAGATCTCCCCCAGGCAAGGGCAGCTCCCTCGATTCCGGTGCTGGGTGAGGAGGGAGAGTGCTCCTGCCAGGCCAGGCACAGCCCAAGGTGCTCTGGTGGTGCCACCAGCCCCTGAGCAATGACCCCACTGTCCCACCACAGCCAGTGCTTCCCAGCACAGCAGGTGCCTTGGGCTGATAACAGAGATCCCTCATACCAAAACTGATGGTTTCATATCCACTGTGCCTATTTTGCCCTTAAGTCAGAGCAGCTTTCTGGTGCAAAGACCAGATTCTCTCATTCTCTGAGCAGGAGGAGGCAGGGATAGAGGTGGATGTGCAGTGGGCTCCCTATCAGCTGCTGAGGCTGATGGTGGGATGCCTGAAAGGATGGGATTTTTCTCTGGGGGAAAAATACGTGGGCATTTTCTTCTTCTGCCTTCTGGGATGGAAAGGGACACTCACCTCTGGGAAGGATTTCATGCTCTTCTCAGGGACTAAGTTTCTTCTGGAGTCACAGAATTTCAGGAGATGAGGCTTTTAGTACCAGATACTGAAAAATCTTTTGAATTCATGGACTTAACATGTTAGGAATAAATTATGTCATCTGGACCACAGAGACCATGATGGTCACTGCAGTGCTCAGGAGGCAGCAGTACCTGGGACCCTCCTGCAGTGGTCAGTGGGGTGGGATTCAGCTGGGTCAGTGGGGTGGGATTCAGCTCTGACCATGGGGGTCCATCTGAGGTGGCATCTGGGTTCCACTGTGGAAGAAAGGGAAGGATGGAAAAACAAAGAGCTTCCCTAAGCTCGTTTTACTTCTTGTGATGTCCTGGCATGTCCTTCCTGGCCTCTGGCCCAGATTCTGGAGCCATCCCCTGGGCACCCTGAAGCATCTCATTTGGCACACAGTGCCTGAATCCTGCTCTGCACCAGTACAATGAGGAGTCTGGAAGGTGATCAAGGCCACCTCCATGGGCTCAGCCATATCTCACCCTGGGCTTCTACATTCCTGTTTACCTGGTCACCAGGGCTCCATGCTGACCACTGCAGTTCCTGCCCAGATCTGGGGAGCATGAGGGACCAGACCAGCAAGAGATCTAGATCAGAAAAGGGGGAGAAGTGGGACAACCCTCAGGAAACTGAAGATTAGGTTAACCATTACGTGGGACATGGGACACAGGAGCTCAGACCCCTGTCCCTGCAGTGCAGGACCCCAAAGCTGTGTGAGCAGTGCCTGGAGTGTGTCTCTGCATGGGATCCCTGGCTCCCTAAGCTGCTCCTCTGTGTGGGGTCCCTGAGGTGCCTTCACAGGTGAGGTTTCAGGGCTGTAGGTCTTGGCTGACCCATCCCATCCCTACTTCCCACTCCAGATTACCCAACTCCTCAGGCCAGGGAGAATTTTGCTCAACTCTGGGACCTTTCTAGGCTCCACAAAGGATGTGTTCCCCCAGAAATCAGCTCTCTGGAGTGAATGTCAGCAGGGACCCGAGAGGCTTCTGAGAACAACCTCCCCCTATCCCATGAAGGAAGCCAGCTCTAGTCAGGGGTCAGCCTCAGATTCCCAGTTTGTGGAGAAGTTCCCATGGGGAACTTGCATGCAAACTGCAGATTGACCCAGCTCATCAGAAACAGGTAGGGGCTGTGCTTGTGTGGGCAAGTGTCCTTGGGCAGAGACACTGGGCACCCGTCCCACACTGCTTCGACCAGGGGACTCACTTCTACCTGTGCCTCACCTGGGGCAGGACATGAAGGGTTGCCCTGGCAGGGAGAGACATGGAAAGCTCCAGATGCTGCCAACACCACTGTCCTGCTCCTGGGTGACTCCCCATGTGTCTCTCTATGGGTCAGTGACAGGTTGCTATGGTCCACCATTGCCCTTGGGGACCCCTCGTTCCCAGTGTGACCCTGAGCCCAGCCATCATCTCACTCTGCTCCACCTTTCCTGAGGACCAGCCTGCCCCAGACCTGCCCGCAGAGCAGCCCCATTTGCACCCCGACCTGCATGGCCCTGGGAGGTGCTGAGAAGGGCAGGGAACACTCTGGGCTTACAGGGAATCTTCTAAGAAATAACACAACTAACAAGCACTGGGGCACCACCATCTCTGGAAGTGCCCCAGCCCTTCTCCAGCTCTGCTGGGACGAGGGCTGGGAACATCCCAGAGCCATGAACTGCCCCACATTGCTGCCAGACTGCTCCAAGGTCTGCCCCAGATGCCTCCTCATCCCTGTGGGAATGGCTGAGAACATTATGTGCTGGGGGGCTGACACAGGAGAGCTGCAAGCACTGCTGTCTTCCATCGTGGCTCGCACCTCGAGGGGTGTGGTGGGACCGTCCTGGGCAGGTCTACCTGCGGCAGCAGGTGGGACAGGGGTCGGACCGTTCCTCCGAGGGGTTGGCCGGGGAGAAAGGTCCCTGCTTAGCAATGCAGGAATGTAGGCCGGGTTGAATGCGGCGGAGGCGGGTCTGATCTGGTGCCCCACTAAGCCTCCATTCTTTCCCAGCCGGTGCATCTTGTATTCAGGCTGCCTGCTCCTAAGCAGAGCGTCTTTAATCCTTCCCTTGTCTCCTCCATTCCCTTTCAGGCCTTTGGCCAATGGGAAGGGGATGAGCAGCTCTCTGCAGGAAGGAAATTAAAAGCGAGGAGGAGGGTAGGGAGGAGGAGAACGCGGGGAGGGGGACTTGGAAGGGGAGACAATCCTAGAGTGGAGATGCCAGTCATCGGGGTCTCAATAGCCCCATTCACCCTGCCCAGCCACACAGAAAATCAGGGTCACCAGGATCCATGCCCTGCCTGGAGACAACTGTTGCTTTATTCTTTTTAATTGCTGGAAAACGCAGAAAAGTTCACTTGTGTGTGTGGCTGGCTCCGGTGGGGGCTGCGCCGGGGGCCGCGGGCGGCGGAGGGGCGGGAGGGCCGGGGCAGAGCCCGACCCGCAGCGAGAGGGACACAAACAGCGGACGCACGGGAGGGTGGAGGCTCTGCAGGGCCGGGCAGCAGAGAGCCAGCCCGGGGACAGGGCCGTGTCCTGTCCCGGGCATGCACGGCAAGGGTTCCCGCGGTTTTGGGGTGGAGGGCCAGGCAGGGAAGAGCTGTGCAGACCGACACGTGTGGGCAGATGTGTCCCCACATCTCCGGGCACCGGGAAGCCTGGTTGATGCTTCTGGCTGGAGACACAGGGACCAGGCAGCTCAGAGCACACGTGGGACACCCAGCGGCACGCCGACATCCAACCCGAGGGTGCTGACACAGCTTCCACATGGACACAGGGCTGTACCATCTCCACTTTGAGATGCTGCTCCAAGTGCCACCCAGCCAGGTGAAGGTTCTACCTCTGCACCTGCATGGCCATACCCAGGGGATGTCCCAGAGAACAGCTCTGGGGAACCAGCTATCCCAGTTGCCCTCTCACTCTACCATCCATCCCTCTTGCTGTCCAGATGTGCCCAGATGTGGCTGAGTACGAGTCTTGACACACAGGCCATCACAGGCTGTTGGCACCCACCAGCACCCCAGCAGCGCTGCACCAGCAGCTTGGCAGCTGCCCTCTAGCTCTGATGGTGGTGAGTGCCAAGGGATGCACTGGGAGAGAACATGAGTCCCTGGGCCAAAGATGGAGCCAGTGTCATCCTGCCCCCATCAGGGACATCTCTGTGCACCCTCCCACAGGCCTCCTGTGAACTGGGGATGATTTGGGTCTGTTGCAGCCTTCAGATTTGGGTTGCACTTCCCTCCCCAGTCCAGCCTTGTCTTCCTTTGCTCTGTCCTTTGCTCAACACTTGACTTTCCTGTGTGAGGAGCATCAGAGATGTGCTCCCAAGCACTCTGTGACCCATGGGACAGAAGGCAGTGTCTTCTGAGGTTTCCCTGATAACCATGTCCTCTTGCAAGTCATAGAATTCCAGACTGGTTTGGGTTGGAAGGGGCCTTAAAGCTTATCCAGTGCCACCCCCTGCCATGGGCAGGGATAGCTTCCACTATCCCAGAGTGCTCTAAGCCCTTTCCAACCTGCCCTTGGACACTTCCAGAAATGGGGCAGTCATAGCCCCTCTGAGCACCCTGCGCCACGGCCTCACCTCCCTCACAGGGAACAATTTCTTCCTAATATCTAATATAAATCCCTCCTCTTTTAGTTTAAGATAGCTGCCCCTTATCCTGTCACTATCTCCCCGTGTAAAATGTCATTCTCCCTGTCTTTTACCAGCCTCCTCCAAGTCCAGCCTTCCCCGGTGCCCATGTCTGCCCGCCGCAGGAAGGGGCTCGGGGGAGCCCTCACGGCCCGTGGCTGCGGCGGGGCCGGAGCGGGGCTCTCATTCCTTACCGCCGGCTGCCCCCTAGCGATGGAGGCCCCGGGGCAGCGGGCACCCCGCCTGGGGACTGCAGCTCACGGCTTTGCTGAGTCCTGGGTGCTCCTCAAGAGACAGCAGGCGGGGCGAGGAGGAGGAGGAGGGCTGCCGAAGGCGTCTGTGCCGCGGGTCCGGTCTGCCCCGGGGCCTGGGCACGCCGGGATGTGGCAAGGAGATGTGTTTGTGGAGATGTCCAGGCTGTCTCTGCCGGGCCAGAGCAGGCCCGTGCCCGGGCAGCAGCACCTGCTGGGCCTTATCCAGGCGTCCGTCAGTGACCGCGGGGGAGTGGAGGGTGAAAGTCCGGCTGACTTCTGCCAGTGTGCCGCCAGCTCTGGCCCTTCTCCACAAATATTGGGCCGTGGCCGCCTGGAGAGGGACTCCTGCCCTTTGCTCTGTTTGCAGTTTCCCTCGCGCTGTTTGGTTTCTGTTAATCATCCAACGAAGGCAAACACTGCTGGGAAGGACTGAGGATGGCCCAACATTTTCCGCTCCTCCCGGCCCAGGGACCCTCGACTGTGGGATGGGTCACACCCAGCCGGATCCTGGATGCTGGCCCTCAGCTTGGGACTGCCTGGAAGGGCTCCAAAAGGGGAGCAGGAAACTCAGGCTCTGTTCCCTATGGATACTGATTAGATAGCTTGGGCTAAGTGCTGGGCATCCCTCAGTGCTCTCCTCACCACAGGGTCAAACTGGTCCATCAGGGCTGGGGGCTCTTTGCAGGATGACAGAGCAGGAATATGAATCCAACATAGACTAGAGGAGAAAGGCAGCTCCTGGCCCCATGGTGCAGGAGCAGGTGAGGAGCTCAGCCTGGTGTGGCTGGTGGGGTGCTCCGCTCCCTGCACATCCCCAGAAAGGCAGCTCCTGGCCCCATGGTGCAGGAGCAGGTGAGGGTGAGGAGCTCAGCCGGGTGTGGCTGGTGGGGTGCTCCACTCCCCAGAAAGGCAGCTCCTGACCCCATGGTGCAGGAGCAGGTGAGGGTGAGGAGCTCAGCCTGGTGTGGCTGGTGGGGTGCTCCGCTCCCTGCACATCCCCAGGGCCGCCGAGGGCAGCGGTGCTCCCGGGGCCGCACACCCCACCTCCCCCGGCACCCCCCCGCACGGTGCCCGGCCCCGCCGGCCCTGGTCTGAAGGTCACAGTGCTGCACAGCGGGGGCAGTGCAGAGTCCGGGATCCCACTGGAGCGCTCAGGCTCAGCAGCACTCCGAACCCACCAGCCATGATTATTTGGGGTCTCCTTTCCCTCCTCCTCCTCACTGTGGCTCGTGGAACCCCCATCGGAGACCAGGATGAAGATATCCAAGTGCAGGAGAATTTTGAGGCTGAGCGGGTAATGGCAGCTTGTGGTCCCTTAATTCTGGGGGCAAAAGGGATGGGGTAAGCTTTCTTTCATTTTCCTCCAGAAAGAAGGGCAGTAATGGCTATGTCCATGCCAGGCTGTGTGGGACAGGCATTGGCAGTGTGGCACTCCCTGGGTGCCACTCAGGAGGTGCCAGGTTCTGGGGTGGCCTCATCCTGGCAAACCCCAGGCAGGGTGGCTGCAGTCTGAGCAGCAGGGCAGATGAGTCCTGTGGAAAGGCTGTGGTTCAGCATGCCAGGATGCAGGCTGCCTGGGAGATCCCCCTCAATGCGCCCTGTCCCCTGCCAGGCTTCATGCAGCCCTGCACATGTGCCCAGATCTGGGTCTCACTGGTATACATGGGTGGGTGACAGCCTGATGCCTCCAGTCCTGCCTCATAGTCAGGGAACCAAGGGAAGTTCTGCTCAGTGCTGATACACTTTCCAAATCCTGCAGCAGCTCTGGCCTCTGCACCCTGCACCATCACTTCCCAGTTTCTCCCTGCATCAGGAATATTTGGACTCTGTCCCACCCTGGTGAGGGGGGCTCACGGTGCAGACGTGTCTCCCATCTCCCTGCAGATGTACGGCAAGTGGTTCGACATCGCCATCGGCACCACCTGCAAATGGATGAAGAACTACAAGGAGAAGTTCAGCATGGGCACACTTGTGCTGGGTCCTGGCCCCAGCACGGACCAGATCAGCACTACCAGCACCAGGCTGAGGTACGGGGCACTGCTGGGAGCACTGCTGGAGGTGCTTGAGCCTTCTCCAAAGCCATCACACCAGGGGTGCTCCCTCTCCCAGGGGCTGGGAAGACATAGGGGTTACTTGCTCTGCCTGGCATCCAAGCCCTGAGGAGGGGATGGATTGGGTTCAAATACCCAATACCTTGGGCAGCACGATTTCAAGGGTCCTGCACAATGTCCTTTGTGCCCCAGACATGATATTTATGCCATAACCAGGGAAAATAATCCTACCAAGTAGCTAATTGTTTTCTTCCTCTCTCCAGGCAAGGTGACTGCACACTAGTCTCAGGGGAGTACCAGAAAACCAGCACCCCTGGAAAATACACCTACTACAACCCCAGTGAGTTGGGGTGAGGCATGCCTGGGAGATGGGGACCAGCTCTGGAGACACCTGGCAGAGGTGGAAGGGGTTCAGAAGAGCAGGGCTCAGAGGCCACTCCACACTGTGGGGTGGCCTCTGATGTGGACATTTCTAGCCAAAGTATAGAGTCAAGCCGCAGGGAAAGGGCTGTTTGAGCACTGTCCTTGCATAGCCACAGGATGATGAGATGTTGGCAGCAGGTCACTCCTGTCCACAGGGTCCCAGGCTGGGGCAGGGACCAGCCACACTTCAGGAGCATTAGCAGCATCTCAGTTGTTCGCAGCTCTTGGTTTCCAATCCCCTCAGCTTAGAGACTGGTGAGCCTAAAGGGACTCATGGTTGTATGTGATTCTGCTTCCCAAACATCACAGTTTTTTAATTAGATGTCTGATTTCAGCCTCCAGCTTTGGGGCTGTCCTACACTGCTCCATCTCACCGTGAGGGGCAGGAATGACATCCCTGTATCTCTGTCTCACCCAGGATGGGATGTGTCTATCCAGTCCTATGTGCTCCGTACCAACTATGACGAATATGCTGTCATTCTGATGAAGAAAAAAAGCAGTTTTGGTCCAAGCACCACCCTGAAGCTGTATGGTATGTCTGGCACTTGAGGGCAAGCAGGCTCTGGGTGGACCAGCACAGCTCAAAAACACCACCTATAAGGGTCTCTCAGCTCCCTTGGCCTTAAGGGACCTGACCATGGGCTTTGGAAATGGTGTCTTAGACCAGCTCGTCTTTGGCATGGCAGAGGTGGAGACTCATGGCCCCATGAGAGCCACATCAAGCACTGATGTGAGCATCCAAACCAACATGGTCTTTGGGATGAAGGTGGTGATATCTGCTTAGAGGAAACCCAGCCCTGAAGTGGCAGGAGATGCTGTCTTCCATGATTAAGAAATATTAAACCCACTTTGTCCAAGCCCTTGGTCAAGGCTGGTCAGGAACAGCAGGCTGCCCAGGGAAGCAGTGACATCACTGTGCCTGGAAGGGTTCAAAAAACATGTAGATGTGGAGTTCAGGGACATGTTCTAGGGTGGACATAGCAATGCTGGGTCAGTGGTTGGGTTCAATCTTTGCTTCCCTGATTCTATGTTGGGAAGGACCAGGAGTCTGGTGTTGCACCTGCCTGCAGCCACCCAAGCTCATTGTGTGCTTGGGGACTGCACTCCCACACCAACCCTGCTCACAGCCTATTCTCTTTCCCAGGGAGGAGTCCAGAGCTACGGGAGGACCTCATGGAGTCTTTCCATCAGCTGGCTCTGGAGATGGGCATCCCCGAAGACTCCATCTTCATCCTGGCCAACAGAGGTAACCTCCCATGGGGCGTGTGCCTCTCATGCTGCCAGAGCACTCCAGCTGCTCCTTCTGCCAAGCTGGGGAGACAGGGGATGGTCAGGAGGGAGGAAGGAGAGACAAATGTTTTGGTAGCATGGAATGAAAAGGAAATAAGGCCAATGTGTCAGTCAGGATTCCACCAGAGAAATCAGCTTCCAGAGGGGTCCGTGCTAGGCTGTCAGGTCAATGAAACCACACCACTAGGATGAGGGCATGGGACACTGGTGTCTGGTCCCCAGGCTGGGTGCTGCCAGCACCTGGGAGGCTCCTTGCTCAGTCTGGGGTTCAGAAGGGGCTAGCATGATGGAGGGTGTGTGTGTGGGTGGGGGGGTGTGTGTATGTGTGTAGGATTTTGAGGGGAACCAGGGGGAGTGTGGGGATTTCAGGGACATGGGCATTTTAGGATGGTGCTTCTGCAAGTGAGAGGTGGAAAACAGAAAGAGGGAATAACATTGAGTGGAACTGGGAGGGAGTCCCCTTGCCCAGGGTCCTGCATGTGCACAGTGCTGGACTCACTGAAGTTTGTCAGGACACCTCTCCTCTTACACTGCTCATCTTCTCTCCTGCTCCTGGGCCAGGTGAATGTGTTCCTCAAGACATTGAGAATGCTCCCCAGGTGAGTGGGCCAGCTGGGACCTTCTGAAGTGGATCAAGGCCAGAGACGTCCCTTCCAAGCCAAACTCACTGGAGATTGGGTGTCCAGGGAGAAGGCTCCATGGGCAGAACATGTTGTTTGGGCAGTGACTCCACTGACCATCCTGCGAGTTGCTCTTCCAGCTCTGCTGATGGGCTTTGCCTGCAAGGATGGGGGTAGGGCAGGCGCAGGCTGCAGGGGGAGGCTCCTGGTGGCCAGGTGGGCACAAGAGCTTATTTCCAAGTGGGAGACTTTTCCTACTCTGATTTTTTTCACAGTGTGAAGGTTGCTGGTGTTTCCTTGCTCCTTGCCTGTGTGTGTGTCCCAGCCAGGCTGTAGGCCCCTTCTCCAGGGATGGGGGAGCTTAGCACCCATTGGTCCTTCAACTTGCATCACTCAGCACCTCCCAGTCTCTCAGGGCTTGGTATTGAAAGATTTTCAAGGGGGAAATGGGACTTTCATAGGAGAAACAACCCAGTTGACTCAAGAGCAGGTAACACATCATTGAGGCACATCCCCAGCATGAGGCACGACTTGGGCACTTTGGGTGTCTTAATCCACAGCCTGGGATTGTGGACCCCACCCTGGAAGAGGACGGGGCTGGGAAGATCATGAGGTGTGGAGGGATCACAGCCTGCAGACCCAAGATCAGTTAGTGGAGATGTGCTGGGAGCACAGAGGAGAGTTGTGGCCTGAGGTGCCCCTGGCACAGCCCACCCTGAGGGCAGTGGGGTGGGCAGCAGGTCCCACAGGCAGGGACTGACGGCAGCTCTGTGCTTCCTTACTGGTGCAGAGAGCACGGAGAGCAGTCCTACCCCTGGAGGAGGAGGGCTCAGCTGCAGGACCCCTGCCCACATACATTGGCAATAAGGAAGGTAGGTCCCAGGGGAGGGGGCTGCACTGGGATCCCCCTGGCCTGCCCTCCCATTTGCCTGTGACCCATGGTGTGCTGGTCTGCAGACTCGTGCCGGCTGAGCCGGGACCCCGGGCCCTGCAGCGGGATGCTCCCCCGCTTCTTCTACAACTCCTCCTCCATGGCCTGTGAAACTTTCCACTACGGAGGCTGCCTGGGCAACGGCAACAACTTCTACTCAGAAAAGGAGTGCCTGCAGGCGTGCCGCACCGAGGGTGAGAGGCTGGGGGCACTGGAGGTGCCTTGGCTGAGGCATCACAAAGGATCTGAGCGCTGCCTCAAATGCCACGTGCCTGGCATCCGTGTGGGGGTCCCTGGACACCCTGCCTCATGCAACTCCTGTCCCTGCAGCTGCCTGCCGGCTGCCCATCGTCCCAGGTCCCTGCAAGGCACTGTTGACACGCTGGGCCTTCGATGCAGCCCAGGGCAAGTGCGTCACCTTCATCTATGGGGGCTGCAAGGGCAACGGGAACCAGTTCTACTCAGAGAAGGAGTGCAAGGAGTACTGCGGGGCTCCTCAGCTGGCAGGTACTCCCCTTGGCCCCCACCCCAAGGCAGCAGCCTGCAACATCTCCTGTCCTGCACTGGGTCTGCCTGGGGTGGGGACAGGCCTGTCCTGGCTCTGGATGGGTCTGTCCTCACTCTGGATGGGCCTAGGACGCGTTTACCGTGGGTTAAGGATCAGTCTGGCTCTGGAATTGTTTTGTGCTCTGCCTGGGATGGGTCATTCTGGGCCATTCTGGGTCAGGATGGACCAGGATGGGTGTATTCTTGGGCTGTGATGGGTTTGTCATGGGTTGGTGATGGGTGTGGGATGGTTTTGTGCTGTGCCCGGGAGGGATCTGTGCTGGGTAGGGAAAATGGCCATTAGCCCACAGACAGTATGGCAGAGCAGGGCTGGGCAAGCTGCAGACATGCTGAGGCCATGACTGAACTTCAGTGTGGTCTTGATGAGAGGAGGAACATCCCCAAGCAGGTTGGGGTGCAGTGGGGAGCAGTGGAGGTGACAGCCCCGGGCTGAAAGGCTTGGTGGTGCAGGAATCCTGACACCAACTAAGGACCAAGCCAGGGTCCCTGTCAGGGCTGTGATATCTGCCAGGCCCCCCAGCTCCAGCCAGTGCAGGGGTTTCTGTACTGAACCTCCTTGGGAGACACAACAGGCACCACCTCTCCCTCAGGGGAAATGATGACCAGTTTGTCAGGAGTCTGGCAGAGAAAATCATCCTGCAGAGAGGGGTGACTGAGGTGTCTTCCACCTTGTCCAGCCCTGGGTGTGCCTGCTCCAGGAGGGCAGGAGCTGGGGCTTTTGCCTGACCCCATGGGTGGGAGATGGAGCCTGACTCAGGGCAAAACCCATCTTTTATAATCCCTGCCAGCAATATAAAGTACATTAATGCCACCATGGCGCGTGGTGGGACACAAAGTGCAGGACAGCCCATCACCTGCTGCGTCTCTCCACTTGCAGAGGACGAGGAGTTCCTGCAGCTCTCCAACTGATGCAGGCAGAGGATGAAGAGCCAGCATCCAGCACCAGGGTCCTGCAGGACAGTGCTGACAGCTGTGGTGGCCCAGCAGATTGCAAATGTCTCTCCAGCAGTAAATGTCCCTCATGTGACCAAAGAGCGCAGTATCAATGCTCAGGCTGGTGGGGAGCAGGGTGAGGGGCGCAGGAGGGGCAGGGGATGCTGTGGGGTCCCCTCTGGCCTCCCTGGTGGGTGTCCCCACCTCGGTGGGGTTATGGGGTTCTCCCCACTGAGGCTCTGGCCTGCCTCAGGCCATTGCCCTCTGCCCACACAGGGCCGGGGGGCACCGAGAGGCTCAGGGGTCCTGCTGGATGGGGCTCACCAGGACCCCCATTTGCCAGGAGATGGGGTTGGGCTGTGGGAAAGGGACAGCAAGGGAGGGTAAAAGTGTCTGCTCCTCCCTAAAGGTGAATGATTGCAGCTGGCTCGGGGTCACGGTGGGACCGGGGAGACCCGTGTGGGGGGCACGGCCGAGATGGGGGGCACAGGGGATGAGGCAACCACGAGGGGGTTATATGGGGTATGCAGCATGGGACTACGGGGTGTCAGAGAGGACCCTGAGGGTCGCGGGACAGTTACGGGGTTACGAGGGTCACGGGAAAATGGGGCTGGCATAAAAGCGGAGGACACGGGTTATGACAGTCCCAGAGGGCACAGGGCTCCCGGGAAGGGATTAGAGGGTGCTCTGGGGGTAGTCCCAGGGATGCTGCAGTGGCCTCGTGAGGGGTTATGGGGGTCACGGGTGGGGGGCCTATGAAGCTGCCAAGAGGGGATTGCCAGACTCTTGGGGGGCTGTGGCGCTCCCAGGAGGGTCGCACCGGAGGGTCTCGGGCGTGTTGGGCTGCACTCGGCCTTCCAGGGGGTCACGGGGGGGTTCCCAGGGATCGCAGCGGCGACCGCGCTCCGCGCCCTTCTGTCCTCCGCCGGCCGCCGTACCCGCGCCGCGCGTGCCCCGGCCCCCCGCGGTGAGGCGGAAGAGCCAAGATGGCGGCGGCGGGAGCCCCGCGCCGCCCCCGCTTCCCACGCCCGGCCCCCGGCCCCAGCCCCCGGTTGGGCTGAGCGGCCCGGCCCCAGCGCCCCGTGCCGGACCCCGGCACCGGTTCCACCGCCCCGCGCCGGGACATGCCCCGATAGTGCCTCCCCTCCGCCGGCGCAGTTTCCTCCTGCCGGGCCGGGCCCGCACACCTCCGCCCCGCATGGCCGGGCCGGCCCCGCCGCAGCCCTGAGCCGCCCCGTGCCTCCGCCCGGCCCCTGAGCCCGCGCTCGGCCCGTTCCCCGCCGTGCAGCTGTGGGACCACGAAGATGTTCTCGGCCCTGAAGAAGCTGGTGGGCTCGGACCAGGCTGCGGTCCGCGACAAAAACATCCCCGCGGGGCTGCAGTCCATGAACCAGGCGCTGCAGAGGAGGTTCGCCAAGGGAGTGCAATATAACAGTGAGTCGGAGCGCCGGGCCGGGGAGGCTGCTCCAGCCGGGAGGGAGGCGGGCGGCCCGGCCCGGTGCCCCGTAGCGTGCCCGGGCTGGGAGTGTGTGCGCTTTCTTTGTGCGGGTTGGTGCTTTTATCCGTATTCGCTCAAAGCCAAGTTTGGAATTAAATGTTGGAGGTCATTGGAGGAGTGAGGGATGGAAAACTTTTGTCTTTCGGTGCAGGACTCGGGACCGGCGGTGCAGCAGCGTTCCTGAGCGCTGCCTGCCGGCTGTGGCCCAGGAGAGAGTGCCTGGTACATCAGTTTGTGTCAGTTCGAGCATCGAGAGGGGAACTCCCCTGAGTGCGTGGGTGATCTTCCCTGCAGCGCAGGATAATGGTGCTTGCAATTAAGCTGTAATGGTTGTATGATAAGAGTCTATTAAAAAGCTCAGCCCTGTCAGGCTTTAGTAAAAGGTGGACAGTAAATACCTCTGTGTGCCCTTGGGACGTCATTTCATCCTAACTGTCTTTTCTGCAACTCATACATTTGCTCTTTTATCGAGGAATGCTTTCAGAATTCTTTTTCTTTCAGTGTTGAACTGCATTTTTCCCTTGGAGCTCAGTAAAAGTGGTTTCTAATACAGTGTTTCAGGAGGGCACTGCAAGTATGTGAAATACTTCCCAAAGTGACAATTGTGAGATAGGGACAGCAGTTATGTCATTCCTGCTGAAAATAGAGCTGGTTCCAGAGAGCGCTGTGAGTACCAGCTCGTCTGTGCAGATCCAGGCAGGCGGGGAAGGCAGATTGCAGAAGGCTGAGAGATTGGCAGGTGGGAAAAAGACTGATTTGTGAATGTGGCACTGGATAATTTCTGTGAAGGCACACGTGTTGGAGGAATAGAGATGCTGTTGGATCTCAGTCTGAACCAGAATGTGATGGAGAAGTTACACTTTGAGGTTTGGGGTGTTTTTCTCTTTGTTTAATATTATGGCTGTGCTTTGGGACTGAGGTTTTGAAATGCTCTGTTTTACTAGAGAGAGCATTTGGTGCCTTTATCCCTAGCACACCTGAAGATATGCCAGTGCTGTTTAATTTATAAAATTAGTGTCTTAGCAAGCAATCCTGAGTGTGAAAAGTAGAAGTGTGATTGTTGAGCCTGGGTTTCCAGTCAAAGCCTGGGGTGAGGATGAAGGTGCTGCCTTGGAACACAGCGCTGCATCCTTAAACACCTGCTGGAGATCTGCTGCTCTCAGGCTCTGGGTTTGTGCAGAGGCTTCATGTGGCCACAGCCCAGAGGACCTGTGTGCCCCATGGGCAGCTGAGTGCCAGAGATCAGGTAGCTAATACCAGCTTGTGAATTATGTAAGAGCCAGGAGCTGCCTTCTCAGACAGGGCAGGTTTGTGCTGCAGATGGAAGAGATCAGCTGCATCCTGCTGGCACAGGATGGACCAGCTCTGCTCCGTGGTGACTGCATCGTGCCAGAGCTGTGCATGGGCACCTGCCTGCCGTTTGTGCAAGGCCAAAAATGCTAGCTGCAGTTTCACTGCTTTTTGTCTCATTAGTGAAAGGCCTCAGGAAAGATGGTTGGTTTGTGCTCTGGCTTACCAGGATTTGTGTTCTAGTTACTGCTTCATAGCTGAAAACTGCAGCTTTCTGTCACTGCCTTAAGGCAAGCTTTCCAATCTCCATAGTAACTCTTCCCAGCATCACTGTTATATAATATTTACAAGAGATGCAGGCTGGCTTGTGAAAGGCTTCTGGGTACCCCCTATAGCCATAGCACTGGGAGATGGAGCATCCCAGCATGGTGAGGTGGTCTCAGTTGAAGGTGGGCTGTGAAGGAATGTCATTACAAGGGCCATTGCTCAGGAAAGGCAGACCTGCAAATCCTGTGCATTGCCAATTCTCCTTTCTTGGCAAATTCCTGACATTCAGCAGAGGAGTGCAGGATGTGGTTTGGAGCCACCATTAGCACACAAAGATCTTTACAACTCTTCTGTTTCCCTGAAGCTGCCTTAAAACTAAACCAAGGAGTGCTGTGATTTGTTTTACAGAAATGTTTCTTTGCTGCATTAGACAGCTACAGATCCTGAATGAAGCCTGCTTGCTTCCCAGAAATATACTTAGTATGCTGAGAACATATTGGATTGTTCACTGATACAGCAGGCTGGGACACAGGCCTTGTACCTGGCTCTAGGTGCCTCCCTGGGCTCAGAGCACCCCTGCTGTGGCAGCCCTGCAGCTCTCAGGTGCATTTTGTAACAGCCCCATGTTTGAGGTGATGCCAGAGGCTGTGAGGTGTTTGAATGGCACTGATAGTTACAGACCCTAGGTAGAACAGAGCCCTAAGTTGAACCTGAATGATTTATTTTGATGGTCCCTCTCCTACACAGTCAGCTTTTCAAAAGAAAGAGCTTTGTGGGCTGGGAAGGTTTAGATTTTTAATGAAATGATGAGTGCAGAGACCAGTGCCAGCCTTTGTCAGCAATCATGTCCTTTGCTTGGGACATCCTATTGTAAAACAGAAGCATTTCCATACTGCCCTCCAGCACACACACACTCTGTACCCTCTGCATGGAGCTGCTGTGGTTTGCATCAGTTAACACCAGAGTTCCCTGAGCACTCAGCAAACACAGAGCTGAAAATGACATGGGTCTCTGCCATGAATGTCATGGCTGGAATCTTCATAGGAGATCATGATTCCAGTGTTGGATTCTCGGCTGTTTAGGTGACCTGGAAAGGCCCCAGGGTGGCCTTGGACAGCCCACGCTTCAAAGGACGAGGAGAGACTTCTGATCTTTTCTCGGTCTTGGTGTTTATTAATTGTTTATCTAAAAGATTTTCTCTCAGCCCAACAGAGGTCTGCACAGCAGCCAGCCATGAGCACACTGAGAGCCCCCGGGGCAGTCACTTATCTTTATACCCGAAGTTACGTATACAATATTTATCATTTTTCTTCAATACCTTCTACCCTTATTGACCAGTGCACTTTTAGTAATAACCAATCCCAAAGTGCCAACATCACCACAGAAGATGGAGGCTAAGAAGAAGAAGAAGGACAGGACACGCCCCAATTCCTCCATCTTACTTCTTTAGACCCCCCTGAACAGAAATCTTAAACCCTGTGTTTCACTCTAACTAACTTATCCCTTCACCATTCACCCCAGTGAAATCCTCCCATCCTCATACAGGTGTCGTCTCCTGTGCAGGATCAAAGTCCAGCCACCAGACACTTCTGGCAACATTCCAGGACACCCGAGCCCCCCAAGGGTGGTCTCGGTCACTCTGCACATCGGTCCTGAGGTGCTGAGATCCCACATTCCAGGGCTGGGGAGCCAGTCTTTGTGAAAACTTGCGCTTGTTTTCCTGCTTGGGGTACCCTGGCCCAGGTGTGCTGCCTGGTTCCTCCAAGGGCTGTGCTGGCCCTGGCAGGGAGCGTGCCAAGAGCAAGTAAGAGGAAGTGGCACTGCTTGGCAGCACTGCTTGTTTCAACAAATTACAAGAGCAATTGCAGAACTTAATTTTGAGCACCAGAGTGCTCAAACGTGACCATTTATGTTAGGCAGTGATGGGCAAACAATGATCCTGGGATTTGCTGATCAGGGACAGGAACAAAAGGCGTGGAGGTGCTAAATGTTAATCCATTCTATTCCCCAGACATGGAACCTTTGCTCTGGGCTTTACACACTGCATCCAGTGTGTCACTTGACAAACCCCACTGCTGTGTGTGTGCTTGGAGCACAGGCTGTCACCAGTGCTGGGATACCAAAGGCAGTAGCTCCAGGAATTCGCCCCCACTCCCTCTCCTCATTATTCCTTATTAATTTTTCTGCCTAACATATTCCTCAAAAGACAAAGCTTAATTAATACCATGTACCTTTTTAGTAAGCATTATAGTCCTTACTTCTTTTGTATTACTTGGGAGTTGTAGTTCCCAGACTCATTGTTAGGTATTTTCATTCAGCACAACTCCCAAAATGAAGGCTTCTCCTCTTCCTGCCACTTCCCACCTTGTCTTGTTTTCTCCTGTGGCTGACACAGGTGTTTGTGCAGCTCCTGCCAGCCCTGCTTTGTCTGGCCTGTGCCTATGGGAAGTGTTTTTGGGGGGGTTCTGCAGAGCAGGTGATGCTGCTTTTGGCAGCAGAGTAAGCTCCAAGCATTTCAGTTGAAATCCCAAAGGCCTTAATGAGGGTAAGGTTATGACCCTCTCCGTGGGGTTGTTAGTTTTGGGATCTTTGCTGCAGAGTCCTGGAGGGATGTGGGCAAAGCTGGGAATTCTGATTTCTAGTTCTGAGTTGGTCTCAGACCTGTTCTCTGGGCCTGTATCGTCACTGCTCTGCTTCCGTTTCCCCATCTGGAGAATGGAAATCCCTCTGGTTTTCCTGATGCAATGACTGTATGAATAAAGTGATTTGTTTAACTTTTTCCTTGTCTCTTTTTTTTTTCTCATCCCTACCCTTTTCCTCACAGATAATTCTTCTGTCTCTGCTGCAAACCTCTGTCTGTTTGCAGTAAGTACTGATTTAACTTCAGATCAAAATAAGGCAACAGTTTTACTTGATAGAATTAACCTTGCCTATAGTTATTGTTCTCTTTCCACACTCAGCCACAGCCCAGGCCTATGATGCCCCAGCCTGACTGTGCTTGGAAGCTCATTCAGGCTTTCCTGCCTTGCAGGTGCCTGTCACTGAGCACACCTGCCCCAGCCAAAGTCTCACATACAGACTTTGCTTTGCCAAAACCTGTTTGTGTCACCTGCCTTCTTCCTGTTCTGTTTTTAAAGACTTTTTCTTTCTTCAGGAAAAGAGTGAGTGAGAACTTGTACACTATGTAAGAGAAGAAAGATTGTAATGGAGAGTTCTTGGGGCTGCTCAGACTGAATGTGTGGTGCCACAAGCACCTGGCACTGATCTAAATGTGAGGGGATTAGGGCTGGGGGGCATTCCCTTGCACTCCAACCGTGCCTTCCATACACTGCTCATTCAGCTGGGCATGGAGCTAGAGAAGAAAAATGAAAATGGATAATTTCAAGGTTATTTCTCAGCCAGTTCAGTTTCTTGATCCAGCTCCATGTTTAAGTGCATAAAAAGTTTTGTGGGCATGAAGTAAGACTGTCCCTTCTGGGGAGAGGTCACAACTCATTATCTAGTAGTGATCCTGAAGGTGCACCTTGAGAGCAGCCTGACTATTTAAAGAAAGGTCTATTTGTCCCTTTAAACTCACTTTTAGTATCTCATGCTGGATTCCAGGGCAGGGCAGGGATATGAATCTGAACGTTTTAGGGCAGGCAGTGAGAGCTTGGAAAGGTTTAGGTTTGAAAGGGGACAAATGGAGTCTCATTCTGCCTATGCCATGAATTGGCTTCATGATTCCAAAAAATCAAAGGGATGTTCTACTGATTGTTTTTCCCATCTGTAAGTAGGAAACAACCACACACAAGGTGACCAGAAATGCAGGAACTGGTTTGTTGTGTCTGCAGAGATGCTGTGGGACCTTTAAGTGAAGTCAGCCTATAAATACTGTGTTCATTTTTGCCTTTATTCTCCTGGTGTGGTAAGTTATTTTGAAAAGAATAAACAGCTCTAAAAAAGAATAAACCTCTGTGTACTACAAAAAAAAGAGAAAAGAAAAAAGCACAGTGGAACTGTTGCAATGGCAGAATTCATCCACAGACTTTGTGTGCTTTATCTTCAAGTTGACCTCTTCAGTTCTTCTCTGAAACGACTGCAGCAGCTCCTGAACTGCAGCAGAAGGCAGCCTTCTGTCTCAGATCTCCTTGCCCAAATCATGATGATCAACCTAATGCTAATCACCTGACTGCCATTAGATGTGTCTGAGGTGGCCCATTTTCCAGGGGATCATAGGTCCAAATCAAAACACAAGAATAAAAATTCAGTTTTATTCAGCTGAATAAAAATTCAGCTTATGTTTCCCAGTAGCCATGTAGTTGCCAGTAAAAACAAAGATGGCATTGAAAAAGAAAAAAAATTCCACAGTGTAACAGAAAATTTAGAAAATAAAAGGTAGTGTTTTAAGAAAGAACAAGATAATGTTTGAATTGACTCTGGAAAGTTCATTATATTAATTGTTACAATTTATGATATTTTGAACACTTGCTTTCCTTGGAAGAGTTTGAAAGGGTTTCTGCCTAAACTGAAGCAGCCAACACAAGGGCCTGGTGACAGGAGGATGTAGCCAGGTGAGCATCAGCCTCCTCTACCAAGTAACAAGTAACAGAAGGGGAAACAACCTAAACTTGCACGTGGGGTGGTTTAGATTGGCTATTGGGGAAAAATTGTTTGCAGAAAGGGCTGTCCAGCCATGGCTGCTCAGAGCAGTGGTGGAGTTCCCATCCCTGGTGGGATTTAAAAACCATGTGGATGTGGCACCTGGGGTCATGGTTTACTGGTGGCCTTGGTACTGCTGAGGGAATGTTGGAATAGTTGATCTTAAAGGTCCTTTTCAAATAATTCTAAACCTAAATCATTCTGTGATTGTTCTCTCAAGGCATGAGAAGTGTTTAAGGAGAAAGGGAATTACAGGAGGTAATGGAAGGAAGAGCCTGTCATAAAAGGCCAGCAAGGGAATAGGATATGATAAAGTACAGTAAGGGCCAGGGAGAGGTAGAGGAAGGCAGGAGGATGGGAGGTTGTTGCAAATGGGTGATTTAGATCACCTAAAGAATGAGCAGCAGCCGTACAAGCAAAAGTGGTCTAGGTATGATATTGTTCAAGTGCAACTTGATAAATGTCAATGGCAGTGTTCACTCTGTTACTGACCACATGCATGAAACACCCTGAGGAGAATCGACTTGGAATGGAGGTGGAATGAGTTACACAGAGACCCTCCTGTTGAATTATGAGGCTTAGAGGGGACCCCCTTTTCCAAACTCCTGATGGAGCTTAGGTGCTTCTGGGTCCAATCTTAGTCTCAGACTTGGCCTTGGACAGTTTATGTCTAATGGACTTATCTATACAGAGTTTATAATTAATACTGAGTATCAATTTCATTAGTATTAATGCCACATGCCAGCAGTTCCTTACTGAGGATCTGTTGGGCAAGGAGGGATCTCTTATTCCCAGGTACGGGACCTCAGACCCAGAGGGGTGTTCCAGTTCTAGAAGGGGAGACTCACAGGCAGACTGTCCAGCCACAGTTCAGACAGAGCTCAGATTAGACTCCTGATCTGTCAGGGCTAAAAGGTCTCTGCCTCAAGGAGAAGCTTAAGAGATGTCCCAGCCCCAGGGGAGGTCCCCACCATGCAGCTGCACCTCTGGGCACAGACAGCTCAGGGAAGGCTCATCCTGTCTGTCATATTGGTGGCATAATGTGGAGGCTCATAGTCTGATTGCATTCAGTGGGAAGGGTGTGCAGGAGACTCCTTGTACCCACATCTTTCTTTTTTCCTTGATGAACGAGTTTTGGGAAAGCCACCTGGTATTCTTGTGTTAATGCATGGTTGGTGTGGTGTTCCAAGCTCATGTCCCCCTGTGCTGGCTGTGTCACTGCTCCCCTCTGCCTTTCCTAGAGAAATTCTTGGTCCAGCCATGGCTCGGCCCTTTGCTTCCTTTAAAGCCTGAACCAAACTGATACTGGTTTGCTTGAGGGATCAAGTGTGTCCATCAAAGAGCAGAGGCTCAGCTGGCTGGAGTTGTGCAGATTCTGAAGATTCAAGCTTGCTGTTGGTTTGTTCTGCTGAGCTGGTATGAGTTGCTGAATAAACAGTGATTTAAATGACTGAGGCTCATGTTTTCTAATGAACCCCATCGTGCCTGTGTAGTATGGGAGGACTAATTACATCTGAATAATGCCTGCAAAAAGTTAACATGCTTTTCACAGCATTCCTCAAGTGGTGTTTAATCACTTTATTTGTCTGCTTGCTCTTTTCTCTAGTGAAAATTGTCATCCGGGGGGACAGGAACACTGGAAAAACCACACTCTGGCACCGACTGCAGGGAAAGAAATTTATTGAGGAATATATTCCAACTCAGGAGATCCAAGTCACCAGCATCCACTGGAATTACAAAAGTAAGATGGAAGAGGGTGGAAGGAGTGACAGTCATGGGACAGTGCCTTGGGGGAGGAAATTCCACTGCAACTTCATTTGCTTTTTTCTTCTCTGTCAGCTTGGGAAACAAAATGGTCTCTCTTCAGGCTTTTTAATTTATTATTCATAGTATCTCAGTCATGTTTTTAATTTTGTCAGACGCTCTATGTTATAAGTGCTAAAGAATATGTCTGTGGAAGCCACAATTCAAGGGAAGTGTTTAATAGGTGGTCTGAAGCATTTGAAAATACATGTGACATGTTAATGAGGGGGGTTGTTGTGTAAATCTGTCGCTGAGGCCACTGTACTTTGGGTGTTACTGGGTTGCCTAGAAGCAGATATGTGGTGCAAACTGGATTTCCCTGATGAAAATATAAAGAGATTCTGGTGACTGGGGAGGATTTCAAAAATTATTGTAGTACTGTTAGCTCTAGGCTGGCTTACTGAAGCACAGAAGTGCCAATGCCTTTTTTAAGTTATTGCTGCAGTGTGGTTTTAATTTTTATTTTACTGGTTGCAAGTGGCTTTGAAAGCCCTACATCCCACCTGGAAAAGGCACTGCAGGCACTGAAGTGTTGTGATTCAACAGTGCATTAAGTCCAGTTTTCAGGTTGCTGATCAAGAATTCCATAGCCTCGTGGGATGAACTCCTGATTCAGTATGAAAGTGCTCTATAAGAATGAGCATGCTTTACAGAGAGGGTCAGCAGTTGTTTGTCATTATCATCATTATCAGACATTGTCCATGTGGCTCACTCTGATCTTCTGTTGAATCAGGTACTGCCCAACTCCTCCCAGCTGGGAGAACACCTTGTGCAGTGGGGTGAGCACCAAACTGAGTGCTGTGTCTAACTCATCACCAAATTGGAATTGCCACATGATACCATGATGCCTAGGTCTCGTGATAATGCTCACAAAGGCACAGGATGTGTTCACCAGCTGATGTGCTGGGGTCACACAGAGGTGTTTCCCATCTGCAGCCAAACCTCTTGTATGGTGTGTGTATGCTGTGGCATGCTTCCCCTCACTCCTCTTCCTTCCTCTCAGATGTGAGCACATCAGTTACTGAGGAATGAACACAGAGCTTACAAGTTGGATGGTGGAAACTATCTCCAAAATCAAATTTGAATGCTTCAGCCTAAACAGACTTAGATCAGAGTAAGAAATAAAATTCCTGTTTCCTAGATACCCAAGTGTAAAGAATGCACTGAGTGTTGATTGTGGCTTTCTGCAGATCATGCGTTAAAGCATCAGGGTTGGGTTTCTTCTCTGATAGGTGCAGGTAACACAACACTTGTGTTGGATACAGTCTGGGAGGCTGGCATTTATTTTAGGAGGCTTATTCATATCTAACTGTGTCCATAAACAAGTACAAAATGTGTGCATGCAAAAAGGTGTTTGGAGGAAGATCCAGTCATCTCACCTGTGTCTGCATTTCTTTCCCTGAGCTAAGGCTCCGACACTGCTTTGTCAACACTGATGCAATCCTGGGGTAGAAAACACCTGCACCTGAGGCTGGCTTTTCTGTGTGCTGTGACCCACAGGTGTATAGGTTATTTCTAGGGCCCACTTCCAACCTTGGTGTTGTGTTTCTGTAGAGCTCTCCAGCCAGAGCTGACAGCAGTGTGTGCAGATGCTGATGGACTTTTATCAAGGTTAAGTGTTGCTGACCTTGTAAAACTACCTGAAAAAAAAAAAAGCTGTACCTGAAACTGTGCCTTTCATTTGTGTTTCTTTTACAATATGTAAAAGAAACACACTGTTTCTTTTACGCATTGTAAAACGTTGTACTATTGTCTTAGTAATAATTTCCAATAATTTAGGACATTTTCCATTGACTTTCCTTAAAACATTTCAAAAAGTAACCCCCATTTAAAAGGCATTGTGAAGTCTGTTTCCTGCTGTGAGAAGTTTCCATCCAAAACTGGTGATATGGGCCCTCAGAGTACTTGTTTCAGGTCTAAATCGTGCCCTGTTGGCCATGTTAATCTGTAGAGGAAAAATAAAGTTTGTTTTTCCTATGTTCATGCTCTCAGGCTACCTTGAATAAACATTATGAGGTAGTTGATGGCAAATATTTACAGAGGTTAATTAAATCGCTGACGAATATTGAAGGATTCTTACATAGCCTGGTCTTAGAAGAATTCCATTTTAGATGCAAAATGTATGACCTTCAGAAATTTTATACTGTAGGAATTAATAAAGATAGCAGAATCTGAGTTACTTATTCAGAATGAACAAAGTTGCTTTTCTGTGCCAATTGTAATGGGTATTTGTAATTTTTGTGTCCAAGTAAAGAGTTACCATTCCTGACCCTAAGGAACACTTTTTTGAATTATACTGGTCACCAAGTTTTTCTCCGTTTGGCAGCCTGAGAAAGGGAGTTTGAAATAAAAATTTGCAAGCAGTTGTACTGAGATCCTTCAAAGGCCTGAGGATGGGAATGGGGGGCTGGCAGAGTTGCTTTGCACTGTGGGATCTGTGATCCAGAGCACAGGAAGTGAATCCTGTCATTGAATGAGGGTAAAAAATGTCTGAGGGCCTGTGAGCTCCTGCTGATGAACCCACCTACAATGTGTTCTTAGTTTTAAATGAGCTTTCTTGCAATTGGAGCCTTTTTGTGTCTCCATCATTTTGTTGGAAAGCAGTGCTCAGCTGGCCAGGGAGTATCTGGTCAAATAGCATCTCAGGACAGGTCTTTGGAGTGCTTTGATCTGTGGTTTGTGCTAATCCAAGTTAGGCAGTTGAAAGGATAAATTGGCATTCTTTTTGCTGCCACAGAGCTCCTTCAGGTGAGATGCTGCTGGGTATGAGTCACACCAAAGCCAGTGAAGCAGCACTAAAGCAATTATCCTCTTGCATGATCAGGATAATCAGGAATGACACTAGTATTGAAAGGGGAGAACTTCCTGGTTGTGAGCCAGCAGGAAAAATGTGGAAATATGTGTTTCCTGGGTCTCGTGCAGTCGTTTTCTTTAAGAAACCCTCAGCCAGAAGGGTTTAAAGCAGCTCTGTGGGGTCAGGGGGTTCAGCTCCCCAGATGCCAGCACTGCTGCTGCTCAGCAGGGTGTCAGTTCTGTGGGAATCACACAGCAGACCAGCCCATCCTAACTGGGGTTGTGTTTGGCTCCTGGGAAGGAGGTGGAGAGCTCAGGAGCAAAGTGCTGCTGCCAGGCCCCCAGTCACCCCACGAGCTCCCTTCTCTGAACTGTTAGTCCTGATGTCCTGCTCCACATGGTGCTTCTGGAAAGAGCAGTCAGCCTCCTGGGCTCCTACTGAGCCCATGCACAACTTGGGGAAGGCAAATATCTCTTACCCTTTTGCAGCAAGCCTTGATTGTGGAAAGGCACTGCAATTGCCTTGCCAGCTGCAGGGCAGGAATCAGGGCCAGGCCTCCAGTAGCTGATCTGTGTCCCAGGGGCACAGGGAGAACTTCTGCAGTGCCAGTGCCTGGGGGGAGGAGCTGGCTTGTCTGGGTGCCAGGTGAGTGATTCACAGGCTTTAGCTACCTGGTCTGATTATCTGTAGAAATATTCAGGGACTGAGTTAATTAGTAGGGTATAGTGGTTTGAGCAGAAGTTTTTGTGCTGTGTACCTCCATGTACTTTCAGCCCTGCAAGGCACTGCCTGGGCTGACCCAGGGGAGTCTCCTGTTCATCCAGTGCCTCCTGCCCAGCTGGCTCATGGGAAGTTAAGCAGGAATTACTGTGAGGGAAACAGAGGCTGATTTTGCTTCATGCATAAATGTAAAAAGGGTCTTTCTCCAGAACCAAAGGATCAAAGTTTTCCTTTATTCCTAATCTGTCTGTACAATATTTTGAAACATTTCATTAAGCCAAGAGTGAGTCCTGTGTAGAAAATGCTTCCTGGTTTGATAATGACACTTAGATAAACTCTCATGCCATCCTATGATGTTATTTTGTACTCTGAGGCATTGTCCTTCTATTCCAGCTTTATGTTCAGAGCTGCTCTAAGTACAAGCTTTTGCTTCAAAGCCTGTAACATTTCCAAAAAGCAGCCATTTCTTGGGACATCTTCCTGAAAATCAGACTGCTTATTTGGATTCCATGGAAACATTGATCCAGAGCTACTCAGCCTTCAGGCCACCTGAGCATGAATTGGCTGCCTTTGGGTACCAGCAGTCACTGGAGTTAGAATTCTGCATGTCTTGCTTCAGATTTTAGCAACTCAAATAGATGTTACTGGTTATAATTTATTGATGTTGCAGCTCTAGGAAGCAAAATTGCAAGTGAGACCTTATTTTTCACAAAATATACCTGGAAATGTGCAGAGAGAATGGGTTTCTGTAGCTGCAGGACTGTCTGCTCTGCCTGTCATGTTTACACGGAAATGCCGTGATTGATCTTTCTTAAATGTGTATATTCCTTTTGCCAGTTGTATGCCTTGTTTATAAACCAGACTTTATCCTCAAAATTAGATTTTTCACCTTTTTTGAAAGGCTTTGTAAACCTCTGTACATTATGAAAAGAGTCTGTGCAAAGTATTTACAACATGCTTCAAACCTGACATGAACCAGCAAGGAAATCCAGCCATCACTTATGTGACTAAGAGTGTTTATGAAGTTCTTTTGACAACATGGTTTTGGTGAACAGCTTGCACCTTCAACAGCTCATCGCCTTCTTGTGGTTGGGTTTTTTCCTTGCATATAATGTGCTTTTCTTTTGACATTCCTGTGCTTTGACATTCCTCCATGTTGGCTTTGGGTTGGGCTCTCTGAGTGTTGGGTGTTTTACTGAAACCTTCTAACCCTTTGTGTTCTGTTGTGCTTCCAGCCACTGATGATATTGTGAAAGTTGAAGTCTGGGATGTAGTGGACAAAGGTAAGATTTATAACTTTCTTTCTAGTGGAGATCCATTGTTCTTTCTCAGTTTTAATTAAAAACTTACATGGAATTCCGAAATACCTGCTTGCTTCTGCTTTTAAAAAAATCTGTATTTGTTATACCACTTCCTGAAAGAGTAAGGAAGGGAGAGGTGAGTCCCCTATGCTAGAAACCATTATCTGGAATCTGAACTTCAGATCAAACCCAGTGTCCAGGAGCAGTTGTTCCACGTGCTTATGACAGATGAAGTGCCTGCTGCTCTGTGTATTCCAATTCTCTGAGCTTCAGAATAAACTTCACCTTCTCTCCTTTATAGTTTCCTTTAATGTTTAGACAGGTTTTGAGTTCTTTGTTCTGGTTCTAAAAGTTCTTGTTGAGCTGTTTTTGTGAAGGTATTCTATTGTTAAATTGATAAAACTGTAGCTCCAGTGGGTAATGTCTGCAGGGGGGAAGGATAAAAGAGAAGCCAATTACTTAAATTCACTAGGACAGAAAATGCAGTATGCGCATTCCAAAACATTTTCTAAATGCTTAGCCAGGGAAAATTTTATGCTATATAAATACATTTTTCATTAGTTTTCAATTTTTGTCAGAGTATAAACTTTTGTTTTATTAAGAGCAAAACCAAACCCCAAAACGTCTCTGAAGACACAGTCTGGATGCAGTGCAAACAGGATGCAGTGGGATCTGTTCCTGGAAGGGGTTGGGGTTGAGATGTAAATCTCCACAGCCCGTTCTGTACCCCAAATGCAGATGTTGTTTGGCTTCTAAGAGGCATTTAGTACCAGCCAGGCTCCTCATTTATTGTGTGAGTATGGTCAGGAAAGCAGCTGCACACGTGAGCAGCTCTTGCTCTGTGAGTGATGCTTCTTGTTCGGTGTCTGTAGATTTGTTGGCCACAGTCATCGAAACTCAAGCTTTGATGGTTTGTGTGGTGCTGCCTTTCCTGCAGCCTTGGCTGGAATCTGTGCTCTCAGGTGTTCCTCAGCAGAGTGGCATCTCAGAGGCACCACCAGTGCAATTTACACTTGTGTTACACCACAAACTAAAACTACAATAGGGAGTGGGAAAAGGAGAAATGTCATTTTTCATGTCAGCTGAACTGTATTCGAAACAGAGCAAAAAGAAAGACAATTAGCAGTAGGGACTCTAGTTCAGATACCTAATGGAGCCTTCAGGATAAACTTGAGTCAGAAGCTTTAAATGAAAATCCTGAGCACTTTATCTTTTTAGTATTTTAAGGCTCAGTTTTCACAGGGTTGACAAAACCTTGCTTAGGCCAGAGTTACTGCTGAAGTCAGTCTGATTAGTTTGGCTTTCAGATTGTGGGATAATAAGTGGAGGGCTGGAATCTGAGGAAAACATCTGTGTTCTCGCTGCCTTGCAGCTTTGGTATGAATAGAGAGACATTTAATTTGGGAATCATGTAGTTCCAGCACTTATTTCTGTGAATAGCTTCTCTGAGCAGAGTCATCTTCTCAAGTAGAGGCTTGTTTTTTTGGTGAAGGGGACGGGATGTGCTATGAGCAGATGTTGATAACAGCTCTTCTGGTCCTGCTTTGATTTCTGACAGCAGAGCCTATGTTGGAGATCTTAATGGAATCTCTACCCTTCACTTCATATTATTTTGAAATAAAACTCACTCTGTTAAGATCCGTACTTATGGACCCCAGATATGTATTTTTTGCAACCAGTTGTGCTCAATCAGTGCAATGTAGAAATCGAATCATGATGATGTTTATGAAATTGCATCTTTTCCTATTGCCATAGCATTGTGGATTCCTGATAAGCATAGCTTTAGGAAAATGTTCATATTAAGCAGTAAGAACTTGCTCATATCTAACTTTCATTCTAATCTTATGACATTTTTGTTTTCCTTCTGTATGCTTAGGACAAAAAATCCTCCTGCGTGATGCTTTGGGTGAGAGCCACACTGGACTGTAGACTTGCAGTAGTAAATATCCAGTGCTGCTGTAGCATAGTGCTGGCAAGACTTGATTCTCCTTCTTTTTCCCTTGCCTACCAAATCCTGACTCATGTGCATATTTAAAGTTGGGCAGAATACTGCATTTATCAGGCTGGATTTGAAACTGTCAAAAATGCATGTTCTGAACACGCATTTCAACATTAAATTCTTTTCCCTGCATTTCCCTGTTTCATTTTCAGAGGAAGTCAGGAGACTTCTGTTTAAATGATGGGGGAAACTGTGTTGAAAGCCCTGATGTGGGTTGTAGCTTAACTAACAGGAGCATACATGAACTGCAGTTTTCAGTTTCAGTTGTGTAAAGCTTTGGGCTCTCACTTGCTGAGCAGTGCTGCTGTTCTGCAGTCACAGGGGGCTGGGAAAATTGCAACAGTTGCACCCTGAAAACTTGGTGTGCATTTCTGGGCTGAAGTTAACAGTGATTTTCCTGAGTGGTGTTTCCCCTGGTGCTCCCTAGAAGTGTCCTCCCTGTCCTTTCTGGTTCAGCAGTGTGGGTTTTCCCTGCAGAATCTACTGGGATGCAGAGGGCAGCTCTGCTGGCCCTGCTTGGATGGTGACTTAACTTGGTATTGGTTATTTAGCGTCCAGATGATGATTTGGAAATGTGGGGAGGTTTTTTGTGAAAGCTTAAAGCTATGATGTTGGTTAGTGTGGTGAGGCAGTGGGGAATGGCAGCTGTCAGACTGTGCTGCTCCTCTTGGCTTGCTCTTGACTATTTGGGATTGTTTTTTAAATGTGCAGACTCCCTGGAGTCCAGACTTCCTTGCTGCCTGCTGCATTCTCCTTGGGCCTGCTCAGAGAGCTGGGATCATGTCTGGAAAGCTGCCATTTGTTAAAATTTTCCCAAGATGAGCTTGCCTCCAGCCATGGATTGTATTGGATTTTGTGTGGCGTGTGTAGTAAATATCTCCTTTGCTGCTCTTGGAACTGACAGAGCACAGGAAAGATCTCTCTTAGCAGAAGTCACAATCCTGACTCATCTTTCTGTCTTTGCAGCAAGTTGTGTAACTGCTGCAGGTCATAAAGCTATAACAGATCCTGAATTTAGAGAAGCTGCTTGAATGCAGAGGATTCAGGAAGAGTTGTAAATTCCTGTCTTGTGATTTCTGCCACTTTGGTTCCCACATATTTTCAGATACATGACTGAAGGCATCAAATCATATTTTTCTTCTCTTGCCCACAAGGTAGACAAACATTTTCCCTTGAATTGAAGATTCCTTTCCTCCTTGCTGCACCTTCACCCCTCTGCCTCCCAGACATGTCCTACAAGAAGAATGAAAGATCAGAATTCATATTTCTATTATTTTCAGATGTTCCAAGTTAGATAACACAAGGGATGCACGTATTCCAGATGTGTATTTTAGACTGGTGAAGAGTAGCAGCCCCCTTGCATGGTGGACAGCATTTGTTGTACTGAATCCTTCTATCCTGCAGCAAAACTGATGGTACATACTGCTGCAGAGACTCAAGTGATGATCACAACCCCATTGTCCAGTAGGAGCAGTTCTGCAGACTGCTGGGCACAGCTGCCAAGTGTATTTAGTGCCAGAGTTGCTCTTATGCCTGTAAATGAAGAGGAGCCATTGTCCTAGGGAGGGGACCTGAGCCATAGCAGCATGCACACCCGCGTTTTGTAATCGAAACTCCTTCATTACACATCAGTACAACCTCAAAATCTGGATCTCATGCATACAGTGACACAATTTTCACTGTGCCCTTGCTTTATCGGCTGAATTACATCTTGTCACTGCATAGATGTTATCTTTGTCTGGTTCATCCTGCAGTTTGGGTTCCAAAAATAGAGGCTGTGCCTGAATCTGTGCACACATGCGCCTTTCAGCTCTCTGACTCCTATGAGGTGACCTCCTTTGCAGCACTGATGAGCAGAGTGTGAGAATGTTACTCATTCCTCTGGATACACACAGAAAACCATGAGCATGGAGAGGAGTGTGGGTTCTGTGTTCTGTCTCAAAGCATTGACTGCGAATGTGCCCAGGTTAGACAGACACCTTGATTTCTTTGGATGGGAGGAATGATGGAGAGTATTTGTGGTTGCTTGGGCTTCTCTTTTTAATACCTAGAAATGTAGGTCATGCCAAGCATAATTCAGCAGTGACTGCAGAAATAGGGATGTTTGGATATTCAGAGAAGCCACACAAATGTCACTGACTTGAAATTAATTGAATTGAAGTGGGAAAAGACATGCATGTCCTAGGCATCCCACACCTTCAGCTGCATGGGGAAGAATCAGAGCCTGTACTTGGATCCCTCAGGGAAACACATTGCCCAAATGAAGAGGGATCAGGATTAATATTTCTGCTGCTTTCAGTTGTCAGCAGTAAGCTGACATGAGTGGGGCAAACATATTGCAGTGATGCACAGAGGCACCCCCAGAATCACCTGCTGTAACATGCATCATTAAAGCTTTTCTGAATAACTGTATTTTCTTACTATTTATCCCTGAGCTGTGTGCAGGAAAAACAAACCCTGTTTCACATGCAGCATCTGGCAGAACCCTGAATTCCACATGTGATTCAGCAGAGTTAAGAGCTAGTGGAAGCTATTTTGATCCTCAGTGTTAAAGAGTCTTTTACAGAGTTAATGGGAGGGTTTTTTCAGGTGCATCTGAGCTGCCAGCACCTTCTGTTATCAGCGACACTGGAAATTTCTAGAAGTGATGAGAAGCAATTCCAAGACTATGCCAAGTATAATTTAGTTAGCTCTTCATTATTTAGACTAGGAAAAGACACAACAAAGTTATTTCAGAAGTACAGTTCTTAAATGCTGTCAGTAACATCTGGGAGGTACTTGGTGTCTGTCAAACATAACTCCTGACCTTGCAGGGTTATTCTTTGTGCAGTGCTTATTGATAACATTCTGGAAACTCAGAACATCCAGTTTAAACAAGAAGCCACAATTTTTTCATGGTGTGTCCACACTAAACCTCTTTGGTGGTAGGTGACAGAAGATGTTGAGATTCCTGGCAATCCTTAGATTGTTTGTTGCAATCCAAGTGTCTACACCAGAAAATCATGTCAGCTCATGGCTGCTCTGTTAATCATAGCTACTGATACCCCTCTCTGCTGAGACTCCAGGCTGTGAGATTTGGAAACACAGTTAGTGTGTAATTGACTTGACACAAAGTTTCCAGGGAGGCTGAAGTTTTAAAAACACTGTTTCTGGGGTGCTGAGTTAAATGCTAGTGGTACTTTAAAATGTCAGAAAAAGCTTCCCTAAGGTATAAGGAAGGAGAGAAGCCTCAGGGGCTGCCCTTTAACTGCCTTAGAGGAAGCAGATGAGTTGAGATTCTTGCAGGTGGGACCATGGCTGTGGGACTGCAGGGCAAATCTCTAGAGTGGTTTTCTAGTGTCTTCTACAAACGTTAGTCACATTGCTTCTTGCACTTTTCTGGGAGCCTAGTCAGAGCTGTACCTGCTTCCTGGCTAATTTTTGTGTGCTTTGGGTGGTGCTTCTGGAGGATTTATTTTCTGCATCTTCACTGGTTATGGCCAGACCTGACCCTCTGGCTCTGGCCTTTGGAGCACATATAGGCTGTCTCTCCATCTTCACAACTCCTTTCCCACAGTTTATTTGATTTCTCTTGGATTTCTCCTTGAATAAGTTCTGTCTTTGGATTGCTTTACTGCTCATTTTTTAATAGACTAGCTGGGATTCTTCAGCAAGGCATGCCTATCCCACCCCTCCTCACCCCCCAGGCTTACAGTAGAAGTAGGATTTGCTTTGAGGTTGTGTTCTAGCTGTTGTGTACCTGTCCAGACTCATCTTCCAGTTCTTTGCATTCAATGTAATGTTTTCTATATGTTTTACTATTCTTTTTAAGGAAAATGCAAAAAACGAGGAGATGGTTTGAAACTGGAGAATGACCCTCAGGAGGTGAGTCACCTAGAATTCAGAGGCCTCTTGTCCACCTTTGGTCCATGAGGACCAAGTTCTATATTTGTTCCTGCCCTAAGGCCTTCCTGGCAGATGGGTGGGGGACAGTGGGTGATGCTGATGCTCTTCATTCTCTGCTCTGTGCATTTCAGCCCTGCTCCTGCCCTCACTGCAACTTCCCTGCTGTTTTCCATTCTGTCACTGGGAATGACTGCGCCCCACATGTTTGCTCAGCAGCTTTGTACCTGTCTTCCTGTGGGCAAAAGCAGAAATTCCTTTTGTCAGGGCCTTCTTGTGGGGCCTGAAGAAATGACTTGATGCCCTGCTCTGGCTGCTCCTCGGAGCTGGGCTGTTGCACTCTCACTGGTGCCCATCTGCTCAGGCTCAGATGAGGAGAATTTTCCTCAAAATATTCTCCCATGGGAAAAGCCTTTATGAGAACAGTTACCACAGGTTCTTCTTCCTTTGCAAATGTGGGTGCATTTTCCACTCCTGGGAAAGGAGTGAGAATTATTCCAGGGGCACCAAATTCCAGTAGGAGCCATGGGGACTCAGCTGGGACCATGGAGACCAAGCTGAGACCAGTACTATGTGGACTTAGCAGCCTGCAGAGTCCAAATGATGAAGAGCCAGTTGGGTACTAATCCTGTCAGCCATCCATGGGAGAAACTGCCCCCTGCTTTTGGACACCAGCAGCATTAAGAGTAGAGCCAATATCTCAGTCAGAAAAAAGATGGAATGGGAGCTGTGTCCTCTGTCCTCCACTCTGTGGTTTGTATGGACTTCTCTTGCCAACAGAGGATTTGGGAGCACAGGGGAAAGGACAGGGGTGGGTTTTAGCATGTGCTGTCAGAGACCATCAGGTGCTTCACATCCTGTTCCTATGGGAAGTGGAAGCTGGGAACCACCAAGTATCTTATTTCAATGATAATGATGTGAAATCCACGGGTACTCCTCACAGTGGTTGTCACTTCAGAAGGTTTGCTCAGTCAGTACTGTATCCATTGTGCTCTGTATCAGCCTGAAGTTGAATCCAGTTATTTACTGCTTCTTTGCCTTTATTTCCTCAGGCAGAATCGGAAATGGCTTTGGATGCAGAGTTCCTGGATGTCTATAAGAACTGCAATGGTGTAGTGATGATGTTTGACATCACCAAACAGTGGTAAGTGACCTTTACTGGCACCATGTGATTCTCCCTTGTTCAGGCAAAAGAAATGACTTCCAGATTTCCAGATTCCCAGTGTAATTTGGAAGCTGATAACCTGCCTAATGAGTTGGAGCAAGCTTGTATCCTTTAAAATAAAAGCTTTATCTTGTGACATGGCTTTTAATACACTCCTCTCCTGGGCTTGTTCCAAACAAGCAGTGTCCCAGTGGGTTGTGTGCTGCAATTGCTGATATGCTGCTAGCTGAGGCTTGATAATTAGTGCTATCACAGGTGGAAAGTGCATGTTGCAAACCCCTGCTCACCAGAACGCAAGGGAAAGAAGGATCCTAGAAATTCCCAAGAAACTGGAATTAGTAAGGATTATTTAGACGCCCCAGGCTGTATTAATCTACAGAAGTAATGAACTGTTGGTTTTACACATCTGAGGAGAGTAAGAGAGATAAGGAATCCAGAGTGGAAAGAGGAGAGGGTTAGAGCTCCTGGTTTATATTTAGGCTGGTGTTGTTCAGGTTTGGTGTGGATCAGTGAGCCTGTGGACAGCTGAACGGAGGGAATCCTTTCCTTCTGCTGACCCCACAGTTTTTCAGGACTGAGTTTGCTGTAGGAGATGTGAAGGTTCTGGTGAAAGTAGAGTATTGAGCTTTTGAAGTTGGTTTTGAATAAAGATGCATGCAAACATATTGGGGGTTAATGTGTTTCTCTGATGGGGTAAAGAAGTCACAGACTTGGAAGGACTTTGGAAAAAAAAATTCCTGTGTATTTTTTTCTTTGTAATTTGTGCATGAAACTGCTAACAGAAGGATGTTCCCACTTATCTGCTCTCTCACCTGCTCTCTCCCCTCTGATGAAGGACATTTAACTATATTCTGAGGGAGCTTCCTAAAGTGCCGACCCACGTTCCAGTGTGTGTGCTTGGGAATTACCGGGACATGGGGGAGCACCGGGTCATCCTGCCCGGGGACGTGCGGGACCTCATTGACAACCTGAACAGGTGAGCAGGCGGGGCAGCAGGGCTCAGCTGCTCCCTGCCATCCCTGGGCAGTGACCAGGACCCTGCCGTGTTCCACATCCATGTCGCTGCTGTGTTCCACATCCATGTCACTGCCCTGTTCCACATCCATGTCGCTGCTGTGTTCCACATCCATGTCACTGCCCTGTTCCACATCCATGTAACTACCATGTTCCACATCCACGTCACTGCCCTGTTCCACATCCACGTCCCTGCCATGTTCCACATCCATGTCCCTGCCGTGTTCCACATCCATGTCCCTGCCGTGTTCCACATCCATGTCCCTGCCGTGTTCCACATCCACATCCCTGCCGTGTTCCACATCCACGTCACTGCCGTGTTCCACATCCATGTCACTGCCCTGTTCCACATCCACATCCCTGCTGTGTTCCACATCCATGTCCCTGCCGTGTTCCACATCCACGTCACTGCCGTGTTTCATATGCACATGCACATCCCTGCCATGTTTCACATCCACGCCATGTTCCACATCCACATCCCTGCCATGTTCCACATCCACGTCCCTGCTGTGTTTCACATCCATGTCCCTGCCGTGTTTCACAAGCATGTCATGTGTGCCCTCTGTCCTGCCACCTGCCTTGGGCTCCCAGAGCTCCCCGTGTCTCACAGCAGCAGCAGCTGACACCATGGGCCCTTTGATCTGGAGCAGATTGTTTGCCATGCTCCTGGAAACAGCACGAGACAGCATGTGCCTTTCAGAAGTGCTGTTCCCAACAAGTCGTCTTCTTTCTGGATAGTCCTTCTCCTGTGAGAGAGTCCTCTCCCCATAGCACAGCTGTTCTTTGATCCAAGTGATTGAGCTCCACAAGAGCCAGCCAGTGCAGCTGTGTCCTTGTTCTGCCTCTGAGCATCCCCCATGCAGCACTTGCAGGGCGCAGCCAAGTCAGATGTCCCTCACCAACCAGACAAGCATTTCCCTTAAGCAGAGATCTGAGGTGCTCTGCTACATGGTACAAAATAGTATTTGTTGGTCAAGATTCAGTAGATGGTACCTTTGTATATAATTTTATGTTTTCAACATATTTTTTAATTTTCCTCATTTCTTATTTGTTTATGCATGTGTCAGGCACAAAGAAATGGTGTCAGTTTTAAGACTTTATCCGTTATGAAATAATTTCTTTACAAAAGAATTTCTCAATATTATTTTTTTCCATCCGATTGTGGTTTCTAAAACAAAAACCTTTACTGTGAAATGAGCAACTTGTAAAGCTGTGAGTCCCCAGTTTAGGAAACCAACATCCCAGTGTCCTGACAGAGCATTTCTTAGCCTGGCAGGCACGTGACATCGTCACACACCAACAGCCACCTTCTGCCACCCTTCAGTGTGAATTTTGGCTGTACACAGAATAATGAGTCCAAGCAGAATGATGCCCTGGCTCCATTTGAGGGTGGGGGCTGGCCTGTGGGGTGGCTCATGGTGTGTCAGTCAGTCCTGTGCAGGCTCTGTGGGTTGTGCTGGGTACAATGTTTTCCTCTCTGCTCGGCACAGGCCTCCCGGCTCCTCCTATTTCCGCTATGCTGAGTCTTCCATGAAGAACAGCTTTGGCCTCAAGTACTTGCACAAGTTCTTCAACATCCCCTTCTTGCAGCTGCAGGTAAGGCAGGGATGTTATCCTGATGTGCTGCGTGTGTGGGACAGATGGGATTTGCTTCCTTTCTAAGGCGGGAATTTGGTATTTGGGGTTTCATTTGCTGTTAAAGGATCCGGAGTAGATTCTTCTTTTCATTAGAGTTAGTACAACAGAAGTATGTCAGAACATTAGTGCCTGTGAGTGATTTAAATGTGTCTCTGGTTGCAAGAGGCCAGCTGTCCTGAGTTCCCAATGCTGACCTCTGGAGAAAGGCTCCATTGTCACTGGCATGAAAATGGCATCCAGTGGTGCAGCTGCCAAGTCAAAAATGTAAAATACACACACCTGTTAAACTTTGAATTTCAATTCTGTTCAGTTAAAACTCAGATGAGAAGAGATTTGGCCATTATCTGAGTAGTTCAGGAACCTCTGTTTGCTGAAAATCTTAGCCTTAATGGTAAAGGGCATTGGATATGAGATCCATGTGCTTCCATCCTGTGCACATGGATCCAGTCTCATATTTCCTTCATATCTGAGGATTCTTGGGAGGGCTGAGAGAAGGGCAGAGGCTCCAAAGGGTGGGATTCTCATCTGTGGGCCTTTAGAAGATGGGCTTTTGGAGTGATCCTACGGGGGTCCTTTGGGATGAGTAGCTTATGTTTTTTGAGGGCACATATGATGTTGTGTCACTGTTTTCTATTTGATGGGGAAAACCCAGGCAGTAGATCTTTATTATCTTTTACCAGTAATTGAAGTGTATGTGTGTATTTTTATATAAATAATCCCCAGTGAAATGCTAGTTCAGAAGGAGCTGAGATATAATAGTGGATGTAACCAAGTCCTCAGGCTGCAGAGCAGAAAGAACCAGGATAAGAGAATTGAATGTATAAAAGCTCAGTGAAACAAGTCTAACATTTTTTTGAGCGGGAGGTTGTAGAAATATGAGCTGTAAATCCAACCTGCTGTTCAGTGGGGAAGATTGAAATTTGCCAGCATGTTGCTGGTGAAATGTTTGGGTTTATGACACTGCACATTTGAAGGCTTTTGGTTGCCTCCACCCAGTTTTGGGGGCTTTACTTGATGTCAAACTTCACCTAAGATGGGCTGCATTGGTTTCTCCAGCTCCCCTTGCACTTGTGTCACCGGTTTATGGGCAGTGCCTCATGCTGCTCCACAGCAGCTGCCTTGGGGCACTTCACTGCTCCCAGACACTCACTGGGAACCTTGTGTTGGAGTGCACAGGGACCAGGGCTGGCCCTCATCCAGTGCAGCATGAGCTGAAATCTGTAGGAAAATCACATCTAGACTTAATTCCTGAAGGTTCTTCTGGTATCTTCAGAGATCCTTGCCACCACCAGGCTCCAGAAGGGAGTTTTTCTCCTTGGAGCAGAGCAGGATTAAAGCAGAGGGATGCTGCCTGGTATGAAATGCACACAGGACTCAGTCAGCCTCAGACATTTCTGTGCCTCTCAGCCTGCCCTCCACAGCTCTCCAGGGCAGAGTGGTCCAGCTGTATCTGAGGCTGTCTCTCAGCAGGGTTGGGGTCAGTATGTGGTTTTCAATGGCGCATTCCTGTGCTCATTTTATAGTCACACATCTTCTCTGGCAAAAGCAAGGGCTGAAATCCATACCCCCCCAGTTCAGAGCTCATTCTCTTTGTCAGCCTGAGCTCTTCAATTATTTATCAGTTCCTTTCCAGGGGCAGGATTGGCAAATCTGAGGATGCAGTTCAGCTGTAGGTATATCTGGAAACCCACAAATGGCATCAGGTCACCCAGGCCTCTATATGCTGTGTTGGAAGGAGACAGGATTCTGCAGACAGCTGAGATTGCCTTTCCCCAGGAAGCCCTTGCAAGTGCCTTTCAGCTAAAGCACTGGTCTCTAGCACGTTATTTATTCCCTTCTTTGGGGTCATTGCAAAAAATAACCTGTTTCTTTAATATTTTAATAACCAGCATGATAAAATATAATGTATTTTTTAAAGTGTTTGAAAGTTTATTAGTGGTGATGAATTTATACAAAATTGATTGCATGTCTATCGTTATTAAGTATATATTCTCAATTTATTGTGATCTGTGAAAATTGAAATAAATAAAACTGGTGTATGTCTCAGTGCCAAAGTGTAAGGCAAGACACACCACTTGTTTAATAGACAAGTCTAATTAAAGTCATTATCAAAGAGCCTAAGGTAAGCACTGAAGAGCAGTAGCCCTTCTGTCTCTGTTTGTTCAGCTAATTTGCTCAGCATGTATTTCACCTGTCTTAGGAAACTGGGGACAAAGAAGCAGCAGATTTGCCCTTTTTTGTCTCATTTTTGCTTATACTGCATAATATTAAATACTGCAGTAATATGAAATGATGATATGCTTCTGAGTTCTTGATTTTCTTGAATTCTGAAATCTAGAATTTGAATTCTCAAGTCCTCATTAATACTTCTGATGAGGGTAACAACTTTAAATATGAATAGCATATTTTGCTAAATCTTTCTTGTCCGTAAATGACAATAAAGGAATTGGCATTAAGTAATGACTTCGTAATTCCATGCATACATGTTAATTAAAGTCAAGTTTCCATCTGCAGAGAGCACTTGAATATGATGAATAAAAATTACTCAGCAAAGAAAAGAGAGATTGCTCCAAGCTTTTAACACAATGGCAAAGGTAAACATGAAGACTCTAAATGCTTTGGAAGCAGTAAATTAGCTTAAATGATCACAGAAACACATTTCAAGAAGGGCTATGTCTTCCAGTACATTAGGGTTATCAACTGTGATGAGTCACCTGGTCTTACAGTACAAAATAAAAATTACTTGAACTTTTTTGCTGATTTCAGTCATAGTAGAATCTGACCTGGAAGGCTCAGGCTGTGCTGTGATCATTCTCCAGAGCACAGCACTTGGTGTGGTTTGTGTGAGCCAGATGAGTTAATTGCTCTTCAAACTTGTGCAGTGGCTTGATAGCTTCAAAGTTGTCACATCTGTGAAACCATAATGCCAGCAGCATGTGCATGTAGAGACTGAACACCATTACTTCATGCAAATGAAGTTTGTCTTCTCAGATGGATATTATTCTGGGAATTATGTAATAGATTTCCTTTTGGGCTTTAAATTTGATGGGATCTTTCTGCAGCGAGTTCAAGTGTTGTCAGACAGGGAATTAAGAATTCACCATGGTTATTGATGCTAGCCTTCAAAAATATTTGTCAGAGCAAAGCTGAAATGTACTTGAGAGGATAAGGCAGTTATCAAAGCAAAAATCTTGGCAGTTTGGAGGAAGCCTGGGCTTTCTCTTGCACGTCCTCCTGCCCAGGCAGGGATGCAGCCTGTGGCACCACAGACCTGCTGTTACAGGAACTGTGCAGGGCTGGGAGTCAGCAGCACAAGCTGGCCCTGCTCCTGTGCCCCCCAGTGCACGGGCAGTGGCAGAGGGAGGATTGATGCCCTCAGGCACAAGCACGTGGCTTTTGGCTGCACTATTTGGGAGGTGAGCTGATGGGCAGGGCCAGTGCCCAGCTGTATGCCAGCCAGCTGTGCCTGAGCAGAGGGAATGGGGCTGTGGGGCAGCATTTGCACCACTGACAGCTCTAGTCCTGTCCAGGGGATCCAGAATGGTGTTTCTGCAGGAGTGGGTGCTGTGTCAGCCCTGCAGGGCCGCAGCCCTTGGGGGAGCTGCCTGTGCCTGTGGGTATCGATCTCTCCCTGCTGTCGTCTGGATGTCGGGAAGAGGGAGCCCTTCCCCTCAGCTGAGGTTTTTGTTCGAGTTCTGTGGGAAATGTGGGAAAGGAAGGGCTGAGTGGGGCAGTCCTGGACTACATTAGTGCAGTCAACTGACTTTATTGCCCATTGAAAATGGGCTAGGGTGTCTGTCCCCCATCTGTGGAACAACAGCTGGAGACAGAGGGGCAAGGACTTCCAAAATGTCACTGAGTTGATAGGTTATGCTCCCTCATCTACCCCAACAGCAAAAAAAAAAATTATTGGGAGGCTTTGCATTCAGCTGGGTCCTGCTCCCAGAGGGGCTGATCTAGCACAGAGAAAATCAAAAGGCCTGAATGAATAAGTTGCAGAACTGATTTCTGCAGGGGCTGAATCCTTTCTCCAAATGTAACTGGTGCTGTGGTGTCTGAAATAACACATTATTGATTTATGGCTGAGAATAGCTGACAGAACCAGGTGCTTCTTTACACACAGACTTCATGGATTATCTGCTTTTTATTCACTTTCCCTATGTGCTCTGTATTTAAATGGACACCATGATCAGGGCCAGGGCTCCTGTTGCACATGGTATTGTGGTAAAGTAGTGACACAGGATCTTAGTGCACAGAGATCTGTTACAGTGACCCTTCTGCTCAGACCCAGCTTGTTTTCCTTTCCTCAGAGGGAGACGTTGCTACGGCAGCTGGAGACAAATCAGCTGGATATTGATGCAACTCTGGAGGAGCTGTCAGTGCAGCAAGAGACTGAAGACCAAAACTACGAACTGTATGTCACTGAGCTGTCTTTTCTGCTAACTAACTGCTGCTTTGGGTGTCACATGAATGTTGGGCAGTCCCAGCTGTGGCATGTGGCCAGGTTGAAGGGTCTAGCGAGTAACATTTAGGGATCCTTTGGATAAAATGTTGCTTTTGAATGTCATCACCTGAAGGAAAGCATGCACCTGGGGATCCCTGTGAAAGGTCTGGTTCCTACAGGCACGTGACTGGGGAGGGCAGGGCAGGTGGGGCTGAGCAGCACACCTGGAGCCAGCACATGCTGAAGTAGATGAAGTGCTGGAAGGAGATATTTTCCATCTCTCAGCTGCTCAGCACACAAGTTGGTTCCTCTCCTGGCTGTTGCACTCCTGTATACTTTGTGTCTTATGACAGCAGAAAGTAGTAGCAACTACCCTGCTGTCTTTTGTTCCCTTTGAGCACTTCTGAACTCTTTGGTGTATTTCTGTGTCTGTTCTGCACCCTGGCTGCTTGTAACGGTGTTTGCCAGCTTTAGCCCCATTAAGCCAATGCACCTGTAGCACAGTGAACAGGAATTCATGTTCTGTAAATTCCCATGACAAGGCCTTTATTGCAGTGATGTGCAGTCCAGAAAAGTCAGCCTCAGAATGTATTGAAAAAAGATTATTTACAGGCAGCTTTTGTTTGGAAATTGGAATCGATGATTATGAAATATTCATGCACAGGCTTTTGGACAAGCATTTTTCAGACCAAGTTTCAAGGTTCTATAACCTTGTTCAGCATGTTTTCCTTGGAGGGCATTGAAATACCCCAATTCACACAAAGAATGCTGTTTCCAGAGCATTCACCTCATTCTTCTCCTGAGGGACTAGTTAGTCACCTCATGCCTTCAGCACTTCTGTTGATGTCCCTACTCAAAGGACTGGGCTGCGTGGGCTGTGCTGTCAGATTGTTTTCATGCTTTTGTTTGTACTTCTTCAGTAATGGGAGGATACTTAATAGAATCAGGAGTTGGCAGAGCTGTTTCAAATTCACAGCACAAAATCTTTCTGTTTTGTCACCTCTTGCCCTTCCAGCAGCTTTAGTGTGTGCTGGGTCTCCATATGTGTCACTTCAGCTCACAAATCCAGCAGAAAAACAGCTTGGATGTGGGGCTAGGAGCAGCAGTGAAAGGTGTCCCTGCCTGGGGCAGGGGCATGGAATAAGGTGAGCTTTAAGGTCCCATCGAACCCAAACTAGTCTGAGACTCTGTGACTGTGAAATCTGTCTTTGCTATATCTGCCTCAGGGTTAGTCTGTGTTGGGCTGGCTCTGAGAAGAGATCTTAGATCTTAAAGGCAGCAGCAGCAGTGTGGTAGTGCTGGAGGGGTGGCCAGACCTCCTAGTTCCAGTAACAGGTATTAGATTGGATCATCCTACCCAGTGTGGCCACACTGCCCTGCTGGGAGGCTGTTGGCACTGTCAGACTGCAGGTTAACTTAACATGGCCTCAGAAATATCAGAGCCTGACAAAGGAGGAGTTGATGAAATATTAAAAGCAAGACTTTTCTCTAGGATTCTGGTTTAGCAAATAAAGTGACATCCTTATGCAGCTGGCCAGCTTCTGCATGTTCATATCTGTACTGAAGCCAAAGTTCTTCACTCTCAGAAAATAACACTTCTTTAGAGAAAGGGCTTTAAAATGCCCCTGGATGCTTCCTGGGTAGAGGCACGGATCCCAAAAGAAAAGCCTCAGGGAGTGTCATATGTCAGTACTTTGATCACACTGACTAAAGAGAGCTATTTTGGGGTTTTTAAGGTTTTTCTCTGTACCCCAGGTAGAAACAGAGAGTCTGTTTGTTTAAATGGCACCTCTGTGGGACAGATGAGCTGCAAAGGGGTTACTTCAGCCCTGGAGTTGAAAGGTATGCACTTCTTACACTCAGTTTTTATCCCTGCAGGAGGTCTCCAAGCATGAGTTTTATAGCCAAAGACCTAATTTAAAGAAATACCCACATTCATATGTCAGAGAGCCCAGGTTTGGGTAAAGCCTCAACCTTAGTAAACAGTTTGGGCTAGGAAACAGAGTACATAGGAACACAACAGTGTGTGATGAAATCAGAGCTTGCAGCATGAGGCAGGTCTGCAGTGCTCATTGTTAGGGCTTGGGAAGGTCCTTGCAACCATGCTTGTCAGATGCCCCTCATTTTGGGAATACCAGGTGTCCTGGTTTGAAAAGACAGGTGCCTGCTAAGGAAGGCAGGAGCCTCCCTTGAAATGGAAAATGCAAACCCCTCCCTCTGAATTATTATAATTTTGAAATTATGGAGCTCTCAGGCAAAGGTATTGGAGTAGGAGTAACAGTTCTTTATTAGAAAAAAAAATAAAAATAAACAATGTAGTAATACAAAACAACACTGGCAAAGTCAGACCATGCCCTGCCCCCCTGTGTGTCAGGGGGTGTCCCAGCCCCATCCCAGGGGGGCTCAGCCCTCCTGCAGCCCCAGCTGTGGCTCTGCTGCAGCAGGGATCCTGCACAAGGGGGGAGTTTTCCTCTGCAGCTCCAGGGCTGCTGCAGATGGGCCTGGGCTCCCTCTGGCCATGCAGGGCAGCAGAAAGCTGCTCCTCTGGCAGTGCAGGGGGCAAAGGCTGCTGTGCTGTGCCAGGCTCAGATTGGATCCAGGCAGGAATGCTTGGCTCCTCCCCTGGGCGCAGCATCTCCCCATGGGATGCTGGGGTTGGATCAGCCCTGCAGGGACACTCAGTGGCCATGGACAGCAGAGATCTCCTGGAGGGAGGGTTGGCTGTGGGAGAGAGAAAGAAACAACTGCCCCACCTGGTTTTAACAGGTGGCCCAATGAAGAGAAGATAACTGCCCCACACCTAACAGATGGCAGTAGAATACACACCCAGATCTTGCATTTTCCAAACTAAGACACCAGGTTTAATGTGCTACATCAGTGAATGTCCAAGTGAGCACCTGGTACATTGTCTGCTGCCACTGGCCCTGTTGTGTACAGTGTGTGTGTTGGTGCAGTGTGACTTGGTGACCCTTGACAGATCACAGAACTGTGGAACCCTTAGGATTGGAAAAACCCTCTGAGATCAAGTCCAGCTGTTAACCAAGCACTGCCAAAGCTGCCACCCAACCATGTCCCCAAGGGCCACATCCACATTTTTCAAACACTCCAGGGATGATACCTCCACCACTATCAGGGCTGTCTGTTCCAAAGTCTGGCTGCCCTTTTTGTGAAGAAAGTTTGCCTAATATCCAACCTGAACCTCCTCTGGTGCAACTTGAGGCCTCTTTTGCTTTTTCCTTTTTATTGCTTGGTAGGGGAGCCCAACCGTCCCCTGTCATACCTCCTGTCACGAGGCCTTTATGTTAGCTGCTTCAGTTCAGACAGCCCTGGGAGTTCTGCTGTGGGTCACCCAAATTGCACAGTAAGGGGAGATGACCACAGGTGTTTGGGGCCACAGACCCTAGTGTGGCTGCTGCAACACTTCCTCAGAGGCCATTCCTGCTCTCCTGCCATAAAATCAGGGCACAGAGCACAGCGAGGTGACAGCGCTAGGACATCTCAGCTATTCACCCCTGTGCAGTCTGGTAGCTACTCTGTCACAGTGACCAGTGCTAAATTTGGCTCAGTGAGAACTGAAAGAGAACAAGAACTCTTCCTCCTGCTCCAGCGGGGGGGACCTGAGGACAAAACGTCACTGATGCAAAATGTGGATCCCAGAGACAACACGAGGTGGCACACGACGCTGCCTCTTCCGCCTTACGTAAGCCAGCCTGGGCAGGCTCTGCCTGGATGTGCCTGTGGGAGACACAGTCTGCTTCCAGTTCTTTCCCAGTGCTTAGGCTCCTCACTGCCTGACACACCTCTGGATCTGGTACTGTCCCTGTCCTTTCAGACTTTACATCTTCAACGCTGCTAAAAGAACATTTCACCCCTTTTTGAATTCTTGAATTCTTATTAAACAAACAGTAATGGCTTTTATGATGTTCTGAATTTGTACCTAATTTGCTCAATTTTTAATTGTACCCAGCTTATCTTCTGTTTTCAAGGAAAACTTGTATATGTTCAATGTGCCCCTTCCCCCACACGGGTGCCAGGGCTGGGCAGCCCTTTTGGTGAAGAAATTTTCCCCAATACTCAACCTAAACTTCCCCTGGCACAGCTTGAGGCTGTCTCCTCTCACCATGTGGGTGCCAGGCCGGTGACTGCAGACAGGTGTTTGGGCTCTCTTGCTGAGGACTCTGCTTTGGGGAGACACATTCCCCAAAGAGACAAATTAGTCACTGCAGAATCATTTGCTAGGGGTTGGGGGTTTATTTGCCTTTTTTCCACATTGAGCATAGAACATAATTTCAGGAAGACTGTGGTGCTGAGTAACACCCGCACAGTGGCAGGAGGAGCTGCTGTTGGAGCTTTTCTCTGGCATCCTCCACTGTATGTGAATACAGGTCTGGAGTGACACCAGCTACAGGCTGAGTTGTCAGATGGGAAAGTAAACCCACTCCTGCTTTTTCTTCCCCTTGCCCCACTTTTATCTCCTCCACTTGCTGTGAATCTTTGTGGTCATAAGACCGGTCAGGAGCCAGCCTGAACTGGAATGGGACTTTATCTAGGTCATATTTTTTGGGGGTGCTGCATTAAGAATTAAGTGCATCTAAGCCTGTCACCAGTCAGTCTTGCTTGAGAAGTGGGGACATGGAGCATGTCTTGTATTTTATGGAGCAGGGAGTTACCCTGCTGCATCCATTTTGTCAGGTGGAAAACAGGATGACAGCAGGAATTAAACCTGCTTGGCCGTTGATTCTACATGCAGGGACCTGGGCTAAGGGGATTGAGGCAGTAACTTTAACGAGCCCAAAACAAACATGTGAAAATTAACCCTTGCTAACCCCAGTTAAAATTATGTCATCCAGGCGATTAATCTTCATTTTCACAATTAATAAAATAACCCAAAGCTTTTCTTGCCACATGAACAGTTTATCACAGCACGTTAGAACGAGGAGCCAAAAAGCTTTAGGCTGCTCCCACCTTCAATATTAAATGAACACAAGCACTGACAATTTTAGGAATTATGAGGCTAACAAGTCCTTTTGTGTTTGCCCTGGGGGCAGAGCAACAGTAACCTCAGGCCCTGATGAATTTTTCTTCCCACAGAGTATGCTCATCTTTAAAATTGCATAAAAGTCTCCTCTTGCGAGCAGGTCCAACCACCAGTGAATTATTCAGGAGTTTGAGGATGTTTTGGACTTGTTACTTGGTCTGTAATGGAAGGATTGAAAGGCAAATAAGGAGCCCCTGTGAGTGAGGACAGATGACCCACCTGGACATGCACAGTATATTTGCAGTCTCTGTATCCCAACGGAATAAAGGTGCTCAGGTGTGAGTTCACCTTGTGCTTTAGTAGGACTTGGTCTGCTACCTCCAGAGTGGGCACAAAGCTGTGTATTCCACAGTGAGGTTTTGAGGGAGTCCTTTTCCAAAGGTCTGATGGATAGAACGAGGAATGGACAGATTGTGTAGAATCTGAGAAAAAACAGACACATGGCAGGTTTGGCCTGGTGTGTTCCCAAAACAGCCACACTTGTGCCTCTGAGGAGTGTGTGTAAAGCCAGAGAAAGCATTCATGCATTATGTAGTATTTTCAAAGTGTGGAGGATGCTTAGACACCTCCATCCTGGAAATTACTGCGAGCTTGCTGGCAGCATTTAATGTGTGCTGGTTTTCCACCCACCTCCCTCACAGAAGATCTGTCTGTAAAAACTCAGCAGAGCTGGTTTCTGCAGCCTGTGTGGATAGAACCGGTGTCAGACCACCCTGATTTCCCCAGTGTCACAGCACAAGGCTTGGCCCACGTGTCTAGCTGGTCAAGGTGACATGAAGCACACGTGTCACAGCTGTCCTCAGTGCTGTGCTGGGGTAGGAGTCTGTGTTGTGCTGTCCCCAGATAACCATTTGTATCTTCCTACTAAAGAACTTGCTGTCTCCTGTTTTTGTGCCCTTCACACCCCACAGGTGACTAAAGGTACAGGAGCACAGGTGCAGACAAAGCCTGCATGTGTTTTATGCCCCAGTCTGGTTGCGCTGGAGGGAAGGATGACACTCTTTATACTTCAGTTATGTAGTGGGATTTTTTTTCCTCCAGCTCTTAAATTTCATGTGTTTCTGGAGGAAAAACAGGTGGTAGTCGCAGCCTTCCCTCCCTCTGGAGCTGGCTACTTTCCCAGAACAAAGCAGGTTGTTTCCAAAATGGGCAGCTTTGGCAGAACCATGTACAGTAAATCTTTAAATACTCTGATATTGTTAAGAGTTTTCTGCGCTTTGTTGAGTCCAGCTTTAACTATTCTTTGAGCTTCGTATTCTGTATACTGATGTGACTCTATACATTCTTTGTGTCTCATTGTTTCCAGATCTTCAGTGTACAATCATCTTATTCTACCTGAGTTAGCCAGTTGCCTCGATGGTGGGACTCAGCAACTTGAGGCTCAGAAGTTGTTCATTCTGTTTTCAAACCATGTTGGTGATTTAGGTGTTCCCACAGACAGTCAGGAGAGCAAGTACTGCTGGCAGCAATACCTTGGCTGCTGGGTGCAGCAGTGCCCAGGCTTGCAGGCTTCCATCCAGGATTGCTGTTGCTATAAACAGGAGCACGGGTGTGTGGAGGTCATCTGGATTAATCTCTCCTCACAGCTGGAAGGCAGGAGTCTTTAACACTGAGTGGGTCTTGGAGGAGGAGGAGTGAGTACCACAAAGCAGAGCTGTTCAGTTCTCCTGTCTTTGGCTCACCAGAAGGCCTGGATCAAAGCTGAGACAGGAGGAATGGCAGAATTCAGCACTCAGCATATGTGATGTGGAGCTGAGGAGTTATACATTGTACGCAGGCAAAGCTGACAACTTTGTGGGCCATGGCAATTCACTTGGTGTGGGGATAAAGAGCCTTGCCTTTGTTGGATGGGGGCTGAATGGCAGGGCCTGGTGGTTTGTCTTTCCCACCCCACAGACAACGTGCATGCCCTGCTTGGAGGATGCGGTGCCATGGCCCCCCTCCTCAGGAAGGGAGCACAGTGATGGACAGGTATTGAGCACACACTATCGTGTTCCTGCAGCATGTGTGATGTATTGTGCACCTTCCAAACCAATCTGATGCTGTCTCCACAGAGCTCAGTGCAGGAGTTAAACTCCTTTATGTTTTTTCTCTGGTGCATGACAAATCCATGCATCATTTTCAGTGGAACATGTTGTCGCGCAGCTCGCCCCAGGAGAGGGAGGATGGGGACTGGATGCTGCATCACATACTCTGAGCTCAGCTCTGCCAGGAGCTTACGTTGGTGTAGCCAGTGTTCTGGGTGGAATAGGCACATTGTCTTGGCCTGGATCCTGGTGGAAGCATCAGTGAGAACACCACAGCATGGCACTGGTGTGGGTGCCTTGACAGTCTGCAGCTTCCTCCTGAGGGACAGTGGAGGTGCAGCACCAATCTCTGCTCTCTGTGATCAGGGACAGGACCCAGGGAATGACTGGAGCTGCATCAGGGCAGGTGTAGGTTGGATATCAATGGACAGCCAGGCTCTGGCGTGGTTGGGATTGCAGTCCTTAGTCCAGACTTCCAGAATGAGCGAGGCAAGTCTTTCCCAGCCATTCTCCTGGGGAGAACTGGGAGCAAGAGCACTTTTCCTTACCCTTGAGTAGATGACAATTTTGTTTGTACTGTTGAATTTCTTCCTATTTCTGTTACTTGAGATCATCCAGTTCTATCTGTATCTTGTCCCTGTCTATGTTTCCTCACTAATCCTGCTTTTTAGTGCTGCCCTTGATCTCCACTTTACCCAGTTACTTAGTTAGGAAGGACTGCTGGTTTTCCAATTTCCAAGTAACAACTTCCTGAGGCTATTGCTCCCTAGGGCTCCTGACACTGCTGGTCACAAAGTACATTATTTTGTTCCTTAAAAGTATATCAGGTTACTGCCTTAAAATAGGAAATCATATCTCAAGGCTCAGAGTTTCTTAGCCCCCACTGTTTGTGTTCTGCTCAGCAGTTGGTCCAGGGAAGGTTTTGGCTGGCTCAGGTCCCTGAAGGACAAGGTCAGGGGGAGGAGGCTCTCCCTTCACATTCTCATTGCCTGGAGCACAACCAAAGTCTGTCTTGCAGAACCAGCTGAATCCAGAGCCTCTATGCACAAATTTATTAAGCTTAATGAAATGAGAGGTGAGACTGGGATGTGCTGGATATTACACAGGATGCTTCACTTTGGGTGTCCTCTCTGTATCTCTCAGCTGGGCAGCATGTGGCAGATCTGTTTTTCAGACAATTTAATGGCAAAAACTTGTCTCTGTCCACGTTTCTCTGCACACAGTGTGTGAAACAGGCTGCTGACCCCGTGGGCTGCGGAGGGAGGCTTGGGTTAGGCTTGGGTTTCTTTTGGAAAAGGAAAGAGCTTTTCACTCCCTGTAGTGGTAAGGCTTTAATGTTCTTCCAGTCGGGAACCCAGCCAGGACCACAACCTGCTCCAGTGCTCCTGCTGCTTGGCTCCAGGGCCTCTCACACAGAGGGGGAGTGTGTGCAGGGGAGAGCCTGCATGTGGAGCTGCACCCTGCGAGAAGGGTAATGGCAGTCAGTCTTCTCTGAGCCCTCAGGACAGCTCTTTTCTTTGGATATTCGAGGATTCTCCTCTCAAATCCATTCTTGGCTGCTAAAGAGGTTATTACAGCAGTTTTCTTGAGTACTGTGATTTGTTCTGCAGAATGTAAAAACATGCCATTCCTAGAGCACTTACTCCTTTAGAGACATGTCCAACAACTGACTTCAGGTTGCATTTCAAGCACTGGCATGTTATTATAGTCTGTCTATTCAGAGAGTTTCCAGTGCTGTAGGTTTCATCCTGTAGTGCAGAGCAGGTTGGGATACTCCACACCTCAATGCAGATGGGGCAAGTTCAGCTCGTGTGGGTAAACCAGATTTATTGTGACCCAGGGACTCACAGTGTCACTGGAAGCAGATCCATACCCTCCCAAGCCCAGCTGGAAGCAGACCCATACTCTCCCAGCTCAACACACAGCCAGATGAAAAGGGCTTATATAAAGGAAGGAGAAGGACTTTTTATATGGGCAGGTAGTGACAGGACAAGGGGCAATGGTTTTAAACTGCCAGAGGGCAGGGTTGGATGGGAAGAAATTCTTCCCTGTGAGGATGGGGAGGTCCTGGCATAGGGCGCCCAGGGAAGCTGTGGCTGTCCCTCGATTGCTGGAAGCGTCCAAGGCCAGGTTGGACTTGGAGAAGCCTGGCCTAGTGGAAGGTGTCCCTGCCCATGGCAGAGGTTGGAATGAGATGAGCTTTAAGGTCCCTCCCAACCCAGAGCAGTCTGGGATTCTGAGATTCGCCATTCCTTATATTTGTAATTTATCTTCCCCACAGGTTCCTGGAAATGATGGAAGCCCGAAGCCAAGGACACACATCACCCCTGGCAACAAACGGGCAGAGCCCCTCCTCCGGCTCCCAGTCACCCATCGTAGCTCCAAGCTCCGCATCCACGGGCAGCTCCAGCCCCAGCACGCCCCAGCCGCCGCTCACCGCCAGCGCCGCCGCCTCTCCCGAGCCCGCCTCGTCCCTGTCACCGGTGCCTGCCCCCGAGGCCCCGCAGCCCCCCGCGCCCGCCGCAGCTCCCGCCGCCGCCCCGGCCCGGCGCGGCATCATCGCGCGGCTCTTCGGCACATCCCCCGCGGCCGAGCCCGCTCCTCCCCACGCAGGTGCGTGCTGGCGCCCTGTCCTGGCAGGATGCCACCCATAGCCCTTCCAGTTCTCGTCTCGTTTTTTCCCTGCGAGAGGCTGAGCAGACAGGTGTGTGAAGGCCACAGGCGCCGTGCTTGTGCAGCGGGTGTCCAGGGAGACTTGGGCTGTCATTCTCTATTTTCCCTGATCAGCATTTTGGTTTGTCTCTGTTCTGGATGGGGACTGTGCCCGGCCAGCGGGGTGCTGGCTGTAGCATGCTTAAGAGGAAGATCCTGAATGCACAGGAGGCGCTAATAAAATAAGTAAAATGTCAGGTTCTCACCAGGAGCAAAAATACCTCTTGAATAGCAAACAAATGACTGGAGAAGCTGTTTATTTGAAGTGCCATCCTTGCACACGTGTGGCAGTCCAGAGGGGCTCCTATGCGTAATGGAGAGAAGCGGAGCACTGGGTTTAAAGGTTATTCAGCCAGAAATGGTCACGTAGGTCCAGGCTCCACAGCAGATGCCCCTCTGGGGAAATCTGCTCCTTCAGAGCAGGTCTGGGAGGAGGGAGCCCTCGGCTGCTGCCTCAGCACGGGTACCCGCTGGAGCAGCACAGCGCTCGGTCCAGAGCCTGCCGGACAGAGTGCCAGGCAGAGGCATCAAGGGTTTGTTGCGTGTAATTTTACTGATCTGGACCATAATTTGCCTGTCACATTCACTTTGTTTGCAGAGCTAACTGGAGCTGCAGAGCTGGCACTGCCTAAAAATGATGACATGGTTTGAGTCACCCTTTGGAAATACCTTCCCTCTCACACTGGCTCACAGTGCTCCTGAGACACCCACAGAGAGAAAGGAGGAGGTGCTGGGGACACGGGTTGCAATTTCAGATGTTGAAATGGTCTGGCTTTAGATCTGCACACAATGTTCTGCATCCTGTGCCTCTTCCCAGATATGACACAATGCACCCATTTTGGTTTGTTTATGACTCTTCCTACCCAGAGAAAATTAAACAAAAAAAAAAAAAAAAACGGAGAGGAGAGGAGATATTAGAAATTCCTTGTCGATAAAAGCAACCTTTATAATTTTGATCTGCAGAATAAAAGACTGGTCTACTACCAGTCTTACAGTGGTTGGGTTTGGGGCTTTTCTTTTTCTTGTCTTTTTTAAACTCGTTCTTAGCTTGACAGCTGTTTTGGGCTTGTGACTTTCAGCCCTGATGTCTCGGAATGCTTAGGAGCAGTTGCAAAAGGCAGCCAGGAAGAGCTGATGTGTCAGTGTTGCAAGGTTTCAGTGGTGTGCCAAGGGCCTGCACCTCTGCTGGAATGTACCCAGGCACCAATTCACTGCAAAGCAGCTAAAAAAATCATTGTTACCAAGTAATACTTGGTTTTTCTGGGAGCTGCTATTTAAGATTTCTCTTGAAATCTTAGCGTAGTAATTCTTTTGGCTGTGGTTTAGCTTGCACCAGTGCTACTCTGTGGCATTAGTGGTACTGTTGGTATGTAGAAGTGGTCTGAAAGTTGTGCTAAGGAGAGTGAAATCTAGAAAAAAAAGGCACAAGTCTTGTTTTACCCAAAAGAAAAGTCTAGATGTGAAGTGCAGCATGAGCAGAGGAAAAACATTGAGTATTGCAAATTCTGGAAATGTTAATCACTTCAGGCTTCTTAGTTATGCTGATTTCATGAGTTTTCATCCTGATACCTTGAAGATGGGGAAAGGTGTTTCTACAAATTAGCTGTATTAAAGTCACTCTCTATTTGAGGTAGCTCTTGAGCTTTTGTTTACACAAAGCATCTAAAAGCACAACGTGAACAATTCTGCCTTGGACAGTTACAGCTGAAAAAAGCAAGAGGATAGGAGAGAGGGTGAACTGAACAATGTGGAAAAGGTAAGAGAATAGTGAAGGGACATCCCCCAGGAGCAGTGCACATAGCACAGGTGTAATAAAACCTGTGGTACAGTCAGTCATAGCATTCCTTGGAGAGTAGAGCCAGGCCTTGCCAGGGAGGTTTTCAGTCCATCCAAAAGCCTGGGTCAGCCTGGTGCATTCTAAACCACAGCACCATGATCTGTGAATGCCTTCATGTCAGACTCTGGGCTGGTTTATATCCTGTTCATAACCTTCCTCTTCCCTTGCTGTGGAACCAGGGTCCTGCCTCATGGCTGCTGCCACCCTGGGCAGTACAGATCTGGAAAAAGCCAATTTCTGTCTTGCTTGTGGTGACACCAGTGTTTTACATCTCCTGTTGCTAATGCAGATCCTGCTGCTGCCACTCCTCCCCCCAACCCTGCAGCCCCTGCCAAGGTACAGAGCGTGGAGGACTTTGTTCCTGAGGACAGCCTGGACCACAGCTTTCTGGAAGAGCCAGCACCACAGAAAGACAAAGGGAAACCACAGCCCAAACACCGTGTGGACAGTGAGAGGTAAGAAAAGGAGGGTGGCAGCAGGGATGGCAGGTGCCCAGCAGGGACACACCTGGATGTGCAGCCTGGCTACCATGGTGCAGCCATTCCCTGATTCCAGAGCAGTTAGCTGCCCCAGAGCCTTTCTGGCTGTGCTGTGCTCAGTCGTAGCATTCACTGTTTCCCATTTAGTGATACACACTGCTCCCTGGGAAGGAAGAACATCACAAAAAGCAGATTATCACCTTCCTGGTGCTGCTGTTTTGCTTTGTGCTCAGATTAAACTGGGCCCTTTGGGTCATGAAGGGATTTTCCTTCTGGCCAAACACACCAAATAATTTGAGATATTTTCCTCCTGGAACATAGTGCACTTTGCAGGGATACTATGTTTTGCTTAATGAATATTTACCTTCTGCAGAGGCACAAAGTGTGGCCAAGTTCCTCTATGACTTGATAATGTCATTCCTGAGGCACTATAAATGGGTTTGGGGTATGGTGGAGGACACTTGGGAGCCCTCTGTATCTCTGTGGGATTCTGGAAGGAAGGATGGAGAAAGTCATGCTCCTTTGGGAGTGTCACTGCATGGTTGCCTGCAGAATTAAAAAAAATTCTTAGGGGGTGCCTTTCTTTTTCTCTGTGTCTAGTGTTTCCTCCCAGAATTTTCTCACTAAATTGGAGAGACACAGATTTGATGGATGATAGGGAATGGGTTGGATATTCACATGCAGAGAGTAGTGATCTATGGCTCAATGTCCAGTTGAAGATGGGTGGTGTTCCTCAGGCTCTGTACTGAGACATGGACTTCATCCATGAAACAGGGGGATTGAGGACACCCTCATCAGGTTTATCAACAACACCAAGCTGAATAGTGTGGGTGACACTCCTGAATAACAAGATGTCATCCAGAACCTGGAAAACATGAGAAATGGCCCATGGGAACCTCATGAGGTCCACCAGGGCCAAGCTCAAGTTGCTGTACCTGGGTTGGGGCAACCTCTGGGATCAATCCAGGCTGGAGGGTGAAGGGATTTAGTGCAGCACTGGAGAGAAGGACTTGGGGGTGCTGGTGGGTGAGAGCTGGACCTGCCCCAGCCCTGAAACTGGGCTGATCTCCAGCATGGGCAGCAGGGAAGAGGGAGTTCTGCCCTGCTCAGGTGACACCCTACCTGCAGAGCTGCCTCTGGCCCTGAGGGCTAGCATCAGGAGGATGTAGAGCTGCTGTAGAGAGTCCAGAGGAGGCCATGGAGATGCTCCAAGGCCTGGAACCTCTCTGCTCTGGAGCCAGGCTGGGGGTGTTCACCTGGAGAAGATAAGGCTCTGGGGAGATGTTATTGCTGTCTTTCAATATTTAAGAGAGGATGAGGACAGAGATTTTAGCAGGGTGTATTGCAGTAGGACAAGAAATGGTGGTTTTAAACTAAAAGAGGGGAGATTCAGACTAGGTATAAGGAAGAAGGATTTTACAAGCGTGGTGAGGCCCTGGCACAGGTTGCCCAGGGAAGTGGTGGTTGCCTCATCCCTGCAAACATTCCCAGTCTGGCTGGCTGGGGCTCTGAGCAACCTGATCCAGTTGAAAATGTCCCTGCTCAGTGCAGGGGGTTGGAACAAGCTGAGCTTTAAGGCCTCTTCCAACCCAAACCAGTCTGTGAGTCTATAATTATCTCCTCAAAATGGCAGAGCTGTGCTTATGCCATGAGCTGTATTTTCTCTTTTTTTTCCCCTTTTTTTCTTTTCCTGGCTTTGGTGTTTTTTAACCAAAAAAAAGCAAAGGGGATTGTGTATACTGAACTGCTCAGACAAGAGGATGTGCAGGGAGCTGTCTGAAAGCAGACTGTCTCTTAAGAGGTGACCTAAGCATACTCTTAGGCTCTGTATCTGTTGCTCAAAATATTCCTTGCCTGCTGCCTCTTGTCATCAACAATGGACTAACTGGAGACTAATTAAATGTGGACACTGCTCATCTCTGAATTCTGCCTCTTTTAACATCCTTGTCAAGACCCAGTGTTCTCTACTTCAACCACAGCAGTCTTAAATCAGTGCTGTTTGTGAGGCTCAATGCCTGTGTAATGCAGGTCAGCCTGAATCATCGTCCCTTGTGATGGCAGAACACGTGGATGTTTTATTAAAACTAAAAAAAAAAAAAGGCAAGAAAAAAGTGGGGTTGCTGGCAGCATGCTGGCCTACAAAGCGTCTTGCTCGTGGCTGTGGCAGAGCTGAGATATTTTTCTGGGTTTAACAAGGAGTTGTCAGAAGAGCCAAGCCTGACCTTCTGAGGGGCTGGGTCCTGAGGTGCCCTCAGAGCTCTGGAGCTGCAGTTCTGCTGTGGTTGGGAGGCTGATCCTTCACAAAGCTTTCTCTGCTCCAGAGTGTCAGTCAGTGGAAGCAAATAAGTGTTAAACTGTATTAAAAAATCTAACTTGTTGGACAGGGGTGAGAGAACCCTGCAAATTCACACACTCATTTCTCCTCTGCAGCCTGGCATCCATGGCTTGCTCTGGTTTCTTCTATATATCATGCAGTTTTCTTAGTGACCTGGCAATTTTCCATTCTGTTTCTTGCCAAAAAAGGCCTACTAGAATAAGCCAGAGGTGCAGAAATTCAGAGATGAGGATGTGGTTCTGACCATCACCTGCAATAACAGGTTTCTTTCAGGATGTCACTCACAGCCCCACAGTAGCTAGGAGCAACATTCCAGTTCTGTAAGCACTGTCCTCGAGAATCAGCTTCTGCTGCAGTGAGGAGGTGGTTGTAATTCCCATAAAATCTGCTGCAGAAATTTATCTCTGATCCAAAGAACACAGTAGATCTGTGGAATCACTCAGACCTTGGGGAGATTTTATTGGTTTCAAAAAATGGAATCCTGGAAGCTGCTTTTCCCCTGTATCCGAGTGAAGAACAAGGCCTGAGAATGACCCAGCAAGATGCATTCAGGTCTCGTGCTCATTTTGAAGCAGATACCTGAGTGTTGAGCTTACACAGCTCACCAGCATGCCTGCGTGTGCTGTAGCCAAGGGTAAGCTCCAGGACTGAGTGTCATTGAAGATGTGGCAGAAGAGTGGGCCATGTTTTGAGAATTTGTGAAATTACTTGTCCTACCCAAGAGGAATGGCCTTGTTGACTGAGCATGAGTCCTGCAGGGAGCTCTGGGAACACCTCAGTGAACTGAGGTGCATTCACAGGGTTGGAGGCAGCTTGTGCCCATCCAGTTCAACCTCCCCCTCCTCCTGGGCCGCTCAGAACTGGTTTTCCAGGACCGTTTCCAGTTGGATTTTGAGTATCTCCAGAGAATCCACAACCTCTCTGGCAACCCATGCCAGTGCTCAGGCATGCTCTCAGTGGAAAAAGAGTTTGCTTATGTTTGTGGGGAACCTCCTGAGTCACAGTTTGTGCTCCTTGCCTTTTGTCCTAGCACTGGGCAGCACCAAAAAGAGCCTGTCTCCATCTTCTTTGTACCTCCTTCAGCTGTTTAAATAATTTTATAAAGTCTTCTCAAGCCTTCTGCAGGCTGAGCAGTCCTGGCCTTCATGTGGGACATCCCTTCCTCATGTGAGCAATGCTTCAGTCAGTTAATCATCCTCATGGCCCTTCACTGGGTTCACTCTTTCTTTGCTGTGCAGTGGACTCCAGCTGTGGCCTCCCCAGTGCAAAGCAGAGGGGCAGCATCACCTCCCTGACCTGTTGGCAGTGCTTTGCCTCATAAAGACCAGGACACCATTGGCCTTCTTGGCAGCAGAGCACCTTGTTCAGCTTGTCATACCCCAGGCCTGCAGTGACGTCCTGGGTTTTGTTCAGTGACATGTTGTGGTTCTCTGACTTGCAGTAGAGAACTCCCAGATTCACTTCCTTTACCAGTTAATTAGGAAGGTATTTCAATCTCCCAATTTGCTGTTTCAGAACTTAATTTGCTGCTCTTTAACCTGATGCCCTGAGCCAGCATGGATATGAGTGCACCAGAGGACCTAATCTGCCTCCAAAGCATCTCGCCCTTGGCTCCTGCTGGGTCAGGCAGCCTGGGTCCCTGAGGGGGGCTGAAAGCCAGTTTATGCTTTACCTGACAGTGTTCCTGATCTTTCCTTTCTGCATCCTTAGACATTTATCTTAAAGATGGATTAGATGTGTGTGTCCTTACATCTGAAGGGCTTTGAAGTGGTTCTTTGCTATTATGGATCTGTTATGGATTCCATGATGCCCAGGGAAGGTTCACAGTAGAAGACTCACATCTAGAACAGCCACGCAGGCTCATCCTGCAGGGTGGGATTCCCTCAGCTTACCTGCTTTAGTACAGCTTGGGTTTTTTCTCTTTCCTTAGCCCCACAAAAGGATGTGAGAGAAGCCCTTGAGCTCCTGAGGCTGTGGGAGCACAGCCCATCTAGGTTTGAGGCTGTGAGCTCAGGTTGCATCAGGGTTTGTTTCCTCCCCAGCAGCCAATCTGTGACACACTGGAGGCTCACAGAGGACACCCCAGCAGTCTGTGTGGTCACTAGCTCAGAGCAGACCTCAGTGAGCAGCATCACTTTTGGGGGGTACCTGCACCTGCAGCCACGCTAGCTCAGTGCTCGTGCCAGCTTGGCAGTGCTTCAAGGGCTGCAGGGAGCGGTGCAATGTGCTTGGCTTTGCATGCTTTGCCTTCCTTCCAGCTGGAAGCTCAGGACCACAAGCTGATCCTAGTTTTGCCTTGTCAGAGCCTGTTTGTAGTGAAGCAGTGATTTTCCTGATGTATATTCACTCCACTGCTCTGCTCTTCCGCTGTCGCTCAGCGATCTGTGGTGGCTGGAGATGGAGGCAGGATTCTCACTGTGGAAGGACATGACCCACTTTGGTGAGGGGCTGTACACATGGGGGTGCACTGGGAAAGCTGGGAATGCTGCAGGTCTGTGTGGAGTCTGGAAGGACAGTGGCAGAAATCTCTTAAGAGCCCCTGTGCCTAATAGAGCAGTGATGTGTTGAGGAAAGGCAATGAGTCTAGTTCAGAATAATATCCTGCCATTTCTAGGATGCGACTCCATTTTCTTTTCAGTGCATTTCAAGAGAAAACCCTGCCAGTGCTTTGAAAACCTCAGGAATCACTCACTTGTCATTCCTCCAGCTTTGGGGGCTGCTTGGGCACCAGTTTTCCTCTCCTTTGTGTGGCTGGGCTGTGTGCCTCTATCCTGGCATAGTGTGAGAGCAGCAGTGTTAGTGATGAAGGGGCTCTTCAGCAGCCTGGCCCTGCTCATAAGGCACTGAGAGCAGGTCCTGAGAGCAGAGGAATCCACACCAAGAGCAGAGGGAGGGCCTGTCCTGGTCTTAGCACTTCAGCCCAGACAAGCACTGGTTGTGATCACTGCTGTCCCGTTGTCACAAACAACTCCATTGTCTGTTGGCAGATGTATTAACTCTTTTAAACGATCTTGTCAAGCAGTACCCAGCCATGTAGAGGAGCCAGAGTGAGCAGCTGCCATCATCCCAGCTCTGTTTAGGGTATTTCTCATCTCACCAGCACACCATACTCCACTGTCTTCCAGTGCTTGGCCTGTGCTGGGAACACCACTTACTTCCAGTTAAAGGATTTTAGGGTTTTGTTTATGTCTGTACAGTTTAATCTGTTCCAAACTATAATATGTTTTTTGTCTCTGTATAAAAAGAAGGTTGTGCTTATACCATGCAGGTGGCATCATAAAAAAGGCAGAGACTTGTGTGTGGGGTTTTCAGGAGGGAGCTGGTTATCTCTTGTGGATGAAACAAATAGAACAAGGAAAGGTGATGGCAGAGGCTCATCAGCTGAGCCTGGGGAAAATATCTATATTCCTGACATGAGCACAATTTTCAGAAAGTGTTAAAATTGAGTCCTAGGGACATTCAGACAAGAATCCTCAATTTCAGCTGCAAAGCTCTCTCAAGCTGCCTTTGAACACAGAACTGTGCTACATCCAGGGAGGCTGAAGACTCCCAGCTCTGGCAGTGTGTCCTTAGGTTAATTTAATTTGGGCAGTGTTAAAGCTTGGCTGTGGTGTCTGTGTATCTGCCTGCTTCAGGGAGCACTGCAGAAATAGAAATGGTTCCAGGAAGCTAATAGCTGCCAGTGAACTCCCATAGCAGTGACAGTGTATGATCAGGTTTAATTACAGGATGTGGGGATGAAGACAGGCAGTTCCCATGGTTTGACTGACTGATCCTTGCATGGTGGATGGAGCTCCATGTTCTGATGAAGCTGTGGCAGCAGGCTTCTCTGTAGCTCTGAGGCTCATCTTCTCCAGCCACTCATTTCCAGCTTGAGGGGCAGCAGCTGCTCTGTGACACATCCTGCTGTGGCCCTTTTGGTGTGGGGCCAGTGCCACTGCTGCAGCCTGCAGGGAGCAGGTCCAGCCTGAGCTGGACAGTGGCAAGGGAGGGCTGGCAGCGCACAGAATCACAAAATCACCAGCTGGTTTGTGTTGGAAGGGACCTTAAAGCCCATCTCATTCCAGCCCCTGCTATAGGCAGGGACACCTTCCACTATCCCAGGCTCCATCCAGCCTGGCCTTGGGCACTTCCAGGGATCCAGGGGCAACCACAGCTTCTATGGGCACCCTGTGCCAGGGCCTGCCCACCCTCACAGGGAATAATTCCTTCCCAATATCCTGTCTAACCCTGCCCTCCTTCAGCTTAAAGCCATTCTCCTCGTCCTGTCCCTCCTGTCCCTTGTACAAAGTCCCTTTCCAGCTCTATTGGAGCCCCTTTAGGCACTGGAAGGGACTCTCACACCTCCCTGGAGTCTTCTCTTCTCCAGGCCTGACTATCCTTGTTTTCAGCCTGTCCCCAAAGCAGAGGTGCTCCAACCCTTTAGTCATCAGCTGCCCCAGGCTGGGGACGTGTCCCCAGAAGTTGGCTGTACAAGCCAGGCTAGTCCCAGTGTTGGTGCAGGGGCAGGCAGGTCTGTCCAGCAGCTCCTGGGCTGCTGTGTCTGACCACTCTCTGTGTTGCAGTGATGGAGAGGCACCTGGAGGGAACCCCATGGTGGCAGGTTTCCAAGATGACGTGGATCTGGATGACAAAATCCCCAGCAGACCAATGCCGGCAGCAGAACGGGTGCCGAGCAAGAACATCACTCTCTCCAGTGAGGAGGAGGAAGAGGAAGAGGTGAAGGATTCTAAGGTCATCCTCATACCTGATGGAGACAAAAACACAGAGCAGGAAAAAAAAAGGTACAGAGCATAGACTGAAGTGTGGGGTTGTGCTGGCAAACCTGGCTTCCATCTTGCCACTGACTGTGTGTGGCCTTTGGGAAGTCTTGGTGTCTCTGTCTGCCTGTTCTTCAGCTGTGGGCTGGGACTGTAGTTACTGTAGGTGTAACTGCTGTGTGTCTTACCCCATACCTTGGAGCACTGTGCTCCTGTGCCAGTGGGGTGGTTCTGCATGCTTTTCCTCAAATTTGAACAAGGGCCTGGAACTAAGCACCAGAGTGGCTGTTTGTAGTGTGTGGGGAAGAGAGAGGAGTCAAGGCTTGGGTGAAGGGAGTGGAGTCACTCACCACACCCTGTGCTGGGGAATGATGTTCTCCCCACACCACATCCTGTGGGGTGAGGGTTAGGATTAGGGACACGAGGGTTATCCTCAGCCTGAGTGGTGCCTTTGGCCCCACGCCGCTATAGGATGCACTGCCTTTCCCAGTGGCATGCATGATGCACCTTGAGGCAGGCTCAGCTGTTAACTGTGCCTTGCTCCACAGAACAGGGTGGACAGACTATGACAACTTGTTTCTTCTCAGGTCTTCCAGAAATTCTCTGAAACCCCAGAGTGAAGCAATTTTGACCAAAGCAACTGACCCGAAGCCTCCTGACAGTTTACCTCCCCGTTCTGGGTCTGAACGAAGCAACAGCAGCAAAGGCAACACAAGCCTGGCAGCTCCTGCTGCTGCCCCCACAGCAGCAGCCCAGGCCTCAAAGGCCACTGCCCAAAGCAAAGGACTTGCTTCCAAGCAGAAAGTGGTCAAAGAGGAGAAGCCCGAGGAGTCTGACAGTGATCAAGAGGGACCAATAGCTACTCAGATGCTCTCATTCGTTATGGATGACCCAGACTTTGAAAGTGAAGATTCTGACAGCCAGAAGAAAAAGATGGTAAATAACAGCCCTGGTTGGTGTGAGCTGTGCCCAGCTGAGCTGGAAGGGTTGAGGCATTGCCCTAAGCAGAGCCTTCATCCCATCTCCCCTCCCTCTGCAGCAGTTACTAAGCAACCTGCAGAGTTTGATGTGAGCACAAATCCAGTAATGCTCTGAGTATGGAAGCCACCTGGCAGCAAGAACCCCAGAGAATCACAGATCCATAGAATACCCTGAGCTGGAAGGGACCCAGAAGAATCATTGAGCCCAGCCCCTGTCCCTGTCCAGCCCCCCCAGCAGCCCCAGCCTGGGCACCCCTGGCAGCGCTGCCCAAAGGCTCCTGGAGCTCTGGCAGCCTCGGGGCCGTGCCCATTCCCTGGGCAGCCTGGGCAGTGCCAGCACCCTCTGGGGGCAGAGCCTTTTCCTAATATCCAGGCTAGACCTTCCCTAACATGAAGTTTGTGTTTACAGACACAAACAAGATTTATGTTTGGGTGTTTTACTGTGCTGTTTACTCTTAGCCAGTCCAGCAGTGCAGGAGGTACGAAATGCAAAGCTCCTGGGTTTTCATGGGAACTTTAATATGCAGAAGGGTGTCTCTGCCAGAAAGAGGGAACTCCCTGCAGTCAATCCAGCAATAAAAAGGCCATCACAAAATTTGCTTGGCAAGGCCTAAAGGGAAGAAGGAAGGTCTGCTTGGGAAGGACTTTCCAGGACAGAAGTAGCTGTAAGGTCTGTGACATTCAGCACATGCCAGCAGGCGTCTGCTAAAACAGGGGTCCCCTCACACCTACCCTGTATTACAGGTGGAGAAGACACTTGTCCTGCACCTCTTCTCTGAACTGGTCAGAACTTGCTGCATGGCTTGAGATATCCCTGAGTTTGGTGACCACTTCTCACAACCTGCAGAGCAATCTCTGGAAACTGCTAGCAGTGATTTGGGATGGGCAGTGGCTGTTCAGAGGTGTCCTGATGTCTGGGTTTGCTGGTGTTCAGGGGGTTTCCCTCAGTTGTTATGATTCTGGAATCCTGTTGAAAGAGCTATTGTCACAGTTTCTTTGACATTATTTACGTGTCATGCTGTTTATTAAGTAATTTTCTATTCATTTTGCATCTTAACTTCCTGCTTTTCTTGACAATATGAAACCAAAAGTATTTGGAGCAAATTTCCATCTCTTGCGTGCTCCAGTGAGAAGGGATTGATGAGAAAGCAGCAGTGTCAAGGGATGCCTGACCCTGGGGATGCTCCATGGCATGTGGATGCTTTCCCACTGCAGGGTGTACTGGTCAGGCAAACCAGTACAGCCACTGCCATTGCCAGGGTGGGGGCACTGCCTGACCAGCAGCACAGTGGGGCCATTTTCCATCCATGCACAAAGATACAAGGAAAGGTTGGATCAGATTCTGAAGAGGATGAGTTGGCTGGTATCAGAAGATCATTAAACTGATTTTCCATTCCCATCATGCAGAGGTGGAGGATTTTGGGGTAATTCCAGGCTCTGCAGCATCCTGGCTTTTAGCTCATACTGAAGGGGCAGATTTGCCCTGGGAGCACATTCCCTTTTGGCTTGATGAAGGGAATTATTCTGCAGACATACTCTGCTTCCTCAGCCCTGCTGCCTCTGGTACCTGAGACCCACAGAGCTGCACAGCAGAAGGCATTTGTCACTCAGGGCTGGAGGGGAGTTTTCAGTCTGTTTGATTGGATTTTCCCAGAACAGAGATGCCTCCCCAGGGCAGAAGGAAGCTGATGCTGGTGAGCTAACAGAGTTGAAGGTCTCATTTAATCCTTTTATATTGGGAATTTGATTTCAGCAGCCCCAGTGTGAAGTTTTCAGAGCACCCTTGTCAGTACCAGTGCAACTGAGGCATTTTACCAAGGCAAAAATTAGAGCTCATGAGATCCAGGACATTGATTTCCAGGCAATAACAGCTCATTTCAGCTGGCATTTCCTTCCCTCCTGCCCACCTGCTGACATCTGACATTTTTGTATGCAAAATGGTTAGAGATTTTGGTTGAAGTATTTGTCAGTGTTGTCTGCCTTTGCTTCTCTCTAGAATGAATTCCCAGTGCGAGAAGATCTCTCTGAAATATCTGATGATGATACCTCACTGGCAAAGCCACCCCAACCTGTGAAATCAACAGTCCCCTCCTTTAAACTGAAAAATGACTCAGATCTCTTTGGCTTGGGTTTGGAAGAAGCTGGTCCCAAGGAGAGCAGTGAGGAAGGTAAAGCTCACACCTTTTTTCCACTCTTCCTGCTTTTGTTTGTCAGGCATCTGGTTTTTCCAAAGTCTTTCCAGCAAACCAATTTGCACTAAATAAAATACCCTCTAACTTCATGCAGTGCCCTGTGTGAGTCTATAATCTGGTTTAGCACAGCATAAATAGCTTTTAAGTTTTTCCCCATGAGGATGAGAACTTGGCTTGTCCCTGGCACCAGCCATAGGTTATTTTTGTCCCAGCTGCAAGCAGAAGCACATCTTTCACAAGCTGCTGCTGTGTAAGCCTTCCTGCTTAGCCCTGTGTGCTTGGGAGTTGGTGTTCAGCATTGCATTGCAGCGTCCACCCCCTCCAGAATTTGGATCAACTTGAACAAAATTCTCTGACATACCCTGCCAATTTCCTCTTCTGTTTTTGAGAAAGATGGGGTGGGATCCTATTCATGCAAATAATTCCTGCTGTCTAGGCATTACTGCAAAGCTTCCTGTAGACCTGCCCCAATGTCAGCATGAAAGATGGGAATTTAAAGATTTAAGGAAGGAAAAAAGCTGTGAGCAGCACCAGAGAGCTCTCCTTGAATAGCTGCTCCAAAAGTGTGAGGAAGGTGTCACAGGCTGCCATGGTTCCATCGGCTTGTCACTCCGAGCTGCTGAACAGCAGAGCTTGAAATAGCTGTAAGTGCATCTGCAGAGGCCCAGGTCAATAATTTAGCTTCAGTTTAGATTCTTAAATAATTAAATGTGGGTTCCTCCTATCTCCTGTTTTGGTGATAAATATAAAACCGTCTCTCGGTCGTCAGTGATTGGAGCTTGACTGGCAATTAGGCTCCTCCATGGCTGCCTGTACACATCAGCTGAGGGAAAAGGTATTTGTAGGTAAGAGTGACAGTCAAACAGCACAGGTGAAAAGTGGTGCTGCTGTGAGGCCTCTTGTGAGGCAGCCAAGCAGGAGTCCCCTGTTCAAGGAGGTTTTGTGCAAAGACAGTGGGCACTCAGCAACCAAGGCATCAGCCATAGTCATATCTGACGCATGTGACAGGGATGGACTCTGTGACTCGTTTGGTGGTGTGAAAGTATTCACCCCTGTAGAGCAGGGATGCTTTGGGAATGTAATTTGGGAATGTAATTTCCATACACAGTGTGAGCAGCAGTGAGTGTTGGCCCGCCAGGGTGTCCCATCTGCTGATACTATGTCCTCAGTCATCCTCAGAGAAGATGCCTGGGAGGATTTCCATCAAAGGGGAGCTGTTCCCAAGAGCTCTTCTTCATTTCTGGAGATAACAATCCAGTCCCAAATTTGGCCTTTGGAAGCAGTTTTTAGAGCTGGTCTCTAGATCTGTTTCTTAGTAGCTGTGACACAGTGAATGCTAGGTCAGTGTTGATCATACAGATCATATAATGCTCGTAATTAAACGAGACAGATACAGTTCAGTCAGGGTGTGAGGGCTGGGGCCTGTGTTGCTTCCCAAAGGGGCACAGTTTGGTCTGGGGTGCTGGCCTTGCCTTTGCCCATGGGTGCCCAGGATGGAGCATTTTGTTCTCAGAAATGGGGCCAGGGCAGAATTACAGCTCTTACCATTTAAATTAAACACAATGTTTCTGGGTTGGTTTTTTTGTGTTGGTTTTGTTTTTTGGTTTTTTGGTGGGTTTGGTTTGGTTTGATTTTTTTATTGTTGGTTGTTTGTTTTAACAGATAAACAAGCTTCTAAGGAGAAAAAGAAGAAGAAAAAGAAAAGCAAAGAGGTATTGTAAATTAAACAGATCTGCCGTGTTACCCACCTGCCAAGAACAGACGTGGCCTTCTGTGGTTTCCTCCTTGGGAAAGGGACTTGGTGGACTCTGTTCTGTGCCCACATCCTGCACCTCTGCTGTCTGCTTATAGAGAGCTTATAGAGCAGTTGAATTTTGGAAAGGGAGTGTGTGAGTTTGTACAATACAGGATGAGGAAGAGCAGTGCCTCTCTGCTAGGCTGTGTTCATAGTACCATGATTTTCAAGCAGAGGGGTGCCCACGGGATACATCTCGTGGATAGTGAGGGAAGCCTGCAGGAGGCTTTGTCTGTGCCATTTAAGCCTGTCCAGTACCGTGGTGTTGTTGGGCACAAACTGTCAGAGAGACCAGTGCCCTGTATAACCCAGATGGTCTGTCTGCTCCTCTGTCCAAGCTTACAGAAGGGTCTTCTGTGCTTCAGCCTTAGTAAGAGTCCTAATTCAGTTGAAGACATCCCTGCCCATGGCACGGGGGTTGGGCTAGGTGCTTTCCAGCCCAAACCATTCTTCAGAGTCAGGTGTCAGGGCAGTACATCCTGGGTCACTGGCGCTCTCAGAGCATTTGCTAATAAAAATGTTCTCATTTTGCAGGAAGACGACAAGTCAGTGAAAAAGAAGAGCAAACACAAGAAGAGCAAAGAGAAGGAGGAGAGCAAAGAGGAAAAAGAGAAAAAGAAAAAGAAAAAGAAGAGCAAGGAGAAAAGCAGTGAGATAGATGAACTTGAGGCCTTTCTTGGCGGAGGAGGAGCCGGCATGAGCAAACCACAGGGCGGGGGGGACTACGAGGAGCTGTAGTTGGGCTGCGAGTGGACTCTGCACCATGGCTGTCTCCATCTTCTCTGATGAGTCACCCCAGGACAGGCACAGATGTGTAAAGCTTTGGCCCTTCACTGTATGGTCTCTCAAACCAGAATGAGCAAAACAAAAGCTTTACATCTGTGTGTGCTGCTCTGGTGCATCGTTACACAAAGAAAACCAAGCTGAGATGTACGTGAGCCAGGGGAAGGTTCAGGGCATGGCTCCCAGGCCTGCTGCCAGGCTGTCAGTTTTTCTCCTTGCAGAGATGCCCCATCAGGTCACTGGCAAGCTGTGGGGCAAGGGGACCTGCCTCCTGCTCCATCCCTGCTGCATTCCACTCCTGCACACCTGAAATTCCTGTCTTGTTAAGAGGAGTGCAACAAAACATGCTGCATGAACACATCATGCTTGACTGTCTCAAGTCTTTAACTTCTTATCCTTCCTATTTTTTTAAGGAGAAAGATTATATTGGCCATTGCTTCACCCAGCAGTTGATGAGCTTTAAGTCAAGCAGATCATGCTATGGTACAGCTCTCTAAAGCAGCAGGCGCAGGGACAGTGTGAGAGAGAGTGTGATTGTTGAAGTCCTTTGAACAGGACCTTTCTGCACAGCAGCTTAATTAGCCCTCACTGGTGCTGCTGTTGGAATTCATGAAGCCCATTGATTTCCGTGGCCCCAGTGTCTCAGACACTACATGTAAGCTGCTATGCAGTTTGGGAGGACAATGAAAAATGCAAAGCTAACCTGAAAGAGAGAAGAAAATCAGTGCTTTTCTGCATTTTCCACCCTTGAATTTGCATATTCCAGAATCCCCTGCTGCTGGGACCTCTCAGGGACATGACTCCATGTGGAAATGAAGATATCCAGAGCTTCAGAATTGGCTACAGGGCAGTGTTGGCATGGCAAGGCATTTGCTTCTCAGGCATTTTCCAGTCAGGCTGTAAACCCTGGCTGCTGCTCTGCCGAGAGGGACCAGCACTGCAGCTCAGCAGCGTCCGTCCTGCTCCAGCCTCTGTCCATCCTGCAGCCAGCCAGTGTGCTGACTCTCCTGCCCCAAGGAGAGAGCCTCCTCTGTCCCATGAGCTTGGGAAGTCTTTTAGTTTTTGCTTTGAACTTAAACCTATGGATTAGTACCTGCTCAGCAGCCGTTGGATGGGCACTATGGCCACCCCTTGGCACTCACCTGTGTCTCAGTCAGCAGTCCCTGTGTTTGATGGAGCTGGTCAGTTCTCTGACACCTCCTGGTTTGGGTCTGGGGTCCCTTGCTCAGCTCAGATGGTGAAGCTTCCTCCAGGTTCTGTGCATTACATTCCCCTCTTCCTTATAAGTTGATTTGAGGTTTGGTTTTGTTCTCCCTCACCCCTTTCTGTTGTAAAACGTCAGCCATGAAATCCAAACTGGAGTTTCCTTCTGCCTCCCTATAAAGCAATGTTCTATTGATCCATTAATCATTCCAGAGCTGTCTTGACCAGCAGGCATTTCCTGCTCCATTTTTCTTTTTCTTGTGCCCAAAATGCACTTGTAACCATTTCCCTATAAAACAAACTGGTTTCTTGCTGTATGAGCAGTGCATTGTTCAGGTCTGTCTGCCATTAGCATTTGCCTCTGAGCATTCCACGTGGCACTGTAGGGAAATTGCATGGGAGAGTTCAAACCTTGCACAGCCAGGGAGGAAAAGGAAGATTGAGGACTGGTCTGCTGCCCTTCTGGGCAAAGGCAGGTGGAAGTCCAAGCCTCAGCTGCTGCAGTCCCGAAAGTGCTTCTGTTTCATCAGGACTTTGGGTCATGTTCCATTTTTGCGTTGAAAAACCCTGGTACAGTCCATTCTGATTATAAAGCTCTGTTGTACACTTGTCTCTGCACATCTTCTTCTGCCCCAGAGCCCCTGTGCCTGGGCTCGGGAGCTGTGTGTCCCTCCTTGTGCTGCTGTGCTCCCACACCTCATGGGAGGGGGTGCTGAATTAAAATTCATTCCAAAAAAAGGAGCTGAACATAAAACCCATGAGTTCTTTCTCCAGAGCTGAGGTCTGCCCTGAGGGAGCTCAGCGTGGAGGGGCAGGGGTTTGGCTGCAGGGCCTGCACTGGTGGCCACTCCTGTGCCAGGGGCTGGCCTCGCTGTCTCTGCCTCCCGTGCCACGTTTGCTGCCCTAGGAGCCTCCACGTTCCCTGCAGCTTGCCAGCACAAGGAGCTGAGGCAAAAACAAGCAAAGATGAATCATTCTGCTCCCAAATACTCCTGTAAAAGAGAAAAGCAGATGCAACAAGACCTGCTTACACTAGCTGGCTCTACTTGCATCGAGCCACAGGAGGGTGTGTGGCATGGTTTGGCTTCTGCAGCAGGGCCAGAGAAATCTCCACCCTGTGGTAAAGTGGGAGTGTGGAAGGGAAAAGCAACAAAAAGGCTCTTTTTATAATGCACACAATCCCAGAATGATTTAGGTTGGAAGAGACCCTAAAGCTCATTCCAGCCTCCTGCCGTGGGCAGAGGCACCTTTCAGTAGACCTGATTGCCCCAAGCCCTGCCCAGCCTGGTCTTTTTAGGCTTGGGCTTCTCCCTTTTCCAGGGAGTGCTGAACTGGTTTGAGCTACAGCGTGAGCTGTGACCCAGAGCCAGCAAGCGTGAGGGGGGGAGAAGGAAATTGGCCTTGTTTGAGCCAGGCTTTCCCTTGCCATCCTTTCAAAGAAGCTAAATATAAAAAGTATGTACGTGCCTGTCATTATGGGGAAGCTTCTGCAGGATCACAATGATATAAATAGTTACTGCAAGCATCTCTGCAGGTACCAGGGTATTTGCTTTTGGTTTTATCACTCATCAAAGAAAAAAAAAAATCAAGAGCTTGAGGCTGAGGAGCTACAGTTTCTTGGAGCTAGTGCTGGTCAGAGCTGCAGGGGCTGGATTTTGAGCAGTAGGAGGGAAAAATGCAGATCTATCACTGCATTTTGGCTGGGGTTGTGTACCCAGCACAGCATGGGAAGCTTCATCCATCAGGAACAGGGTAGTGCCTGCTCCCCTGCCTGCCTGGGCTCTCCAGGGCCACCAAAGTGTCTTGGCTTCCACTGTGCTGGCTTGGAGCCAGAGCACTCGGGATAAGCCAGGACAGAGCTCCAAGGGCCCTGCTGTCCCCCAGTGTCCTCCTGGCCAGCATGGCCCAGGTGCTGTCCCATTCTCTGCAGGTGTTTGTTTGGGGAGCATTCCTTGCTGTACCCATCCCTGGGTACAGCTTCACAGCTGTTGTCACTTGGCAGCTCCTGGTGTGTGACAGTGCAGCTGCTGAGAGGGGCCATGGGTGCAGAGAGGGGACAGTGGGTGCTGAGAGGGGCTGTGGGTGCTGAGAGGGACAGTGGGTGCTGAGAGGGACAGTGGGTGCTGAGAGGGGCTGTGGGTGCTGAGAGGGACAGTGGGTGCTGAGAGGGGCTGTGGGTGCTGAGAGGGGACAGTGGGTGCTGAGAGGGGACAGTGAGTGCTGAGAGGGGCTGTGGGTGCTGAGAGGGGCTGTGGGTGCTGAGAGGGGCCATTGGTGCTGAGAGGGGCTGTGGGTGCTGAGAGGGACAGTGGGTGCTGAGAGGGGCTGTGGGTGCTGAGAGGGGCTGTGGGTGCTGAGAGGGACAGTGGGTGCTGAGAGGGGACAGTGGGTGCTGAGAGGGACAGTGGGTGCTGAGAGGGGCTGTGGGTGCTGAGAGGGGCTGTGGGTGCTCAGAGGCGCTGTGGGTGCTGAGAGGGACAGTGGGTGCTGAGAGGGACAGTGGGTGCTGAGAGGGACAGTGGGTGCTGAGAGGGGCTGTGGGTGCTGAGAGGGGCTGTGGGTGCTGAGAGGGGCCATGGGTGCAGTCAGACTGGAGTAGACTGACACTGACCTGAGCCCAGCAGGTTCCACCATGCCTGACGCCCTCGTGGCTCCTCAGGTGGGAGCCAGTTTTGGGGACACCTTCCAGCTGCCCTGCACCAGTGGCCTGAAGCTGCCCCAGGATTCTGTGCCTGCTGTCCCCAGGATTCCTCCTGTTGCACAGCATTCCCCTCCTGATGCCCAGGTCTCCTTGTACAGGTGGCTGGCTCGGTCTGCTGGATAGGTTCTTCCTTACATTCGTCTGTCCCAGTGGCTGACACAGAGCTCCTCCCTGCAGGGATCCAAGCTGCTGAGCCCATGCCCAGCCCTGCAGGGCCCCAGAGGGCCATGGCTGATACCTGGCCTGTGGCTGTCAAACCAGCCCAGGACAGGCAGACAGGTCCCTGCAGGTTGTGCCACCACCACTCCAGCTGTTTCCCTGCCCATAGCAAGGGGTTGAAACCAGCTGATATTTAAGGACCCTTCCAACCCACAGAAGTCCATGATTTTGTTATTCCTGTGGAAAGCTCTCCATCACCTGCTTGGTGCTCAGGAGCTGTGTGATCACTGCCATCCAGATTTATTCCTGGACAATTTCTGCTGATTTGTTACTTTGCCAGGGCTCTTGTTTAAGTGCTGCTCCCTCTCCACAGCCCTTTCCCAATGGGGCTCTGTTCTTGCTCCACCATTGTCCTGCTGGCCAGGGCTGGTTTTAATGATTGCCATATCATCCCTCTCCTGCTGCCCCTGGGATGGGCTGGCCTTTTCCACAGCTGTGGCTGTGTCACCAGGGCAGCCAGCCTTCCTCATCCCCCATGGTCAATGCCAAGGGCCACAAGCAAGGAGTGCCCTGACGGTGCCCTTTGAGGGATGCAGCTTTGCCCTATTCCTGTTGCTCCCACAGAGTCAGGACAGGTCTCCCTAGCTTGCCAAGGCCTGGGGTGGGAATTTGCTTCCTTCCTCCTAGCAGTGAACATGAAAAAGTCATTGGAACTTGGATTTTAGCAGGCCTCAAAATGAATGTGTAAAGCTGTGAGTGCTCTTGGAGGCTTTGGGGGGCAACCAGGACCCCCAGCCCTGGGCTAGGATGGGCCTGGGTAGGGGCTGGGTTGGGGGCACAGTGGTTTTGTGCCTGCAATGTCCCTGCATCCAAGGGTCCAGGTGCCTGGGGAGCCCATGGTGCTTCCCTGTCCTTTGGGATGCCCAGATGAGTGGTGGAGGGGAAATCCTGCAATAGGACGGGTTTGGGGAGCGGGGCTGTAGCCTAGCAACAGCCTCAATCATGGCATAATAAAATTAATCTAGTGCTGGCTCAGTCTGCTGCATAAAGATACCAGGGCAAGCAGCTGAGCCTTTTTAACTGGTGGGTTTGCCTCCAAAGGAGCCTGCAGCATCTGTGGCATGTGTGAAGTGTTCCTGGCCCAAAGGTGCTCCACGGTGAGTATCCAGGCTTCCCCTCCCAGCCCGTGGCAGGGTGGTTGCTGAGCACAGGGAATTGTCCTCTGGCACCTTCAGTGAGCAATCCTGGGCCCTCCAGGGGCTCGGGCAGACCCGGTGGGGGCAGGTGGGGCGAGGTCAGCTAACCTGGGGACTGGGGCAGCCTGTGGGAAATGGCTCCATTCCAGGTTAAAGCAGGGCTGACACCTGCACCTGTGCTGCTGCTTGGAGCTGCATGGGGGTGCTGCCATGGGGCAGCGGGTCTGGGAAGCCCTTGAAGCCCTGGGTACCCGGGGTGTTGGCAGGCTCTGCCTTAGGGCAGGAGCAGGGCGGGGAGGCGGTGGGGCCGCTCTCCATGGCACAGAGGGGAGATGGGGGTGCTGTGCTCCTGGTGGCAGGGGACACCGGCGGGTGTCAGTCCCGGATGGCTCCAGGACGGCACGGGGAGCACCCGCAGTGCCTGAGGCTGGGGCTGTGCGGCAGCACGGCTGCGGCCCGAGCTGGTGTCTGCAGCCTGGCTGCTGGGGGAAGAGCAGCCTTGTCCCTGGAGCCGCAGGAGAAGCGCCCTCCCCATGGCTGTGGTGGAGGTGACAGGGTGGGGGATGAGTTCCTGCCTGCCGGGGCCGGCACCAGTGCCAGGGCACCCCTGCAGCTGTGCCAGTGACCGGGCTGCTCTGTGGCATCGCTGAGGGGAGCTGGAGGCAGGCTCAGCGCCCTGCCCAGGGCACTGGCGTCAGGGCACACCGGGATCCCTCCCCACAGCCTCGTGGGGCATGAGGGGATCTGAAACACGGTGTGCCTGTGGCTCTGCTGTGGGGCAGCAGATGGATGCCCTGAGCCTGCTTCCCTGTGAGACTTTGGGGACTAACTAGTCCTTCCCAATGAACCCCAACAGGAATGTGGGGTTACAGCTCTCTGTGCAGGCAGGGACTTCTCAGCAGCTGCTCAAAAGGCGCCCTTGAGTGCCACCAAAGCCCAGGGGCCTGCAGGGCAGGGTCCAGCTCCCTCCCCAGCCCCCAGGAGGGCAGCAGGGCCCGATTTCTCCCTTGGTTCACAGCTGGAGGCAGGGAGGGGATGAGAGGGAGAGAGGAGAGAAGCTGAAGAGACCCTTCTGCCCCCAGCCAAGCATCACACCGATGCCAGCCAGCTTGGGAAAAGCAGAGCATCACCCGCAGGCAGGAGCTGCAGGGTGCCAGCAGCATCTCATCCCATTGCAGCTCTGCCTCTCCCAGCTGTGGGATCCCCAGGTTACCTTGGAAACAGAGGATTTCGCGGCAGCTCGCAGTGGTGCTGCCTGCGGTGGGGGCAGAGGCCCAGGCCCACAGGCCTGCCCTGCCCTCTCTGTGCCCCCAGCCCTGCCTGTGCTGCTCCCCTGTCAGCCCTGCCCCAGGAGCAGGGGTGGGACGGCTGCCAGGCCCCTTCTGCTGCCCCGAGGCTGGTCCTGCAGTGGGTGCTCTGTGCCCACTCTGTGCCCCCGCTGCCCACACAGGGAGGATGGGGAACGGAGAGCCTGAGAAAATGGGAAGGTATCGAATGATCAAATATTCATCCCCACTGTGAATCGAGCAGAAGGATGGAGTGGAGCAGCCCCAATACTTCCCGGAGTCACCACATCACATATGAGTCCCCAGCATGACAAGGCACTGGGTGCCGATCACCCCCATTTCCCACAGGGGTGTCACAGCACACAGGTGGGTGCCACAGCCCCCCATCCGCATTTTGGGGTGCCCGGAGCTGGAGCCCTCACCACGGCCTGGGCGGCTGTAGCCCGTGTGGGGACGCAGCGCCCACCTCCTGCCCCAGCGCAGCCCGGCCAGCCCCAGTGCAGCCCCTTCACGGAACCGCGTCCTGCCGGGAGCGGGCACGGCCCCGGCATCGCCCCCGGGGCTGCGGGCGGCCCTGACCCCTCGCGGGCCGCGCTCGGGAGCGGAGCGGGAGCCCGGAGCGGCCCGAGCGGAGGCGCGGGCATCACCCCGCGGCCGCAATCGCCCTGACACGGCTCCGTGCTCAGGGGGCCCCGGGCACGGGCCGGCGGTGCCAGCGCCGCGCTGTCGCTTCCCATCGCGTGCCCCGATGAGCCGAGCAGCCTCTCCCTCCCTCGCTGGGCTCTGCCCTTCCCCGGCACAGCCCGCTCGGGAACGGGTCCCAGCCGTGCCGGGGACAGCGAGCCCCGGCTGCCGGCGGGGTCTGACGGTGCCACCCCCACCCCCGCCTGCCCCGGCCCTTGGGCTGCCAAGGGCACCCTGGGGGGACACCCGGCTCCCCAGGCCGGGCATTTTGGGGACCCGTTGGCCGCTGGGCATCTGCAAGCTGGCCACGTCCCGCTGGGCACAGCCCGGAGCGCAGCGGGCCCGGGCGGGCTGGATGTGCCGGCGGGGAGGGACGATGTGCTCTCTCGCTCCTCGGTAACGCGGGGGGATGGATGTGCCCTCTCGCCGCTCCTCGGTAACGCGGGGGGATGGATGTGCCCTCTCGCCGCTCCTCGGTAACGCGGGGGGATGGATGTGCTCTCTCGCTCCTCGGTAACACGGGGGGATGGATGTGCCCTCTCGCCGCTCCTCGGTAACGCGGGGGGATGGATGTGCCCTCTCGCCGCTCCTTGGTAACGCGCCCGGCACGGGGCAGAGGTGGAAACTGGTTTTTTGTGTTTAATGTTCTTCCAGGTATTTTTCCCCAAGCGGTTTCGGAGTTTCTCTGAGGAATCTCCTCCTTTTGCTTTCTCCGAGTGGCCCGTGTTGGCTTCCCCCGGCATTACCAGAGCAGTGCCCCTGTTTCTGCCAGACTGGGGCTGCCACAGGGGTCGCAGGTATATATTTGAATGTACTGTTGGTCAAAATTTAGACAAACAGTATATTCAAATGAGATTTATTTTATAAAGCAGATAAACCACTTAAAGCTCCACCAACACTTGAACACAGGTTTGTGATGTCAAATGGAATTGTTACTGCCCGACTGACTTGAGAATGCCCAAGATTTTAGGACAGCTAACCCAGAGGATTTCCTTTGGGCAGTGTCCCAGCCAAAGGGCAGAATTTCTGATGGAAGTTTTGCTGCTCCAAGGGGGATGGGCTCCACTGACCTCCACTGGGCCTTGTGGTCAGGTCATGGAATCACAAGCTGGTTTTGGAAAGGACCTTAAAGCCCATTTCACCCCTGTGCCATGGCAGGGACACCTCCCACTGTCCCAGGCTGCTCCCAGCCCTGCCCAGCCTGGCCTTGGGCACTGCCAGGGATCCAGGGGCAGCCACAGCTGCTCTGGGCACCCTGTGCCAGGGCCTGCCCACCCTGCCAGGGAACAATTCCCAATTCCCAATATCCCATCCATCCCTGCCCTCTGGCAGTGGGAGCCATTCCCTGTGTCCTGTCCCTCCATCCCTTGTCCCCAGTCCCTCTCCAGCTCTCCTGGAGCCCCTTCAGGCCCTGGCAGGGGCTCTGAGGTCTCCCCAAAGCCTCCTCCAGGCTGAACAATTCCAGCTCTCCCAGCCTGGCTCCAGAGCAGAGGGGCTCCAGCTCTCTATTCTGTCGCCCCCCCAGGCTGGGGTCTGACCCTCTGTCCCTCCACAGCTGTCACACAGAGGTGACAGGTCAGCCTACCCAGGGACAGTTGCTGCCATGGCTGGCCTTAGTACCTGCTGGGGCAGCTGCTGCTGCCACAGGTATCCTGGAGAAAACCCCTATTCTGGGGCCTCCCCTCACTGCCCTCCTGCCCCTGCCCACGCCTGCCTCCTGGTGAACCCCTGGCCCTCCTGGCACTGTTTTGCAAATGCCCAGGAAGGTCTTTCCAATGCTTCAAAACTGCTCCGTGCTGGCCCAGTCAGAGCTGTCCCAGTGGTCCCCACCAGTGTCCCCTGTCCCTGACCTCATTGCTGTGCCTCCACAGCTCCTGGTGTGACCTGAGGGCTGCCCCAGGGCACCCCCAAGCCCAGCGGGTTTGCAGAGTGGCCCCTGCCCCCATGGCCGCCCCACCAGGGTCAGCATCCTCAGGGCAGCCGTGGGGGCTCCCGTGCTGTGGTTGCTCCCTGCTCTGAGCTGCACCAGGGACACAGCGGGGCTGGATCAGGGGATCTCCTGTGCCAGGTTCATGGCAAATCTCACAGCGAGCTCCCAGCGAGGCCTCAATGAATTGTGAGGGCTGTGAGACCCCAACACCCACCCCCCCAGCTTTGCAGCTGTGTAGGACAGGCGTGACCCCAGATGTCCCTCCCAGGATGAGATCTGCCCTGCTTTGGGTTTCACCAAGTGTACAGAGTCACAACAGACCTCCAGGGTGACCCTGGGGCATGTTGTTCCTCTGTGCCTCAGTTTCCCCTTTCGATGGGGCCCATCAGAACCAAGTCTGTCACCTGCAGACACTTTGGCCAGGTCCACACTGGCAGGGGCAGGTGGGGAAACTGAGTCACAGGGACACAGTGAATATTGTGGCTCTGCTCCCTGTGGGGTCTGGGGGAGGACTCAGCACCAGGGAGGCAAAGGCCCCACAGGAAGGGGGATTTGCCCCCACACTGGCCCAGCTTCACTGCTGCTGGCCTTGACAGCAAGCCACAGTGGGGCAGCCCAGACCCAGGGACAGGAGCTGATCCTGCCTCGGGACAGGCACCAGACTGGCCTTTTCCTTGTGGGATTGCAGGACCCAGGCTTGTGGGATCCCTCGGGCTATTCACGTGTTCCCGTGGCACAACAGGGACAAGCCTGGACCCGCAGAGCCATGGCAGGGCCCCAACATCTCTGTCCTCCACACAGGGGTGGGGGACAGTTCCACCCCAAGCCGCTGAGTCCTGCTGCCCACACGGCTGTGCCAGGGGGGTCCCCTCCCTGTGAGGGGCTGCCACCCCCGAGGGTGGTGTTCACAAGGCCAGGGGCAGCCCCCAGCCCTGCCACCCACCCCTTCTCAGTTCCTGGGGGCCGGGCTTGCCTCCCCTGCCTGAGTGCCACTGCCCGGGAGCCCGGGGTGTCACAGCCTCAAGCGGCAGCACGGCCCCGTGCTCGGGGCAGGTGACAGCGCGACCGCAGCCCTCAGGGGCATCTGCTCCTCTGCCACAGGCTGCTCGAGCAGGAGGAGGGGGAGCAGAAGGAGCAGGAGAAGGAGGAGCAGCAGCAGGGGAAGGCAGTGTCCAGAGCCCCATTGCCCCGAGCACATGGCATGGCGCTGGCATCTCCGGTGCGTGGAGGCCTGCCCGCGGCGCAGTTGGATCCCAAAGCACCTTCCAGCCTGCAATAGCAGCCTCACACGGGGAGCAGATGGTCCCACTGTCCCTTGCCATGGGGCTTGGGGGACATGGACCAACCCGTTTGTTCCCTGATCTCGGACTTGTGGTCACTCCAAAGCCCAGAGGTCCAGACAGGTGATCTCAATCCATGCAGGTGTCGCCCAGGGCCACAGCTGCACGGACAGAGGGTGGCACTGTAGGGGATGCCCTAAGGGGAGCACACTCCTCCATGCGCGGACTCGGCAGCCCACAGGGATGGGCTCTGGCACCGTTCGGGTGATTGCACCCACGGGCGATGCGGACGGAGCCTGCCCGGCGCTCCGGCGGTGTCGGGGCTGGCAGCAGGCGGGAGCAGATGGAGCAGCACGGCGGGGACCGCGGGGGCAGGAAGCCGGGGGCAGCGGGAGCGGCTGGACCGACAGCCGGAGCCCGTGTCCTGCAGAGAGGAACGGGGAAGAGCCGGGGCGTGCGTGGGGGCCGGGGGTGACGGGGCCCATCGGAACCCGGCGCGGGGGTCCCTCGGCCCCGGGCGTGCAGCAGGGACAGGCTCACCCTGCTCCCAGCTCCTCCTCCAGCTCCGTGCCACTCGGCAGTGCAACGAGTTCCTGGCGCTCAGCCCGGCCCCCAGGGCACACACCGCCCGTGCCAACGGGCTCAGCAATGCCCACTGCTCCCAAGGGCATTCCTGCGGGACTCACAGCAGTGCCAGCCCGCCACAGGCCCGCCAGTGCGGGCACCAGAGACAGTGGAAGTCCCTTCCTGGAGCTGCAGTGAAAGAAGGAAAGGGTCTTGGCTGCAGGGATTTTGAATCGAGCAAATCCGGGGGTGCACCTGCCATGCAGAAACACACGGAGAGCAGCAGCCTTGGATCGGGGCTTGGAGCCATGGCAGGTACTGGTGGGTCCCAGGCCATGGCCACGGCCCCTGGCCAGGGCACCCACAGGTGCTGGGGCTGCCCCCGGAGCTGTGGGCAGTGGAGGGCAGCCCAAGGAGGTGATGGGGGGAAACTGAGGCACAGCTGTGACCATGGGGCCGTGCTGCGCATCTCCGGATGCCGGGGCCTGAGTGCGCCAGGAGCTGTTCTGTGCCTCCTCCGTCCATCTCCAGCACTGAGCATCCCTGTGCACTCCAGCCACCACAGGCAGCGAGAGCCTCGGAGACTCTGGGAAAACGAGGCCATTCCACGGAGGAGCTAAGCCGGGGATTTCGCTGCCCATCGGCCCCGGCCGCGCAGAGCCGCGGTGATGGGGCAAGGTCAGGCAGGACAGGCCCGGGGCCCTGCGGGGGCCGTGAGGTCTCTGTCCAGGGTGCGGGGCTGAGCCCGGTGCCCCGCGGGACATTCGCAGCCCCGGAGCGGGCAAAGCCCCGGAGGATGGCACCGGGGGCGCCCAGACCCGGCCCGAGGCCCCGGGGGAAGAGGGGGCGCCGCGAGGGGCGGGGGCGGGGCCGGGGCTGGGGAGCGGAGATGGATGGGGATGGGGATGGGGACGGGGATGGGGATGGGGACGGGGATGATGGGGACGAGGAGCGCTCTGGGGGCGGTGCCGGGGGAGGCTACGGTCCCGGTGCCGGCCCCGCCGGTAACTCCGCCTGCCGTATTAATGGGAAAACAAGCGGCTGCAGAGCGCTGGGCCGAGCCGTGCCGTGCCGTGTCGGATCGGGCGGAGCCGGGCCATGGTCCCCAGGGCGGCGGCAGCCCCAGCCTAGCGCGGCGGCGGGGGCGGCGGGGGGATGCGGCGGGAGCCGCCAGAGCGGCTGGCGCGGAGCAGGTAAGGGGGTCCCGGGCAGGGGGCTGGGGCTCGCTGCACCCCCGGGGGCCCCCCCTCGCGGGCCTCCCCTCGACCATCGCCTCGCATCACATCATATCTCATCTTCCCCCTTTGCCCCCCTTTACCGCGTTCCACATCCCCATCCTATTCCCCGAAGATCCTCCCGAGGCATCCCAACCCCCAGGCTCCCCACACAATCCCCGTCCCCGGCTATCTGTGCTCCCTCCATTCCATCAGTCTCATCGGGGCCATCCCCATCCCGTGCTCCCGAGCCGAGTCATCCCACCCCATCTCACCGCTATTTCGGGGTTCCCCGTGCTCCCGTGCGCCCTATCCCCATGCCATCCTTATCCCCATCCCCATCTCCCAGCCCCAAACCCATCCTCATCTCCGTCCCATCGCACCGCAGCGCTCGAGCGGAGCCATTTCCCCCCTCCCCGCGGTGCCCAGCTCAGCGCCCCGCGCGGCCCAGCGGGCCCGGTGCCGCCCGGTGCCGGTGCCGGTGCGCAGGGGGTGGGGGCAGCCGGGGACACCGCCCCGAGCCTGCGGCAGCGCCGGGACGGATCCGCTGCCCCCGGGGGCCACCCCATGCAGCGAGCCCCCAGTCCCGGCCCCACCGCTCGCCCTCCCGGCCCGCTCCTGGCTCCCCCGCCCCCCGGCATTGCCCGCTGGCGGGTGCCCGACACGCCGAGCGATTAGAGGGGCCGCGGCTCGGGCCGTGCCCTGCACCCCGGGGCGCTGCTCCCCCCGGCAGGATGGCTCCTCCGGGGGCACAGGCTGGCTTCGGGCTTGGCAGCCATCTGTGCCTGGTGCGCTTGGGACGGGGACAGGGGGCGATGTGGCAGTGCCAGGGGCAGAGAGGCTGATTCGGGGGCTGGGGAGCAGAGCGGAGGGGCTCTCTTGTGTGCAGGGCAGGCAGCCACAGGGGCACAGGGCACCGTGTGCGTGTCCTGGGGGTGGCACGGGGCGGGGGGAGCGTCTATTTGCCACGGATACGGAGCAGCGGCGGGATGGGCAGTGGGCTCCCTCACACAGACCGTGCCAGCTCCCGGTGCGGGCAGTGCCCAGGCAGCAGCGGCCATCAGCGTCCCGCTGACACACACACGGTGCACAGGCCCGTGCGCAGCAGAGCTGGCTGTGCACAGCGGCACACACGGGCACAGGCACTGCCCCCACGGCAGCTGCTGCTGGCACCTCCAGCATCATCTGCTCCAGCAGTGTTTGCAGCAGGACGCTGTCCTTGGCTGCCTGTCGCGATGCAGGGGCCGCTGGTGCACTCAGGGTTGCACTTGGGGCAGTGCTGGGCAGTGCTGGGGCAGTGCTGGGACAGGGCTGGGCAGTGTTGGGCAGTGCTGGGGCAGTGCTGGGCAGTGTTGGGGCAGTGCTGGGGCAGGGCTGGGGCAGTGCTGGGCAGTGCTTGGGCAGTGCTGGGCAATGTTGGGGCAGTGCTGGGGCAGTGCTGGGACAGGGCTGGGCAGTGTTGGGCAGTGCTGGGCAGTGTTGGGCAGTGCTGGGGCAGTGCTGGGACAGGGCTGGGCAGTGTTGGGCAGTGCTGGGGCAGTGCTGGGACAGGGCTGGGCAGTGTTGGGCAGTGTTGGGCAGTGCTGGGGCAGTGCTGGGGCAGCGCTGGGCAGTGCTGGGCAGTGCTGGGGCAGTGCAGGGGCAGTGCTGGGCAGTGCAGGGCAGTGCTGGGGCAGCGCTGGGCAGTGCTGGGCAGTGTTGGGCAGTGTTGGGCAGTGTTGGGCAGTGCTGGGGCAGTGCTGGGCAGTGTTGGACAGTGCTGGGCAGTGTTGGGGCAATGTTGGGGCAGCGCTGGGCAGTGTTGGGCAGTGCTGAGGCAGTGTTGGGGCAGTGCTGAGGCAGTGTTGGGCAGTGCTGGGCAGTGCAGGGCAGTGCTGGGCAGTGTTGGGCAGTGTTGGGGCAGTGTTGGGGCAGTGCTGGGCAGTGCTGGGCAGTGCTGGGGCAGTGCTGGGCAGTGCTGGGCAGCGTTGGGCAGTGTTGGGCAGTGTTGGGGCAGTGTTGGGCAGTGTTGGGCAGTGTTGGGGCAGTGTTGGGCAGTGTTGGGCAGTGTTGGGCAGTGTTGGGCAGTGCTGGGCAGTGTTGGGCAGTGTTGGGGCAGTGTTGGGCAGTGTTGGGCAGTGCTGGGCAGTGTTGGGCAGTGCTGGGCAGTGTTGGGCAGTGTTGGGGCAGCGCTGGGCAGTGTTGGGCAGTGTTGGGCAGTGCTGGGCAGTGCTGGGCAGTGTTGGGGCAATGTTGGGGCAGTGCTGGGGCAGTGTTGAGCAGTGCTGGGCAGTGCTGGAGCCATGCTGATGCTGCTGGCCATGCCCACGGGGCTGTGAGTGCAGTGGGCCCGGTGCAGTGCAGTGTGTGCTGGGGCTACTGTGAAGGGGGACAGCAGTGCAGCATGCTCAGCACTCTGCATGTGCAGGCAGCGTGCAGGCACCGTACCCACTGCAGCACTCCTGCCTGCTCAGTGGGATGTGCGTGAGCAGCGAGCAGGCAGGATGGGCAGCAATGCCCCGGCAATGTGCGGGCAAAGGTGGGCAATGTGCGGGCAGGGTGCGCGGGGCAGTGCCCTGGCAAGGCACCAAGTGCAGGATGGGCAGGCAGCATCCCTTGCCACGTGCAGCCAGGCAGCGAGCGGGCAGTGCTGAGGGCAGCACGGGCAGGGCTGTGTGCACGGGCAGCTTGGGGCAGAGCGCAGGCAGCGCCCTGGGAGTGTGGGCAGCGTGCGGGCAGTGCCCGCTGTGGCTGTGGGGCAGGCAGGGCACTGCAGTGCGTGGGCAGCGTGGGGCCCGCACTCCTCCCCCCACGGCCCTCACGTGGCACACAGGCAGTGACCCAGTTCCGGGCATCCTCCGTGGGCCCCTCTGGCAGCGGGGTCGCCCCCAGCCCAGCTCCCCGCGCTGCCGGAGCCCGGAGGGTGCAGCGCCCGGGCCCTGCCGGGAGCGAGGGCAGGACCCCACGGGGGGCGGCTCCCACCCACGCCTGGGCACCGGCCGCTCTGCCAGCGCCGTCGGCAGGTGTCACATCCGCGGGGTGACACCGTGTGGGCATCCCGGGTAGGGAGGCTGGTGCCTGCCGAAACTGGGCAGCGCTGGGGCAGAAGGGGGCATCCAACCAACCGGATGCCCACTAGCCGGGGGGTGGAGAGCAGAGGGGATGCAAAACGCTCTCCCTGTAGAGTTGGTGTCAGAGGCTGGTGGGCATGTGAGCGTGGTGGCACTGGCAGCACCGTGGGGCCATCCCGGCTCTGCCCCCCTCAATAGGCAGAGGGTTCCAGCAGCTGCAGGAGGGCTCTGCTCTCCCTGCAGTGCCACAGAGCCCCAGCTCCTCGTGCAAGCCTCTCCCTGCACCCACGCTGTCCTTACCCACGCTGTCCTCGCAGAGGAGGAATAATTTGGAGAAACCATGGCAACCCCACAGCTCCACCGGCAGTGGGTGCCGCTGGTGGGTGGAAGACACCGGAGCCTGTGGGATGCAGCGCCCACATCCCCAGCGCACAGGGACGCACACACGCTGGGGGACGGCTCTTTGGGTGGCAGTTCCTTTTGGTTCAGCAGGGCTGTGGCTGCAGGGGTCTCTTGAGGGTGCTCCATGCACTCACAAGGCGTCCATGGCCCCAGCAGCCACACCTCCACCACACCGGCGGTGCCCAAGGAGCCTCATGTGCCTTGTTTGTTTTACAGCGCTGGGATGGAGTCACCACAGGCCCCTCGGCCACCTCAGCCCACCCAGCCCCTCACTGCTGCTGCTGGACCAGGTAGGACCCTGGGCTACAGTTCCTTGCCTACCAGCCACCCCAACACCACAGGAATGGGCTTCCCAATGCCACTGTCCCCGTCGCTGTGGCACAGGGTGCTGCCTTGCCGGACCCAGCCCACTTCCCACACACTGTAACACAGCAGAGCCAATACTGGGCCAGTTTCTGGGGGGCAAACCTGCCCTCCCAGCTCTGCGGGGAGGCACTGGGACCCCCATCTCCTTTCTCATGGCATCTTGCTCTTCCCAGCCCATCACATGGACAGACACCCCAAGGCCACTGGAGTCACCTCAGCTCTGGCATCTGCACCCCCCCAGCTTTGGAGCAGGTAATGAGGAGGAACCCAAGCCCCCTCCCCATCTCTGCGTAGTCAATGTTTATTGCTAAATAAAGGAAATTCTTTTTCTCCAAGAAACATCCTCCCTGTGGTCCTCTGCTGCTCTTTAAAGCCAAGTGTCCACCCATCTTTAGTGCAACACAGAGCAGCCAGCGTCAACCAGTGCACCCAGGCCCTTGGTGGCCACAACACCCAGTGCTCAGAGGACGTGGTGAGGTGACAGCTGGGGGGGTCCCTGCTGTGGGCAGAGAAGGTGCACATCTCCCAGTGCTGGTGACAACCCATGGCAGCTCTCGAAGGGCTGGTAGGGAAGGTCAGTGCTACAACCCACTTAGTCCTGTGGGAAGGGCAGACCCCTTCCTCTGTGCCCACCATGCACTGAGGCAAACTTGTGCCGATGTCCTCATTGTCACACAGCTGTGTCACACTGTGGCTGTGGACTCTGCCCACCCTGGCCACCCAACAGCATTGTCCCACAGCACTGGGGTGCTTGGTGCTGGCACACAGTGGGCGTCAGACCCCATGTCCCACAGCAGCTGAAGCCACCATCAGCCTCGCTTTCCAGCCCAGGGGACACGTCACAGCCATGGGTCACAGAAGACAACAGTACCCAGAGGGTACTGAGCCAGCACAGCTCCCCTGGCACAGGGAGGTGATGCAGGTATCACTGCTTACATGTGGGTTGGGGCACCCACCACAACACCCCTCTGCCACCCCTTGGGCCACCCCTCCTCTGAAAGACCCAGAGAGTGCAACTCTGTGTAGCCAGCACTGTGACCACCCCACACCGGAGTCTGTGGGCCACAGTGGGTGCAGCCACCACAGGGAGGGTTTGCAGCTCGTGCCTCCTACAGAGCCCCAGACCGTACCATGCTGGGTGCTCACGGTGCCTGGCCCTGGGCCCTGGTTCCCCTGCAGTGCTGGTGCAGGGACGTGGCTACGCACAGTCCCAGGAGAACCCTCAACACTCCGGTGCTCTCACCAGGACTGAGCACACACTCCTCATGGAAAATCCTGGTGTTGAACCCTCACAGCCCTGCCCAGAGCTGCCAATTCATATGATTCTGCAAGACAGTCCCTGTGCCCTGTGGGCCAGGAAGAGGGCACAGTACTCTGTGTTCTCCTCTTGCTGTGCTGAGCTGGTATGCAGTTCCCTGCTTGCCCCCATCGGTGTCCTGCCAGCCGCTCCATGATTTGCACCCTGGATCTGGAAACTTTTTCCAGTTTCTTCCTCCAGTAGTTGATTGACTACTGACAGCAGCAGTGGAGGCTGGGATGCCCCCAAACCTTCCTTTCTGAAGAGATGGCCAACCCCCAGCACTGAGCTAGGAGCAGTGGGGATTGATATGAGGTCACTCCAGGATTGAGGCACCTCATGTGTTCTCTTGCAGGGTGGGCTACCGTCCTCTGAGGCCGTGTGACAGGGAACTGGCAGAAGAGTGGCTTTTAAGATGACACGAACAGACCCACCTGACATTCTGGTGTCCACGGTGTACCAAGACATCAAGGTGGCGACAGCAGCCCCTGGGGATTCCGTTGTCTGTCAGCCCCTAGCACAATGTGACGCCTCCATGTCCTCCTCCCTGTCCCGCGAGCCGCAGCCCTTCAACAAGCGCCATTGTAGGAGTTTCGACTTCATCGAGTCGCTGGAAGAGCTGGGCACCCCCTCGGCCATGGAGCGCGCCTGCCCGCGCCCCGGCATGCCCGAGCCCACGCCGGGGCCGCCGGGCAGGCAGGCGCCCCCGAAGCCGGACCCGTACAGCGGCAGAGCCCCCGCGCCGCGCAGCGAGCCCAAGCGCCGAGCCCGCTCCAAGAGCGCCCCGCGGGTGAAGTCCACCCTGACGCCGGTGCCCATCACGGTGGCGGCATCGCCGCCGCCAGCCCGGCGCGGGCGGGAGGTGCTGCGGGTGGCACGGGAGCCCTCCCGCACCGATCCCTCGCCGCGCCGCGAGGCCCCGATGCCGCTGCGGGCGCTGGCCAACGAGGTGCACCCCATCAAGCTGCAGCCGCAGCGGAGCAGCGTCAGCCGCATCTCCCCGCTCTGCCTGGGCAGCAATTGCTACGAGGAAGGGCCGGGGGGGAAGGTGGGCGCCAGCCCCCACGTCAAGTGCCGAGTGGACATCAAGCCGGACGAGGCAGTGCTGGTGCACACGGCGCGGAGCCTGCGGGCAGCCCCGAACCGCCCGGAGCCGCCGCGCTGGCCCCGCACCCCCGGGGCCGCCCGCAGCCTGACCGTGCCCGGCAGCCGGCAGGCGTCCGCGTCCCGCACGCCCACCCCCAGCGACTCCTACAGCGGGGACCCTCCGCTGCTGCCCTACCCCGGTGAGTACTACGAGGCAGACCCCCGGGCTCTGGCGTACCAAACAGTGCCCGTGCCGGCCTCACGGGAATTCAGGGAGTACCCCGACCGGGGCTGCATGACCTTTTCGGCCCCCGGGGTCCCGGCCAAGTTCTTCTACGCAGAGGAGTCAGCGCGGTGCCCCAGCCCGGCCATGCCTCTCCGCAGCTCTGGCTATGCCAGCTACCCCTACCCCAGCCGCCACGCCGTGTCCCAGCCCTTCTACACCGAGGACCCGGCCAAGGCTGCCGCTCACACGATGCCGGCCCGGACGTTGTACGTGGAGGAGGCGCGGGGTTACCCGGTGCAGGAGGCGCCTGCCCGCACCTTCTACGGGGATGAGCCCCGCTACTACCCCCCGCGCGGGACCCCTGTCAAAACCCTGTACGCCGAGGACGCTCGGACATACCCAGCCCTCGGCTCCTCCCCACGGCTGCTCTACGCCGAGGACTACGGGAAGTACCGGGAACGGGAGGTGCTGTCGCGCACGTGTCCCCCGCCCCGCAGCGCGCAGCCCCTGCACTTCGGGGACTGGTACTGCCCCGAGCGGGCCACGCTGCCCTACCAGAGCCTGCAGCTGTCCCGCTTCACCCCACAGCCGGCCGGGCGCGAGGCCATGTTCTCCTCCTGGCACGCCAGCTACGGCGTGACCCCACCGCGGCTGGGCCGGGAGACCCAGCACTACTCCAAATCCTGGGACAACATCCTGGCGCCAGCAGCGCGCAGGGAGGAGGCCCTGCTGCGTGGGCGCAGCTATGAGAACCTGCTCGCCCGTGAAGAGCACCGTGCCTTATCCCCCGAGGAGCGCCGGCAGCCTGTGGTGATCAACCTGTCGAGCTCACCCAAGCGCTACGCGGCCCTGTCCCTCTCCGAGAGCTCCATCCTCGAGCGGGTGCACGCCGACGGCAGCCGCGGGCCCTCGGGCCGCTCCTGGTACGTCACGCCGGAGATCACCATCACCGACAACGACATCCGCGCCGAGGGGCTGGGCCGGAGCGAGAGGCGCTCGGCCAGCTGGGACATGCTGGACGCGGGCCGGGAGTGCAGGCCCTACGCTGTGCCCTGCGCCCCGCAGCCCAGCGCCAGGGAGAGCGGCTCGGGTCGCCAGCGCAGCCTGGAGCAGCTGGACGAGCTCATCACCGACCTTGTCATTGACTACAAGCCGGCGCCGGGCCACCGCTCCGGGGACAGGGACAGCCTCGCGGAGCAGCTCAAGCAGCTGCTGAGCAGCGGCGCCTCGGGGCCCCCCCGGCGGAGCGAGGGCAGGCGGGTCCCTCACAACGCGCCCGAGGGACCCCGACCCACAAAGGAGCAGCCGGGCCCCAGCTCCCATGCTGGCACCCCGCGCCGCCCGCCGGCCACCGGCCCTTTCGAAAAGTCACCGGAGAACTGCTCGCCCGACCTGAGCGCTGAGGAGGACGACATGATGATGTGCTCCAATGCCAAGTGCCGGCGCACGGAGACCATGTTCAATGCCTGCCTCTACTTCAAATCGTGCCACAGCTGCTACACCTACTACTGCTCCCGGCACTGCCGGCGCGAGGACTGGGACACGCACAAGGCCAGCTGTGTCTACGGGCGGGTGGGCAGCGTCTGCCGCCACGTCCTGCAGTTCTGCCGCGAGAACACCGAGGTGCACAAGGCTTTCTCACGCATCGCCAAGGTGGGATACCTCTCCCGCGGCCGCGGCGTCCTCTTCCTGGGCTTCCCCAATGCGGGCTCCGCCGAGAACTTTCTCCAGTTTGGGCTGGAGAGCCTGCTGATGTCCCCCACGTACCTGTCCCTGCGGGAGCTGGACAGCTACTCGGACAACCTGGGGGAGTATGCCCAGGAGCTGCGGGAGATAGGCAACCAGTACGACCCCAACGAATGTTTCCTGCTGAATGTAACCGTGGCCGTCACTCAGAAAGTGCCAGAGAGGCCGTCACCGAAGATGCAGGTCCCGACGGTCAGGAAATACGCCAAGGTGGCCTTAGCCTCCTCCAGCCCTGAGAAGAAGATCTTGAAGAAGGAGCGGGACATGGAAACGTTGATCCTGACGCCACCGCCCGGAACAGCGGACATCGACAAGGAGGGGGAGGAGGGCCGGAAGGCACGGGAGGTCTGCTTCATCAACATCCAGCGGGAGCTGCGCATCCGCGGCGTCTTCCTGCGGCACGAGTTCCCCGCTGTCTACGAGCAGCTCTGCGACTTCGTGGAGAGCAACAAGCGCTTCACCCCCACCACCATCTACCCCATCGACAAGAGGACGGGCAAACAGTTCATGTGCATGATTATGGCGGCCTCCGAGCCTCGCACCCTCGACTGGGTGGCCAGCCCCAACCTCCTGGACGACATCATGTGAACGCAGGGCGGGGGCACCCCCTGTGTAGAGACGTGCTGTCCTGTCAGAACCCCCTCGGCTGTTACACCAAGGGGCACCAAGGGGAGGGGGCTGCGGGCAGCCGGCAGTGCTGGGGGGCCGGGCGGTGACGGGAGCACGGCCTCAAGTTTGCCCTGGAGCCCAGAGCCCGGGGAGCCCCTGCAGAGCCCTCTGGGGTGAGCGGTGCTTGGCCAGAGCGGGGGCGCCTCGCACGCCCCCAACCCCTGCTGCAACCCAGAGCCCCTCGGGCCTGCCCCAGGCTCCCCTCAGCACCGAGGGTCCCCGCAGCGGCCATACCCAGCGCCTGGGACTGGGCTGCGCCAGGATTGTGTCCCCGCCGCGCCTGTGTAGCCTGTGCGTGTTACTGCGGGAGCGTCAGGTGCCGGGGGGCCCTGGGATCCCCCGCGGGCTCTGGGCACAGAGCGGGGCAGGGCTGGGGGGTCCCGGGGCGGAACGGCCACGGTGAGGGATCGGCGGGGGGGGAAGGGGGGGGGCGGCTCTGACCGGGGTCGGAGTAATCGCCAGTGAGGGGTGACCGTGGCGGGGACCGGGGAAGGCGAGGCAGAGCCGGGGTCGTGGCCAAGACCCGTCACCCGGGGCGCCCGCGCCGCCCTGCCCTGCCCAGCCCTGCTCCCCGCTGTCGATCCCATCGCCGGCACCGGCACCGGCGGCAGCCTCCACCCCCAGAGCCGCTGCCCGGCGGGACCCCGCGCCGGCTGAGGGTGGAGCCTGGCTCTGCGAGCGCTGGTTGGACGCCGGGCGGTGGAGGCGGGAACACGGGCAGGGACCGGGCGCTGGTTGGTTGGACGCCGGGCGGAGGAGGCGGGAACACGGGCAGGGACCGGGCGCTGGTTGGTTGGACGCCGGGCGGAGGAGGCGGGAACACAGGCGGTGACCGGGCGCTGGTTGGACGTCGGGCGGAGGAGGCGGGAACACGGGCGGGGACCGGGCGCTGGTTGGTTGGGCGCCGGGCGGAGGAGGCGGGCACGGCGCGCGGGCGGCAGCGATGGCGGGCTCGGCGCTGTCCCGGGTGCCGGACGTGCAGATCGATGGCGACGGTGTCTTCAAGTACGTGCTGGTGCGGGTGAGCGGGGCCGGCGCGCCCGCCAAGGACGTCGTGCGAGGCCACGCCTGGGCCGAGTACCACGGTGAGGGGCGTCGGGAGCGCGGGGCGCGGCCGTGGCCCGGGGTGCCGAGGGAAGCGGGCGGGGGCTTGCCGGGCGTCTGGCCCGTGGCGGGGCGGCGGCTGAGGCCGGGGGTCCCCGCGCCACCGCCGCTCCCTCCCTGCAGCCGACCTGTTCGAGCGCACCGCGGAGGAGCTGGCGCCGCACGGCCTGAGCTGCGAGTGCCTGGGCGGCGGCCGCATGTCGCACCGCCCTGAAGAGAGGAAGATCCACGTCTACGGGTACTCGGTGGTAAGCGGGGCCGGGGGAACCGCGCGGGCCGGCGGCATCTCCCTGCGCGGGGTGGGTCCCGCTGACGGCGGCCGAGGTGGAGTCGAGTTCCCTCGGGGGTGGAAGGGGTGAGCGGGGCGGCGCTCCCGGGGCTCCTGCGCGTTCTCCCGAGCGCCCCGGGGAGGGGAGACTGCGCAGAGCCCTTTCGGGTGAGCAGTGCTTGGCCAAAGCGGGGGCACCCCAGGAACCCTCCGGCACCTGCCTGTGGGGCTGCCACACACCCAGAGTCCCCGCAGGTGCCATGGGTACAGTGGCTGTACCCAGCTCTGGGTGCTGCAGGGGGAATTGGGCTGCACAAGAACCCTGTTTCCACTTTGTGTGTCCTGAGGGTGTTCCTGCTGGAGTGTCGGGTGGGTGCTGTAGGGGCCTTGTAAGGGTGACGGGAGGCACTCCTGGGGACTGTCATGGTGGGTTCCTGCACGCTGACCCTGCCCCAGGGCTGTGCTGCAGCCCCAGCTGTGCTGGGTGCTGAGTGCAGAGCCCAGCTGGGCAGGGTGCTGGTCCTTGGGCCACAGTGCACACAGTTTTCCCAGCTTCAGGGTGACGTTGTCTTGTTGCCTGGGTGCTACACCAGCCTCAGCTGGGGTCAGGAAGGACTGGCACGGCTCTGTGGCCTCTCTGCTGCTGAGGTCTGCCAGAGCCGCCCTGGGGATTTGCCAGGCTTCCCTGCAAGTTCTCACCAGCTCTCCTTAGGAACCTTCTTTTCCTGCGCAGGGCTTTGGACGAGCTGACCACGCTGTGACCACAGAGAAGCTGAAGGCAGAGTATCCCGACTATGAGATTACTTGGGCAGATGAAGGGTACTGACTCCTCTGTCTGTGGTGCCAGCCCAGAACTGGCACAGCTGTGTGCAGCACCGGGGTGGTGGCAGCAGGCCCCCCATGCTTGGCCGTGCTCCAGGCTCTCCTGATTTTCCTCTGTGTTGAACTTGCCCATTCTCCGCTGTCACCGGACTGTCCCTGTGCCAGATGCTCCCACCTCCCTGGCATGGCAAAGCTGGTGAAGCCAGTGGTTGCTCTGCCCCAGCCCTCTGGCACCAGGGGCTCATCCACGTGTATCTGTGAGAATTAAAGTCGTTGGAGGAGCACAGCTGCTCTGGTGGCCATGCTCACGGTTTGGCTGCTCCTTCCCATCTCTGGGTTATGCTTGTTCACAGTGGAAGGGACCCCCCAGGTTATCCGCCCCTTGAGGGGGGCCTGGCATGGCAGCCTGGCATGGGAGCAGGCAGAGTCTGGGGTGGGAACAGCAGGAATTGTGTTGGGATTTGCCTTGGAAAGGGTTGAGGCAGGAGAGAGGAAAGCAATGCCCAGGTCTGGGAGAGGGAAAGGCAAGAGGGACCTGGGGGAGAGACCAGCCCCATCTCCTGTGAGGAGGGAACTGAGTTGCCTGGGAGCATGACTGGGAAGAACATGCCCATTCCCACTCTGGCAGGTTGTCACACCTTGAGGAAGAGCATCCTCCCTGACTTCATCCCTCCAGCCACCCAGGACCAGCTCAGAATTTCCCAGGGATTCTCCCTGCTTGTGCTTCCAAGCAAGGAGCAGTAGAGGGAGACTGGGGAAAGCTGCTGGAGGCTTCAGTGGCTGGAGAGCTCCAGGCAGATGTGCAGGCTGGGTTGGTTCAGGCTGGGTTGGTTCAGTCGCTGTCCCACGTGAGGCTGGGGCTGGAGGACCCTCCCAGCCCAGTCCCAGCCCCATTTCATTGTCAGACTCTGACCCTGTGTGCTCCCTGCTGCTGCCTCTGCCTCGTGCCTTCAGGGATGTGGGCTCCTTCCTCTGTCCAGAGCCATGCTGGGTCATCTCAACCTGCAGAAGCTCAGCCTGTACCCTGTGTCCAAAGTTCAGCCTGTGCCCACACTCCAAAGGAAGCTCACAATGTGGGGATGAGTTTCACAGGCAAGAAAATGGTTCTGCTGTGCTTCGTCCTCCATCCTGCAAAGTGGCTCTCCCCTGTGCTGGGGGGAATGTTACCCAGAAGTTACACAGAGTCAGCTGCAAACCTGCAAGTCACTGGTTTGGAACTTGGAGGCACCTCTGGGATGTCCTGTCCATCCACTGGCCTAGCAGAGCCAGCTTTAGTGGGTCCATCGTGGTGGGATTGCTGAGATGTGCTGTGCAGGCTCAGGAGTCCTTGTGGGTTCCTTCCAACACAGGGAGTTCCATGATTCTGTTCTAGAATTAGGCTGCTGGAAGCTGTGACCAGGTGGTGTTTGAGAATCTCCCCGAATTGAGCTTCCAGCAGCTTGGAAGTGTGCTCTGGTTTTGACAGTCCTCACAGGAAGAAAAGGTTTTTCTTTCAAGTGGTATTTGCTGTTCTTGCTTTTGTTGTCTCAGTCCTTACTGGGGCATTCCTGGCTTGAAGGGTTGGCTCTCTGCACCCTCCTGCCAGGGTTTACCTGGGTGACATTCCCCTGCCCCTTCTCCCAGCTGGGCACATTCAGCTCAGCCTCTCCTTGTGGCAGGTGCAGTCCCCTCATCATCATCAGGGAATATCCTTCTGTGGAGATCAAAAAACCATCTGGACACCTCCTCCAGGGAACTCTTGTGGAGCAGAGGGTGGGATGGGGTGACCTCCTGTTGTGCCATCCATTCTGTACTATCCTGTGGTCATCATCACTTGATCTGCCCCAGTGTGCCCCATCTCACAGTGGGAGCACCAGCATCCCCAGTGCAAAGGGGAGGGCTCCCATCTCTGAGAGAGGCTCTGCCCATGGCACCCAGGAGAGCAGTGACTGCCCTGCCAGTGGCCAGCTTGGTGCTGCCAGGTTTCTGGGCAGGGCTGCTCTTCCCCAGCATGCCTGGACTGGGGAATGTGGGGCTGCTGGTCCTCACTGGCCCTGGCTGGCGCTGGGAGAAGGAGCTGAGTCTGTGTTTTACTGCCCCTGATGCAATCCCGCTGCAATCTGCTTTCCAAGGCCGTTGGCTCAGTGGAAGGATCTGCTCAAAGGGGCCCCTCTAGGGCGTGAAGGCTGCGGCAGCAGAGGGGAGAGGGGTCCTGGGGGGTAGCAGCTCCTTCCTCTGCCCAGGTGAGGAAACCAGTGGGGTCACTAGTTGCCATCACCAGGCAACAACACCGGTGGTGATCTGTGGAGATCTGGCTACCAAGCTGTGCTTCTTTCAGGCTCAGCAGCCCTTGCTGGGGCTCTGCCAGGAATGTTTTACCCCAGGACTGACCTGGTTGTGGCCCTGGAGCTGTGCCCCTTTGCCCCATGGCATTCATGAGCTGGGTGCTGAGGTGCTTCGGCCAGCCGGAGCAGAGCAGGCAGGGTGAAGGCTGGCTCCTCCTGATGGCATCTTGGAATCCCCAGGCTCCAGGGGGACCTCAGAGCCCCTTCCAGTGCCTAGAGGGGCTCCAGAAGAGCTGGAGAGGGACTTTGGACAAGAGCTTGGAGTGACAAGAGGAAACAACTTTCCATTGCCAGAGGGCAGGGTAAGATGGAGATACAGCTGACTCCCAGCTCAGCTGTTCTCTCTGGCCGGAGTGCAGCCCACAGCCAGCCCTGCACCCAAAGTCTCTCCCACTGTCCTTATGCACAGGGACTGGCAGAGCCCCCACATCCCTGGCAGAGGTGGCAGCATCCCCCACAGGGCTGGCAGCATCCCTGGCTCAGCAGGAAGTGCTCTCATCCCTCTCCAAGCCAACGCATTCCCCGGGCTGTGCCCTGTCCCAGTCAGAGTGTCACCCACCGTCCTGTTCTTAGTGGAAAATGGGCTGAAGAGGAGCGGTGCAGGGGGAGCAGCCGAAGGTCTCCACAGGCACGGCTGCAGCTCGCTGCTGAGGCGTCGCCAGTGCTGTGACCGCGCTGCGCTGTCCCAGCCGTGCCATAAACGCGCTGCCTGGCCGGGGAGCCGATAACAGCGGGGCTGAAGTCCAACGCAGGCGGCTCCAGGGGAGCACATTCCAGCCCGGGGCTCACAGCGAGGCCGCTTCCAGCTCCGCGTTCCCGTCGTGGTGCCCGGGATGGCTGCGGGCGGGCGGGCGATGCTGGCCCTGCTGGCGCTGCTGGGTGAGCTCTGCCGACACGGCTGGGGCTGTGGGGCTGGAGGGAAGGGCCCTGGTGCTGCCTGCTTCGCTCTGGTCCTGCACGGCGCTGCGCCAGCCCACCGGGCTCTGCTGGTGAATGCAGCCCGGGGTTCCCACCGGGAGCGGGTGCCGGAGCCCCCAGCACCAGGCGGGGGTCACCAGTGGCTTTGTTCAGCGTGGGACAAAAACCATGCAGATATTCCTGTTTCTTCCCAAAAGGGGCTGGGACTGGCAGCACGGGTGTGCTATAGCAGAGTCAGTGCCCTGGCAGGCTCTGGCACCCCGAGGCTGACGGTGGGAGGTGGCAGTGTGAGAGATGTGGAGTGCCGGGACAGTGCTGGGGCAGGGATCGTCCAGGGGAAAATGCCACTGAGAGCTCAGTACTTGCCCCAGCAGGGTCCCAAACCGAGGTGCTGCAGGTCACACGTGCCCTCCATCACCTGCTGCAGGCACCATGCCTCGTTCCCTGCGGGTTTTCAGTCCCATTGTCTCTCTCATAGCCAGAACTGTCCTCCCCAGTGGATCCGTGGTCGTCAACAGCTGCAGCAGTGCGGCTGAGCAGCTCTGTAACTTCGTCTGTGACTGCAGCGACTGCTCAGATGAGAACCAGTGTGGTGGGTGCTCAGACTCCCCAGGCCCCCAGACCCACCCTCAGGCCCTGCTCCTGGGGTGAGAGCAGGCTGTGTAGGGGGGATGGTGTGGGTACAGGTCCCTGGGGTGGTGCTGGTGCCCAGGATGAATGCAGGCTCCCCCAGGATTGGTACAGAACTGCTGCAGATCCACAGGGTAGGGGCAGGTCCCTTGTGCAGGTGTCCAGGGTGACAACAGGTGGCCTGGGCACAGGTGAGACTGCCAGGTGGGTGCAGGATCCCAGGCTGTGTGCAGGTCCCCTGAGCTGGTCACAGGTCCCCTGGGTAGGTTCAGTTCCCCAGGATAGGTGCAGTTCCCTGGGATGGGCACAGGTCCCCAGGGTGGCCCCAAACCTGCCTTGACCCCTCATCTGCCCACCCTCAGGGTACCTACGGGGCTCAGCAGTGCTGGGCACCCCCTTCACCTGTGACTTTGAGGACAGTGACTGTGGCTGGCAGGACGTGGGCACCTCGACATATGGATGGGTGCGAGGCCGGGCCAGCCTTGCCAAGTGGGGCATGGGGCCTCATTCAGACCACACCGTGGGCACTGACCTGGGTAAGTGGGAGCTGCTTGGTGAGCAGGCTCTGGGCACCCACAGTACCACTCCACTGGAGCTGGGGTGCCAGAACACCTATCTTTCTAGGGTGCAGGGGAGAGAGCAGACCCTTGGAGGGGCAGGAGTAGTGCTGGCATAGCTCTGGTGCCACCCCATGGGGTGCAGCCCCCGTTCTGCTTTCTGCCCTCCCCAGGTTGGTTCTTGGTCACCATGTCCCCCCCAGCAAAGACCACGGCCACAGCCTGGCTCAGGTCACCGGAGATGCGGGGAGCAGCTGCCGCATGTGAGATCAGAGCCTGGTATCACCTCTCAGGGAGATGTGAGAGCACCCAAGGTGGGCACAGGCAGCATTGGCTACTAGGCAGTGGGGGGGATGGGGCCATCTGCCCCTGTGGCAGGGACAGAACCACCGACATCTTAAGATGGGTCCTTGCCATCCTGTTTGCCTCTTCCACGCTCCACACACGGGGCTGGTGGGACCTGGGGGCCCCAGTTCCAACTCCCACAGCAGGTGGGGCTCCATTGGTTCCTTTGGGTACCCCTGGGTGCCCTGTACCAAGGGCACTTTTGGGCGTCCCTCAGGGCTGAAGCAGACAGAGCGGCCGGTGCTGCGCCTGGCCGTGGCACACAGGGATGGGGTGGTGGAGCTGTGGCAGAGCCCTGAGCACAGCAGGGAGGGCTGGCACCCGCTGGTTGCCTACCCCGGACGGATCGTGGAGCAGTTCCAGGTGAGATGGCGTTGGCACCTTGGTACCCGGGCACTGTCCCCATAAACTGGGACCAGAGGAGCTGGGCAATGTTCTGAGACCTGGCCTGGGGAGCTCATGCCATCCTCATCCTCCCATGACAGCTCATCTTCTCCCTGACACAACCACCCACCTGCGGGGCAGAGGTGGCGCTCGATGACATCGTGTTCAGCAACTGTGGCTTGCCAGGTGAGTCCCACATCTGCTGGGATGTGAGCTGGGGTCTTGGGGGAACCGGCTGGGGTGCAAAACCCAGGGGAGCTCTCCCATTGCTCGGTGCTCCCATTGGCTTGGGGCACCACGCGCTGGCCAGAGCACGAGGTGGGCAGCAAAACCCTGTCCCTTGAGCCACCCCTAGGAATGATGTGGCAGTGCTCACCATGTCCCCGTGGGAGCAGCCACTTGCTGACGAGTGTTCCCCCACGGCAGAGGTCGGGCAGCAGGCCTGCGGGGCCCAGGAGAGCCGCTGCCGCCGCGGCTCCTGTCTGGCACAGCGGCGTTTCTGCGACGGCACCGACGACTGCGGGGACAGCTCGGACGAGGGCGCGGCACAGTGCAGTGAGCACCCCTGGCCCCAGGGAGGGGTACTGTGGAGAGGCTGAGGGTCCGCCTCGGTGGGGCAAAGCTGTGCTCTGGGCTGGCAGGGGCCCACCCGGTTCTGCCCTACGCCAGGAGGGCAAAATGACCCTGAGGGTTTGCAGAGGGGTGGCATCAGCCCAACCCATTGCAGGGATCCATCTGTCCAAGAGAGGGCTGGGAGCTCAGTTTCTGGGTCACCGCTGTCCCTTTTTCTCACAGAGAACTTCACCCGCTGCTCCTTTGACTATGATCTCTGTGGCTGGGAGACGGCGGCCGGGCCAGCAGTGTGGGGCAGGAACACGAGCCTGAACCTGGGCACCTCCTACAGCATTCCCACTCGGGACCACAGCAACAACAGCAGGGCAGGTACGTGACGGGGCACCGGTGCCCCAGGGGAGCCCCACTGCAGGTGGACGTGCCACATGCCAGGGCTCTGCTCAAGGCTGTGGCAGGACAGCGGAGTCCTGCCCCCACGCATCTGCCTGGCTCCACTCAGCCCCAGCATCTCCTGCAGGTTTTTTCCTCCATGTGAGCAGTGACCCCACTGCACAAGCTGGTGGCACAGCTCAGCTCAGCAGCCCCACCTTCCAAGCCACCAACTCCTGTTCTGTGAGTCACAGCTGGCACCTCGCGTCACAGCTCATGTGGGCATGGTGGTGACAGGAGATGGGGTTCCCAACTCTGGGGACCCTCATGCAGGGCTGGGCTGTGGTTGGCCCTTGCTGGGGATGGACATCAGGTTTTTGGGGTGGTTTGGTGACATCTCTGGTGCCCATTGCCCACCTGAGCTTCTCACAGCCCCTGTGTGGGATGCAGAGGGCTGTGTGCCCCTGCCCTAAGGGCTCAGCCTCCTCCCAATCCCCAGCTCGTACTGTACTGCCACCTCCATGGCTCAGCCACCAGCAGCCTCAGCATCTCCTATGTGACCAACTCTACCAAGCACCTGATGAGGGAAAGGACAGGAGACCTGGGCAGCTGCTGGGTCCGGGAGAGAGTGGACTTCAATGTGACGGATCCCTTCAAGGTGGGCTGCTGCTGGGCTGGGGGAAATGGGGCTGCTCTGGGGCTGTGGACAGGGGCAGCACCACCTCCCAAGCCCACTGTGGCCATGCCAGCCCACACTGTGCACCCCTGTCAGCCACAGCATTGCCCCTGCTCCCACTGAGTCCCTTCTTGAGCAAAATGTGAGTCAGTCCATGACAGGTTCTGGCTGCCCCCATCACACGGCTCCCTGGTGTCACCCCAATCCCCCCCTATCGTGCAGAACCCCTTGCTGATGTTTCTGACGTGGTGCTTTCCTGCAGGTGCTGATCGAGGGGGTGGCTGGCAATGGGGGGACCGTGGCTGTCGATGACCTGATCCTGTCTCAGGGCTGTGTGAAGGAGCAGGGTGAGCTGGTGGGCAGTGTCCCTCACTCTGGTCCAGTGCTGGCAGCTGTCCCAGGTGCTTTGTACCCATGGCACCACGCCTAAAGGACAGGCATGGTCTGCCTGTCCCTCTGCTCATCACAGGGACCATCCTGGGTGCAGGACAGCAAATACTTGCCCTGGGGTGCTGGTATCTTTTTCCTGGGGCTGTAACACTCCATTTTCTGTGTCAAAATGTGTCACACAAGCAGCTCTTACTAGGTCCTGGGTCCCCTTCAGCTGGTGACAACTAGGCTGAGCTGGGACGGGATGGGATGGGAAATGGAGAGCCAGGAAGATGCCTGGGGACACGGAACAGTGTTTGAAGGGCTGACACTGATGCTATTGCTGGGCCCTTTCACCACTGCTCTCCATCTGGGCTGTTTCACCATCAGAGAAGCCTCTGGTCACGCTGCCGAGCCAGGCACTTGCCGGCCCCTGCGCAGCAGACGAGGTGGCCTGTGGCAGTGGGGACTGCATTGCTGCAGAGCTGGCCTGCGACTTCGCCCACACCTGCGCTGACGGCTCCGACGAGGAGCGCTGCGGTGAGAGCCCCAGCAGGGGAGGGGACCAGGCACCCTGGGCTGGCCTGGCTGGGACATGTGTGTGCCTGCACAGCCCCTGGAACCACAACGGCCTGGCAAGACTGAGCCTGGAGTTTTGGGGTGCCCAGAGCAGCTGTGGCTGCCCCATCCCTGGCAGTGTCCAAGGCTGGTTGGACAGGGCTTGGAGCGCCCTGGGATAGTGGAAGGGCTCCCTGCCCATGGCAGAGGGGTGGAATGAGATGAGCTTTAAGGTCCATCCAACCCAAACCATTCTGGGATTCTGGGATTCTTTGACTTTGCAGGGACAACAACCTTCGAGTCAGGGGCTGGGGGCTGGCACGACGTCAGTGTGGGGCGGCTGCGCTGGGCTCTGCAGAAGGTCACTGAATCTGACATCTTCCTCACAGGTGAGACTGTTCTCACCACCCAGACAATGCTCGTCACTGCTCAGCACCACAGGAACCTCCAGAACAAGGGCTCCCAGGGGGTGCCACTGCACAATGGGGGATGATGCCCAGGCAGGATGCTGGGCTGGGGGTGCTACCAGTGATGTGGGACCCCAGTCCTCACCTTACAGAGTGTTTCTGTGCTCAGGGACTTTCCTGGCCCTCCAGACAGGAGAAGGACAGATGGTGGGTCCTGCAAAGGCACGATCGCCTCTGCTGGGCCCCTCTGGCCCTGCCTGCACCATGGAGATGAGCTACCACATCCACAGTGACCCCCAAGGTAACCTGCCCACCCCAGAGTGCCCTGCCTGCTTCCTACTCCCAGACCCCCCATGCCTACCTGCCTTTACTGCCTCTCCCAACCCTGCTTTGCCCCATCACATCATCCTGGAGCTGGGGTGTCTGTATCCCTGTCTGTGTCCCTGCACCCCGTGACCGTGGGCTGGTGCCACGGAGGGCTCCCACAGGGTGGCCAGGGGTTTTGGGTGCCCACAGCCTCTGTACCACCTCTTGTTTCAGGCTTCCTTGCCATCAATGTCGCAGATCACACCACTGGCAGCACCCAGCTGGTCTGGCAGACACAAGGTCGTGGCAGCACAACTGGGGGTCACGTCCGTGTCCCTCTGGGAGAGAGAAGCCGGCCCTTTCAGGTGTGCTGGATGCACAGGGACCAGCCTGGGGGGCTCTCAGTGGGACAATGCCAGTGCTGCCAGGCACCCCAGGCTCATGGCTGCTGCCCCCAGGTCGAGCTGCTGGCACTGGTGGATCTCCAGGGCTCAGCCAGTGTCGGTGTTGACAACGTGACATTTGAGCAGTGCTACCACGACGTGGTGACACCCACAGCTGCGGGTATGGCCAGGAGTGCGTGGGCAGGGAGGGTAACCCTGCACCCTTTCCGTGGGGGCTGCCTGGTGGCTGTCACTCTGTCCAAGAGCAGGACCATGGTGCACAAGGCCGAGGGCCAGGGCCAAGCACATATCCTGCCCTGCCCCGGGACCCCTGCATGGGGTAAACCTGGGGGGTGGGGCAGGTGAGCAGGGGGAAAGGGACGTTGGGGAGACCCATTTGCTTTTGTGATGCCTTACTCCTTTCCACTCTATACTGTCGCCTCTCTCTGGCCAGAGCTGTCCTGCAACTTTGAGAGGGGCATGTGTGGCTGGTACCAGGATCTGTCCAGTGACTTCAAATGGGTCCACAGCACAGGGCAGGGACAGGGCTCTGACCACACCACCGGCTCGGGTAAGGGGCTGGTTGCTCTTTGGGGGAACCCAGGACATCCCATAACCTTCTGTTCCCAGGGCCAAGGCATGCCTTGTACACTCCCAGCAGCCCCATGCCTGCAGAGCAAGCTCACCTACGGCAGGCTGGGAGCGCCCCGATCTGGGCTGTGGGTGATGCAGAACACTCACACCACGACCCCTCCACCCTGGCTGTCCCCAACATTCAGGCTACTTCTTGTCCGTGGACGCCTCTGTGCCGTGGAGCCACGGGCAGCGGGCGCTGCTCCTCAGCTCCCACCAGGAGCCGGCCGCTGCCCCTCGCTGTCTGTCCTTCTGGTACCGCCTGGCGGGCCCGCAAATCGGTACGTGCCCCATGGCATCCTGCCAGGGCTGCCCCAGCCTGCCTCCGCTCTGAGGACAGCGGGGTCCCAGGGCCTGTGGGATGGCTGCCCCCATGGCCCCCTCTGCCCAGGCACCCTGAGCCTCAAGCTGTGGCCAGAGGGAGGAGAGGAGGACGTGCTGTGGACCCGCCGCGGAAGCCAGGGCAGCATCTGGCACCGGGCACGGGCGACACTGCCCTCCACGGGCCAGCGGCGGTACCGGGTGAGGAGCGGCCCCGCGCGTCCCTGGCACCAGCAGGGCACAGCGCGTCTGACACCGCTGCCTGCGGACAGGTGGCTTTCGAGGTGCTGCATGACGGTTTCCTGGGGGACGTGGGGCTGGACGACATCGCGCAGACAGCGGGACCCTGTGGGGCCGAGCTCTCCTGCTCCTTCGAGGCGGAGGGCTGTGGGCTGGCAGCCAGCGGAGAGGGCACCTGGCAGCGACAGAGCAACGGCACCGGCACCGCCGCCGGCCCTGCGGCCGACCACACCACCGGCACCGCCGCAGGTACCCGGTGCTTCCCTGCTGCGTCCCCCTGTCCGCCCCTGAGTGTCCTGCCTGTGCCCCACGCCAGCCTTGCCTGCTCTCCCTGTTCGTGCCTGCCCTGCCCTCCCTGCCTTCCCCAGGATGAGAACGCGATACTGCACAGAGTTCCCAAACCTGGAACTCCCAAAATGCAGTGTTCCAGCCCCAGGGCTCCCTATTCCTGGGGAGGTTCTCAAGCTGGGGAGACTCCTTGACCTGGGGGGAAGACCCAGCCTCAATTGTCCCCTAGTGCTCCCCAGCAGGGCTGGGCAGGGGTCACAGCACAGGGGCTTCTCTCCTCCAGGCCATTACATGGTGGTGAACACGGGCAGGGTCTCCCTGCCTGCAGGGCACAGGGCTGCCCTCACCTCCCAGCTCTACCAGCCCTCAGTGTCTGCCCAGTGCCTGGCCTTCTGGTACCAGCTGAGTGCTGGGACCCCAGGTGAGCACCGCCTGCCCTGAGACCCCTGGGGACACCTCCAGATGGGTGGGGGCCCCACACAGCACAGCCCTGGACCCCTGCTCCATGTTGGGTGCCGTGGGCAGGCTCCCTCAGGGTGTTCGTGGAGCAGAGCAGGGTGAGGAGGAAGGTTCTGAGCGTGAGCACCATGGAAGGGAGCAGCTGGCACCGCAGCCATGTCACCGTCCAGCCCGATGGCGACTGGCAGGTGAGACAGGGCAGGCTGCTGGGGGCAGCTGGAGGTGATGAGGGGTGCATGGAGGCTGCCAGCCTCAGCATGTCGCCCTGCCCAGGTGGTGTTTGAGGCAGTGGGAGCTGGGGGTGACCACGGATACATTGCACTGGACGACCTGCACGTGTCGGAGGGAGCCTGCCCCAAGCCAGGTGAGACCCCACCCCACAGGGGCACTGTGGATCGGGGGGGGGGGATGGGACATCCTATGGAAGCGTGTAAGCCACGGGGATAGGGACAGACCTGTTCCTGCCCTGAGCCTGGCCCGGCCCAAAGCTGGGGGTGGTGTGTCCCACCCAGGTGCCCCATCTCCTGCCAGCTACTACTGGGTGTCTCACAGCCCTGCTTTCCTCCCAGCATCCTGTGACTTCGAGCAGGACACTTGTGGCTGGAGCAGCCCCTCGGACCCCCGCTTGCACAGCTTAGCCTGGGGCTGGAAGAGTGGGGTCACCCTGGCCAAGTACCCTGGGCCTGAGCAGGATCACACCCTGGGTACAAGGAACGGTAGGAAACACCCACCCTGCCTGGGAGCCCTGGCACGGCCAGAGTGAGGAAGGAGAGCTGGGGTGGATTGGGTCAGTCCAGTCCATGTTGCGAGGCCTGGCCCCACAGCATCCCTGTCCCCTCTTCACCCGGGAGGGGCAGCTCAGCCCAAGGGCAGTGAGGCGCAGGGCTGATTTGTGTTCCCCTCCAGGCATCACCCGACATTTGGGGGAAGACTGGGACAAGTGGGGTGGGACAAGTGGATGCAGGACTGGGGGACACCCTGCGCTCTGTCCCTGCCTGCCCAGGTCACTACATGCACTTTGACACCAGCGTGCTGGGTGCCAGGGGCACCAGTGCCCTGCTGGAGAGTCCACCCCTGCCTGCAGCCACCGACTCCTGCCTGCGCTTCTGGTACCACATGGACATCCCGGAGCACCTCTGTGAGCACTGCAGGGCCAGGGAGGAGGGCCCATGGTCCCTGGGACTCCCTGGCTCCATGGGGGCCTCAGTCCTCCCCACCTGTGCCCCGCGGCCACTGCTTCAGTTCCAGCTGGGCAGCGGCGATGGCCCATTCATTCCCTCTGGGCACTGCCATCCCAGTAGAGGATGGCATGGCTGGGAGGGCTCGGGGCAGCTGGTGATGCCAGGGCTCCTGTGCCCCGTCCTTGCAGCCAGCGGGGAGCTGCGGGTGACGCTGCGCGGCGCGGGGGGACGGCGCACGGTGTGGAGCGTGCCGGGGCACCGCGGCCGGGGCTGGCGGGGCGCCGCGGTGCCGGTGCAGAGCCCCGGTGAGTTCCAGGTAAGCGGGGCCCCCCTGGGGTGCAGGGTGTCTCCGGGCGTGCAGCAGCCCCCCAGAGCCCACCTTCCCCCGCAGATCAGCTTTGAGATCACCACACGGAGGTGGCCGATGGAGGGGACAGTGGCACTGGATGACATCATGTACAGCGCCAGGGTGGGCTGCCATTCCAGCCCGGAGAGTCCAGTGGAAGGTGCTGGGAAGAGGGGTGTGTTTGTGTCTCTCTGTGTGTGTCTCTGTGTGTGTGTGTGTCTGTGTGTGTGTGTGTGTGTGCAGTTCTGGCTGTGAAAGGTCAACCCAGAGCTGCCCAGGGTGCTGGGCTGAGGCTGGAGGCAGTTCTCTGGGCAATGGGTCGAAATGACAGCATTTCCTTGCCCTGCAGAGAAGCCCTCCGGCAGTTTTGTGGCAGAGGTGACGCTCAGTGTGCTCCTGGCCCTCGTCATAGTGGTGCTGGGGGCTGCTGGGGGCTGGTGCTGGCTGAAACAGCGAAGGCTGGCGAGCAGGACACCGACAGAGAACAACAGTTCCCAGGGCTTCGACAACATCACTTTCCGAGATGTAAGGACAGGGTGAAGGACTTGCTTAATTACCCCAGCTGTGCTAAAACAGCGATTTCCTAAAAGCTCAGCAAATGCCAGCAGGCTCTCCCTGACCCTGCATTCCGCCAACGCGACAGGGAGGTGCAAAGGGCTCTGCCTCTTACCTGCTTGTTGACAAACAAGTGACCCTGAGCTGCAGGACTGACCCAAAAGTGCTGCTGCCACCAGGCAGCTGCTCCGGAAAGAGCCGAGTGTGCTCCCAGCCCCGAGTCTTGTGGGAAGGAGGCCTGGCAAACCTGGCTCATCCTCACTCAGCCAGCACTCAATTTAGTGCAAGGTGGCCTAAGCTGCAGGGCCCTTGGGTCGGCAGCAGAGCCCCCAGCCCCATCAAGGTCTCCAGCAAGAGACGTGGAGCCCCCTGGGCACGCTGGGGTTCGGTGCCTCTGCAGGGTCACGGGGATGGCCGCAGGTTGTCCTCGCTGCAGCCTGGAAGAAATCCTGGTGTTTCACAGCAGACAGCCCACTTTTGTCACCAATTCCCACTCACCTTTCTTTGCAGGACAAGGTCATTATATCTCCACGGGAGGGCGATGAGTCTTGAAATTAGCAGCCAGCAGCAGGAATTGCCTGCTCCCCCCGGGCAGACCAGCCCTCGACAGAACCCACACTCCATCAGCTGCCCGCTCTCTGCCCCGGCACCAGGGGAGCCTGCCCCACCCAGGGACACACCGCGGCCATCGCTACCTCCAAGCGCTCGGGAAAAGCGTTTGTGTTGTTTGTGACATGAAGTTTTGCTTCCAAGACACAGCAGTGTGCCTGTGCTTTGGCAGGGGGCACGAGTGGGAGTTCTCACAGTGGCTGTCCTCATCCAAACAGGGTTCTGGCCATGCAAGGGAGGGTGAAGTGTGGGGTCCTGGCCCCCAGGGCTGGGAAGAACAGTGGGTGCTGCAGAGGGTGTGAGCCACTCCCCATGCCCAGGACAAAGCACAAGAGCTCCCAGGGCACAGAGAGCCCAGGGGGAAGAAGCTCAGTGCTTCTGCTGGTTTTGGGGAGGGTGAGTGGTGGGTGCGAGGGCAGGGAGCAGAGGGGGACATCACACAGCAGCCCTGAGGGCAGCAGGCAGCTCCCACTCTGGTGTACAGGTGCCCACCTGCTGCCCACACACCTTGTGATGCACTTGATAAACATCACTGGCAAACCCAGTGCGGGCTGAGGTGCAGGCTGGACTCAGGGCCTGGACCTCCACCCTGCCCCCAGCGCAGCCGAGCCCAGGACCCCTCCCTCAGCCCCAGCTTTCACACCTTAACCCTGTCAACCCCCAACCCAGCCCCTGCACAACAAGGAGCATCCTGCTGCCCCCAGCCCCAGGTACAGCTGGAGGGACGTGCTGCTTTCCCACATTGTGACCAGAGCCAGTCTCCCTCTCACCCAGCTGTGCCCCCCTTAGGTGCTGCCTCAGTCATGCCAAGCACCATCCCCACAGCCCTGTCCTGATTGCAGAAATGAGGGCCCAAGAGAGCTGAGAGCTGGGGAAGGGCAAGGAGGGCTCAGGCTTCAGCTGATGTCTCGGCAGCTGCCTGGATGTGCAGAGCCCACAGCACTGACCGAAGGCCCAGGCTGCTGGCCAAGCTGCACCATCCCCATGCAGGGAGAGGTGACACAGCCAGGAAGACTGTGACAGTGCTGGCCCTCATCCCAGGCACCCCAGGTGTCCCTTTAATTACAATCCCAGAAGGAAGAGGTGACGAGGCTCCGGTCACACCCAGCCACAACATTTACTAACAGCTGGTCACATGCAGCAGCTCCCCTGGGCAACTGAAGGGTATCAAACTTTATTATAGATCTCTTTAAAACAGGCTGGAAAGAACAAACCAAACTCATTGAGATACAGTGACTGAGTCATCATTTCTGATCAAGCCCCAAGTCTCCCAAATTATTTATATATAATATATCTCACCCATCCCCAAAATTGTTTCAATTAAATCCTCACATTTCAGACCACCCTAATTGCCTTAACATCAGCTGCTGCTAACACCACAATGTACATGTTTTCTGGCAAATCAGAGGCAGGGTTTGGGTTTTTTCTTGGGGTTTAGATCCTCAATCTCTGAAAAGGAGCAAGGAAAAACAAACATCAGGAAATTGCTTCTTTAAGGTTGCCTTTTTACAGCAGGTACAGATTCAGCAGTTTTCCCCCCAAAGCAAGTCTGAAACCCTCTTGTTCAGCTTGGCAATATGCAGAGTGGTTGAGGAGAACCAGATCAGTCTAAGCAAACGGATTTCGAGGCTTTGTTGTCATTTTCCTTTGGGGCCAGTTTCCAGAGGTTTTCCAATGTCCTTTCCACGCAGTTTGAGGCCTGGAATAAGAAAAAGGAGACCACCACCATCAGCACTCAATCATTCACCCAATAACTTTTATTTCCATCAAATTCAGCCTTAAGGAAGAGAACATCCAGAAAGAGAGCAGGGGAACCAGAGTTCAGGAGAGTCCTACTTTAGTTTCTAGGAGCACCAGACCAATGTCAAACAAAACCAATCAGATGGGATCTGAACCAGTCCAGGAGAGTAAAACCAACACAAAACCCTTCCACAAGTGCAATCAGGCTTCCATGGGTCTCAGCATCTCACAGGTTTTGGGGGCAAGCACACAGGGATGGTCCCCAGGGCACAGCCACAGGCATGAAGGTGCAGACAAAGATCAAGAGCTCCCAGTCCTGGTTCAGTCAGCAGATCCAGGTTTTATCAGAACATGTCTTAATGGCACCACACCCACAATAAACTCCAGCCAGCAATGTTCCTCACAGGAAAAAGGTAAATACTTTCCCCCAAACCACCCCTCCAAGCACTGGCATTATTTCTGAAGTCTCTCTTAACTCACCAATGGCTCTTTCGATCTTTCCCATGACCTGGTTATTGGGGATTGCTCGTCCTGATTCGTAGTCAGCGATAACTTGTGGTTTTTCATTGATTTTCTGAAAAGAGAGGATGAGTCTCAAACACAGCAATGCTCAGCAGCAGCTCCCCAGACTCAAACAGATAAGGAACAGCCTCTCATTATGCCAGGACAGATGACAAAGTGCTGCTCCCAGGCTGACTCCAGCCCCACTGGCACCTCCCTGAAGTGTCCCAGTGCTGGTGACACCCATCCTGAAGGGACTCTGACCTCCCTCCTCCTCAGGAGGAATAGGACTACCAGGGATTGCTGCTCCTTCAGACATCAGGGAGTTGCTAACACTGCTCAGCCCAGATGGTACAAACCTCTAGGGCTGGTGTGAGCAGCTGGGAGCAAGCAGGGAGCAGCCTCCCACCAGCTCAGCAGCCACAGACAGGCTCTGCCTGCAGCCTGGGGCTCAAGGGCTGCACAAACCTCAAAACTTCTCCCAGACAACTGAAGCTGCCAGGACATCAGACACCAGCGACACTGCATTCCTCAAACTCCCAGCCCATGACACCCTCCCACTGCAGCTGCCCATGAGGGAACAGGAAAGGTGCCTACCCTCACCTGGAGGTCTCCACTCACCGTGGCCAAGTCCTTCTGTGTGAGGCCCTTGCTCTGTCGGCCCTGCTGGATCACTTTGCCCACCTCCAGGGACACTCTGTCATGGTGCAGCTCCTCTGTTTCACGATCAAGCTTGGCCGTGTTCTTTGTAATGAAGTGTTGTTTGTTCTGGCCTGCTGCCCCTGTCGTTCGAAGCAAGAATGAAAAAACAATCAAGGACAAACAAAATAAGGCTCAGAGCTGTGCCAAAAAGAATCAAAGGACTCTTTCCAAGCCCTCAGCTGCCCAGGATCCCAGGGTAATGTCAGGATTTCAACATACCAACATCACCATTGATCTCACCCAATTCTCCTGCCCATCAGGGAACATTACCTTAGCACTGTTCATAGTGCTGTGCACCCCTAGCCATGCAGAGCCCTTCTCTTTCCCTACCTCACACCCAAACTTTCCTATAGACAGGGCAAGTCTTGTTTTTCATTGGGGATTTAATGCTCTAACTTTACTGCAGACACATATTCGTGCTGCAGCACAGAGAGGTCAATACTTGAACTTGAATTGTGCTTGCTCAGCATGAGGCACCCCAAGTTAGTAGCTTTTAAGCAATTTTCTGACATCTTTGATTAGTAGAATCTAATTGTACTTATCTTTGCTAAAAGACAGCTTCAGAACCATTGTTTTCTCTCATGTTAAATATATTATTTAAGATCTAGTTTGAATCCTTTCTCTCACATTAGTCTCTGGCATTCAGTGTCCCAAAAAAGCTGATTAACCTTCTTCAAGGATCATCTCTCTATCTCCAACCATCAGAATAACCTCCCTACAGTGAGAGAACCCGGCAATTTACATCAGAGAAGAAACAAGGCATTTTTAACGAGCAGCGCCATAGGAAGGTCGGCAGCCATTCAAATTCGCAAAAGAAATAAGCTGCCGAAACAGGAAGCTTAAGTTTTGTGATCACAAAAGCTTTTCCAAGATCTCTGCGGGAACCAGGCAGATCTCGGCCCTGGCAACCAGAGCTAAGGGGCAGCTCCAGGAGCGTCCCCCCGGCGGCTCCCGGGGCCGCGCGTTCCGGCCCCGCTCGGCATCGCGGGCTCGGCCGGGCGGTGCCGCCGCCTCTCCCCATCGCAGGCGGCCGCCCCCGAGCGCACCGGCCCCCGGGGATACCCACACTTCTTGGAAGTTTCCACGTCCTCCCCGCGCCGCTGGGCCGCCAAGATCGCCTGCGGAAAGAGCGAAGGTGCGCGGTGAGCACGGCGGCCGAGCCCACGCCGAGCCCAGCCCAGCCCAGCCCCGCCGCCTGCCCGGCCCCGCGCCCGGCCCCCCACCGCGCCCCCGGCCGACCTGCTTGGACTTGGCCTGGGCCGCGCTCGGGCCCTTCTTGCGCAGCACCGTGACCGTGTCCCAGTCGCTCTCCGCCATCGCTCCGACCCCGCCCGGGCCGCGCCCGCCGCGGGCACCGCCCCGTGCCCGCCTCCAGGGGCGCGGCCGCGCGGCGCCCGCTGATAGGGCGAGGTGCACGCCCGTCAGAAAAGGCAAGCGCTCATAGGTGGAGACAGGCGCGAGCGCAGCGGGCGGGGCCAAGGTTCCTGCATGGACTGTTGGCTTAACTGCACCCAGGCGTGACGGAGCTCCGTTTGATAGGTGCAGTTGCCTGCCCATCAGCTCCCTCGCTACGTGATTGGCAGGTGCTCACGCAAACCTGGGGGCGGACGGCACGTGCCTGTACGCACTAAGATTGGCTGTTGGCCCTGCCAGTCACCTGGCACCCGGCAGGGATTGGTTTGTTCTGAGGCGCTGTCAGACCCGTTGACCCGCTCGGCTGAGCCGAGCCGAGCATGCGCAGTGCGGCGGGTCGGGTGCCGTGTCGGTTTGCCCCGGCCCGTTGGCCCCGGGCGCGCCTGCGGGCACCGGCGGGGCTGGGCCGGGCTGTGCCGTGGGGGCTTCGTGCTGCGGGGAGCCCGGCAGAGCGTCCACAGGACGGACACGGGCATGGGGACGGTCCGGAGGGGCCAAGGGAGGAGTTGGTTCAGCCCAGAGAAGGCGATACTGAGATCAGACCTCGCTGGGGCTGCAGCTCCTCCCGCGGGGCAGCTCCCATCTCTGCTCTGGGACAGAGCCAGGAGCCAGGGCACGGCTGGGGCTGGGCCAGGGCAGCTCAGGCTGGAGCTCAGGGCAAGGCTCTGCCCCCAGAGGGTGCTGGCACTGCCCAGGCTGCCCAGGGAATGGGCACGGCCCCGAGGCTGCCAGAGCTGCAGGAGCCTTTGGGCAGCGCTGCCAGGGGTGCCCAGGGTGGGGCTGCTGGGGGGGCTGGGCTGGGACAGGGGCTGGGCTGGGGGATCCTGGTGGGTCCCTTCCAGCTCAGGGGATATTCTGTGATTCGATGAAAATCCCTAAACTGCATCAGAATCACCCAGAAATTTACGCAGTCGCAGTAAAGGCATGAAAAGCTGCTCCTGCTCTCGTCATTTCTGAAGCGAGAGGGCACAAAGTTAACGCCCCTAGGTGGATTTTTGTGGGGTCTTTCCATGACAAAGCGCAGGATGAGTGGACAGAGCCCGGTCACGGTGATGATCCAGGCATTGCTCGGAAATCAGGTGCTGGGACGTCCCGGGGGTTTGCATTTGTCATCTGTCACCGCAGCGCGCCTGGCCCCGGCTCCCAGGGGACAGGAGACAGCAGCTCCGGAGGTGGGACATTGGCGGGGTGCAAGGCTTTCTCCTCGGGCCGTGTGCTGGAGCCGGGCTGTCGCAACAGCAGCACGGGGAGCAGCCCCATGGTCCCGTCCCGCGGCGGGCGTTCCGAGCAAGCCTTTGGTGCGGGTTTCCTGTCCCTTTGGGAACAGCACGTCCTGCTGCCAGGTCACGGTCATTTCAGGAAATGCAGACAGGATTTTTCTTCGATAGATGACATCACCAAGTTTTCCATGCCGGTGTTCGCAGACCGGCTGTGCTGGGAAAAGGGCTGTTGCAGTGCAATGGGTGAAGCGGGAGCTGTGCCCGTGCCGTTCCCGGTGCCGACACACGCAGGGATGCACCGTCCCCGGCTCCCTGACCGGGAGCATCCCGCCCTGACGGTGCCTGAGCAGCACCTGGCCTCTCGCCAAGGGCTCGGTGTCCCCGAGCCCCCCGTGGCCCTGCCGAGCCCTTCACTTCGACACGCTCCTCTCCCGCCCCGTCTTCGCAGCCAGGCTCCCGGGAGAGTCACCGTGGCCGCTGTGTCACTGCTCTGACGGCGAGGATTTCCCCGGCCCCGGGTGAATTCCCCGCAGTGAGAACCCGCCCATCTCCGGCCCGCCGGCGCAGCGGGCGGTAAAACCCCGGAGCCCCCGCGCTGGAGCCGGGCTAGGGGGGCAGGCAGGCTGGGGATCCCGGGTGACAAATCTCGCTGCTGTGACCTTTTACCGAACAAGTTCCTCTGCGAAAAGCACCTCGCCGTGACCTCAGCGCGGACTGCGCCGCGCGTTTCCCCCTCACGGCATTTTTCCTGCCATCGCCGTCCGGCCGTCTCCGTCCTGCCGCCGCCCATCCTTCCCGACCGCTGGCCTCCACCTGTCCCCCGAGCCGCGCCACGGGACGCGAGGTGGCCATGACACTCTGTGCGCAGGTAGGCGAGGGCCCACTGGTACCCAAAATGGCCAAAAGTGACTTTAAAACAATTCTGCCAGGTGCACGCTCCGGGCCATTTCCAAGGGACCAGGGGCTGCTCACCTGTGGAGTGCAGCGGGAGATGGCTGTCTCCGATGGGACCGTGGGTGGGTCAGGTTGAGCACCACTGTCCGTCTTTTCCCCCTCCAGCAAATGCAGTGGATGCGTGAGGGGGGGTCCCAGGGGATGGATGGGAAGCCCCTGGGATGGGCGAGGGCACCCAGGACGTCCTAGGAGGCGGATGAGGTGGGCTCAGGGGAGGGATGAGGGAACCCAGCGGGTAGATGAGTAGTCCTGGGGGAGTGTGAGGGTGTCCCAGGGATCTGGGCTCTTTCCCAGGAGAGTCGCCTGAAGCAGGGATGTGGCAGGGGACAGTGGAAAGTCAGCGAGGAGTCGTGCTGGGGAAGTGACAGAGGACGGGGTAAGGGAGTGACTGAGGAGCTGAGGGGGTGACAGTGGCAGGGGGCATAACTGGGTGTGACAGTGGGGTGGTGACAGAGATTGATGTGAGGGTATTGGGGGGGCAGACGTGGGTGGCGGTGGGGTTGTTGTCGGAGTCGGGGTGTCGGGGATGCAGGGATGGGTGATGGTGTGTTGGGGGCATTGAGGGTGCAGAGGTGGGTGTTGTTGGGTGGCGGTGTTGGGGGTGTCAGGGGCCGGCCCGCTCCCGTGGGCGGGGCCGCTCCCGTGGGCGGGGCCGCTCCCGTGGGCGGGGCCGCTCCCGTGGCAGTGGGTGGGGCCCGGGCTCGCCACACGTGTCCGGGGGCGGGGCCTGATGGGGCTTCCGGTGCGGGCGCGCAGCGAGGGCCGGTGAGTGCGGGGCCCTCCGGGAGCGGCGGGCTCGGGCCTCGCTCCGCTTGGAGCCCTCCTGGCCGCGGGGAGTCCGGGCCACACGGGGGCAGCCCTGGGCTCTTCTCCGCTTCGCGGTGTCTCTGCTCGAGGGGGCTCCTCCCGGAGACGGGCTCGGGGCGTTCAGCCTGGAGAAGAGAAGGCTTCGGGGCGACCTCAGTTCAGAGCCCTTTCCAGTGCCTGAAGGGGCTCCAGGAGAGCTGGAGAGGACTGGGGACAAGGACATGGAATGACAGGACAAGGGGGAGCAGCTTCCCACTGCCAGAGGGCAGGGCTGGATGGGATATTGGGAATTGGGAATTGTTCTCTGTGAGGGTGGGCAGGCCCTGGCACAGGGTGCCCAGAGCAGCTGTGGCTGCCCCTGGATCCCCGGCAGTGCCCAAGGCCAGGCTGGGCAGGGCTGGGAGCAGCCTGGGACAGGGGGAGGTGAGCTTTAAAGTCCCTTCCCATCCAAACCAGGGGACTCCACGGGTGTGCTCCTTAGGTGTTTTAGGTGCCTGTAGCATGTAGTCACAGGGAATGAAGGTATGAGATGCATAAGCAGCTAAAACAAAAGCATTTTATTCTTTGCCTTTTTTCCAATTTGCTCGTGCCTCTTGTGTCCTCATTTTCCATCCCTCTGGGGAACCCTTTGTGCCTGATTGGGTGCCACCACTAAACCTGGGCTCCCCTGTGTGCCCAGCTTCCTCCCAGGAACATGCTGGCCTAGCTGCCTCTGGGCAGAGTTTTGGTCCCTCCTGACAGCTGACAAGCTGTGGCTGTGCTGGCCAACAGGGTTTTGGTGAACTGAGTTTATTCTATTTATTTCTTACCACCTTTAAGACAGTTTTTTACCTTATTTAAAGCAAAAAGTCTTGATATCTCTAAACAGGCTGCATTTCAGTCAGCTCAGACAGGGAGATTTGTTAGGTCTGTCCTTCATGTCTCTGTGTTCTGGATTTAGTTTTTAAATTCAAGTTTTCTCCCATATTTTGGTGGTGAAGGCAGGGGTTTAGGGTGGTTTACATCCGTATGTTTACTTGTGTTGGAGGACAGTCTAATAATCTGTGATAACACAGTTTATATGACAAATCACCCCCCTGCAATTATAATCAGTTGGAGAAAATGCTTTTATTTTCAGTCTCTGGAGATACAGCCAGAACTTTTCGTTCACATGGCAGCAGCAAACTCTTCTCCACCTGGTTCTCTGGATCTAAACCAGCCTGGGTTTGCAAAGGAGATCCTGGGAACTAAACTGGAGGTCAAATACCTGTGCTCCGATTGCAAGAACATCCTGAGGCGGCCGTTCCAGGCGCAGTGCGGCCATCGCTACTGCTCCTACTGCCTGAAGAGAATCATCAGGTAACTGCTGGGCCTCCAGTGCCAAGGCACAATAGTTGAAAAGGCGTTTTCAAGAACAAAAGCAGAGAGAAGTGTTGTTTTCACAGCCTTCTCACCAAGGGAGCTGTGTTCAATCATTGAGATTCAGCATAGTCTCTTCTCTAAGGGAATGTGTAATCTCTGACTTGCCTCTGTTGATGCTTCAAAGTTCTCTTTTCCAGAATCCCCTGCACTGTTTTTGCCATTGAGGAGGCAGTCCAGGTCTATCACCTCTTTCCTTCATCACAGTCATAAAGTCATCATTTCACTGTTGTGTAAAAATGGGAGAGGTTTAAGCACAAGCTGGCTTCCAGAGAAGTCTCTTTGTGTTCTATCTTACTCCTGCCTTTGTCTGAAGAAAGCCTAATAGAATGTTTAATTGGCTGAAGAAAGAAATTAGAAAGAGGCATCAACAATACACACAAGCAAAGACTCAATGTGTTGCTTTAAAAATAAGAAAACACTGTCCTTTCATAAAGTTACCAGAAGTCAATTTATTGTTAAATCTTTTTTTCAATTTTTTTTGTCGTTGTGTTTGATTATTATTTTTCTGTCTGATAGTGCTGGACCTCAGAAGTGTGCCAGCTGTATCCAGGAAGGAATATACGAGGAAGGAATTTCTATTTTGGAAACAAGCTCGGTAAGGAAATATACATTGAAGAAAACCTAACAGAACACTGTGTCAGTAATACCAGTTACAGTTTTTGCTTAAAACATGAGCTCTGAGAACTCCTTATTCGTAGGAACCCTTTTCTTCACCTGTGAGAAGGTGATTACTGTGTTGGACTCCTCGGTGCTGAAATCCAGGTCACATGTGTGTAGTGGTGCCCTACTTAAAGCTGTCACAGAGATTTGGTTGCTGTTAACACACCTCTGAGGGTTGATGGGGCAACTGGTCTGGGAGGAGTTTTCAGAAAGAATTCAAAGTCCTGGTCCAAACGGCAGTGCCTCAGTGATATTTGTGTTCTGCTTGTTTTGCCATTCCAGGCTTTCCCAGACAATGCAGCGCGGCGGGAGGTGGAGAGTCTGCCTGCTGTCTGCATCAACAGCGGCTGCACCTGGAAGGGAACCATCAAAGAGTACGAGGTACCGGCCAAAGCAAGGCTTGGCACATCTGCATCCTTCTTCCCTCTGTTCTTGGGGAAGGCTCAGGGTGTTGTCTGTGCTCGCTGACAGTGGGGGAAAGTTGTCAAATCCCTGGACTTTACTGTCAGCTGGAGAGGTTCCCTGAATGAGGATTTGTGTGCCCTGCTGAGGGCACAGGCTGGACTGAGATCAGTTCAGATTTGCTTGTGATCACAGGGATTTGCTTGTGAGCGTGTTACTTCCATGATGGGAACCACCTGCTCTCGTTGCAGCTCTTTTCTGCTATACAAGACTGTCAAGAAATTGCTGTGCCGTTAAATGGTTGTGAATTTCTCTGCATTATGTGAACCTAAAACTCTTCAGACTCCATCAACTCACAGCAAATGACCTGATCCCATTTCAACTGTCTCCAAAGCTACCAGGACAGTGGGACTGGATGTTGGGTACTGTCACCCATCACCCCAAACTGTTCTGGGACACAAGGCTGCTGGACAGGATGGTTTTTTATCTCATTTCTCCTCGAGGAGCCCACTAGCTTTTTAATCCAGATTTTAGTTGTGGCTGGGGGTGCTTGGTCTGTAGTGTGTGACTGTATGTGAAGCTTTTGGCTCCTGAAGGACAATTTTGTCATCCCGCTTGGAATGGCAGAACTGCCACGCTGGAGGCCTGAGATAAGAGGAATTCATTTTATTTCTCTCTAACACTCACTTCAGATTGATATCATAGCCTGGTGTTTCACACTCACTCCAGATTAAGATCATAGCCTGGTGGTTCACACTCACTCCTTATTAAGATCATAGCCTGGTGGTTTACAGAGCTTTGACAGTGACTGAGATGTGTTTCAGAAGCAGATTTAACCTTGGTCTGTCCAGGCTAACACTGGGATTCTCCTGACATTGCAAAGTGGAAGGAAGAAGCAGCAGCTGTGCATCAGGCCTGAGCATTGTGCCCAGACTGTGCCTCTGCCTGTTGGCAGAGAGATGCTTCTGCAGCTCTGCTTCCTTGTCCTGCTGTCTGAGCCTTCTGCTGTGCGCTCAAAGTTTAGTCCAAGAGATGAGGATGTCGGTGCTAAATGGTTCTGCTGCTGTGAACCCCCATTTGTACATCTGTGAGAGGCTCATGGTGTGGATGTGGGACTGAAGAAGTGTCAGATGAAAAGCTTAACACTACCACAGCACAGAGTTTGGGGATTGCCTGTCCAGGAACAGGGTACCCTGGTACTGAGGTTTCAGCTTCAGGCTGTGCTGGTGGTGTCTGCAGATTGTTTGCTCCATGCTTTAATTTCTGCTGGTGCCCAGAGGTCTGATATCTTCTGCAATGATTATAGTGAGCTCATCTTCATTAGACTAAACCATGTTATCTGTCAGCAACTTCCAGTGTTGATTGTGCTGTGGCTGATGAGCTGTGCTGAACTTTTTCTTCTGGTTTTAAGAAAAGTCTTAACGTGTTCTTGCAGAGCTCAGCAAAAATCTTCTGCTGCCTAAAGTTCTGCCTGTGTATTCTGACAAGTGTTAGAGTGCTTGAGTCTGGCCAGAGCTCCCTCTGGGAGTTCAGAGGGGCAGCGAGCTGTCCTGGGATCAGGGCTGCAGAAGCATGTGATGCCTCAGAACCTTGCACACTGCTGATGAAAAGCTCCCATATGGATGAGCCTGTGCCTTGTTTTCACTCTCCACTTAATCTTCCCAAACCCCAGTTTGGCGTTTGCTGGGACAAAGGATGATTGATGGATGTGTGGCCCTGGCATGCGTGGGCTGTGGGGCTGGGGCGTCTGTGATACCTTCCCTGCCAGGGGTTTTATGAGTCTGGGGGAGTCCTGTGTGGTAGAAGGAGTGTGAGGGTTTGGAGCAGTGCTGGCTGTTTCCTCTCAGGGGCTGACTCACCTCTCCTGCCTGCCCTGGTGGCATTCAGCCTAAGGAAGGAGGTTATTTTGTGCCCTCTCAGGAAAAGCTGGCTCTTTCCTAGGAACTGGTGGGAGGAGGCAAGGTCTGGCTTGTGATATCTTCTCTCACATGCCTGCCAAAGAGCTGTGGCATTTAATCAGGACTGGCTGTCCCCATGCTGCCAAAGCCATGTGTGTCGCTGAAGAGGGCTGGGAAAGGAGGCGCTGGGTGGCTGTGTTATCCCAGAGCCTTGTGATACCTTGGGCTAAGGTTAAACCCAGCCTGCAGGGCCACAGTGCAGAGCTGCCTGCTGCAGAGGAGCTGCATCCGTAGCTGTGCTGTGGTAGCGTCCTGCAGCAGCTCAGCACTCCCACTCTGGAAAGTACCTCAGAGCTATTTCTGACAGGACATGGAAAGTCCCTCAGAGTGAATTCACTGTTTGCTAATTTTAAAATCGTGTGTTGTGCTGAGAGAGGCTGCTCTCCCCTTGCAAACTTCTGATTTGCTAATCTTATCAGGGCACACGCAGGGGAAACATGTTCTGCAGCTGGAAAGCTTAAACCTCAAGAAAAGGAGTAAAATGGATTTCAGTTTTGCTTTCTGTTCAGACTAAAATTTGGCTCTCAAAGGAAAACGCAAAAGTGAATGAGTGCTGTTTGCTTGGACATGACTTGCACTCTGCTTCAAGCTGTGTGGAGCATATGAAATATTTAAGTCTGGATTTATGGCTGCATTTTTCAGAGTCTGTAAATATTTTGTGGCATTTGGATAAAGTAGTTTGGGGCAGGGGGCTGACGGGTTTTTCCTTTTATTAGTGACCTTTTTTACTGATGAGTCTGTCTGCATGTACATTTTGAAAATCAGGCTGTGGGCATGAGCCTTTAGATTCAAGAGCAAAGTCTGAGAAGGGCTGCAGAAACTAAATCCAGCCCATTAAAGCAAAAGGAAAAATCTCAAAAACAGTCCCAGTGATATCCAGGAGAGGGAGTTTGTTGTTCCTCAGCTCTGGTGTGTTCCTCCCACCCCACAGTACCTCTGGCTGTCCATGTCCCTCTCCTGTTTATCAGCATACTGTTGTCAGTTTCCATACACCTTTTATGATTGCCTTTCATCCCACCAGTTCCCTTCCTGTGTCCTCCCCCCAGGACTGGGCTGAGGAGGGGGCTGAGGAGGGGGGCACACGGGGTCAGCTTTGGCTTGGTTCCCCTGGGTTACCCCAGACAGGGAATTTAATGCAGCCCTCTTCTGCTGGAAGCAGAATTAACTGACACATAAGGAAATTGTCCAAGTTTAGGAAGTTTTTAAGTTTTAAAACTTAATTTTAAGTTTTAAGCTTAAACATGACGTTGGTGTTTAAACTAAGTTTTGTGGGGCTCAGATCAGCTCAGCTCCTGAGGCCAGGCAACAGTCAGGTGTGGGAACAAGCTGGAAACAACGTGCTTTCCTCGAGTTTGTTGCTGTCATTTTGATTTTAGAAAGTTCTTTGTAAGTGGAGCCTGGAAGGCTGCAGAAGGTGCAAAACTCCGATCCCAGGTGATGTTACTCAAAAGCCTGTGGTGTCAGAAAGGATGTCTGCAGCCCCTTCTGGGCTATGGGGCTTCCTGGCTCCAGAAGAACAGGATAACCAGGCATTCCTTTCTGCCCACTGTTCATCCTCAGGAGATGCTGTGGAGCCCCTGCCATGCCTTACCCAGGGAAAGCTCTCTCTTCAGAAGGCTCCTGGGGCCCTGAGCGTGTCGTGCCCCTCCTTCCCAGCTGTAACCCGGCAGTGCCCCAACGGGTTTTGGTGGTGATAATCAGCTGAGGCTGAAACTTCATCTTCAGGGTTTTGCACATTGCTTAGAGGAGAGCTGTTGGTCTTTGAAGCTCGTTCACCTGTCTCCTGCTCCACAAAGTTGTTCCTCTGGGTGTTGTATCATTGTTGTCTGTGTGGGGTACAACACTTGAGGTGCTGTGGCAGGAGCACTTGGTGCTCTGTAGCAGGGTGACCAGCCTTCTCTTTAAAACCCAGTGCAGCATTTATTGGCTGCTTCTGAAGGTTTTGGCTCCAAATTCTGTGCTGATGGTGAAGTGCAGTTTGCAGCTAGCTCCAGCAGGACCAGACAATTTTCTGGTGAGAGAATCCCTGACTTGCACATGGATGTGACCAAAAGGACCTTCTGCTTTTGGAAAAGGGATCAGACACACCTATAATTTCCAGAGCCAGAGCTGAGGCCCACAAGCACACCCCAGCCACAGTCCCCACAGTAGCTGGTGTAGCTGGCTGCCCAGTTACCAGCGATTTCCTGTCCAAACCATGGTGGGAGGCAGAGCCATGGCGAGTGCCAGAGAGCAGGCGTGGGAGGGAATTGGAAAGCCCCAGCTGCAGAGGGTCTGCTCTTCACTTCTGAAACCAGCTCAGCCTTCTTGTTGTGACCCAAAACTTAATGGTTTTGACATCTGCTCCTTGGAGAATGAAAAGCTGTAAGTCACGAGGTTTGAAGTGGAGGGGAGTGCTAAGTGTGGTTCATATGGCTCTATGCTGTGAGGAAACCCCTCACCATGAATGCAGGTGGGGGAATTGTGGAGGGGTTTGGAAAAAGCATCCTGGAGTGTACCACCACTTCATGCTTGTTCATAGTTGAAAGCAACCAGGAGTGGCAGAACCTTTTTTTAAAAATTACAGAAAACCTGCTACTGCTTCAAATGCATTTTGTACTTTCCTCTGCACTAAGAAATCACTCTTGCCTTCACACTTGTCTTCAGTACCTGAAACACTGCCTTCGTGTCCCTCTGCCAGCAATCCCCAAATCAAACCTCTGTCTGATCAGCCCTAACAGTTGATGAACAAAACTTCAACACTGAAAACAAGAGTTCCTGCCCTTGGTCTGAACAGAGGCTTGAGCCAGGCCCACAGGAAACCCCACAAGGCTTCTTCTGCCTTTTGTCCTCACTCAGGTGGGCACCAGGGCACTGAGAGCAGTGAGGGTGTGCTGGGTTCCCAAGCCCTCACTGCCTGCCCAGCTGGAGCCAACAGTACCTAGTGATGCAAACTTCATCTTTGGTTTTGACAGTTTCTTTGAAACGATGCCAAGTGAACTTGCTTGGATCTGTCAACAGCATGTCCCAGTAAGGGAGGAGTTTGTGTCTGGCACCAGCCTGTGTGATGGTCTCAGAAAGCTCCCATTCCCATTTGGCATTGGGAATTATAGACTGGGTTCCTGCTTTCCAGCCTTGTGTTGCTGGGCTCCGTGCAGAGGCACAAGGGCTGGGTGTGTGGTCACCCTGTGCCTGGTAGCCTGGCTCAACTGTGTGGGGAAAGGTTCAAGCAATCCTGGCATAGAACCAGCTTAGGACTTCTCTGGCAGGAGGAGCTGCAGCACAGAAGGGCATGGGGACTTCAGAGGAGCAGGGCATCCCAAAGCACCTGCCCTGTGTGGCACATTTCCATCTTGCAGGCTCTGGAGCCCCTGGGATTCCTAGCATGGTTACAAGACCTCAAATAAAAAACTGGACCTGTATGGATGTGGCAGGTTATGAGCAGAGCAGCCTGGCAGCAGGGGCATGTCCTGTCCACCAGAGTATGGAGATAATGATTTCCAGCAGAAGCCTCTTCCAGAGTTGAAATTGAATTTAGGGATGCCCTGAGGTGAAATGGTGATCAGATTAAAGTGCAGTTTTCCCTTTTGGCTGAGAGAGAAGTAGGGGAGCAACTCACCCTGGCATTGTATAGAAGCAGAGAATTTCCCAAGCTGGAAGTGATGGACAAGGACCATGCAGTCCATTTCCTGGCCCTGCACAAGACACCAGCAGACACCCCAACAACCCCACCCTGGGCATCTCTGGCAGTGCTGTCCAAACATTCCTGGAGCTCTGGCAGCCTCGGGGCCGTGCCCATTCCCTGGGGAGCCTGGGCAGTGCCAGCACCCTCTGGGGACAGAACCTTTTCCTAATATCCATTCTAACCTCATCCTGACACAACTCCAGCCATTCCCTTGAGTCCTGTCACTGGCACACAGAGCAGAGGTCAGAGCTGCCCCTCATGAGGAAGCTTCAGAGCACAGTGAGATCTGCTCTCAGCCTCCTTAGGAATGATCACTGTGTGCTCCAGGGATCAGCTGCCCTTACCAAAACCCAGTTTTCCCTCTGTATGCCTTCCCTCCCCTGCACAGCTGCAATGCAAGAGTGCTGCCCTTGCTGGCCAGGATGAAGCAGCCTCATCCTGCTGCCAGAGTGTCCAGAGAGAAACTTTGTCTGCAAATACTGCAAATTTAAATCATATACAGCTTTTCTGCTTTCCTGATATTGAGGTGGGAGATTCCCAGTACCCACGGGCAGCTCCATTTGCTAGTAGGCCTGCAGGCAGAGAGGAGAGCTCAGCACCTTTGAGCAGCTTGGAGAAGAGAAGGCTCTGGGGAAAGCTCCCTGCAGCCTGTAAGTGCTTAAAGGGGGCTTGAAAAAGATGTAGAGAGACTTTTTACGCGGACAGATAGTGACAGGAAAAGGGGGAGCAGTTTTAAGCTAAAAGAGGAGAGATTTAGATTAGATGTTAAGAGGAAATTCTTCCCTGTGAGGGTGGTGAGGCCCACTCACAGGTTGCCTGGAGCAGCTGTGGCTGCCCCATTCCTTGGAAGTGTCCAAGGCCAGGTTGGTTGGGGCTTGGAATGACCTGGGATAGTGGAAGGTGTCCCTGCCCACAGTAGTGGGGTGGAATGAAATGAGTTTTAAGGTCCCTTCCAACCCAAACCATTCAATTATTCTGTGATTCTGATTTGCCTCACACACGGTCCCTGACTGTGATCCTCTCCATTGCCCTGGTCCTCCCACGGGCAGCGGTCTCTGATTTTCTAACCTTTCTGGTGAGCTCCCAGAGAATGACATGTCTGATGGTGGTGGGTGATGGGCGGGCTGCTGTGGGGTTGTGTCACTGTTTATTATTAGGGAAGGAAATTGATCAATCAGCGGCTTTGGTTGTAATTCAGTGGGAAGAACCGGGTGTTGCTGAAGGCTGTTAACTCTGCCCCATTTGATTTTCCTGCTCCTGCTGTTGGATGCTGCAGGCTGGTGTGTGCCTTGCTGGGTGAGCCATTGTCTTCCAGCTCCACTTGAATTCTTCCATGGCTGTCCCCTCTCTCTGATCCCTGTCCAGCTTGATTTCCATTCTGGTTTCCCTCTGGGAGAGTGCCTGCTCTTGCCTAGTCCCATGCACAGCTCCAGGCTCCACTTGGAGCTTTCTAGAGCTCCCAAAAACTTTCCAAGCAAGTGCCTGGATGTGAGTGTGGGTGGTGCTTATCCCTGTAGCAGAAGCTACAGCTATGGGTTTGGGAAAGATATAAACAGGAGGATTGCCCCATTGCAGGGGGAGTGGAGTGTGGCAGATCAGGCTCAAGTGCCAGCCCCTGCTCTTGGCTCCAGGGTCGGTTGGATTTCTTCCAGGAGTGATACCATCTATCTCTGTTCTGACACCCACGTGGGACAGGAGGAACAGGGGTTTCCAGAAGAACCTGAAACTGTTTATACAGAAATGTTTGGATCTGCGCTGGCTGAAGCCTCTGGTGTCTTTAACTATTTACATACACAGCACTTGCTCTTTGAGCTCCTTCCCATGCTGCAGGCAGGGCTGCCCATTTTTGGCTGTTGCATCATGGTGCAGAGGGGAATCGGGATGGAGGATAAATGCTGGGAGGTGGGGAGTGTGGTAGTTTCACACCCACATGTTGGCATGGGAAACCATAAGTTTAAAATATTCCCTTTTAAAATAGTTGCCTCTGCAGTAAAATTTCCTTCTTTTAGCCAGACCATCTGTTCTGCCAGTGCTTTGTGGTTCATGGGGTAGATGTTACTGGGTGTTTCTAGAACATGAGAGCAGTAGGTGGGTAGGAAAAAGGGCTCACTCCCTCTGAGTGAGTGGGATAAAGGCAGGCACTTGGCCTCCTCCTCCTCCTCTGCAGGCAGCAGTGCCCTCCAGACCCCGCTGGCTGGCCAGTCATCTCTCCAGGGACACACAGTGAAACTCTCAGCTTAAGTTACTCACTTAAAGCATAAAAAGGAGAGAGTGACCAAGAAGCCAGGGTGGAGTTACTGATGGTTTCACTTTTCACTTCCTGGTGTGTGACACGGTGAGGTTTGTGTGTGTTCCCCTAGAAGGTAACAGAGATTCATTGTGACCAAGTTTTCCAACTTCTGGGTTCAGATAGCTGCATTAGAAATGCTCCTGGTTGGATTTTTTTTCTGTCCCTACCATGGCAGGAGACTTCAGTGCTCTTATATTTTAATTTGAGTTTTGATCTGCATATTCATGGTGTTTCCAGTGCCTTGTTTCAACTGGTGGGTGTAGAACAAGAAGGTTTAAGCAGCGTGGAAATGGTACAGAAGCAGTGGCATGTTCCAGCATTCCATTTAGCCAGCTCTGTTGCCAAAGACTCTACTGAGGACAGAGGATCACGTTGCCCTGATCGTTTGTTCAACCTCTCTGGCCATCATCCAACCCTGAGTCTGGCTGCAGAGGCAATTGCTTGTGTGCAGGGACTGGTAAATGAAACAGTTTAAAAACAGTGTGCAGCTGTTTTCTTTCTGCTTGAAAAATGGTATTCTAGTTCAAATGTGAAGATACAATCAGACAGCTCAGCCCAGCATGTGATGAGCTGTCACGGGGCCTATGCCTCAGCTGACTGATAACCATTACAGTGGAAAAACGACCCAAATTATCCTGCTGAGGCAGTGGCTCACTCCACTCAACCTGCATCAACGTGTCTTCTCCTGGCAGAGCCATTAATGGAGTTTCCCGTTGATTATCTTGGCCATCAAAGCAATAATTTGAATTTTTTAAAAATCATTGTAGCATCTTTTAAATAGAGGTTGGGTGCTACATAGGCACTCAGAATTGGGGGAGCCTGGAGGTCACACAATGAGTCAGCAGCTCAGAGGGATCAGCGTGACTAAGGTCTGAGTGTAGGTTGGTAAACCCAGTGTTCATCTGTAATAAGGCATAAATCCAGCCCCTTGGGATTGTGCCTATCACAGAACCTCCATGAACCTTTTATCTGAGGACAAATATCTCCTGTATGTTCCTTCACAGGCTCATGATGAAGTCTGCCCTGAATTCCCGCTGACTTGTGAAGGCTGTGGGAAGAAGATTCCCAGGGAGAAGGTATCCATCCATCTGACTCTGTGCCGTGGGGGTATTTGGTGTCCTGATGGGCTGAGTTTGGCATTCTGGCAGCAGGGAGGAACAGAGTCCATTAGGAAATGAAGTGGGGAAAACAATTGAGTGGCAGGTGTTAATGTGGATGTGAGTTTTCCATAGGATAGGTGTGAGGTAATGTGGCTCAGGGGCGCTCACAGGTCAGTGTTGGTGCTGCCACTGCCACCTCCCTTGGGACCATGTATGGGGACAGAGCCCCTGTGGGAAAATTCACTTATGGGTTTATCTTCTGTGTAGAGCAACTGCATCAACTACTGCTGCAATTTTGGAAACAGAGCCCATGTCCAGCTATATTAATTGATATCTAAGTAATAATTTAATGGAATCCATGACTATAGAATTTCCAGGCTGCTGGCTCCTGGAACAAGGCTCAAGAGTCTGAAAAATTCAAGTTTTGGGGAACATTTTCAAAAAGCACATTCATCTGAAACCATCTTGCCTTCTACAGGCAAATATTTTTAGTAGCAGTGTTGGAAAAAGCCCTTTAGCAGGGCAGGGGAACAGAGGCAGCAAAAAGAGGAGCAAAAGAGTTCTTCCAAATGGGCAGCATAAGGAGGGGCTAGGGGTGGGGGTACAGCCCAGCTTATCTGCAGGCTGGGGTTTGGGGTACAGCCCAGCTTCTCTGCAGGTGGGAGATGAAGCCCTGCAGGAAGCCACCTCATGGGGTCCCCATGGGTGATCTACTCTGTGTTTAAATATTAACTCCCGTGTTTATTTCTCCAAACTCTTGTTGATTATTTGCTGCCATGTTAACTCCCGAGTAACCTGACTCATTACACAAGCCACATGGATCTAGAAGTCTTTAAAAAAGTGGTTTAAAATCAGTTTTAATTGACATCTGTTGTAGCAGATGTAGGAGTTAAGTGGGGAGGGAATATGGTGGTGTTCAGAACAGAGCTCTGGTATCTGATGGTGAGAGGTGCACTAAACCCAAGCTGAAGCTGTGACAGTGCTCGTTGGATTAATCATGTGCTGTGTGGGAACCTGAACGAGTCATCTCAGTGCTGAGGGGTTAGTGGCACCTCTCAGCAGAAATGTAATGCTGGGATGGAGGTAAAAATACCAACCTGTGGCACGTCCTTACCAGAGTTGTGTGAAGTGCCCAGAATGAATATGCCCTTGTTTCATGGGCTTATTGCCTGTGCCTCCCATTCTTCAGCCCTCAGGGAAGCTCATTATTCTGCATCCACAGCTTGATCCTGTACCCATTGCTTTTTCACCCTTGCATGTGCAGGTGAGCAGTGAGACCTCCCAGCCATCAAGAGAAGGAGAAATTTGGCTTCCTTCAGGTGTCAGGGCTGTATTTGCATTCCGGCGAAAGTCACACCTGATGGTGGGCAGAACCCAGGTTTAGTGGGCACTGTGACCGTGAATAGCCATAGCTTGGGCATTCTTCAGCTTGGCTGTAGTTTCCCAAATGTCAGTGGGGTGACAAGGGAGCACTAGGGACACATGAGATCTAACACTGCTCTCCTTCCTCCCTGTCTAGTTTCGGGACCATGTGAAGACGTGTGGCAGATCCAAAGTACCGTGCCGGTTCGAGGCTGTGGGCTGTGCTGAGGTGGTAAGGGCTCCTCTCTTGGGTTTCCCTGGGGCTTTTCAGTCCTAGCATCAGAGTTCCTGCAAACTGCTGTTGCCCAAACTGTCACGTGTGTTACATCTGTTTTCCTTCAGGTATTTGATTAACCCCCTTGCACATGGAGCTTCACATCATCTGCTGTGCAGAATCTGCGCATCCCAGGGATTAAATTCCTGTGGGATGAAATCTCCTTCTACTTTAAGAGCACTCTAAGTGCTTTGGGACTGGGGTGGTTATGCTACTTTCAGGGGGAATGGCTTCACACTGCCAGAGGTCAGGTTTAGATGAGATTTTTAGAAAGAAATTGTTCCTTGTGAGGGTGGGAAGGCCCTGGCACAGGGTGCCCAGAGGAGCTGTGGCTGTCCTGGGATCCCTTGGACAGGATGGGCTTTAAGGTCTCTTCACATCCAAGCAAGTGTGTAATAACTTGTGATTACAGTGATTCTGTAAGCAAAGTACTGGGGCCAGGCCGTTTCTCTATGTCACTTAGTTTTTGCGGGTCCTACTGGTTCAAATAAATCCCTCCTCCAGGAGGTTATGTGAGGCTTTGTCCTTTGTTGCTGTTAGATACATCTGACAGAGCTTTTCTGGGAGGGGTTGGAGGAAGGCAGAGCAGACTAGTACAGCTGGGGGAAGCGTTTAGCAACCCTCCTTGTATGTGATTTGAAACATTTCTAAAACTAAACAAAAACCCAAACCACCCCCACCAAAACACATTTTTCCATTATTTCTTTGTTTTTTCCCCCCTATAAATTGTAAATTTAAAGCTGATGTTGTGACCTATGTTGTAGTGTATTTTTATACTTTGTAATACTTTGAAGTAGTTTTGGTTTTGTATCCTCGTATTTTTCCCAAATGGTTTATCCCAAACTGTACCCCCTCCCTTTACCTGTGTAATCCCTCTCCCTGGATGAGATCACCCCCTAACCCCCACCCTGGCTCTCTGTCCATCACTCAGCATTCCATCCCCTCCATCTAGAAGCTTCAGCCCAGGATGTCGAGCGATCAGCCAGAGGCCAGGGGTCAGCCCCCCAAGCCTTGCCCCATACGCTGTCCTAAACGTCCATCCCCCAGTACCAATCCCTCAGGGTCACTTATTGGTCAGTAAATGTTCTCTACTTTGGGTTTCCACCTCTCTTTTAATGTAACCTTGGCACCTCTCCCGGGGCTCTCAGCAGGAGCCCCCTGAGGTGCAGGAGCTCCTTCGAGACTCCTAGAATAAAACCTTGGATTAACCCCAGCTAAGAGCCAGCCCTTTATCTCCTACCGATGTGTCTCCTGCTGCAAAGGCACCAGCCCAGGTGCCCTCAGCACCCTCAGGGCACAGACAGTGTCCCCTTCAGGGCACAGACAGTGTCTCCCCTCAGCACCCTTGGGGTACAGACAGTGTCCCCCTCAGGGCACAGACAGTGTCTCCCCTCGGGGCACAGACAGTGTCTCCCCTCAGGGCACAGACAGTGTCTCCCCTCAGCACCCTCAGGGCACAGACAGTGTCTCCCCTCAGCACCCTTGGGGTACAGACAGTGTCCCCCTCAGCACCCTCAGGGCACAGACAGTGTCTCCCCTCAGCACCCTCAGGGCACAGACAGTGTCTCCCCTCAGCACCCTTGGGGTACAGACAGTGTCCCCCTCAGCACCCTCAGGGCACAGACAGTGTCTCCCCTTCAGGGCACAGACAGTGTCTCCCCTCAGGGCACAGACAGTGTCCCCTTCAGGGCACAGACAGTGTCTCCCCTCAGCACCCTCAGGGCACAGACAGTGTCTCCCCTCAGGGCACAGACAGTGTCCCCTTCAGGGCACAGACAGTGTCTCCCCTCAGGGCACAGACAGTGTCTCCCCTCAGCACCCTCAGGGCACAGACAGTGTCTCCCCTCAGGGCACAGACAGTGTCCCCCTCAGGGCACAGACAGTGTCCCCCTCAGGGCACAGACAGTGTCTCCCCTCAGCACCCTCAGGGCACAGACAGTGTCTCCCCTCAGGGCACAGACAGTGTCCCCTTCAGGGCACAGACAGTGTCCCCCTCAGGGCACAGACAGTGTCTCCCCTCAGCACCCTCAGGGCACAGACAGTGTCCCCCTCAGGGCACAGACAGTGTCTCCCCTCAGCACCCTCAGGGCACAGACAGTGTCTCCCTGCTGTCGGCAGTGCCGGGCCTGCCCCCGGTGTCTGGGACTCAGGGCTGGCCGGGGATCCTGAGAGGCTCCCAGAGGGACAGAGACAAACTGGATAGGAGGAATTTATTCTGTGGATGGTGACAGTGTGGATTGCACATGCTGAATGGGGGATGTATTTCTCTTCATGTAGGTGGAAAATGAAAAGCTCCCAGAACACGAAAGGAAGTGTTTGGCAGAGCATCTGTACATGCTTCTGAGCTCTGTGCTCAGCCTCAAGACTGGTGCTGGGGACCTGAAGCCCCTTCCTGTCCCTTCCTCATCACAAAACAGTTCCCCACTTCTGGGAGCAAACTCACTGTGCTCGGAGTCGGAGCTCTCCCGGTCCATAGAGCTCTTGGGAAGGTGTGAGGCCCTTGAGAGGAAAACAGCTACCTTTGAGAACATTGTCTGTGTGCTTAACCGGGAGGTGGAGAGAGTGTCCCTGACAGCTGAGGCCTACAGTCGCCAGCACCGGCTGGACCAGGAGAAAATCGAAACGCTGAGCAACAAGGTGTGTAACTGCTCACCTGGGTTCCCACACTCCCAGCAGAGGTTGTTTCCTGTTTCCTTTCTGTGTCATGAGCTAGCAAAGCTTCACCACTTGGTCCTGAAACTCCACAAATCTGAAGGCAGAAGTAAAATACCCTGTGTGCCTATGCCCAACCCTCAGCAGCTCCCTGGAAAAGCTGGGAATTTACCTGACCTGTCTAAAGCATCAGGCCTCTGTTAATTATCAAACTGAGTGAGATACTGAGGGGTTCTTCCTCAGCACAGTTTTCCGACAAGAGCCAGAGCACCCAGAATTTCACTGCATCTCCTTGTGCTGCATCTCACTGAATCTGTGGGGCTGCTCACCTTCCAGACTTTTCCAAATGAGTGCTGCCTTTGCCAAAGGAGTGCCATCAGTGCTGCTGCCTGCAGTGACAGGCTGGAGGTGTGAAGGAGCTGCCTCCACCAGTCTGCTCCAGCACAGTCCCTTGTGGAGGGCTCCTGGTGTTCCTGGCACCTGGAGCTGTGCAGTTTGCAGCGCACCTGTGCTCTCTGGGCAGCTGATCTGCCGTGACCCTGTGTGAGCTGGCAGGGACAAACCCTCCAGAGGGTGTAGGTTCTTTTCTTTCTCAATTTAGTTTTGTCACAATGCTGAGTTATTGGGGATTTTTTCCCCATCCACACTTCTTGTACTGCTCAGCCAATGGAGCAGCTCCTTGGAAGGAGTTTTACATTGGCTACGGGAAAGTTCCCAGCTCAAGCACTAAGCTGTTTTGATGGATCTTCTCCAGAGAAGGAAGCTTCAGTGAATTGGCTTATGTTGCTCAGTTTCTCCCTCCCTGCTCCCTGTCCATTTTGGAGGTCTCTCCCAGGCCCCAGGGCCTGCGTGTTTCTCACCTGCACCACGTGTCCCACTGAGCAGGTCCGGCAGCTGGAGAGGAGCATTGGGCTTAAAGACCTGGCCATGGCTGAGATGGAGGAGAAGATCCGCAACATGGAGGCTTCCACCTACGATGGGGTTTTCATCTGGAAGATAACGGAGTTTGCGCGGAAGCGTCAGGAGGCCATAACGGGCCGCTCGCCTGCCATCTTCTCTCCAGGTGCGCAAAGTCCCCAAAATCTCTTGCATCTCAGCTGCGTGTGGGTCTCGTGGCAGGACCTTTGCTTGGGAAATGCTGCCAGGCTGAGAAAAGAAATATTCCATATGGAAGGGAGTGTTTTATCTTGGAGAGTGAAGCATGCAGAGCGGTGCTGTTCCAAGAGGGAAGAAAGGGCTGAGAGGAGAGAGATGCAGGCTGTGGATGGGATGAGAAAGGGAATTGGCTGTAATTGCTTGGTTTGCATTAAATGTAAAGGCAAGGAAATACCAGCTGATATCTGTGTTAAAGAAAAGGAAGTGGAGATACTGCTTACAGTGTTGTGAGGACAGAGTGCCACGGGGTTTGGCAAAGGGCAAAATCTTGAGCTAAAAACAGCAAGTTGTTCAAGGAAGGTTCATTGAGGGCCTGACCCAGGACAAGCCAGGGTGAAGGCTATCAGTCTTGGGGGGGAAGGGGCAGGGCCTTACTGGCTTCTTGCTCTGCTCCTCACCTGGGCCAGAGAGAGCAGGATGCCCAGCTGCATGGTCCCTCTCCCTGGCTGCTCCCACCACTCTGGAGCCATCTTTCCTTCTGTTCCTCGATGGGTTTTACATTCAAAGGGTGATGAGAGTGCTGAGAAGGCCCAGCGGGGATATTCTCCTTGGACTAACAAAGGGGTCATCTGTCCTGAGAGCTTTTGGGTAAAGCAGGTGGGGAGGAAGGAGTGGAGGAAATGAGCTGGGCATTTCCAAGAGGGATGCAGTGACAAAGATCCGATCTCTTGCTCCTCACCCTGTGGGAGAGCACAGTGTCTCTGCTATTCATAGTCTGCCTGTTGAGAAAAGCACCAAGTCCTGCAGTAAAATATTGGCTGTGACCCCTGATCTCTGCCTGTGCCCACTGAGCCTCGCCCAGCCAGTCCCAGATGTGCTCTGTGCCACTGTGGGAGGGTGACTTGTGGCAGGTCCCCTTCCAAGCTGTGACCCCACACAGGTCTAGTGTCACAATACAGGCATTCCCAGGACTGCTGGGGAAGGAAAGTGCCTGAAATCCCATCCTGGCCATGCCCAAGCCATGCTGTGGGAATCCAAATGAGAATTAAAGTTCACTTGCTTGAGCCCCTGCCCGGATCAGAGGCATCAGCTCACAGTGGAGGTGCTGAGAGTGCTGTGCTTCCAGCCAGGTGCTTTATGGGGGGATTTGTTCCTGCTCACCAGTGTTGCTGCCATGAACCACAGCTCCTTCAGCCCTGGGGTGCAGGAGGATTGGCCCAAATCTGGGGCAGATCTCCCCTGGCAGTGAGGGAATAGCCAGGGGACTGGTGACTGCTCTGTGCACAGCATCTGCTCAGGCCAGGGGCTGCACTTCCTGGCCTTGGCCTTTCCAGACCACCTCTGGTGCAGCCCAGACCTGGCTTCTCCCAGATTCCAAACTTCAGAGCGCTCAGATTTCAGAGAGATCTGCTGTTGCTAGGCTGTGCTGCATTGGACCCTCACTGTGCCTGTTCCACTCTTCTCTAACAGCTTTCTACACCAGCAAGTACGGCTACAAGATGTGTCTGCGCGTGTACCTGAATGGGGACGGCACCGGCCGTGGCACCCACCTGTCCCTGTTTTTTGTGGTGATGAAGGGACCTAACGATGCGCTGCTGCGGTGGCCCTTTAACCAGAAGGTGGGTCTGGAGCAGAGCCCACTGTGCCCGTCCATGGCCTCTCTGGTTCAGCACCCACTCGAGTTTCTCAGCACTGCCACTCCGGGCCGCTTGGCAAGGCAGTGTTGACTGCCCTGGGGGTTGCCCAGGTGTGCTGAGAGCAAGGGCTGTGCTGTGGGGCAAGGGGGTGACATGGGCTGTTGGGAATCGCACAGAGCCTCTGCAAGGGTTGGGGGCAAGGGAAGGTTGTGGTGGCCTCAGAGCTTGGGGACAGTGGGTGCTCATTCCCTGTCAGGAGCTCAGATCCCAGCTCTTGGGCACTGCAGGTTTGTGGAACACATGGAGGCGGAGTGAGCGGGCACAAGCAGATGCAGAGAGGACAACAGCCCTGGCTCAGGGAAATACCTGAGTGCAGTGTCAGTTCTGAGAGCAGAGTGTAGGTTTTCAGTCAGTCTGACAGAGTTGTGCTGCCACAGGGAAGTTTGCAGCGATAGGCCAGATGTGGGGATGGGGAGGGTTTCTGCAGGATGTTCCTGAGGTGATGTTCTCTGCTGGTCCCACTCAGAGAAATTTCTCTGATTTGCAGGTGCACAGGGTGGCTGTGGCTGCTGGTTACCTGCATGCAGGTCACTGGACTGGCCTTCCATGTGTCTTTTATTCAGCCACTCCCCTGTGCTTTCCCCTTTCCCCACAGGTCACCCTGATGCTTCTGGACCAGAATAACCGGGAGCACATCATCGATGCCTTCCGCCCCGACGTGACGTCCTCGTCCTTCCAGCGCCCCGTCACGGAGATGAACATCGCCAGCGGCTGCCCCCTCTTCTGCCCCGTGTCCGTCATGGAAGCCAAGAACTCCTACGTGCGTGATGATGCCATCTTTATTAAAGCCATCGTTGATCTCACGGGCCTCTAACCCTGCTGACCTTGGAGCAGTGAGCATGGAGCCAGCACTGCCCAGGGCATCTCCTGCTTGTGCTGCACTTCAGGCGGGTCTGAGAGCAAGAGGGGGCACAGAGAGGGGAAAAGCCCTTCCTGAAAAGGGACCTTTGCTCTGAGTGGAAATGAGGTGTCTGATAGGAGCTCTCCTGAGGAGAGGGTTGAGTGGACACTGGCAGGCTGTGGAATATGGAAGATTCCCTGCAGGGACTTGGATGTCTGAACTGCTGCTGTCTGGACTCCAGTGGAAACCAGTGCAGCTCTTGCTCTACCAGTTTAGCCGACATCCACAGCTCTCTAGTAAAACAGCGGTTTGCCCTGCCTGAGCTCCACCTCCTGTGGATTTTGGCTCCGCTGTCTAGGATTTCCCTCTGAGATCTCCATGTTTCTGGAAGTTGTGGGGTGCCATGGCTCTGCACTGCTGATTGCTCCACACCCTGGGAGACCAGGAGGGTGTGTGACAGCTGCAGTACCAGCTGGGCAAGAGAGACACAGACTGGTTTGATGCCGTTGGTGTGTTTGGAGGGTGCTGAGCCCAGCTGCAGGGCAGGGGAGCCCTTAGTCCAGCCCTTTCTGGGTGTGTGATGGGTGGTGTGTGCTGGAGTGTGGAATGGGGCAGGAGGTGCTGTTGCCCAGGAGGGACCATGGGGCAGCACCAGGGATGCCTGTGGTGAAGAAATGAATCTGCTGTGGAGATTGTCCCTCCTGTGCCAGGAGAGGAGGGTGGCACAGAGCTCGGTGTGCACCCTGAAAGCTCCAAGCCCTGCCCCTCTCTGCCCCGTGTGCTGAGCAGCACTGGGTGGGATGGGTGCTGTGCTGGGAGCTGTCTTTGCTCATAGGCAAAGACACACAGAACTGGCTGCATTTCCATGGTGGGACAGCTCCACCAGCCTTCCTCGGGCTCCTGCTGCTGTTGAGCTCCCCATCCATCTGCAGCTGCACTGCCGTGTCTGTCTGGGCACTGCGGCCTTGGCCATGGGATGTGTACTGTGTGCCCATGCAGGGGGCACTGCTGGCCAGCCCCTGCACTCTCACAGCGCCTGCAGTCACCAGCAGCAGGTCTCCCTCACTGTTCCTCCCCATCCCTGAGCTCAGGAGTCATGGGGCACCTGGTTCCCGGTGGCAGCACCTTGGAGCTCTTCCTCCACTTGGCCCCACGTTGAACCTGCAGCTACCTGGGTAGGATCTGGGGGCTGGAGAAGTGAAGCATGCTGTCCCCTTTCTGTCCCTGGGTTCCTTCCCTCTGGACAGCACAGGTTCAGCAACCATGAGAAGGTCTCAGTGTTAGTGGGGAAGAACTGGCTGCCACATCCCTGCATAGTGCCCTCTACAGCTTTGTTGTGGCCGTGAGTAGCTCTGGATGGGCCCTGATCCAGGGTGAACTCAAGCTTCTCACACCCCTGTCAGTGGCTGAATGTGCCACAGGAGATGTGTGGGTGATAGGAACCAGCTGTGAGCACCCTGCATTGATCAGGGGCCCTGGCTGGTGCTTGTGCTGCTCCTCAGGCAGTGAGGCTGGAACGTGGTCACCCTCCTCAGTGGCTGCCAGGGATTGGCCCTCCACTGCCAGCAGCTCCTGCCAGGCGCCCAGCCCGTGTCTGATGGCTGCAGAGCCTGCCAGGCTTGTGGTCTGCTCACGCCCTGGCTCTGGCACAGCCACCCTGAGGGGTCCAGAACACCATCAGGCTCTGCCCTGGCAGGGAGCCCTGCAAGGTCTGGCTGTCCCCCCCACGTGCTGGCACTGCCCTGACCTACCCGTGGGGCTGTTTGGAATGTCCCTGCTGCTGCCCAGGAGCTCAGGGGCCTCCAACCTTCCTGACCTTGGAGCAGTGAGCATGGAACCAGGAGCTCAGGGGTGCCCATTGCCCTGCTGGCTGAGCTGCACCCAGGGCTGCTGTGCCGGCCAGGTGCTCTCCAGACAGGTGCTGGGGTAACCTGGGACCCCCTTTGGAATCAGTGCATGGAACCTCTCCCATGTGTGTGTGCAGGGTCTGGGGACAGAGCCAGCCCCTGCTGCTGGGGGAGGGGGACAGAAGCTGGTGACAGCACAGCCTGAGCAGGGAGAGGGGTCACAGGAGCCCTCCCTTTGTGAAGTTCCCTCCAGCCTGTCCCGAGGGACAGATCGAGCCCTGTGTTGCTGCTCTCACGCTGTGCCTTATGAGGAAATCCAGGCTAGCAGAGCCCTGCTCCCATCTACAGCAGCTCCCCAGGGATGCTTGGAAAAGCCTGGGAAGGGACAGGAGAGTCAGCTCTGCTCACAGAATTGCTGGGAGTTGAGTGTTCTGTGTTGATCAGAATGTCTGCTTGGGGGTGCTGCCTCAGCGGGGCTGGGGGCTCTGCAGTGCCAGGAGGGGCTGTGGAGACACTGGCTCACTTGGGGCTGGGGGCTCTGGGCTGCTTTCAGGGTGGGAACTGGTGCTCCTGCCCCAGCACGTGTGGAAGGTCTGTGGGAGAGTCGGTGCTGCAGCAAAGCTCAGGCTGAGCTCTTCAGGCCACAGGAACATGGCCTGGCAGCCCCTCCTGCTGGGAGCCCTTTCCTCCCCACCCTCCTGGTACTCCTGATGCTGCCGGGCCTTTTTTGGCTCTCAGCAGCTCTGCAGCTGGCAGCAGGAGTTGTGCCCATGTGCTGCAGACAGGGGCCCGGCCCCTTCCTGGGCACAGCTCTGCCAGCCTGGGGGCACATGCACAAACACTGGACACAAGCCACCGCTGGATTTTTGTGGGGTTTTTTTTCTTTTGACTACACCATCTCAACACTGTGAACTAGGTTTTGTTTTCCTTGAGGGTGTAGTATGGTCAGAACCACTAATAAAAGCTGTTTGAACAGCATTGCTGTGTGTGAGCCAGGGGATCCTGGGCACAGCATGGGGGAGGATTGTGTCAGGGTAGGGGGGTTTCTCTGCTGGGGGATTATTTCTGTGCTGGGAACTCTCCCCAGCTCCTGCATCCCTGCAGGAGGATTCCCAAACAAGGAGGGAACAGGGGGATCTGCAATGGGAAGGGAAGGAGCTGGAGTCTGGCTGCTGGAGCTCCACTGGGCCAAAGGCCACTGGGAGCCAGTGCAGCAGGGCTGGGCCAGTAGTTCCAGTGCTTCTGCTGCTGAGGCAAATCCAGCAGCCCTGTTCCTGGGTTGTAACAGCTCTGAGCTCCTCCAGAACAGGCTGCTTTTCCCTCACCACTGTTGGGAGCCCAGTGCCTGCAGGATGCCTGTTCCTGCCCCCCCATGCTGCAGCACCAGCCCAGGGACTAAACCTATGTGGGGGCAGCAGCCTGGTGGCCTCTACTCACTGTGTATGGAAGAGACAAACACAAGGAATGACCATGGGCACCTGTCCCCTCTGGGAAGCCCCCAGATGCCCCTTCAGACCACAGCAGCTGCTGCACCAGGGAGATGCAAAGGGCAATGAGGGGACAGTGGCATTGCAGCTCAGGAGGCTGCTGTGGCACAGGAATGCCAAACAGCATTGGAGAGCTCTCTGTTTACCTGTTCTGTGCCTGTTAGTGCTTGGAAAACATCAATCCAGGAGGGGTCTAGCCCCTGGCCTGTCCTGGAAGCTGCAGTGTTCAGCCCAGCTGCCATCCCCTGCCTCGCTCCTGTTGCTCACAGCTCTCTGCCCACACTTCCCCAGGCAGGGCAGGTAAGCACAGGCTGGGCAGCAGCTCCTGCAGTGCTCCAGCCCAGCCCTGTGACAGTCCTGGCCTCAGCTCTGGCTCAGCAGAGCAGTACTTGGAAAAACAAGCTCACATTGCAGAGATGCTTTAGCAGAGTATTTATTCAATGCCAGAGTGAAGAGCAAAACTCAGTACAAACAGCACCTCAGTGCCTTGCTCGCTGCTGCACCGAGCCACGGGTGGAGAGTTCACAGTTGGGGGAGGAAGGGAGGCTGTTCCTTTGCTGTGTGACTGGACAGAGCAGGATGTGGAGCCTGTGTGCACACACAGGAAGGAACTCCTAATTTCATGACAGAAAACCTGAGTACAGGGGTTTTGGATGAAGCTGGGGCACAGCAGGACACAGGTGCTGACCCTCCTGCTGCAGAGGCTGCTAAAGCCATCAGTGCCATTGTGACAGAAGCTGCCGCCACCGTCAGGCCTGTCAGCAACCCCAGACTGGGAATGGCACAGGCACCTGCCCCGGAGCTTCCAGGGGCCCCCAAAATGCCTCCCCTGCAGCTCCTTCCCAGCCTGCTTCAGGAGCAACAGCAGCTCTTCAGGGCCCCATCTAGGCCAGGTCAAGATTAGGAGCTTAATTTTAGACTCTGACATTTGGGTACCTGCCACAGGGACAGAAGCTCAAGGGACAGACAGTGAACACCACCGAGTCTGTACTAACTCCAAGTGACCATCCCCACTGCCTGCGGGGTCCTGGAGGAGCTGAGCCCTCCATGGTGGGTCAGCCCCAGGGACAGGGAGCTTTTTCAGCTGTCACTGCAGGCAGGAGGGCTCCATCCCCATCACCTGCAGGTGAGTGAATACCTGCAGCACCTGTGGGTGTCCACACTTATTCACAGAGAACATACCAAAAGAACCTAAAGTGCCACGATTGGGTAGCATGGGCAGGAGGTGAGCTGTCCTCATGGGTACCCCAGGAAGGGACAGCAGATCCTCCACAATAAATACGTTCCTGATCCATAGCTTATTGAAGTGCTACTCAGAGGAAGACAGAGGCAAAGCCAGCACCATGACCACCAGCCCTCCCCCCCCCAAGTTTAGAAACTGGCAATACCAATACACAGACCCTGGGGCCAGTCAGGCTCCCAGCCCTGGCCCTGCTGCCCCCTCACTGCCCCCAGTTCCTGCTGCCCTCTTGGGCAGAGGTGCCATGGGGAAGAGGCACTTGACATTCCACAGCAGCCAGACAAGTTGCCCGTGGAGCTTTGGGACAAGCACGCATTAATAAAACGCCAATATTGAGTCCTGCAGTCAGGCAGCACAGCAGCACCATGGCTCCCGCCAAGCACTGTGCAGCTGGCGGCTCCCAGTGTGTCTGGCCACACCCCCAGCTCACACAGACCACACTGGACGTGCCTCAGTGTCCCCTGTGCCCAGAGCTCACCCAGAGAGCTATGCCCAAGTAGCAATGCTGGTGAGAAGCTGTGGGAGCCCACCCTGCAGTGACCAGCTCAGCTGCTGCCCAACAGAACCACAACAGGGCCCCAGCTCTTATGTCCTGTCTGAAGGCGATGCTTCAAGGAGGAGGCGGTTCCTGCTGCCAGGGCCCCTCCTGGCTCAGCCGTAGGATTTGTGTGCCTAGAGCTCATCTCTGTGCAGGGCTCAGGGCTCTGTGAGCTCAGAAGGAGGTGCTGCAGTGAGGAAGCTGCAGGAGCAGATGTACCTGGGTTCAGCTTTTCTGGTTCAAGAGCCAGGAGAAGAGCAGTTTCCTAGGCCGGGGCCTCCTGGCCTGCCGGATGCGCATGGCCCGTGGGGAGCGCCACACCTTGATGGTGGTGTCATCACTGGCTGTCAGCAGCAGCTCCTGCTCCACCGGGCTGAATGCCACTGAGTTCACCACATTGTCGTGCTGCAGCTTGGCCAGGCAGATGTTGTAGTGCCGATCCCAGATGTAGCCGTGTCGATCCTCTGCCCCACTGGGGTGGAGAGACAGGGGTCAGGGTGTCCCACTGGTCCCAGTGTCAGCCCAGCAGCCCCAACACCCTGCCCTTCCCACTCCTGTTCTGCGGGGATGGGTTACCCAAGCCCCGTCTCCATGAGCTTCATCCTGCGCAGGCAGCTCCCTCTGGGATCCAGGGCCCCTCAGCTCAGCCCACAGCACCTGCAGCCCCAAGAAGGGCATTTGCCACCTGCCACCAAACACACCACAGCCCCAGATTTACCCTTTCCTCAGGGGTAAATAAGGCAGGGTATTTAAGGCAGGCTATTTACAGCAGGACTGGGCAGCCACCCTTTATCAGCACTTTCCAAGTCAGTCCCTCTGCTCTTTCCAATCCCACTCCCTGCTCTCCTTCCAACACACAGCAGTGTTCTGCTCACACGGCCATCCCACAGCAACAGGCCCAGGCCTTCCCAGATGCGGGGTCAGGATCCTGCCCACTCCCTCACCTCGCCACGAAGTCCCTGCTGACGTCCAGGAAGATGAAGAAGCACTCCTCGTTGGGCGTGTAGGCGCGGTGCGCGCGCAGCGCTCGCTTCACCTCCTTCATGGTCTTCAGGTCGAACACGTGCAGGTCGATCTCCTCCGCGATGGGAGGCGGCTGCATCGGGTCCGAGATGACGCAGTCCCGCGGCCAGGCCCGGCTGTTCACATACAGGTACCTTGGGGAGGGCACAGAGGGGTTACCTGCACTGCACCACAGCTCACACAGCCCCCTGGCACAGCAGGGATGGAGCCTGCAGCCCAGCTCACTGAAACCCAGGCTGAAACAGGGAACGGGCTGCCAGAACACTCCTGGCCATGGCTGGAAAGGACCACTGCACCTGAAAGGTGACGCCAGGGCTCAGGTCACACCTCTCTAATCTCACTGGAAATATCTTTAATGATGGGGCTGTCTTCTGGGCAGCACGTGTAGGGGGACTCTTCCCCCCTGCTCCATTCAGGTGAGACCCCCACCTGCAGAGCTGCCTCCAGCTCTGGGAACCCAACACAAGAACGATGTGGAGATGCTGGACTCCAGAGCAGGCCAGGGAGATGCTCCAAGGGCTGGAGCCTCTCTGCTCTGGAGCCTGGGAGAGCTGGGGGTGTTCAGCTTGGAGAAGAGAAGGCTCCAGAGATACCTCAGAGCCCCTTCCAGAGCCTAAAGGGGCTCCAAAAGAGCTGGAGAGGGACCTGGGACAGAGAGACAAAACAAAAGGAATGGCTTCCCACTGCCAGAGGGCAGGGTTACATGGGCTATTGGGAAGAAATTGTTCCCTATGAGGGTTGGAAGACCCTGACACAGATTGCCCAGAGCAGCTGTGGCTGCCCCATCCCTGAAGTGTTCAAGGCCAAGTGGACGGAGCATGAGCACCCTGGAATAGTGGAAGGTGTCCCTGCCCATGGCAGGGGGTGGGGATTAGATGGTTTTTAAGCTACTTTCCAACACAAACCATCCTAGGATTCTATGGATGATCTACCTCAGGAACAAGACACATTGGTGTGGGCAGCTCCTCCACTCTCAGAAGGAGCCACCCTGTCCTGAGCTGGCTCAGGAATACATTCCTGCCAGGCTGGGGGTGAAGCTCAGCAGTAACACACCATCGCCACCTGGATCAGCAGGCACCCAATCCATTCCACCACTCCATGTCCTGGTCACCCCACAGAGCCCGTGAGCAGCTCCTGCCCATGCTGGCAGTGGCTGGAGCCCTGTGTGCTCACCGGTGGTCAGGGGAGAGGCCCATGCCGATGATGTGCCCGTGGATGTCGATGACGTGATCCAGGGAGTCAAAGAACTCGTCCGAGCGCCGCTCCTCCCCCAGCACCGGCCCTGCCGTCGTCATCTGATGGGGCAGGATCCTCTTAATCCCTGAGGGACAGAAAGCAGAGGGAGGCAGTCCCACAGGCTGCTGCCAGCAGGCTGGGGGAGGTCCCAGGCTTCAGGCAGGTGCTTCCCTTGGTGCGGCTAAGAAAGGAGAACCGGCTTGCTGTGCAAGCTCTGGGACAGGGCTGCTGTCCTGGCCAGGCTCCTGCAGCTCATCAGATGGGCTGCACATCAAACCCCAGGCAGGGAGATCCCAGTGCCTGAGGGTACAGCCAGACCTTGCCTCAGCCATCTCTGGAGCACATGGAAGCTGCGTTGGCCCAGGAGACACACTAGTTGTAGAAGGGTTTTTCTCTGAAATGATTCCCTGGGCTGAGCCCATTCTCTGCAGTAGCCAGCCTGGAGCAGCCCAGCAGATGCACAAGCTGTGGCAGGGTTTTCCCATGGCACTGTCAAGTGCAGATGGGGAGCTGTTCCACAAAGTTTAAAGAACAGACATTTAAACCCAAACTGTGCTCAAGTAATTTGTAGCTTCTGAACCTCCTGACTGAGACAAGTGATGGGTCAAGCCCTGTTCCCTTCCAGCTCTGAAGAGGTCCAAAACACAAACAATCCACAAATGGTCCATCCTCAACAGCTTTCTGGAGGACCTCTGTGAGCCTCAGTAGCTCCTGGGCACACACAGGTTTCATCCTCAGCAGGTCTAGGGGTGCTGGAAGGTGGCCTGGCCCAGCCCAGCCCATCGCCCCTCTGGAGGAATTGCTAACAGCACCTTTTATTTTAGCCCTCTCCTGCAACCCAACGAGACACAGGTGACACCCCATTACAGCTCAAGTCCAAGGCCATTCCTAATATTTCTTCCCCTGAGCCTGGGACCTGTGAGACAGGACTGGTGTTCTTCCACCCCACTGGTGCTGCTCACCAGCATCTTCATCCTCACTTCCACAGCACCATGCTCCCTGTTCCAAATTCAAACACACATGAGTCAGAAGGACAGGCTGCTCACCCTGGAATCAGCATGAGAAATGGGAACTCGAGTTCATGCTGGAGCAGCACTGCACAGAGTGGGAGGTGAGCACAGAGTGAGCTCCTTCAGGTGCTGTGGGCACAGAGCAGGTGCACAGGGCCAGTTCTGCACACAAAGGGCACAAAGGCCACACTGCAGTGACTCATGGTGGGACAGGAACTGAGCCAGTGTCCAGCCCTGCAAGCAGCAGCCTGTACTGCAAGTGCTGGCTTCCAGCCAGGGAGTCACAGAGCTCAGAGGCATCGCACAAATCCCTCAGCCTGGGAGGCTGCAGAGGAACTGGGGAGCCCAAAGGCCCAGCCTCGGTGGGTGGCAGGCTGCAGGCTGCCAGGTGGCCTCAGCCCAGCCCAGAGGATCCAGGGGCTGCCTCAGCTCAGCCCAGGGCTGAGTCAACATGGCTGGCTGCAAACCCAGCCCACAGGCAGGAGGAGCATGAAGCAGAGCTCATTCAGTCCAGGTCATATTCCTAACTGAGGTGGGCAAAGACTAAGTTGCTTACAGCTCTGGAAACTGCCTTCCCCTTCCCCTGCCTTACTGGGCTGTACTGGTGTGGGACCATGTCATGGGAATGTCGGGAGAGCAAGAAAGCAGGGCTGTAACTGTGTGAGCAGTGAAAGGAACTGAAACCGTCTGGCTTCACAGCAGTCTTGTCTGGGAACAGCTCCCTCCTTCCCCACACTCCTGGTCCTTTCCACCTCTCTGCCAGCTTTAGGGTTTCCTGGGGAAACAGCCAGTCTCCCTGCTCCTGCTCCCCACTGAGGAGCTCCCCGAGGATTTCCTGTAAATTCAGGCTCTGCTAGACCTGTTGTCTTAACAGGGGTGTTGCAGGTGAGAGCAAGTGACATCTTAACACAGGACAATGTCACCAGCCACACCCACAGCACATTGCACCCCCCTAGCACAACAGAGGAGGCTGCAGCCTGCCCAGCCTCACTCACCACACGAGCATGGCTGGGGCACTGAATCATCCCCTCGGAAACCTCCCCTGGCCCCAGCGTCTCACTGAGGCTGGATGCCCACATAAGGGTGGTCCCACCATGGCAGAGGGGAGGCAGGCAAGGGGCAGGGGCACTGCACAAGTGACTCACACATCAACTCCATGCTGCTCAGACCAGCCCTGTCTACCCCCGCAAGAGAACAGGACCAGGGTCCCTCCACACACTCCTCCAGGCAGCTGCTGTCCTGCCCCCGCACACACTGCTGCTCATGGCTGGTGTCCTTCATCAGAAGCTCCTTCTTGCTTTTCTGCTCAGCCCTTGCCATGACTTTGGCCACGTATCATGCTGGCAGCAACAAAACAACCCTCAGGCAAGCGGAGGAGGTGAAACTCCCCACAGTGATGGGGCCTCTCAGAACCCAGAGCAAAGCCCAGTTCACACCTCACAAACAGACAGCAGGAAGACCAAGTCTTCTCCTGACCCAAATCTCAAGCCCAGCCGCAGCCCAGGCCCCTAGGGAGCCCCGCTGCACCAGGCTCAGGCCCAGCCTTACCTATCTGGTGTGGGGAGTAGGTGAGGCATCCTGTGGTGAAGATCAAGTACTTTGTCTTGCTGTTGCTGTCAGTGGGGAGCAGGTTTGGCTCGGGCGGTTTAGTTCTGTTTCGCACAAACAGCTCGGCCACCTTCGTCTCCAGCTCTGTGTCGGTCATGGCAGGCCTCCCGTGGCCCTCCACGATCCCATCAAAGAGCTGCTGCAGCCCGTGCTCTGCTGGCACGTCCGGCAATTCCCGTCCGGCCGGCTCCGGGGGCGGCCTGGGCCTGGCCCCCTCCTCCTCGCTGTCACTGCCGAGATCAAAGGCCGGGCACGGGCAGGAAGCAGCCAGCTGCTCCTCGTAGTCCAGGAGCAGATCCGGGCAGTCGTAGCGGCTGCAGTCAGCCACCATCACGGTCCGGATGGTGCTGGCATTCAGGTTCTGGATTTTGAACAGTCTCTTCACTACATTCACATTCTCAGACTCAATGCCCTGCGAGCAGAGGGGAGAAGTGAGCAGGAACCACCCCAAGTCAGCCCCACAGTTCAAACCCAGACCTGAGCTAGCACAGCGACACCAACCCTCACGGACCCCTCCACGTTGTGTGTGGGGCACTGACACAAGAAGGGGCCCCAGGCTTGCCAGCTCTCCTGTGCTCCTTCCTATCCTGGATGGAGACAGAGCGAGAGCAAACATTCCTGCAGGCAGGCAGCAGTGCAGCGAGGAAGCACAGCTGCTGGGCAGCCCTGCTGCCACCGTAACACTGAGGTGATCAGCTGGCACTACCTGGGGCTTTACAGTGCAGGGCCAGGAGCTGAACTTGATCCCTGTGGGTCCCTTCCACCTCAGGATACTCTACATTTTATGATTGACAAGGATTTCAGGAACAGGCCTCTGTGGTAAGCACGAAGTAGGATTCCTCTGCCCCACCACAGCAGTGGCAGAGAATCCCTGTGCTCCTGGAGCGTGCTTGTACCCCTCAGCAGGGGCAGCCTGGTATCTGCTCCAGACACACAGAGCAGGTCCTTCTCTGCCTCACTGTTCCCAGCCTGCAGCTGTACTCCCATGCCCCTGTTATGGGCAAGGTCCTTCCTGGCCTCTGAGGGATGGAAGGTGCAATGCTGGTGTAATGCCTCAGTGCAGCACGGAGATGTGGCTGTGGGAAAAGTCTCTGCTAACAGAGGTTTTACCTGGGGTCAGCATCTTGTTAAAATCACAAAACGTGGGGATGTGCAGGTGTGGCACTGAAACAGGGGCAAAACATGGGGAACCCGACTCAGCAGCCCAAGTGCTAGGGAGTGCACGAGCAGTTTGAGGCCAGCACACTCAGTTCTCCAAGTCTCACCTCAGAATCAGAGACAGCATCTGGCCCAAGAAACCTCAGCAAGGCCAGGCAGGACTGAGCTCAGCCTCCAGCTCACACCAACACCCTGAGCTACCAGGTGGGAGGAGGGAGAAGGGTCCCATTGCTGGGACACAGACCAGGCTACAGCACTCCCAGGACCAGCTTCAGACTGTCAACGACCTCAGCAGCCCTGCTGTTGGGCAATGCACGCTGGGGAGCACTGCAGCCAACACCTCAGCCTAATTAATGTGGCAAAAGTTAATGAGATCTGAGGGCAGAGTTAGAATACTGCAGTGAGTATAATAACACTGAGCATGGAGAAACCTCATGCAAGGGTTGCCTTGAGCTCAGGATGCTGAGGGCAAGTCAGAGGAGACAAACAGGGAGGACAGGAGGATTGAGCCATCCTTCCCTGCAGCTCTCCCTCCCCCAGGAGGCAGCAGGAAGCTGCACTGCCTGTGAAGCTGGAAGGAAGGCAGCTCACCTGGAAAGCATTGTTCAGCCACAGCACTGAGCACGAGGTGATGCGTCCAATCCGATGCAGATTGCCTGATATCAAGTTGGTTTCATTCAGCCAGCAGCCAAACACATCGTAGGGCTTATTCCTCACCCTGGAAAGCAGCGTGAAGTTCTCTGGAAGGGAAACATGAGAGTGAGGCACTGACTTCCAGCAAGAGCCCTGGAGAAACCGTGTGGGACAGAAGAAGTGGATCCAGGTCTCTGTAGGAGGGGCCAACCCCCATCCAGCTCCCAGCCACTGCTACAGAGACAGATTATTTCTCTTTTCTCCAGAGATGTGTGATGATACCTTGCACAAAGGAAACCAAAATAACAGGGCAGTGCACGGAGCCAGAGCACAGAGCAATTCAACCTCCCACCCTTTCCCTGAGCGGGGCCCAGAGCAGGCCCTGGGGACAAGCAGGAGTTAAACACACACAGAATTTCCCTCCCACCCCTGCAGCCTGGGGCCTCTCCAGCCAAGGCAGCTGTGCACTCCTGCTTCCTGCTGCACTCCTGATTGCTGGTACTGTGGGACTCTGCACAAAGATGGTGAGATAACAGTGGGGACGAGCCTCATGCACAGAGCTGCAGCACAAGCGAAGGAGGCTCAGGTGACAACACCTCAGAAAGTCCTGTGACACCTAAGGGTGAGACCACAGCCACAAAGGTGACCTGAGAGCTGCATGCAGCCACTTTCCTCTGGAGACGGGCTGAGAGGGCTGGGTGTGCCTGGCCTGAAGAAGAGAAGACTCTGACAAGACCTTAGAGCTCTGAAAGAGCTGGAGAGGGACTGGGGACAAGGGATGGAGGGACAGGACACAGGGAATGGCTCCCACTGCCAGAGGGCAGGGCTGGATGGGACATTGGGAATTGGGAATTGTTCCCTGGCAGGGTGGGCAGGCCCTGGCACAGGGTGCCCAGAGCAGCTGTGGCTGCCCCTGGATCCCTGGCAGTGCCCAAGGCCAGGCTGGGCAGGGCTGGGAGCAGCCTGGGACAGTGGGAGGTGTCCCTGCCATGGCAGGGGGTTGGAATAAGCTGAGCCTTAAGGTCTCTTCCAACCCAAACCATTGTGGGTTTTTGTAGCTCCATGCCAAGCACCACACATGCCATGGGCAGGAGCTCCAAGGTGAGTGATGGGGGTAACCCTTGCCCACAGTGGCACTTAGTGAGCAGTGAGGGTAAATACACAAGCACTGCCCTGAGGCGCTGCTGCAGTGACCCAGGCTGTCTGTGAGGTCTCTCCTCTAGAGCTGTGATCAGAGACCCTCAGCTCAGGAGCCAGGATGAGCTGAGACAAGGCACTGCACACCCAAAGGAGAAGGGAACCCCCTCACCCAGCACTCATATGCCCCGGGGAGCCCCAGGGAGCCCCTCTTACCCATGCTGATGACAGCAATCTCCCCTGAGGAGGAGTTGTGAGGCCCCACAAAGACACCGGACACCAGCAGCAGGGAGTCATCCGAGTTGAACTGGGAGAACTGGGTGTAGCTCCAGTTGTAGGGCCTCATGTTGGAGCTGTGCTGCAGGGAGATGTCCAGCTCATTGCTCCAGATCTACAGAGAGATGGGACAGTCAGGAAGCTGCTGAGAAGGCTGACAGTGGTTCTCCTTTATCTGTTCTGCCAGTACTCACCAGGACATGAAAAACAAACAGTATCAAAAACCCCATTTAACTGCCTTCTGCTCACCACACCCCTGTCCATTCCCCTGACAGAAAATGGAGAGGGGTCAAATGGAGAACTGCTGCTCCACTGGCCAGAGGAGGTGTTCAGGCAGTGAACGGTGCTATCACAGCTGGATTTCCAGCATGTTCAGACAGATTCCTCCCAGGACAACCACTCAGGGAGGACACGATCCACTGCAGTGGATCATTATCTCCCCAGTCTTCATCAGACCCAGGGCACAAGAGGACACTCATCTGCACCTAGAAAGCAAAGCACCTCGGCCACCTCCAACAGGCTGGAGCTCCATACAGCCCTCAAGGCAACATTTGCAAGAGTCATTAGTTCTATGGCTTAGAAGACAGCTCAGCACCCACAGGAAGCAGCCCAAGTCCAGGGACATCTGGTCAAACCTCTCCACAGACTTCCCAAAGGCTGCTCAGGGCCAAGCTCCACTGGACCAAGGCTGCAAGAGCCAGACAGGGCACCTACCACTTTACCTTGACCGTGCAGTCTTTGGAGCATGATGCAAACAGGCAGCCAGAGTGGGAGAAGCTCAGGTGCAAAACTTGGTCATTGTGCTCCTTCAGGGCCTGCACCTCCACGCAGGGGATGGTGTCGTAGAGCCTCTGGAACTCCTCGTACCACGAGACAGCACCTGCAGCACAGCAGGGACACGGGGCACGAGCGTGAGGGGAGGGAAGCAGAGCTGGGCCAAACACGCACCAGGCTCTAATAAACCAATCCTGGCTCCTGTGAGCAAGGCCAGGAGCTCTGCTGGGGCACCAGCCCAGGGCTGCAGCTCAGCCACCAGCCCTCTGCATTTCCTCAGCAGCTTCCCTACTCCCACACACACAAAGCCCTTTCTTGCAGCACACACAGCTCCACAGCACACTCCTGCTCTCCAAACCAGCACTGAACCAGGCACAGGTGCTGCCTGTCGCACCAAAAGCAGTCCTGAGAAGGAACACGTGTGCCAGCACAACCAAACCACCCAGGTGGGACAGGAGGGAAGCTGCTCCTCACCATACCCAGCTCTGCACTGGTTACCTCTGTCTTGTCTCACACAGAATTAAGACAGCTCCAGAAAGGGTCTGGGACCAGGAAAAAAACATCTCCATGAGGTAAGAGACTTGACAAATGAAAGCCAAGAACAGAAGCTGAGCACAGCCTGGGGCACACTCATGGGAGTCTTACTGATGGACAATAAAAACCAAATAAAGAAAATTTTTAACGAAGGGCCCGGCCAGGCAGCCTATAGACTTCTTGCAGCAGCAAATCCCAGAGAAGCAAAGAGGATTAGACATGTATATGGACAAGGGCCAACTTTCCTAGTGACACTGAACAGGACTGAAGGATTTTTTGGAACAGGCTGCAGTCCAGGAGGCAACTGCTCCTGCAGGCAGGGACCAGCTTGCTGCCAGCACATCCACTGCTGCTCAAGGCTTCAGCCCCCTCTGGACCTCCTGGTCCAAGCCCATCCAGCTGGGAAAAGCCTGGGCAGGGCCCATTTGGCCAAGCAAACCCAACATTTCATCTTACAGACCCACTGGATACCATTCCTCTAACCATGGGGCTGCCCAGGCAGCCCCCACCCTCGAGCTCCAGCCCCTGCCCACGGCTGCCAGCTGCCCCTGCCCTGCACAGGGTGCCCACAGGTGCTCAACACCCTACTGACCTACACCGACTGCCTGATCCTAATCAGTGCTCAAGAACAGGGCTGGCAGCTGACTAAGCAGCTCCAGGAGGCTGGGAGGGAATGAGCCTGGTCAAGAGGCTTCAGAAAAACCCCAAAGAGAACATCCTCAGCCCCATGGAGCTCCCAGGGTCTGCAAGAGCAAAGTCACATAGCCTGGAGGGATCCCATCAACATCCATCTCCCCTGGGAGCCCTTCTGCAGAGGTGTTCCTGCTGCAAGGAGATCAGCTCCCACTGCCTGATCCTTGGCATTTCCTCCTGCCCTTCTGTAGCCACTGCAATTCCCAATCCAGGATCCAACAGCCCCACAACACAGCGGGCATGGGGTGCTCAGGGAGAACCCCCTGGGCAGCACGGGGGCTCTGGCAGCTCCCAGAGCTGTCACACTGCCCCACACTGCTGCCAGCACAGGGGCTCAGCAGGGAGCACAGCTGTGACCACGCCAGTGCCACCCCTGAGCCCTCTGCCAGGCTCTGCCAGCTCCTGCTGGGAGCCCACATCGAGTCCAAGCTGCCCTGGTGCTGCAGGGCAGCTGCTGGCTCAGCACCTGTCCCCAGTGCTGTCCCAGGGCCACGCATCCCCCAGGCAGCACGGGTGTCCCTGCAGAGCCCAGCCCCAGCTCTGGCGGCAGGAGAATGGACAGAGCTGTAGCACAGGGGCTGCCGAGTGCCAGAAAGGAGGGACCAAGGCAGGAGTGACTGCACAGACGCCGTGGAGGCTGGGATGGAGCAGCCCGGGGTGACTCACTGCAGCTCCCGGGACCTCCCTGGACAGCAGCTACAGACAGCACCTGCCCGGGGAGCTCAGGAAACCTTTCTGTGACAACAGGGGAAAGGCAAAGCACTTTCAGCGTTTGGACCCCCATTTCTGCACGGTGCGGGCAGACCCAGAGCCCTTCCCGTGCCCATCTGAGCCCGGGGCACCGGGACACAGCCGAGGCACCGCGGATCGGGGGCGGCAGCGCGGGGCAGCGCGGGCTCGGGCCGGGCTCACGGCAGGCGCCGCCCCGGAGCGCACCTGGGTGCCGGGGCACGTCCCGGGACACGCGGTAGTAGCGGTAGAAAAGCTCCTTCCACAGGAACTCGTCGCGGGCCACGGCGCGCCACTGCTGGCAGACGAGCCCCACCGAGAGCACGTCGGCGTGGTCCAGGTACAGGAAGATCTCGAACAGGACGGTGTCCGGGAGCCGGGGGCAGCCCGCGTCCATCGTGTCATTCTGCCGCCGCGCCTGCAACCGAGCGGGGCCGGCGTCAGGCCCGGAGCGGGGACGCGAACCCGCCCAGGGCCCGCGGCCCTCCCGAGCGCTGCCCGCTGCTCCCTTCGTGCCGTGCACGCTGTTCCCCGTGCCCGGTGTCCCCGGTGTTCCCCGTGCCGTGCCCGGTGCCCTGGTGTCTCCCATGGCCGGTGCCCCCTCCCTCCCGGTGCCCGGTGTGCCCGGTGTTCCCCGTGCCCGGTGTCCCCGGTGTTCCCCCCGTGCCGTGCCCGGTGTGCCCGGTGTTCCCCGTGCCCGGTGTTCCCCCCGTGCCGTGCCCGGTGTTCCCCGTGCCGGGTGTTCCCCCCGTGCCGTGCCCGGTGTGCCCGGTGTTCCCCGTGCCCGGTGTTCCCCCCGTGCCGTGCCCGGTATGCCCGGTGTTCCCCGTGCCGGGTGTTCCCCCCGTGCCGTGCCCGGTGTGCCCGGTGTTCCCCGTGCCGGGTGTTCCCCCCGTGCCGTGCCCGGTGTGCCCGGTGTTCCCCGTGCCCGGTGTTCCCCCCGTGCCGTGCCCGGTGTGCCCGGTGTTCCCCGTGCCCGGTGTTCCCCCCGTGCCGTGCCCGGTGTCCCCGGTGTTCCCCGTGCCCGGTGTTCCCCCCGTGCCGTGCCCGGTGTGCCCGGTGTTCCCCGTGCCCGGTGTTCCCCCCGTGCCGTGCCCGGTGTGCCCGGTGTCCCCGCTGTCCCCCCGCACCTCGGCGGCTCCGCTGCCCCCGCCCCGCCGCGCCACTTCCGGCCGGCGCTGCCGGCGCTCCCCCGCCGGCCAATCACCGGGCGCGTCCGGCCGCAGCCCCGACGGCTCGAGCACAGAGTGCCAGACACAGCGAGCCGAGCGCGGCGCGATCGCTCACGAGTGCCTCCGCCCTCCGCTGCCAGCGCTGCCCCGCCCCGCCCGGTCCGACCACGCCCTCTCAGACCACGCCCTCCGCACACCACGCCCCCATATGACACGTCTATGTCCCCTTACGCCACGCCCCGTTCCAAACAGGCCCCGCCCAGCCCGGGAGACCCCGGCCCCTCCTCAGGCGCCCGCCCTGTCCCGGCCCTGCTCTCTGCGCTCACCCCGGCCATGACCCCGTCCCGCTGCCCACAGGGCTCCTGGCTCCCGGCCGTGCCCGCCTGGCCCCGCCGCTTCCCGGCAGCGCCGGCCTCGCACAGCAGCACATGGCGGCCCTGCGCACCCTCCTGCTCCTCGGGCTGCTCCTCACGGCGAGGGGGCAGAGGGCGGCGCGGAGACGGCGGCCGCCCCCTCCCCAGAGTGCGCTCGAAACAGTGGCGGCTCAGGAGGGGCTCAGCCTCCACCAGGTGAGGGCTCGGGCTGAGGGCTCTGTGGGCATCGGCCGGCCCCGCACTCGGGTGCGCTGCAGAGAGCCGCGGTGCCTCCCGTGCCGCGTGTCCCCCCCAGACCCGGCTTTGCAGCCCACCCTCCTGTATCCCCGGTCGGCATGCCCGTCCAGCGCTGACCCCCTGCGCCCTTCCTCCCCAGGCCCACCACTGCAGCCCGTCCCGTGTCCCCCTCCAGCTCTGACCCCCGCTGCCCTCGCCAGGCTCAGCCTCCCAGCCCTCGGTGCCCCCCGCACACAGCCAGGGCTGCCTGAGCCCGGCTCAGCCCCAGCGCTGCCTGCAGAGCTGCCCGCGGAGCAGGGCTGGGGCCGGAGCCTCACCGGAGCCCCTTCCTCACCCCCCTGCAGCTGCCGGAGCGCCGGTGCCGCCGCTCTCCCTGTGGGGCTGGGGCTGAGCTCGGGGCTCTGCTGGCGGGGCGAGCTGGGGCTGCGGCATTCTGTGATGCCCAACAGACACCCAGTGTGGCACTGGGGTGCCCGCAGTGCTGTGGGCAGTGTGAGCCATGGGCAGGTGCCTTGGACAGCCCCTCCATACCCTCAGCCTGTCCCCATGCCAGGCTCATTCTGCCCTGCCACCCCACCGACCAGCCCCTGAAGGGCCACTGTGCCCTGTGTGCAAGGCTGGGACAGGAACCGCTCCCAAGGAGCAGCTGTGGGCAGAGCTGACGAGTGACAGGGAGGGTGCTCAAGGTGATTGAGTGGTGGCACCCCAGGCTTGTGGCCCTGCAGATGGTGCCACCCCTGTGCCATGCAGCTCTCAGGGAAGTGGTTCCTGGTCGGCATGGCCTCCCACTGCAGCTACCTGGCAGAGCACAGCCACCAGCTGGAGGCCACGACAGTGACAATGACCGTCCTGGATGGGCAGAGCCTGGCCGTCAGCACCTTCAGGAAGCTGTGAGTGATGCCAGGCACGGGGGCCGTGGGCAGAGACAGGGGTGCTGCAGGCAGGGTGGAACAGGACCAGTGCCTTGGGATGGGGACTCTGAGAGCAGTGCCAGTGCCCTGGCCATAGGCTCCAAAGAGGACAGAGCTGCCCCAGAAGCAAATATGGGTGGGATACCCTCCAAGGAGTTTTGTAGTCAAAACCCTGGCCACGATGGGTGCCCTGGTCATGATGGGCACTCTGCCACCCGCATGTCCACTAGCCCAAGCCGAGCTGGGGGTGCCCAGGCTGGTCAGTGTGAGGACAGCCAGGCTGGCAAAACTGAGACATGTGGTGGCTCTAAGGCTGCCCAGCCCAGGACTGGCTCTTAGGACTATCCTAGGAGCAGCCTGTCTGAGGATGGGGACCTTCAGCACATCTGTGAGCACTTTCCCCAGCCTGATGGCCCCTAAGGTCCTGACCAGGCTCAGCGTTGCAGGGAGGTGGCAGGGACTCCTTGAGCTCAGCATCTCTCACAAAGTCTCCCCAGTGTTCTGGGACATCTTTCCCTGGGGAGAAAACCAAGTCCCAAGGAAACAGCATGTGTGCCTTGGCAGGCAGGGTTGCAGGGATCCTAGAAGATCCTCCACAGCCTGTACTGACATCTCCTCCTCCTCTGCCCCTGCAGGGACAGGATGTGCTGGGAAATCAGGCAGCACTACCTTCCCGCCCAGGCCCCCGGACGCTTCCTGCTGAAGGGTGAGGGAGACTGCTTTGGGGCCCCCCAGTCCCCCCAGGAGGCTGCTGGAGCCCCCAGTCCTGCTCTCAGCAGGGTTTTGGTACCAATGTCCCTCTTCCCAGTGCATTCCTAGTATTTTGTGTCTTGGGTCACTAAGTGCCAGATGCCATCACAGGTGACACCATGGGCTGGTGCCTGTGGGGTTGTCCCACTCTGGCTCTGATTTTCACCCCTTGCACACTCGGCTTGTGGTGAAATGAAGCCCCTGGATGATGCTGGGGCTAACCAGGACTGACTGGGACTAACTGGGCTATCCTCTCGTCTTTCCAGGCCATAGGAAAAGCAGCAAAGTGGATGTGGTGGTGGGTGAGGCTGACCCCAGCAGCTTCATCATTCTCTATTACCAGAAGGGCCGCAGCATCTCTGTTAAGCTCTATGGTAGGCTGGGGCTCGGGGTCTCATGGCAGGTGAAGGACAGGGGTGGGAAACCTGTGCTGGACTCTGGAGAGGCCAACTGAGGCCTTGGAGGGCCCAACATGGAATGGGGGTCACTCCTAGCTGGAGAATTGTTCCCCCTGTGGAATGCTGTGGGGGAGCGGCTGAGGGGGAAACTGGGAACCCACTTCTCTGAGCTGAAAGCCCCTGAGCCCCGTGTAGGGCCGTGGGTGGCTTTGGGCCAGGGCCAGCTGGGGCCTGCAGCCAGTGCTGGTGTCCCCCCGCTCGCAGGACGGAGCAGCCGTGTCAGTGACGCCGTCGCGGACAAGTTCGAGCAGCGCGCCAGGGCCGTGGGGCTGAGCCAGGATGTCACCTACTACTTCCCCACCTATGGTGGGTGGCACACGCTCCTCAGGGACCCCCGTGTGGGCTCTGTCCCCGTGCTCTGGCCACCCCAGGGACAAAGATGCAAGGATGGGGCTGTGCCCTGCAGTGTCCTGGGGGTGCAGGGGCTGGGGGGTGCCAGGTCCCAGACAAGGTGATCCCCCTGGGCTCTGTCTCTTTCAGGATTTTGTGACTCTGCAGATGAGTTTCACGTCCTTGATGGTGAGTTGGGGGTGCTGGGTGATGCGCTGGGTGCCCCCATGTGCCAGGCTTGGTCCCTCACTGGGCACCAGCTGGGTGTCCCTGTCCTGACAGTGGGCTGGGCACACTGGGCCAGATCCACGCTGCACCGTGGCTGTGTGGTCCTGCCCCAGGAATGTGGGAGGACTGGGCTGGCACGGGAAGGGCCATGCCAGACCATTCCCCGGGACACAGCCTGTGCCCTTGTGTGGCAAACCATCACTCACAATGGGCATCAGGTGGCAAAGCAAACCCCACTCACTCCCCACATGGGTCAGACTGGGCTTGATGGATCTATATTGGTGTTTCCTGGGGTGAGGTCTGATCTAGGATGAGATGTCCTGGCACAGGGGCACCCTGGGGTGAAGCCTGGGGTCCTTGGGGACAGCTCCATTACTTGTCATTGGTGCTTGGCGAGGCAGAGGTAGGTCTCCAGCCCTGGTGCTGGGCTTGGACACCCCCCCCCAGCCCCTCAGCACTTCTCTTCCTTCCAGAAACGAAGCTGTAGGTGCAGATGGACTTGCCAGGGGGTCCCAGAGCTCAGCCCCCACCTCAGCCAGCTGCCCATGGCCACACAGACCTGAGCTCGTCAGCCCTTCCAGCTGTGCTGGCAGCTGTGTCTGTCCTTGTCCTGTGCCCCCCCAGCTTGTGTCCCCCCTCTGCTCTGTGCCTCACTCTCCTGCAGGAGCCAGCAACACCCCAATAAATGCCTCAGAGAAGAGCCTGTGTACAGGCCAGTCACCTCTTGGTCTGCCCCAGCCAGGCCAGCACTGCCTGCACCATGGCCTGCCAGTGCCTTGGGCATGTGCTCCTGCCTGGGGGGTGCCAGGGGGTGTTGGGGGGACTCTGCAGACCCCTGCCATGCAGACCCCTGCTATCTTCTCTGCGAGCCTTCCTCAGCCACGGACAGCAGGGCAGAATTGGGGTGATTCCTGGTCCAGCTGGCAGAGGCAAGCACTGAGGGGAACCACAGGGAGCATGGACTTGAGGGCTCTGAGGGAGACCACAGCATCTGCCTTTTCCCCCAACAAACTGGGAGATCACTCGGGGACCCGGTGGAGGAAATCTTATTCCCACAATCCTGCTTCCCATCTCCAGGGCTGGGAAACATGCCGTTCCCCTGCCCCAGCCCTGCAGTGTTCATTCCCCGAGGGGCTGCTGGATTCCTGCCTGCACGGCAGCGCCTTTCAGAGAGAGGCAGGGGCTGGGGAGCTGCAGGGTTAATGCTGCAGCCCCTCATCCGAGCCCTTGTCCCCGTGTGGAGCCCGGCCAAGGCCGCGGGCAGGTGCGGAGCCTCGCGGGGGGAGCAGCCCTCTGTCCCCACACCAGGATTTTGCAATCCTAGCGGGAACTGGTAACACATGTTGTTTATCAGGGAATTATGTAAGGGAAGCCACGTGATGTGCCCGGAGCCGGTCCCCGTTCCCCCCCAGGTGCGGGGCAGCCGAGCCCGGCCCGGCCCGGCCGGCCCCGGGCCTGACAGAGCGGGGCTGTGAGCATGCAGCTCGTTCTGCCTGCGCTGCGAAGGGGCTGCACCGGGCGGGGGGATCAGGGGAGAGCCCCGGGGAGCTGGGCTGGTCCCCAAGGATTCCCCACACCCTTCACACCGGCCCAGCCCATCCGTCGTTGGGGCTAAACCATTTCTGGGTGCAAACACCCAGGTAATGCCCAAAGGTCTGTGTCCGGCCCCCGCGGGTATCCACAGCCCAGACACCCCGTCCTGCCCCCAGCCCTGCTCTTTGTGCCCCTTGCCACCGTTGGTGTTCCCCTGTGCCCCCAAGTGCTCCAGCTTTGCCACCCAGGTCCTTGGGCTGGCTCCCAGCTTTGCCACACCCAGGACGGCCGAGCACCACCCGGATATCCGTCCTTGCCCCCTCCTTGCCCCTGGGCAGGGAGCTGGGGGTACCTGGCAGCAGAGGGGGCTTTGTGTTCCTGCCGCAGTGACAGTGCCAGTGCCAGCCCGGGTGTTCCCTGCCCCTGTGCCCGATGGAGACAGTCTCCCCCAGCACCCTGAGGGTGAGCTCCGGGGCAGACTGAGCCCCAGCCCAGCATACGAGGCCTCAGCCAGGCTCTCGTGATGTCCAGCCCTGCGTGCTCAGCTTTTGTTTTGTTTTCCTAAGCCCACGGGCGGGGCAGGCGCGGGGTGCGCAGGGCAGGGCGGCCTCGCAGCGGGGCGCGGGGAAGGGAATGTGCAGGGGGGGCTGCCAGGGGAAAACCAGCTGCTCTGCAAACATGCTCCTTACGTAAAGCGCCTTGGCAGGGCTGCGCCGCGGGACTGGGGCTCTGCCCGGCATGGCCAGCCCTGCCCACACCCTGCCAGACCCATGGGCGTTGCTGCTGGCACCCAGCGTACATCTGCTGCTCTCACCCTGCAGGGGCATCCCCAGATTGAGGGGGGCACCTTAGTACCCACTGGTGACCCCAAACCAAGGGGCAAGGGCATCTCCATCCCCTCTTGTGTAAGGGTGCAGGGTGGTGGAGCGAGTGGGGTGTCAGGTTCTGGGGTGCATCTGGCTGCATGCTGGTGCCCAGGGAGTGAACCTGGGGCTCCCCGGATCACCAGTGGGACGCACCCCAAGCTAAGGCCAGCAGAGATACTTCCTTGGGTGATGCAGGTACTTGAGTCAAGGCAAAGCAAGGTGTCCCGTAAGAGCACATGCAGGTGTCGAGTCTCATGGGTTGGGTTGGGACCTGGCAGGCACTGGACATTTCCTCCATCTCACCGAAGCCCCACTCTGGGTCCGAGTGAGGCCTCCCTGTGTGGATGGGGCCGCGCTGGCCCCTCTCCGTGGCTGCTCCCCGCGCTGGCCTGGCAGCACTGGGGGCAGGGCAGCCCCCGTGCTGGCCGCTGGCTGTTTTCACTGCAGAGCAGTTTGGCACCCTGGAGCAAATATGTCATATCAACAGGAGGGAAGCATTCACAGGATCCCCTGCTTGCCCTTTGGCTTCAGCGCTCTTTGCTGCTCCAGCTTGCATAACGGCACGGGGGGAGGCAGGGCTGGCCCCCGGGGGCCCCGCAACGCCTGGCCATAAATAGGGGCTCGCCAGACTCTGCAGCACTGCAGCGCTCTGCCTCCGGCTCCCAGCTCGGCTCGGCTCGGCTCTGCCATGCAGACCATGCTGCTCAGCATCCTGGGGCTGGCCCTGCTCGGGACACTGCACGCCCAGGACAGCATTCCTGTCCAGGCTGACTTCCAGCAGGACAAGGTGACCCAGGCCAACCAGCATCACCTCTGAGGAGGTTTGGGCTGTTTTGGGGGACCCTTGCCTTGAAAATGTGGGGAGGGGGTGGTGCAGGTGGATGGGGGCCAGGCTCGCACTGGTGCACTTGCAGCCTCCCATCCTGGGGACCTCCCAGCGCCTGGGTTTGGTGGCTCTGGAAGGGATCCAGCATCGAGGCTGTGGGGCAGGACCCTGGGTTGGGCATGGGGCCGAGCTGCTGCTGTGCTGCGGGGTGGGGGTGGATGCACAGGGAGAGAGAGAAATGCAATCTCAGTCTGACAGCACAGAGATGGGCCACGGGAATCCCTCCCTCCCCAGTAAAAACCCCAGCCCAGGGCCACAAAAAAACAAGGGCTGCTGTGCTGGGATATCCCCTACATCCCTTCTCCCCTGGAAAGGTCCTGGGGGACATAGTCACTCCAGGCAGGTGATGAGGATGGCAGGAGGCACTTCCTGCAAGGACAGGGGTTTGGGATGTGCTGCAAGGGTGATCCCAGCACAGCTGCTCTCCAAGGTGGGCAGTTTCCCTCAGGGGCATCACACTGGTGGCTCCATACACCAGAATGGAATGAGCCATGCTGGACCCAGCGTCCTGACCCATCCTCACAGCCCCAGATGGATGGAAATGGTATCTCAGAGCCAGGCAGTCCTGTCACATTCCCTGGGCTTGGGGTGAAGAGGAAGGAAACATCCAAGGGCAGTAAAGGACATGTCACGAAACAGGGATTTCCTTGTTCGTGAGTTTTGTGGTTGCCAAGAGCTGTAGCAGCTCCCTGTGAAATGACGACCTTGGGATGCTGTCCTGCTGTAGGGAATGGGCTGCCAGAAGAGAGGGACATGGCCCAGGCTGGGGCTGGTGGGGGCTGGGGGGTGAGACAGGGTCTGTGCCCAGCTGGGGCTGAGTGGAGGCTGTGTGCAGCTCACAGGGAGATGGTACAGCATCGGCCTGGCCTCCAACTCTAACTGGTTCAAAGAGAAGAGGAACCTGATGAAGATGTGCACAACCATCATCTCCACCACAGCAGAGGGGAACCTGGAAGTTACCTCCACCTACCCAAAGTATGGGGCATGGGGAGCGGGTGAGTGGGGAGGGGCTGCTGGGGGTGGCCCCTGGTGCATCCCCTGCTGCTCTGCTTCCCAGGGGTGACCAGTGCGTGACGAGGAACAGTCTTTACACCAAGACAGAGCAGCCGGGCCGCTTCAGCTACACCAGCCCACGTGAGTGCTCAGCTTCCGTGGGGCAGCCCCGGACACGCTCCCAGCCCTGCTGTCCCTGCTTCTGCCTTGTGGCTGATTTGGAGCTCAGGGCTGAGCTGTGCCCCATGTTCCCCACAGGCTGGGGCAGCAAGCACAACATCCATGTGGTGGAGACCAACTACGATGAGTACGCCTTGGTGGCCACCCAGATCTCCAAGAGCACTGGTCCCTCCACCATGGTGCTGCTCTACAGTACGTCTGCCCCAGGACCCCCATGCTGTCCGTGCCCCCGGATGTCTGTCTTTCCCATGAGAGAAGGGCAGGGTTAGGGTCATTTCCCAAGCTGGGGTGACCTTAGGGGGATGATGGCTGGGTCAGGGCCCCCTTGCAGGGCTGCCTGTGCCCCTGTGCTGGGGGGTATGGGGGGACTTGCCTCTCACCCTGCTCTTGGCTGCAGGCCGGACAAAGGAGCTGAGTCCCGAACGCCTGGAGATGTTCACCCAGTTCTCCAGGGGGCAGGGCCTGACCGACGATGAGATCCTCATCCTGCCCCAGACGGGTGAGCCTGGGAGCGCAGGGATGGTGGCGGGGAGCAGGGGGTGAGAGAGATACCACAGGGGGAGAGAAGGAGGAGACCCTGCTGGCTTGTCCCTGCCTCTCCATGGGGCCAGCCATGGGGTGCCCCCATTCAGGATCCCTCAGGGGGGCTGAGTTCCCACAGCCCCCAGAGGAGCTGAGCTGATCTCCCTGTTTCTTCCTCCTGCAGACAAATGCATGGCAGATGCTGCTTAGGTGAGTCCTGCCTTCACTGGGGCTCAGACCAGCCCTGTGGGATGATGTGGGGATGCTTAAAGCCACATCACCCCACAGAGCCCCCAGCCCCTCCACAACCCTTCCCTGGGTTGCTGCTCTCCTCACATCGACTGGGGATCCCCCACCCAGCCCTGTGGGGTGTCTACCCCCTCTGTGTGATGCTGGCCAGGCCCATGTCACCCCTGTGTGTTACCTGGTGTCCCTCATCTTTTCCAGGCAGAGCCACCAGCTGCTGCCAGCCCGAGCCCCAACAGCAACGCAAGCTGGTGACCACCCTGCCCCATGTGACCCCCAGTGGCCCCCCAGAACCACAGCAGCCTTCGCTCCCTGTCTTCACAATCCACACCTGTATCCCTGTCTCCATTAAAGCCCATAAACAAACAGCCCTTGCCTGCTGGATTGTTGTGGGGCAGGCCCAAACAAGGCAATGGGCAGGGGAGAGCATGGCCAACAGGGTTGGGACTGGGCTTAGTGGTCAGGGCAGACCCCAGCTCCTGGCCTTGGAGCTGCTGGGGTGAGACCCCAGGTGCACTCACAGCCCTGCCCCATGGTGCTGCCTGGCCACTGAACCTGGCCTGTCCCACAAAAAAGGGTCCCTGAGTCTAGGACCCCTGGGCATCTGCTCCCCCTCTGCTCCTTGGGCACCCTGGGCTCCCTGACCTCCCTGCCTTGGTTTTCCTGCTGGAGAGCAGGCTGGCAGCATGGGAATGGGGCAATGGGCAATCAGGGGGTCTCCAGAAGTCTGGGGAAGGATGGACATGAAGAAGAAGGATGTCTGTGAGCTCTGGGTGTGGCTTGATCCTGAGCATCTCCTGGGCTCCATCCCATGAACCCGGACCCTCTCCAGCAGCGGGGTCTGAGCCTGCTGCTACCAGCCTAAGAACCCTTCTGAGGGCGCTGGGCTGTGGCTCAGCCTGGCGTAGAACACCAACATAACCATTCTCTGGCACTGAGGACCCTGAGGCAGGATCCGTGCCACCACTGACGGACCCTGGAGCCAATGGGAACAGCCAGGAGGGGGCCCCTGGCGTGCATGTCACATTCCTCCCGTACAGAGCAGAAACGGGGCAGCGCTGGGTCCTGGCGTGCTCCGGGCTGGGTCTCACACAAGGCTGCATTCATCTGGAACTGGGGGGGACAGGGCCAGCACTGTCACCTAAGCCAGGCACAGGTTACCCCGGCTCTTGTGTAACCTGTTGCATAAAGCTGGCGTGGGCAGGAGTGCTGCCAGCAGTGGGGGCTATAAAGTGGGTGCAGCCTCTCCTGCCCACATCCACTCCAGGGTGAGGATGGCAGCAGCACTGTCCAGCCTGGCTCTAGCCCTGCTCTGCCTGCTGCAGGCGGGAGCCCAGGTGCCCGTGCAGCCGGACCTGGACACCGAGAAGGTAAGCACAGCACGGTGCTGCCCAGAACATCCTGCCTGCACTGGAGGGGCTGGCTGGGGCAGGGGGTCTGTGCTGCACCCCCGGGCACCTGCCAGCCCCATCCCTGAGCCAGCTCCAGGGCAGCTCCCAGGAGAGCCTGTGCAAAACCAGGTCAGTCCTGGAACTGTGTCCAGCACCAACAACAGCCCTACCGCACGGACACCAGCACGTGGGGCCATGATGTCTGCAAGCGTGTGGCGCTTTCCCAGGGAACACGGGCCAGGTGCTGCACCTGTACTCTCAGCATGGGGCAGGACAGGGTGTTCTGCGTGCAGGAAGGTGGCAGTTCCCCACGTTTGCCTGGCTGCTCCCCACAGAGGGTGGCAGGTCTGCCACCACCAGCTGGCAGGTTTCTATAGTGGGCTGTCATGTTGCCTGTGGTGGAGGGCAGATCCCCACAGATGGTGACTGGTCCCTGAAGAGGGTGACAGGTCCCCACAGAGAGTGGCAGGTCCGCTGTAGCCCCTGGCAAATTTCTGCAGTGGGCTTCCAAGTCCCCCTAATGGAGGAGTGCAGGTCCCCCTGGCAGGTCTCCACAACTTTTCCAAATTCCACCGGTGATGTCCCGCTGCAGTTTGCAGGGGAGTGGCATGTCACAGCCATTGCTTCCAACTGCTCCGTCTTCCTGAAGATGAAGGATGGGATGAAGTCATCCACAGCCATCGCCAGCTTCACACCAGAAGGGGACCTGGCCATGAAGTTGGTCTTACCCCTGTAAGTGTCCATCCTGCTCACTGTGTTCCCCTGTGGGCAGGAACTCCCCCACTGCTCTGGGTTGCCCAGTTCTGCCTCAGTGCATCCCCCTGGGCAGGCTGGGCCCATCTCACCCTGCTGCCTTCCCATGGGTCTGGTCACATTTATCTTTTTCATGTTCCTTTTCCAGGATGGACAAATGCCAAGAGTTTGAGCTGCTCTTCCAGCAGAGTGGGCAGGCGGGGCGCTACATGGGTACGTGTGGAGAGGGGCTTTGGAGCCATGGGTACCCCGAAACAGAGGGCATCCCCAGCCCCCGTGCCTCGGCAGTAGTGGGAGGTGGGCTTGGCCCCTCTGCCTTCATGGCGTAGCAAGAGGTTGTGGGTGGGTGGGCACCTGGCTCCTCCACATTGAGCAGGGGGTCCTTCCTCATATGGCCTTCAGGCAAATTTGAGGTTTGAGCACTGAGCTGTGGGCCTCAGCAGGGCCCAGGAGGGCTCAGACTGTACCATGTTACCCAGACTGTCACCTCTGGGGTCCTTAGGAGCACAAGAGAAGAGGAATCTGTGTGTGATGGAGACAGACTACAGCCACTACGCTGTCCTGCACGAGGTCCAGCACAGCGAGGCAGAGTCCAGCACGGCGCTGCAGCTCCTCAGTATGTTGGGAGTGGGGACCTGGCTCCTGGAAAGGGATGAGGGCACCAGCAGCAGGCAGGGACTGGGCTCCCCACCACTACCCAGGGCCACCACCAGCAGCACCCCATGTCCATCACCTAGGGAATTAATTTTGGGGTGAATGAAACCTTGCACTAAAGTAATCCCCAGCTGGTTGCGGGTTGAACCAGAGCCCCCTGCCGTGTGCAAGCCCAGCTGCAGCATCCCAAGCCTGCCAGCCACCCCAAACCACCCCAAACAAATGGGTCACTGATCCCAAGCGGCTTGTGACCCTTTGCTGCCAGCCCAGGGCAGCTGTGAGTCCACCCTGCGTGTTCATGGCTTCACCTTGGCCCTTCCCTGGGGTTCAGCTGCTGCCCCGCAGTACCGGGGCCCCAGTGTGGGGCTGGCTGTGGGATTCCTTGCTGGGATTCCTTGCTGGGATTCACCAGCCCCCACTCTGGGTTTGTGGCTGCAGCAAGGGAGCAGGACGTGAGCCCCCAGCTCCTGCAGAAGTTCATGGAGCTCATCCCCACCATGGGCCTGACTCAGGACATGCTGGCCATCCTGCCCAAGTCAGGTGAGTGGCCCAAGGGCACAGGGTGGCAGCTGCGGCCCCTCTGTGTGCGGACTGTGCAGGGGCTCGGGGTGCTGCCAGCTGCACACTCACCCCTCTCTTTGCTTCCCAACAGATCAATGCACCAGGGACATGAGGTGAGTGTGGCCAGGGAAAGCTGTGACTCCCTTTCAGCACGGCCTGGGCTGAGCAGGGACTTGCAGGCCCTGGGGGATCCCCCACTTGCCGCGGGGCTCTGTCACCTTGGCTTTGCCCTGCTCTGACCATTCATCTGCCTGTCCTCCCTCTGCAGCTGAAGGGCCACGTGTCCTCCAGACCTGGCGGACTATGGGCTCTGCGCCCCACTCCGTGGTGCTCCTTCCCATCCTTCAGGCTCTGGCAGACCCCCTGCTCCATACCAGGATCACCATCAACCTCCTAAATAAATAGATGCAGCAGCTGCCCCAGAGCTTGGTGCTTTGTTGGCGGGAGCAAGGTGGTGCCAGGGTCCCCAGGCACCCTGAGCCCAACAGTTCTGGAGCTGACCCTTCCTGTCAGGCCCCCACAGGTTTTAAGGGGCTCCCTGGATGTGATGTTTGCTGTGCCCAGCATGGGGAGGATGGGGAGCAGAGGATGGGGAAAGTGCAGGGGAGCAGCTGCCAGGGGAGGGAAGAATGGAGCCAGGGTGGACAGGGGCTGGCACAGCCTAGCTGGGAGGTCAGTAGCTCTGGGCAGATAGGGTGAAGCAGTCAGGCTGCCCAGTGCTGCCTGCAGGGACACCCCCAGAAACCCCATTCCCTGCTCAGTCCTCTCCCAGGCCACCCAGCTGGGAACGGGGTGGCACCAGGGCTGCCTGTGGCCGGACTGGGACCCACATGCCTGCCACCCGCCTTGGTCCCCCATCTCACCAAAGCAAGGCCATGCTGCCATGAGCCCCAAGGGCAGGTTTTATCTGCCTCCACCTCCTGCACAGTGAAGGCAGTCTCTGGTCCCCCCTCTGCCTCCCTGCCTTGCAGTCCCTCGGTGCCCAGGCAGACGTTGGGCTGTGACCCCAGAAGCCTGGCAGAGCCAGGCCACAGGGGACATCACACTCCGGGCAGGAGGGACACACTTCCACAGCGACACGAGCCCCTTGCTCTGCCCGCGCTGCTCGGGCACAGCCCGCTCGGCAGACCCTGCGGGCCCCAGCGCAGGCACCGCGGGTCAGGCTGAGCCTGGACGGGCTGGGTTTGGGCAGGATCCCGGCAGCTGCCCTGGGGCACGTTCCAGAAGGAGAACGGGTCACCGAGGGCCTTGGGGAGCTGGGCAACGGGGCTGCCCCGGGGCCGGTGCCGGGAAGAATCTCCCGCTCCTCCTGGCAGCCCGTTGGCAAACAACAGTTCGCTTTGTTCTTTCACAAGCAACTAAAAAGACGGGGGAAATCCCAAATTTCAGCAGTGGCGCAACGGTTCCTGTAACTCCGTTTTGGGGCTGGCAGGCACAAGCCCCTCTCTGCCGCAGGGCGTTGTTGACCCTTGGCTGCCCTGCGGATCGGACCCACCCCTTGCCCAAGCCAAGCCGAGAGCGTTCCCTGGGGCCCGGCACGGCTCGGCACGGCTCGGCACGGCTCCAGCGGGGGCGGCAGCGCGGAGCTATAAATGCGACAGCGGCGGCACCGCTCCCCATCCCACGGCTGAGAGCACAGGAGCTGAGGCGAGATGAGGACCCTGGGGCTGAGCCTGGGCATGGTCCTGCTGTGCTTGTGGCGGGTGCAGGCTGGGGACCCGCGAACGGCGGAGCCGGACGTGAGCAAGGTGACCCTCAGCATCTGGGGAAGGGAAGGGAAGGGAAGGGAAGGGAAGGGAAGGGAAGGGAAGGGAAGGGAAGGGAAGGGAAGGGAAGGGAAGGGAAGGGAAGGGAAGGGAAGGGAAGGGAAGGGAAGGGAAGGGAAGGGAAGGGAAGGGAAGGGAAGGGAAGGGAAGGGAAGGGGAAGAGCTTGTTCTCCACTTACCAGCAGAGCAGGGAGGACTGTAAAGGTGTTTTGGTACTGGGGACCGCTGGGGTCACTACAGCCACCATTTGCTTTGCTGACACACAAGGTGAGGACAGCCACCCAGCTCCTGCATAGGTGTCCCTAAGGGAATTTTGTTGCCTGGATGGGATGTAGATGTTCCGTGGACTGAGATTGTCCTGGCTTGGTCCCTGAGGAGGAGACTTTCTAGACTGCTCCTCTGGACTCACAGCCTGCTCTCACTGCCAGATTGCAGGGACATGGTACATCACTGCTATGGCCTCTGACTCGGAGAGCTACCTCCAAAAAAAGGACCAGCTGAAGATGGCAATGGCCAGCATTGAGGTCCGGGGGGATGGTGACCTGAAGGTCTCCTTTGCAATTCCCACGTAAGCCCCACATGCTTTTCTCCACAGGCTTCACTACCAAACCCCTCCCTGGACCTTCACTGGCGGGTCTCCACCTCAGTGCACTCACCAAAGATCTGGGCAGGGGTTCTGACAGGAACACCAGGGGCTCGGGACAGCTGTGGGCAACCCATCTTTAGGGCAGGCTCAGGACAGCACTGGCCAGGACCAGTGCCACCACAGAGGGTGGGACGGGACCCTACAATTACAACTTTCCCAGCAGACCCAGCCTCATCCCAGAAGCTCAGAGCATGAGTGAGGGCATCGATAATGCCCAGGTGCCAGCACTGTCCCCTGCCACCCCAGGTACCCATTGTTCTAAGGGTGTCTGTCCCCTCCTGCCCTGGCCACACCATCACATCTCTGAACAGCAAGGCTCACATCTGGGATAGCAGCCCTTGAACAGGGGAGGGGAGAAGGGAGAGGGAGTCCCTTCCCCTCAGCTGGAGCATCCTTCACTGTTCTGCAGCCCTGGGAGATGTATGAAGTTTGAATCGATCTACAAGCCAACAGGCAGCCCGGGTGAATACTACAGCTCTGGTGAGTGGGGGTGCCTGGCTCCTGGGGCAGGACAGGGGCATGTCCCACCATCCCTGTCTGAAGCAGCTGGCTGCTCCTGGGGACATGGCCCTCAGGCCTGCCTGCCCCTCCGGCATCCTGGCTGAGACATCCCTCTGTGCTCAGGTGCCAGCTGCACCCCAGGGCTGTGGCCCAGCAGCGTGGCAGACCCCCAGTCCCTCCCTCTGCGATAAACACATTGAGACCAAGTTTAAACCCTAGGGAAAAGCAGGTTCCTTCTGCAAAGGGGCTGTGAGTGGATGTTCCCAGGGGATGGAGCAAGGGTGGTTTTGCATCATTCCCAGCCCAAGGAGCAGTCTGACACTGGCCAATAGCCTGCACTGACCATCCACAGCCCTTTCTGCCCTCGCTTCCCCATTCCCCTGCTCTGCTGTGGTCTGTGGGCTCCCCAGGCTTCCTGAGGAGCCTTAGCAAGAGGGGAAACCAGGATGAGGGGATATCAAGGAAATTCAGGCTTGGTGGGCTTCGTGCTCTTTACAGCCCCTTTGCAGAGTGGGGGTTTCCAGGAGGAGGTAATTAATTTTTCTCCACATCCCTTTGCAGACAGAGGCAATAAGACGGTGCGGCTGGTGGATACCGACGGCAGCTCCTACATGGTTCTCTTTGCCACCAGAGAGAAAGAGGGGAAGAACTTGCACATGCTGAGACTTTACAGTGCGTAGCCAGCAGGGCTGAGCTGCTCCAAGGGTCCTGCAAGGCCGGGAGCCAGGGGATGTTCTCTCTCCACTCCTGCCCGGGTGGGGTGCAGGAGTGGGGCAGGGACTGCGTGTGCTCCCTGTGTGGCCGGGAAGGGAAGGAGCAGGGCTTTGGCATGGCAGGGGGCTGGGGCTGCCAGTCCGTGGCATTGGGTTTCTGGGTGGAGAAGGGTGGAGGGTGGGGGTCCTGCTGCACAGGCAGAACAGAATCAGTGGGGACAGGAACCACGAGAGGAGTCCCTGCACTGGTGTCAGGACCAGGGCTCATCTTGTGTCCTGGGTGGGGTGTCCCATGTGCCTGGCCACCACTGCTCTCCAGGGCCTCCACCAGTGCCTCCAGCCTTCTCCCAGGGACTGCCATCCATGCCACCCTCAGGTGGACACACTCACCAGCTTCCCAGGAGATGCAGGGTCAGGCACAGCCTGGAGCTAACTCATGTCTTTGTCTTTAGGCAAAACCCAGTGGGTGAGACCCAAAATCAAGTTGCTGTTCAAGAGACTTGCCAAGCTGAATGGCTTCACCGACGAGACAATCTGGATTTTGCCCAGGCAGGGTGAGCACTGCCCATGCAGGGACATGCAGGCAGGGACCAGCTCAGCCCATCAGTGCCACCACTTCATGGCCTGAGCTGGCAGGAGGGAGTGCTGGCAGCCAGCAGTGCTCTGGCTGGGCACAATGAGCAAGAAGAAACCCACAAGTGTCTTCTGAGCAGTCTATTTTGGGTGCTAAATGGGATTACTCAGACCACAGCACCAGACTTAGGCTTTCTCTTTGTTTCCACAGAGGAATGCAGACTTGGTGAACCGTAGGTGAGTTGCCACAGTGCAAATTGGTGTTTGTAATGTTCTCTCCTGGAAATTTACCTTCTTGGTGCCCCCAAGGCAAGGGCCACCAAGAACTCTTTGAATTCCTCTGGTTTGAGCTGGTGCTGGAGCTTGCACACAGGTAGGACCATTCCTTTGGATATTTCTCTGCAGCAGGGGCCCCCAGGTAGCAGTGCCCAGGCACTCCCAAGGAGCAGTGTCCAGAGACCCCCAGTGGGATGTGCCAGGCACTGAACATGGGCACGTGAGCAGAAACCACCAGAGAAATGTCTGTCCAGCCCTTTGGGCAGTGAGGGCCAGGACAGCAGCTCCTGCCCAAGGGACCTTGGGCTTGTGGACTGGCAAACCTGGCCAGAGTGGGTTGGTGTCTCACCATGCAAACCATATTTGCTGTTGCCCCCCTAGCCTGTGTTTTTCTCACCATACAGCTGTAGGAGTTACTAGAAATCCATTGCTGGAGGTGCCTCACCCTACAAATCTGGGGAGAACTGGAGAAGAATGCACTGATCCTAATGGAGAGTCCCACAGGTCTCCTTGCCTCACCCAACCACCACCTCTCCCACCTGTTTTCCAGAGAGTGCAGACTGGCTTGTGGATGCTCCTGCCAAGACCTATGCTCTGAAGCTCCAGGCTCCTGCTCCACCATCCTTCTTCTAAGCTCTGTTGTCAGGACTCTGACACAGTCCCTGCTCCTCCAGCACACAGTCCCTGCTTTTTGCCAAATAAACAGAAACTCTCGCCAGGTGTTGGTGTAGCTGTCTGGGGACAACCTGGGGTGCTGGGGCCTGTGGTCTCTCCTGTTGTCCCCCTGGGGGCTGTGGATGGTGAGCAGCCAGGAGTGAGCCCAGCTGAGCTTGCCCAAGTGAGGGCAGTTTCAGAGCCACAAGATTTCTCCCTCCTGGGTGCCTCCCAGAGGGGCAGGACCAGGCCAGGCAGAGATAAGGCAAAGGGTGCAGTGGGGCTGGGAATCCTGTGGGCAAGAGGGGCTGCATGGAAAAGGCCACTGAGAGGGCTTGGAGGGTTGCATCCACCCGCACCACCCACCACCTCTCCTCCTCTTGCCCTGCAGTGGCTGCAGCTCTCTGTCCCCTGGGAGCCCCAGGAGCTCATCCAGCAGCTCAGGCTGAGCCAAGGCAGGGCAAGATTCAGATTTGGGACCTCTCTGCCCCACTGCAAGCTGTTGTGGAACATGGCTGTCTGAATGCTCTGGAGCCAAACCTGGAGAGCTGCCTGTGGTTTCTGGGCAGCACACAGAGAAAAGCCCTGCTGGAGCTGGGCTGTGAGGACACACAAGCTGACAGTTCAGTGTTTGCTGGGTGTGAGTCCCATCCGTGCAGAGCAGGCGGTGGGTCCCCATGCAGCACTCCACAGTCCCTCAGCCCTTCCATCAAGCTTGCATCTGTCTCTGCAGTTCATCCAATACTCCTTTATCCCCCCACAAACCTGGCCAGATGTCATCATATATCTGATTAAAAGGGACTTTTCTTCCCTGAATGTTCCTAAGGGCTTCCTGGGTTTAGGCACCTACTCAGCAATGGTGGCATCCTGCAGCAAGAAGCTTCACTTGCCTCTGCTCTCCCTTTTGCTTGTCATGCTGATTCCATCTTCAGCTGCACAGCCAAGGGCCATGGAAACATTCCAGGGCTGGTGGGGACCACGCTGGTGCAGTGAGGATCAGCCCAGACACAGGGGCCCAAAAACTGATGGAGACGGCAGAAGGGTGTTGGGGCAAGGGAAGTGTGGGGACAGCTTTTGGTGGCTGAGGAGCAGTTTGAGAGCAGCACCTGATGGCTGCTGGTGATGCAAGATCATCTCTATTCGTGCTCCTTATGCTGTTCCAGATCTTGAATCTTTGACAAGCCTCCTTGTCCTCCCAGCCTCCCCTCTCACCCTCTCTCTCCTTGCCCCGTTCAGGCCATGTCCCTGCTGGGGCTGCCTGGCCAGACCTGGACCTCCACCTCCCTGAAGAGGTGGGGGTACAACTGAGATTTTCATGGAGCCTTGTCCTATTCTCTGGTCTTCTAATATCTCCTCATGCTGCCCCCTCTGGCACTCACTGCACGTGGATGAGATGTTTTACCAGATATGTTTCAGTCAGCACAGTGACCCCTCTGGGTGACTTTCCTGCCTTTCTCTCAGCCACTCTTCACTGGGTGGGTGACCAAGCACCGGGACAGGCTGCCCAAGAGGGCCTGGAGTCATGTCTGGAGGAGCTCAAAACCGTCTGGACACAATCCTGAGTGACTGCTCTGGGGGGCTCTGCTTGAGAAAGGAGGTTGGACTGGATGACCTTCCAGTCGAAATCATTCTGTGATTTATCTTAGTGAGATCTTCTTCCCTAACCTATGCCAGCTTGCCCCCTGCGAGCTTTGATGGACTTGCCGGGTGACATGAGGATGTCCAAGGCTTATATCTTGTTGACTCCTCCAGAGAGGTGTATTTCTGAGGTGTGATTTTCCTGTGCAAAAGTTCCATTCAGTCTGCCCTGTGTCATAGTTTGCCAAGACATCAATGAAATCTGGCATTTATTGCAGCTATTGTGAGTATCTCCTACACTGTGAGGGGGCCTCTGCAGAGCCTGGCACATTCTTCTCATTGTCTGGTGAAAACTAGAAGGCACCAAAGGGATTGTAAGTGGCAGATGGGGTGCTGGAGTGATGTTCGAGTTGTTTTGCCTGGAAATGTCATCTCCTCCGTCTTATTACTCACTTGCCCTTCTCCATTGGCAGGACAGAACTTCTGAAGTGTTTGCAGAGAAGATTGTCCATTCTGAGGATCCACCAAAGCTCCTTCTCGGCCAAAGTGGATGCAGGGTTTCTTCACTTTTCCATCCGCTTCTTTTCTTTGAATTTAAACAGCTACTTTCAAATATTTTCTAGTATAAATTCCTGCTGCCAGAGCCTTGAAGAAATTGCAGCTGTCATTTCTCAAAGCAGAGGAGCAAGGCGCCAGATGCTGGTGTCTTCGTTGTTTGTCTAACATTGTTGCCTTCAGCTGTCTTCAATAAGTTAAAGAATGTTTATGCTATTTCTAATCAGATTCTTTAAATTGATGCAATCATGCTGGGTTCCATTTAGGCTTCCCAATGTTTTTTAGGGCTTGTATTTGCTAATATCAGCTTAAGCACTCAGAGGAAAGCTAAGCTGGTCTTTCCAGACAATCTCTGTGCCATATGTGATAGTTAATCCTCTTGACTTCTCATTTTTTCTTTTTTTAAAAATAAAATGTGACTGTATGGAATCATCTCAGGTTGTAAAAGTAGCACCAGCTAGCACAATGATGACACTTTAATTTCAGCCTCTGACCCAGGTCCCACTTGCTGCTTGGGACCTGTGGGCGCTAGGCAATCCCAAAAAACCTGAGTGCAAGGGTGCCCAACCAACCTGCCTGGAGCAGTCTTGTGTTGGAGGCTCCTGGATGTTCCCGTGCATGTGACGGGTGCAGCACCAGTCCCCAGCTGTGGTGTAGTCACCGCAGCAGGAGTCACTCAGAACCAGACTTGTCCTTCTGCCTTGGAGGGTGCAGAGTGAGACCACAGGGTTTTCCCCAAGTGCTGCTGGAGTCTGATGGGTGTGAGCCCAGAACAGCCTTTCCTCTCTCAGCACACATCCAGGGGTCTGTTGGAATCACACGGCACCCCAAACACTGAAGCTGCCACACTCCTGTTGCGACGGGAGGTGCAGGAGAGGAGCAGCAGCCCCTCTGGGATCCGTGCCCCGGGCTGTTCCCTGCCCCTCGTGCACAGCCAGCAGCCAGGGCTCTCCTCCTTGGCCCCCTTGTCTCTCTCCTGGCCTGGCAGCCAGAGGAGCCCTGGCCTGAGGAGCTCTCCATGCCAGCACAGGGTGTCTGGCTGTAGTGAGTGACCCTGGCTGGACCCCAGGCACCCACTAAAGCCTCTCCATCTGTCCCCTCTGCAGCTGGACGGGGAAGAGAAAATATGACAAAGGATTTATGAGTTGAGATAAGGACTGGGATAGTTCACTCATCGTCACAGGCAAAACAGGCTCGAATTAGAGATATTAATTTATTGCTAACAAAATCAGAGCAGGATAATGAAAAATAAAATAAGACCTTAAAAACACCTTTCACCCCTCCCTCTTTACCAGCTCTACCTTCTTCCCCACAGTGGTGCAGGGAGACAGGAATGGGACACTGCTCAGGGACAGAAGTCATTCTGCTGCTCCAGCATAGGGTCCCTCCCATGGGGGAATAGTTTTCCATGAACTTCTGAAATGTGAGTCCAGTTCACAAGCAACAGTCCTAGCCAAACTGCTGCAATGTGAGTCACTTTTCCATGGGGTCAGTCCTTCAAGGAACAGGCTGCTCCAGTATAGGTCCCCCACAGGGTCACAGCAAACCTGCTCTAGTGTGGCCTCCTCTCTCCACAGGTCTGCAGGTCCCTGCCAGAATCCTGCTCCACCATGGGCTTGCCACAGGGTCACAGCCTCCTCTCAGGCATCTCCCTGCTCCAGCATAGGCTCCTCCAGGAGCTGCAGGTGGATCTCTGCACTCCTACGGCATCCTTGGGCTGCAGGGGCACCATGGTCTTCACCACAGGCTCAGGGGAATCTCAGCTCCAACACCTGGAGCAGCTCCTTCCCCTCCTTCTCTGCTGACCTTCGTGTCTGCAGAGCTTTCCTCTCACATATTCTCACCTCGCTCTTATCTGGCCACAATTACAACTGCACAAAAGCCTCTTTCTTTCCTTCTTAAATATGTAATCTCAGAGGCATTACCACTCCTAACTGGCCTAGCCTTGGCCAGTGACATGTCCATCCTTGGAGCCACCAGGGATTGGCTCTGCTGGACATGGTGGAAGCTTCTGGCAGCTTCTTGCAGAAGCCATTCCTAGAGCTCCCCCTGCCATAGCCTGGCCATGCCAACCCAATGCACTGTCTCAAAGCCCACAGCCTGACAGGTCACCTGCTAGCAGCACGGCAGGAGCCCTGTGCCTGCCACAAACACAGCCCTGCTCACCTTGCACACGTGTGCCTCATTGCCCCATGCCTGGCAGCGTCCCTGGGATGTGGCTCCTCATGAACAGCAAGGCTGTGGAGCTGGCCTGTTCTTCCCTTGAGCCTGCCTCAAGCTCACTTGATTCATTAGATTTGATTGTAAATCAAATGCAACTTAATTAGCAGAAAGGCAAACAGTCCCTGCCAATGACTGGCTGATCATTCCCTAATGACTATCAGATCAGGACATGTAATTGCAAAGCTCTAGAGTTATCGAAGAGTGAAATGAAGATGCCACTTGCATCCCACTCACACAGCACCTCTGATGGCTTCTCCTGCCCCGGCTCACAGGCAGAGGAGTTTCATGGTGGCAGGACACACAATCTGCTGTGCTTCATACCTCTGCACTGTAAGTTCCACTTACTGGAACTTCCAGTAAGGCAACTGGTGCCAGAGAACCTGACCTGAGGAGGCCCATGAGCCCACTGGGGAGAGGGCAATGCCAATGCCCTGGAAAGATGCACTATAGGCTCCAGACACTCCTCACAGGGCAAGGAAAGAGGCTTCCCACACAGCACTCTGCAGCACCACACCAGTTTATCCCAGTTCTGTCCTCCCCATCGGCCTTCCCCACCCCTTTTACCCTTGCGTTCATGTTCTAGAGAGTTCTCCCTTCCCTGTTTTCCCATTGGTGTGTGTAACCCTGCCCATCCATCCTGGCATTCCCCATTGGTCCCTTCCCAGTATACCACCCCTGAGCCCTCAGACCATTGGATCCCTGATGCTCCTCCACCCCCTCTTTCCTGTGTTTATACCCTGGACCATCCTTTGTCTCTGGGTTCCTTTAGTGTTGCTGTGTGGTAGAGTGTGTGGGATCTCTATGCTTGGACCCTCCTGTGTCTTCACTACCACGCACCTGTGTCTGTCTGTCTGTCTCTGTCTCTGTCTGCGTGCTGGTGCTCTCGTGGCTCCTACCCACTGGCCTAAGATGCTCTTGGGGGAGGTTGTGTCCACCACCTCCAGAGACCACAACACCAGGCTGGTTTTCAGGTAGCCCAGATTGTGGTGCTCTCCTGGGGATACCAGCTCCTTGGTATGCCCTTGGTTATGGAGAGATCACAGGGTACACGGAGGGAGCTGGGGGTGGGTGGTCTCCCTAGGGGTCTTGTTGTGGGTGTGTCTGTGTGATACCTTCCCAGTGGACCAGCCATGTAGTTTTCCGTGTCTGCTTCATCAAGTCAACTTGAAGGCTCTGTGAACACGGAATTGTAGCTAAAATAGGTTTATACTAGGTAAAGGGAAAAGTTTTCAGTGATGACAAATGGGTTGAGGATCCCAAACACCTCCTGTATTTGCCCCCTTAAGTGGGAACTTTGGGCCTCAAATCTCCTGGAAAGGCACCATGTAAGACCCCAGAGTTTTCCAAGTGCCACTGGCCATGGGATCTGGCAGTTGTGAGCCCAGAAGAGCCTTTCCCCTTTCAATATACACCCAGGAGTATATTGAAACCACACAGATGTCCAAACCCTCATGCATTAGATCTAAGGAGCTGATTCCTGGGTCAAAGTAATTTTTTGGCGCTGGGTTTCACCTGCCAGCTCTTGCAGGCTTGCTGCTCCAGGGTGGCCCACAGCATGCTCGAGCAAAGGGCTCTCCTTTCTGATGTAGCCATCTCCCAGCTGGGATTTGCATCTCCAGGCTGACCATGTTGCACCATATCTTCTCTAATGGACTTTCCACTCTTCAGGCACCCTGACAGCCCAGCTCAGCTTCCTCCTCAAGTGGGTTCCCTGTGCAACATCCAGAAAGGTCTCACCAACATGACACAGCATCAATATTTTCCCACACAGTCTGAAACCTTTTTGTCCCCATGGCCAGTTCGGCATCCTGTGCTATACTGGTGGCTCCAGATTCCCCTGACTCTCCAGTCAAGAATCCTGCAGGCAGGCAGACTGCTCTGCAGACGCAGAGCTCCTGTGCCCTCCAAGTTTTCTTTCTTTTCCCTGAAGCTTTGCAAATGTCTGGGGTCATATCCCTCTTCTCCCTCATCACAAAAACACTTTGCACCCTCACTGCTGGAGACACAACGTTCATTCTTCCTGAGTCCAGGTGCAGCCACATTTCCCTCCCTCAGCAAATCTCTGAAGACTCTCCTTCCTCCCTAATGCTTCTGTCCTAGTGCCTTCATGTTGTCACTGGCCATAAGTTGTCATTGTCCTCTTGGAACATTGGGAGCAGGAGATATCTGACCTGCAGGACACAGCAGGACTGTCTGTCCCCATCTACGTGGCTGAAAGGCAAATACTTACCCCATATAACTCTGCAAGCGATTCTCACAGGCTCCCTGCACTCCTTCACCTTCCAGCACGGGCTCTTTTCTTTCCTTGCAGACTTTCCTTCCTCCTACTACTGCAGTTGTTCTTGTTTAACAGTGTTTGGGACCATCAGGAGAGCCCTGTCTATGTCCACAATACAGTCCTGCTATGTTCTCAGATGTTAGAGATGTCACTTGTAGGAGTGACGGGGGTCACGCACGGTTGAGACGGACAGAGATGAGAGATCTCTGCAGCCAGGTCAGGAACTTGGGGTTTATTGCAAAGGGCCTGGGTGCAGGGCCCTGCTGGGAGCTGCCAGCCACAGCTCAGAGCAGGACTGAGAGAAGAGAGGGAGAGAGAGGATGAGAAGTAAGAACGTAAAAGAATAAGAGGGTAAATGGAAAGTAAGTAGGTGAGTGAGTGAGAAAGTAAGAAGAAGTGAGTAAGAAAGGGAAGAAGAAGAAGAAGAAGAAGAAGAAGAAGAAGAAGAAGAAGAAGAAGAAGAAGAAGAAGAAGAAGAAGAAGAAGAAGAAGAAGAAGAAGAAGTGAGCAAAGTTCCCGTTACAATATAATAAATCTTGTGTTGAATATTCTGATTCTCACTAACCAATCCAGTACAAGATACAAATCCTATAGCATTTCCATACAGCCTATAAGAATCACTACATTGCATTTTAAACCCTAAGAACTCTTCTTTGGGCCCCTTCTGCCAAGCTGTAGGGTCTGCTCTGACCCTTGGACCTGCCTGCTTGCAGAGGGTGTTGTTCCATCAAAAGGGGATCACCTTCAGCTGGCCACACCATTGTTTTCCAGTTGTTCAGTAACTAAGGGATCTCAAAACTTGCTTTCATTTCAATCTTGCTTATAGTTTCTATATTCTCATAATCTTTTGCCAGGCAATCATATTTGTAAGGCTTTCCTGTTCCATCCTCCCCAACAGTCACTGAGGAAGCAGCTGAGTGACCTGAGACACTGAGCGACCCCCACCCTCGGAGCAGCAGGGACAGGTCTCTCAGTGACCTGGCACAGAGGAAGAGCCTGGGGGTGCTGGTCAGGCAGTGCTGGTGGGGGCACAGCTGGCAGCCTCTCACTCCCCCTCACCAGCACATCCAGACCTCTTACTGCCTGGGAGGACCCAGGGGCTGGGTCCCTAATTCACAGAATCCTCTCCCTGTGTGACTGAGAGCTGCCCACTGCTGGACAGTGCCAGCTCGAGAGAGCCCAGCTCTGCAGGCACAGCCCTTGATGGGTGAGGTGGGTCTCATGCCATACATAAAGCCGGGCATCAGTGTGGAGCACTGCACAGCTCCTCGTCCTCTCAGAGGGGTGGCAGAAGGATGGCATGTGGCATCCTCTGCGAGAGACTAGGGGGGATTCTTTAACACTGCTAATTCTTTGGCCACAGGAGGTCTCGCAATAAACAATTCTGGGAACTCTTTCCATAAGAAATAAATACTGCCCAGATGGACAAACTGTGCCGGCTGTGCGCACATTGCTTTGGCACGCCGATGCCCTTGGTTAAGCCTTTTTTCTTTAATCATTTATCTACATGAGGACTTTGTCAGGCTCCCTGGGAAGAGCTTTTATTCCCAAGCAGAGCCCTTTCTGAGGTGAGACAGTGCAAAGCATAGCAGTAATACTCAGCTGTTTGCACTTCTGGTAAGTGCTGGATAATCTTGTCGGGGCTCCACTTGCAGACACTGCAGAGCCGGATGTCTTTCCCTTAATGCAATAAAATATGTATAAGTAGGAAACCCATTGTCAGTGGACTGATCTTCATAGTTTCTGGAGTCGAAAGTTAATCCTGGGAACACGAAGCTGCTTCTGCATGTGAAATGTCAATGAAGCAGGAGTGCAAGTGGGAGAGCAGATGGATCTGGTTCATGACGTGCCTTCAGGAAGGGTTCAGGGACTCTCAACACATGGAGCCAAGAGGGTACCTGGTGACTGTAAATAAAGGGGTGGAAATGGATGTTTTGCTCAGTGTGTGCAGGGAGATCCAGCCACAGATAAAGTGAAATCTGTCCTCCTGGGACCTCAGCCCAGTGGGGATCACTTTACAAGCAAAACTCTGTAAGAATCCTACTGAGGAAAAATGATGGAAACTAGTGTTTTGTGATTGATGGAGCCAAGATTTCCCAGTGGGAACCCAATGTGCTTTATCCCACTCAGGTTAGGCTGCACTACATCCTCCCAGAAGACATGGACAAGGCAAGGCTAGGTGAGGAACCCAGATTTTAAGACACCTACAAAATCAGCAGCTCCTTTGGAAATAAAATAGGAATTTCCCATCCCTTTTTCCCCATGATTCCCAGGGCAGGGGTGAGTCAGAGCAATCTGCAGCCCCTTTGCTCTCCTATTGCCAGGGAAACGTGAGAGTTCATTGGTCATTCCTGCCAAGGGTAGCAGCTTTAGTACTGGGCTGGGAATGCACCTCTGGAGCTGATGGGTAGAGGGCGAGGATGGAGAATCCTCGTGGCAGGGAAGGACTGGGGACCATGAGTGCCAGCTGTGTCTGTGCTTAGCCTTCATCAGCTCAAGACACTGACAGATGAGACCACACCACAGTACAGACCGGTGGAGCTTGCTGAAAGGACCAGCAGTGTCACCAGGGATAAAATAATCATGAATTCCTGTTCTGAGAGTTCAAGGGAGACCCCTGCTTCCTCCAGAGAAGCCAGGGTGCATGCAACTCCAGGGGTACACAGGGCAGCCCATCAGGGTGCAGGAGGAAAGTATATTTGGGCAAATATACTTTGGTGTTATATATTTAGTGCAAATATGTACAAATTAATAAACAAAATAAAATATTTTGAATGAGTGTTATTAAATCTTTATCTTATCCTTTTACAATGTCTATTCATGTGTATGTTCTACAATCTACATGTATATAACTTATGAATAAAGGGAGACACCCCTGCCAGAGGGCAGGAAGTGCCTGCAGTCAGGGTAGAGGCACAGGTGGCTTCCCAAGTTTTCATCCACCAGGGTCTTGCAGGCCCCCAGGGTGGTGCCCATGGCTTTAGGGGGTCTCTGTCTAGCTCTCCCAGGAGATCAGGTCCCACCTTGCTGCCAGCCCTGCTTATCCTTGATGGATCAGTGCTGGAGGATCCAACTCAGCCCCACTGTGGTCGGGGCTCCCATGGCCTCATCCATCTCCCCACCCACCACTTGCTCCCAGATGAAGAAATAGTGCCCCTGTCCCATGGCTCAGTGTGATGCTGGGCAGTGCTGAGGTCCCTTCCCTAAATTCCTCCTATGTCGAGCTACGACAGGTCTCTACAGAAGTGCTGTGTCCAGTAAATGGTTTTTATCTCAACTCATATTTTTGTGCCTCCAGTTCTCAACTCCATTTCCATAGCAGGAAGAAGGCCATAGAAGTGGGAGGGGGAAGGGAGCAGGATCTGGTTTGGGAGAGTCTTGGGCAGGGGGCACTAAATTGAGGAGTGCCATTCCTAAACCATGACAGCAGCTTTTTCTTGGGGAAGTAAAATCTCAGACAGGGATTTTTTTTTTTCACAATAACTTTCACAGGAGCAAAGGGCCAAGGAAATTAGGCAATAAAGAAAAATTAAGAGGTAACAATTCTGCTGGGAGCAGATGACATGGCTGGCCCCATGGCATGCTGTCACCCACCTCTACCTGGCACCTTCCTGCTCAGCCATGGTGGCAGGGGGAACCATGAGCAGGTGGCAATTCCTTCCAGAGCCACGCCTGACATCCCTGTCACACCACACCATGGCAGCTCGCTCTCAGCATTCCTTGGACAGGCTTGGAGCGGGCTGACAGCCTGCCAGGGCACCACTGAGGCTCTAATGGGGCTCCCACTGTGAGCGCATGGGCTGGGGCTGAGCCCAGCCAGGCAGCAGGGCACAGCCACGGCAATCCCTACCCTGAGCCCAGCCAGGCAGCAGGGCACAGCCACGGCAATCCCTACACTGAGAATCAGGCAGGGCACAGCCACGGCAATCCCTACCCTGAGAATCAGGTAGGGCACAGCCACGGCAATCCCTACCCTGAGCCCAGCCAGGCAGGGCACAGCCACGGCAATCCCTATCCTGAGAATCAGGCAGCACATGCTGGCTGGCAGGATCCCAGACAGCAGGTCCCATTCAGCATCATGTCATTTGTGTCTGTGCCAACGCCTCAGGTCTGTGCCCAGAGCATGGGGCCAGAGACTGGATGCCAGGATTTTGCAGAGCATCCCCTGACTCCATGGGGGAAAACCTTGGGTGGCCTGGGAGCTCTGCAGCAAACAGAGACAACCTGGCATCCCTGTTGGACATGGCTGTTGGTGTGACTGGGGTGTCCATGTGAGATCTCTGGGCCTTGTGGCTGTGGAGGCACATCACCACCAAGCATCCACTGTCCTGCAGCCAGATGGGACATTTGTACTTGAAGGGCACATAGGGGTTGAAAAGCAAATCCTAGAGATATGAGACTAATCCAGGATATGGAAAGAGGTTTTGCAAGGGAGTGACCCAGGAATGTGGCTCTCACTGGGAAGGGAGGGGGTGCTTGGGCAGTGTACTCCTCTATCCAAAGCCAACGGCAGATGAGGTCTGACAAACGCAGCACTCAAAGCCAGGTGCCACAGCTGCAGAGCAGGCAGGGATGAGATACCTCCAGCCATCAGCCTAAACATTACCCCAGCAGCCACACGACTGACAGATGACATTCCCCAGCTCATCACTCCCAGAGTATGCCATTCATGTGGGACTGGGGGAATAACCAGATCCTAACACAGCATCACAGACTGCACTGGGGAGGAAGGGACCTTTCAAGGTCATATAGTCCAACATCTCTCTCATGGCAGAGACACCTGCCACTTGCTCAGAGCCCTGTCCAACCTGGCTTTGAACGTTTCCAGGGATGGGACACCCACAGCTTCTTTGAGCAAACTCTGCCAGGGCCTTTCCCCTCTCATAGGGAAAAACTTCTTCCCAATATCCCGTGTAACCCTGCCCTCTGGCAGTGGGAAGCCGTTCCCCCTTGTTCTGTCACTCCAGGCCCCTGTCCAAGGTCTGTGTGCAGCTCCCTGGAGCCGCGCTGGGCCCTGGGCCGGGCTCCGCAGCCCTGGGGGAGCCGCCGGCCCGCTGAGGCCCGAGCGCTCCCGCGGCGGCTGCGGGGCCGGGCCCTGGCGGCGGGGGTGGAGCCCAAACGGGCCGGAGCCCCGCCCTCCGCCTGGCCCCGCCCTCCGCCTGGCCCCGCCCCGCCGCCCGCAGCCGCCGCGGCCCCGCGCCCGCCCGTGTCCGTGCCCGTGCCCGTGTCCGTGTCCGTGTCCGTGGACGTGGACGATGGTGGCGGCCCGGGGCGCTGCCGCCCGCCGCGGAGCCCTGCTGCTGCTGCTCACCGCCCTCGGATCCTTCCGTCTGCGCCTCGCCCGTGCCGGTGAGTACCTCCTCGTCCCCCCCACTCCCGTCTCCGTCTCCTCTCCCTTCCCCCGCAGATGCTCGTGTCCTCTCCTACGACGAACCCTGGTGCGGTTGCTCCCCCTCTTCTCCCTCATTATCCCCATCCCCACCAGAGATCAGCATCCGTGAGTGTGAGTGTTCTTGGGTGGAGCAAGACAGGAGATGCCCCCGTCACAAAGCTCCACGGGGGTTTCTCCCACCCCGCAGCGCTCCCCGGGGACGGGCAGCGCCTCCCCGTCACTCTCCTGCCCGCTGCTGCCGGCAGGGGCCTGGCAGCGGGTGGCAGCGCCGCGGGGCTGGTCCCCAGCGGCTGTTTGAGGGGGCTGGAGGGACCCAAAGATGTGGATCCTGGAGTGGGGAAGGAGCACGTAGTCATGGGAGCGGCCTTCATGAAGCACCTTTATTGGGAGGAAAAAATTAAAACAACATCAAAAACCACAAAGAAAAAAATAAGGGCGCTGCAGTGACCCGGGGAGCCTCCGGGGCTGCGCTGGAGGGAGCCCTGTTTGCCCAGCTGCCTCATTGCCCCGGGAGCGGCCCCAGCACCGCCCCGTTACACCGGTGACGGTGACATTTCTGCTCTCCGCCGTGGCAGAAGGAATGGGTGGCCTTCGCGCCTTCCCGTGCAGCACCGCCCTGCTGTCTGCCGAAGGGTTGTTTCGGGGCGTTCAGGTTTAATTTGCTTGAGGTTCGGGGTCTGGGTTAGGACATTTCCCCTCCTGGGGCGTGTGGCAGCGGACGTGCTCCGTGTCCCCTTGCGCCGTGCCCGCTGCTGGGGTGCGCAGAGCTGTGCTGGGCACCAACAGCGGCCCCACAGCCCCGGGCAGCCCCAGGCCCCGCTGCTGCCTGCGGGGAAGGCTGTGGCTGCCCGCCCCGGGAGGGGCCGTGTTCCTGCCTGGGTACGGCCTGTCTCGGGCAGGTGCTTTCCGCCTGGCTGGCGCAGGAGCCGGCAAGGGCCTCCTGGCTCCCAGCATTGTTTGCGAATCCGATATTGTTTCCCTCGTCGGGCTCCCGGCAGCGCGGACGCCGGGCCGGCGGACGCCGGGCGGGCAGCCTGCTGTCACCGGGCCGGGTGGCCTCTCCGTGCTTCTGAGGGGCGGCGGGAAGCTGCAATATCAAAGCGTCTGTGTGTTTCCACGTCGGAGGGCTGGAGGCAGAGGTGGGGATGCTCCTGCGCTCCCCCTCTTCCCACGAGCCAAGGCTGGGGGGGCACAGCCAGAGGTGTTGCTAACACAGGCTGAGATGAGAGGAAGGAGATCCGGGCTCAGATGAGCCACCAGTGATCCAGCATAATCTCTGCTCCTCCTGAATTTAGGGGTTAGTGTGGGATCATCTGGCCTGGCAGTGCTGGTTGGGCTGGGTCACTTGAGGGGCTGCTGGGGTGGCTGTGCCCAGGTGCTGTCAGGGAGTGATGACAATTTCCTCTTCCCTTCCCCTCCCTTCCCAGCACTAGGAGGATGCTGGAGACGAGGTGAGCATGAGGGGCCTGGCGCCACATCAGCAGCCTGTTCCAGTGCTGGGATATTGCATGCTCTTGGCAGATGTGGGATTGGATTTTCAGCTCAACCTCTTTCCCCTGAGAGAAGCTGGGGATGGTGTCTTTGCACTGTTCCCGACAGCAGCATCCCATTGCCAGGAGTTTGAGGTTGTATGGCAGGTGGCAGTGGGGAGCTCCAGATAGGTTTCTCCCGGGGATGGCGGAAGAAAATGTCCCTAGGGTGCTGGGCAGGCAAAGGAGTCTGTCCCAGCCCCACCACCTTTCTGTGAGTGCAGTGGGGCACAGGAAGCATTGGCTGTTTCTTCTCACTTTATAATTGCCTTTCTGAGCAGATGGGGCCAAGATTGGCTTTCTCTGGGGGTGGCTGCGAGTGGAGGTGGCAAGCCCAGGAGCAGCTTCTGTGGTATGCTGGTGAAACTGGCTCCTGGCAAGGAGGGATCCAGGGAGAAGTCCTGCACCACCATACTCATGTCCTCCTGCCTCTGCAGCTCCATCAAAGCTTCTTCAGAAAGCTTCAGGAGGTTGGCATCTCCTCCTCCTCCTCACTTTCCTTGGCTGGCGCTGCGACCCAGAGCCCCTGCAGCAGATGCCATCTCCCGGGATGCAGCTGCACGTGGCTCAGTAACATCCTCATCTTGCTGTGAGCCTGATCCAAGCTGGAGAAAGGGCAGCAGTGCTTTGGAGGTGCTGCAGGTGGTTTAGGTTTGCTTGCTACTCCTCAGCTGGGCTTTTTTCTCCCACATGTCTCTATGCATCACACCAGGCTTTGGGCAGAGGGCCTGCCTTGCTTCGTTTTCTGGCTTCATTTCCTGGAACATGAGTGACAGCCATATTTCTCCCCGCCTCTTGAGTAACTAGGTTGCCAAATTTCATCTATTATTATCATTGTTATTATTGTAAACAAAAAGACCCCAGTTTTCCAAAGGGGATGACAGGCTAGAACCCCATTTTTTTAATAATCCTGAACCCCGTTGCCGCAGCCATCAGTTCACATCCCAGACATCTGGAGAAGATGCTCAGCAAAATCTGAGTTTTGTTTCCAGTCCAAGTGACCCATTTGGCCATGTTTGACCTGCTGGCTCTGCACTGCTGCTCCTCCTCATGCTGCTCTGCAGGGACGTGGGTGGGAGCACAGATGCTGCTGTTGATACTGGCTGCCCCTGCTCTGCAGTGGTGCAGGTACTGCTCAAAATTCCCAGCTGGGCATGGCTAGGCAGGAGCCATCCCCTAGGAAGTTCCCAGGCTGAGCCTGTGGTGGGACTGTCCATCTCTTAGCTTTTCCTCCTTGCCTGCTCGTCCATCGCTGCACTGGGAGCAGGGTTGGGACTCAGTGGGTGCAGTAGCCCCAGGGACCCCCATGCTGACCCCTGAAGCTGCTGCAGCTCCAAGCCACTCTTGGGAGCAAGACATTGGGACTGGTACTGCACCTGTGGTGCTTGCAGGGGCCTGGCTGCCTTGCCAGATGAAGGGAGTGATCTCAGCCCTGCAGCATTCTCTGGGTTGGTCTGCAGGTAGCAGCCCCAGTTTTTTCTTGAGGCACAGGAAAGGTTGTCTGGGTCCCCCTTGGGAGTGGTGGTGGGCAGTGATCCCATCCAGTCACCACATCCCTTCAAGCCTCCCGTGGTGGGGGGTCCTCTGCCACACTGGTGCAGACCAGGTGTTTCTCCAGGCAGCAGCTAGGGTGCTGCCCATGTGGTTTTATTCTTGGAAATAACGTCTCCACCTTGTTATCTGGGGTTACTTGTGCTCAGCTGGTTCTTCCTGTGGGAAAGGAGCCCTTGTGGGCATGAGGTGTGGAGGAGCTGGGATGTGCACCACAGGCATCCCACAGGGCTCCAAGGAGCTGGTACCCATGCCAGGGACATGAGCAGGGCTCCGTCTGCAGGCCTGAGGGGGGAAATGGGTGGAAAGATGTCTGATAATTCCAATTACAGAATCAGCATCAAGGAAGAGTTTATGGAAGAGATAGGGTGAAAATCCCTCATCCCTTTTGCTGTAGCTTTGTGGGGACTCACAAATCCATGTGCACCCCAGCAATACCCTGGGGATGCCGATGCGTGGAGAGCTGGAGCTCAGGGTGGGGAGGCTGGGATTCTGGAGCCAGGGGCCTGCTTGCACTGTGCGGGGTCCCGTCCTTTGGATCTGCAGTTTCCTGGCAGCTCTGGAGACTGTTCCCCCACCCCAGGGATCCCTCAGTTCCCAGAGAGCCTGAGTGTCCCCGCAGCTCGGGGAAGGTGCATCGATGTTTGCCTGAACTGTCTCTTCTGGGCCATGGGGGTATTAAGGGAGGAAATCAGCTTAGCCCTGCCGGCTGCTGCCGGGGGGGCACAGCATCAGGGGTGCCAGCCTGGGCAGGGCACTGGGGACACCGAGCTTGGTGGTAGATGCTGGAGACTAGAGGAGTGGTGGGGGCTATCAGGGGTGACAGTGTGGCAGGGGGAACGGAAGGGGTCACGGGATGCACAGTGTGCTGAGGACAGGAGAGGTGTGGCAATGCTGGAGACAGCAGGAGTGACAGCACAGTGGGGACTCTGGAAGGAGAGAGTTAATGGGGGCTGCTGCACACAAGAGCGATGGGCGTGTTGTGAACAGGATGGGTGGTTTGGTGCCCAGGGACAAGAGGGCTGATGGGATGGCCTCTCCCCATGTGCAAGGTGCTGGGTCCCTGGCACAGGGTGCAGAAGCTGCCATCAGTTCCACCCGTGCATTAAATCCATAAACACTGTGCCCTGGTGCTGGGGCCCCACCAAGAGCTCTGGGTCTGGTCCTCGAAGGGAGTAGTGGCTCCCCTGGGCCGGCTGATCCCTAAACCCTTGGGGCTGGCCCCAATGCCACTGCCAGCACTGAGGTATCCCCCTCCTGTGCCTCGGCATAACCCAGCACTGCTGCTGCTCCAAATGGCAGCTGCAGGCCTGTAATTAGCCACTTTGTGAGCTAACGAGAATTGCAACAGGAAGAAACTGTCCGTTAAGTGCCTGGAGTGAGATTTGAATTGGTGGAAGGAAACGCAGCCAGAGCAGGTCCTGGTCCTGCCTTATCGAGCCCCGGAGCACCGTGGGCTGCAGCTGCCCCTGTTAACCCACGCACACTGTGGCACACGCTGGGCTGCTTCCTGCACAGATAGAGGATGGCAAAGCTTTTGAGAGGTATTCCCTGTTTGGGTGGGAACTCATGGCACTAGGTGGGTGATATGTCAGTAGAGTGCTGTCTCTGACTCATCAGGATACAGGGGTTCCCTGGGCTCCTGGCCTCTGTTCCCTTCCCACAGAAAGGAGACTGTGGTGGGGGTGGAGACAGGAGGTGTGGAAGGTGCAGGTCTCCAGTGCACCCATAGCACCCATGGCTGCTCTTGTGGGCAAGGAGCTGCTCTGCCTTGGGGACTTCATCATCTTGCACCTGTCAGAGGGAGTGAGAGGGCCCTAAATCAGAAGAGAGGGCAACCTGGTGAGCTGCTGTAATGTGACCCATCCTGCAGCAATCATTCCTGGCTAGGAAGGAGAGGGTTTCCCTGAGCTGACTCTTCCTATGCAGCATATACCCCAGAATCTCTAGGTCCAGCTCTTTTGGCACCATCTGCAGCCCTTTATCGAGAGCCCTCGGATGCTGCATGCACCAGCACCCCTAGGATGCAGCTGTGCATCCCATGGACACCCAGTTTCTGTGTTGATGGGGCCTCTCAGTTTCTGGGTTCTGCTCCATGGGGCACAATGGCCCTTTATCACTGCAGGTCTTTATCACTGGTGGTGGCTGAATCAGTGCAGGCATAGCTGTGGGTGCAGCCACAGCAGGGTGGGTGCTGCAGCATTTCTGCCTGCCTCTTGCATGCCCACCAACGTGGAGGGTGCCCACCTGGAGTCCCCTTGATAGCCCTTGTTCCAAAGACTGTTGTTCCAAAGACGCTTCTTTAAAGACTATTCCAACAGCTGTAGAGGTTGACCCCTACTGCTCCAGCACTCATGGGTGAGGAGCTATGTCCCCAGGCATCTGTTTCAGGCTCATGGGCTGGTGGGAGTACCAGGGCTGGTGCCAGGCAATGACTAGACAAAGGGAGCTGGACAGACAGACAGAATCCCCACCTTGAACAATGCCACCTCTGAGCCGCTGGAGGCATCAGCAAAATTTTGCTCGTGCCTCTTTCCCAAGGGCTACAAGATGTCTCTGGTGGTGGTGTGGAATGCTTTGGCTTTGCCAAAGAGCATCTTGGCCCTGGCAGGTGCAGTGGTGCTGCTGCTCTGGATGGATATTTCCAGCCGAGTAGTGAGAGTGCATGGGAGCCTGTGTCTGCTTTCACATGGCTGAGCTGTGGTGGCCCTGGCCTGGCAGCTCCTTGGGTGCCGAGCTGTGGGGTGGACTGCCCTCTCCCACCTCCCTGCCATCACACAGAGAGAGTTAACCCAGGACTGTGGCTCTGCTGTGGCTCAATGGGCAAGTGTGTACCCGTGGGGTGCTCTCCTGCTGCTGGGTCGGTGCCCAGGAATGCCCTTAGGAGGGAGCTGGACCCCACTCCCTTCCTTCCAGACTGCTCAGTGCTTCAGGTGGTGCTTGCTGTGCACCACAGCCTGGCCACCACCTGCTTCACTTGTGATGTGGTGCAAAACTTGCCCAATAAGAAGGGAATTAAAGAACCCAACCCCAGCCCCAGCAGGCTCAGTGCATGTGCAAAGTTCATTGGTATTTACTTGAGAAAAACCTGATAAACAAGTCTCAAAGTGGGTGGTTCAGGCTGCAAAGAGCAGCCAGACGCACGGGGATGAGGTGGCACATTGGTGGCAGCCGGGGTCCCCAGCACAGGTGGGTGTGGGTGTGCATGGAGTGGAGCAAAGCCAGCAGCAGGTTGGGGTGGGTAGGCCTGGGGAAAGGGCGTATGGCACCTGGTTTGCCTTTGGATTTTTTTATTATTTCTTCTCTTCCTGAGTGTCTGAAGCCACTTGTGGCTGGAGACGCCCTGGCACAGCAGGGACACAGGTGGGACGCAGTGGTGCACATCCTGGCTGTGGCAGCTCTGCAGGGCTGCACTTGGGGCTGTCAGCATTCGGGGTTCTTGAGGCTGGGATGCCCCTCACTGGCTTGATGCCTTCCACACCAGCCACAGGCAGGGAGAGCAATGTTCTCTGCTACTTCCTGGCTCTGCCCAGTCTCTGCTGGGGTCTGGATGTGTGGTTTGCTGGAGCAGTTTCCAACCATCCTGGTGCTATCTCCTGTTCCCACGGCCCTACCAATCCAGCAGGCTGCCAGGGCAGGGAACAGGGATGTTTCTGGCCTAGTTAAGTGCTTTGAGTAGTGATGGCACAAATTTCCATTCCCTCAGCCTGCTGGAGATTGCCTGGTTCTGCCCCAGCCTGGAATCACAGGAGCAACTTGGGATTTTGGGGTGCTTGTAGATGGGGTCTCCTCTAGAGCAGGGACAGACTCTGGGGGAACACTGATGTTTGGGAGGCAATGTGTTTGGAGATGCCGAGGGCTTGGCATCTCCCCACCTCTGCAGGAACCTGGCTCAGCTCCTCCTGGCCCTCCCTTTCCCCCTTGGCATTGAGCGTGAAGCAGGAAAGGCTCTGCAAGCCCACCCTGATGGACTCAGGGCTGCAGCATGGGTGCCCACCACACTGCCTGTGCTGCCCAGCCCAGGGCTCTGGGTTGGTGGCCCCAAAGCAGCAGCAGCTGGGTGAGGATGGGGGTGGGAGGGGGAGAGTGGTGAGGATGAGGCCTTTTTCCATTGTTCCTGGGTGGGGCTGTGTCTGGTGGCACTGTCCCATCAGTGGGACTGTCCCCTTGGTGGGAGCAGGGTGCAGTAGAGGTGTTCGCTGTGCAGGCATGGGGAATGCTCCCAGGGGTTCCCTACAGGTGTTCCCTGTCCCCAGTTTGTGGCACAAGGCTGCTGGCACTGTTCCTTGGCCATGCCAGAAACTGTGCTGGAGATCATCTCTGCCAGCTGGGCCAGACCTCAGCACCACCAGCCAAAGCTGGGAGTCAGGACACAAGCCCTGGTGGCTTCAGGGATGGGAGCTGGTGACGTGTTGCATCTGCCTGACTAAATCTGCTGAAGCACAAAGAAGCATTTCCAGCTGCTCCCTTCCTGGTGGAGCAGCACACAGCGGTGCTGCTGCAGGATACGGGGTCACACTGGTGCCACATGCTCTGTCCCCAGCGGTGACGTGATGTGACCGGCATCCCCCCAGCCCTGCTTTGCGGGGTCAGCGCTGCTCCGCTGTCTCTGGGGGAGAGGGGGCTTGGCTGCTGCATTTTCCAGGGCAGGAGCACGGCAGTGACGTGAGCAGCTGCTGGCAGTGGCACAGGGACTGCCCCGGCAGTGATGCCAGCTGTGCCCAGGAGTGGGCATTGCTCCCGGGGTTCAGCCCAGTCCCCATCCACCTGCTTCCTAGTGCAAGAGACAGCAGGGCAGGTGGATGCAGCTGGGTCAGGAAGCCCACCAAGCTGCGGCCACCAGCGGAGTGTCCATCCTGCAGTCGCTCTGTGTGTCACTTGTGACTGGTGTGTGTCACCTCTGCTTGGTGTGTCACCCGTGGCTGGTGTGCACTGCAGCTGCTGGCAGTCCCTGCCGCTGACTCACTTCAGGAGCCACATCCCTGGGCGTGGGGCAGGGCAGGTGAGGTGCTGGGATACCTCAGCAAGCCCTGCTCCTGCCTGCTGCTGAACAGCAGCACTGCCCCTGCCCAGGGAGGCTCTGGACAGGGGGAAGTGAGACCTCGGGGGCTGAGGTCTGATGGGGGCATCATGCCAGCCTGCCTGCCTGGTGCCTGCCTGCCAGCCTGCCCTGGGCCTGCTCCAGAGTCCTCCTTCAGAGCCAGGAGCACTTTGCAGAGCTGGGAGGGAGCCACGGCCAGTGCCAGCTGGCAGTGGAAGTACTGGGAGGGCAGGCTGCAGGCAGGGCCCTCAGCAGCTCCCACATTATCTGGCTGGAGGAGGATGAGGAAGAAGAGGAGAAGGAATGACCTTGGAGTGGAGCTGGCAGAGCCCACACCACTGCAGGCCCTGCGGGGGCTGCTGCCGCTGCTGGGCTTCTCTCATGGCCTTGCCGTGGTCTTGCCTCAGCCTCAGCCGGCATGCAGGGGCCCAGCGTGGGAGTGAGACTGGCACCCCGTTCCCCAGACACCCCAATATCCCCCCTCAGTTGCCCATGTCCCACCAGGGGCCCTGTCCTGCTGCCACAGAGGGGCCAGACCCAGTGGTCCTGGGCAGGCTGCTCTGTGCCCACGTGGCTGTGCAGCCAGAGCCCTGTGGGCTCAGCCCAGGCCCAGTGGGCTCTGCCAGCTCCCACTGTTGGCACCGGGGCTGGCAGCTGAGAGGGAGGCTGGGTGTTGGCGTTGCCAGGACCTTAAACATTCACAGCAGTGCTCGGTGCTAATTAATTATCCTCTTACGTTCACTTTTATCTCTCTATCTGCAGCAGTGACGCAGCGGGGGCAGTCCCTGCCTCCCTGGCCACACAAATGTCCTCCTTGGGTTTATTTTTGTTTCTTTTTCACCTGTATGTTTTGGCATGAGTATGGAAGAGCTGCTCCACCCAGTCTGAGACTGCCGGTGGCTCTATGCCCTGCCTGGGCACCCCCTGTCACAAGCACTCTGCTGAGTGCCACCCTGGATGCCTGGCACAGCTCTCCCCAGGGTGAGTCCTTGGGGATGGAGCTTTGTGCTCAGCTTTCCCCCATGGATAACACATCCAGAGGCCTTGCTGCTCACCTGACCGTGTTTCCTCCTGGGCACAGGTCTGTTCCTGCTTACACGTGTCCCCAGCTGATGCCCACCTGCCGTGTCTGTGCCAGCTGCTGTGTCCCGCTGGCCTTGGGCTGGGGTCCTGCCTGCAGGGAGTCACTCAGCTCCTCCAGCACCAGCAGCTCAGCCCAGGCTTGAGCTTGGTTTAAGGGGTTACCCCAGTTGTGCTGTTCTGGGCTCCCTGCCCACCTGCACAGGAGTTGAGCACCATGGCAGGGCAATATCAGCAATTGGAGCATCCCCCTCCTCTGAACACCCCTGGCACATCTGGACAGCAGCATCCTGGCTGGGCTGTGTCTGGTGCTGGCTGCACATTCCATATCATTCATTGCTTGCTCCTCTGGTCTGTACTGTCCTGCTGGCAGGACCATTCCGGGCTAGGGTCCTCACAGGACACAGCTGCACCCCAGCTTGGGTCCCTCTGCCCATCCCACTTGTGGCCAGGCCATGCTGGGCTGCACTGGTGCTAAGCAGGGACTGTGGTTGGGGTGGGGGGATCCCAAACTCCCCAGATTCAGCAGCAGCCCTGCAGCTGCAGAGGCAAGACTGGGAGCTGCAGCAGGCACCCTGGCACTGTTACCAGGTGGGTGGCATGGTGGTGACATGGCCACAGCTGGGTGGAGTTGGGACCCACATACTGTGCCAGCCCAAGTACTCTGCCTCAAGGTGAGTGTTCAGGAGGGGGGGACCCATGGCCAAAGTCTTGGGGAACCCAACGTGTGCCTGCTCAAGCACTGGACAGGTGGCACCAGCCACAGGAATGCGTGAGTGTGCAAGGGTGGGGCAGCATTGGGGCAGTGTAGTTTGACAGCCCCACAGGGTGGCAGCGGTCAGGGCTGGATGTGCCCATGTGGCACCCGGGTGGTGGCACACAGAGCGCTCGGTCCCCATCACCTAGCATGGCACTGAGGTGCCCACTCCCACCAACAAAGGATTCTCCCTGCTGGGCTTTGAGGTGGGCTCAGGGAGTAAAGCCCCTGTGGGCCCCCTCAATCCACAGGATGCCCACGCAGTAATGCCAGCTCACCAGTCACTGGCTGGTGACACATGGGGAGCTCTGAATTGCAGCCAGTGACAGCTGGGCAAGCACAGCTCATTCCTCAAACAGAGATAACAGCCTTCACTGGAATCCAGCCTGGGCTTTATGTACCCAGTTGCTGGGCTCTGGCTCGGGGCTCTGCACCCACCACTCCTCACAAGGTGGCTCTGAGGCTCTTGTCGGTGTCTGGCTCTGTGGGGTGACCCACACTGGGGTCACTTCCTCCGCCAGTGATCAGCTTCTGGCAGCACCTGCTTTGGGAGGAAGTGTTTCCATGAGCCTGTGGCACAGACAGGGGCCCCTACAGGTGTGTTCCCCACTGCCCCACGGGGCTGTGACATGTCCCCAGCCTAAGGCTGCACAGTGCCACGACCACCTCCTGCCCTGTTTTTTAAACAGAGTGGCCTTGAGAGTAACCCTGGGGAGGTGAAGCCAGGAGCCAAGTCCAATTTCTGTGCTTAGACATCTGATTATTTGCCCATTAAGCACTAATTGCCCCCCAGCCACATGGCCAAGCCCCACACTATCCCCAGGGAACAAAGAGTCCAGCAAAAAACCCAGCTCCCATGGGCACAGTGGACACTTTCCCCCACCCTGTCCACACCCTCCAGGCAGCTGTGCCTGCTGTGGGGGTCAGCCAGCGCTGAAATTGCAGTTGGTGCACCCTTGCCAGTGGCAGCCAAGGTGGGGAAGGTGATGACTTCCTCATGGAGTGGAGTGGAGAGTTGCCTGGGCACAGGCTGGAGGTTCTTAGTAGCAGCTGCAGCCTCCAGGGAGCAGTTTGATGGTGAAATACGGCCATGCAAAAAGCAAGGGGTTGCATATCCCACTGGGGTGATATCTTTCCTGCACCCTTGCTGGGGGAGCAGAACTGTTATGCTTTCATGATTCGTCTTCTGCCGTCTCTATCCTGTTTAGGGCTCTAAGCCGTGTGCTTGGTGCTGCCCCATCAGTGCTGGAGTGCGCCAGGGCTGTGCCAGGTGTTGCCGTCCCTGGGCACAGGGGCAGGGACAGGGACAGGGACAGGGGCAGGGACAGGGTAGGGGCAGGGACAGGCGCAGGGGCAGGGACAGGGACAGGGGACAGGGACAGGGACAGGGGCAGGGGCAGGGGCAGGGACAGGGACAGGGGACAGGGACAGGGGCAGGGACAGGGACAGGCGCAGGGGCAGGGACAGGGACAGGGGACAGGGACAGGGGCAGGGACAGGGACAGGGACAGGGACAGGGGCAGGGACAGGGACAGGGTAGGGACAGGGACAGGGGCAGGGACAGGGTAGGGACAGGGACAGGGTAGGGACAGGGACAGGGGCAGGGACAGGGACAGGGGCAGGGACAGGGGCAGGGACAGGGACAGGGTAGGGACAGGGGCAGGGACAGGGACAGGGACAGGGGCAGGGACAGGGGCAGGGACAGGGGCAGGGACAGGGACAGGGGCAGGGACAGGGACAGGGACAGGGACAGGGACAGGGGCAGGGGCAGGGACAGGGACAGGGACAGGGACAGGGGCAGGGGCAGGGACAGGGGACAGGGACAGGCAGGTGGCCGGTGAGTTGCTGGTGCCGGTGTGGGCAGTGAGGGCTGCCAGGGACTGCTCGGGGTGCGTGGGCAGGTGCTGGGAGCCTGTTCCTGCTGTGATTCATTGCCAGCCTGGCCCTGCTCCCAGTGCAGCCCCACAGTGCTGCTCCCTGCCTGCTGCTGCCTGCAGGAATGCTCCGGCTGGTGAGGGACAAGGTGAGGGGCAGATAGGGCAGCTGTGTGCCACACCCTCAGCCAGCTGTGCAACCCCATCTAGCTGTGGCCCTGTCCAGCTCTTCCTCCCACGCAGTTGTGCCCAGCCTGAGTGCTGGGTGGACTGAAGGGCACCTGATTCCACAGCGCCACCGCTTTTGAGGGAAAGACACTCCAAGCTGCAGCAGGACCAGCAGTGTCACCATCAAAGCTGGGACCCGGTTGCGCCCCAAAGAGCCCCCTGCCACCGGTGGTACCTGAGTGCTGGCCCCTTGTGTCACAGTTCCTGTCTGTCTCCAGCTCTGCACCTGGTTTGCCACCATCACCTGGCCCAGGACTCAGCTTTGTGTAGGACACGGGGACCTTGTGCCCAGAGAGGTCCACTTCCTGGGATGAAGACCCAGCCACGATGGCACTGCCGTGGCACAATGGGTTGGTGAGGCTGGACCTGGGGGACTCATGCCTGGGAGTGGCGTGAGATGCCCCATGAAACTGTGAGAGAGGTTTGGGGTGCAGTTCAGTGCCAGGGAGGGCTGGCTCCCGCTGCTTCCTGCAGGGAATCCTGAAGGGATGGGAGCCTAAGTCACAGCACTGTCACATCCTGCCGAGGCTTTGAGGGAGTTTGTGGCTTTTGATTCAACAGTCACCACACCAGCATCAGTCTGTGCTGGTTGGATTTCATCTCCCCATGCAGGGCAGGCAGCAGCAGGAGATCCTGGTGCTGCAGCACTCCCTCATGTGTCCCACAGGATGGTGGCACCCTGGGGCTGGGGACCCTTGGGGGGTATGGGCGTTGCATGCTCATCACTGCAACTGCCTTGTGCATGTCATGGAGTCACAAACTACCTCAAGTTGGAAGGGACCCATGAAGATCATCGAGTCCAACTCCTCGGTAATTAAGCTCGTGGTTAATTCCAGGTGGTAATGGCCTTATGGAGGCAAGCTGGGGTCTTGGGGCAGCTGTGGTGAAGCCCACTGATAGCTGGGAGCTGCAGCAGGGCAGCCCGGGGCAGCTGGGTGCCCCTTCAAAAAGCTGTGAACAGACCTGGGGGTGTGTTTGACCCCTGTCCCCCTCCTGAGCTGTTTTGTCCTGTCCCCACAGCAGCGTCGTGTCCCCGGAGCCTGGACTGTGCCCTGCAGCGCCGGGAGTTCTGCCCGCCAGGCTCAGGAGCCTGTGGGCCCTGCCTGCCCCCCTTCCAGGAGGACGACCACGGGCGCTGTGTCCAGAGGCAGCTCTCACCCAGTGGTAGGTGCACCCACCCTCCACCCCTGTGCCTGCACACCTGCCCTGCCCCTCTGCAGCTCTGGGAGGTTCTGTGCCCCAGGACAGCCCCCCAGCCCAGCAGCACCCCATGCTCTTCCTTCTTTCCATGGCAGCTGTGTCTCTGTGGAGGCAGCTGCTCTTCTCCTTCTCATCCCACTCACCTCAGCTGGGGAGGGGTGGTTTTGGGCTGGCGAACCCGTGCTGCTCTACGTGCATCCTGCTCTGGTGATTGGCCCTGTCAGCGCTGTGGGGAGCTCCAAGGACAGGAGTAGGACAGGCAGCTTCTGGGGATCTCCAGGATATTCACGGTCTGCCTGGCTCTTCCAGGGTTCAGGCTTTGCAGGAGCAGGGGAGCCGTCTTCAGCACACAGAGCAGTGACTTGTGCTGCCCGTGGCCTCACCCATCCCAGGGTGCCAGTGGGATTTCAGTGCCTGATTCCCTTTGGTTTGGGATATTGGTCGGTGGTTCAGGACTGCTGTTTCCTCCTTGGGTGATGCCCAGCATCCATGCTGGGAGGGCTGGAGTCAGCTGTGCCTGGGGGCACCGGTCCCTGGCTGCACACCAGGGCACCGAGGCTGTGCTGGGTGTCATTCCTGGCTCTGTCCCCAAGGGATCTGTGGGGCTGTGGCAGCCTGGGTGCAGCAGCCTGTGGTCAGCCATCCCACTGCTACTGCAGTGCTTGAAGGGTGCTCCCAGCGCGGCTGTGGCACCTGTGCCCCTGCTCCAGCTGCAAGGACAGTGCTGGGGGCCAGGCAGAGGCATATTTCAGTGTGACAGTCAACTCTTCATGCAGCTTGGAAAGCTGTGGCAGAGTTATTTCTGTGCCCCCGTATCATGAGCTCACCTCACAGGTAAGTTAAGACCATAATTATGGCTCTACACAATTATTTATTGCTATAAAGTGGAGTGGCCTCTGTGGCTGGGGAAGAGGCCAGGACTGGCCACACCCTCAGGCTGTTCCTGGCAGGTTCTGCTGGGGACTGCCTGGATGCAAGGTACTCTGGAGCACCTGAGTCACCTCCTGGTGCAGAACCTATTGGTATCTCCCCCAGCCCACCCTTCTCCACCTGCTCTTCACTCTCGCTGCCCCCAAAAGTCTCTTGCTAAGGGGTTCCCAACTCCTGGGGAGCTTCTAAAAGCATGCAGGATGGACAAGCACTGGTCATTGAACCAGGGAAGCAGGTTCCCCTGCATCTGAACTCCATGCAGACATGGAGAGATCCTCTGAGTTTTAGGGGATTGCTTTGTGTTGTTGAGCATGTTCAGGGTCCTGCTGGGGGGCAGTTGGAGATATCCTTCACCTATGGCTCAGCCCAGGTGGGCACACGGACGATGTCAGAACCCAGCATGCCTTCAGTGCCATTTCTCCTAGCAGGAGAATTACCCTGTAAATCAGAGGGGAGACCCCCAAAGCAAGACCCTTTGGCTGAAATGAGAGGGATGGCTGGGGGGATAAGAGGGGCTGGCACAGGAATAGGGTCTAGACTTGGTGTTTAACAGCAGTCAGTGCCCCTGCCACAGGTTCTTCATTCACTGGCACTGAATGGCTTTAGCAGTTGTTTATAGTTCATTTTTTAATGTGGAGTCTTGAGAGCAAATTCCCCTCTCACAAGGGCTGCACATGTGCTGGCATCTCCATAGCAACCCAGCTCCTTTCTGAAGGATGTGCCCACAGTTGCATCCTTATGCAGAGAGATGCAGGACCATGGTACCATCCTCTAAGGACCCACCATGGCAGGATGGTGATACCAAAGTCTCTCCCAGTCCTATCCTCTTGTCCCAAGCAATGCTGCTAGCTTGTGGCAGCAAAAGTGTGGGAACTGTGTTAAATAAAAAAAGGGGATCTCCTCCCAAATCCTTTGTTTTAGCATTCTGAGGATGCCCAGCTCCTCTTGGCAGGGAGGCACCATTTATTTTGTTATGGGGGCTTTCTTTCTCATCCTGCCTGTACCTTTACCTGGTAGCAGCCCTGGAGAGGGCTGTGAGGATGAAGAGGGGCTGTGATAGCTGCATTTAGGGGGAGATGCAAGGCAAACAGGGGGCCGCTGTAGCCCAAGGATGCCTAAGCCTTTGAAGGGGATACCCATGCAGCCCTTTTGCTATGTAGGCAGACACTTTAAAGGGTTACACATCCTTGAGCCACTTGTGACTGCTGGTGACACCAATCCTGGGATCCTGCTGCTGTGCCATCCCCACTGCTGCTGGCAGGAGCCAGGGATCCTCTCCCAAAAGCAGCTTCTTGAGGTGAAACGCACCATTTGGGGTCTCAGGAGGGCATGTGAGTGTTCCTGCCATTATGTGTAGGGCTCTTGGCATACCTGGCACAGAGATGCGATGGGATGGATGGAATCTGGGTACACTGCATCCCACAGCTGGCTGTCTGCACCTGGCTGCTGCTGTCTTGCACAGGGCTCTGAGCTCCCCAAAATCCCATGCACTCCATGGTGCTGCATGTGTCTGTGCTGTGATGGGTTGGAGCGATGGGCTGTGTGATAGTTGGTGTTATCCTGCTTGTGCTTGACCAGCATGGAGCCCCACTGGGCTGCAGGAAGCACTTTGGGAAAAGGGGCCTCAGCTCACAGACATGGATGTTCATCCTTCCCTGCTCACTGTGCCACTAGCATCAAAGAGGACAGCAGCCATCCTGGGCAGGACTATAGCAGTTAGTGGATGTATAAGAATTTTGTGCCCTCGTGTGGACACTGTCAGTTACAGGTTTCCTCAGCCCAGGGCAGAAGCCTCATGTGTCTCTTCTTGGTCCCTGTTTCCCCAAACTGTCAGGGTAGGTGTGTGTCCCACGGTTGAGCCCTGAGGAGCGCCAGGGGCAGAGCAGAGGGACTGGGGGGCTGTGTGCCAGCCTGGCCATGACATCCTGCCGCAGCACTGGTGGCAGCTGCCATGAGGGGGCACCCAAACCCTGCACAGGCCCTGCCTGCTCCCCTGAGTGCCCCTGAGCATGGCCTGTGTGCCCTGTCCTGTCTGTACCCTGTGTGCCCTCCCTGGACGCTGTTCCTCCCCTGCATCTCTGCTCCTGGGGCAGGAGCTGGGGCTCTCCTCGGCCCCCTGTTCCCTGGAGCAGCTCAGGGCAGCGTCTCACACACCCACAGTGCCTGGCAGCACCCAGCCCTCAGTGCCCTCAAAGGCCTGCTGGAAATTGTGGCATCACTGGGGGAGGCTTAGCTGCCACACAGAATGGGAGGCAGGCAGCTTTTAGCCACTTGAAGAGAATGTGATGATAAAGCTGGTTAGTGCAGGTAAGGAGCACAACCCAGGCCCTGCAGCAATGCCAGGACCCCAAACCACTGCCTCAGTTTCCAATGTGCCACTTGGCACACCCCCACAGGGTGGGAGACTGAGGAACCTGGCAGCTGCTCTGGCTGTTTTTTCAACTTTATTTTCCTTTTTCCAGTCACATCACATCCAACACCAGCGCAGCCTGGTGGTGGCACACATGGGATGGACAGGGTTGTCCCCTATGGAGACAGACTTTTCCCAGAGTACAGAGGTGAGCTAGAGCCAAATGTCCCCCTCGCAGGCATTAGGGTGTCCCCTGGCACAGGGCTATCCCAATCCTGGGCACCAGGGTGTCCCCCTCAGGCACAGGGCTGTCACACTGGGTCCCATGCAACTCCCTTGCCCGTTGGGAGACGTAGGCCCTGTGCTAGCACCTTGTCACCATGGCACTCACCCATTGGGCACAGCACTGGCACAGCCCCAACCTGGCACTACTTGACCATGGCACTGCTCTGGGATGCAAAGAGCCAGGGAAACCCAGGGCTCTAGCTAAGGGTAGGAGGCTGGGGGCAGTTTGGGGACAGCAGGGCATGGAGGAATGTAGGGACAGTGACTCTTGGTGCTTTTGTTTAAAGCAAGAGTGTCCCCCTTTTAAATTGTTTTTTTGGCTCATGTGGTTCTGAGTCATGGGGCAGCAAGGTGGCGGTTGTGCACAGCTCCAGAGGGAATCAAGGTTTATTTCCAAACACTGGATATGAGGACAGATTCCAGAGATGTAATTCTTATGAACTTGAATTATGTGCCAGTACCACCTTGCCTTAGTGTGTCTGGATTTAGGCCCCAGGGCTTCTCTAAGGGGACAGTCTGAATACGGGCAAAGGAAGCAGGGGTAGGATGAGGATTGAGATGGGGACAGGGATGTCTACTGCCTTTGATGTTTGACTTTAATTCTGTTAAAAGCAGTGGTGAGTGTCAGAGCTGGACTCTGCTTGATGAGCCTGAGAAGAGCGACTCCACTCTTGCTGCAATGCTGTCACCTCAGGCCAGAGTGGGATCCTGCCTGTGCCTAATGCTGCAGGAGACCCCTGAAGAGCAGATGTCCCTGGTGGGCACTGTGCTGGAACGTGGGCTTGGACAGCCACCTGTGAGATGCTGCTGGGGCCAGCCCCTGGGGGTACATCCCTTGCTGCATGGGGCTCCCAGAGGAGCTGCATCCCACCAGGCACTGGGCAAGAGCCAACCTCTCTGCTGGAGCAAGGGCTCCCATGCTCTGCTGAACAACCAAGCTGAGCTCTGCTCTGGAGTGGCTCCAGCCACTCTGCTCTATAAAGGACCCTGGTCTGTTTTTGAGGTGAAAACCAGTGTTTGGGGTGTCCCCTGACTGTAACTGTGCTGAAGCTGCCCCTCACCCCTGAGGCAGCAGGGCAGATGGGGAGTATCTGTCCTGGTCCAGCTCCCATCCTTCCTTCCTCGGAGCTGCTATGTAACCCCAGGGGCAGGTCCTGCACATTAGGTGCTGGCACCCTGCCCTCTCTCACAGAGCCTGCAGGACCTGCTGCCTCTGGCATGAAGGCAGATGCTGTTGCTCCTGATCCTCCAGCATTTGTGGGGTGAAAATCCCAGTGAACGCAGCAAGGACACGTGTGGGTCCCGGGGCCCAGCTTTCAGAGAGCTGCATCTGAGGGGCCTCAGACTGAACTCCTGTGTTTGCTGGAGCTGGGACAGGAGCCCCTTCTTGGGGGTACTGGTCTCGCCCTGGGGGTGGGCACACACCTGCACCCCACAGTGCCCATCTCACACCTGTTCTCCCCTAGGACGGACCTCTGTTCCCAGCTTGGAGGCAGAAATTGATTTTCTTGCGGATGTGCTGGCCAGGCAGGAGGCTCCTCGCCACCACCCACTACAGGATGGCAGACCCAGGAGTAAGTGCTCATCTCTGTTCCTGGCGGTGCCAGGGACCCCCTGGCAGCCAGACCCTGCACCCCTGGCAGGTTTGCCTTCTGGTGCTGCCTGGGCACCACTCACCACTGCTCTGTCTTCTCCTGCAGCCACCCTGGTGCCCAACAGTGGCCGGCAGCGTGTGGCCAGTGGGCTGAGAGAAGGGCGTCTGCAGCAGGATCCCACCGGCGCCATGGCAGCCGCCACCCTCCCCACCACTGCCACCGTCCAGAAGTACCCGGTGGAGGCGTCCCCCATCCCTGAAAATGACAACATGGTGCTCGGTGAGACCCTGGCACTCAGAGGAAGAGGTTTCACATCCTCACCAGGGAAGCATGGGCTGGTGTCTCCATGCTGCCAGCTCACCTGCTGTCCCTTGCTGTCCTCTCCGCCTGGCAGGGCTGATCGTGGTGTGCACGGTGGCCGGGATCTCAGCGCTGATCGTGGCAGCCATCTGCTGGTACAGGTGAGCTGGGGCTCTGGCCACTCCCTCAGTGACCCTGTGCCCAGGGCAGTGCATTCCCATGCTGCCCAGGCTTGGAAGAGGGGCAGGAGTCCTGCCAAGGCACGGCATCAGCTGGCTGGGGCAGGAGGACAGTAGGGAGACACCTCCGTGCCAGATGCAGGCTCCTGGGAGCAGATGGCACCTGGTGTGGGCATCGCTGTGGCACTGGGTGCTGACACTGCCCAGGCCCCGTGGGATGGAGGTGGTTCTGCCTGTCACAGCTGCCATCACAGGGAACAGGGCTGACCCTCCAAGGGTCACTGGCTCCTCAGTGGAGTCGTCTGCTCCTATGGCTCCCCACATCCTCTAGGATGAACTAGAGAAGTCATTGTGCCTACAGTGGGCACTGGTGAGGCACTTCAAATCCTGGGTTCAGTTTTGGGCCCCTCATGGCAGGAAAGACATTGCAGGGCAGGAACATGTCCAGAGAAGGGAATGGAGCTGGCGAAGGGTCTGGAGCACAAGTCTTATGAGGAGCAGCTGAGTGAGCTGGGAGGGCTCAGCCTGGAGAAAGGCAGGCTCAGGGGGACAATCATGCTCTGAACAGCTCCCTGACAGGAGGGGGCAGCCAAGGGAGGGTCAGCTCTGCTCCCAGGGAACAAGGGACAGGATGAGAGGAAATGGCCTCATGCTGTCTCAGGGGAGATATAGGTTGGATATTAGGGAAGATTCATGTAAAGGGTGGTCGGGCATTAGGCTTTAGGAAGGGCTGCCCAGGGAGGTGGTGGAGTCACCATCCCTGAAAGTGTTCAAAAAACATGTGGGTGTGGCACCTGGGGATGTGGTTTAGTTGCGGGCTTCGGCAGCGCTGGGTTAAGGGCTGGGCTTGATCTTAGAAAACTTGTCCAAGCTTTGTGATTCCAATGCCCCTTCCTGGCAGGCTGCAGAAGGAGGTCAGGCTGGCACAGAAAGCAGACTACTCAGCCCAGCGAGTAGCCAGCCCCCTGCCCTATGACAAGATCTCGGTAAGGTGCCCGTGTCCCGCACTGTGAGGTGTTTGGCACACGGGACTCAGTGCTCTGCTGGAGGGATTCCCACACGGTGGAGGCCCTCCAGCAGCCAGCCTGGGGCCCTCCACAGCCCAGTCTCCACAGCTGTTCCTGCTCTCTCCACAGCCTGGGGACAAGACGCTGGCTCAGAGTGCCCAAATGTACCACTACCAGCACCAAAAGCAGCAGATGCTCTCCCTGGAGAAGTAAGCAGCCTGGTAGCAGACAACGTGTCTGCCATTAACTGGGATGGTCCTCGTCGTCCCACTGGGTTTCACCTCCTCTCTACATCTTCTTCTCCCCAGGCATAAAGAGGAGCCCAAGCTGCCGGACTCAGCATCATCTGATGAGGAGAATGAGGATGGAGACTTCACCGTGTATGAATGCCCGGGGCTGGCTCCGGTATGTGGGTGCAGGAGAGCCAGGGGTCCCTGTGCCTGTGGGGGTGTCCAGTAAGTGCCTGGGACGTGCACTTCAGTGTGAGGAGCCTTTTCCACGTGTTCTTCATCAAACTTATAAGTGGTCCAACCTCTGCCCCTCTGTTGCCCCCATGTCCCTGGCCAGCTCCCACTGAAGCTCTCCAGTGGGCAGGAATGCATGTCCTGGCACAAGGATTTCCTTGGGAGCAGATGACTGGAGCAGCCCTTGGCCCACCTGACCCACGGTCCCGCTGGCGACAGGGGCATGGTCACCCTAGGCACGGGGCTGGGGGGGCTCGTCCTTGTGCCCTCCCAAGGCCTGGAGCAGACATGAGACCCCTCACAGCCAGAGGGTGTTCTTGGCGAGCAGGGGACTCTGGGGACGGGCATAACAGCCCTGGCTACAAAGAGCACAAAGGCACGAAGAGGAGCCTTTTACATGGTAATAGCTGCCGAGCGCGGCCATCAGGGCCCAGATCCAGGGTCATCAGTGGGTCTTTACAGGCCCATTAAAGGGCACTTGATCGCAGGCAGGCAGTCTGGACAGGGCATCCAATTCCTGCCAGCCGTGCTGTGGAGCCCATCCCGGGGTCCCCAGTCGGATCAAGAAATGTTCCTGCCAGCAGGGCTAGGACTGCTGTCCTGGGGTCCCCAGCCTAACTGTGGGGTCCCATCCCACCCAAAACCTTGGGTTTCACACATGACCCCACCTCATTCCCTCCTGCCAGGAAGGCAGCACCTTTCCAGGGTGACGGGAGTCCTGGTGTTTGTCATCCATTGCAGCGCACTTGGCAGCCCCCTTCCCCTCCTCCCTGCCGCTCTGAGGATCAGACCCAAACCCCTTGGGCTGGGGCAGCTGAATCCCAACCTGCTTTCTGACCTCCCACCTTTTCTTTCCGCCATCCCTCTCCCGCCGCCGCGGCAGACCGGAGAAATGGAAGTGAGAAACCCGCTGTTCGACGACTCGTCCCTGCAGCCCTGCAGCCCCAAGCCGCAGCAGTAAGGCCCCGTGTCCTGCGCCCGGCCGAGCCGGGGAGCGCCCGCAGCTGGGCCGAGGGACGCTGCCAGACTGTTCGACGCCTGCCCAATAAACACCCACTAACAGCTATGGCGGGGGGATCGCCCCCGTTTCCAGCGTCCTTGTCCTCTTTGCTGCTGTGATCGCGTCCCTGCGTTGCCGTTTGCTCACAGCTCTCACGGGCGCAGGGGGGCGGCTGCTTTGGCACAGAAACGGTGGGGGAAGGGGGGGCTGCGGCGCTGTCCCTTTGTAGTTGGCTCTGAGGAGGGGGCTGCTGCCCTAGCTGAAGCCAGGCTGATGCATAGCAGCTGGTAAGGAGCCAGAGAGAAGGTCAGAAAGCAGAAGAGGGCCAGGAGGGCTGGGCACGCTCATGCCTGGCATCAGGGCTGCCAGCCTGCCCAGAGCACCTCTGCCACGGATGGAGCCTTTTCCTGGAGCAGGTGGCATCACTGAGGGCTTCAGTGCCCGTTCTCCTCCGGCCCTGCCTGGGCAGCTCCTGGCAGCAGGATAGAGCTCCAGGAGCCAACGGCAGGAGCAGCTCAAGCAGGCACTGGCATCAGTCCCCAGGCTGCTCCTTCAGATGCTGCCCTGTGCTCTGACCCCAGTGAGAGTGCTGGGCTTCAGGACAGTCCCAGTGCCACTGTGGCCTGGGAGCCATCAGTCTGTGCGGGCAGAGGATGGGCTCTCTCTTACCCCAGGCCTCAGCGGGGTAAAAGCTCAGAAAAAGTGTTCAAGGTTTTGTTTTTAAGCTTATGTGGCTGTGGGGGAGAAAGGAATAGGACTGGAGGGAGCTGGGGTGGCTTGAGGGGACTAGCCAAGGCATGGGGGCTTTGCTGTGCTGTGTCAAACCCCACAGAGCCCATGCCCGGGCAGCATACCTGTGGAGCCTGACACTGCATTCTCTGAGCATCCCTCTGTGGCAGGTGACAGTCTCCACTGCTCCATCCCAGGCACCTCTTGGGCCCCAGGCACTCCCTGCACCCCTATGTTGCCCACATCCAGCCTCACCAACATGTTCTTGCTTGGAGCCCAGTGCTGCTCCTCCAACCCTCCCGGGTGCGTAGGCCATGAACCCCTCCAGTGGAAGGCCCAGAACAGGGTCTGGGTTACTTTGCACAGGCGTGGCTTCATGTCCAGGCCCTGTTGTGGACTGTCACGGACACAGGTCACCATGTATGCTCACCGGAGCCATTGCACACTCAGGCAGGCATGGGCAGGGCAGGCAGCAGTGGCAGAGATGTGCTGGTGCGTGGTGGTGGCATGGGGACTGTCCCTGTCCCTGTCCCTGGCGGGGTGGCTGACAGAGGCCATCACGGCACAGATTCTGTCCCCATGTCCTGCGCTCCCCCTCCCCTGGGCTGCTGCCACTCTTCCCACACCTCTCGTTGTTGTTGTATGAATTGTAGTTATTTTAAAAGGAGATTTTATTAAACGACCATGTTTGAGACCCATGCGAGTGTGTGGTGTGGGGCCCGAGGCTTGGGGGGCTCCTCTCGACAGTGGGGTGGGACAAGGGGACAACAAGGGGGCATGCTGTGGTCCCCAAACCTTCCCTAGGGAACGGTGAGCAGCCATTCTGCTTCTGCAGCTGGAGTAGAGTTCAAATCCTTCCCTAGGGTTTCCCCAGGCACAGAAAGAGCCGGGGATAATTTTCTTGTCCCTCAGTATTTGCCAGGTTTCAGCAGGGAAAGGTCGGTGGGAGCCCCCGCACCCAGCCCTGCAGCACCCACCAGCCGCCCCCTCCGCCCCTTGCCCCCGGGGCCCTTAGCACCTCGGGGATGACAGATAAGGGCTATCGAGTCCCCGCATTGTGTGCAGCCCGGATCCTTTGATCACGCCAGCCCCCCATCAAGCTGATACCATCTCTCCAGGTTTCAGCAGCCGGAGGTGGGTGCTGACTCACCGCCAAAGCACCCACCCAGGATGCTCCTCTCCTGGGAGTCTCCAGCTGCACCCCTGGGCAATGCACACCCCAAATAACCCGAGATGCCCCCAGGGCTCAGTCCTGGGAAAACCCAGCCTAAAACCCACTCCTCTCTGCCGAGGTCCCCAAATTTGTCCTTCCTTTGTTCCCACAACCCAGCTGTCTCTCTTGGAGCACATCCAGACATTTTGGGAAGCTCTAGCTTACAGTAAAATTTGACTGTTCTGCTGGGAAGACCCCCTTGCCCCAGGCATGGAGGCCACAGGAGCCCTTGTGCCCTGGGAATCCCTGTCCCTACCACACATCCAGGCATGGAAGAGTCATTTGTCCAGGAGCAAGGGCCCCTGATGCAGACACCCAAGGCCTTCAGCCCCCACCTCACTTCCCACAGCTGTAACACAACAGGGTGAACTCACTGGTGTGTTCAGGCACTGTGATGGTGTGGGCAACACTCACATTATAGCCCAGGGCCTTCATAATAAGGGGACAGAACTGGACCAAAACACCCCCTGTGATTTTCCCCAGGGCCAGGTTTGGAAGCACTGACTCCATACTGTCCTCCTGGGCCAGCTGCAGCCCAGCAAGCTGTGCTGACAGGGACCAGATCGGTGTTCCTCCAGGCATGGGGTTTCTGGAGATGAACCCCCTGTCCAGCCCTCCTTGGATGGTCCTGGAGTGGCCCCCCCTCACCACAAGACCCTGACCCACATGCAGGACTGCAGCCCCCCTTCGCTGGGCACTCCGGGGTATCCAGCACAACCCTCCCAATGGCCCTGCCATCACCTGCCACAGAAAAGGGTGGTCTGACCGTGAATAAAACATCACACATACTCATCCACTCCCTTAAAATCCCAAGCAGCTGGAGCCACACCAGCACACTCAGCAGAGGAAGGATGGGCAGATGTACATCTCAGCCCACTCCAGCCTGCTGCCATCTCAGCAAAGCCAGTAAAGCAGATGCATTTCTTTCTGCTCTCATTTTCTTAGCGGGATCCCACTGATCCCCGGCTGCCTTAGACAGAGACAGGCTAAGCCTGGAACACTAGCAGGTTCCAGATATGGGCTGATGGAAGGATGCATCTATCCATCTCCTCTGGAGCAGGCAGAAGAAATGTGGTCACTGGTGCTCGAAAACTCTACACAATAACTTCACACGGCCCCCCCCTCCAAATCACCCAAAATCATTGAAATGTATGGGGGGGCACACACTGAGAAACCCCACTGACTCCTTCCACATCCCCCAGCTAAAACCATCACTGCCACAATGGGCCCCCGTGCCTACAAAGGGGCCGGTTCAAAGTCAACGTCTCCCTTCCCCTCTGTCTGTATAAGAAAGGACAAGGAATGCGTTTGAGGGCCGGGGGGCTGGGGGGGGAATGAGGGGGAGGGGGGCCTGGGAGGCTTCCCGGGGGGATGGAGAGAAAAGTAGGTTGGCAGGAGGAGGGGTCCAGCCCGGGAACAATAAATCAAAGGGAAAGGGAGTTACTGCCTAGCCAAGGAGCTTCTGAAACGCTGGGCCGCAGCAGGAGCCCGGGAGGAGCGCGGCTGATGGCTGCCATCGGGGTCCCGCAGAGAGATTTCCTCTGCCCGCTGGCAGCGGGGCAGGCAGCAGCGCAGCGGGCAGCGGGCGGGTCTGCCCGCACAGCGCCGGGCTCAGCATCCTCAGCAGCACGGTAAAGGAATCCCTCGGCAGAGTGAATCCAGCCCTGCTGGGGAAGGTGCTTCACCGTTCTGGGCATGGGATCCCCGAGGTCCAGAAGCCACAGGGCTCACTCAGGGCTGCCCACGTCCCCCTAACAGGGTTTTGGATCCTTAGATCATTTTCCTGGGGCTGCCCTCCCTCCTGGAGCAGTCTGGCACAGCCAGAATGGGCAGCCTGGTACATGTCCTGCCAGGCATCACGAACATACTTTAATTTCAGCTCATCCATCGGGCCATTTTTTTTTCCTACGAGGAATATCATCAGGACGCTTAGTTGTTCCACTTCTCCTGACATGCAGCAGTGCCATGTGCTGAGCCAGGGGCTGCTGCTGGCATTGCCAGTCCCTGGATGCCAGCTGTGGGTATAAGTCTCTGTCTGCCAGCCCTTGGGTGCCTGTCCCAGGCATTGCTCCCCGGGTGCCAATCCCCGGGTTCCAGCCGCCTCAGCAGCTGCTTCATAAACAGCATCAAGCACCTTCCCTGAGTTCCCCCGCCCACAGCCCCATTCCCATCCCGTCGCGGGGGAGGCTGCTCCAGCCTATCTCCTGGCCATATCTTCAGTGCGAGACGGCTGCAGCTCCCGGTAATCCGGGTTAATAAACAGGCAGCAGCGTCGGCAGCGGGATAACTCCCTGCCTTGCTTCGGATGGGATCACGGGGCGCTGGCTGGCAGAAAGAGCACTCCTCGCCTTGCTCCAGCTGAGGTCAGGGGGTGCCCACGTATGCTGTTGGTACCTGCCAGTATGCAGGAAGAGGCATCGGGCAGAGCCAAGCAGAGGCTGATGTCATGGCAGGGCTAAGATCGGGAAGCAGAGCCAGGAGGGAAGGAAAGAGGAAATGACTGGAGCAGAGCCAGCCCTGGTGAAGGCCCGTTGTGAAGGGCAGTGTGAAGGGAAAGTCTTTAAGACAGAGAAAATATGGAGCGTGCTTCAATGTGGAGCCAATGGACACAATAGTTGGGGCAGCAATTCCTTCTCAAGCAGCACACTTTGAGCTCTGAGGTCCCAGGGACAGACATGCTCCTCCAAGGCACAACCCTTCTCTGCAGAAAGAGGAGAGGAATGGTGAGACTGTAAGGGGCCTCGAGAGCCTCAGCTTTGTCCATGCTCCCCAAGAAGCTAAGGCTCAGTAAAGAAGACCAGGCATTAAGAGGGGCAAGAGGTGCTGGTCAAGCCCTGGACCACCCCTGCTGCTGCACGATGACACCGGCATCTCGTGGCTTGTCCTCTGTACTGGGGACAAGCGGCTGCCACAGCTGGGTGGGCTGCCCTCACACCAGCCCCTGGCTGCTGTTCATGCCTCCAATAGCTGCCCAAAGCCATCTCGTTTCTTGTTTAGACTCCGCAGCGCTGGGGGTTCCCAGGTGGGAAGACCCGTGGCCGCTGCTGTCCTAACACTGGCGCGGTGCCCTCGGAACAGCGTGGGGCCGGAGGGGTTGCGAGGGCCGTGGGTGTCCTCGAGTCCCCCGGGCCTGGAGGGGGTTGTGAGACCCTGCGGCAAGATCGGTGTCCTCCCCCTCCCAGTCCCATCGGGGCCGCCCCGTCCACCTCCCCGCCGGCGCTGGGTGCGGGCCGGCGCAGCCCCCTCCCATAGCACCTTTTCTCCGTGCCCCCCGCCCCCCTGGGGGATCAAGTTCACGCCCGACCCACCGATGCGGGGCCCAATGGGGCCGGGGCCCATCTCCATCCGGCCCGGCCCGTCCGCGCCACTCTCAGAGGCCCCAGCGGCGCCCCAGGAGGGAGGCAGCGGCCGGCAGCCCCCGCATGGAGCCCTAGGGCAGCGGGCGGCGGGCAGCATGTTCAGCCCGGACGGGGGGCTGCCGGCCGCCCCCTTCGGCCTTCTGACCGACGCCGGACCTCCCTTCCCCCGCGGCAGCTTCGACGGAGCGCCCGCTCAGCCGCTCTTCTTCCCCTTCGCCGCCACCGCCGAGCCCGAGCCCGCCCGCGACCCGCCGCCGGCCCGCGCCTGGCTGCCCCCGCCCGTGCCCGTGCCCGCGCCGCCCGCCAAGGTGGAGGCGCGCCCGGGCCGGCCCTGCAGCCAGCCCGAGCCCGAGCCCCGCGCCGCCGCTTGCTGCGGCCCGGCCTGGCCGCCCCCGCCCTGGGCCGGCCCGGCGCCCTCCGGCCCCGCCGCCCTGCCCGGGCCGCCCTTCCCCGGCCCGGCTGCCCCTGCCTTCCCCGGCCCCCAGCTCTGCCCCTCCGCGCTGCAGCCGGGCTCCGGCGGCCCGTCGGGGCTGGGCAGCAGCGGCAGCTCCAGCGGCGCCGCCAGCGAGGGCGGACACTCCAGCGACAGCGGTGAGGAGGTGAGACCCGACGGGACGGGGACGGGGCGGGTTGCCCTGCCCCGCTCCCGCCGGCTGCTGCACACGGTGTGCCCCTCGGGCTTTCCTTGCCGTCTGGAGCCGCGGTTCACCGCCCCGTCGGCAGGAGCTGCCCGGCTGCTCTCGTGTAGCGCCGAGACCTGCCGGTGCCGCCTGTCGGGGCCCGCCGTGGGCGCCACCGGGAGAAGCCCTGACCCAGCGTTGGGGCTCGTCCCGCATGTGGCAGAGTCTCCGCAGGCCGAGAGCCTTGGGGAGGCTGCCTTGGGGTAAGACAGGGAGTTTTAGGAACTTGGGAGAGCAGCTTCCCGTACGCGATGCGGCGGGGCCGTCCCGGGTAGCGACGTCGAAGGTCGGCTCCGGCGTGATACTCGGGGCAGCGCAGCGAGGTCACCGAGGGCTCCTGGCCAGCCCCCTCAGTCCCCTTCGGTCGGCTGCGTCCCCCGCGCCGCTCCCGGAGCTCCGCGGGCACTGAAGTTTGCTGGGGCAGAGACAGCCTGGAGATGAGGGCGGGAGGAAGACGGGGGCAGCAGAGCTGGCTCCCGGCACGACTAATTTTGTGGTTTGGGCTAGTTTTGGTATTTAATATTTTTCAATGTTGACGTATCACGATCCCGCCCCGGGGAAAGCAGCGGCGGCCGATGCCGGGGACTGGCCCCTGACGGGGTTGGGAGGATTCGCACCGCCGCCAGCGGGTCGCAGCTGCGGGAGGTCCCACGCCACGATCGATACGTGTGTGTCCTCGGGCCGCGACCGGCCGCTCTGGGTGGGAAGAGGTCATGAATGGCATTTTCTAGCTGCGGGACGGCGATCTGGGACGGCACCCCTCCTCCACGGGGAGGGATGCTCTTGAGTTTACCGGTGCTGATTATACGCCAGAATGTACTAGCCGTGGCTCGGTGACAGGAAAAACTCATGAAGAACCCGAAACCCCGCTGAAAACGTGTAAATTGGGTAAAGAGCTTCATAATGACCCCGTTGAGGCTGAAGGCTGTTTGGCAGGAAGGTGGGGAAGCGCCTGGGTAGCCGCTTGCCAGAACGAAAGAGCTGGCTGGTAGCAAAGAGGCGCTTCAATTTAACGCGGTTCAGGGGCGCTTTTGTCTCCCTTAACGGGAATCTTTCCTGCTCCGGATGCAGGAAAAGGGAGAGAGGCTGGTGAGGGGCTGCCTCAGCCCGAGAGCCATGGGGAAGTTAATCGGACAAACCTGGGACTCGGCCAACGTGATCATTGGTGCTGCCTCTGGCCAGGTCAGGGAGGCGCGAGCCAGAGGACAAAAGGGACTTTTCCAAGGCGTGTTGAGGCAGAGCAGGAGCTCTTGGTGCCCTTGTGCTGCCCTTGGCAGCCGCCGCGCCAGACCGGGCCGAGCTGAGCAGTGTGCGTGGCCGGGGTGGGTCCTGTGTGAGCTTGGTCGGTGTCAATGCTCGAGGGCTCAGCCGAACCCTCCTCTGCCGCTGTCCTTCGGGAACCCAAACAGACCTCGGACCCTGGGCACGACTTGTCCCTTCTCAGTGTCTTTCTGCCCTTGCCAGGATGCGCCAACCTCAGGAGAGCTGGAGCAGTTCGCCAAGGACCTCAAGCACAAGCGCATCATGCTGGGCTTCACCCAGGCTGACGTGGGGCTGGCGCTGGGCACCCTCTACGGTGAGGGGTCGGGGTGGGGGGGAGGAAAGGCCCTTGTGTTACCCCACAGCCGGTGGGGAGGGAGAGGCCCGCGAGGGATTTGAAATTACTTGGGATAATGATTTCTGCTCCTTAACGACCTGCAAAGGAGGCATCAATCTCCAGTCCTGGGCTGGGGCTCCCAGAGGGGTATCTCCAGATCTGCGGTGAGAAGCTTCGAGCTCACGGGAACTGGTTTAAAATAGCTGCTACAGTTGCTTATTGGGACGTATTTCAGGGCTTTAAATCCCTGTTGAAGGAACAGGGAGAATGCCTTTCCTGGTCTCCCAGGAACAGGGCAAGCTCGGGGGTGGTGATCCTGGGATGCTGCTGGCGAGGGAAGCTGTGTGGTGTGTAATGCCCTGCCTGCCTTGGCCATGCAGGGAAGATGTTCAGCCAGACAACCATCTGCCGCTTCGAAGCGCTCCAGCTCAGCTTCAAGAACATGTGCAAGCTAAAGCCGCTGCTGCAGCGCTGGCTCAACGAGGCGGAGAACACGGACAACATGCAAGAGGTGCAGGGCTGAGGGGGCTGGGAGCCGGGTACCTGCAAGTCCTGAGCCACAGATTGTCCTCCCTCTCCCACGTGCTTTCAGGGAGAACAGAGAGGAACAGAAGGCATCTTGTGGCACAGCACCATCTTGCTGCATGGCTTAAGTCTGGCTTGAGGGCAAACCACTGGGTATCACCTTCTGTCAGGCTGGGGGGAGGAAGCCCAATCCCCCTGCAGACATGTTGTGGTTGTGACAGCTCCCATTTTGAGTAGCCAGGTCCTGCTGGAATCTCAGACAGGTTGTGCTGCTTGAGCTCCGTGGGGAACCTGGGGAGGATGCAGAAAGATGTGTCCAGCCTCACTGCTGGCAGTGCTGGGACACTGAGAATGGCCCCAGTCACAGTGGAATGATGCTCACTGGAGAGTCACAGGGACACAATCTGTGCCCCAAGCTCTGCAGCCAGCTACACGTGTTCTAAGCCTGGTGGAGACTCTTCCACCTGTAACAAAACATATTCCCTCTCTCATTCCCAGATGTGCAATGCAGAGCAAGTACTAGCCCAAGCCCGGAAGAGAAAACGCAGGACCAGCATCGAGACCAACGTGAAAGGGACACTGGAGAGCTTCTTCCGCAAATGTGTGAAGCCCAGTCCCCAGGAGATCTCTCAGATCGCTGAGGACCTCAACCTGGATAAAGATGTAGGTCGGGAGGGTGGGGAGGGTGGATGCCCTAATGATGCCAGCTCCTGAGAGTTTGATACTTAGATCAGAGCAAAAATGAAATACACATGAAGAGCTGTATAAAAACTGCCCTTTAGCCATGCCAGACAGTTAGGATATATATGGCTTATAAATATGAAAAAGAAAAACCCACTTGGTTCCAGAGAAGACTTTTGTTCACAGATTAAACATTTAAAACTTCAGAGAGACAAAAATAGTTCCCAGACCCAGCTACAGGCATCCGTGTTTGTGTGTATGTACATAAATATGTGAAAGTAATTGATAAAAGTAATCCTTTTATACTAATTCATCTCCGAAGAAGTTGATTTTTGATCCCAAGAACCCACATGGATAGTTACAATGTTTTTCCCCTGAAATGGAAATGCGCCAGAAGAGACAAACCACATCCCACTAACAATGCGCAAGTTTGCACACTGGCTTCATCTGGCTGTGCTATCAGCCTTTGGAGAGCAGCCTTTCTTTTGATTTGTTATCTTTTTTCCTATTTAACATTTGCCATTTTTGTCATCTTCAACTCTGGAAGCAGTGCAAAAATGGTCATGGCTGAAGTTTGTTTCAGCTGAGCCTAGCAAGGAGTTGTGACAGGGAGGGCGCTACACTGGCAGGTTGGGGTGCTGTGGAGATGCCACCAGCAGAAGGGTCTCCTTGTCACCTACATGGTGTGCCTGGGTCAGCCCTTATCCTTCTCTGTCTCCCTTCCCACAGGTGGTCCGGGTCTGGTTCTGCAACCGGCGTCAGAAAGGCAAACGGCTGCTGCTGCCCTACGGCAACGAGGCCGAGGGGATGATGTATGACATGAACCAGCCCCTGGTGCCCTCCACTCTGCCCATCCCAGTGACGTCCCAGGGCTACAGCCTGGCACCCTCCCCCCCTGTCTACATGCCGACCTTCCACAAAGCTGAGATGTTCCCACAAGCGCTGCAGCCTGGGCTCTCCATGAGTAACAGTGGCCACTGAACCAGGGGCTGTGGGCTCACTGCAGGTGGGCTGGTGCTCTGGGGCAGCCCCCCTTGCCTTTGGGTCACAAAGGCATAGCCCTGCTTCTGCTTGCTGGGCTGATGTGTGTGGCTTTTGGGGTGCAAGGGGCTGAGAGCCTGACCCAGGGATGGTGCCTCCTCTCTGCAGATGCTCCCAGCCCTTCCCTGTTCTATGACATTACTGGTCCCAGCAGCGTGGGCCCTCCCCCGACCTCTCCTGGAGCCAGCTCCTCCTGCCCTACTGCATCCTCTGAAGCCACATGTGCCCAGTGCTCTTGAGCCCGTGCCTGGCCCCAGCCCAGCCGCTCTCCTGCAAGACGCAGAAAAAAATATTTTTTAGATTTTGGGAAGGGTGGGGGGAGGTGGCGGTTTTATTATTTTTTAAAAGGTTTTTTGTTGTAGTTTTTAAAAAGCAAAAGTTTTTGTAGTGATCTAGTTTCCCAGGTGTCTCCTTCCGCCCTGTCATGTAGAGAAGGGCTGGGGTGCCCATGCCCAGGCCAATGGCTCTGGTGGCTCTGTCCACCCTCCTGGGCGGCCAGGATGAGCCAAGGGCCAGGGCAAGGGGAGAAGGGGAGCCCCCCACCACCCCTCACCCTGTGGCACAAAAGAGCTTCACTGCTCTGTGGAGCAGCTGATAAGGTGTGTTCGGGATGGGGGGTCCTCCCCAGTGCTTTGTGCCCAGCATCACCCCCAGCCCCCCCCACTCTCCAGCCGCTGTCCCCCAGCCCAGCTGCCCAGAGACCACCTTTCCCTGGAGGGCCCAGCCCAGGGGGCCTGCACCACCCTTTCCATGCTGCTAGCACCCCACGCCTTCCAGCCTGCTGTAGTTAATAATGATTTTTATATTTTTTGTTCTTAATCACATTCCCTCTGGCAGTGAAATAAACCTCAGAGTTCTTTGAGGCAAGAACGAGTTCAACATTTCCTAGCCTTCCTCGCATCCCTGCTCCTGCAGCCCAGCAGTTGGGGGTTGGCTGCATGCAGGAGCAGAACAGGGCTGGAGCAAGGCATCCTAAGAAGGTGGACATGTCCCTGTCATTGCCAGCAACATTCAGCTCTTGGCTGCCTGAAGCTTGGCCTCCCTCCGTGACTGGTGGCAGCTTGGCCCTGGAGTGGTACCAGCTTGTCAGGGCTGTTGCCCCTCAAAGCAGAGGGTATCAAAAGTGAAGGGAGGGGGTCATCTTCCACTCAGTTCAAGCTGCTGGTTTGCTGTAACTTTCTGGGAAGGTTGGAAGCAGTGTGATCTTATTTGTAGACTGCTCCAGCAGCTGTCAGGGACAGAGCAGGACTAAGGGTGTAATGTAGCAGGGTAGGAAGTGAAAAGGTCTGGAAAGCTGGGGCTGTCCTCATTGTAGTATGGTGCTGACAGGGGAGGGATGGATGTTCCCATATGTGTGGTCCAGCTGAGGCAGTCTGGTGGGGTGATAACAACCCAGCCATGCAGGTCCGTTGGGCATTGGGAGCTGAACTGGTGGGAGTGGAGATGTCTGGGGGATGACCCTTCACTTTTTCCCACCACACTCTCTGTTGGCTGCTTGCTCCCAGTCCATTCTCTCAAGGCCCCTTCCCCAACCAAAGCTGTAGGGAAATCTGGAAAGCTCTGTTTTTTCAGCTTGATGGGTGATAGCTGGGGCTTTGCTCTCTAGGGCTTTCTGGAATAGGGGCAATGAAGGCAGCTGCTCACAGGGCACCTTGGGACTCTGCAAAAGGGCTGGGCTGCGCTAGATTCCAGACTTATGGGGCAGGGCCCCTCTGCATCCCTGCTTGCTCCCCAGAGCCTCCTAGTTGTCTGCCCACAGGGTAGGGGCACAGCCATGTGTGGCATCCATTGGAAACTGCCCCCTGTTGCGGCTGCCCAGTGCTGCCTGGCACTTGAGGGGTGCAGGAAGATGGCAGGGTCAGAACAGAAATATGAGACAGATGTAATCTCTCAAAGGTTTACTTCTCTCCACATTTCCACTATCTGGTTTTCTGCATGCAGCCACACAAGAGCTGCAGCCCACCATGGGACCCCACATCCTGCTACCTTGGCACCCCTGCCCATGAGTACCCAGCATCTGTCTGTGGGCACCTGCAGCCCCTCCTGTTCCGCTTCTGGTTGACCCAGAAAACGAAGCGGAAATCTGAAGCCACAGAAGTCAGAAGAGCACAGCATGCCCATCCAGCTGCCACCTCACCAGGGCTGTGCCAGGGAAGGGATGTGCCCTCTGCTGACTCTGGGTGCTGCCAGTCCTGGGCGCCCAGCAGCTTGCAGGGTGGTAGAGATGGGGTTTGGTGACTTAGGGGCCACAGGAAAGAAAACTGGAAAGGAAGCTTGTGACAAAAAGAATTGTTTACATCAAGGGAGTTAAAGGCACTGAGAAGGGGCAAATAGCAAGAGATGGAGCAGTAATGTCTTGCCCCTTGTCCTGGCGCTCAGCACTGACAGCACCACCGATCTCAGATGGGTACTTGGGATGCTGGTGGTGCAGGGTGCCCTCTGTGTCGGGTGTGCAGGGTTTCCCCAGTGCAATGAGTGCATGTGCAAGTTGCCCGTGAGACTGGCTTTGCTTCAGGGTTGTGCAAGCCTCCAGAGGCTGTCAGCTCACTGGCTTCCTGTCACAGCAGGGAGGGAGTGACAAACCACAGTGTCCCTCTGCCTGCCTGCCTGCCTGGCAGCACTGAGATTGCTCTGAGAGCATCCGCTGTCCTGTGGCTCCTCACTGGCACAGAGGCACCCATGGCTCAGGGGTGGGGGACAGGAAATGGGTGTTACCAGGAAGAGGGGGATCAGATGCTGTCCTTCCTCCCTGGCCATGGGGTAATGGACCCCCCTGGGTTGACGGCCACTCCAGCCCAGCCACAAATGTCACCACAGGGCCTCTGCTGCCATGACTGGCACTCAGCAGGTGCTGGGGGGGACATTAAGGATCATAGGAGCAGGTTGGGGAGCCCTGAACCACCCACCACCCCCCTGCCCTGTCCACACCGCATGCACAGCCTCAGCAGCACTATGCCATTTATTTCCAAAGCACCTTCTGGTTCTGCCAGCACCCTGGCAATGTGTTCAGTGTTAGGTTGGGGTGATAAGTCCTGTTTCACAAGAAGTGAAGTAATAAGTTGCTTGAAGTCCCAGTGTGACAACAGCTGGGTTAGGAGGAGAGTGGGGGCTCCTGTCGTTGCTTCACATCCTGTGTGCAGGTGGGTGCCTCATGCACCTCCCACCCCGTCTGCATTCATCCCAAGGGTCCCAGCACACACTAGGAGTTGAACCAGCTCTGCAGGTCAGGATAGAGGTGGCCATGGCGCAGGCGGGGGTAGGCTGTGCAGATGGCACACATCCGCTCCCTCCAGTCAGTGTAGAGTTTCACACTGAACCTCCTCTGCCAGGCAAAGAACTGCCGGTAGCGGCTGGAGTTCATGGTCTTCAGGAAAGTGGCCAGCTCCTCCAGGGAGCCAAAGTCGTTTACATGGATGAAGGAGTCTGCAGGAACAAACTGCTCATAGTTGGCCCTGGATGGCCCCAGCACCACAGGCACGGTGCCGGCCAGCAGTGAGTTCCTCCAGAGTTTCTCTGTGATGTAGTCCCGGTGGATGGAGTTCTCAAAGGCCAGGTAGAACTTGGACTTGGATATTGTTGACAAGAGGCAGTCCTTGCAGAGGGGCTTGTTGTTTGCTTTCCCATATATATTCACATGGAGGTACCTGGAGAGGTTTTTGTAGACTTCGGCTCTTTTCTGAGTCCTGTGGTAGTTGCTGATAACCCAGGACACCAAGTTGGTCTTTGCAGGGATGTTCACAGTGGCTGACCGGTTGGGCACAAGCTTGCCATAGGGGATGAAGATGTCTGAATCCTGTCTGTAGGTCATCACCCAGTTGAAGGTCTTGTTCCATGCTGCTAGAGCTCTAGTGTTGGAGGGGGACTCCAGGGACACCCATACCCAGTTCTGCCCTGGCAGCCTCTCCTTGGGTAGTTTGTCCCGGCCAGGCTGGAGCCTGGAATGGGGGAACACCACCACATGGGCCTGGTGCAGGAGCTGCCGCTCTGTGGTCAGCTGGCAGCCTGTGATGCTGTACAGCTCATGGCACACGTCTCTGCTGACATTGGGGACCTGCTTGGAGGGCCATTCCCACACTAGGATCATCAATGGCTCCCTGTGTTTAGACACTTTTCCAGAGCCCTTGGAGGGGTCGAGGAAGAACCTCAAGTTCCAGAGCGTGGTTACAAACACCCCAGCAGCGACCAAGGCTTTCACACCAGGCCGTCCCCAGGGTGACCATCTCAGCAGCAATGCCCAGGGCATGCTGGTGGGTTGGCTATCGCCTCGTCGGATGACAGAGCTGACACCTGTGAGAGAGGAGAGGCTCCTGAGGACCATCAGCTCGGCTTGCCAGGGACGAGGGGTGATGGGGAGGCACTGTGGCCAGAGGGGCCAGAGAAAGGGCTTCTTCATGAAGCCTGGGCCTCAGCATCACCCCAGGACCCTCTGCTTGCCTGTGCCACAAAATTCCCCATGCACATGCTTTCACCCCAGGGTGGCCTTTGATAATGCTCTTGTAGCTCCTTGTGACTTTTGGGGGAGCACAAATGCTGCTGGGAGGTGCAGAGTTGATGGGAAGCAGCCACCTCTGCCCCTCTGCCCCGCCTGGCTGGCCCCACTACAGACAGTCCTTGCTTGCTCTGTGCCTCAGCTTCCCCACCAGACACACAACCACACTCTCAGTCCTTCTTGCTTTGCCCAGAATAGGTCAAACCTGATAAGCAGCCAGCCTTGCCTCTGCTGTGCACCAAAGGACAAGAAGGAGTGTCCCAGTCCCAGCTGAATAGCCCCATGGTGACGCCTTAGCTGCGAAAAGGGGTGACTGACTCTGAAGTCCAAAACTCTGATGAGGGCCAAGTTTGGCAGTGCCCTGACCAAGAAGGGCCCACTCACCCCAGCATTCTCCTGTGACAATGGCAAGGAAATTGCCGGGCTCAGGGTGCCCTCCCCAAGTCAGGATGCACTCCCCAGTCCCTAAGGGCATCAGGAGCCCCAGCAGGCTGAGGCCCAAACACTCATATTTTATATTTAGGATGTCAGAGATGGCCAGTGCCCCACTGTGTGAGCACAGAGGAGAGGGAGGACAGGGAGAGCAGGGAGGACAGTGCAGCACTTGGGGCTGCCACTGGTGGGGCTCAGTTTGCAGGCACATAGGCCCCCCAGCTGTGGGATGTTCACCCTGCCAGGGTGCCCATCTGCCTGCCTCGGGCTTCTGTGGTTTAAGCAACAGCCCTGCTGGGAGCAGAGCCGTGGCAGAAGTGGACAGGGAGATGGTTGGCTGCACGGGGGACTAGCCACCAGCTTAAGCCCCCTCTGGAGGGCTGGTTCCACTGCAGGGCTCAAAGCATTCAGCACCACAGGTGGTTTCTCCTTTTGTGGAAACCTCTGGAAACATGTGGGATGCCTGAGCCCTGCTGCCAGCTGGGGCTGAGCCAGTGCCTCCAGTATTGGGGTCTCCTGGAAAACAGTGCCCTACTTTCCCACCCACTGCAGCACTGCAGCTTGGCTGCAAAAAAATCCCTTCCCCACCTTGGCCCACTCCATCTGTCCTGCTAAAATGCATGAGCTAAGTTTAAGCTCCAGACAAATCTGGCATGGGAAGCAAAAGGGATGGGAAAGCTTTGCTGGTTCCCTGTACTGCACATCAGTGCTGCAGGTCTCTGTCCCCAGCAGCAGGATGTTGCTTCTGTTTTGGGGATGTTGCCCCCATTTTGGGGATGCTCTGAAAGGAAAACCCCTGCTGTAGCAGTGGCAGGGGCCAACCCATTTCTCAGCCCCTCTCCCCTGGTCAGTAATGTTGGACTCAGACTTACTGTGGCAGAGGTGTGCGAGGTGCCAGCTTCGTCTGCCTGAGTGCTGCTGGGCTGGGGCACTTGAGGGCTTCCTCTTTTTTCAGTTTTGCCTTGTCCCAGCCCCACAGCAGGTCCTTCCTGCCCCATGTGTCAGCTGGCACACCCCGCTCCCAGCACTTCCCCTGCACTGTGCTGGGGGTGGGTACCCTGTGACTGGGGGGGGTGCCCCATGGTTGGGTGGGTACCTTCTGGCCAAATGGGCACCCCATAGCGGGTACATGGCCCAGAACGAGATGGGTGCCCCGTAAGTGCCCTCAGCCTTGACGAGGTGCCACCCATCTGCCACCCGCAGCTTAGTTGCAAACAGGATATCAACTCCCACTGACTCATCCTGAAACAATCAACTAACAGCCCAAAAGTGTCACTGAGCTCTGGGCACTGTCCTGTCTGGGATTTTTCCTGCCAAAAGGGGAAGCAGGCACATGTGAGCCTCAACAGTGTGTACACAGAGAGCTGCCTTCTCTGCCCCTGCCCCAGTTCTGCCCTGCTCTCTCTCTGGCTCAGTTTTGTCCTTTGCTGGCATTGCTGTTCAGGACCCAAGTCTCCATGAAAGCCCTGGTAGGCAAAATGAGATGGGGAAACTGAGGCAGAGGCAAGAGAGGAGCATCGAAGTGTGCAGCACTGTCCCTGAAGCTGGTAAGGGTATGTCCTACACCTTGGCACACACGGAGCTGGGAACAGGGCTCCAAACTGCTCCCTGGGGGTTTTTCAGGCTGCTCCAGTACCCCTGGGATCTGCACCCTCAGTCCTGCTGGCTGCCAACCTCTTGGGATCCCTGTTGGGTACAATGCCATGCCACCATGCCACAGTATATCAGGGCTCTGTGGTTTTACTGACACCCCAGGAATCCTCAAAGGCCAACTGCAGCCCCAAGAGAGGGTGTTCCTTCTTCCACAGCCATGTCCATTTCCTGTCATCTCTTCTCACTCTTTTTCTGCATTTCTTCCCCTGCATGATTAAGAGCGCAGACACTACAGTCCATTCCCAGGGCACCATTCTGAGCCTTGCCTGCCCCAGCCTTGCTGTCTGTGGTCAACAGTCCCTGCCTGGCTGGAGCACTCAGCATCATCCTGCTGCTGCCCCCTAGCCTGAGAACCCAGGGCCGCATGGGCTGGGGCCATTCCCCTCCTTGGAGGACAGCGCTGGAGACAGCATTTCCGTAGGGCATTGAGGACGGCTGGTAGAGCAGCAGGGAGCTTTTCCTTGGCACCTGATAGCTGTCATGTGCGGGTGCTGCCCCAAGACACCCTGCGTGCAGGGACAATGCCCTGCAAGGACTTGCAGCCAGTGGATCCAAACACCCTGACCCTGTGGACCAAAGGACATGGCTCTGAGCCAGGCAGGGAGCCAGGGCCAGTGCTGCTTGGGTGGGTTGGGCAGACATCAAGGGCAGAGGTCAGGCCATGAGACCATCAGGAATGCAGGACAGCACCAGCACAGAGCAGAGAGAAGAATGTGTGTGGGTACTGCCATCTGCAGATGACTGCATACAGAGACAGGAGCTTGGCCACCCCACAAGGTAGTCCCCTGAGAGGTGCTCAGGGATCCATGTTCTCAGGTCTTCAGGACCTTTTGTCCATGGAGGAGATGGGCCACAAGGTCTTTGGAGCTTCTAGACCAGGGAGGGGTTGGGCCTTGGGCATCAGGCCCTGGGTCCTTGGAGGATTTTTGCCACTGTGTCTCCAGGACTGTGCTGTCTCGTGGTACACTGCTGGATCTCTCTCTTGCTGGCTTCTTGGGGTTCCCATGGCCATGCCAAACAGAAGAGCAGTCGTGAAGCTCCCCCAGGGCACCCACCCAGGGGCAGCAGGAGGGAAAATGCAGGAGACCCAGGTCAGGGCTTTGACCCACCCATGGGTCCTGCCACTGTGCCCCTCCAAGTTGGGACAAACTCTGCTGCAGGACAGGGACTTGGAGATGCTCCTTGTGTGGGCTGTGGGCAAACCATGCACAATTCTTTGTGAGGAGTCTAGGGTGACTGCATCCCTCCTTCCCCAGGGACCTAGTAAAAGCCTAGCTCCCCTCAATTCTGGGCATCTCTGTTACCTGTAGCCCTGTCCGCCCACCCAGCAACCCTCACAAAGCAATCACCCTCACCAGAGCATGGAGCTGGGCACACAGGGCCTCTCCACCACCACATCACCAGGCATCCTTTGTCCTCCTCCACCTCAGCAGTGTTTTGCCCAGAAGTTTGGGGAATAATGCTGCTTTGTGTTGGACAAGGGGAGCTTTTGTTAGCCCCAGGCAGCTGCCAAAGGGCCTGCCCTGAGCACAGTCACCCTTGGGAGCACCACTGCAGCTGGGACAGCCAGAGAGGGATTCACTGCTCCTGGCTACACTTGGCCCATGAAGAGCATGGAGAATGAGATGGTTACACAGAGCTGGAGGAAAGGAGAGGGAAGAGGGAGAGAAGGCTGAGGGAGAGCAGGAAGAGGGAAGGACAGGTGGGAAATGGAGAGAACCAGAGGAAAAGGAAAAGGGAGGGAAAGAAGGAAGGGGGAATGGATGAAAGCAAGGCCAGATGGAAAGAGGAAAAGATGGCAGGAAGGAGGAAAGGAAAGAAGAAAGGATGGAAGGAAGGATAGATGGGAGGATAGATGGACAGGTGCAAGAAAATGTGGATAAGAGGAAGGATGGATGAACGGCAGGAAAAAGGATGGATGGAAGAAGAGTGGATGGGATTAAGGAGGAGAGCTGGCCTGGTTCAGTCCTTACTGCTGAAGGCATCCAGCCCTGGGTTCAGAGCTGACAGGACACAGATGTGGCAGCAGGTTGGTCCTTCCAAAAACACCCGTGGACGCCCCAGCACATGCCTGTGGGACAGGTCAGGCAGGAGCAGGGTGGGCAGCGTGCAAGAGAAGGGACAGCCGAGGCACCCTGGCACACAGGTCCCGCAGCCATGGGCCAGTCCTTCCTGCTCTGGGGGAGCATCAGGGGCAGAAGCGCGGAGGTGATTTGTGTATGGCTGAGGGGCGGGAGGGCGGCGGCTCGAGGGGAGCGAGGATTCCCCGGCCCCTGGGGCAGCAGCTCCGCTCTGCGCAGTCCGCACCGAGGCCACTGTTGCCGGGATGAGCCGGGCCCGGGCCGCGCTGGGCCGGGGCTGCCGTGCGGGCGCAGCGGGCGGATTCGGCGGCGCCTTTAAGGGGCGGCAGCGGCGGGCCGGGGGTGGTGCTGGTGCAGCGCAGGGTCGGGGCGGGTGCGGCGGAGCCAGGCCTGGGCCGAGGCCGCTTCGCATCCTCGCAACCTACGGCAAGCAGTAGACGCCGGCTGGGAGGGGATGGCGGTGGGCGGCGGGTGACCCCGGAGCTGAGCGCGACGCGGCCCTTTGGCGGGGCCGGCCCGACCCGACCATGGGCTTCCTGCATCAGCTCCATCTTCTGCTCTGGAAGAACGTGACACTGAAGCGGCGCAGCCCGGTGAGCGGGGACGGGGGGGGCCTGCAGCCCCGAGGGGCGAGGCCAGGCCCCGCGCGAAGGTGATGCCGGAGGGTCCCCCCAGTCCCTCGGCCCGGCGGTGTCCGCCTGCCTCGGGCCGCCCGTGCACGAATCCTCCGGCCCGGCGCCCCCGGGCCTCTGTGTGGCAGCAACAGTTGGGGCTCTCCCGCTTCGCTGTCGTGTCGGTGAGGCCACCCGGTCCCGGGGGCCGCAGGAGGAGGGGGCCTGGATGTCGCCTCCTCGGGGTGGGATCGCTCCCCAAGCCCCGATACCCACCGGGTATAAATAGATTCTCAGTCCATATGTGGGTCGGAGCCGCCTATCTTCCGTGGGCTGGAGAACAGGCAACTTGGTGGGGTTGGGGGCCGGGGGGCTGGTGTGTGTCCCTCCCGGGCTGGCAGAAGGGACAAGATGGCATCGACCGTGCTGGGGCCTCGGGGCCACTGCCAGCCTGTCGCAGGCTCCCTGTGCGGGGTCATCCCTCGGCCCCCGGGATCCTGCGCTGTGGGCCGGGGGTGGGTGCGCGGCCCGAGGGAGCCGGTTATTTTTTGCGGGTGGGGGAGGGGAACGAGCTGCTGCTCGCAAGCTGGCATCGCTTTTCTTTTCCCTTCCCAATTATCCCGCAGGCCCGATCCTGCTGTTCCTCATCGGCAGCCACCAGCCCCAGACCCCGTGTCCCGGTAACCGGAGCAGCAGAGGCTCCTGTGACAGGAGCAGGGATGAGCCTGGCGCTGCAGGCAGATTTCCCTGGACTGACAGCCCCGGTGCCCCCAAAATGGATGAGGGGTTGATGCTGTTTGGCTGAGTCATCTCCCCTCTTTACCCTTAGCAGAGTTGCACGGCCACGGCAGGGGCTGTGCCGGACCCTTGCCTGCCAGGATGAGCAGCCTGGCACGGCTGGGCCCTGGCACACACCGGCTGACCTGGCCTTGGCTTCCATGGCCATCGGGTTACAGAGTGGGGGTGCACACAGCTTTTGGGGACCCATTTCTCCGTGACCCTCCCTACCAGCCCCGTGGGCAGTGTGGGGGTGCAGCACAGGAAGCTGTGGCCAGAGGAGGAGGATGAGGAGCCCAGGCCGCATCACCTCCATCTCTGTGGACTGTTGCTGGAGTGCCACTGCTTCAGGCAGGGAGGCAGGGTATGGAGCAGCCCCTCCTTGCCCACCCAGCGATGCTGTGAGTGCAGCGGACCAGCTGGGAGCCAGGATGAGAGCTGGTCCCAGTGCCGCGGGTGCTCGTGGATGGATCTGATGCAGTCCCTAGGACAGCTGTGCCCTGTGTATGTCACCTCCTTCCTTGTGCTACTGCTGTGTGTGAATCCCAGAGCCACTTGGTGTCCCTGGTCTGCGCAGGGGCCATCATCCTGCCCGCTCTGTGGGGAGCTCTGCCCTCTCGGAGTAGTGCTGGGCTGAGCTGCCAGTGGTGACTGGCCAGGGCAGAGCCAGGCCCTGTGTGGTGGCTGTGCCTGGCACTCAGCAGTGGGTTCCCCAGTGCAAGTCTGTCCTGGCAATAGCCGCAGATGAATGTTCCACTATGAGAAACCAGCTCCAGTTGGGGTGATCTTACTGCAGCAGCCAGAGGCTGGGGGACTGGAGCAGCTGCTGCCCCTGGTGTTCACCCAGGGGCAGGCAGAGTCGGGGGTTGACTGGGCCTCTCCCAGCCTCAGAGAAGGAGTGTGGGCACAGCAGCTGCCTTTTGGTCCATCCTAGTGCTGCAGGTGCTCCCCTGGCATCAGTCCTTGCCACCATGTGCTCCCCTCCCGGCAGTAGGTGGAGTAGGAAACCCGGTGCTGCAGGGGAGGGTGGGAAGCAGAGACCTCAGGTTTGACTGAGGGCTCTGACAACTGGAGCAGTTCTGTGTTCTGCCTATGAGTGTTGGTGGCCTGGGGGGTGTCCCTATTGTCCCTGGCAGCAGGGGCTGTTCAGGAGCAGGATTGCAGTAGGGTACAGCCATGGTTTTGGGACAGACTTTATTCATAGTTTAGACAGACTTTCATATTCATGGGCAGACTTTATTCATTTATTCATTATTAATATTCATTATTTAGGTGAGGACTTGGCCAGGCCACTTATGGGTGGGTGGTGGGTGCAGGGAGACCTGCAGCATGGCCAGGCACTGTCCCTGATCAGTGGCACCTCTGTAAGGCCTTGTTCCCAGCCCATGGTGGCTTTGGACCTTGCCTAGTGTGGCTGAGCTGTTCCAGGGACTGCTCTGGGGTTTGGCCATGATTTTATTCTTCCCAGAGCACAACCCTGGGATGATGGAGGTCTGAGCAGAACAGCATTGGTGGCTCTTGGTGGAGGGAAGCCCGGGCTGTGGGGTCCCTTGGTGGTGCCCCTGACAGCCCTGGGGATTGCTGGCTGTGCCTTGAATCTGCTGGGACAGGAATTGTTAAAGGATGGGCTCTCCCATGACTTTGGTATCTGGTTTAAGCCTATGTTAGATGTAAGATTTAGCAGGTGCTCTCTCAAAAGTCACCACAGGCACAGTTCAGGGTGTTCACCTTCCTGCCCTGGGGCTCTTTGTACCCATTCATTTGGGATGGGCAGGCAGCCACAGTGGAGCTCTCAGTGATGGAAGTGTGCTGCCAGTTTGCTTGGTCCTGGGGAAGGGTTGGTGGGTAAGTCAGGGCTGTTTTGTGGGAATGGTGGGAGTAGTTCTGTGCTGTTCTGGTGCTGCAGCGCACTGATGGGGCTCCTTGTGGCACAGGCCCTGGAATGAGGGAAGGGGTATAGGGAGAGCTGATAGCAGTGTGGCTGTTCTGCTCCATGCAGGATCTGTGCCTTCTGCACTTTGTCCTGAAGATGGAAAACTCTCCACACAGGAGCTGGCAGATCTGTCCTTTCCCCCTGGCTGGTGGCAGAGAGCTGGGGGGAAACTGATGCTGCCAGAAAATGAAAGGCTGAAATTTGGAGTGCTGGGGGGCTGCCTCTGCTGGGGTGCAGTGTCCCTAGGACTGTGTGTGTGTGCCTGTGGCCCTGCCAGCTCCTGCTGGTACTGAATCCTGCAGCAGGAATCAGTTGGGTACTGCCCTGGCTGTGGGTGCTCTTTGCCCTCTCCTTGTCTGCAGCAGGTGTGGGGAGGGGAAGCGCGGGTTTGGCAGGGCTGTGGTGGCCCAGCAGTGTCTCTGTGAGTCCCCGTTGGCATGGCAGCCGGGGCGTACCCATTGTGGAGCACCTTCATCCACACTGGCTGCTGGCATGACCCTGTGCTCAGGTCGGGCATCTTGTGCCAGTGGCAGGGTGTCCATGTCCCAGTGCTGTGTGGCCTTTGCAGAGGGCACTGACAATGATGTGCTCTCTTGGCCCAGCACACAGGTGCCTGGCTGACACTGCAGGAATGGGGAGAACCGTGGTGGTGTTCCTGGGTCCTCAGCTCAGGAGAGTTGTTGACAAACCCCAGCAAGAATTTCTCGCTCCTCCAGCCTCCCCAAGGCAGGACCCCAGGTTGCCGTGCCAGGGCTGTCGGGGGTGGGGATGTGTCCATGCTGGAGACAGGGGGTAGTGGGACAGATGGACATAACTGGAAGTGACCAGAGGCAGAGGTGAGGGTGGCCAGGCCTTGGCAGGATGGGAGTTGGCAGCCCCTGGACCTGGCCTTGTGTGTCCCTGTGGGGCAGGTGGCCTTGAGGGAAGCCTCTCAGGCCCCAGCTGGGTGGTCAGAGTTCCACTGGAGCTGGGCAGCTTGGCACAGCCTCATGCATTTTGGGGCCTGTTTTGCCCCAGAGCTCTCAATCTCATCTTTCCCAGTGACCACAGCTTTACCTGCCTTTACTTTCTGGCTGTGGGCAAAAGTGGGCATCTAACAGTGATTAAAGTGTGGGACCATGAAAATTTAAAGGTATTTCTGCAGACTTAAAATGCTATTGGAAAAGTTGGATCCTGCAGGACTTGAGAGCCCAGTCCCTCGGGGTTCCTGCAGGCCAACACCTATTGCCAGTTCCTGCTGGCACTGTTGGCAGCACTGGCATGAGCAGAGAGGCTGGCATGGAGTAGGCAGCAGCTCCTTCCTCCCATGAGGAGGACAGGCAGACCCTGCCCTGTCCTCTGAGGGGTACGTGCAGGGATTTTGGATGCTGTGTGTGATGCTGCTTCACCTGTGTTGAAGCCAATAAACCCTCTTGCAGGTGCCAGGCTGTGGGCAGGGGGACTGACATGGCAGGTGTGGGGAGCAGGGATGTTGCTGGAGATGCCAGCTTGAGCATCTTAGTATGGGGGTGCCCAGTCCCTGAGTGCCCCTCTCCCACACCATGCTGGCTGGAGGCTGTGGCTTGTGAGCATCAGACGATGCTGGGGGCACACATGAGAGAACTGAGTGGACTTTTGGGTGACAGCCTTGGACAGGAAGAGCTGCCTCTGCCCGGCCTGGCTTGTCCCCATGAGGACTGCCCCCTGGGCTACTGGGACATGAGTGCTGCCACATCCTGGGGACACTAGTGGAGTTATGCAGTTGTTAGTGACCTGATGGCCATGTCTGTGCTGACCCTGGCTCCAGCACATCTCCCAGCTGTCCCAGTGGGCGCTGGAGAGTGGGCATGGTGGCACCGTTGCGCTGGGCCGGGCTGTTTACTCTGCTCTGTTTGTGTCACTGTCCTGTGGTGCTTGTCTGGCCTTTTGACCTGGCTGTGTGGGAGCTGTGTGTCGCAGCAGGCGCTGCTGCCTCCTGCTCAGCCTCCTAGCAGCCTCTCGCTCCCATCTGACAGTGTGGCAGAGGATGGGCACGGGCAGTGAATCGCTGTCCCAGTGCTCCCGGAGGGACATGTGCCTCTGCCAGGGGCTGGCACCCTGCTGTAGCACCCACCCAGCTCTGCCTCCCTGCTGGGGGAGTTGGGCAGGACCCCACCACCCCTGCCTCCGGCCAAGGACAGGGCTGAACGTGGAGCAAGTTACCCCACTGTCTGTAGGGTGGGAGGTGGACACCCAGCACTTGGGCAAATCTGAACAGCGCCTATGACCTCATCCTGCTCACAAACAACCAGGCTGAAATGAACATGTGGCAGGGGATGTGGAAGAAGAGAATGCCACCCAGGAGCTGTCCCTGGCCCAACAGCCATTGTCACCTGGTACCAGGGCTCCTGGGACCAGTGTCCCACCCTCAGTCCTGCACCTGTGCCCTTGTCAAGAGAGCGGCGGGGGCGGGGGATGGATGACAGAACAGGGCAGACTGGCGGGTGCGCTCATGGCCGGCTGCTGGCAGGCACTGGCCCCTCTCCTCTCCTTGGCTCTTTCCTACCTACTGGGGAGCATTTCCTTCTCATCTGCTTGCATCCTGGCCTTTCTTCCTTGCTTCCTCACACAATCCCAAAATGTCCCTCAGTGTCTTGCACCTGCACGTGGGGACCCCACCATCCCCAGGCTGTGCAGGTGTCCTGGCCTGGTGCCTCGCTGGAAGTCTAAGGCTCTGTTGGGCCCCACTGCATGCCAGTGTCCCTGGGGACCAGGGGAGCAGGGTTGGTCCTAGAGGTGCAGCCTGGTAGATAGCCATCAGCTACCATGTCTGCCCATCACCATGCCACTGTGGGTGCCAAAGGTGTGGGACAGCCTGCTGTGACACTGGGATATGTGGGACAGAGGGTGGGGACAAGGGACATGTCTGGGGATGGAGATGAGCAAGAGTCAATGACCTTTGTCAAAAAAATAAATAACAACAAGTAGATTCCAATAAGCTGTTGCCACCAAGGACAGTTCCCACACGAGCCTGGTACAGGCCAGCATGGGTGTGTGGGGATGGTTCCCCCAGTGCCTGGGCACAGAGGCCTTGTTGTGTGCCTGGTAAACAGGCAGGGGGTGGGGCAGGGGCCACGGGACAGCAGTGTGTGTCAGGGTGTCCCCTGCTATCCTGCTTTGTGCAGGACCAGTGACACCAGGGACTGTCCCTGGGACTGGTGCTATCAGAAAGATGACGCTTCTCAGGCACTGCTCCTGGGGGCATTTTCCATCTCCTCCAGCTCTTCTTCCTCTTCCTTCCAGAGTTCCAAACCCAGGAACTCTGGCATGGCGAGTGCAGCATGGGCAGCACCCATGGGTACAGTTGTGCTCATCTCACAGAAGTAGCACTGTGGCCATTTGCTGGCAGGGATCTGGGTGCAGGGCTCCCTCTGCTTGCTGCCATTTGGAGCTGCTCTCACTTTTTTGACAGAGTGTTGGCAGCCCCTAAGTGAGGCAGCATGGAGGAGACACAGGGCCTGACCCTGTCACCTGTTGGCAGCTGCATCCTTCATAATAAAGTCTGTTCTTGCCTCTCCACGGGCTTGCCCATTGGCACTGGCCACTGGGAGGAGGCCGGTGTGGGTGGTGTAGGAAGCACCTTCCCAGCAGTGGAGCTGGGCCCTGCCATGCCCATGGGTGGCAGCAGTTTCAGGGTCTCAGCAGCTGCCTTGGGTCTGATTTGGCTCTGGATTGAGCCGAAGTTGGCTCACCTCACCCTGTGCCTCAGTTTCCCAGCCTGCAGTGGTTCCCTGCTGCTGGGCAGCGGGGCTGTGCCATTTCTGGGCCCTCCAGTGCAAAGTGGCAGCAGCTGTGCTGGCAGTGTGCCAGCTGCTTGCTCCTGCCCATAGCTGGAGATGCTGATGCCTATCCCCAGGGCCTCTGGGCACAGGGCCTAGCTGGGACTTCTGAGCCACTGTGGCCAGGAATTCCTGGGGATTTGCTGTTATTTGCCATATGCTGCCAGTGGAAATTCCTTGCAGTCAGAACCTTTTGGGAGGGCATGGAACGGGTACCAGGATGGCCCAGTTGCGCCTGGAGCTAGTGCCAGGGCCTGGCTGAACTGAACTCTGCTGTTGGACTCAGCTATTGCTCCTTGTGAGATCCAGCAGTGGCACAGGTGCCAAGTGGGCATCATGCTGCTCCAGGCTGTGAGGGCACTAGCCTTCAGAACTAGAGGTCTTCTCCCTGGACAGGTCCAGCTATGGTGGACCTTTATGGCTGAGCTCAAGCCTCAGCAGCCTGTTTGCACTGCTGGAGGAGGTATCCATCCCCTCTGTGTACCCTGCCCTGCAGTGCTCTGGACAGGGTGGTGCAGGCAGGAGGTTGTGGGATGCCCAGGAACCTGTTTGCTGCTGGCTGAGCTGCGACAGAGCCACCAGCCATTTGCAATATGTGGACACAGTGCTGCACTGCACCAATGCCTGGGGACCCCAGTACTGCCTGTGCTTCTCCCAGGTGGCTGTGTTCTGTCCCTAAGCATCCTGTTCCCTCTGCTCTCTGTCATCCCCAGTGGGTACTGGCCTTCGAGATCTTCATCCCCCTGGTGCTCTTCTTCATCCTCCTGGGGCTGCGGCAGAAGAAGCCCACCATCCCTGTGAAGGAAGGTGAGTCCCAGCAAGGCGATGCTTGGGGCAGTCCCACACTTGGGGGCACCCTGAGGCCCTGGGGAGGTGCTCCAGCCTGGGGGCAGGGGGGACCTAGAGAGGCCTTTTGAGGGACATTGCACTGGGCAGGGGCTACAGCCAAGGACTGGTGGAAGTAGCAGAGTCTGTCCCAGCCTGGGGAGGCTCTCCTGGGGGTTGCAGCACCAACCAGCCTGTAGTTGTTATCAGCATGGATGTTTTGCATGGGGAAGGGCAAACTGGATGGTGCTGGAACAGCCACAGTCCCCCTAAGTTGTCGAGGGTCAGCTGGAGTGGCTCTGGAAAGGGCTCCCCAGTGGGGGGGAAAGTGACCTAGAGAAAGGCCTATGCCTGGCCCTGGTGTGCTCAGAGGCCTGGCAGGATGATAAACTGATGGGACTGGAGCTGAGGGCTCTGGGAGAATTCCAGCTGGAGCTTTGGCCTGGGTTGTGGTGGCTGCGGGCTGTGCAGCTGGGAGGAGGCAGTGGAGTGAAGCTGTCAGCTCCCAAGGGCCCATCGATGCCCACCTTGGTGGGTGATGTGGTACAGATGGCACAGCAGGGCCAGGGGAGATGCTGGGCACTGGTGGTGACCCCATGTGACGATGGTTTGAGCCTGTGTTTCAGTGTGTCCCGCCGAGGGAGAGCCCAGCCGCCGGTGCCGTCCAGCTGCGGCAGGTGCTGCCGGGGTTCCCGCCTTGGTGCTGACATACACTCTGTGTTGTGTGGTTTTTCATTTGTTTTTTCGTTCTTTTTTGCTCATGTTTTCTTTTTCTTTCCCACCATTTCCCCTGCCCGCCTGCCCTTCATGCCTCAACTGCATGCGCCAGTCTGTAAGTTGGTGGGATGGGTGGGCGCCTCCTCCCATTCCCTTACCAGTGCTGGCCTCATAGTCTGGGGAGGAAGAGCTTGGTTTAGATCAACTCACTCTGGCCTAATCTATGCCTCTGTAAACCCCTTGCCTTCCTCCACAGCTGGTGAAGATGAGCTCAGGCAGCATAGTATGGCCCCTGCCTGCTCCTCCCCAGGGACTTGACCAGTCATGATGGTGTACCCCCTTGGTTGATGGTGCTGGGTTCCCAGGTGCTGGGGTCACTGGTGGCCATGTCTCCGGCCTCCTGGGCTGCATAGGGCTCTCCAGCCAGGTGGAAGCTTGTCTTACTCCTTCTTACTGCCTGCTTCCTGGAGCAAAGTCTGCTTGGTTCTGTCACCCATGTGGTTGCCTGTAGTCACCCAGTCTTGCCCAATCACCAAGGGGTTGGGGCTGGCTCCCACCCTGGCACCGCCACCAGGTCTCTGTCTTGGCCTCTCACGGCTGGGAGAAGCTGGAATGTGGCACTAGGGCCTCAAGGCCAGCAAGATGCCACGCACTGACTTCGTCACCAAACCGTGGCATGGCCACCAGTGTGGGTTCCACCACCCCAAGAGGCTGCTGGCCTATCCTGTGCTGCACCTGTTCCTTGTTTCTGCCAGAAGCTCATCTTCACCAGTGCCCACAGATTGTGGCCTTGTTAACAGCATTGACCTATCTCTAACCACAGGGTCTTTGGCAGGGTGGCGAAAGCAGGGTCCCTGCCTGGCACTGCCCGATGACAACCTGTGGTCCCCATCGGGCAGTGGCATTCTGGGCTTGCCCTGCCCTGGGGAAGGACATGGGAGGGTCCCAGCAGGGATGATGGCTCAGTGCCATTGGAGGGGGTGTGTGTGTGGGGGGGGGTTTGCCAGCCCTTTGCTGTTTCTTGTTTCTCTCATCTCCGCACTCCGTGTCTCCATTTCCACCTACCTCCAGCTGCTGCACATTGGGGCAGCTGGGTTGAGGGGCAGGCTGGGGGCTCTGGGAACTGCAGATGACAAATCTATTTTCCCTGTTGTATTTGTCCTTCTTTTCCTCTGGAGATCCACCACTGCCTCTGAGGCTACTAACAGGGGTGACCGGGGGCCTGGAGGAGGTTGGTGGCCATCTTGGGGGCAAGTGGCAGCAATTGGCATTGTCATGGGGCACAAGGGAGCCATCACCCAGGGAAGAGTGGGTGGGGGCAAGAGGGCTGGAGCTGCCTGCAGCCCCACAGAGTCACCAGCCAGGACAACCCTGATGGGAAAGTTGCTGACTTCTGACTGTGGCCGCCAGCCTCCTGTGGGCTCACAGACCCCAGCGTGTGCTTTTCTGAATGGAATGTCTGTTTCTCTGGTGGCCCCTTCCCCCTCCCTGCCTCTTTGCCTCTCCTCCCTGCTGCCCGCGCTTTCCTTGGCCTCTTCTGCCCTCTTACTGGCTCCAGCTTTCTACACGGCGGCCCCGCTCACGTCAGCCGGGATCCTGCCGGTCATGCAGTCCCTGTGCCCTGACGGCCAGCGTGATGAGTTTGGCTTCCTGCAGTACTCCAACTCCACGTGAGTCTTGCCCTCACCAAGCACTTCCTCTCCCACCCCTCATGCTCCCACACAGAGCCCACCCCGTTCCACGCTGACATTGCCACCCTGGGCCTGAGGCAGAAGCTAGCATCTCCCAAAACTGCTTGGGTGCAGAGCATTATGTCCTTGGTGCAGAGGACACCTCAGTCTGTTCTGCTGTGGGCTCCCAGGTGTTCAGTGCTGGGAGGAGGACAGAGGTGGCTCTTGGAGACACCATGAGGTGCTGGGGCTCTCCTCTGAACCCTGGCACACTGGATTCGGTGCGCAGGCAAGGCAGTGGTGCCCTGTTTCAGACAGCGCTGCTGTCCCCTGCACCTGAGGGGCTCTTTCCCCCAGAGCTCTGGGGAAGGTGTCCCCATCCCTCTGTCCCTGAAGCCAGGGCGGTGCTGGGCTCTCACAGGGTGACACAGATTCTGGAACACCTCAGCGAGGCAGTAGAGCAAAGCAGCCTCTTCGACCCGCAGCATCCAGGACTGGAGGAGGAGCTGGAGTCGCTGCGCCGGCACCTGGAGGCCCTCAGCAGCCCTGAGCCCAGCTCCATGGAGACCCACTTCAGCAGCCAAGCAGGTGGGTTGTGCTCTGCCTGCCCCCACTAACTCTTTGGCAGGGACAGATAGCACCAGCTGGCCCAGCACCCAGCAAAGTGATGGTGTGTGGCAGTGCCCTGCCACTGTCCCATGTCGCTGCATTGGGCAGGGCCAGCTCTGGTGCCATGCTGTGTCCCTCATGCTGGTGGGCTGCTCTGACCTCCCACCTTGTTCCTTGGTAGGGTCCAACTTCACACTGGCATGGGCAGCCAAAGACCAGGGTGAGCTGCGGCGCTTCCTGATGCAGAACCTGTCCCTCCCCAACAGCACAGCTGAGCTGCTCCTGGGCTCCAGCATTAACCTGCAGGAGGTGGGTGACCTCCGGGCTTTGCAGGGGTCTGTGCTACCCTGTGAATGGCACCCAGCTTGGATTTGTCCTACCCTGCCACCCCATGCCAGGGCCTTGCTGGGCAAGGAGGTGCAGCACTGGTGCTCCACTTTTGGCACACCTGGCAGTTGTGCTCTCATCTTTGTGCAGGTGTACCGGCAGTTTTTTGATTCCTTTCCTTTGGTACCTGATGAGACCCATGAGCGAGACCTGTGGGATGGGTTTGGCCCCAGCAAGAAGATGACACAGCTGGAGGTGAGGAGCGGTGCTGTATGCAGGGGACATGGTAGAGTAAAGCCCATCCTCTTGTCCCCTGCATATCCCACCCCAGGTGATCTGGGGGTGTCTGTCCCAGTAGATGGGCCATGACAGAATATTTTCAGGGGGCAGAGCAGCAGCAGGGATGGCCAGGGTCCATCCTGGTGCTGCCACCAGCTCCCCCAGTTTTATGAGAGACACCAGTACCTATGCCTGGGTTTACCATTGCAGTGGGGGTTGGCGCTGCCTGGGTGGTGGCTGTGGAGGGGGCAGGGGAAATTGTTCCCCCCTTGCGTCTGGCATGCATGGAAACTCTGCTCCCTGCATCTGCCCATCCTTTTTCTTCCCCGCCCTGTGGAGACCATGGATGCTGTGAGGCTGTTCATGTATGCTCAGGGACACACAAGGAGGGGGACCTGGGGGGAGCCCCCATCCCACCAGCCATCCCCATTCTTCATCTTGCAGAAGAGTCTCCCCAGTGGCTGGAGGAGCCTGCAGGAAGGGCTGGTTCACAGGGTGCTGCGGGACCCAGTGGCAGCCCCACACCGTCCAGCACTGCTCCACATGCTCTCCCAGGCTCTGGGCCTCACCAGCACTGCTGTGGCACCTGCTATCTCTGATAGCCCCCAGGCCTTGGTCACCGAGATGGAGGTGAGCACCTCATGGGACAATCTGGGCTGCTCTGCCAGAGCAGGCACTGCAGCCCTGTCCCTACAACTTCCTGCCCTGTAGAATGTCCTCTTCACCGGGCCAGTGCTGGAGCAGCTGACGTGTGAGCAGTACCCAGGGGGCCTGCACCGCCTCCTGCGCGTGTCTCCCAGGCAGCAGCCCCTGCTGGCAGCATACCGGGCACTGGCCTGCAATGGCAGCCGAACCATCCGCCAGGAGCGCTTTGCCCAGCTGGCCTCCGAGCTCCAGAAGCAGCTGGACACCCCCAAGATAGTTAACAGGGTGAGTGCTGGGCAGGTGGGGTAGGCTGGTGGCAGGGATGAAACTTGGAAGGATTTTCAAACTCAGCTGGTGCTGTATTGGGATTGGGAACAGTTCAATGGCCTGGCTTCCCTTGGTCATCCCCTTCTCTGACATGAGTACCCCCCTCCCACCTGGCTCCATAGTAAGATCCCAGGTGATTTCCCCTCTAGCACTTGCTTGGACACTGCCTATTGGATGGGACTGGGTGTCCCCAGCATCTTCCTAGGTGTCCTTAGGAAGCCAGCTTCTCTCCCCAGGACCAGCAAAGCCCTTGCTGGCACAGCTCAAGCCTGACTTTGAGGTCCCACTCCTTGTCCCACCCAAGCTCGATGTGTCCTTTGTAGGAACAGAGGACCACCCTTCCTGTCTTGAGTTGTATCTCGTGTCCTCACGCAAGTCCCTGCCGGCATTTGCCACCATAGGCACAGATGCACAGCAATGAGTCCAGGGCCCTAACCTTGGCACAGCTCCAACCCTTTAACCAAGAAAGTGGAGTTGCTACTCCTTGAGGTCCTCATTGGTCCCTTCCTAAAGGCAGGAAGACCCTGTTGTCCTAGCAATGAGTAACTCCTTGTCCACGCATACTCACAGCTGAAGCTGGAGGAAGTGAACAGCACAGCCACTCAGCATCGGCTCCGTGCCCTCCTCGAGGACTTGGTGGAGATGGAGAAGGTTCTCCAAGACATGAACATCCTCTCAGCACTGGCTAAGCTGCTGCCCAGAGGAGCCTGTGCCAGCAAGGCCGTGCCACCCATGGCCAACAGCACCAGCTGGGCCACCACCAATGCCACGGCTGGCAATGCCACGGCAGAGGAGGAAGAGGGCGCCGGGGAGAGCCCATCTGGCATTGACAACCCCCAGGGGCAGTTCTCAGCATTTGTGCAGCTCTGGGCAGGGCTGCAGCCCATCCTTTGCGGCAACAACCGGTAGGAGCACTGGGGGATGGCTCCAGGTTCTCCTTGCTGTGCTGTCACCCCTTGCTGAGCAGGCAGGATGAGTGCTGTACTGCAGCCTTGTCCTGCAGTCAAGGATGCTCTCTGTGTTGGGCAGCCCCACGCAGGGACTGGAGTCAGTTTGAAGGCCTGTCACAGGCAGGGGTGGGTGCTGCCTGCAGCAAGGGGTGCTGAGCCTGAAGCAGAGTAGAAAGCCTGAGCTCCCTTTGCAGGACCATCGAGCCTGAGGCATTGAAGCAGGGCAACATGAGCTCGCTGGGCTTCACCAGCAAGGAGCAGCGAAACTTGGGCCTCCTTGTGCATCTGATGACCAGCAACCCCAAAATCCTGTATGCACCTGTGGGCACCGAAGTTGACAAGGTCATCCTGAAGGTGAGGATGCATAGGTTGGGACCCCTGTCCTTCTTTTCCCACCATCCTGCTCTGCAGATGGGCTGTGTGGCAGGGAAGAGGTTGACTGCCAGACACAGGGAGCTCCCACAGGCTGTGGGAGGTGGGCAGGTATCTCCATGACTGCTAGTCATCCCAGAGAGTGGGAAGCCCCTGCCTCTGCCCACTGTATGACTTTCTGCCTGGCCCCCAGGCCAACGAGACCTTCGCCTTTGTGGGCAATGTCACCCACTACGCCAAGGCATGGCTGAACATCTCCCCTGAGATCCGAGCCTACCTGGAGGAGGGCAGGCTGCAGAGGCGCATCCACTGGCTCCAGCAGGTAGGATAGTGGGGTGAGGATGAGCCTGCCTGGGATTTACTGCCCTGGCAGTGGAGAAGGGGTTGTCCACTCCCCAGAGACCGTGTAACTTCCTCATGGGGTACTCCCTAGTATCCACCTTCTCTTGTGGAGACTAATCTGGATTCCTGCACAGTGTGCACGCTGTTCCTCATCCCCAGGAGGAGCTTTGGGTCCTGCCTGTGTCTGTGGGGGTGGACAGTGACCTGAGAGGCAAGGCATACCCCAACTTCTCCCTCCCATGTCTTCCTCTCTGTCTCAGTTGACTGCTGACCTCCACAAGCACCCAGAGATTCTGAATGTCTCTGACAGTGATGTTCTTCACAACTTTCTCAATGGCAACTTCTCCCTGCCCAATGCCAGCATCCTGCTCCAGCAGCTGGATACCATTGACAATGCTGCCTGTGGCTGGGTCCGCTTCATGGCCAAGGTGAGGTGGAGCACATCTGTGGGAAGGTTGAACCACCAACAGCCAGCCTCTGTTGGGCTGAAGAGGGTCAGATCCGCTGAGACCTTTTTAAGAGCATGGGACAGGAGCTCTAGGGAAGGTGGTGGTTCCTGCAGTGTCCAGAGCTTTGGGGTAGATGTCTAGGGTGGAGGTGCTCACACACTGTTGATTTCAGGGACTGGGGTTGGCTTTGGGTGGTGCATGCTGTACTGTCTGCAGGCTCTGTATGCTAGACATATCCAGGGCCTTGGGATCTCACTAGCCTGCTGGAGCATGTCCAGAGAAGGGCAGTGGAACCAGGGAACGTTTTGGAGCACAAGTCTGATGAGGCGGGACCGAGAGCTCAGGGAGCTCAGCCTGGAGAACGGGAAGCTCAGGAGGGATCTTCTAAGTCTCTGCAATTACCTAGAAGGGTGTTGCAGCCGAGTGGGGACTGGTCTTTTCTCCCATGTGACAGGACAACAGGAAACAGCCTAACATTTGTAGCAGGGCAGGTTTAGGTTGGATTTTACAGAAAATTTCTTCACTGAAAGAGTGGTTAGCACTGGGACAGTCTGACCAGAGCGGCGGTACTACCCCTGTGTTCAGAAAATGTATGAATTTGACACTTGGGGGCGTGGTTTAGTGCTGGGCTTGATAGTGTTTGGGTTAATGGACTCAATGATCTTGGAGGGCTTTTCCAGTCTTAGTGATTCTACGATTCTCCTCTGACTAGGTCAGCGTGGACATCTTCAAAGGCTTCCCAGATGAGGAGAGCATTGTCAACTACACGCTGAACCAGGCCTATCAGGACAATGTCACGGTCTTTGCCAGTATGTCCCTGGGAACCAGCTGTTCTCAGGGTCCCTGAAGCTTTGCCCTTCTCCAGCTGTGCCCTGAAGCCACTGGCTTCAGGATGTGGGTCCCTTGGTGCACATGTTGGGTGGATGAGGTGGTGCCAATATAGTGCCCATCCTCTGCCCCAGGCTGCTGTCCTGGCTCTCCTACTGACACGGCCTGCTGTCTGTGTGCCTTTGTATCCCATGGATGTCCACATCCCCAGCCATGCCACCCGTCTCATCCATGGCAACGCTCGCGGTACCCTCCCCATCCCTGCCTGTTGCCGTGGGCTGGCTGATGTGGCTGGCCCCTGTGGACTCCCTGCTTCTTCTGCTGCCCACAGGTGTCATTTTCCAGACCAACAGGGATGGCTCGTTGCCTCCCCATGTCATGTACAAGATCCGGCAGAATTCCAGCTTCACAGAGAAGACCAACGAGATCCGGCGGGCGTACTGGCGGCCTGGCCCCAACACTGGCGGCCGCTTCTACTTCCTCTATGGCTTTGTCTGGATCCAGGGTAAGTGTCAGTGCTCTGCCACAGCTGCCCATGGCCCTGGCCTTTCTGCGCTCAGCCTGGCCTCTCCTTCTCTTCCACAGACATGATGGAGCGTGCCCTTATCAACACATTTGTTGGCCACGATGTGGTGGAGCCTGGCAACTATGTACAGATGTTCCCGTACCCATGTTATACCCGGGATGAGTGAGTAACACTCACCTGCAGGACCTTCCTCCTTCCACTTTGCAGGCCAAGATACTTTAGCTGGGAAAAGAGAACAAGTTTGGGGGCCAGAATGAGATTGGTGATCCTGGGAGTGATGGGCAACCAGTTAAGTCCAATTCCTTGGACTACCAGGCTCAGGAAGGCACGGGAAAGTAAAGAAATGGCACATGGATCTGTTGGCGATTATGGATTACAGTGGTCTGGAGGCAGCACCTGTAGAAGTCCCAGAGCCACCAACACTCCTGGGCAGGAGGTTGGAGAGAGCCCCATCCACACCAGGGTAGCTACGGCCCTGGGTGGAGCCTGTGGCTACTACTTGCCTGCAAAGGCTGCCGGCCATGACACTGGATTGTCCTGTGGACTCACTGGAGAAGTTCTTTCTTAGGGCACTAAGGAGGAGCAGGGTTAGAGACTAGTTGTCCCGAAGCAGTGGGAGAGCCCCTCCAAGGCCCCTTGCCCCAGGGTCTCTGCAGGTCTCTGTGGCAGTGCCATCATCCAGTTCTCCCCTCTCTTCTTCTACCCCATCAGCTTTCTCTTTGTCATTGAGCACATGATGCCTCTCTGCATGGTGATCTCCTGGGTCTACTCAGTGGCCATGATGATCCAGCACATCGTGACAGAGAAGGAGCATCGCCTGAAAGAGGTAGGGATGGTGGAAGGGATTCTTGGGGAGGAGTGGGCATATCTGCGCCCTACATTCTGTGCTGTGTCCCTGGTCACCTTCCTTGTATTTCTGGGTTACATGAACTAGAGCAAGTGCAGATCCAAAATCCCTGGGCAGAGCTGGTCCTTCTGAGTGTCCCCAGCATGAGATGATCCCTGGCCAGCCCTGGAGGGAACTGAGCTCCTTGGTACCCCAATAGAGGGTGCTGTGTCCTGCCCACTCCCAGCAGCTCCCTTGGTGCTACCCCTTGCCTTCCCAGCCCAGCGAGAATAGAAGCAGGGGTTCACAGGGTTGGGGACAGTCCTGCTGAGTAGTTTTGGCCTCACAGGTGATGAAGATGATGGGCCTGAACAATGCGGTGCACTGGGTGGCTTGGTTCATCACTGGCTTTGTCCAGCTCTCCATCTCGGTCACAGCACTCACTGCCATTCTCAAGTACGGCAAGGTCCTGATGCATAGCGACGTCCTCATCATATGGCTCTTCCTTGCCATCTATGCTGTGGCCACCATCATGTTCTGGTGAGCTGCCTGCTCTGTGCTGGGCAGTAAAGGGGCATGGGCAGTGCCACATTCTTGTGCCATGGAGCGAGGGTGCTGGAAGCTGTGTGGGCAAGGGCCAGTGGAGGGGCACAAGTCCCTCCAAGCCACTGATTCGGGGAGCCAGTTTATTGCCTCAACACCACCAAAACTAGATGGTGTGGGGAAAGTCCTGGTGGGGTGGGATCCAAGGAAATGCTGTCCTTCCCGCAGCTTTCTGGTGTCGGTGCTCTACTCCAAGGCCAAGCTGGCCTCTGCCTGTGGTGGCATCATCTACTTCCTCAGCTACGTGCCCTACATGTATGTGGCCATCCGGGAGGAGGTAGCCCATGACAAGATCACAGCCTTTGAGAAGTGCATTGCGGTGAGTTGGCTGCAGCAGCTGGGGACACACTTGGTCCCAGGTTTGCCTCAGGTACCTCGTGTCCAGTACAAAGCCACCAAACTGTCACCAAGCCCTGGGCAAGCCATTGCCTGTATGAACCAACTCCTTGTGGGGCTTTGGAGGTATCTCCAGAAGGTTTGGTGCCTCTCAGGTCCAGGAGCATTTCCATGGGGTTGGGTGGGGCAGCACTAGGTAGGAATTCACCCAAACCTATTCTTCTGGAGTTGGCTTGCGGTTCCTGCTGACCTCCCATTCCCTTCCCTCTACCTCTTCACAGTCTCTCATGTCCACCACCGCCTTTGGGTTGGGCTCCAAGTACTTTGCACTGTATGAGGTGGCTGGCGTGGGTATCCAATGGCACACCTTCAGCCAGTCACCTGTGGAAGGAGATGACTTCAACCTCCTGCTGTCCATGATGATGCTGGTCGTGGATGCCATGGTGTATGGGGTGCTCACGTGGTACATCGAGGCTGTGCACCCGGGTACGTGTGGGCAGAGGGGCATGAGGGCCCCCCAGACCTTGCAGGAGCCTCTTTGCTGGGGGACACCTCCCACATGTTCTTATCTGCTGGTGTCAGCCAGGTATCTCAATTCAGGGGCTGGCTGTAGCAAAGCCAGATGTCCGCAGCTGAGATACCAATCTCCCTTATCCCGGCCCTTGTGGAAGCATCTCAGTTGCTCCTTGATTTTTTCGTTGTAAAGCTGAAGCATGAGCCAACCCAACCTGAATCCCAAGGGAATTTGTTTCCCGGCACAGCCCACAGAGCTACCCTGAGCCCAGTCAGCTGGAGTGTTCACAGCCCCCACCCTGCAGTGGTGACCTGACCTGGGAAAACTCCCAAGCCCTTGCCCATGCCAAGCTCTGACCCAGTCCTCAGCAGCTTCTGCATGGGCCTGGGTGTAGGGTTGGCCCTGACTCCCTGGGGCTGTGGTTGCAGGCATGTTCGGCCTGCCACGGCCCTGGTACTTCCCTTTCCAGAAGTCTTACTGGCTGGGCAATGGGCGCGTGGAGACCTGGGAGTGGACCTGGCCATGGTCACGCAACACCCGCCTCAGCATCATGGAGGAGGATCAGGCCTGTGCCATGGAGAGCCGGAGGCTGGGTGAGGGCAGCTGCGGGTGGCAGTGGGTGGCACAAGGGGGACCCTGACTCTGCCGCAGGGTCTTGCCTTGGCCATGGACCCCTGTGCTCTTGTCAGGGCAGGATACTGGACCAAACACTGTGGCCTCTCTGGGAGCTGCCACTGTGGTGTGGGAGGGGGAAAATTGGCAAGAAGCAGAGGGGAAGGGACCACAGGCCAGCATAGCTACCATGGGATGGAGGAGGGTTGATTCATTCCTGGGGAACTCCACTCAAGGCCTGGTTTCCCTGCCCTCCCCTGGCTCCTCACCATCCTACTGTCACAGCAGAGGAGACAAGGGGCATCGAGGAGGAGCCAACCCACCTCCCCTTGGTCGTCTGCATTGACAAGCTCACCAAAGTCTACAAGACAGACAAGAAGCTGGCGCTAAACAAGCTGAGCCTCAACCTCTACGAGAACCAGGTTGTGTCCTTCCTGGGGCACAATGGTGCAGGCAAGACCACCACCATGTGAGTGCCTGTCCAGGCAGAGAGAGTCCATGTTCCTCTGGCCAGCTGCAGGGTGTGAGGCAGGGGCCTGTGGCTGCTGGTACCATGCCCAGAGGGCAGCAGTGTGGGTGTGGGGCTGGCACAAACATGGGACAGGACTAGACTCGTGGCGCTGTGCTGATAATGCTCTGCCTGGGGCCCAGCAGGTGCTCCCAGAGGTGTTGGGACTGGGGCCAGACTGGGGCCAGTATGAGCTCCCTCACACTGTTGCCTTTCTCCATCCATCCAGGTCCATCCTCACTGGCTTGTTCCCTCCAACATCGGGCTCTGCTACCATCTATGGCCATGATATCCGTACGGAGATGGACAAGATCCGGAAGAACTTGGGCATGTGTCCCCAGCATAACGTGCTCTTTGACAGGCTGACGGTGGAGGAGCATCTCTGGTTCTACTCGCAGCTCAAGAGCATGGCAGAGGAGGAGATCCGCAAGGAGATGGACAAGTAGGCACTCTCCAGCTCCTTTGTCTTCCTCCATGCCTTTGGCATGAGTGAGTCTCCTTCCTGCTGGCTGTGCTATGGGGGGCAATCTGGTGGCAGTGGTTTCCCATGGAGCAGCTCCACCAGCTGTTTTCCCACCCTTGGGGTGTCAGGCTGTGGAAGTGAGCAGAAGATTCCCATAGCCTGACTGCAGCTGGGCAGTCCCAGCAGCTGAAGGCTGCAGATACCATGTGGGGAAGAGCCATTACATACCCCCCACAGGCACTGGGCACCAGCACAGCCCCCACAGCATTCCTGGTGCTTCTGCCCTCTCCCCAGGATGATTGAGGACCTGGAACTTTCCAATAAACGGCACTGCCAGGTGCAGACTCTCTCAGGTGGCATGAAGAGGAAGCTGTCAGTGGCCATTGCCTTTGTGGGTGGGTCGCGAGCTGTTATCTTGGATGAGCCCACAGCTGGTGTGGACCCATATGCCCGAAGGGCCATCTGGGACCTCATCCTCAAGTACAAGCCAGGTGAGCAGAGCTGGGCAGAGCCTAGCATGCTCCTCTGTGGCAGCCATGGCCCCTGTGCTGAGGCTTTGTGCTGCCGTCAGGGAGGACCATATTGCTCTCCACACACCACATGGATGAGGCTGACCTGCTGGGGGACCGCATTGCCATCATCTCCCATGGCAAGCTCAAGTGCTGTGGTTCTCCATTGTTCCTCAAGAGCACCTATGGTGATGGCTACAAGTTGACAGTGGTGAAGAAGCAGTCGGACACCAGGAATGGCACAGGTCTGGGGAGCAGTGGGACCCTTTGTTAAAGGAGTAGATGGCACCCGCCTTCTTCAGCCCAGGAAAGGAGAGGTCAACACCCAAGTGCTCCCATCCTGAGTCTCCTTAGGCCACATGGAGGGCAGAAGGGATGGGGCAGGGGTGTAGGAGGCTCCATTGCTCAGCCTTAGTTTTTCCCAACTGAGTCCTTGGCCAGACCTTACACAGCAGTGGCATTTTTCTCCAGGTGCTGGTTCTCTTGAGCCTGTGGGTTGCCCTGTGCGTTGAGATGTCCAGTGTGGGCCACATTGCAGAAGACCGTCCCCAGGCCAGTCAGGGTGACAGGGAAGGTCCTATGGCACTGAGGAGTAGGGGAGATGTGGGAGGTCTTGGAGGGAGGCCAGGTGTGAGCTGACTGATGGGTACTGTCTCTCTGCTTCAGAGACAGGCCACAGCCCCCTGAGCCACTCCTCTGTCAGCCCCTGCTCTGAGCCTCGTGTCTCCCAGTTCATCAAGAAGTATGTGGCTTCCTGCCTCCTCATCTCAGACACCAACACAGAGCTCTCCTACATCCTGCCCAGTGAGGCTGTCAAGAAGGGCTGTTTTGAGAGGCTCTTCCAGGTACCTGCAGGGGCTGGCAGAGTCGGCAGGCACGGGGCTGTGGCACTGTGGACATCTGCCCTCCTCACACAGCACTTTGCTCCCACAGCACTTGGAGCAGAGCCTGGAAGAGCTAGACCTCACCAGTTTTGGGTTGATGGACACCACGCTGGAGGAAGTCTTCCTGAAGGTGTCTGAGGAGGATCAGTCTCTGGAGAACAGTGACGTGGGTACGGGTGTTTGGGGGGGCACAAGGTACTGCGGGGCTATTGAGGGGCTCTGTGATCTTGCTGGGCTTGGTGGCTGCAGGAATCTCCTATCCCAGGTGGAGGAGAGATTTCCAGCAGAGCCTATCTTGGCCAAAGGCAGCCAGCCTCTGCTCCACTCTGGCTTTACTCTCACCTGGACTAGTGGCTAGCTCTGGTGTCCTCAGCACAGGTCTCCAGAGGACAACATGGAGACTGGAGATGCTCTGAGGGCTGGCACACCTCTGCCATGGAGCCAGGCTGGAAGAGCTGCAGGTGGTGACCAGGAGAAGAGAAGGCTCCAGGGAGAGCTTATGGCACCTTCTAGTGCCTAAAGGAGGCTTGAAAAAATCGGAGAGAGGGATTTTAAATGGACAGATAGTGTTAAAAGAAGGGGGGCATGGTTTTAAACGAACAGAGAAGTTTAGATTAGATGTTAGAAGGAAATTCTCCCCTCCTGTGAGGGTGGTGAGGCCCTGGCACAGGTCATGCAGAGGAGCTATGGGTGCACCATCCCTGGAAGTGTTCAAGGCCAGGTTGGATGGGGCTTGGAGCAACTTGGTCTAGTAAAAGGTCTCCCTGCACTTGGCAAGGGGCTGGAATGAGATGGGGTCCCTTCCAACCCAAACCAATCTGTGATTCTGTGGTACAATCCATCCCCAGTCTGTGTGTGCTGCAGCGTAGAGTAGCCTGCTGGTGGCAACCCACATTTTTTCTTCCAGACATGAAGGACTCCAAGGATGCCCTGCAACCACCTGCCTCTGAGCTGGGCCCAAAATCTGAAGCCAATGGGGAGTCCCTGGCTGAAGCAGCCATGCCAGAGAAACCCGAGGTGGAGCTCAGCAACCTGGTGACCTGCTCCAAGCTGGCGCAGTCGCAAGCATCCCTGCGCTCAGCGTCCTCGGTGGGCTCCGTGCGTGGCGATGAAGGTGGGGCTTATTCTGAATTCTTTGGGGATTACGTGCCCCTGTTCGATAACCGGCAGGACCCCGATAACATCAGTCTGCAAGGTTGGTGCTGCTGGTGCCTGGCCAGTGGCAGGGGCCGGGGGTGGCTCTTAGCTGGGATGTGGAGGGTTCGCCCCGGGTGGGCAAAGCTGACCCGGTCCCTCAGGGTATCTGGTTGTGACTGAGATGGGTGGCTGTGACTGCTGGGACGAGAGCCCATGGGGAGGGGGCTGATGGGGCATCCAGCAACACAGCAACCAGAGAGCCACAGCCTGGGTGGGAGGGCTGGGAACAGGCTCTTTCCATGAGTTTGCACCTCATGCTGGTAGGGTGTGCCATGACGGTCTTATGCCAAGGCGTGAAGCCAGTGAGCGCAGCCAGTGTTGGCTCTGCCTCTGCCTCCTGTGGGTCTCCAGTGCCACCTTGCAGACTTGCCCCACTAACATGGCCTCTTCCCACCTGTCACCAGTTGGGTTTCTCCTCTTGGTCCTTGGGCACAGAATCACCTTCCAGGTGATGGCTTCACCAGTCATACCCTGCCCCAGCTGCAAGGCTCTCCCCGCATGGATGGTGGGATTGCTGTATAGAGAGGGTGCAATCAGGTGCCTTGAAGTTATTGCTGTAGTCAGAGATCCTGTTCTGGGTTATCTCACAACTCATGTGACTAATTTAGGGATGTGCCACCTCTTCCTTCCACCAGGGGTGTGGGAGGCAGAGGTGAGATAGTGCTGTGACAGAGCTCCCACTGTCTCATTGGGACTCCCACCTGTGTCTTGTCCCTTGTTCCTGTGTGTGCTGACCCCCCACCAGCTGGCAGAGCTGATGGGAAAATGGAGGAGTCCTAGAAAAAAGCACCAAATTAGGTTGTTTTTTTTTTTAAACTATTGTCTAAATTTTCCTTTTGGGGCCAAGAGGAACCTGCCAGCCAGATACCATGCTCCTGACTGCACTGCTGCTGTGGCTTGGTGGCAGACTTGGGGTTGGGTGCTGCTCTTACCCTTGGGGTGGTTGAGCTGGGCTGGATATCTGGCTCAGCTTCCTGGGAGCTCAGGCAGGTGTGGGAGTAACTGTGCCAGAGGGCTGATGTCCCCCTCCGTCCCAGAGCAAGAAGCAGAGGTGGAAGCAGAGGATCGTGACCTGGCAGGTCGGGGAAGCTTCAAGCTGGAAGGCTCGTGGCTGAAGCTGCGCCAGTTCCATGGGCTGATCGTCAAACGCTTCCACTGCGCCAAGCGCAACACCAAGGCCCTCTTCTCGCAGATCCTGCTGCCTGCCTTTTTCGTCTGCGTGGCCATGACTGTGGCGCTCTCTGTGCCCGAAATAGGTGCGTGCAAGCCACCTACCTACCTGCATGCTTGGCGACCTGTTCTGCCTCTTCCAGTGTGGCCACTGGCTGCAGGAGGACAAGGCCAGGACAGTCTCCCTGTGTGCAGTGCTGCTGTGGGTACGAGCAAGTTCCTGTCCTTGTCCCCACAGGTGACCTGCCACCCCTCATCCTCTCGCCATCCCAATACCACAACTACACTCAGCCCAAGGGTAACTTCATTCCTTACGCCAATGAGGAGCGGCGTGAGTACCGGTGAGAGCTGCACTGCTGGTGACCAGCACCCTGTGCCCAAGGCCCCTCCATGGGACTGTAAGGGGGGCAAGTGGGGAGGGCAGCCCACAGAAGGCCTAGTGCCAGGGCTGGCTCAGGCCTGGAGCAGAGTCTGGCTGGTGCCATGTCCCCTGATAGAAAACAATCTCTGTCCTGGACAGTGTGTCTCTAGGAGATGTGTGAGCCCTGACACTGTGATTAGCAGCTCGGTCATGCCAGGCATAGGCTGTGTGTGCCCATGATCAGTGCCAAGGCCTCAGGGAGGTTCCAGAAGAAGATAGCCGTGGTGCTGAGATCTGTTTCCTACTCCTTGCTTCTGCAGCATTAGGCTGTCTCCTGATGCCAGCCCTCAGCAGCTGGTGAACACTTTCCATCTTCCTTCTGGTGTGGGGGCCACCTGCGTGCTCAAGACACCCTTTAACAACACGCTGGACCAACCCATGCAGACCCTCAACCTCAATAGCAATGAGTCCAAAATGCTGGCAGCCAAGTACTTCGATGCCATGTGCATCGACTCCTTCACCCAGGGCCTTCCACTTTCCAACTTTGTGCCACCACCTCCATCCCCGGCTCCCTCTGACTACCCCATGTCAGTGGATGAGGACCTGCTCCATGCCTGGAACTCCACAACTTTCTCCACTCTTAAAGGTATTACCTATGCTGGGTGCTCTTGTGTCTGGGATTTGTCTCCAGCAGGGAGACAATGCCTCTCCTCACAGAAGTGGCTCCAGGGACCTCTGGGAGTACCTGTTAGTCTGGCCTGGCCACGCAGCAGAGCTGTGTTGGGCAGAAAATGTGGCTTTGACCCTGGAACGCTGTCCCCATTGAGCCCCAGCCATGCCAGTAGAGCCCCTTGGATGGTGACGCTGTCACAAAGCCCCTTGGCCAGCCTTGCGTCAGCTTTGCTGGATGTGGTCCCCAGCCCTTTCTTTCTCCACGCCTGTCTCATGGCCCATCTCTGAATCTCCGTCCCCCCAAAGCTTTTTGTACATTCATCTCTTGGTCACCAGGACCCTGCCTGCCCAACCACCCCACCCTCATGCTGTCCCCAGCAGCTGGGGCAGGCAGGAGCCTGGCTGTGAGCCTCCCCTTCTGCTCCTCAGGGACCGTGACCTCAGCCCCTGCCCTGCCCCACATCATCCATGAGCCCATCAAGTGCACCTGCTCCATGCAGGGGACTGGCTTCTCCTGCCCTAGTGGCGTGGGGGGCCATCCCCCACAGATGAAGGTGGTGACAGGAGACATCCTGACAGACATCACAGGGCGCAACGTCTCTGAGTATCTTCTCTACACCTCGGACCGCTTCCGGCTGCACAGGCAAGAGGGGAGGCCGGGAGGGTCTGTCCTGCACCACAGAGCAGGGATGAGAACCAGGGGTCTGGGGACACCTGCCCCAGGGTGCTGGCTGGATTCAGCAAGATGCTCAAGCATGGTTCCACCCCTGGAGGTGGGGGGCAGCCAGTTGCAGCTTCCTTAGCAGTGCCTTGTCCCACAGGTATGGGGCACTCACATTTGGAAACGTCCAGAAATCCATCCCGGCCTCCTTCGGAGCCAGGGCTCCGGCCACAGTGCGCAAGATTGCCGTGCGGAGAACGGCCCAGGTGGGACAGCACTGCACCTCAGGGCAGGGCAGATAGGTGGGGAGGAAAGGGGGCAGCAGGAACCCCTGGGGCTGCTCTTCTGCATCTCCCCAAGTGCTTCAGGAGGCTCCAGCCACAGGGGAATGGTCAGCAGCTCTGGCCCAGCACAGCAATGGCCTGTTCTCCCTACAGCCTTGAGCACAGGATGCCTGCCCTGTGCGTGGCTGTCCATACCATTGTATCCTTCTCTCCCAGTACATGTTTGGGCCCAGCTCTCTTGCCATGTCCCACTGTTCCTCTCTCCTCCTCCAGGTCTTCTACAACAACAAGGGCTACCACAGCATGCCCACTTACCTCAATGCCCTCAACAATGCCATCCTGAGAGCCAACCTGCCCAAGAGCAAGGGCAACCCTGCTGCCTATGGTGAGGATCTGCGGGTGCTTGAGAGCAGGAGCATGTCAGGAACAGCATTAGGGTATAGTCCAACCAGGCTCCAAAGTGCAGTGTCCACCTTGGGCCAAGCAGGCTAGTGTCCAGCTGGAACAGGGGCTCACACACCTCAGCTCTGAGATATGAGAGCTGGGACGAGCTCTTTGCCAGGCCTGGGCTGGACTGTCCCAAAGTGCTGCCTGGAAGTGCCTGGACTTGTGACATGTCTAGGGGTGCTCTCCAGTGAGAGAAGGGCTTGGCACTGAGGTGCTGAGTTGCTTCAGAGAGCCCAGCTCCTCTTGAGCTTCAGGGTGGAAGCCCATCCTGCTCAGAGCCAGAACCAGGCAGATGTGGGACAGGGCTCTGTGTCCCAAGCCAGTTTTCATGCTTCCATGTTTCTTCTTGGTCGTTGCAGGCATCACAGTCACAAATCACCCCATGAACAAAACGAGTGCCAGCCTGTCCCTGGATTACCTGTAGGTCCAAGGAGAGGGTCTGAGGGAGGGTGGCTGTCCCATGGGAGGTAGGGGGCTTTTTACTGGTGGTTGCATGGGAAGATGGAGGCTTCTGCTTCACAGGCTGCATGGTGGGGAGAGACAGGGTGGCTGTGATGTGGGAGTCCATGTTCCATGCCCTGATCTGTGCACAGTGACTGTCCCACACCAGGGTGGGTGGCCCTTCCCAGGCAACTGAGGGTGATGGATTCCATATTCTCCTTGCTCCCCATCCAGCCTGCAAGGCACAGATGTGGTGATTGCCATCTTCATCATTGTGGCCATGTCCTTCGTCCCAGCCAGCTTTGTGGTATTCCTGGTGGCCGAAAAGGCCACCAAGGCCAAACACCTGCAGTTTGTGAGTGGCTGTGACCCTGTCATCTACTGGTTGGCCAACTACATGTGGGACATGGTAAGTGGGACACGTGGCCCCACTGGCCTGGCCTCCGGGGCTGTGTCAGGGAGTGGGCAGTCACAGATGTTTCTGTCTTCTCCAGCTAAACTACCTGGTGCCAGCCACGTGCTGCATCATCATCCTGTTCGTGTTTGACCTCCCAGCATATACCTCTCCCACCAACTTCCCTGCTGTCCTGTCCCTCTTCCTGCTCTATGGGTATGTTGCTCAGAGGGCGGTACTCAGGAGGCACCAGGGATGCCTCCAGAGTCTTATGGGGTGGTGGTTTTAAACTAAAAGATAGCCATTTAGACCAGATATTAAGAAGAAATTTTTCATGATGGGATCAGTGAGGCCTTGGCACAGATTGCCCAGAGAAGCTATGGCTGCCCCATTCATGGAAATGTCCAAGGCCAGGTTGGACAGCTTGGAGCACTAGTGGAAGGTGTCCCTGCCCATGGCTAGGGACTGGATTAGATGTCCTTGGAAGGTCCTTTCCAATCCAAACCATTCTGTGATATTCTGCAGCCCCATAGCTGGTTGGAGTGCAGTGGCTGTGAGGGCTGGCATGGGAGAGCCTGGGAACAGCAGGATGGAGATGGGCAGTGCCAAGGCTGGGGGCCCCTCTGCTGCCATACTGACGTGTGCTGCTTCTTCTCACCTCCCCAGCTGGTCCATCACCCCTATCATGTACCCAGCCTCCTTCTGGTTTGAGGTGCCCAGCTCTGCTTACGTCTTCCTCATCGTCATCAATCTCTTCATTGGCATCACAGCCACTGTCGCCACGTTTCTGCTGCAGCTCTTTGAGCACGACAAGGTACGGCATTCACAGCTCTGCCTCCAGGAAGGGAGATGCTGCCATTCTGTCTGTGAGGCAGCTCAGGCCAGGAGGGACCTCAGGAGGTTTCTGTTTCCAGCAGGATCAGCCATGAGACCTGACTGGGCTGGATCTTGGGGATCCTGCTCCTACCACTCACTTGGGGTTGGTGGATGGTTGTGTTCTCTCTGCTGTCCCCACAGGACCTGAAGTTGGTGAACAGCTACCTGAAGAGCTGCTTCCTCGTGTTCCCTAACTACAACCTGGGCCATGGCCTGATGGAGATGGCCTACAATGAATACATCAATGAGTACTATGCAAAGATTGGTATGGCCTCTCCTTCCCTTGTGCCAGGGCATGTGGAGCTGGAGGGGACCCTGATGCCGGCACATCCCCTCTGCCTGCCCCATGGGGGTGTCCCAAGGCCCAGAGCAACCTGGAGCAAAAAGCCAAGGGGGTGGATTAGATGGGGCACAGAAGAAGACACAGCTGAGGCTCAGCTGTGGCATGGTGCCAGCATTTCTGAAAGTGGTTCCTTGGGCCATCCCAAATAGCCCCATGGGGAGAAGACGGTGTGAGCCCTGACAGAGGTGTGTGGTTCTGCTGCTGCTGCACACTGCCTGTGGTGGGCCATGGCAAGGCTGTGGTGGATCTCATTGGCAGCATAGTGTAGCTGTGGTGGGCCATGGTGGGTCTGTGCTGTGACAGGAGGGATGGAGGCTGCAGGGATTCTCCTTATAGACAGGGTTTCCTTGGGTCTGCACTGCCCAACCAACATAAGCCTTTTGCCACTTACAGCTTCATCCTGGCCTCAGAAGCTCCCCTGCTCTCTGATTTTGAGCAGCTTCTGTACATAATCCGGGTGCTGCTGACATTGTGAGGGACAGTTTTGGGTCAGGGTTTGACAAATCCCTCTGATTCCGCTCTCAGCTGGGTTGATTCATCCCAATGAGGTTGAAAACTTGCCAGACGATTTCCACAGCACCCATGCTCTGAGAGGGCATTGTGTTATGATCAGCCCAGGCAGCTGTGGTGGGTGAGCATGGGAGCGGTGTCATTGTCATAGGTCAACTCAGGAGGGACAACCAAGCTGTCTCCATGGGAAGGTGTCCCCAGCTGCTCTATGCTCTTCCTCCTATTCAGGGCAGTTTGATAAAATGAAATCACCCTTCGAATGGGACATCGTGACACGGGGGCTTGTTGCCATGACAATTGAAGGCTTTGTTGGCTTCTTCATCACCATCATGTGCCAGTACAATTTCTTCCGGAAGCCCCAGTGAGTGTGGCACAGGGCAGGGATGTTGGGGTAAAGATTTGCCGTTGGGACCCTTGAGCTTCAGGCTGCCTTTCTGGCAGTGTTGAGTGGGAGCTGCCTGGTCCTGTCAGGGGTGCAGCTCCTGGTCCCACATTCCCCCCTGCCTCTGCTCCCTCCCACAGGCGCCTGCCCGTCTCCACCAAACCCATTGAGGATGACATTGATGTGGCCAATGAGAGGCACCGGGTCCTGCGTGGTGACGCCGACAATGACATGCTAAAGATCGAGAACCTCACGAAGGTGGGGGCTGCATCAGGCTGCAAGGAGATTCCAGGGACCAGCCCAGCCCAGGGATGTGGGTGGGGCAGTGGGTCCAGATGGCTTCTGGTGTGCTGAGTCCCCATCCCCTTCCCTGCCAGGTGTACAAGTCCCGCAAAATTGGGCGCATCCTGGCTGTGGACCGGCTGTGTGTGGGTGTGCGCCCCGGGGAGTGCTTTGGGTTGCTGGGTGTCAACGGTGCAGGCAAGACCACAACATTCAAGATGCTGACAGGGGATGAGAGCACCACAGGTGGAGAGGCCTTCATTAACGGACACAGGTAAGGTGGGCCTGGGGGCTGCCTGCTTTCCTGGGGATGGGATGGGGTCTGCTTGGAAAGCTTCCAGGGTAAAGCAGCATGAGTGAGCTTGTGTGTCCCAGTGGGACTCGGCAACTTTGTGTCCTCCTGGGTGATCATCTGCCTGGGATGTGGGTCAAGAGACAGTGGCCCTGTGCTGAGGCTGCCCAGTGGGGTTTTACTTGGGGGAAGATGCTCCAGTGTAAAGGCATATGAAAGGGGGCTCAGCAGCAGTCCTCACAAGAAGAATTCTTTCTTCCCACAAACGCTCATTCCTCTCCCACAGCATCCTGAAGGAGCTCCTGCAGGTCCAGCAGAGCTTGGGCTACTGCCCCCAGTTCGACGCGCTCTTTGATGAGCTGACAGCCCAGGAGCACCTGGAGCTCTACACCCGCCTGCGTGGCATCCCCTGGAAGGATGAGGAGCGGGTAGGGCTCTGGGCAAGCAGTTGGCAGCATCCGAGGGCTGGTGCTGTGCCACAGGGATGGCATCTCACTGGACAGCAGTGGCAGCCTGAGCCAGTGCTGCTGCTCTCGTGGCAGTGCCACCCTAGCAGTGTGCCCACGTGGGCTGCCAGGGCCAGGCACATGAGCTTGCAGGTCCCCACCAGTGCTCATGGCTGTGCCAGGGGCTGCCGTGGGCCTTCCCTGATTGGCACTTGGCTAGTAGTCCCCTCAGCAGCTGATGTGCCAGGGAGCCCCACCCCTGCCTGTTCTGCCAGCCCTGTGGCCTTGGCAGGATGACAGCAGTCCCCCATGCCTTGCAGGTGGTCAAGTGGGCACTGAAGAAGCTGGAGTTGACCAAGTATGCAGACAAGCCTGCCAGCACCTACAGTGGGGGCAACAAGAGGAAGCTATCCACAGCCATTGCGCTCATTGGATACCCAGCCTTCATCTTCTTGGTGCGCTCTGAGGGTAGAAAAATTACTCCAGGTGGGAGGTGCCCAACCCCCTTCTTCACCACACACCATGCATCTCCTGGAGTGTGGGATGGTGGCCTGAGCTGGACTCAGGACAGGAAGGGAGTGGCAGGGTCCGTCCCAAGGCTCGCATGTCTGAGGGTGCTGTCTATCCCCCAGGATGAACCAACCACAGGGATGGACCCCAAGGCACGGCGCTTCCTCTGGAACCTCATCCTGGATGTCATCAAAACGGGTCGCTCCGTGGTGCTCACGTCTCACAGGTCCAGAGGGGTTTTGTGCTCATGATGCCTCCAAGCACCTGAGGTGCTGTGTGGGAGGGAGAGGGCTCCCCAGCATTTGGCTCCCCAGTCCCTGGCATGAGGAGCAAGGGGAGCCTGGGACACACCCTCTGTTGCCTTCTCTCATCCCTGGTGGTGGGGCCATTGCACTTGGGTGATGGCCTGGGAGGCCCAGCTCTCCACCTACCCCCACCACAGCCCTGGCACTGTTCTCCAATGCCCTCCTCTGAACCCTCCCTTGTCACCCCAGCATGGAGGAGTGCGAGGCCCTCTGCACCCGCCTGGCCATCATGGTGAACGGGCGGCTCAAGTGTCTTGGCAGCATTCAGCACCTGAAGAACAGGTAAGAGCCTGGCAAGAGCTCAGAATGCCTGCATGGGGCCCAGCAGCCTGTGTTCCATTGGGCAGGAGGGGGCTGGATCCCCATCGTTCGGTGACAGTGTGGCATCTGTGACAAGATACCAGCCCTCTGTGTGGGTGCTGCTTTAGAGGTGGGCAGGAGTAGGGTCACTGAAGTGCCCTGCCACTGACCTGGTGTCCAGTAGTGGCTGAGAGCATGGTCCCCTTCCATAGGGTCATGGGGGAGCAGATGAGAGGACAGGTCCTCATTGGGTGCCTTGTTCCTGTGCAGGTTTGGTGATGGCTACATGATCACAGTGCGCACCAAGTCCAGCCTCAATGTCAAGGAGGTGGTGAGGTTCTTCAACCGTAACTTCCCTGAGGCTGTCCTCAAGGTGAGCTGCCCGTGGTGGCCATGCTGTCCCCTGCCAGCCCCCACTTCAGGGCAGAAGCAGCCTTCATCCTCCATCAGGTGATGGGAGGGAGTCAGGGAGTGAGGGCTCAGTGTCCCCTCTGTGATCACCTCCCAGGAGCGTCATCACACCAAGGCCCAGTACCAGCTGAAGTCAGACCAGATCTCACTGGCACAGGTCTTCAGCAAGATGGAGCAGGTGGTAGATGTGCTGGGCATTGAAGACTACTCTGTCAGCCAAACCACACTGGACAATGTAAGACTGGGGACAGCATGGGCAGCTGGATGCTTCTCCCCGGGGAGTGCCAATGTGCCAGGCAGGATTTGCCTTTGGGGCAGGGGTTGGAGCTAGATGGGGAGTATGGTGACGGCCACCACACAGCAGGATGCCCTGGGTCCTGACCTTGCAAGCATGGGATGGAGGTGCTTGCAAATACCTGAGTCTCCTGCCCCTTTGTCCTCAGGTGTTTGTGAATTTTGCCAAGAAGCAAAGTGACAACCTGGAGCAGCAGGAGACCAGCCCCAGCTGTGTCCTGCAGTCACCCCTGGAGCGTGTGCTGAGCCTGCTGCGCCCCCGCACCGCCCCCACTGAGCTGCGGGCCCTCGTGGTGGAGGAGCAGGAGGACCTGGAGACTGATGACGAAGGCCTCATCAGCTTTGAGGAGGAGAGGGTGAGAGGTTGTCCCCAGATCTGGGTGTTCCTGGTCCCACCTGTGTCTGTATCACAGGCCCTGGGACTCAGTGCTGTGACACCACAGAGGTGACAAAATGGAGTGGCTGGGCCTGGGAGGGGTGGGGGCTCCCTGCTCTGCCGCCTGTGCCAGACTCTGATGCCCTGGGTATGCTGGCTGAGTGGGCAGCCCCTGAGCCCTGCCTGTCTCCCTGCCCAGGCTCAGCTCTCCTTCAACACGGACACGCTGTGCTGAGACCCCAGGGACAGCTGTGTTGTCAAGCCACCAAACCCTTTTGGCCTCTCCCCTCCCTTTGCCCCGTGGAGTGGATTTGCCACAGCTGGAGCCACATGCCAGGGAGGACACAGTGGGTACGGCAATGCCTGGATGGACCTTGGAAGCCACCACTGGGGTGGCTGTTTCCCCCTTCAGCTCTGGAGCAGCATCACCACATGGTGCTGGGGGCATAGTCCTCAACATGCCATGGATGGAGACTCAGAAGGAAAGGACATGGCTTGCTGCCAGCACTGCCAGCCCCACTCACTTTGGGGCAGACACACAGGCCTGTGGGCAGTGCCTTTGGACACTCCTGTTGCACTGACTCTGGGGACCTTTGGCTGTAGGTACCTCCCCAGGCCTGGCCCCATGGAGCTAGAAGAAGGATGGCTGCATCCACATCCCCCTGGCTGATGCTGCCCTGGGCACCACTGGGCAGGTGCTCTGGTCCTTCACCCATAACTGATTTCTGTCACCAGCGGGATGTCACTGGGAGTCTTGGCCTCACTGGTACATCCTGCCCACCCTGGGGTCTGTTCGCCCTGGCCCTGCCTGGCCTTGGGCATTGGCTTCGTCCCCAGGCAGCAGTGCTGTTGCAGAGGCATGTGGCAGCGTAGAGGGGTATTTCACAGGGTATTTCACATGCTGGCACCAGCTGTTTCTCCCCTCTGCCCCTAGTCATGTCACCCACCCTCAAGTCTCTGATCCTGCCTCCTGCCTGCCCTCACCACTTGCTTCCCCTATCACAGGGCATTGCTGCAGCTCTGCCACCTTTCTGCTGTGTCCCTCTCCACTTCACTTTTGTCCTGACACTTGTTCCTCAGTGTCCAGCCCTGTATGGGAACCAGCTGCACTAGGTTCTTATTGTTGGGTCACTGGTGGTACTGGGAGAGGGGTTGCAGCACCCCAGCTTGGCTTTGGAAGCTGGTGGTGGAGTGGCCTTAAGGTACGAGGTCGGGACAGTCGCGGTGGGTGCCAGCAGCCTGGCAGGGGTGCCTGGGGTGGTGGGGAGGGAAGGATGGACTGCAGAAGTGGGACTGGCAGTGTCACTGGCCAGCAGTGGGCACCCCCTTAGTCAGCAGTGCTCCTCCTTTTTGCAGAGGGTCCTGCTGCCTTGTCACCCACAGGGACCATGGCTGGCGCCTGCAGCTCTCAACAAGTTGCAGCTGTGCCCAGCGGTGGGCCTGTGATGCTGACCTGCTCCCCTGCTGGGTGCCACAGTCTTTGGCAATCCCCCAGGGCGGCTGTGCCCCTTCCTGGGGAGCAGCCATGGTCTGTCTGCCCTGTGCTCCCATACCCTTTCTGCCTTCCTGGCACAGGCTTGGCTGGAGGCCCTGAAGAGCACCAGGCACCTCAGCTGGTTGCTATGGGAGGTGGAGAGAGGCTGGCTCTGGCCCCCCTTGGGCATAGGAGCAGGGCCTGACCTCAACTGTCCCCATGCCCCCTGGTCCTATCAGGCCCATATACCACCTGCTATGGATTGTGATACAATATACAGTATTTTCGATAGGGGGAAAACTGGGAGAAGAAGCTCTATTTTCAGATTTTTCAGACCATTTTTTTAAATGGCATATGGGAAACTGGCTGGATCTGGGATGGGTTGGAGGGCACAGGGGTGCAGCCCCCACCAATGTGCCCCTGCTCCTATGCTTGCCACACTCTGCCTTCCCCAGGGGATGCTGGGGGACAAGCCAGCTCAAAGTTTGCCGTTTGCCATCAGGGAGAGGGGATGGTGTCATCTCTGAGTCCCCAGCTGTCACCTTGGTGGCACCCTGGAGCACCCCAGAGTGGGCAGTGCTGTTATGCTCTGGGCTTTATCCTTGCCCCATACCTGCCACACTACGCTCTTGTTCCAGGTTCCAGAAGAGCACTGGCACCCAGTCACAGTGTCTTCCCTGTCCACCCAGTCTTCCCCCTGCCACCATGCCATCATTTGCATGGCTTCTGAGGGTCAGTGGAGGTGCCCACACAGCCTGGGTGGCCACAGTGGCCGACCTGCCCGGGCACAGTCGCTGTGCTAGAGTCAGTCCAAGGGTGGAGCAGGAAGGTAGCACCCCAGGGCAGGGGTGGCTGCTGCCTTAACACTGTTCACTTGATTGAGTTTGGCCCCGCTTCCAGCCTTGCCTCCCCCTCCACGTCCTTGGCCACCAGCCGCGGGCACGGCGCCAGTGCCATGCTCAGCCGCGGGCATGGGGCCCCTGGGGGTGGGGACATCTTGGAGCTGCCTGTATATTGCTACCAAACAAAAAGAAGATGAAATGTGAAAATAATGACCGTTTTAAATAAAAAATAATAACTGAATCCATTGAGGCTGTGTAGTTGGGCATGGGGGGAATGGCAGGGCTGGGTACCTGGGAGGGCCTGGGCTGAGGAGCAGAGTGGCAGTGCCCAGGGTGGGGGTTCAGGATCCTTCTATGGGCAGCGTGTGCTGGGGCACAACACAGGTCTGTGCCCAGCGCTTGTCGTCATTCAAGCACTGTGGGGTGGTTGGGGGTACAGGCAGGAGTGACAGCAGCTGGCAATGCCACCAGCTGCATTACCGGCCTGGGGTTGGCAGCAGCCACGGTGGCAGGGCCCCACAGCAGGGCGTCCTGTCTGTGCCATGGGGCCAGGCGTGGGTGGGAGCGGGTGCACCCTGAGGAGGAATGTGGGCTGGGAGGGGCCGTGGTTTCAGCTGCGGCACTCGGAGTACAGCAGCACAGCAGCAGCCGCCGCGCAGCATGGCCGAAAAACCCCAAATCCAGCTCTTCATCAAGGTGAGGGGGGTCCTCAGGTCAGTGCCCCAGGCCGCTGGTAGCTCTGGCAACCAACTCTGGCAGTGCTGTGGTGGCTGGGTTGCCCCTGTCCACTGCAGTGCCCAGATGTGGGCACTGGGCAGGCAGGGGGGCAGATAGCGGGCAGTGGGTCAGGCACTGGGTAGGCAGTGGGGCTGACAACAGACAGTGGGGCAGGAAGGGGACAGCAGGCAGGTGGGGGGGATAGGCAGCAGAACAGGCAGCAGGCAGCTCGGGCTCTTTTCCAGGGCACGCTGCTTGCTGCTTCCTGCCCTGGAGGCACAGGGGCTGTGGGTGCTAAACCTGGGGAGGTTGGACCAGGTTGCCCCTGAAAACAAGGCCCAGCAGGCCAGCACCACAGCATCTGCCTGCACCTGCCAGGCCCTTCCCTGCCACCACCTGGCTAGGGCAGTCTGTCTGGCTGTGCAGGTCAGGACAGAATTCACATGGGATTGTGGCTGGGGTTGGCAGGGCCACCGGTCTCTCTGTTACCTTCCTCTGGCACATCTCTGCTGCTGGACTGTCCTCTGCTACTGCCACCCCTGCTGCCACACCTGCTCTCAAGTCCTTGTCCTGCTGACACTGTGAGGCTGTCACAGCCTGGATGTCCTTGTCCCCAGAGGGTGCCAGGGCCAGCACTTGCTGTGCCATGCGGCTGCTCTGGGGTGTGGCACTGAGGCTCAGCGAGCAGGCAGGGTAAGGCACAGGAGCTGGCGCCTTACCGTGCGTGGCAGGTGCCATGGACAGCAGCACAGCTTGCCAGGCTGGGCTGGGGCATGTGCCCTATCATCTTCACCCTGTACCCTCTGGGACAGACCCCACTGAGACCATGCCAGGGCGAAAGGGCAGCTGAGCTCTCCTTCTGTGCCCACAGGCAAGCGAGGACGGGGAGAGCATAGGGCACTGCCCCTTCTGCCAGCGGCTCTTCATGGTGCTGCTGCTCAAAGGGGTGCCCTTCACCCTCACCACTGTGGACGTGAAGAGGTGAGTGGTGGCCCTCTCCCAAGGGGTGCCAGCCCTGGGGCCAGGATCATGTGCAGGGTGGGAGGTTGGTAGGTCCCCACCACTCTGGGAAGGGATGTGAAGGGTGGGGCATTATGGGATGCATGGAGCTTTTTGTACCTCCCCAGGTGACCACTGGTGCTTGGGGGAGGTTGGCAGGTATTCCCTTGGCCACACACTGAGGCAGGAGGGGCCTGAGGGCACCACCTTGTGCACCAGCCCACCAGAACTCCCTTTGCTCGGGACACGCGCACAGTATGAACACACACACACACACACACACAGTGCCCTGCAGAACCCTGGACATGCCAGGCATCAGTGGTTTACCCATCTCCCACAGGGCACTGGACGTGCTGAAGGACTTCGCTCCAGGTGCCCAGCTGCCCGTCCTCCTCTACAACGGCGAGCCCAAGACCGACACCATCACCATTGAGGAGTTCCTGGAGGACCAGCTGAGCCCCCCCCTGTCAGTGGCTGGTGCCGCCTTGAGAGGAGGAAGGGGCTCCCCTAGAGAAGGGCAGGACAAGCTGGGGGATGAGGGGGCTGACAGCACATGAGCCTGTCAGCCTCTGGTACCTGCCTCAGCTGTGCCCATATCCTCGCAGGTGCCCCAGTCTGGTCCCACAGTACCCGGAGTCAAGCCTGGCTGGGAATGACATTTTCCACAAATTCTCTGCCTTCATCAAGAACCCGGTACCTGCCCAGGACGAGGGTGAGGAGCGGGTGGGGGACCACCCCATGCAACCTCTCGGGTGCCACACCCCAAAGCTTACCCTGGTCACACTGAGCTTTCCCGGTCCCCTCACTGAGTCCACAGTCAGGTCTGTCCAGGCACTGCCCTCTCTATACGGGCTATGCCAGGCCTCTGTGGGAGGGCAGAGGCAGATGCCACCCTGAGCCAGGTGGGAAGAGGCTGACAGGTGCTGCCTGGACACCTGGGCTGGGCTGGGCTGGCAGGAGGCCACAGCAGAGCAGGGCTGTACTGTGACCTGGCCACCCTCCCTGCAGCGCTGCAGCGGAGCCTGCTGCGGGCCTTGCTGAAGCTGGATGAGTACCTGAGTGCCCCTCTGGAGCACGAGCTGGCCCAGGACCCCCACCTCCGGGTCTCCCAGCGCCATTTCCTCGATGGAGACCACCTCACACTGGCTGACTGCAACCTGCTGCCAAAGCTCAACATTGTTCAGGTAAGCCACGGGCATCCCAGCACCATGCCCTTCTCCTTTCCCTGACATCCCTATGCCCTCACTTTCCTCTTGGTACCTACAGCAAGCCCCTGCTCCTTTCCCAGTTGCTCTCAGTTCTGTGCCCTCCAGCATTCCTCTCCCTGGGAGCCCGGCCCAGCACCATGCCCTCCCATAGATCCCACTCCTCTCTGCATCCCGAGTGCCAGCCCTCCACTGTGCAGTGCCATGAATGTCCCTGGCTCCCTGCCACCCTTCCCAGCTGGTGCCTGCCCTGGTGGTAGAGGCCTCCTTGGCACAGCGTCAGGCAAGTCTCCCCCATTGGTACCCACAGGTTGTGTGCCAGCACTACCGCCGCTTTGGGATCCCCAAGGACTTGCGGGGCGTGTGGAGGTACCTCAACAGTGCCAGTGAAACCAAGGAGTTCAAATACACCTGCCCCAATAGCCAGGAGATCATCCAGGCCTATCGTTCCGTGGTCCGGGCACCGCAGTGAGCCGGGCACGTGCCCTGGTGGGTGCCAAGGCTGGGGTCCGGCAGGAGGTCAGCGCCCACCCTGCCCCTGCCTGCTCAGGAGAGCTCTGCCACTCGCACCCAAATTCCCTCCACTGGCACACAGGTGCTGACAGCAATCTGCAGCGCACTCAACCCCTCTTGTGCCACCCACCCTTCCTCACAACCAGGACAAGATCTGTGGCCCCTCGAGCATCAGGATGAGGGCAAACGGGCACGGCCATGGGCACCATCGGTGCCATAGCTGTGCCCAGCTGAAGGCAAGGGCAGAGTTGGGGACAGCAAGCTGCCCTGCAGCCACTTGCACAGGCAGGCAGACTGTGTCACCCACCTGGGCAGCAGGCACCACAGGGTGCCCTCACACCTGCACCAGGTAAGAGGACCTGGCACAGCCATAGAGACCTATGAAGGGAGCTGGAGGGGGATAGCACAGGTAATGGACACAGGTCAGTTCCCCCCAAAACTCACTATTAGGAAGCTCTCAACAGACTTTGGGGTTGTGAAGCAGGGAAAGCACAAGTAAAGCTTCAGAGTTCCTGGAAATCAATAAAAGCTTTGCAAGTAAGACCAGTGTGAGTCTGGAGTGACCACCCCAGCAGCTTCTCCCTCACAAGGCTTTGTACTGACATCCTCATCCTCTGCCAGTGCCCAGCAAGGCAGAGCCCATCCTCCCAGCTCTCCAGAGGGGCTGACCAAGTCCTAACCACACACCTGTCAGCCTATTTGCAAAAAGCTGGCAGGGAAGGGAACTTCTCTGAGGCTCAGACATCTGGGTTCAGCTGAAACAGGCCCAAGGCTTCCTGAAAAGGGAGAGGCAGAATGGACAGACGCACTCAGAGAGAGCAGCTGGCTAAAAACACCTTTACTGGCAAGAAGCAAAGCACAGGTGATCTTTCCATGGTATCAAAGCTCCATCCAAACTCCACCAGTTTGTGGTAGGTGAAGTCAGGAGCTGGTCCCTGCCAGCAGGGAAGAGCTGCAGGGGATAAACCCACCATGCTGGTGTCCCCTCTGCTCCATCTGTTCCCCCCAAAGGGGAAAGCTGAGGGCTGGCTGCCAGGTACTGCTGCCTCTGTTGTCTCCCTGGGTTGAGGAGCTCAGCAGGTCCAGAACAACAGGGACACCTCCTCGCTCAGACACAGGGGTCCATTGGGCTGTCATCAGGGCACAGGACAGCACCCATCAGGAGTCCTCGAAATTCACTCCAGATGGTGCCTTCTTGCTGGAAGGAGAGGGAGGAAACATCAGTCACAAGCCCCAAGCCCTGCTGTCACATAACTTTGGAGCAGAGCCCACAGGGTGCCCAGCGAGCAGCATCCAGCCCCAGCACTGACCTTTTGAAACCAGGGTTAATGAGAGACTCCCCCGGTACCTTCCTTTTGCCTGGCAAAGCTGAGCCAGAAGCCTTACTCTTCCTGGGGCTGGGGTCTGCCTCGGTGAGGAACAGGCAGGACACAGATTACAGGTTACCCAGGAGCTCTGGCTGCCCTGCCGGTCCCTCCACGGTTGGGGGGAGCCTCCGGGAGCCCAGCCTGGCAGGACCAGCAGCCACAGAGGGCAAGAAAGGGCCAGACTTGGCCTCCTCTCCCAAAAGGAGCCATGGATCCACACAGCCTCCAGTCTGGAAGCAAAGGAAAGCCTGCCCTCCTTCTGAGGCTGGCAATGCCCAGCCTTTGACCTGAGCATCCCAGACACCCTGAGAGCCACCACACTAAGCCCTGCCCCTGCTCTGCCTGGAAGAGCACCAGGACAACAGGCGGCTGCCAGCAGCCAGAGCTGAGGGCACTCAGAGTGTCCTGGAGAGCACGTGGATACAGGACCAGCAGCCTCCAGGAGGGAGAAGACAAAAGACTGCAGGAGCAGGGCAGGTGCCCCTAGCAGTGCCTACCTGGCAGGAAGAGCTGCTGGCTCCGGGCAGCGTTCTTCTCGGGGCTGCAGGAAGATGCTAACGTCTCCACTGCTACTGAGACAGGAGCCAGAGCCGAAGCTCGTGACAACGCCCCCTAATTCCGCATGCAGCAATTCAAGCCTCCCTCAGTGAGCTCCCTCCACAGCCAAACTGAGCCCCATTCTCCTCTCAGCACTTCCATCCAGACTGCTGCTGCTCCAAAATCTTTCCAGATCCCTCAGACAAAAATATCTATAAGGCGACCCTGACATTCAGGATGCTAGTGTGGTGCTGGCCATGAGAACAAGGGCTGTGTTTCCACACAGAGACAGAGCACCGTGTCCTCCCGGCCTAGCCCCAACAGGGAAGTGACGGGCAGCAGCTCTTCCGCCGATCTACTGGGACCGGTGAGAAGAAACCACCTGGGTTGAAGCCCTCTCCTGCTGCGGCTGAACTGGGGCACCTCGGGCACTTCAGGTGGGGGTGACGATCCCATGAAGGTGGCAGGAACTGCTAGCCCTCCCCTCTTCTAAACCCACCACGCACCTTCCAGGCGCCTCTGCAGGCTCTCGATGCAGCCGGCCATGCCGAAGAGCAGAGCCTGCAGCTGGCTGCGCGCCTCGGCGGCGGGCAGCTGGGCAAGGGCCAGGGCCGGGCACTGCGGCTCCTCCGGCAGCCGCAGCGTGGCCGAACCCGGGCCCAGGCTCAGCGCGGCGGCTCCGTGATCCAGGGCGGCCCTGCGGGGAGCGAGAGTAAGGGGAGCAGGAGAGAGAGGGGCTCCGGGCGAGGTGGGCCTAGGGTGGGGGGTGCCCGTAGCGAGGGAGGTCCCAGGGCGGCGGCACCCACCTGAGCATCACGCCGTGCTCCTCCGGCGGGCACCGCTGCAGAGGGAGAGGAGGAGGAGAGCGCGTCCAACACGGCCCAGCCTGGGTGCAGATCCCTCCCTGCCCCTCCGGCACTCCCCGGTCTCAGCCCCGGGCTCTCCCGCCTCCCCCTGTTCCCCCCGGTACATACAAAGCCGAGCGCCGGGCAGCCACCGAGCTCCCCGGCCCAGACCTCCATCGCGTCGGTCACACTGCAGGAGGAAGCAGCTCAGGCCAGGGCTACTCGATCCCAGCCCGCCCCCCACCTGCTCCTTCTCCCGCCCCAGCTCTCACTAGACGGCGCCGTCGGGTCCGCAGTAGCAGAGGAACCGGCCTGTCCCGGTTCGGAGCACATGAAAGGGCCCCGCCGGTTCCGCCATGGCCGCGGCGGAAGGGGCGGGTGGCAGGGGCGGGTTCTGCCCCGGGCCGGGCCCGGCAGCCTCGCCATGGTGAACCTGGGCGTGCGGCGGGTGGAGGACGATGTGGCCGCCAGGCACCCGGTGCGCCCCGCGGGGGACGGGCTGGGGGGCCTGGGGGTGCGGGGGGGGGGTCGGGACTGAGGGGGTCGGGTGGGCCTCCGGCCCTCGCGCTGATGCCTCCCCGCAGGCGCTGCAGCAGTACGCGGCTTGCCAGTCTCACGCCTTCATGAAGGGCATCGGCACCTTCTTGGCAGGTACGGGCCGGTGCAGCCACCCCGGCATCCCCCGGGCTGTCCTTGGCCGCTCCGCGGGGGCAGTGGGGATCCCGTTCCGGCCGTGTCCGGTAACCCCGGCCTCGGTCTCGGCAGGCAGCGGGGCCGCCTTCGCGGTGCAGAGGATGGCGCGGCAGAAGCTGCCGTACAGCCTGCAGTGGAGCCTGCTGTTGGCTGCGGGTAAGCACCCAGCCCGAGCGGTACAGAGTGGTGTTTGCCACTGTTATGGGGGCTCGTCTCTGGCTCCAGCCACCTCCCAGTGCCCCGGTCCCCAGGGCTCAGGAGGGTTCGGGGCAGCAGGTGCTGCTGGCACTCCCAGGAGCACCTCGGCTGCCCCAGCTGCAGGGTCCCTCGGAAGCTACGTGGTAACCAGAGCTGAGACGCAGAAATGCTCCAACTTCTGGATTTATCTGGAGACAGGCAAGTCCCCACAAGAGTTCGCTGCGACTGGTGGATTGTCTCAACCCGCAGGTACAGTCATATCTTCCTACTGCTTTGCCTGAGCTTGTTGTCCCTGGTTCTTCCCTGCTGCAATAATTACTTTGCTGTCTTGTAATTTAGCTGGTGACCGTGTCATTGCCAAAATCTCATTATATAAGTCCCACACTGGCACCCCACAGCCAAGGGGTGGGAGCAGGAGCACCCATGGCAGGTGGAGCTCCTTACCTAGTTTCATGTCTCCCCTGTCCCTCTGTGCACCTGGCACAGTGGGTTCCTGAGCAGGGCTGGCGATGTGGGCTGGGTGCACTTGCTGCTGCCTTCTGCCCTGCCTGCTTTGGGTATTCACAAGAGCCAGCACAAATGGCTCATTTGCTGGAAGAGGAAGGAGAAGGTAAGGGATGGAGAGAGCAACTGAGGTGTGGAGGGATTTGCTGCCCAGCAGGGTGGGCAGAATTGGAGGGGCATCAAGACAGCAACTGCTGGACAATTCTCATTGGTGCTTGCTGATTTCTCCCATACATACCTTGAGCTTCCAAAGCTAGGCCAACTTGAAGAGGCTTTACGTGCTTCACCAAGGCTCTGTGGTTCTTTGCCCACGTTTGGCAAACCCACCAGGGTAGTTGGAGGTCCAGGGAACTTGTACTTTCTTGTTGCAGAAAACCTCTCTAGTGCAGAAGAAAGGGACGGCGCTGCAACACTGGTGAGGAGGAACAGGTACGGTGACGTGGTGGAGTAGCCAGCAGAGCATAGCCTGCCGTGCCCATGTCCCACTTCACCCCTTCCTGTCTGCCCAACCTGACACTGCCCATGCTGCCTGTGAGGGTGGTGGGCTTGGTGACACTTCTGGAAAGCTCTGAGGACTTGATCCTGCCAGAGACAGCATGGTGGAGGCACCTCAGGGATTGCTGCCTGCCCCATGGCCTCTGCACATTGCACTTGGGGTACAATAAAAGTTGAGAGCTGAATGCACTTGTTGTGGATGAGGTGAAGGGCAGAGCAGGTGGCGAATGTCAACCTGAGGCAACCTCTGCAGTGAATGTTGGAGCAGAGAGCTCTGGTCCCTCTGTGGTGATGGCAGTCACAGCCAGTACTTGGATTGCTCTGAGACTGCAGGTGCAGACCGGTCTGGCTGTGTCACCTGTTTCCTGAGCCCAGCCAGTCCCCATGTGCCTTCCACCATAGCAGCAAGGCTTTTCATACCTACCTGAACAGGCCAGAGCTGAGTCCCACAGCTGGGTGGCCTCTGGGGTGTCCCCTTCCCCTGCAACAGAGCTGACCATGTGCCCAAAGCCCCGCTCTGCAGTGCTCACCTGTCACTGGCTAGTCCCAGATTGCCCATCCGGATCCATAACTACAAGGTGATGGTACTGTCTCAAATCCTGTGCACACAGTGGGGCATGTGGGGTTTTTCCATGTCAGACTCCGAGTCTTGACTAGGTCAATTGTCTGCTCTTGGTGGACGTCCAGCTCTGATTCAGCCGCAGCTGAGTTTCTTAGAAGAGGAAACTCAGTCTGAATTCTGGGAGCTGCCCAGGTTCTTAGAGCAGTGTTTCAGCTTCAGGAACCAGAAGTGCCTTCTCCATATGACATACATAGACAGGCCCTGAACATCACCACAGGAGGGAGTCCCTGTGCTGAGGAGATGAGCTTGTGGGGGAAGCTGGGCTTGGAGGTTCACAGCATCCTCTGAACTGGAATCAGGTTTGCCCTGTGCAGAGAGATGGGGAGCAGCCAGTGGAAGAGCTGAAAGCAAAGTGCTGCAGGGAACAGGTGTGTTAAGTCAAGCATGGTATTCCAGGAGTTCAGCTGGAGCAGGGAAGGGTGTTGGGAAGCGAGCAAACCCACGGAGCAGAGTTGGCACTGCCAACAGGAGCAAAGAGGGCAGTGAGAAGCTGCAGCTCCCCGCAGCTATTCCTCTCTAGTGTTCGTGGAAAGGGCAGGGCAGGAGAAGGCTTCCAAAAGGATTGGAGAGCTTGGACCAGTCCCATGCAGCTGCTGAGCACTGCAGTGTGTGTCCTGGTGTCTGAGCTGCCAGTGACTGCAGCAGCAAATGTGAGCTACTTTGCTGGTGCCCTTGAGCACCAGAGCTGGGCCCTCCCTGGCAGTGGAGGCTGCTGGAGGTTGTTTTGCTGGGGGCTGTGGCAGTGAGGGACAGCTTGAGCTGCCTGCTTTGGCCTTGGGGTGACTGTACCTCCAGCATTGGGGAAGCATGAGCTTGGTGACTGGCTGGCTGGAGCTCCTCCACCTCCAGGTGGGTCTGGGTCTGGTGTCAGGTTTCCAGCCCACCTTGGTCTATTTGAGGTCATCTCCAGGCTGGTAGAGCCCACAGAGCTGTGACGGTGTCTCAGCACTGGACAGGCTGCAAGGGCTGAGACCTTTGGGCAGAGCCTGGCCTGTGGATGTGGCTGAGGGCTTCTGCCCCCATGGGACAGCCAGGCTGAATGCCTGTTGCTGATCACAAGCCACTAAGTCATTGTAGTGGTTACAAAGGTTTATTTCAGATTATTTTAAAAAATCAAGCAAAACCAAACCTTCTTCATGTTTGTACATCCCTGTTCTTATTCAACTGGAAAAGAAGGTGCATCCTCCTAGCTGCCTGGTGTGGGGTGATGCCAGGCTCAAATCTCAGTGCAGAGCAAAGCCCCACAGTGTGGGAGCCTGTTGGCTCTGTTCCAGCATGGCCATGTACCACAGGGCAGCAGGAACCGGGGTGTGCAGGAGTCTTTGAATGTGGCAAAGACAAGTCTAGCATAGGAACCATGGGGGTAGTGAAGGCATTATGTCTGGTTGTTGAAGTGGGACCTGTAAGCTGCCATCTTCCCACATGTGGTTGTTGCTAAGTCCTTACCCAAAGCTGAGGCCAGTGGCCAAGGAAAAGACCTTACCTTCAGGTAGGTCACTGGGGTTTGTACATCAGGCAGAAAGACGTGAGCTTCAGGTGATGCCCAGAGCTCCCCAGGAGGCAGGGCTGATGCTCCAGGGACAGGCTAGCAAGGTTCGTGGTTGGCTGTAAGGACTAGTGTAAGTGATGTTCCCCATTCAAACACATACACATGTAAATTAATCCTCTTGTTGCTTCGGCTCATTGGCTCAGTTCAGCTCAGCTCTGGTGGCAGAAAGATGCCCTAGCTCTGAATGTCCCATTTCCAAGCCTGCTTCAGGGTCCATCCGAGTAGTGCAGGGAAACATTTAAGCCCTTCTCCCACAGGGCCAGTGTTCCTCTTCTTCCTTTCCCGCAGCTAGAGGGCAAAGGGAAGGCGAAAGGACACAGCTAATCTTCTGGGATGCTGTCAGGTTTTGGAGGAGGACATTGAGCACTTGCCACATCCCAAGCATTCAGAGCATGGAGCCTCCAGCAGGTAGGATGGTGCTGGTCCTGCAGTTACGGCCTACCCTGTCCCTGCCATCAGATTATGCTGGACTTGCTGTGCCGGAGCAGGCAGATAGCAGTCACCAGGGATGTCAGGGTGGTGACCACGAAGAGCAGGATGAGGATGACCCAGTAATTATACAGCATGCTCTTGTGGGAGGAGGGCTTCTCTGCTGGGATCATGTTGGTGAGGTTCAGCATGTAGCCCAGGGCCCAGCCAATGGAGGTTTCTCCTGCCTGTGGAAACAGCATGGCATGGTCACCATCCAGCCAGCCCAGCTGCATGGGCCTCAGGAGACCATAGAATCATGGAATCACTGAAGTTGGAAAAGACAACTAAGATCATGGAGTCCAACCAGTAACAGCAGCACTGCCAAGGCCACCACTAAACCATGTCCCCCAAGTGCCACATCCGCACATGTTCTAAATCCCTCCAGGGATGGTAACTACTCCATCTGTGGGCAGCCTGTTCCAATGCCTGACCACACTTTACATGAAGCAATTTTTCCTGAAATATAACTGAAACTTCCCCTGGCACAATTTGAGGCCATTTCCTTGTCCTGTGACATGTTAACCTGTGAGAAATGAGCAACCCTCTCCTGGCTACAACTTCTTGTCAGGGTGTTATAGAGAGTGAGAAGGTCCCTCTTGAGCTTCCTTTTCTCCAGGCTGAGTTCCCCCAGCTCTTTCAGCTGCTCCTCATAAGACTTGTGTTCCAGACCCTTCTGGGACAGCTTCAGTGTCAGCCCAAGGGAGAAGAGTGTGGGGGAAGCTGCAGCCCCCTTGAGCCTCTGCTTGTGCACAGGTCCAGCCAGCCCAGGGACAGAGCAGTGACCATCTTGTGCAGAACTGGCCTCATCCCCTGGGAGTAAAACCTCAGGCCAGTCCTGATCTCCTTGCACATCCCATAGCATGTGCAGACAAAAGTACCTCCTGCCCTGAGGTAACTTCCCAAAAAGCCTCAGCAAACCATTGTTTGGGATGGCTGGTGTCTTAAACACCAAGGAAGGGCTGAAGGATGTGATCCCATGACCACCCCAATAGCCAGTTCAGCTCATTTGTTTCCATCCCCTAGGAGAGCCCTCCAAAACCTGAGAGTTCCATCCTGCCCCTGTTCACTGAGATATTCCTTTATTCTGCTTTGCTCTTTTTCCATGAGGGATCATCTCTTCTGCAGAGTTCTTTGGCCTAACTCCAAAGAGATGCCATGGGATGGGGATGGATTTTGGTGCTACCCACCTTCTTCTGGAAGGCAATGTTGGGGAAGGAGTGGTTGTTGAAGCTGTAGCCTTTGGTGGTGAGCAAATACACAAATGTGCTGATGGCACAGTAATCTGGCAGCCTCTTCTCCAGCTTTGGGGCTTTCAGGAGCAGCTGGGTGGGATGCACAGAGGGAAAGAGAAGAGAGGTCAAGCCAGCAATGGCCAGGCTTGTGTCTGTGGCCTGAAGCTCAGGGTGGTTACATCCGTGAGGCCAAGGCTACCCCTGCCCACCTGAGCCCTCTCCCAGTTCCATGTCGGAGCCATCAATTGCCTTCCCCTTACTCCACTGGTGCCAGGAAACCCCGTGACCTCCAAGGGCTTCTCTCAAAGCCTGGGTGATACCCCACATGAAGCAGCCCCCTTCTTCCCGTGATGCCCAGGGAGCCCACCTCACTCCAGCTGGTGGCACAGATGGTCTCTGCAGCATCCTTCAGGTCGCTGGGCAGGTGCACGGGTCTTCCCATCACAGTCTGTATGAAATCCACGGTGTAGAAGAAGGCAGAGAAGGCCTGATGGAGGGAAAGGAGCAGCTGTGAGACAGGCTCGGAGTAAACTATGATCATGAGCAGACACTCTGGGCAATGTGGTGGGCACCAACAACTGCTGTTGCAGAGCTGGAGGTCTGATTTTGCTGCCACATGATGCTGGGGAGCTGCCCGGCCCCCAGCCAAGTCACCACCCTCCTCTTAGGGGACTTACAATGAAGCTTCCTGAAACCTTCGGCTGGAAAACACCATCAAAGGAGCAGTGGGAGAAGGAGCAGTTGGTGAAGTCAAAGAGCTTGCTGACATGCAGAGTGCAGAGGTTCCCGTTCCCAGTGCCGACCAAGGTAACGGTGGTGTTGAGGGCAAGGCTTGGTCTCTCCTTCTCCGTGCAGGGGCTGTCATAGATGCTGCTCAGCAACAGGCTCTTGTTGTAGCCCATAGGCCAGCAGGAATGGGAGACAGTTTCTTGGTAGCGCTCAGCCTGCCAGAGGAGGGACACAGGGGGTGCATGAGCTGTGCATAGCACAGCTTCCCCAGAGCTTGAGCAGCCAGACACAGAGCAGTTGACAAAAGTGTCTCAAAATGGTTTGCGGTGTCTTGGTTCTAGCCAAGAGCTGCATCATCTAGTGGAGATAGTGGGAGAAAGCCCTGGGAACACAGGAAAGGGTTGGGGGCAAAACCCAAGTTGGCTGGTAAAGGTGTGCAGCTGGTCCAGGGCTGAGGGACAGTGTAAACACCGAGGTGAGGGGGCAGCTGTGGGGTCATGGCAGCCAGCATCCACATCAAGCACACACTGTACCTGGAGGAACTTGGAGAGCAGCCTCTTGAGGACCTGGTCCCTCCCATAGCAGAGGAAGCTGTGTGTGTACACTTTGTATGCCTGGCCATACAGTTTCAGCATCACCTCATTTCTGGGGTTTTCAATCGTGTCCCTGGTTTCAAAGGTGATCTGTGTGGAAGCACCTCCAAAGTCCATGGCCCCCAGGGTCTTCTTCTGAGGCTGGATCCATTCTCCGAGCCATCCACGCTGAGCCAAGGAGGACAAGAGCAGGCACACGCGTATGAGGAGCTGCCCAGCCACCACAGCCATCCCACTGGATGTCACTATCCTCAGCTCACCTTGATGAAGTTCTCCAGGAGATAGTTGGCAGTGACCCAGCCAAAGACCCCTTCCTCTTCCCCTGACAGGATCTTTGCTCCCCGGAAATCAAAGGGGTGTGTCTTCAGTGTGGCTGCTACAGCTCCGAGGACAGCGTCCGACGCCTGCGGGTCCGCAATGCTGTGGGCCAGGTGAGAGGGTGGGGTGACAGACCTGTGCCACAGTGCTGCAGAGCCCTCCCTGTCCCAACTATAAATAACCCTTGAAGGCCAGCACTGCCATAGCAGGGCCCAGGAGGAGAGGTGAGCCGTTGCCTGGGTACTCATAGGCATGTCCCAAAAAACCACTAGCTAATTCCCCTTGTCTCTACTGGAGGAGGCAGGTAGCAGGAATGAAGTGTGCTCCTCACTGCTGGGACAATGGAATCCATCCTGCCTGGGCTGAGTGAGGGGAGCACGACTGCTCCCCCGTGTGCTTTTTGAGGGGTGTTTATTCTCACTGTGTCCCATCAGGCTGGCAGTGGGTGCAAGGGATTTTCCTCCTAGCATCCAAAAAGTCTGGGTGGGTTATCCTGGTGCTGGCCCTCCACCAGCCCCCACTAGCACTGTGCTGGCTGTGCCCTGTAGAGTGTATCCTGCTCTGAAAGGCAGGACCACTTCTGCAAGGGACACAGCACTGGGCAGGTGGGTGGTCAAGAGCTTTGCCCAGGAAAAGAGCAACACTTCAGCCATCCTTCACCACCTCCACCCCTGCTGTGTGTAGCAAGCTGGCATGTTAGAGTGGCACAACAGGGCACCCCTGAGCACTCACTTGAGCAGACGCATGCCAGCCGTGGCACCCAGGTAAAGTGGGGTGCCTGCATGCTTCTCCTTGGGCACATCTCTCAGGGCCTGGCTCAGGCAGTGCTCCAAGCTTGTCCCAGCTGCCAGAGGGTTTGAGCTGTAGCTGGAGATGCCAGGACCTGTGAAGAGGAAAAAGCATTGCTCCCTGCTGGTGAGGGAATGGGATGGTGCTCAGTGGGAAAATGCCTGGTGAGCAGCTTTGCCCCTTCCAGGCTGTCCAAAAGGCAGTTTTCTGTAGGCGTGGAGCCATCCAGGTCCAGCCACATCTCTCTGCCCACGCTGCGTCCTCTACTGGCTGACAGTCTGGGAAAGGTCGATAAATAGAGAGTGAAAGACCAACCCTGGCTCCTCAATGGGCTAGGCAGGGAGCTGGATTGCTCCCTGGTGGTTCAGTACCTGGAAAAGACAAACCAAAGCACGCACAGCTGCAAGCCTTGGGGGGGTTGGGAGACATTTTAGGAATAGAGCGGAATACTTTAGAACATGTCACTACACTGCTGAATACAGAGGGAGGCAGCTGGGCATGGCAGGGGCACTCACACCATGCTGCCCTGCCACAGGGATGCAACAGACACCGCCACCAGGCAAGCTCTTACCCTCCACATCACACATGCTGTGCTCGCTGACCACCCCGGTGTCATTCTCCTTGTCTGCAGGCCACTTGTAGATGAACATGGCGGTGTGGGAGGACCCAGCGTCCAGCACGATGCCGTACTGCAGGGGGAAGGCAGTGGGTCAGGCCTGGAGGCTGAAGGGCCCCTGGGTGCTCCAGCCCTTACCAAGGGAAGGCACTGGGGCTCAGTGCACAACCCGTCCACACTCCGACCCTCAGCCCACACTCCTACCCTGTCAGTGCCCAGCAGCTCTGCAGTATCATCTGGCAGAGGCAGGCTTTGCCCAGCCCAGCCTGGCATTGCTGGGCCCACACCTGCCCAAAGAGGGCACTCCCTGGCACGTGACTGGGAGTGGGATACTGGCCGTTCTGGAATGCTGTTTGGAACAGCACAGGGACTCCAGCTTTTTGGGTAAGGGGACCCCGTTGAGTGCAGCTCAGGGGCTCTTCCCCCACTGCAGGTTACCATCACTCCTGGCTGCCTGCTGAGCCGTGCTAGCCAGTCCCTGGGACTGGTGGTAGGGAGAGACACCTGAAATGGCTCCTTGGGATGCTCTTGGCCAAAGAAGGGCAGCCAGGCCCCTCATCCCTCCTGCCCTTGTATGGCTTGGCTATTCTCTGGCTATAAATAACCCTGCTCCTCCTGCCAAACAAGGTTACCCAGCTCCTCGGGAGGGGACACCATACATGCTGCCTGCAGCACCCCTGGGTGCAGCCCTCTGCCTGACCCCTGCTGCCCGTGGTCTTGAGGTTGCCCATGCTGGCCCCCACTGTGCCCCCTCAGGGCTGTGAGTTTGGGGGGAAAGCAGGGCAGGACCCAGAACCACCCCAGCTGAGCATCTCTGGGGTGAATGCCTCTAAGGCTTAAACCTCCTATGAGTCTCTGTCTGCTCCTGCCCTACCCAGATTCAATACAGCCAAGGGCTGGAGTAGGCAGCTCCTCTCCCTGTCCGGAAGCCACCCCAGCCCTGCCTGCCATGAGTGCCCCATGCTACCCCTCTCCCTATCACCTGGTTTTCACCAGCACAGGCAACAGAAGTGTCAAGGACACCCGAGGTCCCCACTTATGGGTAGCCTCAATTACACCATGAACCCATGGCCCTGCACCAGTGGTACCTCCTGCTCCCTCAGAGGACCATCTCACACAGGTGACCCTCCCAGACTCACCCAGTGATTTGCTCATGCCCTGGGCCAAAAACTACAAGCCAGCAGAGAATCCCCCTCTGTGGCCAGGCTGGAGCAGTGGAGTAGCTTCAGCTCCTGACAAACACAGCAGAGAGGAGGAAAAAGGCTGACAACTCTGTCCAACACCTCTCCCCAGCCTCCTGGGCTGGGTGCTGGGGTGAGTGTTCCGGGCAGGCTTAGAGGGCTCTCAACACCCTCTTTGCCCAGCACGTGGCATCCCAGTCTGTTCTTGGCAGAGCAACCTCTGCCTTGCCTTGCCTCCCTGGGATCCTGTCACCCCTATGTCCCCAGATGAGCAGTCACTGGCCAAGCACAGGAGAGTCTGAGGAGGGTCCAGCCCTAGGGGACCCCCTCTGTCCACCTCAGTGGCACATGTGTCCACGCCCTCTGTAGTCACCATGCAGATGTCTCTGATTTGCTCGCAAGGCACTGCATTACCCCGGATATCACCTGCAGTGACACTAGCAGGAGCAGGTTGACAAGGCTGTCCGCGTCAGGAAAGCATCTGTAGGTCATCCCCAAACTTGGGGCTGAGCACAGCCAAGACCCTAGGAGTACTCTCCAGTGTGGAGATGCCATGGAGGGGCTGAAGTCCACAGAGAGGGACAAGGTTAGAGACAGGGATATCTACAGGATGGCAAGGGCTGAGAGATGCTGTAGTATGAAACAATAAGGATGACCTGCAGTGCCAGGGATACCTGGTGCCACCCACCAGGAGTGGGGTCAGCCTGGGAGGGGTATGCTGGGGATGCCAGACTCACCCCATGGCAGGAAGGGACATGGCCACATGGCTGGCTCTAGGGTGAGCAGGAGACCCACCACCCGTGACAGGAGGAAGGCTGTTTCCCAGGGTTTCTTCCTGCATTCAGCAGGGCTGACTTGGCTGTGCCCCACTTCCCACCCCATGGAGAGCTGGTACCAGGATGTATTCATGGGGGTACATACCTGGGGTGGAGTTGCACATGTAAAGAGATGCACAAATGTATGTGCACATGTGCATGCATATATGTGTGCATGTGGTCTACATGTTGCAGGAGTGTGCATGTTTGTGTGTGGGTGCATGGGCATACAAAGGTGTGTGCAACTTTAGGTGTGGATGCTTACACGTGGGTGTGCACGGGTGAGGTGTGCATGCACATAGGTGTGCCAGTGTGTGTGCACGTGTCTGTGCACACATGCATTTAGGAGGGGTGTGTGCATAGGTGTGCGTGGGCACACATACCGTACTGCGTGCCCAGGGAAGTGCAGGCAATGAGAGGCAGCACGGAGCCTACACCCAGAGTAAGCCCCACGCAGACGTGACATGTTGGGGTGACAGCTGGGGCAGGATGCAGAACTGGCTGCACATGTAGGCACATCCTAGTGCCCTTTGCTGCCAACACCTGTGAGTCGGGGTTTGGGGTATCTCCTCTTGGACCCCCAGCGCATTACCACCAGGCGTGGAGTGGTGGGTGAGGTGCATCCCATGGGTCCCCCAGCCTTGGCAGTGGCAGCAGCAGCGCTTGGCCTGGCTGAGGTGAGGTGCTGCAACACGATGGTGCTGCCTCTGCAGAGAGTGCCTGGTGAACTGCTCCCACAGCTCACCCCACAGCCACCCCAGCAGGAGAGGAGTCACCGCAGCCTCGTGCCAGCCCCTCCTGAGGGCCCGGGATTTGGCACCCCAGCTTGTCCCTGTGGAGAAGACATCCTTGCCTGGGAGTGCTAAGCAGTGGTGAGAATCGTGCGCGTGGTCCACGAAGGCACCGAGGCAGACATGGGCAGCCTAGTATGTTCCCAGTGATGAAGAAATGTCATCTCCTCCAGTCTCAAGGGTACCTCATGCCTCCAGCATTCACACAGAAATCCTGAATGGGATAACCTACAGTGGTGTGCAATGGTGCCAGCCCCTAGCCCCAGATCCTGTCCCTGTCTTAGCTTCTGTCCCTGCCTAGAGCCTGGGCATGGGCATCGGAGCCACTGCATTCCCCAGAGCAGAGAGTGCTGCTGTGTGGGTCTGAGTCACGGCTGAGCCATGGACATGGGCAGGTAGGCTCCAGGGGCCCTACAGGTGGGAAGCCCCAGGAGGGAGGATAAAAGCCCACCCCGAAAGTGATTTGCAGTGTAAGTGCGGCCCTCAGCTCTGCCAGCTGAGCTGCCCTGTGCCTGCTAACAAGTACACTGCAAATGAGGGCTGGGGAGACACAGGGGTGCCCTGGCGCACTCCCACACCAGCACCTGGCTCCCATCACCCCTCTCATCTGCCTTGCCATGTTTGCCTACTGGCACCCAGGGCTTTGGCAGGGCCTCATGCATGAGAGACAGTCCCCACCACCAGCATCTCCTGGTAGCACAGGGACCCTGGTGATGCTGCAGGCAGGGGGGGCACAGAGTGGTCTCCATTGTGGCTCCACACTGGGACAGTTTTCCAATGCCAGCCCTATCTCTGCTGCCTCCTAGGTCACTCATGGTCCCAAGGGCTCTGCCCCAATGCAACATCACTCAGGCCAGCCCCATTCAGGGCTGCTCAGTCCTGAAGCCCCTGCAGAGGGGGCACAGAAGACAGTCATGTTCCCAAAGGCCGTGCATGAGTAGTGCATGGGGCTCCTGATCAGTGTTTGGCTCTGCCCAGAGGAGGACGCAGATGGGGACATTGAGAATGCCCCATGTGCTGCTGCCTGGCACTGTGCTCCATGGCCATGCCCAGGACTTCAGCCCCCATCCCATAGGCCCTCCAGGCTGTCCCATGTCGCATGAGGGGCTCATCCCTGGTCTCCCACCGTTCTGCCTTTCTGAAGGGTGGTGAGGTCATGCAGCACTCAGGTTTGCAGTGAGATGTGGCAGGTTTCCTTCCTGCTGCAGTAGCCACAGCAGCCACAGGACATAGAAATTGCCAGAGATACTTTGCCAAAAGAAGAAAGAAAAGGGCTGTCAAGAGCAGGACGCAGCTCAGGGCAGTCAGGCCATAACCTCCACTGCAGACCCATGAGGGGAGGATCAGTCCCTCAGCAACAAGATAATGAATCCAGGGTGGTTTTAGGGCTATATTCCATGCAAAGGAGCTGGAAAGGGAAAATGTGGAGCTGTAGTTCAGCAACGAACAGCACTATCCAGCAGCTAACGTGGACTGACTCAGCAAGGACCACATCTTGTCCAGGCCATCAGAAGATGTGCCCAGGGTCTCCCATAGCAGGAGTGACCTCTAAACCACATGGGCATCTTTTGGGCTGAGTTAAAATAGCACAAAGTACTGCATTGTCACAACAGCACTGGACTTTGTGTGAAAGCAAGTCCTCAACACCTTCCTGGTGCCAGCCTCATGGGAACAGGCACTGCTGGACACCGAAGCACACACCATGCTGGACCTCATTGCTCTTGGCATATCCAGGAGCACTGAGTCCCTGGGCCAGGCCTTGTGCAGAGCAGGGTCAGGACCCAGGTGGGTGTTCAGGAATGCTTGGTCCCAAACTGCAGCAGTGCCTGCAGACTAGAAGGTGCTAGCATTCAGAAGGAGAAAAAGCATCCAAAAGGCACAAGAAAAAAAGTTTCTGGGAATTAATTTGGTTTAAAACCAAAGGTCCATCTTGGAACCAGGGAGAAGAAAGGCTTTCCAGGCTGATCCAAGTGCTACATATGGGAGTCTTGGTACCGATCTAATTCCTTCATGTTCCAAAAGATAAAATCCACTTTGAAACCAGCTCAGCGCACTGCCCAAGATGGCCCAGCATGTGGTAACAGGTGGACAAAACAGGTGTCACAGAGAGGGAGTTAAAAATTAGTAGTTATACTAAGAGCAAAAAGGGTCATCTTGGCTAAGCCTGCTTGTCTTCATTACATCTGACAAACCCAGAGAGAAGGCAGCAGCACATCTGGCATGCAGGCTGGCTCAGAAAGTTTCCAAGTAAGTTGCTTGGGATGAGAAAAACGGGGTTTTAGATGAAATACTTTTCAGGACAAGAGCCTGGGACTATTTTAAAACAAAAGACTTGTCCTACAAAAGGAGTGCTTGGCCAAAAAGAAATTGTTCAGGAATGTCTTTCATCATCCGAATTTACGACAAAAAAGGGGGGGAAAGCAGCTTGTATTCAGAGGAAAGTGCATTTGTCACCCAGCAGCACTGGCTCGGGCAATGCAGTGGAGCCCGGGGAGATGCTGGGGTGCGCAAGGAAGCCCTGGCCCAGGCAGAGCGGCGGCAGATGCTGACTCGGCTGCTCTGACCGGGGGGGCCGCTATCTTTCAGTGTGTCCGACGGATTCCCCTCCCAAAGCGCACGTCCCAAGGCACAGCGGATGGACGGCCGAGGGTCCCGCAGCCGGCGGGTCTCGCTACTGGGGCAGCTCCGTCCCTGCGCACCCGGCGGGGGCTGCTCCCTGCCACCCTCCCCGCCCAGGAGGGATCCCTCAGCCCTGGCGCCTCCCGTGACGCTGGGGATCCTCGGATGCCGGCGTCTCTCCCCCAGCAGTATTCCTGCACGCCGAGAATGCCGCACACCGACGTACCCACGGCGGCTGCCCCAGCCCCCGGCAGCCCCGCGCCTCCCGGTGCCCGCCGCCCCTCCGCGCCCGGTCCCCCCGCGCCGCCCCGCTCACCTTGAAGCCCGGCGGGCCCCGTGTGTCCCCAGAGCCGAGGAGGAGGAGGAGGACGCCCAGCAGGCAGCCGAGGGCCAGCAGCAGGAGCAGGGCGGCCAGGCGGCGGGCCATGGCGGAGCCGGGCAGGTGAGCGGCTCGGCAGCGGCGGCGGCGGCTCCTGCCGCTCCTCCTCCCCCGCCTCCTCCTCGCCCGCCTCTCCCGGCTGAGTCACCGCCGCCCCGGCCCACCCGGGCGGGACACCGGGCTCCGGGGCACTGCCGGGGCGGCCCGGGCTGCGAGTCCTGCGGCTGCCCCGGACCCGCACTCAGATCTTCCTGCCCGCTCCGCCCCGCGAGCAGACCGATCTGCCTCCCCCAGGCACGGTTCTTATGCCCAGGATCAGCCCCAGCCCGGCCCCTCAGGCACCGCCCCGGCCCTAGAATCGGCTTTGTCCCTCGAGCATCACCGTTACCGAGAGGGCTCAGCCCAATCTTGTCCCTCATCCCTGGGCACAGCCCGTGTCCTTGGGACCGGCCCCATCTACCCCTCCGGGCAAGGTCCCCAGACTCAACCCCATCCTGCCCCCTCCCTAGGGCTTAGCCCTTAGATGGGTTCAGTGGGATGTGGGAACATCCTGAGATACAGAAAAGTTCCAAGAACCTCTCATCTACAATGATTAACAGCTGTGGTTGCGTTCCTGCTTTTAATCATCACAAGAACTTCGTGACAGCCCTGAGGAGCCCAGATGTATATTGAGGCTGTTTTCAATAAGGTCACAAGTGAATAATGTGATGCATTTGCATAGTGAGCAGTGAGCCAAAGGAGGTTTAGTTCCTTCCTCTGAGAAGGATATTTGCAGCTTGCATACACAGTGGAATACAACAGTGAACAAAATAATAAACAAGGACAGAAGGATGGAGGTCAGCTCCTAGAGCAGCTGAGTTGCAGGCTGTGGGTCACAGCCTCACACTGATGGTGTGAGCTGAGGCTCCTCATGCCTCTCTCCTCAATACTTCCTTGAAGCAAGGAGCTTTCCTGCTGCTCACAGCTGACCCATGCACAGCACACATTGCACCTTCTGCAGAGCTCCCTGCCCATCACTGTGGTATTGGGGCACGGAGGTGCTCATGGGGCTAAGCCTTTGCCCAGGGCTTGTGGTGCAGGAGCCTCCAGCCCTGATGCACCCCTCCATTGCACAGGTTCTGCAGCTGGAGGTCCCACAAAGGATGAACTCCGGTGCTGTCCCCACTTTCACCCTGGCAATGCCCATCACTGTGGAGCAGGGCTTCTCTGCAGGACTGCTGTGAGTCTGTTTGCAGGGGTTTACCTCCTCACTTCAATTCATTAAGCACTTAACTCTGGAAAATCCGTGTTAATCTATTCCATACATTAATATATTAATTGATGTGAAAAAAATATTTGCTTTTGCTGCTGATTATGGCACAGGAAAACACAGTCCTGTCCCTGAAGCTCAGCATAGCATCATTTCCACTGCCTTTCTGCCTCCCCAGGCTGACTCTTCTCAAGTTTCTATGGGAAAAATACCTGCCTGCTATTGACTCTTCATGCTGCCCATCTCACCTTCTGAGGCAGTGGTCTGCCATCCTGTACAGTGCAACTGCACCAGTGATTATCATAGAAAGATCTTTTCTGGATTGCACTTAATCCCTTTCTCAAACCTCCTGCTTCACCTTTAGATTGACAGGCAACGAGGTCTTCAAATACTAAAAAGGAACGAAAAAAATCTCTTTTGTGGATGGTGGGGAGCAGAAACAGGGTTGGAGGAGCCCTGTGGGAGTAGGGATGGTCCCCTTGCACCTCATCCTTCTTTTGGTTTTGGGGACTTTGGAGGAAGTTCCTATCTGTCAGGTGGTCCTTGTTGTGGTGGGACCCATCCTGGGAGATGTGTGTCCTCCATACCTTGGTCTTGTGCAGACTTGGCCATCCTATTCCTGGGCTGTCCATAGGTGGCTTTGAAAGGGGGGCTGGAATCCCTTCCCTCCCCAGGGTGGCCTGCTCCTCCTCTTCGTGGGGTCACTTTTGCCACCCTCTTTCCAGCCCCAGGGGGGTAGGAGCTGAGGTCTGAGGGAGCCTGTGCCATGCCCTAGACAATCACTGGTGTCCCAGGATACTCAGCTTCCAGTGCAAACAGGAAGGCACCAAAAGCTTGGACATGCTGGCATGGAAATACTCCCATTCCCAGGGGAATGTCAGGCAGACAAACACGTGTATAGACAGACAAATACCCGAATACCCTGTGACAGTATGTTCAGGCAGGGAGCACCCCAACACGACTGTCTGAGCTCAGCCCAGCCAGGGTCAGGCATTGCCAGCTGCTGCCCCAATAAGGGGGGTGGGAGGGGTGGGGGGGCTCACGTCAGTTTTCCTTTCCCATGTAGCCCTGTCAAGGCACCATAGGCTGGAGAGCAGGGCACCGAGGGTGGCAGTGCCTCTGCTTGTGGTGTGTGGGCAGCCCCAGGCACTCACAGGGAACCCAGCTCCATCCCTGGGGAGGAGCAGGTGTCTGCACTGAGGTGGCTGCCCCAGGTGGGCAGTGCCTGAGCTCCAGGCACAAGAACGTTCAGTGAGAAAAAGCGAGGGGCAGGGAAGGCTTTCTTTACCAGGGAAGACAAAGCAGGCAACCTGCTCCAATGGCAGGAGGCAAGAACAGCCTTGTTTATCTGAGGAAACAGGGATGTGGATTTTGGGCACTATCAAAGAAGGCAAGAACAGATGTCACCTCTGCAGGACTTGGGTTGCGAAGCATACAATCTACCCCAATGAACAGGTTCAATGAGCAAGCAGCTGTGTGGGGAGCCAGCCCGGCACAGCTGGCTTGCCCTGCCACACTATCACTCTGCTGCCTTTCTACCTGCCACGCTGTCACCTGTCTGCCTGCTACCCTGCTTACGATCTGTCTGCCTGCCAGTGTCTTACCTCTGTCACCTCTGTTGATGTCCACAGCACTGCTCTCCATGCATTCATCTGGCCTTGGTCATTCCCAGGGACAGAGGCATGCCGTGAATTTTTAGGGAACTGCTTTGATAGTGGGATGGACAGATCCCCTCAGCATAACCAGATATGAAAATGGCATTGAAACCTGAAATAACCAGACAACCCACTGGGTGCAGGAGCAGGGTTTGCTGTGGGGCAGCAATAAGTTCCCCACAATTTAATGTCAAATTTTCATTATTATTACAGCCTGTGTCACCACCGTGATGGGGCCACAGCAGCAAGGGACCAGGTTAACCTGCCTGATCTCACAGGAGAGATCTCTCAGGAGCCCAAACTCCCTGCTGGTGCTGGTGTCTTTGGATCACCCCATACCTGCATAAACACAGAGAGCTTAATCTCAGGTAACGCTGGATGAGGATGCTGGTAACCAGCATGCCTGACACACCTGAAGACTCTTGTCTATATTTCTACATCCCCTGCAGCTGGTGTGGACATGGGCTTCAGCTCTGTGACTCAGGGAGACGTGGCCTTCCTCCAAGGAGAGACACAAACTCTCAGGAAAGACAGGGAATGCTGGCACCCATCCCAGCTGGGCAGAAAAGCTTGTCCCCACCATGAAGCAGGGGAAACAATCCCTGGGGGCAGAGTGCAATGTGAGTACAAAGAGGAGGTGGAGAGTGTATTAGTCACCCAGCAGTGCAGGGGACCTCCACTTCCCCAGACAAAGGAGAGAGTTTTTCTAATCTATCTCTTCCAACAAAAGGCTCGGAGGTGGGGCCACCTGGGTGAGGGTTGCAGGGTTGAATGAGGGATCAAAGGAGACACTGGAGCAGGAGAAGGAACTCGCTGGTGGCTCTGAGAGGTGGAGTTTGCTGGTTGTGGGACTCAGGGCTTCTCAGTGGCTTTGTAAAATATGAGCACATCTGGCAGCTCTGGTGGGCGGCCCTGCAGCTCCATATGTGGTTGGGGAATAACAAGAAGAACACAATGAGCCTGTAGACACTGTAACAGGCTGCGGTCCAAAGGGAGGGGTTAGGGACGGGATTCTCTGCTCCCATCTGCGAGCTCCTCAGCAAGTGCCCGGGGCCATTCAATCCAGAAACATTCAACAATTTTGGGATTGGTCCAGTGCAGGCCAGCCCTGAGCAATGCACAAACAATCCCACAACATACTCCAGAGCTGCTCCAGCACCACGTTGGCCTCAGCCCTGGCAGAAGCCCCAGGGGTCCTGACTTGCTCCTGAGGGAGCACTGGAAGCCAGTGGGGTTCCTCTGCAGAGGCACTGTCCTGGTTTAGGGCAAATTTGGGAGAAAACTTCCGAAAGGGGGCCCCCCAGAAAACAAATCCATATGGCCCCACCCCCCAACTGGTTTGGGAAAAAATTCCTCGGAGAGAAGTGGAAAGAACCTGTTTATTTAACAGGCAAAGCACTCCCCAGCACAAAAGATTAACAATACCAGACAAAAGAACTCATTCACCGCTCTGAAGAGACGACAAATTCAGAAAGTCTCTCCTGTGGATGCTCGCTCTGTTATCAATCCCTCTGGCACTGGGAAAGGCTGCTGCCCAGAGCAGGCCTCCATAGGCCACAAAGTGCAAACTCTCAGTGCTCCCCAGGTCCCAGTACAGAGCAGGTCTGAACAGTTCCAAGAAAAGGGAAAGGACAAAAGACAGTCCAGGGAAAACTCTGCCTCAGCCAGCTAAACCAACTGAAAAGCAAAGGAGCTCTCTGTTCTGCTCTGTCAGTGTCTGGACAACACAGCGCAGCACAGAATGTGGAGCAGTGTTGCTTTTAGAAGAGTGAGTGCAGCCTCTGATAACAAACTCCATGCTTCTTCTTCTCCCCACCTTTGCTCTCAGAACCAGTCTTGAAGGCAGAGAATATAACATCCAGCATTAACAGAACAGATGACTGGGGATACAAGCGTCAAAAAGTCACCCTAGGACAGGCACTCAGACCAGGAACCATCAAGGACAGAGACGGGCTGGCTGGAGGGAAGCCTGTAGCAGCCAGGACATTTGGGACAGCATGAGGCTGCAAAGGTGCTCCCAGAAGGAGCACAGACCCCATCTGCCTCTGAAGCACAGACCAAGGAATAAGGGCAGGGATTTGTTCCTTTGGTCTCAGGTTGGGCTGAGGCTGCTCACAGGTCCACAGGTTGTGCTCCATGAGAGGAATCCCCCAGCCCTGTTCTCAGTCTAGATCCCAACCCCACTGCCATTCCCAATCTCAGCTCTGCCTGGGAGCTGCACTGGAGGCACAGCCAGAGAAAGGAGTGGGAAGCTGCTCCCAGGACTCTTTGACTCCAGTCAGGACCCAGACTGATGAACCCTGGGACTCAGCTGAGGCATCACGTGTATTTTTCAGCGAGTGCAGGGCAATGCAGACTACTGTGCAAGCACAGAGGTGCCTTTTCCTCAGGGGCCTCCAGGCAAGGTGAGTCCTGCACCAGCCAAAGGACTTGGACACCCAGGCTTCCCCAGCTGCTGGGGCTGACTTCCCAGTATCTTGTTGCCTTGCATGGAGGAATCATAACACTGTGTGGGGTATCAGGAAACCTCCCAGCTGCCTGAACTGCTGTTGGGTCTATCCTACATTCCAGCAGAGATGTGTGAACCTGGACCCAGAAAGATGCTTTTGCTCAGGGTGCATTTACCCACATCTCCACCTGCACGAAGTTGGAGTCAGACAGGACTGGAATGGAAGCAAGGATCTGTCAGGAATTTCTGGGGATGCCCACACCAGTCCCAGTGCTGAGTAAGGCCACAGCACACACATATGAGGCATTTTGGGGTGTTTTTGAGTCTGTAGCCAGTGAAGTTGCAAATCCAATCAGTATTTACACTGGCAGAGTAAAAAAATAAGGGAATGCAACAACCTCCGTCAGTCAGGAGTGAGCTCCTGACTGAGTGCAGCTCCTGCTGAACCTCTGCACCCTGTGAGTGGGAGCCCACTGATGTATTCCAGCCTCGGCTCCAAGCCCAGATCTTGTCCTCTTAGAGACATTGAAAGTCTAGAAGGATCTTGGTGTATCCAAGGCTATAATCCCCCTCCTGGCAAGGATCTTTGCCTGGAAGGAAAATCAAACCCAAGTACAAATCTCTATTCTTGCCTCACTTTCTAAACCCTTTTTTGTCTCCTGTTTTCCAGGACAGTGTCTGTGTGATGCAAGCCCTGAGGGGGTCCATGGGCAGAGATCCCTGTTGTCCTGGCATTGAACCAGCCAGGAAATAAGTAGCTTTTACAGAAAAGCCCCATTGGTTTCTCCTGGTTGTTTTGCCCAGAGCCCTCTCCTGCCAGGACAGAGGGTTGGGAAGTATTGAGGCACAGGGCAGCCCCTCAGGCTGGCAGCCGTGTTCCCACAGCCCTGGCACGACAACTGACGAGCTCTCTGCCCAAGCTTGTGACATGAGCCTGTGGATGCTGGCACAGGACAGGACACCGGCCAGCAGAACATCTGTCCCCTATGCTGTGGCCCCAGGGCAGGGGTGTCCTTGGCACATGGAGGCTCAGGGTCATGGTCACATCCTGCTGGCTCCATGCAGCCACTGCAGGCTCACCTGTCCCTAAGCCTGGTGGGACAGGTTGGCTGAACATGAGCAAAGCACGTGACCTAGAGGAAGGGACCACCACATGCAGATCCTCCTGGGCAGCCTTGTGGCAAGGGGCTGATCCCCATCCTCAGCGTGAGGGAGGGGATGGTGGTGGGGTGGGGACAGAGCTGGCAGGATGGAGGGGAAAATAATCTTCTGCTTGGAATAAAGGAGGGAACTGCTTGTCACTTTTCTTAAACTGGCAAACGCTACCCACAGGCTCCAATTCCAAGTGAGAAACCACATTTTGAACAATCTCAGCTCATCCCCACAAGCACTAATGTGTCTCCCCAACCCCGGCTGCCGTGGACGTCCCAGACAGTGAAGTCTAGTTAAGCACAACCTGTCCGGGCCCCTCATGCAAGCTCCTAGCTGGCAATTTTAGCAAGCTCACCTCTTAAGTGATTTTAAGAGATCAGCTCTTAAGAGATCAGCTCTTTGGTGATTTCAGCTCTTTGCTTGCTAAGTGCCTTTGGCAGACGCAGGGAGAGAGAGGAGAAGGCTGTGTGAGGTTCTGCAGAGGCGTCTTTATTGGTATCTTCTGCAAAGAGTCCCAGTGACAGCTCTTCTGCCGAACTGGGCAGAAATAGGGGTTTATATAGGGTATAGGAGTTTTGGGAAACAGTCCAATAGTAAGGGTCAAGGCAAAAGTGACCTATTGTTTTACAGAGATGACAAGGGTCTGAGGGCAGAAGAGGGGTTCCTCAGGTCCAGTCACCATGACCAGGCATTTCCTGTCTTGGGGAACTGACTGCCAGGGAGGCCTTGCAGGCCCTGTGCCTGTGACAGCACACCAGGTAATGGCCATGGTGAGCAGCTGGGCCATGCACAGACTGAGACCTTGCCTGGCTTTCAGGGCAACACACTCACTGAAGCGGCCCATGGCCATCACCACAGCCCCATGGAGACCCACAGCAAGAATGAACTCCCTGGGGGAGGCTGAGACCCGGGCTGTCCCCATTGAGCCCCCCCACCAAAGCATCAGAGGGCTCTGACTGAACAGGGTGCTGTTGGGGGCAGCTGAGGGGCTCTTCTGCTAACCCTGCTACTCATCACCCAGAAGCCTGAAGTGAACACGCCTTGGGATTCTTGCAAAGGTCCGTAAGTGACAAGGTGACAGGCAGCAGGGCATGGGGGAGGTAGGCCATGTGGGAGTGTCTTCTCTTCCTGAGGTGGGTACAAGCACTATTGTCCACTCTCCTCCAAAACCCACATCCTTTCTGAAATGAAGTGGTTTCTTATTCCCCAGTTATCTACATTTAACCTGGCTTTATGAGAGATTTATGTTCCTTGAAGTTCCAAACAGAACCTATTACTGCATGCTCAGCTGTTGTACTGATCTGCAAGGAGAATTCAAGTAACCTGAAAAGAAGTGGTTTATACAGGCATCTCTGCATCAGCTCTTCTGTGCAGTGAATTTGCTCTTTTCCCATTGCTGATGCATGGAGAAATTCTCTGCCCACAGGTTCTCTCAAATCCCTAGAGTTGTTAGGGAAAAGAAAACATTTTAGGAGGGCTCTGAGCATCTCCCACCCTTGCACTGTGCCATAGCAGCAAGTTCAGGAGGGAGGAGCATCTCTGTTAGGGCATAAGCCACCTTCCTATTGCTATTCTGTAGCTCTCCAGCAGCAAGCCCCAAGCCAACCAGCTGACGCTGCTCCAGCACCCCTTTCTTGAGCTCTGGGAAAGGATACAGGAAGGGGTTCCAGTCTGCACTGAGTAAAATCATCTTTCTTCCCTCTGATGCTGACAGTTGGCTTGAGGACCAGTATCCCATGGAGGGCTTGATTTGCCAGTGGCAACATTCTGTGCCTCCATGCTGCAGCACAGCACTGCAGCCGGAGAAGTTGTCCCGTCCTGTCCTAGGGCTCCTGCAAGTCTTTGGCATCAAACTGTACTTGTTTGATCCGAGACCCCATACTGGAAACTCAGCCTGTGGGAATGGGAAGGTCTCTTATCGTCTTTGGCAGGACTTCAATAAAAAACAGGCTCCCTGTACATCTGGGGCTTGCTGGTGTGCCCCCCTGCCATGAGGCGGGGAGCACCAAGAAGAGCTGTCCTGCAGCATTCCCTCTCCTGCCCACCCTACAGTCCTTATGGGGAAAGCTCTGCATCACAGAAACTGTCTGTCTTGTCTGCACTCTTTGTTTTTGCCTGTCTCTTTTCCCATTGTTTTCCATCAGGAGCCGCGACAGCAGCCCCAGCACACTGGCTCAGATCTCCCAAAAAGCCTGGAGCGGTCCTTTGTCAATACAGTGACTGTCCTAACAATGCTAAAGTTAAATTTGTAGCCCTGATAATGGATTTTTCTTGTGACAGATGGTCACTGCCTCCATGCAATGGTACACAGCCCTAAAGACACCCCTCCAGCCAGCAGGCTCATTTCCAATCCTTTACACATCACAAAATGCAGCAAGAAATCTCAGGAGAGCTATTTCCTTTTCTAGAGTTGAGGGCTCCAGCCATGGCTGACGCAATGTGCACTGTCTTCCCAGCCTTGGTCCAAATGGCATTTTCCCACCAACTGGACAGCCAGATCCTTCCCTGCCTATTGGGATCCCAGTGTGCAGCCTCAGCCAGCTGACTGCTGGAGGTCAGGAGATGACTTGAAGCCACCCATGCTGGACCCAGACTGGAAGAGCATCTTTTGTTCCTGGACAAGGACTTCCAGGTGCCCCTGTGGTGACAAAGCCAAAAACCAAATGCACTGCCCAGGGGCTCCAGCTCTCAGCTCCTATTGCCCTCGGGAACTCAGTGCTCACATGCTCCCAGGCCTCCCAGGACTCCCAGTTGTTGTTGGGGGCAGAGGAGCCCTACTGAAGAGAGCACTGAGGATGTCACAGGCTGTTGTTATTCCTGCCTTCAGCTGTCACTGCTCCTGGTCCTGGAACAAACCCCTTGTGTCCAGCAGAGCAATGCCAGCATGATGCATAGGCAGGGCAGGTGGTGGCACACTCAAGCGAATGATGGCACAGGCAGTCGATGGCATGGGCAGACAGGGGCACACAGAGCAAAGATTCCTTTCCCACCACTATGGCAGGGAGGGCAGTGTGAGGTGCCCAAAGCAGCCTGGAATGCTCCTGACTGGCTGCAGGAGTCCTGTTTCAGGGTTGGCAGCAATGGACCTGCTGCAACATAAGGGCAGGAGAGCGGGTGCTGTGACCCTTTGCAAAGGCTCAGCCAAGGGATCTCTCCCATATTGCCTCACAGCCCTGGGTGCTTCCTGGCAGTATCCCTCCCTGTTCCTGATGCCCAGACCCTGCAGGATCCCCACCCAAACCTGCTGACATCTGGGCAAATAGAAGAAGACCTTTCCCAGCTGCTGAGAGCTCCCACTTTGGGCAAACACCACTGGGACCTCGCTTTCCCAGAGACAATCCCTTAGCATCCACCTCCCAGCAAGCCCTCCAGCAGCCAGACTTTTCTCTTTCCAGCAAAACTGAGGCTCTACAGGGCTGCCCAGAAAGAGGGATGAGCTTTGTACAGCTGCAGCGAAATCACCTTTTATTGTTGAGCTAAATCACACCCTGGCCAGGAAATTATTCAGCTTTAATCAATTTATTAATCCCATTTTTCCCCAGATTTAACCCTCCTGCTTCACCACCATTGCCCAACCCTGAGCCTTTTGTATGAACTCTCCTCCTGAATTCCTGGTGCACCCCAGGGCTCCCCAGCTATCTTAAGAGCTTTTTCTCAACTCAGAACTCAAAGATGGAAATCAGATTATCCAAAACCCTGACAATGAAAAACCTCTAACATTTATGACTGCCAGAGATTTTCACAGTTATACTTTTCAGGTTTTGGACATATCTGCAGAACTGGACTTTTATTTGTCTTTCAGGAGAAACTCAAGCTTCTGAGCTGATTGTGGGATGCCACCATCTTGAATGTGAGAAAATCACGTGTTGTGGAGATCTTAAAAAGCCCTGGGGTGCCTCATTCATTTCATGCTGCTCCACGTACTACCAACCAATGTGACTGATGTGCAGCTGGATGCTCCCAAGGATGCATAGGGATCTCTCCTGCTGCAGCGGGACACCCTCAGACATACCCCAAGGCTGCAGGTATCTATTCCTGTCCCAAAACAGACACGTCTTTGGGTCTCTTAAGGCCACTTCAGGCAGGTCAGCTGGCTTTGAGCAAACTTCTGAAACATGAAGAATGTTGCTTCAGCACGAAGCAAGTCTGGGACAGCTCCACAGCCCCCCCGGCACAGCATCACACTCAGTGCTGGGCAGGGTTCCAGTCCATTCTGGAGCCCAGCTCCCTCCTTCACTAACACTGGTCCAGAGGAGGCCACAGAGCTGCTCTGAGGGCTGGAGCCCCTCTGCTCTGGAGCCAGACTGGGACAACTGGGGGTGTTCACCTGGAGAAGAGAAGGCTCCATGGAGATCTCAGAGCCCCTTGCAGGGCCTAAAGGGGCTCCAGGAGAGCTGGAGAGGGACTGGGGACAAGGGCCTGGAAGGACAAGGGGGGGAATCGCCTCAGTGGTTAGATGGGACATTGGGAAGAAATCCTTCCCTGTGGGTGGTGAGGCTCTGGCAAAGGGTGCCCAGAGCAGCTGTGGCTGCCCACTCCTGCAAGTGTCCAAGGCCAGGTTGCACAGGTCTTGGAACTGCCTGGGACAGTGGAAGGTGTCCCTGCCCATGGCCAGGGGTGGAACAAGATGGACTTTAAGGTACCTTGCAACTCGAATGATTCTATGGTTCTGATCTGCAAAATATTTTTAAGTAAAGGTCCCATGACAAATGTTCTCTGCTGCAGGACAAGAGAACAATCAGGACCCTCACCTGGGATGACACCAGTTAAACTCATTTCTGAGGCTGAAGTAGATTGAGTCAACACTAGGGGAAAGGAAATAGAGAACAGCTGTGTTCTGGGATGATCTCAGGCCTTCAGGGCTGCTAATGCTTCACTCAAGGCCATGGCCCTGCCCTTTTAAGATACATTTGTGCTTTGCTCCCAGGACAAAAGGAAAAGAAAAACCTACTCAGGTTCATTCAAAGGAAACTGGCAGTGACCTCTGTGCCTGCAGGGAGAGGGCCATGCCCAGGGAGAGCATGGAAAGGATGCTTGTCCCACCTCCTGCTCTCAGGTTTCAACAGGTGACTCGGATGAAACTACTGAGTGCAAATTTTCCAGTTTCATGTGGATTTTAATTTTATGTGAGGTGGAAGAACAATCATGGTTTCATGGGCTAATGACAGGTGCTGCAAGGAAACACTACTCTGTTGTGGGGAAAAGCTTTCTTTACTGGAGTAATTTCTTTCTGCTCAAAGTCCCTGGGCAGGGCTGAAGTTAAACCCTCAGAAGAGAAACTGCATGAGTGTGAAATTTGGCAGCACCTAGGGATGCAGGCAGCTTGCCAGAGACGCTCAGCAGACACTCATCTCCTTTCTGAGGAGCAGATGGTGAGGTTCAGATCTCAAACTCCCTTGCACCAGATGCTGGAGCAGCTGCCCAGGTTGGTGTGTCCTCAGGGGAGCTAACATCAACCTAGGTGTGTGCAGCTTCTCTCAGGACAGACATGCTCCTGCCTGGTGTGTATCAACCAGACAGGAGCTGGGCAGAGGCTGCTGTGGATGGGCATCCACATCCCGCTTCCAGTGCATCCCCTTTCTGCTCCAGCCCTGTCCCCATCCTGCCAGGAGGCCATTGTGTCCTTGGGAGTGCATTGGCAAGGTTTGGGCAGTGGGGGTCTGTAGAGTGCCTTAGTGAGACAGCACCAAAAGCTGTCCCTGTGTTGGACCCACTACCACCCACAGATGAGCCCGCCAGCAGTGAATGGGAGGGTCCTCTGGGATAATGTTTTTAAGAAAGAGTAAAAACCACTGCACAGCCCTGCAGATCCTAGTTCAGCGGAGAGGGAGGGGAGGAGGTGCTCCAGGTGCCAGAACAGAGACTACCTGCAGCCCATGGGGATGACCATGAAGAGACAGCTGTGCTCCTGAAACCTATGGAGGTCCATGGTGGAGCAGATACCAACCTGCAGCCTGTGGAAGATCCCACACCTCTGCCTTCCCACGGCACGAGTCTGCTCAGCCTCTGAGGGCTGGTTTGAGCACCAAACTGGTGCTGAGAGCCTGCTTGACTGCCACTGTCTCCTACCCTCACCTTGTCATGCAGGAAGACTTTACGCATCTTGCTAAAGGATTCAGCTTCCGTTTTCAACGTCTCTTTTTGGAAGTGAGCCCCGAGATCAGCAATGTCAGTTCTTCTGTGGTTTGAGGGGGTGCACAGTCAAAGCAGGACTTCCCTAACCCAGGGTCAAGAAGAGCTGCCAGGCAGCTGCCACAGCCCCGAGGCATGGAGTGCCTGAGCCCTGCGCCAGGCTGCAGGTGCTGCTCAGGCTCCTCCTCCTCTCGATAATCTGCCAGGACCATCACTCCTGAGAGGCAGGGAGAGGATAGATACCTGGTTCGTGGCTCAGCAGTGGGTTGCTACACGAGGACAAATGTTTCCAGTGTTTGGAATAACTCAGGTCTCCTGGCAGCCACTGGACTGCTCACCAGGGGACCAGGCACTTGCTTGGGCTCCTAGCAGTAGCTTTAAGCTTTCAGGTGAGATCTTTACAGGTTCAAGTTCCACTTGCTTAAAAAATAATGTCAGAATCCAGCTGGAGCCTGTGCCAGCCACATTCCTGGCAGCCACATCCCTGGCTGGCACACATCGGTCTCCAAGATAAGCCTGGAAGCAGCCAGGAGTAACACAGCTGTGATATTCTCACCATGCCCTCCTGCCACCCAGCGGTGTCCATGAATGAGGAAGGTGACAGCAACATATGGGACACTTTCTTTGAGCCCTCTCCCTGTCTCCAGCTGTCTTCAGCTTGGGGGTGACCTGAGCCAGCCATGATTTTCTGATTTTCACTCTTCAGTAGATTCTTCCTCTCTGTACTTGTCAAAATCCCTCGACTACAGGGCAGGCAAACCTCCAGTAGGACCATCCCTTATCAGGGAGCTGCTGCACCCCAGCACTGGGAGCTGCCTGCTTCAGGAGGGGTTGGATCTGGCTTCTACCTTCACTTCATGCACTGGAAGAGCTGGTGGCTCCATCACTCTCTGCCGGGCTGTCCTGAGTTTGCCGATCCCCAGTTGCACCTTCTCTGGCTGGAGGGACCAGTACTGCTTAGACAGGAAGGGTCCTTCCCAACAGTTTCCCAGGAGTCCTATGGCCATGTGATGCCTCCTGGCAGGGCCCAGCTGTCCCTGCTGCCCCATGTGCCACTGCACCACCCTGGTGCATCCCAGGGGGCAGGATCAGTCCCCTCATGGTCCTTGCTGCCATGCTAATTGTTCCTACAGCCAGCTCCCACCTCACATCCCTCCTGGGCTGAACAGGATATCCACCACAGAGCAGAGGCATACTACTAAGCATACTACTATCCCACAGGCTGGGTTTTTCACAACAGATGTACTTTCCATTGCTTTAAAAAATAAAATCCCCGTAATAAAAGCTCCAGCTAATTTTATCCCCAGCCTGCTTTTCCCAGGCTGCTGCAGGATGAGGTGCCTCCCCCAGCCTTGTCTGGGGGGTTCACTGTGCAGCACCAACAGTGCTCATTTGTCCAGGGTGTCTGGGGGCATTGGAGGGGAGGACATTGAGCCCCAGCAGTTGGTTGGTTGCCCATGGAAGGCCTCTCTCATCTTTGCCTTGCTGGAGAGCCAGGAATCAGAGGCAACAGTTTGGTGTGGTGAGAGCAGGACCACAGTGCAAACAAAGCCACAGTGTGAGCATGGTCACAGTGCGAGCATGAATACATGTGACCATGGACAATGCAACCCATAAGTATGATGTGGGCACAGATACAGGATGAGCATGTACACGGCACGACCACAGTCACAGTGTGTGCACAGATGCCATGTGCATGTCCACAGGACAGCCTGGCACAGCGTGTGCATCTACAGCCACAGCTGTGCTGCTCTGCTCATGCCCTTATATGTGCCTGGGGCAGTGGATTTCTCCAGCAGCGCCTGAATTGCTGAGTATCTCCTAAGCACTACCATGCACACTGGTGCAGCGGCGTTGTGGCAGTGTTCCCCCATCCATCTGTCATTGGAGGGAGTCATTAGCACGCTCACAGGCAGTGCTGGAGCACCCAGCAGCTGTTGAGCTGTGGCAGTGGTCAGCCAAGGTGGCTGTCACAGCCTGATACTGGCACACACCAGCCATTTCTCAACGCTGCAGCTGGTCTGGCAGCTGAAAGGATGGGCGAAAGTTCCCTGGCCCTGAAGGCATCACCCTGGGGCCTCCAGCCAGCAGCAAGAGGGCAGAAGGGGCCCAGGGGGCTGGGGACCTTGAAGAAGGGATCCTGCTCTGCAGACCCACATCCCATCCTGAGGCTAGCACACCAGCATCCTATGAGCAGAGAGAGCTGCCAATCCCACTGAGAGGCAGGAGGAGGAAAAGCAGCTCAGGCCTCCACTAAAATGGTGGAAATCCATGGAATACTACAGGAACTGGAGAGGGGCTCCAGCTCCCATTGTTCCCAGGACACGGTGCAGTCACATTGGGAGCTCTGCCCCTCCTCAGACCCTTGAGGCACAGCTGTCCTGCGGGATGCAAAGCAATTGGGTCATTTCTGGGGGTGTTGGATCCTGTGGGATGAGCTGCTCCAAGCCTCACAGCCCCAACAACCCAATTAAGTTTTGCAATACTTAACTTTTTCATAGCCCCTTTAGTTTTGTAATTCTGGGCTCCCTCTGGAGGCAGGTGCTGCACAAGAAACTGAGCAAAGCGAAGAAGACTGAGGACCCTGGAGAGAAATAAACATCCTCTCCTAAAAGTATTACTTAAAAAAGCTGGGTTCTTTTTGTTTGTGTGTGTGTGTGTGTGTGTGTGTATGTGTGTGTGTGTGTGTGTGTGTGTGTGGTTTTTTCCCTCCTAATTCCTTGATTTTAGGAAGGCTAAGGAGATTTATGACTTTTTGGGACTTGGCAGTGATGCAACAGTCTACTCATCCAAGGAAAATATGAAAAATGGCTGGGTTTGGGAAAACCCCTTAGGATTTGGGACAGAGAAGCAAAACAGGAGCTGACAAGTGCAGGTGTCCAGGCAGTGCAGAGTGTGAGACACTGCAGGGGTGAACCTGCAGACCTCCCCAGAATCAGCCACATGCCTCCAGCTGTCATGGGCGCAGGGGTGCCAGGGATGCTGCTGGGGTGCTGGGTCCCTCTTACCCAATGGGAAAAGCCTGGCAGCCTGGCATGGAGAAGCAGCTGCAGGCACTCACCAGCCAACAGTGAGAAGGTGTTGGCATCGGTGCAGCAGCACCAGCACCACAATGTCTCTCACAAACCCAAATTATTTCCTTCCTAAGCCATCAATACTAAATATTTAATGATAGGATCGTTAGATTATTTGGTTATTACCTTCCTGGTCGAACCAGCGGAGGCCTATCCAAACTGGCCAGGGCACAACTATTACATGGGATGGGACACTGGACTCAGAGCCTGGGGTGGTTCCCAGCCTGGCACAATGAGATGATTGATCCATCGGTGGGACAAGGCCTTGTCCAAAAAGTGATTCAGCCTGAGGACTAATGAAGGTCTTGGAAGATTTGAAGAGCTAATAGAGATTTTGGAAGGATCCCAAAGAACCATATGCTTTCTGCACAGCAGAACTCATGCTTCCAGAAAGAAAAAAGGGAAGTGTTTAAAACACCTGCACTGAACTCAGTGCAAAGCACTTTCACCTAGGGCTAAATAAAACCTTAGGGGCCATGGCAATGTCTTTTGGGTTTCTCGATTTAACTAATAGGACTAAAGATTGTTTCTTTCCCAGTTTGAGCAGCACCACATGGGAACAGTGATCTTCAGCAAAGAGGCCATACCTGGGGGACCCAGGGCTAGGACATCCTTCTTGCACTAGGCTCTCATCGCTGTGGGACCCATCTGTGGGCATAAAACCATGGATGTAGTTGTGACCTTTGCCCATGGCAGCCGCAGGATGCCTTTGCCCGCTAGCAGTGCAGGTGGCTCTGCCTGTCCTCAGGTTCTTGACAGGAAGATGTCATAATTTAGATAATAAAAATAGGATTTTTTTTTTTTTACCTCAAGGGAAAGGGCCAGAGGACATGTCTACTGTCTTCTTGGGCTTGTAGACACTCACAGATATCCTTCATGGGCAGGAATGGTTTTCAGTAGCCAAAATAAACCAAACCTGCCTGCCTGGACATACCTGAGGATGGGTTGTCCCTGGCTGCCCATGACGCATTTGTGGGCTCTCTTAGACCCAAAGCAGGGAAGCTTTGGGGGTAAAAGGAGGGCACATGCCCTGGTGACACTCCACAACAAAAGGACTTGCTACTCCCAATGCTGTCCCCTGGATCCAGCCACAGGGCAAAGGGGGAGTCATGCTCCCCTGCCCCATGTCCAGGGGGCCTGACAGCAGCAAGACAGGGGAGTGAAATGCTAGGCTGTTTGTACCTATGGAATAGTCCAGGCTTTCTGCTTTGGTGTCATGCTGGTCCATGGAGGAGAGCCACAAAGATGATTGAGAGGGATGAAGCATTTCTCCTGAGGAAAGGTTGCATAAGTTAGGCTTTCTCAGTCTCAGGAGAAGAGAAGGCTCCAGGGAGACCTTAGACCCTCTTCTAGTGCCTAAGGAGACCCCAAGAGAGCAGGCCAGGGGCTTTGGACAAGCCCCCAGAGTCACAGCACAAGGGTGAATGGCCTCAAGGGTTAGTGTATTAGGAAGAGGTTCTTCCCTCTTAGGGTGGTGAGGCCCAGGCACAAGTTGCCCAGAGCAGTTGTGGCTGCCCCACGGTGGTATTATTCAAGGCCAGGCTGGACAGGTCTTGGATCTGCCTGGGATAGTGGAAGGTATCCCTGACCATGGGAAGGTGTGGAACAAAAAGGTCTTTAAACATCCCTCCCAACTCAAAATCATCTGGGATTCTTATTCTCTGATTCAGTGGTTCATGTGCCCAGCCCTCATCTACAACTGAGGAAGGGGAAAGGGTCTTTTTACATGAGTGGGTTTTGATGACTCCCTGGGATGTGGCTGCAGCCCAGACGTAGTGCAGGCTCTGGCCCTCCAATTGCTTGTTCCCACCCAGAGCATGATCCTGGAGGAGCAACCAGAGGTGTCCCAATGGCACAGCAGGAGGATGGGGTCACCTCTACCCACTGGCTGCACCCACTGCCACCCGGGTGTCCCACAAAGGGACACTTTGGGTCTAAGGGAAACCGCACATGTGATCTTCCAGGGTGTTGGCCAAGACCTCAGCCCCTGCTCTGCTCCCTGACAGCTGCTTTTCCAGGTCTGGGTATCTGCCATGTGCTGCTGCCTCCTTGTGTAATGTGGGGGAGTTTAAGTCACGGTCCCTGTGGTACACAGCTGCAAAGCAAAGCAGGGATTCTGGGAGCCTCACTCTTCCCCATCACTTGGGTCTCCTGGAGGCAGTATCTGCCTTCAATCAGTTGTACCTTGGAACAGAGCGGGGTGGCTGTGCAGGACGAGGTGAACACCCACGCCAGGCTGGGATCACAGCCACAGTGAGTCATTGGCTCTGGCAGAGATAGGATGGGACACTGAAGCAGAGTCTGGATGCTGTGCTTGATCCCCTCAGGATGGGAAATGAACCCCTCCAGAAATGAACCATGCTAGTGAGCAGAGGCTCAGCCTCCTCCAGACCCTGCAGTGGGGAGGACAGACCCTCTCCATTCCACCTGGGAGTGGGCCTTTGCTCATAGTGCTGCAAGTGTCAGCCACAGGCAGGGAGGGGGAACAGGGAGCACTGGGTAGCACCAGGTGATGCTCTTAAAACAGAAGGCAGTTTATATCAAGAGTTTATGCCAAGAGGAGAATAGAGTTGACATTCTGGAACCTGGGATACAAGCAAGAGCCCGGGATACAGGCAGGGCTGCAGCAGCACAGCACAGGCATGGTCTAGGATGGGAGAACACTCTAACTGAGGGATCACAGGGATGATCAGCACCTGCTTACAGGTCTGAGATCCAAGAGGCACCTCCTTAGTCTGGTCAGCCCAGCATGGCCCAGCTCCCCATCCCAATGAGAACCAGCCCCAGGACCCAGGGTCTTCTTCCAGTCATCGCATCCTCAGTTTGCTCCCCAGTGAGTTCCACTGACAACAGCAAGGCCAGGAGGTGCAGAGCAGGAGGGCTGCAGAGCCAGGGCAGCAGAGACTGCCCAGCAGTGCTGACCATATGGCAGGGAAGAAAAACAAAAAAGACAGAATGTTCAGGTCAGGGGCCCAAGATGCGCCTGTTCCTGCTGACATGTAGGATAATAGCTCTGCTGGGACACCAGCCCTTATCTGAAGGGGCAGCTGGGCATGGAGCACAGGCTCAGAGGACATGTAAAGGGCATGTAGCTGGGCAGGAGAGGAGAAAAAGTATAAATAGATGAACCTGGGTGACTGGATCCTTCCAAAACTGCAGAGCTGAGGACACAGAGGATGACATCCTGCATCCCTGGGCAGCCCAGGGGCCAGGTATACCTCCAGACTGAACTTAAGAGAGGGCTCACTCTGCTCAGACTGTAGCTCCAGGTTCTGGCAGTGCAGACCCCCCATGCAATGTCACCCTGGCACCCACCATAAATGCCCAGGGACAGGCATGTTGACCCCATGGTGTTGCACCTGTGTGTGACAACCTCCTGCATGGAGAGCTGTGGGGAGGTGAGGTAGGTTGGCAGGAGCTGTCCTGGCCAGGAACAGCAAAGCCCTGCTCCAGCTCTTCCCAGGGTAACCACAGCTTCACACTATGGGATCCAACAGTTATCAGAGATGGTGTAGTGTATTTTTATACTTTGTAATACTTTGAAGTAGTTTTGGTTTTGTATCCTCGTATTTTTCCCAAATGGTTTATCCCAAACTGTACCCCCTCCCTTTACCTGTGTAATCCCTCTCCCTGGATGAGATCACCCCCAAACCCCCATCCTGGCTCTCTGTCAATCACTCAGCATTCCATCCCCTCCATCTAGAAGCTTCAGCCCAGGATGTCGAGCGATCAGCCAGAGGCCAGGGGTCAGCCCCCCAAGCCTTGCCCCATACGCTGTCCTAAATGTCCATCCCCCAGTACCAATCCCTCAGGGTCACTTATTGGTCAGTAAATGTTCTCTACTTTGGGTTTCCACCTCTCTTTTAATGTAACCTTGGCACCTCTCCCGGGGCTCTCAGCAGGAGCCCCCTGAGGTGCAGGAGCTCCTTCGAGACTCCTAGAATAAAACCTTGGATCAACCCCAGCTAAGAGCCAGCCCTTTATCTCCTACCGATGTGTCTCCTGCTGCAAAGGCACCAGCCCAGGTGCCCTCAGCACCCTCAGGGCACAGACAGTGTCCCCTTCAGGGCACAGACAGTGTCTCCCCTCAGCACCCTCAGGGCACAGACAGTGTCTCCCCTCGGGGCACAGACAGTGTCTCCCCTCAGGGCACAGACAGTGTCTCCTCTCAGCACCCTCAGGGCACAGACAGTGTCTCCCCTCAGCACCCTCAGGGCACAGACAGTGTCTCCCCTCAGGGCACAGACAGTGTCCCCCTCAGGGCACAGACAGTGTCTCCCCTCAGGGCACAGACAGTGTCTCCCCTCAGCACCCTCAGGGCACAGACAGTGTCTCCCCTCAGGGCACAGACAGTGTCTCCCCTCAGCACCCTCAGGGCACAGACAGTGTCTCCCCTCAGGGCACAGACAGTGTCTCCCCTCAGCACCCTCAGGGCACAGACAGTGTCCCCTTCAGGGCACAGACAGTGTCTCCCCTCAGGGCACAGACAGTGTCCCCCTCAGGGCACAGACAGTGTCTCCCCTCAGCACCCTCAGGGCACAGACAGTGTCTCCCCTCAGGGCACAGACAGTGTCTCCCCTCAGCACCCTCAGGGCACAGACAGTGTCTCCCTGCTGTCGGCAGTGCCGGGCCTGCCCCCGGTGTCTGGGACTCGGGGCTGGCCGGGGATCCTGAGAGGCTCCCAGAGGGACAGAGATAAGAGCCCTGGAGGTGCCACCGATCTATGCAAACCCAGTTCCAGCAGGAAAAAGCCTGAAGAGAATGGAACATGCTCACCCACATGTCCCAGCATACGCATCACTTACAGACCTGGCCACAAATGCAGGTCCCATGGCTCCTGAGCCAGCCCCCACTGTTAAGGGTGCCAAAGTGGACACAGCCCACACCCACAGGGGAGGGCCAAGCCCATCTGGCTCATGTGGCCAGGCCAGAGTGACAGCTTGAGGTGAACTCTGCAGTTCCCAGGGGAAACCTGGTCCCAGCGGGCTGTGGCACTCCCAGGGCTACCCCACAACCTGCCACAGTCACACAGAAGGTGGGATGGGAGCCAGTGCTGCAGGCCAGGACTGCGACAACCCACCTGGGCTGCAGCAGAGAGCTGCCCTGAAACAGTCTGGAAAGGGAATTGTGACTTTTTCTTTGGAAGCCCTCATGGGCTCCACACCCAAGCAAAGGCATGAAATGGGAACCAAGGGCAATCACCAACTCTCTTCCTGCCTCAGCTGGAACTAGTGGCTGCCCTAAGCATCACCTGGAAGAGGCCATGGCAGACACTCCTTTGCCAGCTGCCAATAAGTGGACTGGGGTGTCCCTCTTGGCTCTGCTCCCCACAGGGGAGGCTCAGCCTCTGCAGGATGCAGGGTTCACCCAAAGCCTGGGAAAGGAAGGTACTCCAATCAGGGCAGAGCCTCAGGTTCACCCTGTGTGAGCTGCCATCTCAGCATAGGGCAGAGGGACATGTGCCACACATGCTACGCCACAGAGGTTCCCTGTGGCTGACCCTGTGGGAAGGAGACACTGCAGAGCACCAGCCACTGTTGCCACCACTGTGGGGCAGCTCTGAGAAAGAGTACTTAAAAACAAGTAAGAGGTTGTGAATTGCACCAGCACTGCCTGACCAGTGCGAGCCCCTAGCACAGCTTCTGGGGGAGTAAACAGATGAGGCTACAGCACTTGGAAGAGGTGCACGTGGCTTTAAGACCCTGCCCCACAGCAGGGGACAGGGTATCCCCAGACCCTGAGAAGCCCAGAGGTAATGGGAAAGGACATGAAAACATGTCCAGGTACAGAGACCCCCAGGCTCTTTGTTTGTTCACCAGATTGCAGCTTCAGCTCCCCCTGCATTCTGAGAGACAGGACAGTCAGAGACTGCAGGGCTGGTCGTAGTAGATGGGGTGATTTAGGGAGAGACAGAAGGACAAATTAAATAAGTCACCCCACTTTATTATCCCTAAAGCCAGGTAACCCTCATAAAAAGGGTCAGTTCTAATTAACCTCAGGCAAAACAGGCACTGGACACTAGAGGAGGCATCACAAAAAGGATGGCAGGCACTGATACCTAGGGGACAACTAACAAACCAACTCCTGCAGACAGGGGATGTGACTAGCCATGGCCTTGCTGCTCCTCCTCCACCATCTCCCTGGTACTCTGCTGATCCCCACTCCAGCTGCAGGCACAGGGCAGAGCAGAGATTCATGCCTTGCAGTGAGCTTTAACTCAGGATCAGTCTCAAAGAGAACAGCTGGATGGGACAGAGTCCTGACAGATAAGAACAGAAGTGAGAACAGAATTGGCCTGCATGTGTCAGCTCAGGGCAGAACCAGCACTGCCCAGCCCAGCCCAGTGCCACAGAATCATGCCTGGAGAGTCAGACCATGAAACAACACCAGAGAGAAAGGTCCTGGCCTTGGGGATACAGAGGGCCAGGCTGTGCTAAATGGGATCTTCAGTGAAAGTACCATGGATACCAAGTACCAAGGCAGTCAGAGGCCATTCAGCTCAAGCATCATCACCGAGCTGGGTGGGAAGCAGGAGGTGCCATCTCATAGGACCCATCTTGAATGACCACCACCCCTCGAGACACCTGTAGAGGAGTGCAGCTCACAGCCAGGATGTCATCCCCCACAACCATGTGAGGCAGAGCTGCCATTTCTCCCTGTGGAGATGTGCACAGGGAAGAGTCTGTCAGCCTCTGCTCTGTCCCACACTCCGTTAAATACAAAACCAAGTTCTAAAGACCCTCTGTGAGGTCAGGCTGATGTGAGCATCCTCAGGCT